>NC_042621.1:193905884-195222366 GCF_901001135.1 Rhinatrema bivittatum
CACTCATGACGTCGGGTGCCAGGAACCAAAATGGCGCCGGTGCTACCTTTGCCCTGTCACATGGTAAGGGCAAAGGGCCACCGGCACCATTTCTATTAACGCAGCCGTGGCCCGAGAGCGGGAGATCGTGCCGGGACCCCCCCTGGACCCCAGGTAATTTAAAACATTTTGGGGGGGTTCGGGAGGGTGGGGGATTTGTTTTAAAGGGTCGGGGTGGGTTTTAGGGTTGTTTTGCTGTGCCGGTTTTCCCGCCCTCCCCCGATAAAATGATTTTTTAACCAAAAAAACCATGACAATCAGATTTCCCCCCCCCCCTCAGCCAAAATCGATCGTTAAGATGATTGATCACACGATTCACATCCCTAATTTCTATCACACCAAAGCTTAATGATTGCAAATATACTGCAGTTTGTCTTTGCCATGATGGCCTCCGAGTCTGTGATTTTGTTAACAAGACTTTAAGCATTTGTTCTCATGGCTCTCCAAGACGATGCTCTGCTTCCTTATTTCCTTTTGTTTCATTCTTATTTTTACATTAACTGTTTTGGCCACTATCGCTTCTCTTCATTTTTCCTGAACGAAATGAAGAGACTTTTACCTCTTTCAAGATTTATCTTGTTTACATCACTTGTTTGTGCTTGTATGTGAGAGCAGTTTTTGCTCCCCCCTTACATCATATGTAATACAGCCTGATGACTGCAGATAAGAATTAATTGGCCCATGAACTCTCTCTAGTTGCCCTTATTTAGGTAGATAAGGCATATGCAGAGCAATTTACAAAAGGATCTGGTCTAACTTGCTTAATTGTGCCACAGTGCACATACTTTTTTCCTGCATTCTAGTGGAAGTATTCCAAGGGTGGGGTTAATTCAGGAGAGAAAACAACTAGTGTAGTTTTGGATTTTTAAAGCTATGTATTTTGTTTTGGTCAGAAAACCTTTCCACCTGAAAAGCAGGTGCACATTTCTGCAGGTACTTTTTTTTCTTGGACAGTTTTCAAAGTGAAAGTACATGTATATAGTTTCTCTTGGAGAACTGATTTAAAATGCCAATGTAAATGTACCTGCACACTTTTTTTTCCCTACCTGCACAGTTTCTAAATTGCTCCCACAAAGTATGAATGCATAAATAGGTCATTAGCTTTAAGGTGAATTTTAAAAGCTGTCGTGCGCCAAAACCAGGAGATACACGCACAAGTTGGGCCGGTGCACACCAAGCGGATTTTAAAAGCCACCTGGATATGTGGGTACTTTCCGCTAGGCACACAAATGAAAAGTTCAATAAAGGGGCAGGGTGTGGTGTGGGTGTGGCATGGGCGTTACTGGATTTTAACTGGAAAATTTATGCGCACAGTCAAACATCAGGGTCCCCCAGCTGCATAACTTGACCTGCTATGGATGATGTGTAAGTTATAAAATAAGATTAAATAGATTGGCAGGGTCAGGACTAACAAGGAGAATGGAGGCTAGTGAACCAGGGGGGGGGGGGGGGGGGCGGGGGTTGGAAGTCCTATTTCTTCCCTGTGCAAACTGGAAAAGAATTGGCGAAACTGCTAATGGCGTCAGCACACATGTATTTTAAAATCCCCCACTTACGTGGTAGAAGTGGCATTTGTGCGCATAGCTATGTATCTGCTTAAAATGGCATGCACAGGTGGTCAGACTATTTTATAGCATATGCACACATATGTGTGTATGATATAAAATGACCGCATCCCTGGGTGTAGGCCGACAAACGTGCATGCCTGTTTAAAAGTTACCTACTTTATTATATGTGGTCATTATAACACTATGTACTGCCACTTAACAAGCACGCTGACAATTTAGCACACACAGAGAACTGTTTTACTCATGGTAAATTACTCTCTTGCATAGTAAACATTACCAGATATTTGTACATAGGATCCTGTTTATTTTTAAACAAGCTTACAAAGGATTGCCAACAAATTGTATTTAAGTCCTGCAAGGACAGGCTGGGGGTAAGAAGTATATCCAAATGTGAATTACTGTTTAATTTTTTATTGGTTCATTAGCAAGTAAACATTTATACTGATGCCTTTTTATCCAGGACAGAAGCCTAATTTACTATTGTATATCAGTATTTAACACAAATTATTATGTGTAATAAAAGGTAATTGATGAAGGCAATCTTATTTACATGAACATAGATGTGCCTCAGGAATACACAATGATTGCTATAAATTGCATCCTTTATAAACCTTTAATTAGGTTTCCTTCTTTTGACTTTGATAAAGTCTTTTCAGGAATAATAGAAAATGTGGTTAAATTTATTCTAACTAAAAGTAGTCTAGGTTAGAATGCATAATATTCTGTATAATAGAACATTCTTGGACAACACATAGATCTATTGCTATTAAATCATTGATATGAACTTCACTTTTTTGACAAAGACATATTATAAATGTATATTAACCAGAATAAGTGAATAGCTGTGTCAGTAACATGCAGTTTTAAATCTGCCAATGGAAAAAATATATGATATTAGAATTTCAAATAGTGTTTACTATTACATTCAGTATTCATATAATGTGTCCACTTCCAACTGGTGGAAGTGAAGGTTTCAAGGGTAATTTTCAACAGTATGTGCAAGCCAGCATTTAAACGCATAAATGAGTGCTCAAAACGTTTATATGTATATTCTAGAAATTGTGTGGTGCAAATTGCAGAGTTTATAAAAGATGTATATTTCCACCCCTGAAGATACACAGATATGTGTGAAAGTATGCATGTAATTTTTAGATGCATAGAAAGTATGCACATCTGTTACACGAGTACTAATTCTGCTTCCAGCAATATGCAGGGAAAGCAGCAAAATGGCACCCAGAGTCCACAAGCCAAATTTTACAAAGGCAGATATGAAGCGACTGATACACCTCATGGTGCTGAATAAAATTGAGCTGTTCCCTTCTGTGGGATGTGGAATGACCACTGAAGGAAGTCCTGGGCCTGGCTGAGCCTCCAGCAGGAGCTCAATCAAAGGGTTTCCTATCCGTGAGAGGTAAACTAGAGAGCTGCTCTATGTAGACCTGGAAAAGGTGAATTCTGCTAGGAACTTAGAGGCCAACTTTTTTGCATGACTGTTCCAGATGCTGCTTTACAAATAGGCCGATACAGTATAGTGCGCTCCGTTGGAGAGCACTGTTAGCCCAGGTTTGGATGCGCGTTTTCGATGAGCTAGCTTTACCCCTTATACAGTAAGGGGTAATAGCACGTTGAAAACAAGCGTCCAACCCCCCCCGAAACTAATAGCGCCCGCAACATGCATTTGCATGTTGTGGGCGCTATTAGTTATTCCCGCGCGATACAGAAAGTAACGCCTGCCCAAAGGCTGGCGTTAATTTCTGCTGGTGCCGGGGAAGTGTACCGAAAAGCAGAAAAAACTACTTTTCTGTACACCCTCTGACTTAATATCATAGCGATATTAAGTCGGAGGCCCCAAAAGTAAAAAAAAAAAAAGTAAAAATTAAAAAAAAAAATTAATTAAAAATCGGCCCGCAGCCTGCGGGTCAGAAGATGGATGCTCAATTATGCCAGTGTCCGTTTTCTGAACCTGTGGCTGTCAGCGAGTTTGAGAACCGATGGCGGCAAAATGGAGCGTTGGCTGTCAAACCTGCTGACAGCCGCCGCTCCTGTCAAAAAGGAGGTGCTAGGGACACGCTTGTGTCCCTAGCGCCTCCTTTTACCACGGGCCCTAATTTGCATAGGCCACCCTCCCGAATCGCGTGCCCAGTAGAGTGGCCTGTGCGCGCACCGGGAGAGCAGGCGCTTGCCAGCTCTCCCGCACGTTTTTCTGTATCGGCCTGAAAGGGCGGAAGACAAAGGCTGTCATGCAGAAGAATATATCTGCCAGGTGGGAGTATTGTCCAGTGGGGATAGGATAACTGGGTGGAATGGAGGGCCACAAGATTATATTGTTCTGCTAGAATCTACTATGAAACTATGATGCTGTGGTGGAATGCATGTAAGATACCACCAAATAAATTCACTAAAGAATATCTCTTTAGAGGGATATATATCTTGAAACTCTATAACTCCACTTGGAATCACCTCTTATCTAACAATTTTGCAAAGATAATTATTTGATGTACATTTTTAATATTTCGTTTTTAGTCTCTCGTGTGAGTTGTCAAATATTTACACCACTATTGGTATAATTGAATCAAAAGTGCAATGTTTTATCAAAGAAATATTTTTAGGGCAGAGAGGAAGGTTTCATACTACATTCTTTTTATCACTACAGTCAGGTAATGTGTTCTTTGTAATCATCAACCAACCTCCTCCGGCCTGGTTTTTTCTATATTTTTCTCTGTGTAGCGTGAATTTAAAATCCTTTACATTAATGCCGTGTCAATGTGCAAGTTTAAAGCACCCACTTTTAATCATTTCAAGACTTTAGTCTGGACATTCAACCGACTTATCTGTTTAAGGTAACTGTGTCCCAACGTGGCCGTTTTTCAGATCCAACGGATCTTTCTTCAGAGGATTTTATCTCCTTCAAGCTGTCAGTAATTTTCGGTACATCGTTGTTCAGCAAGGCTTTTTGTCGGCATATTTTTCCGCCTTAAAATCAACTTCACGGCTGCCCATCACTTATATAGACTTCTGGAAAACAAACCGACAACGCCGACATGGCCATGTTTCACGGCGTGATCTGCTGCTTCAGGGCATTGTCGGTTTGTTTTCCAGAAGTCTATACAAGCTAGGGATGTGAATCGTTTTTCAACGATTAAAATTATCGTCCGATAATGTTTATATCGTCTTAAATCGTTATAGAACACGATACAATAGAAATTCTAACGATTTATCGTTAAAAATCGTTAAATCGTGTTAGTGCGCACTAACTCGAGTTAGTGCGCACTAACTCCCCGTTAGTGCGCACTAACTCGATTTAGTGCGCACTAACTGAAAATGATACAAATAAACACTTTCCAGGTCACTGAAGGTCAGTTAGGAATGAATATGTGTTCCTATTGGCTGGCTGCCCTCTTATCTATTGATGTTACCAAGGTTACCACTGAGGTGATGGTTGGGGGGATGGGAAATGGAACTGGAAACTAACGAACACCAACAGAAAATGAAAAAAAGTGTTCACACTTCCCAGGTCAGTAAAGGTCACTTAGGAATGAATATGTATGTATGTATTCCTATTGGCTGGCTGTGCTCTTATCTATTGATGTTACCAATATGGTTGGGGGGATGTGAAATGGAAACAGTTGGAAGCTTGACAAAAAAAGTAATGTAATGATCAGCACTCACAAGACTAGAACTTGTTTGTTTATTATTTTTGTTAGCAGGCACCTGAAATGCTAGTGCATGTTGAATTTGCCAATCACTGTGCATTTTAGAAAGGTGGTCCTGGCTGGAACTGTACACAGTTCAAATATATGTAATTGATTGTTGGTAAGTGTATTTTTTAAGTAGCCACACTGGCACCAGTATGTTTACTTTTCCTCCTACTTAACTCACTAGCTCAGCTTTGTAAGAAGGGCTTCTCTGCTTGTGTGTTGTTTTTGTTTGGTGTGAGGAGAGCAGAAACATCAGATCTTTATTCAATCTACTACAGTCATCTCTTACAGTGCCCTATCCCTATTAATACCAGGAGTGTTGTGATCTTCCTGCACACAGTGCCCTAACCCTGATACCAGTCTGAGACAGCTCCCTCCCTGCATTACTAGTGAGAGGCTGGCTTCACAGACAGGGGGGAGCTGCCTGACCCTCACTCCTGACTTCCCCCATGTCCCAGCTAGTGAATGGTGTGTGGGTGAGGGGGGGGGGGAGGATGGTGAAGTCTGAGACAGCTCCCTCCCTGCATTACTAGTGAGAGGCTGGCTTCACAGACAGGGGGGAGCTGCCTGACCCTCACTCCTGACTTCCCCCATGTCCCAGCTAGTGAATGGTGTGTGGGTGAGGGGGGGGGGAGGATGGTGAAGTCTGAGACAGCTCCCTCCCTGCATTACTAGTGAGAGGCTGGCTTCACAGACAGGGGGGAGCTGCCTGACCCTCACTCCTGACTTCCCCCATGTCCCAGCTAGTGAATGGTGTGTGGGTGAGGGGGGGGGGGAGGATGGTGAAGTCTGAGACAGCTCCCTCCCTGCATTACTAGTGAGAGGCTGGCTTCGCAGACAGGGGGGAGCTGCCTGACCCTCACTCCTGACTTCCCCCATGTCCCAGCTAGTGAATGGTGTGTGGGTGAGGGGGGGGGGGGGAGCATGGGTGAAGTCTGAGACAGCTCCCTCCCTGCATTACTAGTGAGAGGCTGGCTTCGCAGACAGGGGGGAGCTGCCTGACCCTCACTCCTGACTTCCCCCATGTCCCAGCTAGTGAATGGTGTGTGGGTGAAGGGAGGGGGGGAGGATGGTGAAGTCTGAGACAGCTCCCTCCCTGCATTACTAGTGAGAGGCTGGCTTCACAGACAGGGGGGAGCTGCCTGTCCCTCACTCCTGACTTCCCCCATGTCCCAGCTAGTGAATGGTGTGTGGGTGAGGGGGGGGGGGGGGGGATGGTGAAGTCTGAGACAGCTCCCTCCCTGCATTACTAGTGAGAGGCTGGCTTCACAGACAGGGGGGAGCTGCCTGACCCTCACTCCTGACTTCCCCCATGTCCCAGCTAGTGAATGGTGTGTGGGTGAGGGGGGGGGGGAGGATGGTGAAGTCTGAGACAGCTCCCTCCCTGCATTACTAGTGAGAGGCTGGCTTCACAGACAGGGGGGAGCTGCCTGACCCTCACTCCTGACTTCCCCCATGTCCCAGCTAGTGAATGGTGTGTGGGTAAGGGGGGGGGGGAGGATGGTGAAGTCTGAGACAGCTCCCTCCCTGCATTACTAGTGAGAGGCTGGCTTCACAGACAGGGGGGAGCTGCCTGACCCTCACTCCTCCGGGGTATTGTGATCTTCCTGCACACAGTGCCCTATCCCTGATACCAGGGGTGTTGTGATCTTCCTGCATGCAGTGCCCTATCCCTATTAATACCAGGAGTGTTGTGATCTTCCTGCATGCAGTGCCCTATCCCTATTAATACCAGGAGTGTTGTGATCTTCCTGCATGCAGTGCCCTATCCCTGATATCGGGATGTGTGCAAGAAGATCACAACACCCCCGGTATCAGGAATAGGGCACTGTGTGCAGGAAGATCACAACACCCCCAGTATCAGGAATAGGGCACTGTGTGCAGGAAGATCACAACACCCCTGGTATTAGGGATAGGGCACTGTGTGCAGGAAGATCACAACACTCCTGGTATTAATAGGGATAGGGCACTGTGTGCAGGAAGATCACAATACCCCTGGTATCAGGGTTAGGGCACAAGTTCTAGTCACATTGACTGATCACATTACTTGTTTTGTCAAGCTACCAACTGTTTCCATTTCCCATCCCCCATATACTGTCAGTAGGAAACTTGGTAACATGAATAAATAAGAGGGCAGCCAATAGGAATACATATTCATTCCTAAACTGACCTTAACTGACCTGAAAAGTGTCAAATTGTATCATTTTCAGTTAGTGCGCACTAACTCCCAGTTAGTGCGCACTAACTCCCGTTAGTGCGCACTAACTTGAGTTAGTGCGCACTAATCGGAAAAAACGATTTTTAACGATTTTTTAACTAAAAAATCATGCCTAAGACGATTTTCTTGCCCTGCCACACGATTTCTATCGTTAAGACGATATGGAAAACGATTCACATCCCTAATACAAGCCCATATATGAAGATAAGTAGAGAGTTGAAATGAATTAGATTTTAAGATTGCACTGAAAATAATAGGAAGTGTCTTGGACTGCAAAGGTGAAAATTACGGTGGTGTTTAAAACATATAAAGTTTTTTTTCCAGTGATGGCAGCCTAAAGTGGCTTTCGGCACCGTTAGAAATTGTCTTTGTGTGACATTCAGTTGGGTGCGCTGTCTGAGGTTTTTTTTCCCCTTATTATATCATTTAACACTACTTCTTCTCACACCTCTTTGTTTATAATAGTGGATTGTATATTGGACTTCTGCCACACCACTAAGGATTCAGAGTCAGCTTCCCAAAATGTCCTTTCCATATGCTCACTCACCATAGCTCTTTCCCAATTCTGGTACCGTACAACTAATGCATGCCTTATTTTCACCTCTTGCATCTATACTTTTCATGTGCAGGCCTGGAACACCTATTCTGTGCAATTCATTCTACTATTTCTTCACTACCCTTTGCCACAGCTTATGGGCTATTTGCTTCCACACGGTCCAAGAGTAACTTCTTTCACTTAAGAAAGCTCACAGTGCCTTACTAACTTCCTTGACACTTAGCCACCAAATCTTTATTTGCTCACAAACACCAACAAATCCTTGGAGTATGAAAAAGAGGAGGAGGAGGAGATGCTTGCCATGCAACCAGTTGCTTCAGTCCCAGCATCAGCCCCAGAAGCTGGCCTAGTGACCACCACTACATCTCCACTTCCAGCCCCACCTGTCCGTGAGCCCTCCAGCACCCTACTAGGTCTTGAATCTGCTGGCCGTCCACCTGGTCTTGAGCCTCTTCTTTGCACTTTAGTTGCTCTCCCTGTAGAGCTGCCCTCCCTTTTTTCCCCTGGGACTAGAGGACAAAGATCCTAGTGGTCATCTCCAGTTGAAGCAGGAAGCCCTGGATGCTTTGCCACATATTGACACACATACTGCAGAGCCACCTGAAGCCTCTGAAGTGGGCTTTGTGAATGGAGCACCTGCTTCTCTCACACAGATCAGCTTGCATGGGCCTCTGGGTGCAGCTTTGCAGTGGCTATGCCAAAATGTGGCAGGCACATGGCCTGACTTCAAGGACCTGGTTGCTGAGTTTGGCCGCTTGGGTAACAAACAGGAGTAGATAACAGCTGCTCTTGAACTTGTGGCACATAACATGAACCAAAGCACCCTGTCCCCTAAGATATCTAGGACCTCTCCTCCTGTGGTACCTGGAGTCCTTTTTTATAATCTTATTTTTAGTGCCTAAAAGTTGTTCCTTCCCCACCCCCTGCCCAGTCTTGCATGGTTATTTCAATTATTTGTTAATAATAGATTTTTTTTTAAATTATTATATTTTTAAAATATTCAGGTATATTGCCTTTTCTTTCAGTACATTGTGGCATGTAGCCCCCTCACTCAATCTGGTGCCAGGACTACAATGACAACACCACCACTCATACACAAACACACACACATATACAAAGGAGCTTCACATAGAAGCCAAGGGGCCAACCCTAAACCAGTAGGTGTGAAGAAAGGAAAGAGTTTGGTGTATTCTTCTTCCTAAGTCTGCCCTTATTAAGCCTGTCCCTTATGCCATAGGAGACAGACATAGAATGTAAGGCTGCATGGTCTATCTACTCTCTTCTATTGGCAGCTGATCTGCCATGCCTTAATTGCTATAAAGAAGACACAGCAAGAAATAAGCACACTCACACAACATTCTTCTCAAATGGGTACTTCATGAAATCTCATTCACACCAAACATTGGCCTGGATTCTCTAAGGTCGCAGACCTTAGAGAATCCGGCGGTAACGGGGGGTGGGGGGGGGGGGGGAAGCGGTGCGCTGGCTGCTGGCTTTCGCTCCGAACAACACCATAAAAGGTGTAGTTATTCGGTGCGAAACTGGTGGCAAGAAAGGGTCCTTACCTTTCACCGTCAGCGATGTCTCCGCAGAGTTGGCCCCGGTGCTGCCCCAACTTCTCCTCTTCTGGGGCCGACTCTGCCCCCATTTAGTGATCGCACGTGAAAAGGGACTTTTCGCGTGCGATCGCTTTTGAAAATGACCCCCATTGTCTACACGAATCATCATACCTGGGAACTCTTTGGATTTGAGCAAGAGCAAACAATAGAGGCCAGTGATCACAATCAGCAGGAAAAAACAAGAGAGTAGCACACTGCAAAGACAAATACAAAAGATTGAATTAGGAATAACAATCAATAATGAACACTACTGTAAATTAATGAATACAGTAAATAAAGACATAGGCATCAATAAAATAACCATCAATAAAATAATAGCAATATTGCATATAGTAAAATACATTTTAATAGTATTGTATAAAATATCTAAATGCATAGAAATAAATACAACAGTCAAATGTATTAAAAAGCCAACTCAACTTTGAAAAAAATATTATACAGTAATCTCACACAGAACCTCTGTTAAGTGAAGAGGAGGAGAACCCCAAGAAAACATACCTCTTTCAGTGACAAAACGCTAAAAGAACATACATAACAACATAAGATATGCTGTACTGGGTCAGACCAAGGGTCCATCAGTCCATCAAGCCCAGTATCCTGACTTGCGCTGAGTGAAAGAATTTTCTTCAATTTGTTTTAAATGAGCTACTTGCTAACTTCATGGAGGGCACCCTAATCCTTCTATTATCTGACATTAACCTGTTTAAGTCCTTTAATGATTTTGTAGACCTCTATCATATCCCCCTCAGTCATCTCTTCTCCAAACTGAACAGCCCTAACTTCCTTAAAGGTGAATTTGTATTAAATGGCGTGCATTTTATAAAATCCTCTACCTGTGCGCACATCCATACCGGATTTTATTACGGTG
The DNA here is from genome assembly GCF_901001135.1 of Rhinatrema bivittatum. Lineage (NCBI taxonomy): Eukaryota > Metazoa > Chordata > Amphibia > Gymnophiona > Rhinatrematidae > Rhinatrema > Rhinatrema bivittatum. The sequence continues at coordinate 193,916,451 of NC_042621.1, forward strand.
TGTGCTTGGGTGCCAACTTGTGCTCGTAAAAGGGGGAATTTTCTAAGAAGTGCTTGGCAACATGATAGGGTCATTCCACGCCAATAAAGAAACAGACTGGGAGGGAACGTCCTAAACACCCTACATCCCCTGTCTGCATTTTCTCCTATCCTCCTCTCTTACAATCCTTTATTTTTTGTTTTTCAACTTACCTGCTCTCCGGAACAGCAGTAAGTTGTGCAGGCCAGCTGCCCCATTTTACAAAGCCAGATCTTCTATGCATACCAGGAGATACGTGGATGGTCGGTGCACTTTGAAAATGCACGCGGCACGTGCATCCCGGCCAAGCGCATATCTCCTGGTATTGGCATGTGCCGGCCTTTTAAAATTAGTCCATTAGCATTTCCTCATAGGGCAGCCGTTCCATGCCCCTTATCATTTTGGTCGCCCTTCTCTGTACTTTCTCCAGTGCAGCTATATCCTTTATGAGATGCAGGGACCAGAATTGCACACAATATTCAATGTGCAGTCTCACCATGGAGTGATACAGAGGCATTATGACATCCTCTGTTTTATTCACCATTCCCTTCCTAATAATTCCTAACATTCTGTTGCTTTGTTGACTGCCACAGCACACTGAGCTGACAATTTCAATGTATTATTCACTGTGATGCCTAGAACTATTTCCTAGGTGGTAACTCCTAAGATGGAGTTAACTACAGCAAGGGTTATTTTTCCCTATATGCATCACTTTGTACTTGTCTGCATTAAATTTCATCTGACATTTGGAAGCCCAAATTTTCCAGTCTTACAAGGTCCTCCTGCAATTTATCACAATCTCCTTGAGATTTAACTACTCAGAATAATTTTGTATCATCCGCAAATTTGATCACCTCACTCATATCCCTTTCCAGATCATTTATAAATATATTAAAAAGCACCGGTCCAAGTACATATCCCTGAGGCACTCTACTATTTACCTTTTTCCACTGTGAAAACAGACCAATTAATCCTACTCTGTTTTCTGTCTTTTAACAGCTTGCAATCCACAAAAGGACATTGCCTCCTATCCCATGACTTTTTAGTTTTCTTAGAAGCCTCTCATGTGGGACTTTGTCGAACGCCTTCTGAAAATCCAAATATACCACATCTACCGGTTCACCTTTGTCCACATGTTTATTCACCCCTTCAAAAAAAGTAGCAGATTTGTAAGGCAAGACATTCCTTTGCTGGCTGTGTCCCATTAAACCAAGTCTATCTAAATGCTGTCCTTCTTGTCAAAATAATTATGTTTATATGTTTTTATATATATATATATATATATATATATATATATATATATATATATATATATATAATGAAATATAAATGAAAAACTGAATAAAAATATAATTAAATAACAGACATGGAAAGGCTTAGGTGCTGAAAAAAATAAAACCTAAAAATATAATTTAAATAATAATTTTAATAATTTAAATTAAATTTAAATAATATTGGGTAATATTTAAAAAAAAAACTGGAAATAGAAATCAAATAATAGGACATTATTAAAAGTATCTAAAAAATGTGATATGTATGGGCTAAATTACTCCTGTGGGCGGAGTTCTCATATAATAATCACACGCATGCTGCTACTGGAAGTTCGCTGTTCCTCGTTGTTTATGGGAAGCAACTTCATCTGCCCTTACCCTCGCCTGATCCTAGTGCACTCATGGCAGTGCAACTCTCAGCTCGCCAGCTTCGTTTCTTGTGGATCTCTACCCAGAAAAAGATCTGTAAGGCCGCCCAGCCCGCTAAGAAGTGGGCAGATAGGCATCGTCAGCCAGCACCCATCTTTCTTCCAGGAGACCGTGTCTGGCTTAGCAGCAGAAATCTACAGCTACGAATCCTGTCCAGATGACTAGCACCAAAATTCTGTGGGCCTTTTCGAGTCGCCGAACGTGTGGGAGCAGTCTCTTACCATCTGTGCCTACCCTCCTCCATGCGCATACATGACGTCTTCCATGTGTCATTGCTAAAGCCTCTTGTGTTATCCAGGTACCACTCCCGGGCTCCTGAACCATCAGATCCTTCAGTACCGGACGAGGTCACGTATCAAGTGCGTGAAGTTTTGGATGTCCGGTTTCATCAACGCCGATGGGAATACTTGCTTGCCTGGGAGAGTTGCGGACTCGAGGATAATTCTTGAGAACCGGCCCGTAACATCCTCGACAAGGACTTATTACGGCAGTTCCATCTGGACCACCCAACTAAACCCGGACTGGTTTAGTTGGGTTAAGAGGGGAGGTACTGTTGCGGTTCTGGCCGCGAGCACCGCGGCCAGGCCCTTACCTCTGGGTTCCCAGACCTGCTCCTGCTTCCAGAGGCCTGGTTTGTGGCTTGGTTGGCGGCGTCCCTGCTGGAGCTGTGCTGCTACAAACCCTCCCATGGATGCCCGGCTCCTAGGCGCGCGCGTGTGCCACTTGGGCGCTTTTCTAGGCCGTTTCCCGCCAGTGGTGACTCCGCCCAACTTCTGACATCAGACTCCGTGGCCTTGATAAGCCGGCCGTGGCCATCCAGTCTTTGCCTTGCAACGGGTTAGCTTCCTGGTTTCCTGTTGTGCTGTGCCCCGGAGTGACTCGCTTCGCTTCATCTCTCTGTTCCTGCTACAGTACCTGCCTGGTTCCTGCCTGCTTTCTACAGTCCCAGCCTGCCTGCTACAGTCCCATCCTGCCTGCTACTGTTCCTGCCTGGTTCCAGTACCCGAAGCCTGCTACAGTTCCTGCCCGGTTCCAGAATCCGAACCCAGTTACAGTATTGCTACTGTCTTAGTCTGGTTCCAGTTACCTGTCCTGATCCACAATCCACCTAAGTCCCAGTGGCCGGGTCCCTACAGGCTCCTCCCGGGGGGGCTTTGGCTTCCAAGAGTAAAGCCACCTAAGTCCCAGCGGTTGGGCTCCTACGGGCTCCTCCCAGGGGAGCACCAGCTTCCAGAGTGAAGAACATCTACGTTAGGGATGTGAATCATTTTTTGACGATTTAAAATATCGTCCGATATATTTTAAATCGTCAAAAATCGTTAGAGCCACGATACAATAACAATTCCCCCGATTTATCGTAAAAAAATCGTAAATCGGGGGAAGGGGAGGGGAAAGGGGAGGGCGGGAAAACCGGCACACTAAAAAAACCCTAAAACCCACCCCGACCCTTTAAAATAAATCCCCCACCCTCCCGAACCCCCCCAAAATGCCTTAAATTACCTGGGGTCCAGAGGAAGGGTCCCGCTGTGATCTTCCACTCTCGGACCTCCGGTGCTTGTAGAAATGGCGCCGGCGCTACCTTTGGTTTTTCCGTACGGAAAAACGATTCGCGGCAGGAGATCGCTCCCGGACCCTCAGGGACTTTTGGCCAGCTTGGGGGGGCCTCCTGACCCCCACAAGACTTGCCAAAAGTCCAGCGGGGGTCTGGAACGACCTCCTGCAGTCGAATCGTGTTGTCTATGGCCGGCGCCATTTTGCGCTGCCATTTTGCGCAAAATGGCGCCGGCCATAGACAACACGATTCGACTGCAGGAGGTCGTTCCGGACCCCCGCTGGACTTTTGGCAAGTCTTGTGGGGGTCAGGAGGCCCCCCCCAAGCTGGCCAAAAGTCCCTGGGGGTCCGGGAGCGATCTCCTGCCGTGAATCGTTTTTCCGTATGGAAAAACCAAAGGTAGCGCCGGCGCCATTTCTACAAGCACCGGAGGTCCGAGAGTGGAAGATCACAGCGGGACCCTTCCTCTGGACCCCAGGTAATTTAAGGCATTTTGGGGGGGTTTGGGAGGGTGGGGGATTTATTTTAAAGGGTCGGGGTGGGTTTTAGGGATGTTTTAGTGTGCCGGTTTTCGATTTTCACGATTTTCACGATATTTTAAAAACCCAAACGGCGACGATCCGATTCCCTCCCCCTCCCAGCCGAATTCGATCGTTAAGACGATCGATCACACGATTCACATCTCTAATCTACGTCCTGCCTGAACATCTGCCTCCCGGCCTGCTATTCACTAGAGACATTGACCACCTTTCCCAGTCTCCAGCAGGTCGGCCCAAGGGTCCACTAAACAGAGACTCCCATAACATGGATAACTTTAGGCTAGAATATTCAGCGGGACATTTATCCCAGCTTATGGGTAGATTTTAAAAGCTACGTGCGAGTGCATCCATGTGTGCACTTCCCGGCACGCACACATGGATGCGCCAATTTTATAACATGCAGACGCCGGCATGTGCATATTATAAAACCCGGGGCCGCCCACACATGCATGCTGGATTTTGTAATCCGCGTGCACATTTGCATGTGGCGCGTGCAAGGGGGGATGATTTATGTTAACTTCATGCAACGACTCATCCTGGCCTTCCCCAGTTCCCTCCCAGTTCACTCCAATTAAGGATTGGACTAGGAGTGAACTTCCCTACCCCCCTTCCCCTTCTTCTCTCCTCTCCACCTCCTAAACCCTTTCTCCTATCTTTTTTTTTTGTTTATTTTGTTGCTTGCTGCTCCATTGGAACAGTAGCAAATTGCACGCGCCTTCAGTCCCTTCTCCGGTACAGGGGCAACTGGCCGCTGTACCTGCTGCCTCCAGCCTTGCCCCTCCCCACCCCTGGACCACTCCTTTTCTTCGGCCCGGCACTTCTGTGTGTAACGGGAGTTATGTGTGCGGCCAGGCCCCTTCTAAAATGCGCATGGCACGCATAAGGCCTGGCCGCATGCGTAACCCCAGTTTTCCTTGCCCACACCTTTTTTAAAATCTTCCTGTTACAGAATATGACCCTCCCCCCCCATATGTCTATCCTGTCTCCCTATCTTGCACTTCTACTAGGTCTTCCATATACCTCACTAAGACCATTGCAGGTTCTGCAAAACTCAGCTGCAAGAATTTTAACTGGCAAAAGTAAAAGAGATCACATCACTGAAACACTGGCTGAATTACACTGGCTTCCCATAGAACAAAGAATACAATACAAAACACTGTGCACTATACATAAGTTAATACATAACAAACATGCAGACTGGTTAAATACAGCCCTCCGTGTACACATCCCTAAAAGAAACATAAGGTCAGCAAACAAAGCACTCCTAACTATTCCATCAGTCAAAACTGCAAGACTAACACAAGTACGAGAGAGAGCATTATCACTGGCAGGACCCATACTATGGAATTCCATGCCCCTAGATTTAAGATTACAAAGAGACAGCAAAACCTTTAGAAAAGGTTTAAAAACCTGGCTCTTTAAACAAGCTTTTCAGAAAAACAAGGGTGAATAGAAACCAGGGACGAGCAAAGCACGAACAATAAAACACCCACAAACACTGCTGTATTCACTAAATGTGTAGTTTTTAAAAGACAGTCACAATTTTAAAGTTAATTCTGTAATCAAAACCGAGATAGAGAGACCTGGACAAGATTCATTACATTTAACATTTAATATTGATCACTAACTATGTTACTGAACCTTATGGCACTTTTGTAATCGGACAAATTGCAGCATTATTACTTTTATGTGCCTTAATGTAAACTGTTGTGACGGTCCCCACCAAACAACAGTATAGAAAAGATTTTAAATAAATAAATAAATACATACATAAATAAATAAAATCTTTCCAGCTTCTCAGCTCTACAATCTCTACCACTTTCTTAGCGTTCCTATTCTTGTCCCAAGCTTTCTTGAATTCAGATACTGTCCTTGTCTCCACCATCTTCAACAGGAGGCTCTTCCATGCATCCACCACCATTTCTTTAAAAATATTCTTCCTTAGATTACTCCTGAGTCTAACTCACTTTTCACCCTCATCACATGACCCTTCATTCCAGAGTCTCTTTTTTGTTGAGAAATACATATCCCCTGTACATTGATACCTCTGACATAATTAAATGTTTCTATCATATCTTCCCTCTCACCTTTCCTCTAGGGTATATATTTTTATATCTTTAAGTCTGCTACATATGCTTTACAATGAAAATGACTGACCATTTTAGAAAATATCCTCAGGACTGACTCCTTCCTGTTTATATCTTTTGATGATATGGTATCCAGAACTATTCACATACTCTATTATAGATATAAAATATGGCGTTAAAAACTGTGTGCTGATTTTTACACAACCTGATTATAGCGGTTCCTTAAAGGTGAATTTTAACAGCTGGGCACATTAGAAAATGAAGAGACTTGTATATGTAGGATATATGCATGTTCACCCAATTTCAATAGCCGCCTACATCTCCTGATACGTGAATATCTAACTTTGAATGAAAAAGGGGCATGGTGTGGGCAGGGTATTGGTGTTTTGGGACAAGGTCAAGAGATAAGTACACAAGTACCTATGCACCTGGATGTGCGCAACTTACCCGACAAAGGTAAGGGGGGTGGGTTCTAGGTAGGGCTGGGGGGCGGGTTAGGGAGGGGAAGGTGGGGGGAGGAAGAAGGAAAGTTCCTTCCAAGGCCGCTCCCCACCACCTCCAAGGTCGCTCTGATTTCGGAGCGGCCTCGGAGGGAACGGAGGAAGGCTGCGTGGCTCAGTGTGTGCAAGTTGCACAATTGTGCACCCACTTGCACGCGCCAACCCTGGATTTTATAACATGCGCGCAGCAGCGCGCACATGTTATAAAATCGGGCGTAGATTTGTTCATGCCGGGTTGTGCGAACAAATCTACGCCCACGCGCACCTTTTAAAATTTGGCCCTATATGCATATGTGTGCGCATGTTATAGAATTGCCACACCTCTGGGTGCATGCTGACGCTTACGCGCGCATGTGCACCTGCGCGCCTGTTTGAGTGTTACCATCCTTGTGAGCAGAGGTTGTATCTAGAGTTGCCAACTGGTTCCAGATTTTCAGAACCGGCCAGTTTTGTTCTGGTTTTAAACCACTAAATGCAGGGACTTGTGATCTTGATTTTCTTAAGGCATGTATTAGGGAAATCAGAACTACAAATACCTGCATTCAATGGGGTGAAACCAGAATTGTATCAAAATGTCCTGAAAATCTGGAGCTAGTTGGCAACTCTAGATACAACCTCTTCTCACATTGTGAGAATATCCCAATGTCTGTACATTACTACATTATACATTGTGAAAGTCTACATATACTTTAGGCTGCTCTCTGGAGGACAGTTTTCAACCAGGATAACCTAGTTGAATAACTCCTTAGTGCCCTAGCTAAATCACTTTGAAAATTGTCATTCCCATTTGTTAAAGGCTATCAGTTAAGATAATTAAAGAATTTAGAAAGATATGGAAGCAAACAACTAAAAGAATTTACAGTTCCAGTGGGATTATGGAACTCATTTATCATAGGTTAATATTACTGCTAAGAGCTTGGGGCCTGTGCTAACATTTTTTTAAACAATTAACCAGTAGGCACTAAATTAATGTCAAGATTTACACATGATCGACTATTTGTCCTACATCTTCATATACTATGTATAAGAAAGCAGTATAAACAGTTCAAAAGTGGAAATTTAAAATATTGAGTTGTCATTTGAAATAAAATAAGGAATGTTAATAGCATTTCCTATTTTTTTTTTCATTTTAAAACAAAATGAAAGAAAAAAATTGTTTGTGTTTCTTTTTGTTTTGAAACCATCATCACCATCTTTAAAAAAACCAACCCACCCCCCCACCCCCGCCTGGGTCATTCCTCCTGCTCACCAAACCATAGGAAGGATTAATCCCCACTTGCTCCTGCCAAAATGTCAACCAGTCAAAGTCAACCCAATGATAACACAGTAGGATGCACACAAAATAGTGCCAGTCTTGGTTTAACTGGCGGCCATTTTAAAAACCCGGAGCTGTAGGAATGGAGCCACTTGGAATCACTCCTGCCCATGGAAGATCCCTCAGAGGAATAAGGAGGGGTTGGAGGAGTAAGGGAGGTCAGAGAGGCCTGATGGGTTGGAAGGAGCCTTTATTTTTGTGGGTTTGTTGAGTAGGAGAAACAGAGAAATATAGAAATGATGGCAGAAAAGGACCAAACAATCCATCCAGTCTGCCCAGCAAGCTTATGGTAATATCTGCTATGCCAATCCGTCAAATTCAGGGCCCTTGTTGGTTGCTGTTTGAGTTCAATTCCCTGTTAGCTCTTGCTGTTGAAGCAGAGAGCAATGATGGAGTTGCATCAAAATTATCAGGGAATACCTTTTCAGTCTGATTTTTTTAAATTTAGTTTGTTTATTTTGTTTTGGTTAATAAATGTAACAAAATAAAAGAAAATGAAAACAACACAAAAATTGTTCCAATGCACGCACAAACCTATCGAACAGCTACTAAATGTTGCACAATGATATTTATGAAATCTATAGAACTGTAGAAGGGCCCCTGTAAGCAGGGGTAAACTGATTGTCTTGCAATGTTTAAGAAAGGCTTGCTCAAGCTGGTTTTTGGGTTTTTTTTTCCAATTTTGAGTTTTGCCATATAAGATTGTTCATGTTTTCTACAGCGGTAAAAATCATTCTCTCATTTATCTCATTCTCTGTCTTAATCTGATGCCATCACTATATAGAAGGCTAACCTAAGACCCACCTCTCCTCTCCATTTTAAACAGCATTTGAATTGCGCTGTGCTTCAAAAATTTAGTGTCAGATGATACATTTATCAAGTAATAGATTACTCATGCAGGTGAAGTGCAGGGCAATTCAGAACTAGCATCAGCATGAATAGTGCCAGCTTCATAGATAAGCCCCTATATCTGGTAATGAGTGAAGAAGCTAATGAATCTATTAAGTCCTTCTGTGTTTTATTTCAACATCTTTGATCAATTTCAAACTCAAATGACATGTGTTCCTGGGTAGTTTTCCCTTTTAGTATACTAATCATAAACTCATGGATGGAATGGTCTGGCCATGAAAAAATTTGGTTCTAGGTGCATCACATTGTTCTTCATTGTGTGAGATAGGGATTTTAAGTTTTAAACAGGTGTATGGGCACACGTGGGCACGTTCATCGGCCTGCACCCAGGTACGTGGGCATTTTATAACATAGGCACATATATGCATACATGTTATAAAATAGTCTGAATGCACGCACGTGTGAACATTTTAAGTGGATGTGTGCATATGAACGAAAATGCTGCTTCTACTGTGTAAATGGAGGCATTTTAACAGACATGCATGCTGACATCATTATCAATTTTCCCAATTCGTTCCCAGTTCACCCAGGTAAGAGATAGGACTTCTAAACTTCCCTAGTTTAATAGCCTCCTTTGTCCCCTTTAACCCCTGCCAATCTATGGGCCAGATTTTCAAAGGGGTATGCGCGTAAGATACGCGCGTATCCCCCGAAAACCTGGCCCAAACTCCCCCCTGCATGCGCCGAGCCTATGTTGAATAGGCTCGGCGGCGTGCACAAGCACCGGGACGCGCGTAAGTCCCGGGGCTTTCCTGGGGGGGGTATGTCGGGTGCTTTGAGCAGGCGTAACTTGTACAACAAATGTGGAGGGGGGGCTTAGATAGGGCCGGGGGGGATGGGTTAGGTAGGGGAAGGGAGGGGAAGGTGGGGGGACGCCGAAAGAAAGTTCCTTCCGAGGCCGCTCCGATTTCGGAGCGGCCTCGGAGGGAACGGAGGCAGGCTGCGCGACTTGGTGCGCAGGCTGCCAATTTTGGGCAGCCTTGCACGCACCGACCCCTGATTTTAATGGATATGCGTGGCTACGCGTGTATCTTTTGAAATCCCGCGTACTCTTATTCGCGCCTGGTGCACGAACAAAAGTACGCGTGTGCGCAAATTTATAAAATCTACTCCTATCTATTTATCTTTATTTTATTACTTACACATCCTTCATAGCAGAAGTAAAGTTACGTGACAGGGGAGCCCGCCGTGCACCTTTGCACGTAAGTATTTATGCTCTCATTTTTTGTTGAAATTCAGGAGCATCCATGCCCTACCCAGACCATGCCCATGTCCCGCCCCTTTTTTGGAACGTTTCATTTGTGCACACAGTGGGAGAAATGTGCGTACTTAGGCAACTTTTAAAATCCGCTCAGCGCACTCCGGCCCGACATATTTGAGTATCTCCCGGTTTTGGCACCTGCCAGCCTTTTAAAATTAATTTGTTATTTTCTTCCTATAATTAAATATTCTGTTTTCATATATTTGATTTCTTTGACTCTCTCACCCCTGTTTAAATAATTATTTCTGCTATCTAAATAGTTTATATATGTATAAGTGGAAGGATATCCAGACATTGTTCACCCTCTTCTCCTATCCTTTTATTTTGCCACTCTTTGCACTTTGAAAACAAACATAGGAACAGTAAGTAACTTTCAAACTGGTATGTGTGCACACATTTACGTGCATACATTGACCTGCGCCCAGGGATGTGGTTATTATATAACATATTACATTCCCAGTTTTACGAGATCATCCCCAGGTCACTCAATTAAGAGAGAGGGTCTTCAACCCCCCCCCCCCCTGGTTTAATAACCTTCACTTCCCCCAAATAGCCCGACCCTTAAAACCAGCATCCATAGCAGAAGTTAAGTTAAGCATCAGGGGGACTCAGTGCATGCCAGGTCATGTCAGAATTTATGCGCACATTTTAGGTTCATGCCCTGAATCATCCAGGCCCTGCACAGACCAAGCCTATGCCCCCCACCTTTTTGGAAACTTTCAAGATGTGTGCACTGCGGTAGATGCGCTCGTATCTTGGTGGCTTTTGATAGCCGCTCAGTGCAGGCAACCCCGACCTCTTCGCACATTTCCTAATTAATGCATGCTTCAGGCTTTTAAAATTCACATCCAAGTGAGTAATCCAACCTACAGTTTAATTGAATTTATTCAGACAGCAGCATACTTAACTCATTTTACGCTGACCCATTGATGGAAGCATGGCATTCAAGTTTCAGTCACAAATGCATTGGGACGCTAGCTGTTAAACAGGCGCGTAGACTGGCTTGCTCCCTTGAACAGGGTTATTTTATAGCATGCGTGCATGTTATAAAATAGGTTGAGCTGCATGTGCAAATCCCTCTTCCACTGCCAAAGTAGAGGGGTTTTACAAGGAGCGCGTGTCCACGCCATTGCTAGTTTCACCGGTTTGTTCCCAGTTCACCCAGGCAAGGGACAGGACTTCCAAACTCCCCTAGTTTAATAACCTCCATTTCCCCCTGTTAGCACTAATTCTTAAAACTCTGCTCACTAGCCTAGAATTCTTTATTTTATTACTTACATGTCATCCATTTTAATAGTAAAGTTAAGCAGCAGGGGATGCACACATCTCCCGGCCTTCCCCCAACATGCTCACGCCTGCCCCTTTCTTCCAAACTTTTGACTTGTACGAGTAGCAGGAGATACGTGAGTACACTGGCTGCTTTTAAAATCCGCTTGGTGCGCACCGGCCCAATTTGTGCACATATCTCTTGCTTTTGCCATGCCATGGGGCTTTTAAAATTTGCCTGTAAGTTTGTTCAACAACTTACAATTTGTTAACAGACCATTCATTTTGAAAGCCTAATTATCAAACATATAGTGAGAGGATTACATTTGATTAACTTTGATGTGTTTAGACATATTATAAAGCATATTGAAATCACTATTCAGAGCAAATCTTTCTAAACAGCATTACATAGGGATATATATTTGTTCAGTTTAGTTTCAGAGGTTTGTGTGAGTGTAAACTTATGTGCATAAAATTCTTTTTTACATATGTAAAACAGCATTTACATGCATAACTTCTGAAAATAAATTGAAACAAATAGGATTTTTGTTCCAAAAGTCACAAAAAACAGCCAAAATGAAAATGAACCAAACCAAATTTTTTTGTGGTCATGTACCCCTGTTGTTACTCTCTATTTTAAAAAGGGAATTATCTACAAATGTGAAGTATAGTTTCATAAGATTTGTCAAATAGGCATAGTATGGGAGAAATGCTGAAAATAGAGGGGAAAAGTTTTATAAATATAAATTCTGGAAATGATTTTGTATTTCTTATATTCAATGAAAAATGTTTGCAGTTTTGTTGAAGAGAAGTATTGGCAATGGTTGGAGCTTGAGTTATCTTTTGGATCACAATAAATAAAGCATCATACTCTATATAAATATATATCATTGCATATAGCTTTCAAAGTTATGCCTGGGGGGGAACACTTTTTATTGTACTACTGCAATATTCTATTATTGTTGTTCCACATTCTTGCCACTGAGATGCTAAGCATTACTGAGAAATATTACAGAAAAACTTGAGAAAAGCATCATAAAACATTTATATTAATAGAACTCCTTAAGGAAGTTTTGGTTCATTTCAAAAATGCCTTTCAAACAAGCATTGCATATGATCAAACCCAGAATAAACAGCGCCAAGAAGGTTCCCCTGAAAGTTACAAATTCCCACAAGATACCACAAATTTTAATAATTTGATTTTCTTTTACACAAAAGCATTAGGAATGTAAGGGAGTAAGGAATGCAGAGAGATAAGAAAGAGAGAAAAAAATAAAGACAAAAGATCAGATAAAGAGAAAAATCTCACATGACTTCTCCATAGAAGCTGTGTTAAGCACTTGCCAGAACCGGAAACCCTTTCTTTTTTGGTGAATGTATCCCCCAGTGTCTAATCTTAGACCGTCCTGTATTCTCTATCATACTATCACTTCACAGAGTATCCTAGCAGACTCCTCCGGTTTCTCCGGTAAGAGGTGGTGATACTCTTTTCAAGACTGTTGGCATGTACACCTCTAACAGCGGGTTTATTTTTAGCTGATACAAAGAAATTACTCGCTTATGGAAAAACTGCAAAAAATATAAATGTAGTAATTGACATTAGATTACAAAAGCAATAAAGGATGTATCAATTAAGAAACAGCAATTCAATCTATAGTCCTTTGTAGTGGATGTAAATATGTGATTTTAAATATCATTAGGGATGTGCAGAGTAAAAAATTAGTTTTGGTTCATTTGTTTCACAGGCCACAATCATTCATTAGGTTTGTTTGAAACAAAAAAAAAATGATTTTGTTAGTTTGTTTGATGTGTTCCTTTATTTTCCATTATAGCCAATAGGGGAACAATGCAGGTTATTTTGGGTTTCCAAATTTGGATTTCTAATCAATATTATTTTTAATGGAACTGGTGGGTAGTTGAGATCAGAAGGGTGAAGGTATGCCAATACATCAAGTCTATATCAACATGGCACCAAAAGTGGCATAAAGAGCCCAAAGACCCACAATGAGGAAAAACAGTACCAGCAGTGGCAGGAGATTTCCAAGGCACAGTTAGAGGAGCAAAACAGCAACAAGATTCTTCAGATAACACTAAGGCTGAAAAAGTGGGACAAAAGGCACCAGCAACAGTTGCATGAACCCCACAAGACTATACAAGAGGGGCAAAGTGGCACCATGAAGAGTTCAAGGCACCATAAGGGGGAACAAAGCACCAAAAGAGGCAGAACCCTCCCAAGACAGTGATATTAAGATCAAAGCAAGTGAAAGACTGTCATAAAGACCCAAAAGCATCAACAGAGGCACAAAACAGCCATCCAGAGCGGCAAGAATACTCCAAGGTTCCAAATGAGGAGCAAAGGGCATCAACCAAATTACTAGAATGCCCTAGGCAGGGAGAAGCTCTGGAAGAGCTTCTATAAACAATAACTCTGCCAATAACTAGAGAGGAAATACAGACTGTTTCTTTCACATGCTCAGACTTTACAGTGGGAGAAAGTCAGTATCACTTGAGTCAGATAGCAGCTATAGGCTACATAGAAAAATACTGTACTGTGATTCTGTGACTTCCTTGTCAACTTGCCCTGCTTTGGCTCTGACAAGGCTGTGATATCACCAGGCAAGAGTTGGTTGCTATAGTTACCAGTTGTTTTTCTTTTTTTTAACTTTATCTTTAATATTTTATAATAGCTTTCCAAGAAACGTCTGTAGAGATATTTTAGGAAGCAGTTTTTTTGCTCAGCAATATACAGCCATAGATTTTAATAGGCTCTAAACTTAAATAGGAAATATAAACAAAGGAGACAGCTATTTTTTTGTTTTATTTGTGGGTCCCCTCCTTTCATTTTTGAGGTCCATGAATGAAATTAATATGGCTTCATTTGTTGTGTTTTACCCATTTGTTTCAAACGAATGCACATCCCTAGTTATCAGGGTAAAAGGAGTGTGGGTTATAATCTTTTAAAATAAATAAATAAGACACAGAAATCTTGACCATTATTCATTCACTCTGTTATGGGTTTGCTCCTGAGGAAGGAGGAGTTAGTAATCTGTTACGGATCTGCTCCTATGGAAGGAAGAGTTAGCAATCTGTTAGGAATTGGTTGCTGGATACTCCTGTTGGAGGAGGACTTAACAATCTGTTATGAACTGCTCCTGAGGAAGGAGGAGTTAGCAATCTGATATGCTCTGCTCCTGTAGAGGGAGTAGTTAACAATCTGTTAAAGGTTAGACTGTGGAGCTAGCAATCTGTTATGAATCTGTTGCTGAAGACTCCTGATGGGGAAGGAATAGCAATCTGTTACCAGCGGAGTGCTTGGAGAGGACACTCAGCTGTAGAGGAATGTAGATAGGTGGATCCTTGGGCCGATGGCAGATGACTGCGCCCCCAGGAGGATATCCTGAGAAGGACCACCGGCTAGGCTTGGGTATGGAGACAGACACAGATAATTCTTTTATTAGACAGGTTAATAGATCCACCAGATGTGGCAGTAGTGAGCTGATATGCCCGGCAGGGCTGAAGTCCCTCATGTACTGGAACCGCGATCCCAGGGTTGCTGAGCTGTAGAGAAACTAGAGATAGTGAGTAGACAGGGTATGCTGTGTTCATAGCCAGAACTAGATGACAAAACTTACACGAGGTCTTAAGGAAGCTCAGTAGTTGGAAAGGGTTAGGCCCTCGAGGAGCAAGTACCTGGTTCCAGGGAAAGCTCTGAGAGAGCGATGGTAACTCACAAATGTCTGTATCTGCGATAGCTTCCAGGCAGTAGAGAATCTTCAGAGTGTTCAGGAACATGGGCCCTCAAGGAGCGCGTACTGGTTCCTATCTGCAATCTGAAATAAAGAAAAGAGAGCGAGGCCCCCGAGGAGCGGGTACCCCTGGTAAGTCCGAGGAGGCAGAGTAGCGTAGAGAGACAAGCAAGTCCAAATTAATCCCCGCTATCAATCCTTGCTAATTCGATTCGTTAGCGAATACTGAAACCTTTTATATTGGAAGCGGATGATGTCATCTCAGGGGACGCCCCCGAGGTTCGCGCCCTTGCTGGTACATCAATAGGAGCGTGCGCGCACACCCTATGTCATCAGGCAACATGGCAGATCTGCAGCGTCGAGTCAGCCCGGGGACACCGGAGGGAGATGGCAAGAAGACGCTACGGCAGCTAACCATCCATCCATCAGACCCGGAGGGAGTCGCCACAGAGGTAAAGAGGGCAGAGTGAGGGCTTCGAGCAGCGACGGATGCAACACACTCATATATAACTCCTCCTCAACTTGGCTCTGTTCTATTCTACGTATTTACAAACCTAAGAGACAACTAAGATCCGTGACAAAAAACCTTCTGGATATTCAAACAAATCGTTTAGCAAGATTGGACTTTACTAGAAAAAGAACATTTTTCCATTGCCGGCCCCTCTCTCTGGAACTCATTACCAAATTTTCTTCGACAATTATCCAATCCGTCACACTTTAGGAAATCTTTAAAAACTCACTTATTCCAAATAGCATACAGAATTCCAACTACAGAACAGTCATAATTTCATGTCCACTTTATAGACTTCCCCCCTTCCTCCTTCCCCTCCCCCACGCCACCCGCTTCCATTCCCTCCTGCATATTACTTCCATTCCTTTCCCACCTTCCCTTGTCGTTGCTTTGTGGTATTTATGGCACTTGATTTTGATTATATTAAGCTTTTTACTTTGTTTTTTATTATTATTAACTTTATATTTGTTATTATGGTTTTTTGTAATTTTAATCTTCTATTTTTATTTTATGATTTTGCTAATTATTATTGTAAACCATTTTGATTAAATTATATTTGTAAAAGCGGTATAGAAACACTTTAAAATAAATAAATAAATAAATAAATTCCTTAGGAAGTCCATCCAAGAGGCCCACTCCAAAGTTCCCTTTGCTGAAGGTCCCTTAGTCCCACATGTCCACTTTTTAGAACTGAAGAGGTCTCCTTATATTCTGTGGGTATATTTGATCTGTCCACCTTCATATGTTAGGGTTCTGGTTTTTTTCTGTTTGTTTTTGATTAATGTTGTTGATGGAACTTAGAACATTTTGCAGTGATATCTGTGATCAATACCATTGGCAGTTTCCATGGAGCTGCATTTATTTTGTAAAATAATCCTATATTTGGATTTGCAAAGTATCATGAAAATCTTGGATGTACTATAATATGGATATTTGTGTAAATCAAATAGATACTTTAAATGTCACTCAATTTGGATGTAGAAATGGGGATGTCATGAAATATACAACCCTGATGTGAGATTTCTCAAATCATGTACTGTGTCAGGTGATACTCTTTGCTTGGGAAATATTAAATCATTTTTATTTTGAACTGTTTTAAATGCATATAAAAACTGTTTAAAAATTTGGACTTTTGCGACCCAATGATCAAAACTCAGGGATGTCATAGTATACCTGTATCCCAATATGTTTATTAATTCCCCTTTATTTCTTTCAATGTGAATGCTTAAGACTGGTGCTACAGCTATTATTATACTCATGTTAATTTTGGTAGTGCTATTTTGAGTCTGTTTCTTTTTTATGTAAGACCTCATTTTCAAAGCCATTTATGCAAATAAAACACAGTTTTATGGGCGTAAATGGCTCCTTATAAAACTGTGCAGAGTTTGTGTGCATCACGCCTATCCTTAGAAACCTCCATTGGCTCCCTATCCTCTCCAGAATACTCCATAAGACCCTCACAATTATCCATAAATCCCTTCACAACCAGAATACTCATCGGCTAAATGACTCCCTACACTATCACACCTCCAACAAACTGACCAGATCCGCCTACAAAGGATCTCTGTCTACACCCTCTCACAAACTGACTCAACACATCTCCACCAAAGAACATGCGCTCTCCATTGCTGGAACAATGATATGGAACTCTATGCCCCCGGAATTATGCCAGGAACACTGTACCAAAACATTAAAAAAAAAACCTAAAAACATGGCTGTTTAAACAGGCGTACAATTAACGTATCCTATTCGTCCCTTTCAAGAACCCCCTTCTCCTCCCCCCCCCCCCCCCCCCCCTTTTTTTCATATTGAACACCCTCCCCCTCTCTTCCCCCTTCCTTCTTATCCAAAAGTCTACCTCTAGCTATAGTTAAATCTTGTTTCTAATCTCACTACCTAGGTCCTGACCCTTTGGCTTCTTCTAATATTCCCAACTTGTTCCTTTGACCCCAAGGTTAATTGTAACTGTATAATTTCATTTTCTTATCTTTTTGTTTACCCCTGTTGAGCTGTAAACCGATTTGATATGCATATGAATGTCGGTATATAAAAGTTCTAAATAAATAAATAAATAGATATCTAACCTGATTCTGCACATACTTTTTTTATGCACAAAAAATGAGCATCCCGGGGTGGAGTCAGGATTTACATACATCCTTTTGATTTAAAAAAATATTCACAAAAATTAACCTACAAAATGTATATGCTGCAATGATCAAGTGTAACTTTGTGCAGGTAATTTTGTATGTCTTATTTAGGGTAATTTTCAATGCAAACTTACATGCAAAAGATTCTATTGAAAATTAGTGTAACTTCTGTGTTTCAGCAATACATAAATTGCATTAATTATTATAAAATAGCCCTCATGTTTTTTTGAGAACCAGAATTCTACCTATTTCCTTTAGTTGCTGCATGGATAACCCAAACATGCCTGCTGATGAGGTTGTTGAAGCAATGTAGAGTGAGTCAGTCCCAAATTCCTATCATCCTATAATCTTGATTCCTGTTTGCATGGTAATAAATTAGTAGACTTAAGTTCTCATGGACTAGAAAGTGATATCCTCCAAATAATTATAAAATGAAGTAACATTTTAGATTATTAATGGGCAAATTTTAACTTATTTGTAGCACCCAAACATGCCCATTTTCACTATCTTTGGTGTAACTGACAGCCCGTCTGTTACCATTAAGGCCTGGGCGAACACAAAGTTTAGCAAAGATAGTAAAGGTTGGAGAATGGAGAGAGGATCCATTCAAATGAAGCCCCTCTTTTTAAGGGGGTCTGGAATGGCTGTCCCCCTGACAGTCTATATAGCAGTTCTCTACAGAGAACTCGAGAGGCAATTCCTTATGGTTTGTTCAGAGTTAGGAGAAAGAGAAGAGCTTTTAAGTTGAATTTTTGGGCCCACTCAGAAGAGCCAGGCAGACCCTGCCTGAGGAGGCTTCTCAGGGTCGGGAGGGTTTCCTTATCCAGTCCACTCCCTGGCTGGTTAGGATTTTCCTTCTGGGTATATTTTTCATGTTTATAATTTTAAGTTGTAGGAGCCCTGTGAGACCCAGGGTATGGGGAACCCTGTGTTTGGGAATGTGCAGGTTAGGGAAGACCTGCCCTTTTTACCTTCAACCAGGACAGAGGTGCCAGTGACCTGCTACAAGGAGGAATTCCAGTGCTCATTTCTGTTGAATGGAAAAGGACTTTGAGATCAAGATTCATGAGGAAGTTTTGGTTGCCCTTCCTTCCTGTTTGAAGCAAGGAGAGCTGCTTGCTTCAAGGGGATCCTTCTCATCAGGGATTGAGAAAGAATAGATGGAGACTGTGTAAGAATCAAAGAGATCCAGAAGATCTAATAACTGTGAGTAAAAGAAAACATCAATCACTGAGAACACCCATCTGGTATTTTCACCAAATGGGGAATGAGAGAGAAGATTTACTCTCTGTGCCAAGACTATTTAATATTTTTGCCAGACTAGAAGGGGTTTTCAAGCAATTTAAGGAGATCCTACCCATCTGGGAACTCTGCTTAACCAAGTCCTGGAGGGTGGATGTCTCCCAGGCCCTGGTATGTGAGTCCTGAACATATAGAGAGAAAGAGACTGTAAGAGAAGAAAACAAGATAATTTTGTGGTGCTGCAGTTTAAGTTATTGTGCCATTTATCATCAGCGTTTGAACAGTAATTCTGGACAGTAACAAAGTGGTTCCAGAGTGGTTGTTTGAGCACACAACACATGTGTTCCTCTCCCAGGATACTCAGACCGAGAAACAGAGGAAATGAGATCTTTCTCCCAGGGATGACACAAAGAGAGAAAGTCACTCCTAGCACTTGGGACCTGAAAGTTAATTCTTTCCCCCATAATAAGAATCCATACCCTGAGGAAGGAGTCTGTGAGAAGAGCTACTCTGGTGTCCCTGCCCCAAAGAACTACATATAAGTTTATGGCCCTACCAGAGTGTGACATATCTCCTGAGTTGGGGTTACACCTGTAGCATGCAGCTGCTGCAGTTGCAACTAGGTGGCTAGAATTTTTTAAAATGTTCTTTGGTGGTGGAGAGGGTAATCCCTTTAAGAGTGAGTCCATGGTTCTTCAGATGCCAGAGTTGCCTCCAGGCTGTATGGCCCAGAGTTGAGAGGGCTTGATCTGAGTCATAAGATCATAAGAACCACCATATTGGGTCAAACCAATTGTCTATCAAGCCCAGTATCCTGTTTCCAATAGTGACCAATCCAGGCCACAAGTACCTGCTGGATCCCAAATAATAACATAGCAATGACAGCAGATAAAGACCAGATGGTCCATCCAGTCTGCCCAGCAATTTGCTTATGGTAGTAACTGCTGCTTCATGCAAGTTACCCCCTTGCATTCTGTTAAAGGTAGTAATAGATTCCATGCAACCTATGCCCATGGATAAATAGTGGCTTTCTTCATCTACCTAGGTTAATAACAGTTTATGGACTTTTCCTCCAGGAACTTCTCCAGACGTTTTTCAAACCTAGCTAATCTGCCTTTACCACATCCTCCAGCAATGAACTCCAGAGCTTGTGCATTGAGTGAAAAATAATTTTCTACAATTTGCTTTAAATATGCTACTTAGTAACCTCATGGAGTGTCTCCTAGTCTGTTTATTTTTTTGAAAGATTAAACAACCAGTTTGCATTTACCCATTCCACCCCACTCATGATTTTATAGATTTTTGTCATATCTGCCCTCAGCCACCTGTTCTCCATTTTGAAGATCCATAATCTCTTTAGCTTTTCCTCATAGGGCATTCATTCCATACCTTTTATCATTTGGTCACACTTCTCTGTATCTTTTTTAGTTCTGTTATATATTTTATGAGATGCAGCAACCAGAATTACATACAATGGGCCGGATTTTAAAAGGTACACACGAGCGTACATTTGTGCGTGCAACCTGGTGCACACAAATGTACGCCTGATTTTATAACATGCGCGCGCAGCCGTGCACATGTTATAAAATCCAGGGTCGCCGCGCGCAAGGGGGTGCACAATTGTGCAACTTGTGAGCGCAGAACCGTACAGCCTTTCTCCGTTCCCTTCGAGGCCGCTCCGAAATCGGAGCGGCCTCGGAGGGAACTTTCCTTCCGCCCCCCACCTTCCCCTACCTAATATGCCCCCCAGCCCTACCTAACCCCCCACCTTACCTTTATCCTATAAGTTGCGCCTGCCTCTGGGCAGGCATAGGTTGCGTGCGCCGGCCAACAGCCGGCCCGCGATCCTGGGCACAGCGGCAAATGGCCACTGTGCCTGTAGGCTCCAGCCTCGTCCCTGCCCCACCCATGCCCCACCCCTTTTTTCAAGCCCTAGGAGATATTTGTGTCCCGGGGCTTGCACGAGTCACAGAGCCTATGCAAAATAAGCTCGGCGCGCGCAGGAGCGAGTTTTCAGGGTTACGCACGTAATATAGGCACTTAACCCTTTGAAAATCTGCCCCAGTGCTCTAAGTATAGTTATACATGGAGCAGTGCAGACACATTATGATATTCTTTTTTTAGTCTCCATTCCTTTCCTAATAATTCCTAACATTCTGTTTGCTTTTTTGACCACTGTCACACACTGAGCCAAGGATTTGAATGTATTATCCACAATGATACCTGATTCTTTTCCTGAGTGGTGACTTCTAATATGGGGGGTAATTTTCAAAAGGAGTTATGCATGTAAATGTAAGTATTATAGCAATTTTCAAAAGCCTACTTACCTGAGTAAAACCCAGTTTTATTAGAATGAATGCTTTTTAAAATCAGGCCCATAGAACCTAACATCATATAACTACAATTTGTATTATTTTATCTATGTGCATCACTTTGCATGTGTCCACATTAAATATCCTCTGCGGTCTGGTCTTCCAATCATGCAGATAGAAACAGAGGAAGTGAAAGGTACTGCACGAGTGGCTGTGGTAAATGCTATGGGAAAGATTTTTCACTGGAAAGAGTTATGGGGATGGGATAGCACTTGTTTATGAATGTGATTAGCAGTTTGAGTGTAATGGTCCGGGAAAAATTATATATCCAGGGTTGATTCAGGCACAGATATAGGTGGGTAGGGCACAAAGTAATGACATCACAGGCTCCAAATGAAGACAGTGTCAGCCAAGATAATTTGTATTTTTTTATTGAAATGGTTACAAATTAAAAAATCATAGAGATCCATATTCAGAAAAGTGATGAGTGGACACGTTATTTGACTAATGTTACTCAGATAACTAAAGTTAGTCAGATAACTTGTCAATGATATTTAGTGAGACAAATCTCCTGCTAAATATACTCATCTAACTCGCTAGCTGACACACTACATATGATTACTGATGTGAAGGCATTCAAGAGGGACCTTAAGACTTATTTATTTAAACAGTCCTTCAATGGCTTACAGGTAAAGATAGAATAATCTCCAATATTATAATGTCTAAATCGCTATCTAAACTCCCCTGACAACTATTAACATACTCATGAGTCAAGCTGTATTTGTCAGGAGACGATTGAAAAGGATTTATTATTTATAGGCTGTGGTTTTGTATGCCAAAGATTAGTGTACTAATTGGTGATTTATTGTTTTAACTATTATGCATGTATTTTGTGAACTGCTTCTTGTGCCATTGTAGAATGTGGTATATATAAAAAAAGTTTTAAATAAATAAATAAATACATAAATAAAGATAAAATACAGTTATCCAGATAATATTACTCTGATAACCTTTAACCTACCCTGATATATTCTGAATATAGCTGGTAGGTTTAAAGGTATCTGGATAAGTTTACTCAGTTAAGTTTATACATTCTGGACACGTAGAATAAGGTGTGGAAACTTTATGCATTTTATTTTAAGTTTTTAAAATGTGGATATAATACATTTTATGGATAATTAGCATTGGTTGGCAGCTTCCCATTAATCCCTATAAGGATAAAAGTAAACTGACTGAGGAGAAACTTTGCTTGAAGAATTTTAAATGACAAAAAAATTAGACCTATAATGTCATAAATCAATATATTCAAAGTTCTTTAGCAATTGTGTTCGATACTGGAAAATTACCTAGAATAAGATCTCTATGTAATTACATAGATTTACATAACATCTGTAATCTTTATGATAGCCCTTCAAAATATATTTTGTGGGTAGAAAGATTTTGTTCATGTTATGTTAGTTGGAGGTTTTATATTTGATTTTTACAATTAATAATATTGTGATTTTCATGAATGCAAGATGTGCTCAGAATCAGACTGGATGATGCTGATTATCTAGAATGCATTGACACACTGTTTATATCAGCGAGTTTCCACTAACAACATTCTGTATATACAGAGCTTGATTGATCTGCAGTTTAGTCTGATTTTGAATAACTTATTCCTCCAATTATAAGATTATTTACTTTAGATATCCTATAAAAAAACAAGGGGGGGGGGGGCATAAGCAGAATTCTGTTATGATTGCTGGCTCACAGAAGCACCCAAAAGCTGGGGCACTTACCCCTGATGCCCACAACGGTGCTTCACGGACAGGCTGCAGCGGACAGCTAGGTCTCTCCTGCATGGCACAAATGCCAGCATCCTGGCCTCTCCTCCTGTTCTCCTTAGGCATGCTCCGCAAGAACTCAACTTTCAAGGGCATGCGATGGGAAAAGGGTCACAGCACATAGTGATGACATTGGTGCCTCAGCCCTTTAAAAGGGTCTCTCTGACTCACCCGCCTTGCCTCAGCAATGGACTCCTACATCCCAGAGTGGAGTATGTGTTGCTGCTTCCTGTTTCCTGCATTACTGGTCCTGCTCCTTACCTTGTCTCTCCAGCCCAGCCTGGCTCGTCTTTTCAGAACAGTCTTGTCTTGTCTCTCAGCTTGCCCAGCCTTGTCTTTTCCAACCCTTAACTTCTTGTCCGCCCTGCTGTGTCAATCCTTCTCCTCATCTCCCCAGCCTGTCTTCAGAGTGACTTCTGGAACTGACTCTCACCTGGTCATTGAACACTCTTGCTTGCCACCTGCCATTGACCCTTGCCTGGACACTGATCATTCTTACTTGTGATGTATTCTCCATGAGGAGTTAGCAATCTGTTGTCAATCTGTTAACAAAGCTCTGTAGAGAAAGCTGGGAGTTAGTAATCTGTCAGAAAACTCAGATGTTAAAGCTGGTATTTAGCAATCTGTAGTTATTTAGAATAGTTGTGGGTGGATCCTTGGACCAGTGGCAGGTGACCACACCCTCGGGGGAAATCCCGAGAGGGACCACTGGTCAGGCTTAGTGTAGGAGCAGACACACACTAGTTCTTTTATTAGACAATATAGTAAACCACCAGAGGTGGCAGTAGTGAGCTGGAAGCGCCCGGCTGGGCTGTAGTCCCTCAGGTACTGGAACAGCGATCCCAAGGTGGCTGAGCTGTAGAGAAACTAAGAAAGTGAGTAGGCAAAGCATGCGGCGTTCAGGAACAAGTCCTTGAAGGTAACACTCACACAATAATCTCTTAAGGCAGCCCAGGAGTTGGTATACATTAGGCCCTTGAGAAGCGAGTACCTGGTTCCAGGGAACACTCTGAGAGATAGATACAGACTCACTGATGTTAAGCAACAGAGACTTCTTAGAAGCAATATATTAAACCACCAAAGGTGGCAGTAATGAGCTGGAAGCACCCGGCTGGGCTGTAGTCCGTCAGGTATTGGAACAGCGATCCCAGGGTGGCTGAGCTGTAGAGAAACTAAGAAAGTGAGTAGGCAAAGCATGCGGCGTTCAGGAACAAGTCCTTGATGGTAACACTCACACAATAGTTTCTTAAGGCAGCCCAGGAGATGGTATGCATTAGGCCCTCAAGGAGCGAGTACCTGGACCCAGGGAAAGCTCTGAGATAGATGGAAACTCACTGTTGTAAGCAGCGATGGCTTCTTAGCAGAAGTGGTATCCAGGAGCAAGTCCAGGATGTGGGCCCTCAAGGAGTGAGTACTGGTTCCGGACTGCGACCTGAAAAGAAAAAGAGAGAGCGAGGCCCACGAGGAGCGATACCTCTAGTGAAGTCCGAGGAGGCAGAGTAGATGGGTTTGCGGAGAGCGAATCCCATCCGCAGCAACCAGGAGGAAGCGAACCCTTGCTAACTCATCTTGTTAGCGAAAACTGAGACCTTAAATATCTGGAGCTGGTGACGTCATCTCAGGGGAATGCCCCTGAGGTTCACGCCAACGCTGGTACATCAATCGGGCCGCACTCGCCCTTAGGCATCTGGTCAACATAGCAGCTTGCAGCGTCGAGCCAGTCTGGGAACGCCGGAGGAGGAAGGCCTGGAGACGCCACAGCAGCTAGCCTTCCATCAACCCTGAAGGGAGTCACCAACGAGGTAAGGTGGGTGGAACAGAGATGTCGGACAGCGACGGACACAACAACTTGCCACCTGCCACTGAACTTTGCATGAATTTTGACCATTCTTACTTGCCATCTGCTTCCAACCTTGTCCTGACCCTGAACCTATGCATTCACTACTTTGATAGAGACTTTCACCTAAGACTTGCTGGCCCCTGGAACCTGTGGACTCAACCCAAGGGTAGAGGGGTTGGTATAATTGAAGCATCTGTCCAGTCTTTTACAGATTGCTGAGGCCATGGACTCGGCAGACCTGATCTCACTCCAGGCTATACCAGGCCTGGCCCAACGGGTTCAAGAACAGCAAGGGGTTCTGAACTAGGTGAATGCTGTAATAAAATGACTCATGATCTGAATGGATTCCCTGACTCTAGCACCTCCGGTGACTTTCTTGCCAGTGATTCTGCCTCCTTTGAATTCTGCCTCTCATCACACCCCAGTTCCACAACTACTGGCACCTCCACATTATCATGGGAATCCCAAGGATTGTCCCAGTTTCATCAACCAAAGCTGCATGCATTTTGAGCTGCATGCCAAACTCTTTCCCTCTGATCATTCCAAAGTCACCTATATCTTGTCATTGTTGGATGGCAGATTTTCTCCAACAGTTCCAAATCATTTTTGAGGAGCAAGATCAGACCTCTTCCCTGGCAGCTAAGTTCCTCCATATTCAGCAGGGCCCTCGAACCTTTGGAGAATATGCCATTCAGTTTCATACCACCACATTGCAAATGCACTGGGGAGAAGGTAGTCTCACTGCCATATTTTGTCAAGGCCTTTCAGACAGAATAAAAGATGAGCTGGCTGACCAAGATGTTTCTACTTCGCTGGATGCCTTAATCTCATTAACTGGTTGCATTGATTGCTGATTCCAAGAAAGGACCCTGGAGAATAAGGCTATCAGATGCCGAGTAGCCTTGACCTCATGCTTTCAGCACCTTCTTCTCCAGAAGCTGTCTCGGAAATCCAAGACTCTAGATGAACTGATGCAGCTGGGCCGAGTTAAGCTTTTTCCTGAAGAGAAGCTTCGAAGAAGACAATTAGGCTTGTGCTTGTACTGTGATGGTCATGGGGTTATGGCATCCCAGTGCCCAAAGAAATTGGAAACCCCCATGCCTAGGTTGACCGGGAAAGCAACCCTAGGTTGGACACTCTCCTCCCTCCAACTATTAATTCCTAGCTCTGTCTCCACCAAACATGTTCTCTTCAAGAGAGAGGTATTCCTAGATTCAGGAGCAAGTGGGAACTTTATTGATCAGGTTCTGGTCTGATACCATCAGATCCCCACAATCATTCTTGAACATCCGGATCCATTTTCTCAGTTTATGGGGATCCTTTTCCAGGCTAACTCTCTGAGATGACAGTTCCACTCTCCTGTAGATTGTTCTTCATAAGGAAACCATTACATTTTATGTAATTCCATGAGCCATGAATCTTGGGTCTGCCCTGGCTCCAACAGCACCAGCCAGTGATTGATTGGAACTTTATAGAGTTGGCATGATGGTGTCCTACCTGTTCTACTTCTTGTGTCACCGCTGTTCCCAGGCCATCCCTTCTGATGCTGGCTGCCGCATTACTGGACTACACCCACAGTATGCTACCTTCTCAGATGTGTTTTCTTAACAACCGGCAGAGATTCTGCCCCCACACCTGGCTTACAAATATGGTATCAACCTTCTCCCAGACAAGGTAGTATAACGGGGTAGAGTCTAGCCATTATTGGTATCTAAGATCAAGGCCATGAGCCAGTAAATCAAGGCAAGGGACTTTATCAGAGGGTCTTCCTCCCATGCTGGCACATAATTTTTCTTTGAGGGCAAGAAGGATGGTACCCTTAGGCTATGTATTGATTACAGAGCATCAATGCCATCACAAAGAAGAACCAGTATCCGCTACCTATCATATCGGAACTCTTTGATCAAGGGGCTAAGATCTTTACCAACTTGGAGCTATGTGGATCATACAATCTTATTCATCAAGGTGGTTTTGAGATCATCACTTGTACGCAAACATTGAGAAATGCCTTTTTCCAGAAGAATAGCTTCCCTTTTTGGGCTACATCATTTTCTGGACTGGGTTCCATATAGATCCTCCTATACAGAAAGTTATCCTAGACTGGCTCCAGCCAGTTGGTCTTTGGGCTTTATAGCACTTTCTAGGGTTCGCTAATTACTACCACCATTTCTTTTCTGGATATTCAGCCCTTGCAGCACCAATCACTGCCTTGACTACGATGTTGGTCCTCAGATACCATTGATGCCTTCCAAGCTCTCAAACAAGTCTTCTCACAAGGTCCTTGTCTGTGGCACCCAGATTTGGATCGCCCCTTTTTCTAGATATAGATGTCTCTACCCTTATGGTAGAGGCTGGCTTCAATCAACACAATGACCAAAATCTCCTCCTGCCATGTTCCTTATTATCCAGGAAGTTCTCTCTGGCTGAGAGAAATTACATAATTGGAGATTATAAATTTCTTGCAGTGAAATTGGCACTGGAAGAATGGCAGAATCTCCTAGAGGGGGCAAAACACAAGACCATGATCTACACTGATCACAAGAATGTGGAGCACTTCAACAGGCACAACAGCTTAATCCCAGACAGGCTTACTGGTCCCTCTTCTTCAATCGATTTGATTTTGAGCTTCACTACCATCCTGCAGCCAAGAATCAGAGAGCGAATGCACTCTCCCACTCCCTTCTGATGGAGGAATTAACAGAAACTCCACAGTACATCACTGAACCTGCAAGTGTCACTGTCATTGCTGCCATCCAAGTGACCTTGGGAAAGATGATAGTATCCATGCGGCTCTAGGAAAAAGTGTTAATATGAACTTATGACTCTCACCTGGCAGAGCATCCAGGAATAAAATGTATACTTGAACTGCTTCAGCAACACTACTGTTGGCAGCAGGTGAAAATTGGTGTAAGGAGTTCTATGGAATCCTGCCCTGTCTGCATGAAGCATAAAACTGCTTGTACCCAACCTTGGAGGCTGTTATAGCCTTTGCCAGCCCCCAAAGAACCCTGGACCCACCTGTCCACTGATTTTATCAAGGACCTCCCTCTCTCACATGGCTACACCATGTCGTGGTGCACAGATTCTCTAAAATAGCATGTTTCATTCCTCTCCTAGGCTTGCCTTCAGCTCCCAAGCTGGCCTGCCTCTTCGTCCCACACGTCTTTTGACTACATGGATTGCCCCTTCACATTCTGTCAGATAGAGACATCCAATTCACACCCCAATATTAGAAGAGACTTTGTAAAATATTGGCATTACCCTGGATCTCACCACAACCTACCACTCACAAGGAGATAGCTAGACAGAGAGAATTAATCATGTCATCAAGAACTTTCTTTGCCTATATGTCAATGAGAGGCAAAATGTTTAGACCATGCTCCTACCCTGGGATGAGTTTTCACATAATTTATTTATTTATTTTATTTATTTATTTATTTATTTATTTATACTCAAGACCAGGTCTTATCGTACCGGTTTACAATAAAACTGAGGGGAAACCAATTAACATCTAGGTAGAAAATAAAGTTACATTAAACAGGGAGCAAAAACATGGAGATGGAAAATAGGACAGGTTTTAAATTATAACAACTGGAGAGTGATAAATATAATCAACAAAAACATAATAACCATGTTAGTAGTGCCATTGGTTCTTCCCAATTCCATGTTGTCTATAGCATGCACCCATTGTTATGACTTGGGCGGTGGACCCTTGGTCCGACGTAGTACTTCAAGACACTTACGTTGGAAGGCGAGGCTAACTCGGAAGATCCTATGCGGTTTGCAGAGGGAAATCTGGATGCAGGTGCCTCCTGCCGGTCGTGTGGTCCAGATAGCTGGCGCCTCCAGCAGGTCATGATTGCTCTGACTCACGCACACAGGTAGTCGGGAAAAGTCCAGGGGTGAAGAACCAAAGGGTATACCATAGCCAGTCCAAGGATCAAGAGCCAAAGGATACTCAGCAGCCAGTCCATGGATCAAGAAACCAAACGATATTCCGCAGCCAGTCCAAGGATCAGAAACCAAATGATACTCCGCAGCCAGTCCAGGGATCAGGAATAAAACGAGGTCAGCAGCCAGTCCAGGAATCGAGCACGGAAGACAATCAGCGGATCAGGAACGGAACACAAGAACAAACGGACCACAGGAGCCAAAAAGCCAAGGCAAGGTCTGAGGTGCAGGCCTTGCCTTAAATACTCTCTCACAGGTGGAGCTTGCAGGAAGGAGCCAATCCAATTTCCTGTAGTGGCTTCTTTAAGGATTAGCTTCTGCCGCGCGCGCAGCTCTAGGGGAAACCAGCGGGGACGGAGTCAGATGCGAGCAGGAGGACGGCTGATGCCGCGGCCATGTTGGTGGAGAAGCAGGAACCGCCGCGGGACGAACCCGCTGAAGCCGAGTGCGGTCACCTCGAGCGGAGCGGTCTGCCGCGCCAGTGAGTGGCTGGCCCCGGTTGCGGCTTGCCGCCGCCGGTGGCCATAACACCCATGGGTCCGGCTACCACTCTCCAGCTCTGTAAATTGTCCAGCATCCTGCCTCACAGCTCTTCAGTATCTTATTTATTTATTTATTTATTTATTTGCTTTTATATACCGACATTTTTTGGCGTACATCACATCGGTTCACATTACAACAACCGGAATAGTATGACTAGGGTCATACTATTTTACATTTTAACATTAACTGAGATTGATACAAAATATACAAACATCATTTAACAAAAATCATTTAACAATAACTGTGACTGGTACTAATGCATATTATGTAATGTAAGTTTAGATTGCGAGCTTTAAGAAGAGTGGTATAGGCGTTGTGGGGAGAACATGTGGTGGGAGTAGCACTTGACAAGAATAACGGTGGGTGATACGGAGGGGTGAGGGTTGGGGTTAATTTCTTGGTTAATTTCCAAAGCAGCATCGAAGGCAAAGAGGCATTCTGACAAGAGACATAGACTATCCCCTCAATTCCAGAAGGACAACCTAGTTTTCCTAAGCATTCAAAACCTGTGCCTCCAAGTTCCTTCCCTTCATCTGACATCTAGATGTATTAGTCCATTTCCAGTCATGCGTCAGTTTGTCTCTGTAACTTATCAGCTCAAGTTCCCGAACACCCTAAGAATACACAATGTATTTCATGTCTCTTTACTAAAACCATTGGTTCTCTTCTGGCCTTCTTCCAAACCTGCAGAGAAAGATAACCTTTAAACAAGATCATCATTATTAAATTCAGGAAATCTTGGACTTCCACAGATGACACAATAAACTGGAGTACCTTATTGCTTGGAAAGGATATGATCCAGAGGAGAACTTGTGGGAACTAGCTGTCAACTTCCAAGCTCCTTTGTTAGCAAAGGACTGTCTTCATCATTTCCCTCAGAAGTCTAAGACCAGGACTGTGAGGGGGGGGGGGGGGGGCAGATACTGTTACAGTTGCTGACTCAGAGGAAGACTCCAAGAGCCGGTACATTTACAATCGACTCCCATAGCAATGCTACACATCCAAGCTGACGCAGATAGCTTGGTCTCTCCTGTGTGGCACTGATATCGCCATCCTGGCCCCTCCTCCTGCTCTCCTTAGGTGTATATGTGTTGCTGCTTCCTGTTTTCTGCATTCCTGATCTTGCTCCTTACCTTGTCTCTCCAGTCCAACCTGCCTTGTCTCTTAGCCTGCCTAACCTTGTCTTTTCCAATCCTTATCCTCCTGCCCACCATGCTGTATCAGTCTTTCTCATCCCCTCAGCCTGTCCTCGGACTGACTTCTGGATCTGGCCTTCTCCTGGACATTGACCATACTTGCTTGCCACCTGTCATTGACCCTTGCCTGGACACTGTAATGAAGTGCCCCTATTTTCACCTTTAAATCTGTGCAGGATCAGGCTAGATGCCTAGTCCACCTTAATTTCCATAGAGGGAGAACATTCTATGGGCGGGACCCTACTGGGCAGGGATAATCCTGAGAATGGGACCAGCTAGAGGGGAATAATTTATAAGCTCAGATGTGATCGAGAGGCCCCGTGTCTTCAGGAGTAGGAACTCATGACCCTTTCTGGGAAGTTTTGGTGATGTACAGAATACTTCAGGGACAATAATAGTGACTGGAAGAAAACTTGTCCACAAAAACTCAAAAAGCTGTTCAATGAAATGTTTTATTCTTTTATAGAAACTAATATCTTAATGAATCAGGTTCACGGAACCCCTGACACGGACCATGTTTTGATTAACCTCATCAGGATCTCAGTATAGTTAGTGCAGGGGCTTATTGGTGAGGTCAGAGCACAGCTGATTGACAGCAAATAGCTTTGATGGGCAGGTGCCATACTGTTCTCATATAAATTCAGGGTGGAGATCTCTGCAACAAAGTTTAACAGAGTACTGCCAAGGAGGTTATTGTGGATATTATTTGCTTTTAAAGTTAATAAAGTGAAATTGCATGAGAAAAGGCTGGAGTCAGTGTCCTTACTGCTCCAGCCCACAAGATATTGCTCAGCCATCCTATCAGCACTCACTATTCTTGCTTGCCATCTGCCACTGACCCTTGCCTAAACTTTGACCATTTTTGTTTGCTGCCTGCCTCCAACAATGGCCTGTCCCTGAACCTATGCTTTTGCTACTTCTATAGAGCCTAAAATCTGTGGTCCTTGAAACCCGAGGGCTCAACCCAAGGAGAAAGGAGTTGGTATAGTGAAGCTCCTTTCCAGCCTCTTCCTTGCGTAGCTTCATCAGCTGGTGGTGAGAAATTACAGGGCCTAATCTGTAGGCTGCATCAATCTCACCACAGCAGTAAGGGTCTATGAATCTTACATATTCTGTAGTATTCTGAAGTTTAGTTCTGGAAGAGAATCTGTGTGATTAGTGAGCACGGGTTAGGCTTACTGTTGACGTTTTCTATAGTCCTGAGAATACCAGAGTATCCATTGAGGTTTCCATGGGAATTTCTTTGATAGAAGAAACCTGGAGATTTTACAAGAATTCAGAGGAGTAGAAAGAGGATTAGTTAAAGTGGTTAATTAAAAAGGCTATTATATAGCCATATGAAATATTGATAAACAGCACAGTAAACTGTATTTTTTCTTTTTAATTTAGAAAATACTACACTTACTCTAAGCTATGCATATTGAATTTAGAGACAAAATGGAAGAAAACTTAAGATCTATGACTTCTAGCTTCTCCAACCAGTTCATTGAGAGGCTTCTGTCAACAAGCACCTAATGATCATTTGAAAAATAAGTAAATGTGAGTTGTATAAAATTACAGCTCTGGCTAGAATTAATTCATATTGTAAGTAAACTGATCAAAACACATTGAGTGGTATCTGGTGCTCATCTGCATGATTACTCCAGACTGGTGAGATTTCTGACCCTTGAGTACAAAAATAAATAAGTTTGGTGCTAAACCAAGAGTTATAGATTCATTTACAAAGAAATTTAAACAAAGAGACAATGCCTATTTGTTTTGTTATTTCTTTTCTGGGAGTAACCTATAAAAGGAAGGAAGAATTTGGATTTAGAAAAAAAGAGAAATTGACTTATCTGTTATTAGTTCAGGGCTGAAGTTATTCTGTGCCAAAGAGAAAAACATATTTGTTAAACTATGAAATATTACAGTTCAGGAGTCAAATAAGTTAAAGAATATGCCTTTGTCTTACCTGTTTGCTTGGGTCTGTGAATAAAAACCTGTTTAAAAAATGTATTATAACTGAAATGCAGAGTTATGGTATTGTAAAGTCAGACCTAATTTAAAAAAATAAACTTATTTGTGATAACTATAACTTTTTTCCAGTCTCAGCCAGAAGAATTGTTCATGCACAATAAAGTTTATTTTATTTTTTCTAGCTTTGAATATGTAGTTTGAAATACTTAACTTATGTTAACAATTGCTACTTACTTGAGGCCTAACCTACTGGGATCTCTATTCCCTTTTATTAATTTGCATCTCAGCCCCTCCTCCTACTTGTGGGATAACCAGTGACTGTGGGTTCATTTACTGTTTTAAATTACACTAGTAAGGGGTGGGAATAAGAGGTTGGAGGTAACTTCCCTCCCCTTCATGTAGATAGAGCCCTGATGGTGAGAGAGAACCTGAATATTTAGCATCATACTGTAACATTTTAAAAACCCCAGACACTATAAGCGAGAGGCTATTTCTCCCATCAGGAACAAAACATCCCACGATCAGATTATGACAACACTATAACTGTAAAACCTGTGCATTACATTCACTAAAGCACAAAAAAAGGAGAAGGTCCCATTTTAAAATGTCAACATTTTACTTTATTTTATTTTTAAACTTTGTTTATTTGAGTCATATAAAACCTCAGATTAACAGGCAACAATGTCCAAATAGTTACAATCCTCTCGGTTTCATATGCTCAATTTAGTATTTTTCCAAACCCTATTTTCCTCCCCATGCACACTCACATTCATACCCCAATACACCACTCATTCATCACATCATTTTATATGCATGTCATATGCTCCTTCAACAATAATCAGCAGTGCACCAACAGCCCAATACTGTTCACGCCAGGAAGCAAATTACAGCATTTTATGCACTTCGAACCACAGCTGGTGATAACCCTTCAGCTTCATGACCTGCTGTGGATTGACAATGTCTTTTCTTTTCTGCATAATGTATAAAGCAGTCTGTTCCATCATCCCAATCCAGGAACTAAAGTCAGGAGTTTGAATTCCCTTCCATGATGATATCACTTTCTTATCTAGCAGAAGAGAGTTACACAGGAATTCCCCCTCCCCTGCCTTTGTATTCTCATATTTACACTCAATAAATGCAAGCATATTAGCTTGTCTGACCAATTGATAGTGTAATCCAGTATTTTAGCTATGCATTCACAAATTTTATGCCAACTCTCCTGCAACTTGTTGCAGTCAGAAAACATATGGCAAAGTGTGCCGCTGGCAATTCCACATTTTTCACAAGTGTCAGTGTCCCAAAGCTTCATTTTGGCTCCTCATTTTCTGGTTATGTAACTCAAATAGATCAACTTAAATTGAATCTCTCTCAAGTTTGCTGCAGATACCTGTTTATACAAATGTACGAATGCTTGAGAGATATCCAGTTCTTCCAACTGAATTCTCAGATCTTTACTCCATTTAGCAGCCAACTCATCTAAATGTATTTTCAACCATTTTGAAATGTAATAACCCATATGGCAGTTTTGTTAACTTTGAGGTCATATCAAAAAATCCTCCTTATCTTCAGTAAAAACAATATTCTCCACCCTCTCCTTACCAAAACTCATACAATAATGTTTAGATTGAAAATAAGCAAAATAATTATTGTTTGGTATAGCCCAGCTCTCTTGTAATTCTTGAAATGTCAATATTGTCTGATTATCTGAATCAAAGAGCTGACCAGCACTATATAATCCCCTATCAGCCCAGTCAAAAATGTCTGAGAGCTAAGCCCTACTGGGAAATCTCTATTCCTGGTTAAGGATAAAAATGGTAAAATCCACACTGGTTTTCCTAACATTCGCCGCCACCACTGCCAAGCCCTTTTCATTGTCCCATAACAGAAAGGCCTACTATACTTCCCAGTTAGACACCGTCTAGACACATGCAATGTGTTTACAGAGTTATATGATACAAAGCCCTTCCTATCAGACCCTCTGAATTGTATTTAGTACTATGAGAGACCCAGTTTTGAATAAATTGAAGTAAAGATGCTATGTTATATATCCTCAGATCAGATATCACCAGCCCCCCCCCTTTCCACTTTTACATTCTGAAGGTTTGATAGCTTATTCTGGTCCTTTTACCATTCCACATAAAGGTCGCAAGTAGAGACTGAAACTTCTGAACATCCCTGTATTTGACCTATACAGGAAGCATCTGTATAGGGAATAATATTTTAGGCAGTCTGACCATTTTTATAAGTGCACAATGACCCATTAAGGACAGGGGAGAATGCCTTCATCTTTTTATAAGTGCTTCAATATTGTCCAATTCTTTTTCAAAATTTAGCTTATATAAGGCATTCATAGACCAAGCCAAGACAATACCCAGATATTTCAACTTCTCATCAGCCCAAGCAAATGGGAATGACTCTCTCCAGGTAGTGTTTGACATCTCATCCAACGGGAATACTTGGGAATTAATATCATTTATTTTTAGCCCAGAAAAACTGCCATATAAATGTATCATTGACTACATTATTTTAAATCATTAAAATGTGTTTTATGCACATAAATTGGATGACTGAAAATTGCCTTCTTTTAACAGAACTATGGGTATTGTTTCACAATGCATGCACTTTTAGCCACATTTAGAGGAAATAATCTTGGGGACAAATTTAAATTGGGAGATGAAAATAACATGCATAGGCTATATTTTCAAATCTACATGTATTATTTACCATGAAAACACTACCTGGACAAAAATCATGTACTTTGGCACCATTTTGCAGATATTTTACAAACATAGTATGTTTGAAATTGAAAGTATACAGATAATTTCTCGGTGAAAATTTTGCAAGGTTCACTGTTAAAAAGTATCCACGGTCTTTATTCCAGTGCAGACAATTTGCTAATTCTGAGTTCCCTTAAAAAAGACAAGGGAGAAATGTATATGGAAATGGCAAGTACAGATAAGTGCAATATGTCTAGCTGCAAAAAAAAGAATGGTGGGATCGAAAGTGTGGCTTAAATATGTATTTATTTATTTATTTAGAAGTTTTTATATACCAATGAACGTTGGGAAAATCTCATTGGTTCACATTAAACGAAAATCAGCAACAAGTGCTTTACAGTGAAACAAAGAACATGTGGATATAAAGATAGGGTAACATTGAACAGTTTACAAGTTATAAATCATAAAGTTTTGAATATGAAGCTTAAAAATATCATTAATTACAAGAATGACACTATTTACAAGAATGTCGTGCTGGACAGTAGGGAGTGGGTGTCATGGAAAGGGAGTGGACTTCATGGGAGGGAAGTATGCTGATCAGAGTATGCTTGTTTGAAAAGGTAGGTTTTCAGGTCCTGTTTGCATTTTTGGGGGCATGATTCTTGACGTAATGAGGGGGGGAGTTTGTTCCAGAGGGGAGGCGCAGCTAATGACAGTGCCCGAGCTTTAGTGGAGCTGAGCTTAGAGTCTTTGGGTGATGGGATATGCAGTGTCGCTCTGTGTTGCTGACTTGTGGGGCTGTTTGTGTTGTGAAATGTCAGATGTTCTTCTTGCCAGTGCATATTTTGGTTATGGAGGGCTTTGTGGGCTAAGGTGAGAGATTTGTAAGTTATTCTTGCAGTGACAGGAAGCCAATGTAGGTGATACAGTACAGGGGTGATGTGGTCGTGTTTGAACAATACTAGTAAACTATAATGAATAACAGGGGCAGGCAGGATTGCCTGGCTTCTCTCATACTCTTCCTCCTTCACACAATTTGAAACAAACAACAAATTGACAATTAGCTATAAACTCATTAATTGGATAATAACTGCTATAACTATATTAACATCATAAACATATGACAAACATAAACCAGCTAAAATATGCAAGAAAACAATACACACCGATTCCTGGGTTACCCAAAAGCCGCATCATATCAGGGGTCCCACCTGAGGCTTCAGGTTGCTATCACAAACCAGCCCCTTATCACATTCTACCTGGGTCCAGGACTAGTGCTTCCATTAGGCATACTAGGTAGGGATGTGAATCGATTTTTGACAATTTAAAATATCGTCCGATATTTTTTAAATCGTCATTAATCGTTAAAAAGTGCGATACAATAGAAATTCCACCGATTTATTGTGAAAAAATCGTTAATCGGGTTAGTGCACACTAATGGGAGTTAGGACACAACCTAAAAACCCACTCTGACCCTTTAAAACCACTCCCTTAGCCTCCACCACCCTCCCGACCCTCCCAAAAACGTTTTAAAATTACCTGGTGGTCCAGCAGGGGTCCCAGGAGCGTTCTCTCACGCTCGGGCTGTCGGCCGATAAACAAAAAACCCACCCCGACCCTTTAAAACCGCTCCCTTAGCCTCCACCACCCTCCCGACCCCCCAAAAACATTTTAAAATTACTTGGTGGTCCAGTTGGCCCCGGGAGCGATCTCCCACTCTCGGGCCGTCGGCTGCCACTAATAAAAATGGCGCCGATGGCCCTTTGCCCTTACCATGTGACAGGGTAACCGTGCCATTGGCCGGCCCCTGTAACATGGTAGGAGCACTGGATGGCCGGTGCCATCTTTAAAAATCGGCGCCATTTTTATTAGTGGGAGCCGACGGCCCGAGAGCGGGAGATCGCTCCCGGGGCCCACTGAACCACCAGGTAATTTTAAAATGTTTTTTTTTTGGGGGGGGGGTCGGGAGCGTGGTGGAGGCTAAGGGAGCGGTTTTAAAGTTGGGGTGGGTTTTTTGTTTATCGGCCGACAGCCCGAGCGTGAGAGAACCTCCCGGGACCTCTGCTGGACCACCAGGTAATTTTAAAACGTTTTTGGGGGTTCGGGAGAGTGGTGGAGGCTAAGGGAGTGGTTTTAAAGGGTCGGGGTGGGTTTTTTGTTTATCGGATCGGGCGCAGCTGATAAAAAAAAAAAAAAGATCGGGCCGGACGAGAAAAAAATGCACGATTTGAATTGGAACCGGAACCGAACCGATTCCGGTTCCGATTCACATCTCTAATACTAGGTTGTCGCCAAGAAAACCAAAATTTTGGAGGTGGCATAATCACGCCAGAACATGGTCCAGAGGAATGCTATGCCAGAGGCAATACCACCAAAGAATGGAGTGCTGTGCTGGAATTACTGTTGCTGATAGGAGGGAGCGCTGTGCAGGAACAGCACAGATAGGTAAGATAGGGGATGCATGACCCGAAGGTTCACCTAGGGTACCAAATACTCTTGCAAGAACCCTGGCTGGGGCCCCCCATCAGACATGATAACAGCAGTCATATCCAAACCGCTGTCACCTGATGTGACAGCCCCCAAATCACATAAATTGCTTACCAGGGCTTCATATTGATGTTTATTTGAGAGCTGGGTCAGATGGATCAGCTGTAAATAATGGCTCCAGATAATCTGCCACAGACACTGGACAGTCATAGACTTGTCCATTGCCGCCACCCCCACCCCCCCAAAAAAAAACCAAAACAACAAAATTAAACATTACCCTTGTTCAATAAAATGATAATTTATGCTTCAAGGCCTCCCGATATTAACACCAATATTGAACAAATATACACCGTTAGATCAATGTGATCCCGTAATACTCTTATGCCAAAACATTTTACATACACTGAACCATCTAAGCTTGCATCTGTGAGACAATCAAGTTGTTTATTTACTTGAGACTGAGACTCTCCAAAGGTTGATCCCTACAATGTCCACCTTGTATGTGTGTGTGTGTGTAGTGCAGGCCCAGCTGTACTAGAGACACTGCTCCATGGAGGAACATAATTATCAAACTGTAACCATGACATGAGCTTAACCAAATCTTCCCTGACAGGAGTAGTCTATTATTAACAGGTACAATGACCCAAGTCTTTGCCACCAAGTAGCACAATATTGTAGGCCACAGATGAAGCTATCTTTCAAAGACAAGGGGCAAGGGATGAACATTTCAGTGCTATTTTAAGCAACATGCTGTTTGGTAAGTGTATGTTTGGAGAGTTATAACAGTTACCAATTTAATAATTCTGAGTACTCTAGAACCTCCAGAGAAAAAAACAAACTATATCAACAATGTTTTCTTGAAATGGAAAGCAGAGATAAAGTGTAATGTGTTTAGCAGCAAAAAGAGTAATAGGAAAGAAGGTAATAATTAAAATGAACATTACTAATAAAATATACTCAAAGTATTGGAACCCAAACCAAATTAAATGCAAATCAAATGATGTAAAATATAGAATATCTACAAAAAAGCGTATTGTTTTCCATTATTCTGTGAAAATGTTGTGTGACAAGTCGTCCATCTTGGGTTTCACCTTCTAACACATCCCATCCTCTCAACAGCTGTTTTGCTGTAAAATCTTTTGCTGGATTGTTTTGAGCAGACAAACCAGCACAGTATGCTATGCCTTTCTGGTGTGCTGTTGTACTCATAAAGGAATTCTATTTCCCTTTCTGCTAATATGCATGCTATTACCTGTTCTTTCTACTATCCTCCATAAATTATGTAAAAACTTGCTAAGCCTCTGATGTAAACTTTCCATCTGTTTTGGACAGAGAGTAACTCACAAGTTCCCATGACTTCGCAAACTAAACCTCAGTAAGTTCGTTAGTATGGGAATATCTTCCTTGTCTGTGTTAATTCATGGCCAAAGTTTGGAGGAGTATAAAAGAGAGAGTGAGATCAAACATTTGACAGCTCTTTTTTTTTTTTTTTTTTTGGACTCACAGTGAATTTGCCTGATCCTTTATATTTTTCTTAAATAGGTCAAGATGAATCAATGTCTTTGTCTTGAAAAACTTGCATTCTTCATAGCAAATTTAAATGTTGCCATGAGTAGACAGTACTATTAAAAATGAAAATCCTTTTTTTTTTTTTGCCTGAAGAGAACATAAAAAATGAAATTGACTAAATCTAAGAAGGTAGATAATGCATATTTGAGAGAAAAACATTGATAGATAACTAGAGGAAAAGACAAATCTACATAGTGATGAGAAGTAACTTGTGAATATTTTCATATAAAACCATGTTTATATTTGTTATTTTGATTGTAAAGTTTGTTGTATTTAAAAACTTACATTTAAAATTATAAATTACAAAAACCCTAATTGGCTCAGTAGTTCAGTGGCTATGCAATGCATTGTCGTAAAGAGGACCTAGGTCTGATTCTTTGGCCTGTCAAGACAAGGCAGTGCACACATCCTCTAGTGGGAGCAATGCTACTGCTAAGTGGCATCTATTGGTCAGATTCAGGGACCATAATTAACTTTCTGGATGGAACTGTTATGTGTGGCCCCAAGCTAAGGACCCCAGCTGCAATGGCTGGACAAGTAAAGTAAGAAGAAATATAAAATAAGGACAAAATCCCTGAGTAGTTGTCCATAAAGGCTTATGATGATGTAGGTCATCATAAAGGCTGGTTCTTATTGAGCTGGAGGTTCAGTAGATCAGGAAGAAGCTGCCACAATAAAAATACATAATTAAAAAAGAACCCTGAGATTAACTGAGTTGATCATATCTGTTTTTCATTTTTGCATTTCTAAAGCATTTCTTTTCAGTTATAAATTGCTTCATGTAAAATCAATTCTTTATTGTTGAACCAAGGTTATAGAAATACAAAAAATATTCCAGAACTGTTTATACAAGATTTACATTCTTTTCATTGCTTAGAGCATTTAATCACACTAACTGATTGAAAAGTTCCCTTAGGTTTAAAATAACTCACATAAAGCAAATCTATAAATCTATTTTCCTATGTAGAATATATAACTGGGTTTCTTTATGTAGTTTAAATACCCAGGTCTAATAGGTCATATAATTAAACTTCCACATTTGGATAATTTCATTATGTTTACACAATACAAGAAGTGATAATCAAAATTCACAATCTAAACAAAATGCATTGTAAAGTTTAGACATAAATCTGCATTCCTAAAGAATTGTTTTCAGAACTGGTGCTTAAATGAAAAGGAGCTATAGAAAGCAATTTTCAAACAACCCTCATAATTTAAAATTATGCAAGATGTTTTAACTTGAGAGCTTTATACAAATGTTCAAAGAGAAATTACCTGCATTATGTACTTTCCATCTGCTATTCATGCAAGAAGGGAGAGGATGGGCAAAATCAAATGTATGTGTGTTGTTTTCTTTACTCAAGCTAAATAAGAGGGGTGTACATGGAATTATTTTTTGGTTCAGTTCGTTACTTTGGTTTGTTTGGCTCTGTGATTCATTTCATTGTTTTGAGCCCTAAAGTGTTTGCTTATTTGGGTCATTTGTTCTCCATTAAGGTCAATAGAGGAAGCAATGCAACCTATTTTGGGTTCTCATGCTGGGGTTTTCTCCCCAGTTTAAATGAAAATTGCAGGTAGGCATCAGAAGCAAAGTGATATCACTCTAGTAGGCCAATAGCAGAGCAAAGTGGCACCAAGAGTAGGATGATCAGCCCAAGGAATCGTGAAGGCGCTAAGCAGTAAACAAAGGAACGAGAAGGCCGAGGCACCGTGAAAGGGGTGAAGGATCACAAACAGTGGCAAAAACAATCCGAGGCACCCAAAGTGGGCCAAATGCACCACAACATTGGCAAAAACACCACAAGACATCATGAGAGGGGCAAGGGGCACCATCAAAGGTGGCAAAAACATCTCAAGGCACTAAAGAGTACCAACAACAGCGGCATGGACATCCCCCAAGGCACCTTGCAAGGGACAGATTGATAACAGAAGTGGCAAGAACAGGCTAGGCAGTAACAGTAGTAGAACAATACAGGGAGGGGCTCAACCAAGAGAGAGGGAGGGTGGGAAGAGAAGATTTTTCTTTTTTTCTGGGGGGGGGGGGCGGGGAATACCCAATATAACCAAAAGATAGCTAGGGTGAGAGGTGCAGAGAAAAAAAAAAGCAAGGTGGTGCCTCAGGAGATATGTGGGACAGGAGAGGAGGAAAGGTTTTTCTTTGTTTTCTTTATAATTTTTTTTCTTTTGGGAGCCAATCCCCTCCCCCACCTTCCAAAAGAGAGGTGTGGGGAGGATTAGCAGGCAGGGCAGAAAGTGTAGTACAAGAGCATAGCAAGGAAGTGAACAAAGAAATAGGGCACAAGGAGTAGGCCAGGCGTGGCAACTGACAACTCAGCAAGGTCCCGAGGGCAAAAACTGTGGGCATTGACTCACTGTAGCTGTGCACTCAATCCTCCTGCCACTCGCAT
This sequence comes from Rhinatrema bivittatum, assembly GCF_901001135.1. Taxonomy (NCBI): domain Eukaryota; kingdom Metazoa; phylum Chordata; class Amphibia; order Gymnophiona; family Rhinatrematidae; genus Rhinatrema; species Rhinatrema bivittatum. Next base: position 193,958,049 of record NC_042621.1, read on the forward strand.
GGAAATTCAGAAAACTGAACAGAGGAATGTTTATTTTAATGAAGACCGACTTGTGTACCAAGTCTGGCACCATTCATTAGCGATGTGAACTCATGATGTCCCCTTCCCTTGAGGATACCCATTTTCTAAGCATGCTTGTTGTTGCATAGGAAAAGACATGCTGGATTACCTTGGCTGAGTCTGGCCAGATCTCAGCTTTCTGTTACCCGTATGCCAACAGACCTTGATGGGCTCTCAAGGTAGCACATGAGTGAAATTTGTGCAGGGATCACCTGATAATGGTGGGGGGGGGGGGGGGGGGGGGGAGGGGCAGGGGTAGAATACTGGCCTCTTCCAGGGCTTGATTAAGAGGGTATGAGTGCACAGGCAATGGGGGAAGGGAGAGTTGTCATCCCTCTCCTCCCTGCAGGGGGTTGGGGAGGGTACTTTCCCACCTGCCCAAATACTTCTCTCAGGGTGTTTCTCCCTCCCTTCCTCCTTTCCCTCCCTCCTCACCTTGGTCATAGCTTAGGATGCAGCAGCAACAGAAGATATGGAAAATCAGAAAAGGACCTTCAGCAGTTTTCTCGCATTGCCAAAACCTGCGGTATTCTGCCTACTTCTTTTGTACAGGCTTCCTGTTACAAAGGAGAGCATGCGAGGGGCGAAGCACAGCAGCATGAGAGGGCTGATGAAGGCCTGATATTGATTTTTCTTCATCTTCCTTGCTGCAAACAGAGCCCATACCACAAGAAGAAGAGAGAGAGTGGCAGAGCAGCAGATTTGGATTTAGGCGTGGGCTGCAATAGCGATGCTCCAGCATCTATAAGAATTTGGTACTGAAGGCCTTTGTTGCCTATGTTCATACCTGGGAACTTTTGATTTCCAGTCACTCTGAGATTACTGTGAATGCGGGGGGAGATTACATCGGTTGGCTCGAAGACCCTTCAATTCCATTTGAATTCCGGAGTCTCCGGGTCAAATCCGGAGAGTTCCCAGGTATGCCTCTGTCTCTTACCAGTTGCGACTACCTGTTTCTATGAAGATTCACAATGTGTTCCAAGTGTCATTGCTCAAAACCTTTGTTCTCTCTTGGCCCTTCCAAAGAGTGCCAAAACCGCCAGACCTATCCTCCAAGGATAGCCAAGTTTACCAGGTCAGGGAGGTTCTGGATGCATGTAGAAGAAATCGCAGATGGGAGTACCTGATTTCCTGGGAGGACGAGAACACATGGGAACCAGCCTCAAACATCCTGGACAAGGGTCCTTTAAGGGCATTCCTTGCAGTTTACCCCAGGAGACCCAAACCTCTTGGGGGGAGGCCCTAGAGGAGGGGGTACTGTTACATTTGGCCAGCCATGGACTCGCCTCATGGTCAGCTGCTCTCACCTCTCCCGGTCTAGAGTCCCTTTGACCCTGTGATAAAGACGCGGCAGGCTGCTGTGCAGGCCCAGCTGTACTAGAGACACAGCTCCATGGAGGAGGCGGTCTTAGGCACATGGCACATGCATACCATGGCCAGATTTAAAGGGCTCATGGCAGGAAAACTCCATGGCGCTCCCCCATGATGTCAACGGGGCGCAGGTATTTAAACCAAGACCTAACCAACCTCAGATGCCTCAGCAACAGGTCATACTCCCTGTGAGTGGTTGGTTGCTTGTTCCTGACTCCTGTCTCCTGGTTCCTGATGCCCAGTTCCTGACTCTTCACCCTTTGCCCTTTGGATCATCTCTTCGGCTTGGACCTTGGATTGCCCTTGACTTCTCTTTCTTCCTGGATTGACTCTTGGCTGAACTTTGGATTTCCTCTTGACTCTACTGCTTGCCGCCTGCCCCAACCTCTGGTACATCTTCGATTCCACCTGCCACCTATCTGAACTTGGCCTGTACTGACTGCTCTTCTTGCTGATCTCCAGTCTTCATCGGATCCTTTGCCATCCAGAAGCCTACACCTAAGTCCAGCCGAGCCTGGCACCCAAGAGCTCAACCTGAGGGAAACGTGGGCTGGTATTGGTAAAGATCCCATTATGCCTCTGTTCCAACTTGTCCACCTGTCAATGGTGAGGACCTGAAGGGCTCATCCCTGCAGGTGTTGACAACCTTGCCTCTACCTAAGGGTCCAGTACCGCAACAGGTCAGGCATATGCAGTGGAAGAGAAGCTGCTGAATTTCCTTGGCCTGCATAGCCAAAAAGAAAAGGCTGCTGTCAGCTGGACTGTTGCCATCAATGTGGCCTCAACACCAAAGGAGACTATTACATTGGTGGGGCTGCATAACCAAAAGGACTAGGGGGCACTCCATGAAGTTATCATGTGGCACATTTAAAACTAATTGGAGAAAGTTCTTTTTCACTCAACGCACAGTTAAACTCTGGAATTTGTTGCCAGGGGATGTGGTTAGTTCAGTTAGTGTAGCTGGATTTAAAAATGGATTGGATAAGTTCTTGGAGGAGAAGTCCATTGCCTGCTATTAATTAAGTTGACTTAGAAAATAGCCACTGCTATTACTAGCAACAGTGACATGGGATAGACTTGTTTTTTGGGTACTTGCCAGGTTCTTGTAGCCTGGATGGGCCACTGTTGGAGACAGGATGTTGAGCTTGATGGACCCTTGATCTGACCCAGTATGGCATGTTCTTATGTTCTTCTTATGTTCTTAAAAGATACAGCAGCGTTGAAGAAGCTGTTTCATCAGTGAGGCCATATGGCTGAAGAAAAGAGGCTGTTGCTACCTGTTCTCTGCATGTACCATGGAGAAGGAGAGTGAGTGTTTGTGAGAGAGAACATGAGTGCATGTACGTGTGTGTGAGAAAACAGCATATAAGAAAGCATGCGTGTGAATGTTTGTGTGTGTGTGTGTGTGAAAGATGCTGCCCAGGCCCAAGGAGGAGGCTGCTGCTTGTAAGTTCTGGAGAGAGAGCGAGCATGTGTGTGTGTGTTCGAGAGCATGTATGTATATGTGTGTGAGATAAGCAAATGGGATAGGGAGAACATGTATGTGTGTGCATGTATGTGAGAGAGCAAATGTATGTGTGTATGAGAGAGAGAGAGCATGTGTGAAAAAGCATATGTGTGTGTGTATGTGAAAGCATATGGAAGGGAGGAGAGAGCACGTGTGAATAAGTGAACATGTGTATGTGAGAAAGCATATGGTGGTGAGAGAGTGTATGTATGAGTAAACAATGAGTATGTGTGTGTGTGTTGGAGCGTATCTGTCTGTGAGTCAGAGAGAGAAAGTTTGTTACCACCACCCAACCCTACTAATCCACGACAATAACAGGGTAAGTAGAGATCAAAAGCTCCAAGGTATAAAGATTGGGGGATTTTTTTTTAAATAATTAGTTTAATTAGTTTATTGGGTTTTATTTGATGTGACTTCTGCTTTGAAATATTTTATTTATTTATTTGATTCAAATGTTATTGGTATTTGGTATTTTAATTAGCAGTTACACATTTCATCAGATGTTTTGAAATATTTATTCTTTTTATGATTTTACAATTACAATATTTTATATTTTGTGATTTGATGTTTTATGTGGAATGGTGAAGTTTTTGTTTTTTAATTGTTGCACTGCAACAACTGGTTTGTTATGGTTTCTGATTTGGTTTTGTCTGTACATTTCTGTTAATATCTTATGATCTCTTTATTCTGTGTATGGTGAGGGTTTGTTTGTTTTCTACATGTGTGACCAAAGTAAGGTATTCTGCTAGCTTGTAGTTTATGTTTAGAGATCAAAAGCAGCTGAGCTTGTTCTATTTTCCTAATGGGAAGTACATTGCTGTTTTAGGACCTAGTGTAATATTTTTCTTTTCATAGGTAGGATTTTTACTGTTTGGGTGCTGGCAATTAGTTCTGTCTTTGTATGGGAGTTTTAATATATTGTAATTGTAATTCACTTTTAACACAGGATTCATTGTCAATATGTTTTAGCATCAAATTAATGACAACACAATTTTTAAATATCTACAATACTGTAACCCAAAGGCTGTATGTAAGTTACTGTTTGCTGTGTTATATCTGGGTCCCTCAGCCAGCTTTGAAAGCATATTAAGAAGAGATCAGTGAAGGGTGTAAATGATTTATGCACTCATAATATTTCCATAACATTTGGAAAAATGAGCAATGCATGCATGCAATTAATGGAATGCATGCATCTATGCAGATCATGCTCTGTCATTCTTATGGTGTTTCAAGGTGATTCATGAGTGCACCACTCATCATTAATGGCCCTATTGGTTCTTAGGGATGTGAATCATTTTTTGACAATTTAAATTATCGTCCGATATTTTTAAAATCATCATTAGTCGTTAAAGAGTGCGAAACAATAGAAATTCCCCTGATTTATCGTAAAAAAAATTGTTAATCGTCTTAGTGCACACTAACGGGAGTTAGTGCGTGCTAACAGGAAGGGAAGGGAAAGGGGGGAGGTGAAGGGCAAGCAGTCCCACTCCCTAGGTCTCTGAAGGACAGATCTCTTCAGAAAATCAGAGCTGCTGAATGCAGGGACTGTCTCCCCCTTCACATCCCTCCCCCCCCCCCCCCCACTGCTGGTATATGGGAGAGAGAAGGGGAAGGGGAAGGGGAGGGGGTGGGGGGAGGTGAAGGGGCAAGCAGCCCCACTCCCTGGTCTCTGAAGGACAGATCTCTTCAGAAAATCAGAGCTGCTGAATGCAGGGGCTGTCTCCCCCTTCACATCCCTCCCCCCCTCCACTGCTGGTATATGGGAGAGAGAAGGGGAAGGGGAGGGGGTGGGGGGAGGTGAAGGGGCAAGCAGCCCCACTCCCTGGTCTCTGAAGGACAGATCTCTTCAGAAAATCAGAGCTGCTGAATGCAGGGGCTGTCTCCCCCTTCACATCCCTCCCCCCCCCTCCACTGCTGGTATATGGGAGAGAGAAGGGGAAGGGGAGGGGGTGGGGGGAGGTGAAGGGGCAAGCAGCCCCACTCCCTGGTCTCTGAAGGACAGATCTCTTCAGAAAATCAGAGCTGCTGAATGCAGGGGCTGTCTCCCCCTTCACATCCCTCCCCCCCCTCCACTGCTGGTATATGGGAGAGAGAAGGGGAAGGGGAGGGGGTGGGGGGAGGTGAAGGGGCAAGCAGCCCCACTCCCTGGTCTCTGAAGGACAGATCTCTTCAGAAAATCAGAGCTGCTGAATGCAGGGGCTGTCTCCCCCTTCACATCCCTCCCCCCCCCTCCACTGCTGGTATATGGGAGAGAGAAGGGGAAGGGGAGGGGGTGGGGGGAGGTGAAGGGGCAAGCAGCCCCACTCCCTGGTCTCTGAAGGACAGATCTCTTCAGAAAATCAGAGCTGCTGAATGCAGGGGCTGTCTCCCCCTTCACATCCCTCCCCCCCCCCTCCACTGCTGGTATATGGGAGAGAGAAGGGGAAGGGGAGGGGGTGGGGGGAGGTGAAGGGGCAAGCAGCCCCACTCCCTGGTCTCTGAAGGACAGATCTCTTCAGAAAATCAGAGCTGCTGAATGCAGGGGCTGTCTCCCCCTTCACATCCCTCCCCCCCCCTCCACTGCTGGTATATGGGAGAGAGAAGGGGAAGGGGAGGGGGTGGGGGAGGTGAAGGGCAAGCAGCCCACTCCCTGGTCTCTGAAGGACAGATCTCTTCAGAAAATCAGAGCTGCTGAATGCAGGGGACTGTCTCCCCCTTCACATCCCTCCCCCCCCCCCCACACTGTTGGTAAATGGGAAAGAGAAGGGGAAGGGAAGGGAAAGGGGGAGGTGAAGGGCCAAGCAGTCCCACTCCCTGGTCTCTGAAGGACAGATCTCTTCAGAAAAGGTGGTGGCAGCCAATGGGGATACCTCTAGCTAACGAACATTTCCTCACCGTTAGTGCGCACTATTTGGGAAAAACAATTTTTTTACTAAAAAAATCATGCTGATCAGATTTTTTTCTCCCGCCAGACGAACCCGATCGTTAAAATGATCGGGCACACGATTCACATCCCTATTGGTTCTGTTGAACCATTGATAGATTGTTCCGTGTCAATAAAGGCATTTTTCAGATTAGTGACCCTAAAGCTCTTTTATTTACAAGGGTTAAAATATGCTTGCAGAATATGATAGTAAGTTGTATACTGACTGATGATTAAACTAGATGCCAGTGAATGCATAACAATCTCATTTATTTATTTAATGTATTTATTTATTTATTTATTTATTTAGATATTGCAGCATTAGGCGTTTATATGATGATCACTCAGTAAAAACATATAGCTCTTCTGTCCTCTTTTCATATTGCAATGTTATAACTCAAATTGGAGAGAAGGGATTTCAATGTAAACCACAGATACTTGGAGGCAGCACAATAACTTTCCTTTCATGATGTGACTCATTCACTCTGTTTTAAAGAGTCATTCACAACCTCAAATTCCCCAGTTCACAGGGGCTTATTCAGTCTCTGGTTCTTATCTAGTTTTGCAAATCAGCAGAAACTATGTTAAAATACAAATTTGTATTTTTACTGCTGACTTGATTTGTTTGAATTTGATTCAATTCATATTAGATAAATAAGTCAGCTAACAATACTAATTCAAGTGTACTTGTTTTTTAACATGAGCAGATCTGGTGCAAGGGTATTAGGCACGATAGATGAGCTGTACAACGTGGTGCCTTCCCTCCCCCCACCACCAATCTCCCCACATACAATTAAAAATTACACATTTATAATAACAGATTTTACACAAAAATGCGCATTCTGAGTAAAAATATCACAACAATCAGAAAACCCTACAAAAAGGATACTTGGAACCAATATTGTGTTGTATCCTGTGGCCGCAGACGGCCGCGGCCACGCCCCCTACTTCACCCGCAGTGGCAGGCCGCCACCGACGGCATCGAGGAAGCCAGGGGAGTCAGGGCCATCTCACCCTCGAGCCAGCACGGGCCTCCATGGTGGCTATTGGCAGGGGGAGCGTCTTGCTCTCCCCTCACGGCGTCGGGATGCCTTCCTCCGCGGCCCGGATCCAAGATGGCCTCCATAGGCGCGAGGCCGCGCCTCCTCAGTGAATTTAAAGGGGCCTCATCCTTTAAATCGACTTCACCTGTGCCTGATGGGTCAGGCATAGAGAAGTATATAAGGAGGCTCCCCACACTCATTCCTTGACTTGGCAACATCTTCCGTGGTTAGTCAGGTCTGCTTGCTTCGGTGAGTTCTTGTGTCTTGAAACCCTTTCCTGTCTTGTCTTGGTGTTCCTGGTTCCTGACTTCGGATCGGCTAGCGGTGATTCCTGGTGTTTGACTTCAGACTGGCAAGCGGTGATTCTCTGGTATGTGACTTCGGACTGGCAAGTGGTGATCCCTTGTGTGTGACCTCGAACTGGTAAGCGATGACCCTCTGGCACTTGACCTTGAACTTCTTCTTGACCATCGTCTCCAAGGGCCCACCTAAGTCCCAGCAGCCTGGGTCCCTACGGGCTCCTCCTGGGGGGACCGCGGGCTTCCAGGGGTGAAGCTCCAGTCAGCCCTTGCACTGAACGCTCGACCTCTCAAAGGTCCACCAAAGTCCCAGCAGTCTGGGTCCCTATGGCCTCCTCCTGGGGGGATTGCAGACTTCCAGTGGTGAAGACACATTTCCTTGTTCGATGTCACGACTCTTCGTCTGTCTCTACAGTCGCCTCTGTCTCCAGTGCCGTGGGTCAGCTGGTCACGTCTTCTGTTCCTGCCTCGCTACCCGATGGGAGAACCTACGGATCTTCCTCCTAAGGTATTCCATCCTCCCATCGGCCCAAGGGTTCACAAGCCTGAGCATAACAGATTGCCAAGTCCATGGACCCGGCGGAGGTGTCTGCCCACCAGGCCATTCCAGGAATGGCCCAACGTCTGATGGACCAGCAAAAGACCATAGATGCCATTGTCTCTGCAGTAGAGGGCCTGAACCAGCGTGTTGAGGTGTTAGCATCCAGGAATTCCCCTTTACTGTCCCCGTCTGTGATCTCCGGGGGCCGTTCTGTAATCCGCCTACCTACACCACCATGTTTCTCTGGGGAACCCCGGGCCTGCAGGGGTTTCATTAACCAGTGCAACATGCACTTCTGCCTGCAGTTGGCTCTTTTTCCCGACGATGTGACCAAGACCACCTTCATTCTCGCTCTTCTTGAAGGGAAGGCCCTAGAGTGGGCCTCCCCCCTGTGGGAACGGGACGATCCCGTTCTCAATAATCTAAGAGACTTTTGGGAACTCTTTCAGATGAACTTTGGTGATCCTATGCAGGAAGTTTCTGCTGGGCTGAAGTTGCTTCAGTTACACCAAGGTGCAAGGACATTGGCTGAATTCGCCATTGATTTCCGGACCCTTTCTTCGGAGCTCGGTTGGGGTCCCAACTGCCTACGGACCATTTTCCTTCAAGGGCGTAGCCCCTTGATCAAGGATGAGCTCGCGGGCCGGGAACTACCTAGGTCCTTGGACGGTCTTATCGATTTGGCAGGGCACATAGATAGGCGCCATCAAGAACGCTGCCAAGAGGTCCGGATGACTACAAAAAACTTGATCCCCTCGAGCCGCCCTCAACATCTGTCATCTCCCAAAAGGGAATCGGGAGAACCCCAAATACTGGACGAAGAGCCCATGCAGTTGGGCCGTGGGAGACTCACCACACAAGAACACCAACGACGAAGTACCGAAGGACTTTGCTTCTACTGCGGCATGGTGGGCCATCAAATAACTGCATGCCCGGCGAGTCCGGGGAAACTCTCGAGCCTTGGACCTGAGGGAGGCATCTTCCTGGGCCTAACCTCACCGGCGCCCCCACTAACCCTACCAGTGGTGCTAACGTCTGTGGATGGGGAGTTCCACACGTTAGCTCTGGTAGACTCCGGTGCCGGCGCCAATTTCATTGTAAAGAGCCTGGTGGAGCACTTGAAGATTCCACAGGTCAGTGTTCCAGCTCCCTTGGTCATCTCATCGATCCAAGGTAAACCCCTCCCGGAACAAGTGACACACCTCACTGAGTCTGTCCAACTGAGAGTTGGGCCCCTTCATCATGAGCTGATGATCTTTCACATTCTGGAACACGCTATACACCCCTTCATCTTGGGGCTTCCCTGGCTCCAAGAACACTGCCTCCAATTCAACTGGAAAACTTTGCAGTTGGTCCAGTGGGGGCCGAATTGCCACAACAAGTGTCTCCAAGTGATGGTCCCTATTCAATGCTCCAACACTCTCCTTGGTGTCCAAGGGTTGTCTGCCCCTTGTGCTACTTGCTCAAATGTTTCTTTTGAACAGAGGGTTGAGCCTACAGAAGCTTTGGATGAATTCCAGTCCCATAGAGACCATCTGGCTAACCCTGGGCTCCCGGGGAGGCGCCCTAAAGAGGGGGGGACTGTTGTGTCCCGCAGCTGCAGACGGCCGTGGCCATGCCCCTACCTCGTCCGCAGTGGCGGGCCACCACTGGCGATATTGAGGAAGCCGGGGGAGTCAGGGCCATCTCGCCCTCGAGCCAGCATGGGCCTCCATGGTGGCTGTTGGCAGGGGAAGTGTCTTATTCTCCCCTCGCAGTGTCAGGATGCCTTCCTCCGTGGCCCGGATCCAAGATGGCTGCCATAGGCGTGAGGCTGCGCCTCCTCAGTGAATTTAAAGGGGCCTTGTCCTTTAAATTGACTTCACCTGTGCCTGATGGGTCAGGCATAGGGAAGTATATAAGGAGGCTCCCCACAGAAGACTTGGCAACGTCTTCCATGGTTGGTCAGGTCTGCTTGCTTCGGTGAGTTCTTGTGTCTTGAATCCTTGTTCCTGTCTCATCTTGGTGTTCCTGACTTTGGATCGGCTAGCAGTGATTCCTGGTATTTGACTTCGGACTGGCAAGCGGTGATTCTCTGGTGTGTGACCTCGGACTGGTAAGCGACGACCCTCTGGCACATGACCTTGGACTTCTTCTTGACCAACGTCTCCAAGGGCCCACCTAAGTCCCAGCGGCCCGGGTCCCTACGGGCTCCTCCCGGGGGGACCACGGGCTTCCAGGGGTGAAGCTCCAGTCAGCCCTTGCACCAAACGCTCGACCTCTCAAAGGTCCACCTAAGTCCCAGTGGTCCGGGTCCCCATGGGCTCCTCCTGGGGGGACCGCAGACTTCCAGTGGCAAAGACACACTTCCTTCCTCGACGTCACGACTCTTCGTCTGTCTCTACAGTCGCCTCTGTCTCCAGTGCCAAGGGTCAGCTGGTCACATCTTCTGTTCCTGCCTCGCCATCCAACGGGAGAACCTACGTATCTTCCTCCTAAGGTATTCCATCCTCCCGTCGGCCCAAGGGTTCACAAGCCTGAGCATAACATATTGTGACAGTACAATAAGAAAAGAACTTCAAATGTGGAAAATAAAATAATAAAAACCAAAGAGATCCCACACAATAAATCACTGCAATATATGCTAAATTTATAATTAATGCATCCATATGCAAAATTAGTAATTGTGTATCATTGATCTCCTTTTACTCTGTTAATTTAAATGTTATACCTTTAGATGGTAGTAATTCTAGAAATCTGTTTCTTGTACAGTTTTCTGTATCAACTGAGTGCAAAGTCTAATTGCAGAACTGAACTGTTTAAAAATGTTCTTTAAAAGACTAGGTCTAATTCTCAAGTTGCATTGAGATTGATTACCCTCGTCTTGAAATAATTACAATGTGAACCCTGGCTCATTTCTGAGCACAGTATTTGCAACATCGTCAGGTGCAATTGCACATTTTTTAGGCAATAAAAATCATACCTCCAGAACTGGTAAAGCATTTTGAGGTGTTTAATACATTCTTTTTCAAATCAAGCCACTTCATGTGCACATCAATCATGGGTTGGCTTATGGTTATAAATTGACCTGGATGAGGATGTGAACAATTACAATGCTAGCACTCAGTAAATGAATAAACAAATCAGATTGTCTTTTGCACACATTATGAGTTATGCAAAAAAGAATAGCATGCACACTAAGGCCATTTAGATTGCATTAAAAATAGTGTGCTATGCAATAATGGTTTGGTGTGCACTCTAAACTAGGGTGAGAAGACATAAACATGTATGTTAGAGAAATGCCTTCATTTTTAAGTAATGTGATTTTTATAACAAAAATATCTATTTCAGTTCAGTCTGAATTGAATGAACTGAAAATAGACTTATCCAAAAACATTTGCAAATTTTCAGATATTTTCAGTTTACCCAAATAATATATATATATATGTTTTAAAGGGCCTTCCTGCTCACCCACAATCCACAGCTGCCTCAGGTCCTGGTACCTCCATGGGCCCCCCTTCATTCTTCACCTGATGCCAATAAGCCAAGCCAGGCCAGGGCTAGAACCTACCCAGGCTGAGTTGAGTCCTGGCCCCTTCCCCTTTTACACCTTCTATGAGGGTTTAAAGTTAAGAAAGCGGCAGGAGCGATCTCCAATTGAGCCTGCCCTCCAGCTTCCCTTTAAAACTGGTGCTGGCACTGAGCACTGTGTTTGCAACATCAGCAGATGCAATTGTGGCATCTTTTTAGGCAAAAAAAAATCATAGCTTCAGAAATGGTAAAGCATTTTAAGGTGTTTAAACAATACATTCCCATTCAAATCATGTCACTTCATATGTACATTGAGATCACAGGTTGACTTGTTCCTATAAACTGACTGATCTGGATGTGGATGTGGATCTGAGCAATTACAATGCTATTGCTCAATAAACAAATACATCAGATTTTCCTTTGCACACAGTTATGGGTTATGCAATAAATAATAGCACGCACACTAAAGCCATTTAATTGGCATTGAAAATAGTGAGCTATGCATTAATGGTTTAATGTGCACTCTAAACTGGGGGTCAATAAACATTAGCATGTATGTCAGAGATAATATCTGAGGCTGGCATCAGTGTTTGACATTAAACAAAATAATGCCATTCTCAGGGCTGGCAGGGCCTTTTTTGTTGTACGGCTAGAGGTTATTTCCAGTGTAAGTTTAGGGAAGATAATGGGGCAAAGCATTCCCACACACTCTGGAGAAAGCAACAGTTAGTATATGTTTTTTTTTTCATGGAAAAAAGAACATTTGTTATAAAGGTAGGTGAATTGGACTTATGCTTGATGTAATATTAAACTGGAATAGAGATTATATTGTATTTACCAACCATATGGGAGGGAAGTTCTCTACTTGCCCTAAAGCATAAGGAAGGAAAGAATTGATAAACACAATTGAAATTAGCATTATTACCCAAATTAATTTGTGAATGATGAGAACTGTAAAGAACCTTCATCAATTTCACCATTCATCAGTAAAAGTTATGTTGGAAATCAACCTATGCTTCCATTGATTATTGCTGTTGTTTACATTTAAATGACGAGTACTGTTTACAATGAACTTTAAACTGGGATTTGACTTGAATGCAATGCACAGAGCCTAAAAGACTATTCTACACTGGATGGCCCGGCGCCATCTTTAAAATGGCGCGGGCCATCCAGTGCTCCTACCATGTGACAGGGGCCGGCCAATAGTACGGATACCCTGTCACATGGTAAGGGCAAAGGGCCATCGGCGCCATTTTTATTAGTGGCAGCCGACGGCCCGAGAGCGGGAGATCACTCCTGGGACTTCCACTGGATCACCAGGTACTTGTAAAAATTTTTTGGGGGGGGTTCGGGAGAGTGGGGGAAGCTAAGGGATCAGTTTTAAAGAGTTGGGGTGGGTTTTTTGTTTATCGGCTCGGGCGCAGCCGATAAACAAAACCGCGATCAGGCCGCACGAAAAAAAATTAACGATGTGAATCGGAACCGATTCCGGTTCCGATTCACATCTCTAATAACCACCGCTATTACTAGCAACGGTAACATGGAATAGACTTAGTTTTTGGGTACTTGCCAGGTTCTTATGGCCTGGATTGGCCACTGTTGGAAACAGGATGCTGGGCTTGATGGACCCTTGGTCTGATCCAGTATGGCATGTTCTTATGTACTTAATAAACAGGGTCACTCTTGTAAATTATGATGGGCTGTTATCGTGCACATGATAATGGGCACATTGCAGTGGTAACATTTAAATTATGGGAAGGGGTGGAGTTAGGGAGGAGTTTGGGTGGGGTTAAGGCTAATGAGGTGTCAGCACCGCTATGGGCAATAATGTTTTGGACATCACCGGCAGTAGCACGGGAAATAGCACCACCTTTTGCCATGGCGCTATGGGGGTGATAGTGTATGGTGCGGCCTCAACCCATGGTAGGCGAAACCTCACTGCTGTGATGCATCCGGCTGCACACTTTCGTCCCCCGCCTCTTTTTTCACCGTAGCTCACCATTCCGCTTTATTTATAGTGGAATGATGAATCTAGACAAAGACAAAGACTTTTGATGTAGCTTAAAGATGGGAAAAACCATCTGGAAGGAGAACCTTATCTCTTTCCTAATACTCTACATATTGATTGCATTTTGTTGTCTGTTATTATAAGGGTTAATGTTCCTGTGACAGGATAAATGTTATTTTTTACCAGAAACATGAAGTCATGCACTATGAGGTAGAATCCATTTTCTCCTCCTGTGGCATGGATGCAACAGAGTAAGTCAATTGCAAAGAGTTGCCGTTCACCATGCCAGTTAGTGACACTGTGATACAAAAAAGTAGGGATGTGAATCGTTTTTCAACGATTAAAATTATCGTCCGATAATTTTAATATTGTCTTAAATCGTTATAGAACACAATACAATAGAAATTCTAACGATTTATCGTTAAAAATCGTTAAATGTGTTAGTGCGCACTAACTCCTGTTAGTGCGCACTAACAGAAAATGATACAAATTGACACTTTCCAGGTCAGTAAAGGTCAGTTAGGAATGAATATGTATTCCTATTGGCTGGCTGCCCTCTTATCTATTGATGTTACCAAGGTTCCCACTGAGGTGATGGTTGGGGGGGATGGGAAATGGAAATGGAAACTCAGGAACACTAACAGAAAATGATACAAATTATTGACACTTTCCAGGTCTGTAAAGGTCAGTTAGGAATGAATATGTATTCCTATTGGCTGGCTGCCCTCTTATCTATTGATGTTACCAAGTTTCCAACTGAGGTGATGGTTGGGGGGATGGGAAATGGAAACTGTTGGTAGTTGACAAAAAAAGTAATGTGATCAGTCAATATGACTAGAACTTGTGCCCTATTCCTGATACCAGGGGTGTTGTGATCTTCCTGCACTCAGTGCCCTATCCCTGATACCAGGGGTGTTGTGATCTTTCTGCACACAGTGCCCTAACCCTCACACCAGGGGTGTTGTGATCTTCCTGCACACAGTGCCCTAACCCTGATACCAGGGGTGTTGTGATCTTCCTGCACACAGTGCCCTAACCCTGACACCAGGGGTGTTGTGATCTTCCTGCACACAGTGCCCTATCCCTATTAATACCAGGAGTGTTGTGATCTTCCTGCACACAGTGCCCTAACCCTGATACCAGGGGTGTTGTGATCTTCCTGCATGCAGTGCCCTATCCTGCCTGCATTACTAGTGAGAGGCTGGCTTCACAGACAGGGGGCAGCTGCCTGACCCTCACTCCTGACTTCCCCCATGTCCCAGCCAGTGAATGGTGTGAGGGTGAGGGGGGGGGGGAGGATGGTGAAGTCTGAGACAGCTCCCTCCCTGCATTACTAGTGAGAGGCTGGCTTCACAGACAGGGGGGAGCTTCCTGACCCTCACTCCTCCCCTCCCCCATGTCCCAGCCAGTGAATGGTGTGTGGGTGAGGCGGGGGGGGGGGGGAGGATGGTGAGGCTGAAACAGCTCCTTCCCTGCATTACTAGTGAGAGGTTGGCTTCACAGACAGGGGGAGCTGCCTGACCCTCACTCCTCCCCTCCCCCATGTCCCAGCCAGTGAATGGTGTGTGGGTGAGGGGGGGGGGGGAGGATGGTGAAGGCTGAGACAGCTCCCTCCCTGCATTACTAGTGAGAGGCTGGCTTCACAGACAGGGGGGAGCTGCCTGACCCTCACTCCTCCGGGGTGTTGTGATCTTCCTGCACACAGTGCCCTATCCCTGATACCAGGGGTGTTGTGATCTTCCTGCATGCAGTGCCCTATCCCTATTAATACCAGGAGTGTTGTGATCTTCCTGCACACAGTGCCCTATCCCTAATACCAGGGGTGTTGTGATCTTCCTGCACACAGTGCCCTATTCCTGATACCGGGATGTGTGCAAGAGGATCACAACACCCCCGGTAACCGGGATAGGGCACTGTGTGCAGGAAGATCACAACACCCCCGGTATCAGGAATAGGGCACTGTGTGCAGGCAGCTCCCCCCTGTCTGTGAAGCTAGCCTCTCACTAGTAATGCAGGGAGCGAGATGTATCAGCCTTCACCATCCTCCTCCCCCCTCACCCACACACCATTCACTGGCTGGGACATGGGGGAAGGGAGGAGTGAGGGTCAGGCAGCTCCCTCCTGTCTGTGAAGCCAGCCTCTCACTAGTAATGCAGGGAGGGAGCTGTCTCACCCTTCACCATCCTCCTCCCCCCCCCTCACCCACACACCATTCACTTGCTGGGACTTGGGGGAAGGGAGGAGTGAGGGACAGGCAGCTCCCCCCTGTCTGTGAAGCCAGCCTCTCACTAATAATGCAGGGAGGGAGCTGTCACCACCTTCACCATCCTCCCACCCCCCACTCACCCACACACCATTCACTGGCTGGGACATGGGGGAGGGGAGGAGTGAGGGTCAGGCAGCTCCCCTCTGTCTGTGAAGCCAGCCTCTCACTAGTAATGCAGGCGGGATAGGGCACTGCATGCAGGAAGATCACAACACCCCTGGTGTGAGGGTTAGGGCACTGTGTGCAGAAAGATCACAACACCCCTGGTATCAGGGTTAGGGCACTGTGTGCAGGAAGATCACAACACCCCTGGTGTCAGGGTTAGGGCACTGTGTGCAGGAAGATCACAACACTCCTGGTATTAATAGGGATAGGGCACTGTGTGCAGGAAGATCACAACACTCCTGGTATTAATAGGGATAGGGCACTGTGTGCAGGAAGATCACAACACCCCTGGTGTGAGGGTTAGGGCACTGTGTGCAGAAAGATCACAACACCCCTGGTATCAGGGTTAGGGCACTGTGTGCAGGAAGATCACAACACCCCTGGTGTCAGGGTTAGGGCACTGTGTGCAGGAAGATCACAACACTCCTGGTATTAATAGGGATAGGGCACTGTGTGCAGGAAGATCACAACACTCCTGGTATTAATAGGGATAGGGCACTGTGTGCAGGAAGATCACAACACCCCTGGTGTCAGGGTTAGGGCACTGTGTGCAGGAAGATCACAACACTCCTGGTATTAATAGGGATAGGGCACTGTGTGCAGGAAGATCACAACATTCCTGGTATTAATAGGGATAGGGCACTGTGTGCAGGAAGATCACAACACCCCTGGTATCAGGGTTAGGGCACTGTGTGCAGGAAGATCACAACACTCCTGGTATTAATAGGGATAGGGCACTGTGTGCAGGAAGATCACAACACCCCTGGTGTCACGGTTAGGGCACTGTATGCAGGAAGATCACAACACCCCTGGTATCAGGGTTAAGGCACTGTGTGCAGGAAGATCACAACACTCCTGGTATTAATAGGAATAGGGCACTGTGTGCAGGAAGATCACAACACCCCTGGTGTCAGGGTTAGGGCACTCTGTGCAGGAAGATCACAACACTCCTGGTATTGATAGGGATAGGGCACTGTGTGCAGGAAGATCACAACACCCCTGGTATCAGGGTTAGGGCACTGTGTACAGGAAGATCACAACACTCCTGGTATTAATAGGGATAGGGCACTGTGTACAGGAAGATCACAACACCCCTGGTGTCAGGGTTAGGGCACTGTGTACAGGAAGATCACAACACCCCTGGTATCAGGGTTAGGGCACAAGTTCTAGTCACATTGACTGATCACATTACTTTTTTTGTCAAGCTACCAACTGTTTCCATTTCCCATCCCCCATATATTGTCAGTGGGAACCTTGGCAACATGAATAAATAAGAGGGCAGCCAATAGGAATACATATTCATTCCTAAACTGACCTGAAAAGTGTCAAATTGTATCATTTTCTGTTAGTGCGCACTAACTCCCGGTTAGTGCGCACTAATCGGAAAAAACGATTTTTTAACTATAAAATCGTGCCAAACACGATTTTCTTCTCCTGCCAGACGATTTCAATCATTAAGACGATAGGGCACACGATTCACATCCCTACAAAAAAGGCCTTGCATTGAAATTGATACAACCATATATGAACCTAAGACAACAAGACAAAAATATCCATTTGCATTTATTCACATATGAATTGTAAAGTAGAAAGAGGAGTCAGAACAAAGTTGGAATAGTAAAGAACAAAGGGAGAGGTAAATTTTTAAAATATGCTTTTTTTTCCCTCCTGCATTTCTTTCACTCGAATGTTATCTGCTTGACCATTCCAACAATCTGTGGTGGTTTGCAACTTTGCCAGAGGTTGCCATGGCAGCTTATGATTGGTTTCATTGAGGGCAGTAAAGCTGCATCAGAATGCCAAAATAATTCCCGGTGAATCTACAGAACCATTTCAGTTGCTGGATATTGTAAGCAGATGGCACTGTAGGTTTCTCTTAACTTGTCTTCCCATGATTTTGTGTGCAATATGTCATGGACATGAATAGTATCAGCAACTGTAGCAATGTTAGTAGCATTGGCAAAATAGCACCACCTTTGTGGTCAGTCAAAATTTTTATTTGTGTATCTCGGATTTATTTTAATAAAATAAACTGTTAGTTTCCAATGCATGTGCTTAGGGTTTAAACGTAATTGAGACCAATCCCTTACATTAGTAAGCTTCTCAAAAGTAACAAAATTTACAGCTATGTACAAATTACAGCAACAACTATAATTGGGATTGTTTTATTACTGTGACTTGGTTTTTGTTTTTCCTCAGTAAAATACAAGAAATCATTCAACTCTAGTGCACTTGTCTAATTAAAACTAGTAACTGTGACAAAAACTGAATATGCAAACTTGTTCAAAAAAGGGATCAAAGTTGAGTAGAACTAGCCATATTATGGTAAGTGTAGGTAAACCAGCTCAATTTAATCCTAGTAGTATGGCAACAGAAGTATTTATAATTTAGAAAATTTAAGCTGTACTGCAACCCTTTCTCACTCACTAGTTTACATTCAATTTGGTAAAAAGATGAATCAGTTCTTTGGGAACTTTAATCAAAACATGGAAATTAGAGGCTAATAACACTGGTCTACATCAATTTTGCTGACTACAAGATAACATGTGATCTTTATGTATTTTAGTATGTTGAATCCAGAAATCACATCCGTTTCCTCCAATCATGTCCGGTTTTTCCACAAAATGCAGTCTACTCATAAACTCTTATAGCAATAACATAACATTGTTATTTAGATATGCTGAATATGCAAAAAGATAATTAATGCCCAAAAAGACATGCTGAATTTCCAAATGTCCTGCTCTTTCACATGAGAAGTTGAAAGCTGGCATATTTGATGGCTCGCATATTAGGCTTCTAATCAATGACAGAGAATTCCTCAATACCATGAAAACCATAGAAAAGGATGCTTGGTCTGCTTTTTCTGATGTTATTACAGACTTTCTTGGCAACTTCAGGTCCAAAAATTATAACCTTTTAGTTCAAAATTTGTTGATTGCTTTTCAAAGACTGGGAGCAAACATGAGTGTCAAATTACATTTCCTTGATAGCCACCTGAACTACATCCCCTCAAATCTTGGAGCTAAGAGTGAAGAACAAGGAGAATGCTTCCACCAAGACATCAAGACCATGGAACATAGATATCAAGAGAGATGGAACACAAACATGATGGCAGACTACTGCTGGTGTTTACAGCGTGACAACCCTGATCATAAATATTCCAGAGCATCCAAAAAGAGAAAATTTCTCCCTAACAATTAAAATTTACACTACTATTGCTCTCTTTGTTAGACAATAGACTCATTTTTTGCATGAAGCAAATATATTATGTGCTATCGCTTCTTCAGAACTTCTTATTACCCTTGATATTCAACTTTATAATCTTTAATCAAACATTTCTCATTTGGAAAAAATTTGACGTATTGCATTTTTTTACTTCATATTTGGAATCAGCAACTTTCATTTGGGTAAAATCAGCAAAAATAATTAGGTCAGCAGAAAACATTTTTTAAAATGTAGACCAATGTAATTTAATGTCATTAATTAGGGATGATCCAAAAAGACAAGCAAATCAATCAGGCAAATGCGCAGAAAAATTCAATGTCCACACATAATTTTGAATAAGAAGTGTTATAATTTTAAGATGGCAACTCCACAGTGTTATACAATGGAATGATTCAGAACGGGTCCCCCGACATGGACCCGTGTTTCGCCACGAGGCTGCGTCGGGAGGGACAAAGCAATATTTTATTTTTTCTGTTACTGATTTCACAGACGGCGTCACTCCCACACCACTCATGGTTTCATAAACCTCTGTCATATCCCCTCTCCTTCCTTTCTTCTCTAAGCTGAAAAGATGTAACCTGTTTAACCATTCCATCCCTTTTATCATTTTTGTTGTCCATATCTGTACCTTTTCTAGTTCTTTTCTTTAAGACGGGACAAGGTACAATCACACCAGATTTATAAAGAAACATAATGATATCAGTTTTAATCTTCATTCCTTTCTGAATAATTCCTAACATTCTATTTGCATTTTTGACCATTGCTGTTCACTGACCTGTTGATTTTGGTTGGTCCAAGGTCCTTTCTCTGAGTGGTAGCCTAATGTGGAACCCAGCTCATACTGGGTTCCACATTAGGATAGTTTTCCCCTATGTGCATCACTTTGCCCTTGTCCATATGAAATATAATTTGCCATTTAGATACCCAGATCCCCAATCTTGCAAGGTTGTTCTACAATCCCTCCCAGTCTACTTGTGTATTCTGAACAATTCTGTGCCATCTGCAGATTTGATCACCTCACTCATTGCTCCCTTTTCCAGATCATTATTGACTTTGTTAAACAAGATAAGTCTCTATACAGATCCCTGGAGAATTCAATTTTCTTCTTCTGCCCTTTGGAAAAATTGATCATATAATCCTTCTCTATTACCTATCCTTGTACGAGTTAATAGTTTATAATAGGCATTGCCTCTTATCTAATGAATTTTTAATGTACTTCAGAGTTTTTCATGCTGGATTTTGTAAAATGCCTGCTGAAAATCCAGATACACCATGTTGACTGGTCCACCCTTGTCCATGTGCTTAGTTATACCTTCCTAACTATTTATGTTGTCTCTTTTCTATTAAGCCATGCCATAGAAGGAGGTAGAAGAGTAGATTCTGGGAGCAGGGGAAATTGAGGTTTGTTGGTGGCAAGGGTTAAGAATGGAAATGGAGGCATTTTATAGATGATGGATTCTGTGTAGATGGAGGAATGGGTAAAGAGGTGGAAGAGATGGGAGGCAAGAAGAGAGGAAAATGGAGCATTAGGTTAAAGCTGACAGATAGAAAAGCTTGGGAGGTGTGAGAAGAGATAGAAATGAAGAGAAAAGAGATGGAAGCTGAGAAGAGAGAGAGAAAAAATGAAGACTAAAGTCAAATAGAACTTGGGTCATTTGTGGTGGGCTAGCAGCAGTGATAAGTAATTGCACTATCTAAGTTTAAATTGTTTATTAAACAGTTTTCAAGAGAACATTAAAGGAAAACAGGTATGATAGAACCTTGAATAAGTAGCAATACATAAGGAAATACAATTTCCACTAAGCATAACAAAGTATGAGTTACAATGATATCTCGCATATCCCTCCAATGGTTCAAGAGAAGTGTGATTCTGAGGAAAAAAGAAGAAAGGGATGGCATGTGACAAAATGAAGGTTCTAAATATTGAAACTTTCAAGAGGAGAGAAGAGAAAGGAAAATAAGAGAAAAGGAAGAGGAAAAGAAATAAGAGTGAGGGGATAAGCTCAGTTTAAGACAGGGAGAAGGATAAGAAAAAGAAGAAAGGAGACAGGGAAGAAAGAAGGAAGAAAGAGATAAAGAGGAGAAGCAATGAATGGAGTATTTAGCTAGGTACAAGGTTTGCTAATCAAAATAGAAGCTACATAGTCATCCAATGGTTTCCACACTTGAGCCCAAGAAGCCAACCTGTTACTTTTGATGGCCACAGCCTTTTCATATTTGTAGTACATACATATAGAATTCCACCACCAAGGATACGAAAGCAGATCACTACGCTTCCAGTTGGAGAGTATATTATGGATGGCAACTGCAAATAAAAAATCCATCAATTTCCTATAGGGAAGGGATAAATGTAAAGAAGGATTGGCTCCTTTGAGGAATATCAAAGCATATGTGAGAGGATACTTCAGGGAAAGAATGGAAGAGATAGTTGGCCAAATTTGATGCCAAAAATTGTTTACGTAGGAGCAGGAGAAAATCATATGCTCCAATGTTGCCTTGGGTTCAGAGCAGGACCAGCAGTGATGAGATGCAAGTAGACCAGCACGGTGTAAACACCACGGGGTCCATAAAGCTCTATGCATAAAAAAGAAGGATGACTGCGTCAAACTGGAAGATAGTGAAATGCGAGTAGTTATGGACCAAAGGTGTTTCCATTCAGCTTTGGCTATAGGGACATCAGTTTCCTTTATCCAGATGGGGTACAAGCGAGTGCTATTTTTACTTACTAAAGCAGTAGTAATGACCTTATACAATTTTGAAGCTAAATGGCCTTTAAGACCATGCTCCTGGAAAACTTGTAGGAGATATGGAGAAGCATTGGGTTGATTAGCCTTGGTTTTATTTACCTTGGTCATTCTTTTGTTATCTCAGTGTTAATCTCTCTTTTGCCTTCTCTTCATTCCAAGTTGCATTTTATCCCTGTTTTATTGTAACTGCTACCTTATTCTTCTATCACATGTTAATGTTTTTAAGTTATTAAGTATTTATTCTGTTGTCACACCTTGTTATTTGTAAACCGGCATGATGCGACTCCCATCGCGAATGCCGGTATATAAGACATTTAAATAAATAAATAAATAAATTAGACATGTATGAGGTAGAGGAAAGTATGCTTCTCAGTTGAAGCCATGCATAAAATTGGGTGGTAGGTAACCCAAATTGCTTTTGGAGCCTAGAAATGGTTAATAGCTAGAGTCTTCCAGAATGGAGGACAAAAACCAAATGACTTTTGTGTGCCATATCGGCCAATTAAGAGGGTGACCATCAATGGTTAGCATAGGATTATACCAAATAGGGGTCATTATAGAGTGATTCCAAGAACACATGTGCTTGGGGTGAGTAGAATCAAAGAGAGAGTATGCTTTGTGTAGAGAATGCAAGATTGGGTTAGAGGCAAATTGTGCTGATAATTTTATGCCAGGAAAACAAGAGAGTGGGAGAGGAGATATAAGTCTAACCATCGTGGTTGCTCCCACAAATCAGTGCTGCTAGTAAAATGATGATAGGCCTGCTGAAGCATAAATGCTTGGTGGTAGGCATGAAAGTTGGGAAAATTGACTCCCCCTTCAGATTTGATAAGTTTTAACTTAGACAAGGCGATTCTCTGGGTTCTATTTTTCCATAAAAAAGAGGAAAGGATCCTATCTACCTGCTGATAGAAGGTGCTGGGAAAAAAATGGGTATCATAGACAGAGCATACATAATTTTAGGGGCTACCACCATTTTAATGGTGTCTAGGCGGCCCCACCACATCAGGTGAAGAGGAGACCAACTGAGGGTTAGATCCTTAAGAGATTGTAGTATGTGGGATTCAGCATTGGAAATAGTTAATTGAGGATCCGAGTAAAAGTATATACCTAAGTATTTAATACTATGGGGGACCTTCTGTATGGCGGAGTTTGAAAGATCAACCAAGGAGCCCAAAGTATTAAGAGGTAAGAGTTTGGTTTTGTGCCAATTAATTTTATAACCAGAGAGAGAAGAATAAGAAGTGATTTGTTGTAATAGGTGGGAGAGTGAGGAGTCAGGATTGGATAGAAATAGCAAAACATCATCTGCATATGCCGACAGCTTGTATACTTCAGATCCAATTGTTACACCTTTAATCATAGGATTTTGTCGAATTGCAATAAGAAGGGGTTCCAAAGCCAGGTTGAAAAGCAAAGGAGAAAGGGGACATCCTTGTCGAGTTCCTCTGTGTAGAGAAAAAATAGGGGACCTGCGATTATTGATATATAAGAATGCAGAGGGAGAGTGATAGAGGAGTCTAATCCAAGAAATAAAATTGGGGCCAAATCCAAATTTGTGGAGGGTGGAAAAAAGAAAAGACCATTCTACGCGGTCAAAAGCTTTTTCTGCATCGAGGGATACCGCAATGACAGGGGAGGGGGAAGAAAAAACAGCTTCATGGATATGAAGAAAGAGTCTGGTGTTATTGGCTATGAGCCTGTTTTTAATGAAACCAGATTGATCTGGGTGGATCAAATGAGGCATTATTTTAAATAGTCTAGTGGCCAATATTTTAGTAAATATTTTATAATCTGCATTCAATAAAGAAATGGGTCGATAATTACCGACCTCCATTGCGTCTCTCCCTGGCTTTGGAAGAACCACTATATATGCTGTAGAGAAGGATGTGAAGAGTTGCGGCTGAGTTGGAGCTGTAGAATAATATTTCTGTAGATACGGTATGAGTTCCTTGCTAAAGGCTCTGTAGAAGTCCGTAGTAAAGCCGTCAGGGCCAGGAGCTTTTCCAACCGGAAGGGCTTTGATTGCAAGTTCAATTTCCTGTGAAATGATTGGAGACTCAAGGTCTTGATACTGTTGAATTGAAAGTGAAGGATGAGAAAGTGAAGAGAAAAACAAGTGAATCTCTTCTTCCGAAGCGTTAACTTCCGTTTGATAGAGCTTTGCGTAGAAATCACTGAAAGCTTGTAAGATATCTACATCTTGAGTTAGAACTTGATTAGTAGCAGATTTGAATGTAATGATACGTTTTTTCTCTTCCCTTTTCTTTAAATAAGATGCCAACAGGTGACCACATTTGTTTTTTTCTGCATAGTATGTGGCGCTGGTGTGAAAGGCATGAAGACGTACAGAGGCACTGAGCAACTGATTGTATTGAAATTTAGCTTTTACTACAGCTGCTAATGAGATGTTCGTCAGGTGTCGAATGTGTTCTGCTTCCAATGAAGCGACAGATCTTTGGAGGCGATCCATTTCAGCTTGTTTAATTTTCCGTTGATGAGCAGAATAACTGATGATGTCTCCCCTTATGGTAGCTTTGTAGGCGTCCCAGAGGGTGGATAGTGAGATTTCGGGAGAAGAATTAGTAAGAAAATATTTGGTGGTTTTTTCACGGATGTTTACCAGAAATTCTGAGTCTGATAGCAAAGAAGGATTGAATCTCCACATTCTGTCAGCTGTTATTGGGGATTGTAAGCCACATTGAAGGACAATCACTGCATGATCCAAAACTAATATGGGAGCAATCGAAGCAGAGAGAATCCTTGAGATTAGACAGTGGGAAGTTAAAAATAAAGTCAATGCGGGAATAAGAGGAGTGAGGGAATGAAAAAAACGTATATTCCCATTCTCCAGGGTTTAGAAGGCGCCAAGGGTCCGATAGTCCGAACGAAGACATGAGATGTTTAAGTGTTTTGCATGATTTAGAGATAGATAAACGTGCAGATGATTTCTTGTCTATGAAGGGATCGAGGGTTTGATTAAAGTCTCCACCAATAATGGTCGGGTTGGAGTCCGTAGTAAGGAGATGAGTGAAAGTGTCTTGAAAGAATGAAGGTTCGTCCAGGTTTGGAGCATACAAATTAAGAATAGTGTAGGATTCCTTATTAATAGAGGCTTGAATGAGGTTCCATCTGCCATCTAGGTCTGCTGATTGTTGAGTGATCGTAGTGTCCAGCCATTTGTGGATGAGGGTAGCCGTACCCTGTTTTTATGAGCCACAGGGCTGAAGAAGACTTGGCCTACCCATTGCTGCTTCAGTTTAAGAGACTCCGTAGGTGTTAAATGAGTCTCCTGCAGGAGAGCGATATCAGCTTGCAATGATTGTAGATAAGTAAGAATCTTTTTCCTTTTAATAGGATGCGATAGGCCTTGAACATTCAGAAATACCACAGTAAAAGAAGTAATTGTAGTAGTCATACGTTAAAAATTAAAAGAGGGGATATGCAATAAACAATCCTGTACTCCACTCGCTTCGGTAGAGGGGGGTGAGAAAGCAAAAACAATAGCGAGGAAAAGGGAAGCAGCAAAAGAGAGGTAGGAGAAAAAGAGAAAGAGAGAAATATAGAAATAAAGAGGAGAATAAGAATCTGGATAGGTTCCAAATAGTATTAGCACAAACCGTGCTAAGCTTATAAATCCCAAAAAGGGATAACTATGACGGGCCTCTAGGCGGACCACTGGCCATTCCGAGCGAACATCACCGCTCGGTGTAGAAAAAAAAATTTGATTCCAGTCAGGAAAAGAGAAAATTAAAAAATCATCTTATAACGTTTCTCCAGTCATCTTGCACTAGAGAGGATATTTAAGTATGCTCTTATATTTCTATGTTGGCCTCCAGCTCCATAAATAATCAGGTTACCATGTCTTGTGCATTGCCGGTGGTCTGAAGAAATTTCTCTAGCTCCTGAGGGTGTTGAAAGAGCCTCGTCTGATTATGATGAGTAACCCGCATCTGCGCCGGGCATAACAGACCATATTTTGCCCCGATATGTTGAAATCTCGGGCGTAGTGCGAGAAAGGCTTTCCATCGCATTGCAGTAGCTTTAGCCAGGTCAGGTACAAATAGTACGTTACGGCTTTGATATTGGACTAGCGCTTGAGTTCTGGCAGCCGCCAGAATTTGTAGAACTTGAGGGTATCGCAGTAATTTGAAAATAATTGGCCTTGGGTATTTGGAGTTAGGAAGTGGCTTGGATGGCACTCTATGGGCCCGTTCAATTTCTAGGGGGTGTTGAAATTCCAGATGAAGGCTGGTGGTAAGCAGCCTAGCGATGAATCCATTTATATCATTTCCTTCTTCCCCTTCTGTAATGTCTAGTACCTGGACATTGTTCCGTCGGTTCCTGTTAGATAGATTCTCTATGCTGTTTTGTAAGCATTCCATCTCTTTGGTAATATGTGGAACAGAAGCAGTAGTTAACAATAATGAAGAGACTTGGGATTCCACGTCGTCTAATCGGGATTGGTAAGATTCCAGTTTAGCAGAAACAGTGTGCAATTCTCCCCGAATCGCATTAGTGGCGTCTATATTTACATTAATCAGGTCCTTTAGTTGCCGCAATTCGGTCAGTACGACGTCGGCGGATGCCATTACCTTTGTCGGCGGGGCCTTGTCTGGCGAAGGATGGTCGGCCTTGGTTCTTTTGGTGCCTGCTGCCGCCGCAAAGGCCGCTTCTATTTTTCCGGCTTTACTGGATGCCATCAGAAGCTGTGGCGTTAAGGGAGCCGAATTGTTGAAAAAAGAATGCTGGAGAAACGCAAGATATAGTATTTCCTTACTTTATTGAATAGACTCGAACGGAGCTGCACGCTTAGGCGGCCATTTTGATCGCTGCGCGAGAGCACCCCCCTAATTGCACTATCATAGAAATAACCTCTTGGTATTCCCCACCCTCCCCACCATTTATGGAGAAATGTTATGTGCCTAAAAGTAGGGAATATCTGCTCACATTATGGAAAAAGAGAGAACATCGCACAGCTTTTTGGCATATGGCGACAACCTCACACCTAGCTGACTCTGCACTATTAAATCGAATGTGACTTTGTCTTCACTAATCTGATGAAGGCAATATAGCTCTTACAAGCTAATCACTGAAGTATTGCTTTTGTCCAATAAAAAATGATCACCTGCAACTTGTGTGTGTACACCCTAATTTCTCAATTATTTTGTTTCATCTAAACCAGGGATTTTCAAAACAGTCCTCAGGACACATTTAGCCAGTCAGATTTTCAGGATATCCACAATGAATAAGCAAAAGATAGATTTGCATACCATGGGAGCAGTGCATGAAAATCTGTCTTATGCATAATTATTGTGGATATCCTGAAAATCTGATTGGTTAGATGTGTCCTATGGACTGAGTGTTAGGAAGCGCTAGGAGAGCAGTTCCGCTTACCAGGGGATGTGTGTTCTTGGACCACGGCTTGACCCCAGAGGAACTATGAAGAGGTGCTGCAGCAGGCGAGGCATGCCTGAGCATGGGCTGGACAGGAACGAGGCTGGACTGAAGACAGATGACTGGAGATATTGACCCTCCTCCAGACCTGCACACTTCGGAAGACTAGCATCGCAATGGTGGTCTTATGAACAGTCCTCCGACCGTTCCAAGCCCTTTCAGACCTGCCGCAGGGTAAGGCAAGAAGTGGCAGGCCAGATGGAAGCCAGGAGAGTGAAGACCGGAACATGGAGATTCAGACATAGACTCAAGAACAAGGTACTTGGGTGCTCAGACGAAGACTCAGGAGCAAGGTACTTGAGTGCTCAGACGAAGACTCAGGAACAAGGTACTTGGAAGCACAGACGAAGACTCAGGAACAAGGTACTAGGCATTCAGAAGACTCAGGTGAGGTACAAGGCATTCAGAAGTTTCAGGCAAGTACTGGGTTGAGACTGCGATGCAGCACGCCCTACACAGTCCACCCGCGGGACTAGTCACGGACCACGCTGGACTCGAAGAGACTCTAGATGGAGTGTGGAGCAATGAAAAGGAACATGTCTCAGAAGCTGTAGAGGCCTGCATCGAGGCTTGCCCTACACAGCCATCAGTGGCTGGTCGCGGACCACGCTGGGATGGTACAGGTTCTGGCAGAGTCTTTGGCACGGACGGAGCAATATAAGGGACTCTGTAGACCAAAGATAAGGACAGAAGCGGAAGTCTCCTGGAGGCTTGTGCTGCAGAAGTGGAGGAGGCATTGCACCATGAAGCGCCCTAACAGCCCGCCCATGGGGCTGGTCGCAGACCACAACATGTACGCCATGTTCAGTACAACTGGACAGGATCACAGACATCAGGATCAAGAGAAAAAACATCTGGACTGGAACATGGATTACAGGATCAGGAGACAGACCTCAGGACTGGATCATGGACATCAGGAACAGCAGGCGGACATCTGGACTGGAACATGGAAATCAGGACAAGACGAGGAGCTCCAACGAAGAACAGGAAACACAGGACCTTGAAGAAGTGCTGGAAC
Organism: Rhinatrema bivittatum; assembly: GCF_901001135.1. Lineage (NCBI taxonomy): Eukaryota > Metazoa > Chordata > Amphibia > Gymnophiona > Rhinatrematidae > Rhinatrema > Rhinatrema bivittatum. Next base: position 193,986,168 of record NC_042621.1, read on the forward strand.
AGGGATGACTCCTGGAGCGAAGGACAGCAGGATCCCAGGAGTGTCTAACTCCTTGTGAAGGCAATGCTGGACTGGACGCTGAGCCCTTTTGTAGGACTGAAGAGGACAATGCCCAGGGAGGGGTCAGCAGGGGGCCACTCCTGGCTGGCTCTTGAAGAGCAGGAGAGAGGCATGCACCCACACCTAAGGAGAGCTGGAGGAGAGAAGCAGGATCATTGGTGGCATCCTCCCAGCCACATGGAAGGCCCAAGAAGCAGGCAGGCAGCGGGAGCAGCCCTGCCAAAAAGCTGGAGGAAGGCAGGCTGCAGGAGTGGCTTCCAGCCGCGAAGAAAGCAAGCAGGGAGAGAAGGAGAGCTGCAGGCACCGGCAGGGACGGCCTCCCTGCCGGGCAAGGACCCGGGCTGTATCAGGCACCAGCAGGGTCGGCCTCCCTGCCAGCCGAAGACCCCGGCAATGGTGAGGACAACTCCCTGTCGTCCGAGGACCCCAGGAACGGTGCAGCGCATCAGGGAAAGCAGGAGCAGCAGCGGTGATCCTGGCCACGAGGGAGAGCCCTCGTCGGCCCGACCCTGCCACACAGGACTGGAGGCAGCCGGGGGGGAGCCTGGCGATGGAGGCACGCCCGCCGCGAAGGAGGCAGCGCCAGCGACCCAACTGGCCGTGGCAAGGTAGGGCACCTGCCTGCGCTTCTCGCGGGCAGGTTCACAACACTGAGTTGGGAATCCCTGATCTAAACCAATTTTTTTTTTTATTGATAACAAGGGAGACAATTTGGCTGTACATTTATAGGTTCATAATTTTTCATTTTACTATCTAGCTATGCCTACTTTGATGTTCAGGATTTGCAAAGTAGAGCACAATTTAATAACAGGAAAGCAGCACATTGGAAAAATTAAAGATACTATATGCATGCAGCTGGACTAAGTGAGCCACTGAGTTTTTTCTAAACTCATGGTGGTTTGCCGGAATCTGGATCTGCTTGTTACAGGCCCTTTCATAATACAATAGGTTCTGAATTTTGCTGAACATTTTAATTTGCTGTATATGACCTCTAAACCATAGCCTTTCTTATAATTGAAAAAAGCTTTCTAAAGCTATTTCATTTTGTAATCTCTGGTTAACATTTTTTATGAAGTAAAAGCATTGAATGTGAAAAATAATTTTCAGTGTATGTTATGTTTGCTAGAATTTGAAGGAAATGCCTTATTAATCAAATACAGTGGTACAATTATTATTCCCTCTTACCTTTTGAATAGTAAAGTCTTCAATTTAATAGGAAACATGAACAACAGTAAAGACTAAATTATCTGTTAAGTGTCATTTAAAGGGATGTCAAATTTGTTAAAATGTTAATTTGAATCTCTCTGACATTTGTTGACAACCATGGTGTAGCAACAAATATACAAATTAAATTAACAGAATTGGTCCATTCCTTCTCAAATTGCTGTTCCTTTAACTTTCTTATAGATGCCAGTGCACCATGGTTATCAAGAAATGTCAACCATTACATCAGCCAATACGGCATAGTATACATATAGTGGCGATGGCTATAACATTTTCATTACAAAGAAGAGATGAATCAATCACTTAGCATGACTCAGAGCTCACCTTCAAGTCATCATCTGCAAATAATCATTCATAATACATGAATCACTGGATGTGATCAGAAAAAAATCAAAATGAATTATTGATCACTTGGGAGTATGGCAGATCAGGATTGACAGTTCATGCATTTTGATTCAGATGTCTTTTATAGTTAAAATAATACTCAGAAAGTATCAGAGTTAGTGAAATTGTAACCCTCCTATCTTGTGTTCTCTATAGATCCAATTAAAATAAGCCCTGAAGGCCTGGCATTCAGTAAATTAGTCACATATAAGTACCCAAAATGACTCCCAAATCACAAATCATGATTTTTGAATAACTGAATGAAATAGCAAAAACTTAAAAGAGCAACAGATCAAAAGTTAGGAGCTTCAGGGATAATGATCAATGGACTACAAGTTTTTGATTTGCACATTTCTATTATGAAAGTTAAAGAAACAAAGAATCATAATCATGCTCATCTAGTCAAGGTGACAAACTGCCTGGCTAAACATTTCTGTATGATGGCTTCCAAATAGAAAGTTATATTGTCACCCAGTTGCTACTGGATAAATTGAAGCATAGAAAGATAATTTGCAAACGTCCATGCCTTGGTTGCACAAGGTGCCATGCCTGAGGGGCCATCTCTCCCTCTTCCTCCTTTATCTGCTGACCTTAGAGGGGAAAACTCACACTGAAGTTTCTAGGGGCAGACTGGAGAGTGGGAAGGGTCGGGACTGTGCTGGAGTATAAGACTGAGGAACCCAAGCAACCTTCTCTTCCTTCTGATGATTTCACAGGTCTCTGTTGCTTAGGATCCACTATGATCACTTCTGCTACTATTACCTGAGAGAAGATTCCACATACTCCGCAGCCCACCTGAAAGGCTATGAGAATGACTGAAGATTTGAAGCATCTGAACCAAAATTTCCCTCCAGCACCCCTGAAATATTTCCTAGTCAGCCTCTGGCAATGCTGGGCATCAGATGATATTATTGGCCTAGGACAAAAAAAGCTGTACAGAGCCAGGGCTCCTGGTCATGGCTAATGGGACAAAAACAAAGTACTGCTTCCTCTAAGGCCAAAAAGCTAGCTTGCTCTAACACACAGGCAGTGAGGACTTGTCTAGAAAAATCTGAAACAGAAAGGAAACATCCTCAGTAAGCACCACAACTGCTGAGGCCATGCAGGCGGTACAGGGCAGAATTTTCTAGCTCACACACCTCTGTATTGTACCTCAAACCTGCTTCCCTCCCAGGACAGCTTTTAGCCTTTCCTCCATGACCCCATACTAGTTGTTGCATGACCTCCCTACTTCACTCTTAGTAAATGCATCTTTTATTTGAGATTTTCTCTTGTAGGCCCTGTACCTCTATTTCCTAGGGATGTGAATCGTTTTTTGACGATTTAAAATATCGTCCGATATATTTTAAATCGTCAAAAAATCGTTAGGGCCACGATACAATACCAATTCCCCCGATTTATCGTTAAAAAATCGTAAATCGGGGGAAGGGGGAGGGCAGGAAAACCGGCACACTAAAACCCCCTAAAACCCACCCCCGACCCTTTAAATTAAATCCCCCACCCTCCCGAACCCCCCCCCCAATGCTTTAAATTACCTGGGGATCCGGCGGTGGTCCAGAACGGCGGCGGTCCGGAACGGCCCCATCAATAGAATCGTGTTGTCTTCAGCCGGCGCCATTTTTCAAAATGGCCGCCGCAAAATGGCGGCGGCCATAGACAAAAACGATTCGACGGAGGAGGTCGTTCCGGACCCCCGCTGGACTTTTGGCAAGTCGTGTGGGGGTCAGGAGGCCCCCCCAAGCTGGCCAAAAGTTTCCTGGGAGTCCAGCGGGGTTCCGGGAGCGATTTCTTGCCGCGAATCGTTTTCGTATGGAAAATGGCGCCGGCAGGAGATCGACTGCAGGAGGTCGTTCAGCGGGGGTTCCGGACCGCCGCTGAACGACCTCCTGCAGTCCAGTGGGGGTCCCGAAAGCGATCTCCCGCTCCCAGGCCATCGGCTGCCACTAATCAAAATGGCACCGATGGCCCTTTGCCCTTACCATGTGACAGGGTATCTGTGCCATTGGCCGGCCCCTGTCACATGGAGGGAGCACTGGATGGCCGGCGCCATCTTTAAAAATGGCGCGGGCCATCCAGTGCTCCTACCATGTGACCACAGAAAATTAACTGTGCGTAGCTTATTTACTTCATTATCTTTATATACATAGAATAAAATTGGCTGATTTACAATCTGTGATAAACCGCTGTAAATGTGGAAGGTTATTACATTAGTCTGCATTGACTTAATGGAAGGGTGAAGGAGTAGCCTAGTGGTTACAGCAGTGGGCTATGACCCAAAGAAACCAAGGTTCAAATCCTGCTGTCACACCTTGTCACCTTGGGCAAGTTACTTTACCCTTAGTTGCATCAGGTACAAAATTAAGGGTGGATTTTAAACTGCCTGTGCACGTAAAATCTGGCCTTTACGTGAGTGGCCACGCTTAAAGACCGGTATGCACACAAGTGCCAGGCTTCCTGGAAGGGGTGGGTTGGGAGGGCATGTTCTGGGTGGGGAGGGGAGGGGTGGGACAGGGGATGGGGTGGGCCGGGCCAGGACAGCACTATTGATGGCTGTCCCGAAGACTCACATGCAGCTGGCTGTTGGGAAAAAGGTAGGGTTTAGGGTGGTGAGGAGGAGAGGGGAGGGAGTATGGATAGGAGGGTAGTGAAGTTCCCTCCCAGTCTGCTCCTTAATTAGAGCGGACTGGGAGGGAACTAGGGAAGGCCTGAATGCATCACTGCGTGGAAATTGCAAAAATCCCCCCCCCCTTGCGTGCGCTGCCCGCACATATGTGTGCAGATTATAAAAACCGTTGTGCATGTGCATGCGGCCCATGGATTTTCCATCATGCATGCGCCAGTGCATCCATGAGCAGCGCGCACATGTGGAAAATCTACGCCTTAGATTGTAAGCCCTGTGAGGATAGGGAAATCCCTATAGTACCTGAATGTAATCCACTTTGATGTACACGCTGAAGTGCTGAAAAGTGGAATATAAAAAGTTAAATAAATAAAATATAACATTAAAGACACACAAATGCAAGCAACAGGACTGACTGATTTAGCTTGGCCTTCTTAACACATATGTAAAGAAATTTTGGTTATCACAATGTATTTCACAGGGAAGGTAACTTTCAAACTGACACACGTGGACATTTCCATGCATATGTCAGTCTGTGCCCAGGCCATTTCATAACATATGTGCACGTTTTAAAATAACCTGGTTGCGTATCTTTGACAGTGGCCAGTGCTGGTTATTTAGAAATGCCTATCAAATGCCAAATAAGAAAACACATTCCATGTTGTTCTCTTCCAGAAGTGGGAGGTGCCCATCAGCTGGCTAAATAATGGTTAAAGCACTTGTCCTCTAGATACTTATCCAAACCTTGTTTAAACTCAGCTAAATTACTAGCTTTGATCACATTCTTTGGTAGCAAATTCCATAGTTTAAGAATGGTTGACTAAAAAAAATATTTTCTAGAATTTGTTCTAAATCGCCTTCTAGTTACTTTCATGGAGTTTTTCCCAGACCTAGTATTACTGGAAATCATAAATAACCATTCCCTAGCAACGTCTTCCACTCCATTCATGATTTTGTAAACCTTTATCATGTCTCCTCTCAGTCATCTCTTCTTCCCTGTTGTCTTTATCTCTGCAATGAATAGGGATGTGCAATCATTTTGGACGAATTAGGCAATTTCAACGAAATTGCCTAATCTGTCCTGGTTTGGGGATCCCGAAAACCGAAGGAATATTTCCCAAAATTTCAGAAATAGTGCACGCTAACTCCTGTTAGCACACGCTAACGTTAAAATTTTCCCTTTTCTTCTTTTCTTTCCACTTTGGACTTTCATCTGTCTCAATGAGTCTTTCAAGTAAGCTGTTTTCATTCTATACCTGTTATAGCTCCACCAGAGATGGAAAAGTGAAGATGTTTTCGAATCTGCACCTTGCTCTTTGATTGTACCAGTCTTGCATCCTGGCCTGTTCCTCGTATCCAGTCTTTCTTCTAGTTCAGTGTCTCACTTATTTTGTTGTACCACTCTTGTGGCCTTGCTGTTTTATTGTACTACCCTTGCAACCCAACCTCACTTCTAGTTCAGTGTCTTGTGGTGTTCTGGCACTTTTACTTCCACAACTGTTCCTCCTGCTTACCATTCTCTTGGTTGCACTGGGGTGAATGGCCCCCAAATAAAAATAATTTAAAAAAGAAAAATGTTCATCTCCCAAAGTACCTCTCTCCTCGTTCAGCACCTTACTGTGTTGTTCTGTCTTTCTGGCCGATTCAGTAAAGTCCGCGGGAGAGCGGACGAACGCCCGCTCTCCCGGCGCGTGCATAGACCACTCGCCTGTGCGCGCAATTCTGTATTTAAATTAGGTGGTACGGTAGAAACAGGCAAAAGGAGGCGCTAGGGACACTAGCGCCTCCTTTTGACCCGGAGCGGGTTTGTCAGCCAACGCTCAATTTTGCTGGCGTCGGTTCTCGAGCCCGCTGACAGCCACGGGCCCGGAAACCGGACGCTGGCAAAATTGAGCATCCAGTTTTTGGCCCGACAGCCGCCGGCCCATTTTTTTCTTCTTTTTTTTACTTTTTTTACTCTTCGTCATGATATTAAGTCGGAGGGTGCACAGAAAAACAGTTTTTACTGCTTTTCTGTGCACTTTCCCGGTGCTGGCAGAAACTAGCGCCTACCTTTGGGTAGGCGCTAATTTCTTAAAGTAAAATGTGCGGCTTGGCTGCACATTTTACTTTCTGTACCACGCGGGCATACCTAATAGGGCCATCAACATGCATTTGCATGTTGAGGGTTGGATGCGCATTTTCCGCCCCTTACTGAATAAGGGGTAAGGGAAAACACGCGTCCATGCTCGGCCTGTTTGTTAGCTCCTGCCCTTTTCATGATGCCTTGGGGAACTCCTGCCACTCCCGGTACCATTTTGCCCTTCTCACTGTGTTTTGGAATGTAGTATGGCCATATGGGAAAATGCTAGCTACATTGGAGGAAAGGTACCCCTTTGCACATTGATACCATGCTCCAAACAGCACCATTTTTAAAGCTGCTGGAGCTGAGGCAGGAGTGAATGGGATTTTTCTGCCCTTAAAGGATTTTTACCAGGACAGCAGAAAGGGAGTAAGTTGGAGCCGGGGTGGGAGTTCCTAAGTCCTGGAAGGTTTTAATGGGGGGTGTGGGGGTGTGGAGGAGGTAGGATGGGGCAGGTGGCTTGGCATGGCCCATATTTATGGTGGAAGTGGAACATGGAATGGCCCAGGGAAGGCCTACATCGAAAGGTCTGGGCCCCAGGGTAAATTGTGGTGGGGCGGAAAGATGATTCCTGGGCCACAGGAGTCCCTTTTTTTTCAAGGCATAGTGCTGGGCTTGTAGTTTGTCCTAGCTGCTTGTTTGATACCAACCTTTCACTATCTATGTAGTGTGCTTTTTAAAAGATGATTTATTTATAATAGTTTTGCTTGGGTTGCCGCTTACCAATATTTGATTGTTTTACTCATTGTGGATCCCTTGCTGCCCCTTTTTGGAGAGTTGCTCCATTAAAATAAACTTCCCTCCAGTTGTCTTCCTTGAATTTTGTTGCTTTATCCTAGACTAGGGGGAGCTACAGTTCTGGGTTCAGGTCCGGATGGGGAGAAAGATTTCTCTTCCAGGGTGCTGTCCACCAGTATCTCTGTGACTACTTCACATTCTATGTCAAAAATCTCCCGGAGGTGCCATTTTGTGAAAAATAACAGCATGGAAGCCAACATTACCAAAGGAGGGAGAAACCAGGAATCACAAAAGGGTTCGTCCATTCCTCAGTAATTCCACACTTGGGTCAAACTCAATGAAAACACTGGGGTCTGTAGTTTGTATTCAAATAAGAGTGTTTATTGTAACTTAATAGGATCCAGGTCAAGATAACAAAAATAAGGATTAGCATGTATCCAATGATCAACAAAAAACAAATGGTTTTTCTGTCCATCCTTACTCTTCTCACTTCCCTTCTGGCTCTTGCACCTTCATCCTGATTGAAAATATCCTCACCAGTGAGAGTGGGATAACTAGATTGTAGTTCTAGTTCAGGCATGAAGTGGTCTGGGACAATCCCCAAGCAAAAATATCCAAGCTTGGTTCTAACAAGCAAAAATACAAGTCTCTTGAGTTAGTGGCTCAAAAGTCTACATCCTTCTCTTCACCCAATCTGTTAACTGGTCAAATGGGACAAAGATCTCTGATTCCAATCCAGACAGCATCACCTTGCTGTTTTGTTTCACTACTCTTGCAGCCCCGCCTGCTCCTCCTGCTCTGTCTCACTTCTGGTTCAGCATCTTGTTGTGGTGCTCTGCCACTGTTACTTCCCTTTCAGCACCTCACGCCTACCTCTCTTTGGTTATACTGGGGGTATTGGCCTCCCAAACAAGAAAATTAATAAAGAAAAAAAAGAAAAATGTTCATTTCCAACCCTATCTTTCTCCCCATTCTGCTTCTGTTATTGCCTAGCCAGCTCCTGCCCTTCTCATACCATTTAACCCTAAGCACCAGACTTTGTGATGTTCATTCCACCGATGGCAACCTTTGCCACTCTCATAATACGTTAGGGTCCTAATATCACTGTTGGCACTTTTTGCCCATTTTTTGCATCCTGGGTGTTCTTGCCACTGTTGATGGTGGGCAGAGTGATAGGAGGAGAATGAGGAATATGGACAGGGAAAGGAATAGAGATAAGGAGGAGGGAGGGTAAAGGAGAAAGGCAGGTGAGTGTGGCAGGAGGAGGATGACAGGCTAGGGAGAGACAGAAAGGGTAGAGAGGAGGGGAGTTTGCAGGACAGGTGTGGGGAGGAGGAAGAGAGGGGAGCGGGAAATGGGAGTAACAGTGAGGATAATGACACCTCTCTGAAAGTGGTAACCCAATCATCCAGCAGCCAGGTAGCAAGACTGCCTCGTCTAAGAGCCTTAAACTTCAACATGGAGGGCAATGAAATGCTGATTGCTGGGGTTCTTGAGAACTACAGTCTGCTCTTTGAGAACCATGCCACAAAGACATCCAGGGCAGCCAAGGCCGCACCATTGCCCAGGCCATATCCCAGCGCAGTGAAATAAGGAGGACTGGAGAGCAGGTAACACATTGCTACCATGATATAAAGGCCCAACTCATGACCAAGGCAGCAAGCAGGAACAAGTATCACCAAAATATGGAAGGAGGACCCCCTTGCTCCATCGTCCTGACCTCCATGGAGCAGTGCCTGATTGAACAGCTGGGACTAGACATATTTGAGGGGATGAAGGAGGTCCTGGATTCCATGTGAGCTGGAACTGGTAAGTTCACCTCACCTGAAAATGTCTAGTCTGCTCCAGATGTACACATATTTTGGCATAAAATGATCCCATTAATAGATTGATGGATTTACTTCTTTGTTTCCACAGCTCTTACCCGGGAAACTGCCGGTCCCAACGGTGAAGCCCCCACGACTAGCAGCACAGCCCCAGGGACAAGCAGTGCAGCAGCAGCAGCTTGTACTGCAATCCTCCAGTTGAATACACCGAGAAACAGTAGAGTGAGGAAGAGGAGGAGGAGCAGCTCTAGCAGCAGCCACCAGAAAAGCACCCACTGCATGCACCCTTTGGCTCACCCCTGCAACTCAACATGAACCTTACTCTCTCCAGCCTGATGCCATGGGACCAATCTGCCCAGTCCCCACCTTGTTCAAGCATGCCCATTCCCCAGCCAGATCCTACAGCACCCAGCCTGATGAGGCCACCAGCCAAGACATGCCAGTACTGGTTCTGCAGACAGTGCATCAGCCTCCACCTACAGTACCAGCAGCACCAGCAGCAGAGGAATAGCAGGTCCATGAAACCATTGACTGCACTGAGAGAAGGCATGGCCTCCAACTGTACCATATATGGGCAGTGCTGGCACATTTGAGGAAGGCTTACATCAGGAACACCTATGCCTTGCAGGTGCCCACAACTGCCCTATTGCAGAGTCTTATCACCATTGCCACCTCTGTCAACAATCTGACATCTGCTGTCACACAACTCTTTCAAAGATTGCCAAAGCCTCCACCAGTGCTATCCCCATTCCCCCCAGGAATAGGGAGCCACCCCTTCATCCTTCTGCCCCCATAGGCTCCCTCTCTCTGGTACCCACACTCAAGCACACTAACACATGCTCCCTTTCCCTTCCCCAAGCACTCTCACACATGGTCTCTCTCACACCCACCCAAGTACCCTCACACATGCTTTCTCTCACAGCCCCCCCTAAGCATCCTTACACATGCTCTCTCAACCGCCCCCAGGCTCACAATCTCTGACACACACATATATACACACACACCCCTGTTCATATACTCACTCTCATCAGAGCCTTTGCTTTCAATGCTCCCTCCCCTCCCCCCCAAGGAGTTTCTTGCCTGGGGGGGATAGGGCCTGTTTGCTGCTGAGCCGACTTGCTGGGAAACATGGCAATCACAGGCAACAGCCTTCCACTCTCTGGCAGTACAGCTGGGAACCGTGCTATCCATCGTGGGAGTGCAGTTACAGAGATGAGAGGAATAAGAGGAGGTGGCACAGACACCAAGCGTGCAGCACTAGTGCTCCCTCCTCCCAGACCTGGGGTGGCAGAAAGGCAATGAGTGATGATGCTGGCTCTCCCCTCATCTCTCACAGCTGGCACTGGGCTCCGGGCACCAGGATCTCGGCCACCATCCCCTGCCATGATGAGGCCTATAGTGGGCAGAGAGGAGGAGGAGCAGTGGCAGCAGCATCTCCCCTGTGCACCACCCGCCTGAGATGCTCCACTGCACTGCTTGACCCCCGAAAGTCAGAGGGCAGCCACCGTCACTTAGGGTGGAGGGGGAAGGGTGATCAGCTGCCACCCGGTACCGAGGAGAAATGCTTACAGGGCAAACCTACCCCCGCAGGCTCCTCACTCCAGCTGCATGAGGGGAACAACACAGGCAGCCACTAGAGGAGTTTGGGGGGGGGGGGGGGCAGTTTTTATTGCTTCCAAAGTTTGCCACCTGAAGCAGCTGCCTCACCCTGCATCATTAATGAACCACCTCTGGCAGTGCTGTCACCTGTGTCTTTGCAGGCCCATGTGACACTATGCATCCAATGTACATGCGGATATTTTAAGATGCACATGGATGTCAGCTATGGAATCAGCCTATAACTAAAGGAGTCTGTGATTGATGATAGTAAATGTCATCTTGTAACTTCAGCTTGTACCTTTAAGCAGCTGAGGTACTTGTGATTTTATGACTTCTAGAGCACTTGGCTCCATATCCTAGGCCCTGATGAAGTTCCATCATACCTAGACTACTATCTCGCCAACATGTGAGGGCTAGGACAGGGTCCAAGGTGTAGCCAAGGCAAGAAAGAAGGCGCCTGCTATGGCAAACTTTGTATACTATGTTGCCAGTCCTACACAAAGGCTATGGCAATATGTTACTCTTTTGGACTGGCAATCACTATGAAAAGATTAGGCCAGCCACATTTCATTGGTTTTAGGTTTATTTAGTGTGTACATTGTCTACTACAGTCTCTTGCACATATTGCTCCATTATGCATAGATAGCCTAACTAAGCCTAAGTGGTTTCTGTGACACACTGATCCAGACAGAGGACCTGTGAGCACAAGAAAGCTCGAGATGAGACCAACTCAAAACATTCTGCTGGGCTCTCTTTCACGGAAGGAGAACTAACAGGCAAAGTAGCATTGTATAACGCTTTGCCGAAGCTGGCTTGCAGTCCTTGTTGTATCCCCAGATTCTGGAAGGATATTGGGGTAGATCGGGAACAATGTCTACTGGGAGACCATGCTGTAGAGCAAGATTATGTAATATACAGCAGAGCAGTACTATCTCAGAGACTTTGGGTGGGCATACATTAAGGCTCCTGCCATTTTATCCAAACAGAAAAATATATTTTTGAGATCACCGAAGGTGCATTCAATGACACTGCGGATAGAACATAAGGCCTTGTTGTACCTCATCTCTGTTGGCGTGTGGAGAATAGCAAATGATGTGAGAAGCCATATCCTGCAACTGTATCCCAAATCTCCTCTAGGAAATAGAGAATGGCTGCATCATTCACACCACCTGATTTTGAGATCTCTCAGCTAACACATAACATGCTATCAGACAATAGAGGTTAGGCTCTGGCTTGACATGAGCCTTAAAAGGATACTGGCAAACCCTAAATCCATGACACCTTTTGCTGTGAGACAATATGAATGTTCTAATGCTTGCTTATGCTGCATCAGACCTTCCTGAATTGAAAACAGCTTCTGGGGTTCATACACAATGTGTCACTAACAACCATGCTCCCAGTAGCCTTTTTTAGCAGTCTTCTAACACTGAAACTGTGTATCACAGCTGCCACAAATGTCATAGTAGAAAGATATCTACTAGAGATGTGAATCGTGTCCTCGATCGTCTTAACGATCAATTTCGGCTGGGAGGGGGAGGGAATCGTATTGTTGCCGTTTGGGTGTGTAAAGTATCGTGAAAATCGTTAAAATCGTGAGCCGGCACACTAAAACCCCCTAAAACCCACCCCCGACCCTTTCAATTAAATCCCCCCCTCCCGAACCCCCCCCAAATGCCTTAAATTAACTGGGGGTCCAGCGGCACACTAAAACATGGCACACTAAAACCCCCTAAAACCCACCCCGACCCTTTAAATTAAATCCCCCCCTCCCGAACCCCCCCCCCCCCAAATGCCTTAAATTACCTGGGGGTCCGTAGCGGCGGTCCATAGCTTAAATTACCTCCGTAGCGGCGGTCCGTAGCTAAATCGGGAGAGTCACCCCGCTGAACGACCTCCTGCAGTTGATCTCCTGCCGGCGCCATTTTCCGTACGGAAAACGATTCGCGGCAGGAAATCGCTCCTTGACCCCCGCTGGACCCCCAGGAACTTTTGGCCAGCTTGGGGGGGCCTCCTGACCCCCACAAGACTTGCCAAAAGTCCAGCGGAGGTCCAGAACGACCTCCTGCGTCGAATCGTTTTGGTCTATGGCCGCCGCCATTTTGCGGCGGCCATTTTGCAAAATGGCGCCGGCTGAAGACTACACAATTTAGTGTGCCGGTTTTCCTGCTCTCACCCTTCCCCTGATTTAGCTACGGACCGCCGCTACGGAGGTAATTTAAGCTATGGACTGCCGCTACGGACCCCCAGGTAATTTAAGGCATTGGGGGGGGTTCGGGAGGGGGGGATTTAATTTAAAGGGTCGGGGTGGGTTTTAGGGGGTTTTAGTTGCCGTGTTTTAGTGTGCCGCTGGACCCCCAGGTAAGTTAAGGCATTGGGGGGGGGGGGGGTTCGGGAGGGTGGGGGATTTAATTTAAAGGGTCGGGGGTGGGTTTTAGGGTGTTTTAGTGTGCCGGTTTTCCTGCCCTCCCCCTTCCCCCAATTTACGATTTTTTGACCATAAATCGGTGGAATTGGTATTGTATCGTGGCCCTAACAATTTTTGACGATTTAAAATATATCGGACGATATTTTAAATCGTCAAAAAACGATTCACATCCCTAATATCTACCTTGTGGTATGATTGTGCATATTCCTGGCTGTTTTGCAGTATGTCCTCCAGAGATATACATTTGTTTGACATGACACAGTGACTCTGAAAGGGCCTAAATATACAGCCCCCAGTTTCTCTTTAACCTGTGAGATGGTCAAGACAAATTGTAGCTGATATCCTGGCTGACGGATCACTACCAGGGCACTTCTGACCTGGGAATCCCTGCGCTGTAGATGCCTAATGGTTTTGCTTTACAAGTGACATTTCAACAACTCCACATAGGAGTATTTGATAAGCCACTTGCCTAAAGTTAACCAGTCAAAAGTGTGTAGTCCCTCATACACAGAACTTTGTGGCAAGTGTATTGTTTGGGCATGCAACATTAGCAGGCTTCTCCGGCATGGAGAGAGAAAACCAGGCCTTGGCTTTATGGCTTGACATCCTAAATGTACACGCCAGTTGTCATGTCACTTATGCTGTCACATAACCGACAGCCCCTCGTGTCATTGCTGTTTGTTGGAAACACAGCCAGAAAGAGAGAGACTATAGAAAGAAGCATCACTCTTATCTACAAGCCAACTGTCACGGTATAGGCTTTCTTCAAAAGATTCAAATAAGGCTGATTGCCTAAGTATAAAGCAATCGTGCTCAGCTCCCGAGTACCTGGCAACCACTTTGAGGATACACATTCAAGCATCACAGACCACTTGCACATTGAAGGAGTGGAAGAGTTTTCTGTTGTCATGGGGTGTGATGATGGCTATGTGAGTTCAGTCGATAGCTCTCAGAACATTAGGAAAATTGACAATGGCATAAAACCCTCTCTTCAATTCCATCAAGTCCTGCCTTTCACGAGGAATTGCTATGTACCAATTAATGTGAGCATGAACAGCTGTTATGACCTGACCTAGACAGCAGGAAAGAAACATTTGGGACATTCCTCTGACGATCCCGAGTGCCATTTGGAAGGAGCCAGATGTCAGGAAATGCAGGGTGCACAAATGTTTGATGAGGCACAGTATAGCATGTGACCTTTCCGTGATTGGATCCAGATCCCTTATGAGATCTTCATATAATTCCATGATAGCCTGAGAGCTGAGGCAAAACCTGCTAGCCACGTGTTCCTCCGACATGCTCAGCAATGTGGTTCGTGGATGAAAGATGCACTCCCTGTATCATCTTCATGCCCTCCTGTGTGGCCAGTGCTGCTGTGGGCCAGGACCCTTGACTGGTGGGCCTGGTGAATCTAGCTCCAGTGCTGGGACTTCCCTAGAAGGGGTTTGAACCTCCCTTGCCTGTTGTTGAGATTCTTGTTCTTTTTCCTGTTGTCACCATTGAACAGCCTAGAGCAGCCAGTATCCTGCTACAAGTAAACTTCCCCCTAACACTGTAGCTTTAGGAAGACAGGTTTTTATTACCCAGGAGGGCTTGGTAGGAGTGTCTGATAGGCTTCATTTTATCACACATGATCATAGCCACGATTCGCGATAATGGCCACTGTTGTGCTTAAAACTTTTTTTTTTTTTTTTGCCCTCTACCGGAAAAAAGAAAAGTATTGATTCCCACATTATTGTGCTGCAAAATGTGGTAGGAAACCCTGGTTTACATAAATATCTAACTTTTGCATACTCATTATCAAATTGCATGCCAGCACGCAATGCAAAATATATTGCATGATTTATGTGCATTAAACCCCATTTAGCACACCCTATAAATTTGTATCAAAAACAATGGAAGCTAAAGCAACTCACTCCCAATCACAAGGAGTAGCAGCAGAATTTGAACCCTGCCTTCCCTCAATCACAGCCCACTGCTCTAACCACTAGGCTATTCCTCCACTGTTGGGGGTTTTCTTTTTCTAATACATTTGACTGCTGAGTGTGTGTCCATACCTGGCTTGCTGCCATACGCCTTACTCTAAGCCTCAGAGTATTATTCATGCCACACTTCTTATTGCATTGCCCTGCATCTATGGTTTGGAAATTTGACACCAGTGCTCCCCCTGCTTTGCACCCCTCTGGATGCCTTTAGGTGTTTTTGCCTCTGTTCCTGCCGTCTTCAAAATTCCTATCAAAATTCTTGGCTATTGGTTTTACCATGCTGATCTGATGCTTTATATACTTGCTGCATTTCTTATGGCTCTCTGTTACCATTATGTCTCTGTTGGTATCGCTGTGTCCTTCCTTTGACACATTGGGTGCTGATACCACTCTTCCTGATGCCTTGCACTGCAGCTGTAGTTTGGGGTTTTAGCACCAGTGCTCCTTCTGCTTTGCTTCTCTTTTGGTGCCCTGTCTCCACTCCTACCGCTTTGCCATTTACTCAGTTCCTTGGGTTTCAGGACTGGTTATACATAATAGAGATAATTTACCTCTCTGAACTGACCAACCATATGGTCAGTTTCAATTTTCTGGGTGTACTGTATGGGCCTTACTCATTTATCTCATGCCCTGTTGGACTTTTTCTTCTAAATTCAAATTCTTGTATTTATTTACTTATTTAAAATCTGTTTATAACCTGCATACATCCTATAGAGCTTGTAGAGATTTACAATAAACATACATCATTAAAAAACATGAAAAGAAAACAATACAAATGAATATGCATAAATACTATATCTCCAATCTGCAAAATCAGATTCAAGCAACTTCAAATGCTTGCTGACACAAATATGTCTTCATTGCGTTCTTAAAACTTTCATTACAAGATATTGAGCGCAGCTGGTTTGAAAGTGAGTTCCACATTTCAGGAGTGGCTATGGAAAAACTCTCTCTCTCTGGTTATGGCACGTCTTGCTACCTTAATTGATGGTATCTCTAGCAGATTATTATTTCCTGCCTGTACCGCTCTCATTGTGTTAGCTGGTAGACCTAGAAGAAGAACATTTAGTAGTCTAAGCCATTCAAAATTGGTGCTTGTAGTACTGTTTGATAATCTTGGGGTTCCAGTAGTGGTTTTAAATTTTTTAATAAATGTAGTTTGAAAAATTAATTGACTATATTGTTAATGTGTAGTTTAATTGAAAGCATATTATATAGAACAACACCTAGATTACCTACTTGGTGTTTACTGACCCTTGGTCTCGTCTGGTATTTACTATTTAGCCTTCGATGGATTATACCACCCGTTTAGTCTTCATTCCCAGGCAAACCAACTAATAGCCATGGTCCACTATTGGCCTAACAGCATCCAAGGTCTGAGTCTCAGTCTGAAAGATGTGGGCCCTCAAGTAGTACTGAGGAGGCTGTCTTCTGACTTCCATATTTCCCCCACCCAGCAGATGGGTGGGGAATTGGTGCTGGATTGTCTTATTGTTATATGGTATTTTTACCTCCATATAAGCACAGCAAAGAGGAAGTCTGTCTCTAAATCTGATTCCTCTTTCCTAGCCCCTTGCTCCATTGATGCTGAAGGATAATTACATCCAAGTCCACTACAAATCTCCTCCAGAGATTTACTCTTACTTTGCCATGCCCAGGAAAAGTAGATTCACCATCTTCCAGCTTCTAGATGGGTCAATTAGTCTTTTGCCCTATACCAATGGTTCCCAAATCTGTCCTGAAGGACCCCCAGCCAATTGTTTTCTTTCATGATAGCCACAATAAATATGCATGAGATAAATTTGCATGCACTGCTTCCATACCATATTTCTCTGGATTCAGGTCACTGTTAGTGATGCTTTTTCCCCCTCACGATGCTTTCATTTTTTCATACCACTGTTGTTGATGCCAAGCTGTCTTCAAACCACTTTTCTAAGTGCCCTTTGTCCTTATTTTGATGCCTCTGGGTATTCATGCCACTGTTGGTGCTACTTTGCCTTTTTCATAATGCTTTGGAGGTTCTAGCAGGGGAACACAGCTATTTATATAACCTTGACTGAAAAAAGGTTCTTCTGTCTGAGAAGTCATCCTTTTTGATATGTGCACAACTTCCAAAGAGACAAGAATAGAGCGGGAAGGGAAGAAGAGAAAAACCACCCGGCCAAGTCTTCTGAATTAACCTTAACATTCAATGGGATGAACAATGTACAGGCAGCTCATCCTCACATCCTTCTGTCAGTGCCTTGGGGCTTTCATGCCACTGGTGTTAGTGCCCTTTTCCCTCCTTTTGGTGCTTGGGGCCTTCATGCACTTTTCTTGCTGCCCTTTGCCTCTCTTTTGGTGACTTAGGGTCTTCATGCCACTGGATTTAGGGACCTTTGCTACCCTTTTGGTACCATGAGATTATATGTAATCACTATAACATATACCATGAGATTATATGTAATCACTATAATCTCATGGTACCTTTTGGTACCATGAGATTATATGTAATCACTATTGGTTTAACTGTTCCTCATATAATCATGCGTTAATTGTAAAGCCTGTTGCTAAATTTTGTGTTCTCTGTAAACCGATGAGATGTTCCCAACGTTCGTCGGTATATAAAAGCCATTAAATAAATAAAATAAATAAATAAATGAGGTGCTTTTTCTATTGTTGGGACTGCTTTGACCCCTCACACTGCCTTGAGGTCTTTATGTCACTCTTTTTGCTGCCTTTTGCCTCACTTTTGGTAACATGGAGCCTTCATGCCACTGTTTTTGGTGCCCTTTACCCCTCTTTTGGAGCCTCTGGGTATTCATGCCACTGTTGGCACTGCTTGGCCCCCTCACTGTACTATGGTGTGTTTATTCCAATGTTGGTGCTGCCTTGCTTTTCTTTTGATGCCTTGAGCTGTTCATGCCACTTTTGTTGTCCATCGCCCCTGTTTTGAAGCTTTTAAGTGTTCTTGCCATGGCTGGCATCGCTTTGTACCTTTCATTGTGTTTAGGGTGTTCATGCCTCTGTCTGGACTTCTTTGCTCCTGTTACAGTGCCTTGGGCTATTCGTTCCACTCTTGGTACCACTTTGCCCCACTTGGTGTCTTGGAGTGCTCTTCTCTCTGCTGCTGGTTTCTGCCTGCAAGTGTCAATAAAGTTGGATAGAAAACCTCAATTTTAGATCCCAAAATAGGATGTGATGCTTTACCCATTGACTTTAATTGAAAATGAATGACCAAATGGCACAAATAAATAAATATTTTTTATTCCTTTAGCCAAACAAAACAAATCACCCAGCCAAATGAACTAAATGAACAAACCAAATTGAATGTTTTTTTCCTCACACATCTCTAGTATGCTGTAGTTGTTTGAGACTTAAAAAAAGATACACATTTTTCTACATAACTGCAGATCACTGCTTTGTAAATCAGACATTTTGAAACTTAGTGCATGGAGAGTTTCATAGAACTGTCAAAACAACTGATAGTACTTTATTTGTAGCACCAAGAATTTGCTGTGTCAATGCCACTGTTGCAAATTGAATATTGTATAATGTTTGAATTGCAATAATGTAGGCTTCTTAAAAACAGAATCTACTAATCAGTTTGAAGAACGGGGAGATTAATGTATTAGTTTTCAGAAAGAGAAGAGGAAAGCCAAGAGTATTTTTGCCTAATCTTTGTCTAATTTGTTTTACATTACATGTTCATCTGTCTTACATTTCCTTTTAATGTGAATAAAAAGAATAACACAAACGTTTTGCTTTTTATAGAAAGCCACATTCTTGAGGATGTTAACAAGTGCATCATAGCTTTGCGAGAACAGGATGCTGATGGCTTGGATCGAGCAGCTGGTGCCATTCGAGGGCGGGCTACAAGAGTGGCTCATATAGTTTCTGGAGAGATGGACAGCTACGAGTCTGGCACCTATACTGAGAGCGTAAGGAAAAATGTTCAGTTTCTTACAAAATCTGGTAAGTTAAAGTTCTAAAGGGAATTTCATTGCATCTTCCGTTGTACTTGTAATAAAACTGTCAATTTATTATAAAGTTAAATGAGCAACTGAGCTAACATATAAATGGCTCCCTGAGGAACTCAGCTAGAGGAGCTGTCCCTTTAACTCTGTGATAAGTTTCTGATTAAAAACTAATGAATTGATGTCTCAAAGGCCTTGAAAGAAATTGTATAGGATGCTACAGACATATGTGTAACTTTCATAAGTAAATATTGAAATAATGTGTTGTTGTATAGTGTTTATAGTTAGGTTACTTGTGGAATAACCTGTCAAAAATAATGGGATGAAAAGGCATGTGTATAGTGGTGGAATGAAAGGTTTATGTTGGTACATACTTACATAAGTAAGGTGATAGTGTAAATAGATTATTTCTATTTGGTGTTAGTGACTCTGCTTATTGGGTATTATGTTTGTTGCTAACATATGTTGGAGATTTATTTGTATGTGAAAAGTTGTTCATGTTAAATGGTATGTTATGGCATGAATGCAGTGTAGCTGAATTATGTTGCAGTGCAATCTAACCCTCAATGTGACTCTGGGTTGAAAATGGCAATTGAATAACTGTGCCCTCACTCTTGGTGGTACATGTTGTGGGTAAGGGTGACATAGGGTTGCATATGTGGAGGTGTGTGTGTCTATGTAATTAGGTAAGGTCTGTCTCTGCTGGCACATATGATTGAGTGTAACTGTGGAGTTGTGAATTTGTGTGACTTGGCACATTGACTGTATGTTTGTATGCATGGAAGTGAGAGGGTATTGTAGTATGAGAGGAGGGGAATTATCTATAAGAATAGTAATTTTGCGAGTAATAATAATTCTTAGAATCCAGAAAATTCATAATAAACTAAGGTTTTTTTTACAGTATAAGATTATAAATTACAAACCCATCAGATTATAAAATATTTCTTTATAGTAATTTAGTTATGTGCATTTGTAAGGGATCTCTCAAAGGTTATATGCAAAAAGACAAAGATTTGCTGATTATTCTTAAAGATAATGCTTAGCTTCAGGTCCAGGCAGGCCACACCTGAGTCCTGAAGAGAAAGATGGTGACAGGGAGCTATAGACTGGTCTTATGCCAGGAAATCAGGATATTTTTGTGATGATGTTTGTTATTTTTTAGCTTGGGTCATTTTTCCTGTTTTGATAGTCAACTATATAATTTTTCAGCACCTTGTATATTTAATGTTTTTGCTTATGATTTAGGGTTGTGTAGGGAAAAAAATGTGTTTTCATTTTCCAGTTTGTTTTCGGAGGGTTTATTTCCTATGAATTTCAGTTCATGGATTGCTTGATTTATTTCATTCTTGTGAAAATTAAACCAAGCAATAAAAAAAAAAAAAGGCCACCCCCTCCCCTGAGCCCTTCCTTCCACCCTCCCGGAAAAATGATGGGGCCAGCATCCCCCCATCCCCCCATTCCCCCTTACCCAGGCCGGTGGGAATCCGCCAGTTCGGACTAGGCCGAAGTCTCAGACTTGCCTAGGGCATATGCCACAGCCCCTGCTTTGTGCCTCAGCCTATGCTGTAGGTGACACCATGGCTATGGGCCTAGACCTAGGCCTGATGCATTTGATTAAAACAAAATGAACAAATAAAGTTTGAATCGTTTGGAAGTCCCCAGATTTATTTTGGGGCACTCGAGAGAAACAAATTAGCCTTATTTGTCATGTTTTGCACTTTCATTTTAATGAATGCACATCCCTATTGTGATTTACAAACATGTGCTCATCCTTCTCCAACTTAATCACACATTGTTTACTATTTGAGTGCTGGACATTTCTGTTTCAATTTTTTAATCCCTCAAAAATCACTATTACCAGCTTTGGTCATATACAGTGTGCCTACTTACTTAATGAATAACTGATGCTGCAAAAACAGACTTACTCTATCAATTTCCACCCAGCATTATGGATTCTACTCTAGACTTCTTCCATCATTACCTGTTCTTTTCAATACTTCCTCTTCCCTTTGGCATTCTTAAGAACGTTTATTACCAATTCAGTAACTTTACAAAATTACATCACTCCATTGTCACATTACACAGAATCCGCTCAGCATGTTTGTTTTTTTTTTTGAAACAATGGAATACAAGATTTTATAAATAAATAAGTAAATACAGTAAATAAATAAATAAATATAACTGAAGGTCAACATAACATCTCCATCCAGATTGGACACCTTACGTATGTCAACTATCTTCGGCGTCAACCCAGAGAATGTGTATATATCATTTGCAGTTCATATACCTGTCAGTCACATGTGAAGCACAGACGAGTGGTGTAGGCTGCACTTTTCTGAGACTTCTCCCAGTTATAAGTAGTATATAGATAGGGGGATGCTGGACTGTTTCTCTGAACTTTTCCATTTGGCCTTGTGAGTCCATGGGGGCTTGCACATCTTGCAGTGCAGACCTTGTTGACAATTGTTCTTTTACTTTTGTTAGCACATTCAACAGTTTTCCAGCTTTCTTCAGCTTCTATCTTTGTTGGTTCAGCAGTTAGCATGAGTTGTCACTGAAGACCATCTTTGGCCAATGAAATCTTAAACTAGGCACTAGGTGCAGTATTTAATACCACAAATCTGTCTGAATGTCACACATTCCCTAAGTTGATGGAGAGCGGTAAATGATAGAGTAAGTCTACTTGTGCATCACATGTTGTTCAATAAGTAGGCTTATTGAATATGCTCATGGCTAGTCATAGTGATTTTTGAAGGGGTAAACTGAAATAAAAATGTTCAGCACCAAATAGTAAAGAATGTGTGAGTCAGGTGGAAAGGAATGAGCGGATGTTTGTAAATCACAAACGGAAATATTGAGTGTAACACCCCCTTGCCTTGTGGGGTGTTCCTGGGTTCTAGAGCACAATCAGTCATTCTTGGCGCCTGGTGCCTCTACCTGGGGAAGAAGGTGTTAATGTGTGGGATTTCCCTCCCTTCACCCCCGGAAAAGAAAAGGGACCGTGAACAAGGCTGGCAGTATGTACAAATACAGGTTTATTAGACTATATAAATGTATACATTTCTACATGTCTATGTGCATCGCTAATAGGATGTTAAACAGCACACTTATCTACTCATGGTTAATAGTCTCATGCCACACAACTATATACATTTTTACAAGGTAGCAAGAACTTTTAATATTTGGCTATTTGGGGTTGTTGGCCCCCACAGTATCCCACCTTAAAGAAAGGAGCTCTTGTGTTCCCGCTTAATCAAGTATTATTATTATCCTCCCCCTTTTATCCCACGACTCATCCATGTGAAAAGATGCAACTGGGCTGGTGGGTAGTGTTGGTCTGGGGGGTACATTGTAACTAAACTGCTGCCATCTCCTTGGTGCTACTTCCAATTTGCTGAAAGGTCTGTGCCAACGCTGCGGTCCATACCCTTCTGGGTACCTGAGCAGTCTATGGGTACACGACATGTCAAACTGATTGACAGGTGAGATAAGGATGACAGAGGCCAATCAGCATTCACTTCTGGTCTAGGCCCTGCCCACACCCCACCCACTCCCCATAGAAGTGAATGGGGGCATAGCCACACCCCCTCCTGCCTCCTCCTGACCTCGACCACATCCCTACCTCAGGCCACACCCCATCCTACCCCTGACCCCACCCCCTAACTCTGCCCCAGGCCCACCCATGCTCTTCCCCCCAATAGAAGTGAATGGGGAGCCCCTCCCATGTCCCGCCCGAAGCCAACCAACCCTTATGATGTCACTGGTGGCCCTGCCCACCCCCCACCCCCCAAGCCACACCCCTATGATGTCACGGGTATGACATCACCAGAAGTCCACCCTCTCACCCCCAAAAGAACCACGTCCCCTAGAACGTCATCAGAAAGGGTCCTTTCGCTTTTTTAATGACCAAAAGCACAAAGGGGGTGTGGAGTAGAAAGCACACATATTTAGATAATTAGCCAAAAAAATAATGCGTGGCAAATAAATATACTGAGCAATAACAGTTTAACAAACAAAAACAACTTTTTATTATTGTGTTACTAAATAATGATTAATGATGACAGAGGCGTAAGCATTCTTTTTTTAGCCGGAAGCATGCTTTTTCTAGCCCCTCTGATTTTAAAAGTTACAAGTGGTAAGGTGGCAGGAAGCTGTGTCTCATTTCATACACATAGACAGGGAGAATCTCCCCCCTCCTCTCACTGTAGATACGCATGCCCCAATAAGTTACCAGTGGTGAGGTGGCAGGAAGCTGTGTCTCATTCTGTACACAGAGACAGGGAGAATCCCCCCCTCCCCTGTTCCCTCCTCCCCTCACTGTAGATATGCATGCCTCAACCCTCCTGCCTAGCCCGGGCTTTTAAAATCTATTTCTTTGTGTGTACGTATGTTCAGTTTTATGCACACATCTCTTAAAATTCACCTTTGTGTATAAATAAGGAAAATACATCTTTGTTTTTAATAAATAAATTATAATTTTCTTTTTCATGGTCTCATGTCCCACTAAATTCATTATCTTCAATTAGTGCAAAATACCTCAGCCAAACTCATCTTTGGTAAATATAAGTATGACCACATGAGCCACCTTCTCCAGGAACATCATTGGCTTCCCATTTCCTCTTGTATTCAATTTAAGATTTTTTTTTTAATTTTTAGAGCTTTACATCAAACTCCATCTTATCTTTTCAGTTTAAGCTCTCTATAACAACCTATTGTATCTCTCTGGTCTTCTAAGCTTGTATTATTAAAAGTTCTCTTACTAAAGGAAATTGTTCTAGAGCATACTCATGAGATAGCATTTGCTTTTCTAACTCCTCTTTGGAATTCTTTGCCTTTGTCCTTGTGACTTATTTATTTATTTAAGAATTTTTTATACCGGTATTAATCGAAACATCATATCGGTTTACAGTGGAACAATAGCATGGAAAATACAATGAACAGGGGAACGGGAAGGGGGAACATAGTAACACAAGTAGTAGCAGAAGAGAGAAAAACAAACAAGCGTAGAGCAACTTGGAAACAAATGTATTGCAATATCAAAAGTTTTGGAGACAACTCAAAACTTCGAGGTTTACTAAACTTTGGCCTGGATTTATCAAAATGTGGTAAATATTGCGTGTGATGGGAAAAGGGGTGTGTTTTATGATATGAGAGAGAGAGAGAGAAACTATCCATAATGCCCTGATCCTAGATACGTATTTATATCTCTATGGGAGGCCCACCTAGTAACTCAAGGTGAGGTTTAGGTATTTGTGTAGGGGTTAGGGGCCCCTTTGACATTCAATGTGAGACTTACGAACAGAACAGTGCTCTCTTTTGAAAATTTGATGACCCTCGGAGTGAGGAAACTCACCCAAAGATGAAATTTGTGCAGTGTTCTCTCAACCTAGCTTGATGTTACCCAGGTAGAGAGTCCATCAGGCTAGGTTGAGAGAACATTGCACAAATCTCATCTTTGGCTGAGTTTCCTCACTCCGAGGGTCATCAAATGTTCAAAAGAGAGCACTGTTCTGTTCGTACTTCTCACATTGAATGTCAAAGTGGCCCCTAACCCCTACACTAATACCTAAACCTCACCTTGAGTTACTAGGTGGGCCTCCCATAGAGATATAAATACGTTTCTAGGGTCAGGGCATCATGGCTAGTCTCTGTCTCTGTCTCATAGCTAGGTAGACACCCTGGGAGCTTCAAACTACCAAAACAAGCATCCACAAAAAACATCACAATGGGTGATACAGCCATAACACAAGCTATCACACAGCTTACCACTCCTGAAAAAGCTGTAGTCAAAATCAGTGTTAAAGCCACATGATAGGGCTTTACAAAACAGTAAACCCAGCCCACCCCTAACTCCTCTTCCCTTTTAGATTTGCATCACACCATACAATATGGTGCTATCACATGTTAACTAACTTCTCCTGTTAAATATCAGCAAGACCGATTTGTAAGTTGTTCTCTTTTAATCTGTTCTACCTCTGCTTTTGCCGAAATGTTAATGGTTATTTACATTTTTGTGCGTTATGAACATGTTTTATGTATGAAGTTGTTTTTCACTGTAAACCGGAGTGAAGGCACTCTGCTATACTTCGGTATAAAAAAGAATCTAAATAAATAAATAAATAAATAAATAAATAAATAAATGTGTTAAGGGCTTATCACATCCATTAATGTCACTTTTTACATGCAGTAAGCCCTTAATGCATACAAAAACACCTTAGTGCATTTTGAAAAATGAGGGGGTTTACTTGTAAGTTCTGATTTTGCTACTGATTTTAATTTGATACATTTAATCCGGTATGGTGTTCCCTACTAATGTCAGTATATAAAAACTTAAAATAAATACATCTGTTGTTAATGTTTTTCTCTAGATTCTTGAAGTTTATATTGTCTTGATTTTATTTTAGATTTTATCTGTTTTTAGTTGATGGATTTTTTTCCTAGTTTTCATTTGGTTGTATTTATATATTATTTTAGAGTATATGTTACATTATTTTGTTTTTTATTATTATTTCTCTCTTTATTTTATTGTACATGACAATGATTTACCATAAGAAATGTGATTCATTAAGTCAATAAACTAAGCTAAACTAAATAAGAGTCCTATAGAGTGGCAGAGTAATACTTGGGCCAGTGAGGTAAGAATGAAAATTAAAAAAAATTGTAGATATCTCCCTGATAGTAAAGGTATGAACTTACCTCCTTGCCCCATTCCTAAACACGCACCTGGTTAAGCCACTGTCTTTCCTAACTTTGCAGCTCCCGGGCCTTCTTCTTGAGGTCCTCAGTCTATATAGATAAATAGGAATAAAAAGCAATTAGTTCACTATTTCCCCCTTGCTCCCCAACCCACCCCTAATACCCCCAATTACATCCCCAAACTCCTATTGCCCCAATGCAGCCCAACCCCCTATTGCTCCCATTATTCCCACCCCAACCCCATCACTCTATTGCCCCCAACATATCCCTGCCACTCCTACCCCCACGCTACACCACCTTCCTACTTCTCACCATATACATACCCTTCTGGGATACAAAAATATCCAATTACTGTATATCAGGCCTATAGCTCCCTCCATACCATCTTGAGGTGCCTGTTATTCCTGAGGACTCTGGGTATTGGGAATATTACATACTACCATGGATGCCAAATAGTAGTAAAAGTTGGCTGGCATACGGAAGCCAGTGGGGAACTATTTATTTATTTAATTTGATTTCTATACCGCCTATCAATCTAAGTGGTTTACAGCTTTATACCATAATTACTATAACAACACATATGTCAAATAAACAACATAAAATTCCGGAATGAGCCTGCACAGGAAGAACTAGACATTCAATTTGTGTGGATAAACATACTCTAATTTGTAAGTTCTCAATTTAGCGAAAATGTGCATGGGTATGGTATGAGTTCACATATGTGTGAACATTTGCGCACATAACTAATGTCTGCGGGTACATATTCAATAAAAGAAACACATATTAAGGACTAAAGGATAGAAATGAAGAAGAAGTGCATAGGGGTAACTTGCTGTGTAGTGGTTACTACCCTTAACCACTAAGCCTTCATACTGTTGATACAACTCCAGTATTGCTCTTTGCTTTAACGGTGGGGATGGGAGTGGGGAGGGAAGAAGAATCAGACTCAGCAACCAACAAGGACACTAAATCTTAAGGTCTGGGAAAACAAGAATGGGGGTAACTTGCTGATGCAGCTGTATTACTCTTAACCAATCTGCCTGATACTTGAGGCTACCACAAGCTTGCTGGGCTGTTTGGTCCTTTTCTGCCATCATTCTATGTTTCTATAATCTGCAAAAATGTGTACTTTCTCGTGCTACTATTCAGACATGCATATGGGGCTATGGGCATTTTTTTGAAAGTTATCCTCCCTGAATTTAAACAAATAATTGAAAGAAATACTGTGAAAAGCACTGTTTTCAGTTCCTTAAAGGGAGGATAATCCTGTATTATATTTTAAAGAGTAATAAATTCAGTTAGTCAAGCAGAGTCTCCCATTTAATTTTACTGTCTGGCAGAATCTACAACAGTGAAGGTGAACAATTTATATTATAACTCCTCTCTGCTGATACGGTGAAAAAGGTTAGATTTATTGCAGAGATCATATGTAGTATTTCTTTTGGATGATAAACATTGTTAAAGTTCACTTTATGTTGTTGTACACTATAAGAAAAGATTTAATAGGGCAATATTAACTTTTTTGCTCCTTGTCCCCAAGATACAGATCTAATTTTATCACTATTGGAGTTTAAAACAGAAAGCTAAACTGGCTTGGAAAGTGTAATCTGTAATTTTCTTTCCCGATTTCCAAGCAACATTCAGTATCTGCCTGTGAGCCTTTCTGGCAATACAATAACATACAGTATCTTACAGTGCAACAAGTATTTTATTTCTTGCAATTATATGCAGAGGCAGAGAGAGAGAGAGAAGCATTAATGCCATATTTTCCTTGTTAATGCCAACAGAAATCTTGATTTAGAGTGAAACGTTGCAAGATGCTGTCATTCCAAATTTGGCAGCCTTGCCAACAGAAAAGATAAGTAATCTATTCTGACAGGAAAAAGAGTAGGCATTTCTAAAATATTAGGTGCCCATTCTAGAGGGGTGGATATTGAGCAGCTTCCAGAAAGTGTTTCTGCATTCTTCTTTGGGGTGAGGATCGGGAGGGGGCTTCTGTACTCTAGTATGCACATGTGAGGGGAGGATTGAGAAGGTGTAAACCTGCATTCTTATGGGGGATGAGGAGGGGTTAAGCCCTAGGGAAGTTTCTGCTTTCTTTTCAAGGAGGGAGGAATTGTGTGGGGGGTAGTCTCAAAGGTTTCTGCTTTTTCATGGGAGGTGGGGGAGATGTGGAACCAAGAGGAGAATAGTCCCAGAGGGGGCTTTCTGAACTGGACTGAGCCATAATGGTGAGGGCAACCTAGCTCAAAGAACATGGTGGGTGCCCAGGAGGCTAACATAGATCCAGCCTAGCTAATATCACAGCAGGCTTGATGGAAGTTAGTCTGCCCAGTTTACCTACAGTTGGCAGCCAGGCAACAAGGTTAGTGTTTAGCTTGGATCGTTATTTGTAAATGTTACATTTTTATAATAAAAATGTTATCTTTAAACTTCTCAAAGTTAACCATCTATTTACTGAAGAGAGGTGGGGGGGGGAGGGGAGATACGGCGATGGACAGACACAACTACCTATGTTATGCTGATATTATGGCGCAACAATAAGAGTTAATGTTTTTACCTGTCTAACCTTTGTTACATAAATGATGAGAATTTAACCAGCGGCTAAACCAACAATACATTATTCCTATCCTGAACTGAAATTTAATTGACAAGGAAGAGTGAGACCAGAAAAATGAAGGAGAAAAAGTAATAACATAAGAATATAAGAAATTGCCATTCTGGGTCAGACCAAAGGTCCATCAAGCCCAGCATCCTGTTTCAAAGGTGGCCAATCCAGGTTACAAATACCTGACAACTGACAAGTACCCAAACATTAAATAGATTCTGTGCTACTAAAGCTGGTAATAAGCAGTTGCTATTCCTTAAAGCCCGAATTTTCAAAGGCCCACACGTGTAAAAACCGGGGTTTACGTGTGGCCAGGCCTTGCACGCATTGTGCACATTTTAAAACGGGACAGACCATATGCGTAAACCCCAGTAGGTGCAAAAGTGCCAGGCCTCTCCAAAGAGGTGGGCCGGGAGGTGGGGGCTGGCAGGGACAGTGCCATTCTATGCTGTCCTGGTGAAGTGAGCATTGGCAGCCTGCTGGCGCATGCAGATTACTTCTACTCCAGAGGAGCAGTAAGTAATGAAACAAAAAAAAATCTAAGTAGATAGGAAGGGATTAGGGGTCAAGGAGGATAAGGGAAGAGAGATGAAGGTTAGGTAGGGGGGGTAGGGAACTTCCCTACCAAGCCGGTCCTTAATTGGAGTGGACTGGGAGGGTACTGGAGGAGGCCTGATTGCATCTCCACACAAGTATTTACTGAAAATTCACCCCCCCCCCTGCATGCGCTGTCCACATGTGCGTGCGGCTATTGGATTTGATAACATATGCGTGCTGGCATTTCCATGTTATAAAATCAGCGCGTCCATGTGCGCACGCTGGGAACCGCAGGCACATGGACGGCCACGTGCTCCTTTTAAAATCGACCCCTTTGTCAACTTGATTTATAGCAGTTTGTGAACTTCTCCCCCAGGAGCTTATCCAAACCTTTTTTAAACCCAGCTAAGCTAACTTCCTTAACCACATCCTCTGGCAATGAATTCCTGAGCTTAGTTGTGCATTGAGTATAAAATAGTTTACTTTGATTTGTTTTAAATTTGCTACTTGCTAACTGTATGGAGTGCCCCCTAGTCCTTCTATTATCTTAAATAGTAAATAACTGATTCACATTTACCTGTTCAAGCCTTTCATGATTTTACAGACCTCTGTCATATCCCCTCTCAGCTGTCTCTTCTCCAACCTGAACAGCCCTGTCCTCTTTAGCCTTTCCTCATAGGGAAGCCATTCCATCCCCTTCATCAGTTTGGTTGCCCTTCTCTGTACCGTGTCCAATACACCTATATCTTTTTAAAGATGTGGTGACCTGAATTGCATACATTATTCAAGGTACACACCAATAAAGTAGTGGACTGGAGGGAACTTCCTAAACCCTTTAGCTAACCTTCCTCTCTTTTTCCCTTTCTGCCCCAACCCCTAAACTCCCCTAACTAACCTAATTATTTTTTTATTTTAGAACTCACCTACTCTCCCGAGCAGCAGTAAGTTCTGCGTGCTGGCAGGCTGGCCCCCGCCCTGCCCCTGCCCCTCCCCTGGCCCACCCCTTTTTCAAAACCTGGCTCTTCCACATGTACCAGGAGATACTCACGTGGCTGGGCCGCTTTGAAAATTCGCACATATCTCCCAGCATTGGCATGCGCCAGGGAATTAAAATTAGGCCGTTAGTCTTGCAGGATCTTTATCTTGTTGAAATCTATACCATCCCAGACATAAAGTGCCCCCCCCCGCAACACCCTCCCCCCCAAGTTGATCTGCCCTATCATTGCGATGCTATGTGGTATAATACTTATGTATTATAACATAAAAATGTACTCCATTTTTTACTCTTCTTAAGATGAAAACTGAGGTATAATATTTTTGGATTTAAAGTCTTTGGCACTTATTATTTGTATCTGAGACATAGTTAAGATTCTGAGCAGGAGGCTCCCAGATGTAAAAGGTAATTAAGTGGATGTTGAGAATAAAATAAGCTATGTATTGTTTCAACTTCTATTTGCAGTGTGCACAGTAAGTCTGTTACTATGTAGATTTCTTGAATGCTTATTTTAATAAGCAAGAAGAAACTTACTGTGCACACTTGCATGAAATAAAGTGTTCTGTATCCATGGTTTCTATCACCCATTGTGATAACTTCAAATAAGCTGAATGGGTGAGGGTGAAAAATTAGAAACTGAGAACAAAAGAGAAATTAGAAATTCATGAACAAAGTGGATTGTTGTTTACTGTACATGTGCCAGTGTTTTACTCATTCCCAAACATCAGATCATACTCCAAGTATTGTCTAGATATTACATATAACAGCCTGGATAGCAATCAATCAATTTGGAATAGATGGCAGTTACCTAGTATATTACATCAGTCCAAAGGTGTTCCCATTAATTTATTTTTTTCTGTAGAACGTATTACTAAACTACCTTGTATTTTCACTGCTGGCATTTTTCATGTTGGGTGTTCTCTCCATTCCTGAAATGCAAGGAGTTAAATATATGATACATTTCGTAATCTAAAGATGTTGCTACGTGCCCCAGAACTAATCCATTCCTGAACAGGATGAAAATGAAGCATATGGGTATAGTCTGAATGTACTGTAAATGCTAACTCAGCCACTGAAAGGAAAAGTAACGAAAAAATTGTTCCGTTCAAAAACCAACAAATACAAATTCAATCGCACTCGGTAGTGCAAATTGCTCAGCCTATTCATGATTTACTAAACATCGTCATGCGATAAAAGTGGTAAATTGCAGTGTTTTACATCAGATCATGAAAAACCACAACAATCTTTATTTAAAACATCGCCTTATCACCTAAGTGCCCAAGGTGAACTACAACAGCAATAACACAAATTGCATAAAAATGCAATAAATACAAATTTAAAACTAATAGATTAAAGTTAAAAAATTGGTACCAAAGAATTACAAAACTGCTTACTAAATTAGATGTCTTTAATTGCTGTAAATACAATGGCTTCTACATAAAATGATCATTTAATATTCCATAATATAACAGGATAACTACATGATTAAAAGATACATACAAATATGTACCAGTATAACAAAACCATACCTAATCAATTGGCTATATGGAAGACAAAGCACTAAGGCTGAGAATCATAGGAAATAAATAAATTGAATGATTTATAATATAAAGGAAAGTAGGTCACCATGCAAACAGGAGTTAATAACAGCCATATTCAAACACAAACTTTTCAATACACATCATTTCTTAAATTCATTTAAAGCAAATTATATGGAGGAAATTAAAAAAAAAAAGGGAGGGGGGATTTCTACAGTTAAATGGGGTTTACCCATAGGAAAAAAAAACCCCAGACATTCACAATTCCTTCCCTTCCACACCTCAAATGTGGAAAAGTATGAACATTGTCCACAGCAACATTGTTCCCTGCAGGAAAAGGGGTGGATCCAGGAGGCAGATTTAGGGCAGGCCCAAGAAAGTATGCAGAGATTATATTTTGACATCCTGAAGCTAGATTTTAAAAAGGCCCATGCACATGGACGCACTGATTTTATAACACACCTGTGTCACCGTGCACATGTTAAAAAATAAGATGCACGCACTCACATGCACGCCCAGTTTTGTATCTGCACATGCATGTACGCGCTGGTCACCACTCGCACGCGCAGGGAGGCAATTTCAAAAAAATACACACAAGGACATGATCGGCTCATTCACAGTTCCCTATCATCCTACCTACTCTGCCTTCCTTTTCCCCCTCTCCTCCCTGACCCCTAAACCTACCCTAGCATGCTTTTTTTGTTGTTTTTGCAGTACTTACTTCCTCTTCAGAGGAGAAGTAAGTTCCATGTGCCAGCTGGCTGCCGGCACACACTTTCCCAGGACAGCATCTATTGGCGCTGTCCGGGCCAGCCCCCGCCCCACCCCTTTTAGCTCTTCCAGCACTTCTGCATGTACTGGCAGATACATGCATGGCTGGGCTGTTTCTAAAATGCGCTCAGCACGTGCACTGCCCAGCCACGCGAGTATCTACCGGGATTTGTGCGCGCCGGCGATTAAGAGTTTACCCATTAATGCCTACCTTCTTCCACTATACCCCATGTATTTTGTATCTGCAAAGTATATGTGGTAAAGAATCCCTATGGCACATTTCACTTAGAAAATCAACTTACAGGCCCAAAGGTACAAAGTACCTTTGTTTTATTTATTTACTATATCTTAGTTATGGCTAGTAGTGGTAGTAGCAGGAAACTGTAATCTTCTTGTCAAAAGGTTTACAGTGTGTATCATAAGGGCAAGATTAGTTCTACAGTGAGCATCAGGGTCTGCAGGAAAATACAGATATATATATTCACTAGCAGCCACATTTTATACCCCCACCCCGCACGCAAAAACGGGAGTTACACGCATGGCCGGGCCTTGCGCTTGCTGTGCGCATCTTCAAAGTGGCCAGCCACGTACATAACCCCTGTTACATGCCGAAGTGCCAGGCCAAGTTAAAGGGGAAACAAGGGGGTGGGAAGGGGCGGGGCTGGAGGCAGCCAGTACAGCTGCCATTTGCTGCTGTACTGGGGAAGGATCGGAAGGTGCGCGCAAGTTGCTACTGCTCTATTCCCCGCAGGAAAAGGGGTGGATCCAGGAGTAGATTCTTCACAATCTACTTCTATTTTAACAACTCAAAACAATTTTGTGTCAGCTGAAAATGTGGTCAACTCACTCATTGTTCCAATACAGAATGCCATTCCACTAATGGTTTTTCTCCATTTGGAAACTAGACCATTTAGTCTTACTCTCTGTTTCCTGTATTTTATCCACAATAGAAAACTAGCTTCTATCCCTTGACCTCCCAATTACCTGAGGACTGTACTTTATCAAATGCCTTCTGAAAATCCAAATACACTATATCAACTGAATCACCTTTAGCCACCTGTTTATTTTCACCCTCAAAATAATCTAGCAAAAACCATGTTGACTCTCTCCCGTTAAACCATGTCTATTTATGTGGTCAGTAATTTCGTTTTTAAGAATACCTTGACCATTTTGCCAGGCATCAAGGTAAGACTCACTGGTCTATAATCACTTGGATGTACCCCGGAGCCCTTTATAAGAATTGTCATGACATTGGCCACCCTCCAGTCTTCAGGTACACTGGATGATTTTAATGATAGGTTACAAATTTTAACTAATAGATCAGAAATTTCATTTTTTAGTTCCTTCAGAACCCTAAGATGCATACCATCTGGTCCAGGTGATTTGCTACTCTTTAGTTTGTCAATCTGGCCTACTACATCTTCCAGGTTCACAGTGATTTCGTTCAGTTCGTCTGAGTCATCACCCCTGAAAACCATCTCTGGAACTGGTATCTCCCCAACATCCTCATTAGTAAACACGGAGGCAAAGAATACATTTAGTCTTTCTGCAATGGCCTTATCTTCCCTAAGAGCCCCTTTAACCCCTCTGCCATCTAATGGTCCAACCGACTCCCTCACAGGTTTCTTGCTTTGGATATATTTAAAAAAGTTTTTATTATGAGTTTTTGCCTCTATGGCTAACTTCATTTCAAATTCTCTCTGCGCATGTCTTATCAATATTTTACACTTACCTTGACAATGCTTATGTTTTATCCTATTTTCTTCAGATGGATCCTTCTTCCAATTTTTGAAGGATGTTGTTTTGGCTAAAATAGCCTCTTTCACCTTACCTCACCTACCTTTTAACCATGACACACACCTCACCTTTTAACCATGACACACACAGAAGCACCATTCCTTTCTCACATACATACACAAACACAGAAACACCATTCCTTTCTCACATACATACACACACACAGAAGCACCATTCCTTTCTCACATACATACACACACACAAAAGCACCATTCCTTTCTCACATACACACACACACACAGAAGCACCATTCCTTTCTCACATACATACACACACAGAAGCACCATTCCTTTCTCACATACACACACACACACAGAAGCACCATTCCTTTCTCACATACACACACACAGAGAAGCACCATTCCTTTCTCACATACACAAACACAGAAGTACCCTTCTGATCTCAAATACATATACACACAAAGGCCCCCAGCTAAACAGCTCGTCTCCGTCAGCGTCTGGCTGTGCCGGTCTTCATTTCTCCGGCGGTGGCTGGCAGCGGCCATCTTCATTTCTTTGGCCTAGTCTTGGGCTGTGCCGATCTTGTTTTCTTTGGCCCCACTGGCCTGCTCTCCGTTGGCAGCTGACTGTACCAGTCTTCATTTCTCCGGCGGCGGCTGGCAGCGGTCATCTTCTTTTCTTCGGCCCCGCCGGCCTGGTCTCTTCATTTCTTCGGCCCAGCACCCTCAATGGCCCAGACAGAGGAGGCCACGTGATCCGCTAGACCAGCCCACCGGGGGAAGCCTGATCCCCCAATAGGCCAATCCGCCCCTACTCTTACATGGCCTTCTATTTCTAAAACACCACGGCATGAACCAAAAGAATGATAATGTATGATATGTTGCATTCGTGGGGGTTCACCATGCATTTCGCAGACCCACGAATGCAACGAATAGGGACCTATATGTTGCGGACTGCGCATTGGATCAAAACGAATGCACATCCCTACCATATTTTCCATCCAGTCTTTTCATCCCCTTCTGCTCAGCTTTACAATCCCTTCCTCTTCTTGTCCCATGTTTAGCTGAATTCAGACAGGTACTGTCCTAGTCTCCACCATTTCCACTGAATTCCTGTTCCATGAATCTTCCATCTTTCTGTAAACAAATATTTGCTTAGTTTACCCCAGAATCACTCTTTCACCTTTATCACATGAACCCTTGTTATACAACCTCTTTTCAATTGAAAGAGGTCTGCCTCTGTGCATTTATTCTTTAGAGATATTTAAATGCCTTTATCATATTTCCCCTTTTCTACCTTTCTTCTAAGGTATACATATTAAATCTTAATATCTGTCCCCATATGCTTTATGATGAAGACCGCTGACCATTTTAGTTGCTGCCCTCTGGCTCGACGTCATCTGGTTTACATCCTTTTAAAGGTGCGGTCTCCAGAATTGTACACAGTACGCCGAATGATGTCTCAGGGATTTATACAAAAGCAATATCACTTCCTTTATCCTGTTGGTTATCCTTATCTGTAAGCGCCCAAGCATCCTTCTGGATTTTGCCATTTTGTTTTACTTGTCCTATGATTTCCTTATGCTAATATTTATGACAAGATATTTGCATGTTTTGTGAGTTTGCACTGTGCTTTGAATCTTAGAAAGCAGGGAAGTCTCACAGAGATAATATTTAGCAGTCAGTCATAAACAGGGCAAACTCTTAGGAAGCAGCAGATACAGTACCTGCAGGTACTCTGTGGGCAACCATGAGTAACGCATAGGCTAAGGTATTTCTTATGTAGGACCATCTGCAAATCTACACAGCAGATATGGATTGCTTTTTAGTGTTTGTCAAATCACATTCACAGATTTAAATTAAAACGTACAGAAAAAGGAAAAGGGCAGAAGAACATTTACAAGGACAGCATGTCAACTGTTTATCAGGTCACATTTTAGCTTTCAAGTGACAAACAAACGTGATTTCACAAAATTACTTTATAAGTTGCAAAATCAGTCTGAAACTGAAAAGTGAAGCATATCATTCAAATCCTGCTTTCACCCTTAAGTTCTTTTATAAATTCCAAAAGAACATCTATGGCATCCATTGCTCTCATACATATTCTAGAAGAAAGATATAGACATTAATGTGTTTTGTAATGCATATGCAAGTTTTCATTTTAAACACTTTCTATTGTTTGATATGTTGATGCTCAGCATTGCCATGAAATAAATGGATGTAAATTTTATATATATAGGATACAAAATCAAAAATATTCCTCCTCTCTCAATTATTTATGTATACAATACTCTCACCAACTACTGTTTGCAATAACAAATGGCTTATTTTGTATCAAAAAATGTTCACAAAACACTTATCACCACCTTAAAATATTTACTACCTGCTTTCATTAAAAAAATATCAAATATTCACTCACTCATACACTCCCATTTTAAAACACCAAAACTCTCTATGAAAACCAGTCAACTGGCATGCAGCCAACACATGTAGAAATTCTTCAAATGCATTCAAAGTATACTTTACACAATTACCAAAACCTAATACAGGTTATACATTAGTTTCTTTTCACTTAACTGTCCATAAAGAGCTTTAAAAGTTCCTATAATTCCACAGAAAGATGTATTCTGCTTGTCACAATTCAAATTCATGTGATGTTATTGAGAACATTAAAGACATCTCTGATGATGCATTCATTATTATTTTCAGCAGACTAAACCATTATTTCACTGGCAATTACACAGTCTTAGCTCATTTCTCTTTTTTTTTTCTGCCTGTAGCACAATGTGAAATAAACCTCGCTGTTGCAAGTTTATAGTGAGTCACTTGACTATTGAACAGGGTAGAATTAATCTCGCTGTTGTAAGTTTGTAATGAGAGACCTCTACAAAGGCCTTCGCTTCGCCCTGCCATGAGCTTCCTCAGGGAAACTCAATCTTTCAACAACATTCCATGAAAGCAGACTGATAATTTCACCCATGCTGGATAGGTTTTACTATTGCTTCTCTGTTTGGACATTCTCAGACAATTAATAATTCAAATGTGCATTGCCACTTCTCCAGCAGCTAAGTCATCAAAGCACAATGGGCCAGATATTCAAACCTATGCGTGGGCCATCCATTGCTCCTACCATGTGATAGGGGCCAGCCAATGGCACCGATAGCCCTGTCACATAGTGAGGGCAAAGGGCTATCGGCGCCATTTTGATTAGTGGCAGCCGATGGCCCGAGAGCGGGAGATCGCTCCCGGGATCCCCGCTGGACCACCAGGTACTTTAGGAAAGTTTTGGGGGGATCGGGAGGGTGGGGGATTCTAAATAATAAGATCTAAAGGACCGGGGTGGGTTTAGGTTTTTCTTTTCTGTGTGCCCTTTCTCCCCCCCCCCCCAAAAAAAAACAAAAAACGATAAGAAAACCCTACAAAAAATTTGTGGAGTTTTCCTATCGCTTTCGGGGACCCCCCGATACTTGTCAGAAAAACGATGCACATCCCTAGACATTAGCCCTATCCACACAGTTATAAAATTACCCTCCCTATAAGGTAAATTTTAAATTTAATTGGGGATGCACGAATAATGTCGGGCTTGTACGTGCAGATTGGATTTTTAAAACCTGCCAAGATACATGTTTATCTCTCACAACATGCACATCTTGGAAGTTTTCAAAAAGGGGTAGTATGTGGGTGTGGTCTGGGCAGGGCATGGATGCATCGTCACATGAACCTCAGATTGTGTGTAGTTACTTACGCAATCTGGCATGTGCCAAGGTCCCTTGCCGTGAAACTTTACTTCTGCTATGGATGACATTTAAGTTAATAAATAAAGAGAAATAGGCATATCTGTTGGACGTTAAGGGTTGGGGATAGCTGGGGGGAGTGGCTATTAAACTAGGGAGGTTAGGAGGACCTAGCTTTTAACTGGGTGAATTGGGGACAAACTAGTAAAACTGGGAATAGCCTCAGCGCACACCCCTTGAATATAATCCGACCTGATGAATGATAGTTAAAGAGATTGAAGAGAGAAGTTATCAGAGGAATCTTTGTATAAATCGTGCTGAGCACTCCAGAAGATCTAACAGTGAACAAAATATGACGAGGGTAGTTCATTGAGATACCTTTATTTATTTATTATTTATTTGGCATTTTTATATACCGATATTCATGTAACAAGTTACAAATCACCTCGGTTTACATTCAAACAATAAATTTTGCACAATACCTTTATATACATTAGATTGAAAATTCTAGATGAATGAAAAATGTTGTTCATCATTAAATTGATTTAAACATCCTGCTTTTTAATATATTCAAGATCTATTTTGTGTTTATTTTAGCTATAATAATTATGTGACATTCTTCACCTTTGTAATTTATTAGTATGTGTGTATGAATGATTGGTTTATAGGGGTTTGAATGATGTGTATGATATATGGTGGGTAGGTTTTTAAAGGTTTAGGGATGTGACCAATGATAG
The DNA here is from genome assembly GCF_901001135.1 of Rhinatrema bivittatum. Lineage (NCBI taxonomy): Eukaryota > Metazoa > Chordata > Amphibia > Gymnophiona > Rhinatrematidae > Rhinatrema > Rhinatrema bivittatum. The sequence continues at coordinate 194,024,478 of NC_042621.1, forward strand.
TACATTTTATTATTAGATATATTAAAAAAATGTTTGTATGTTTTGTATAAACTTGTATAATTCTATTAAAATTGGTGTTCGGTTATTAGACAAAGAACATTTTCTCTCTTTGTGTATTCTCTCTATTTGTATGTGAGAGAAGTCATTTGTATTTGTTCCTTCATTATATTTTTGCACCTTTGTGGTTATCCTATCCTCAGCCTGCCATCTCTTCTCACCAGGTGTTTTCCATCTTTGCCTGGGGAAAATCCTTTGATCTACCTGCCCACACTTATAGTTGAGAAAGAACCCCCTTTTAGTGGAAGTCTGCCTGCAAGAAGACTGGTTTGCCCTGTGTTCTACTATACTAGTAGGATAATGTTCTATTTGAGAGTTCTCAAACACTCCTAACTGTGAGCTATCAGGGACTCTTTGCTGTTTCCATGACCATGCTCCGTCACTCACCTTCACCTCTTGTAATCCATTAGGACCCTCACATTGCCCTATTAGCAGGTAGTCATCAGAGCTTGACTATCTCATGAAGTTGGGTCAGAACTGGAATGTTCTCATTCCAAAATGAAATACATCAGGAAGAGTTAGTAAGGTAGATGAAGCTGCAGATACCCAATAGAAACTGTTAGAATTATATATAGTAATACATAGTGCACATAAAAATTCCTAAGAGATAGATTGCTGCAAAATTTCGGTTTTGTACCTTACCAAGAAAAAAGCAGATTTAATGACTAAAATCCAGGCCTAAATATACATCATTCAGGCTTCTGAAGATAAGGTTAGCATCTATATAGGCTTTACTTGACCGACACCCAAGATATACATTCTTTTGGTGGAATAAGGGCATACTCTGTCATCAGGGACAGGCAGAGTTGGCCCAGGGATCATGCTATTCTCCCATTTATCGACCAACTCTGCATACTCATAAATGGAAAAAGTAAGCATTTACAACTACAGTACGGTGGCTCCATATAGTACCATAATATACACAAATAATAACAAACATGCATATATTTGCTATTAATTAAAAAATATATATGTGTAATTACTTGCATAAATCCTGCCCCTTTATGTGCACAAATAGGTATCATTTACGCATGTTTGTCAGTATAAAGAGCTCGTTCTCAGTGCATGTCTAACAATTTGCACCATGTGTGGAAGGAGTGAAGCACTGCTTAAGAAGTCTGACTTCCTCTCCAGAGAGGAGGACTTTCTTGTCTATGAGATCATGAAGGTCCAGAAAATCTTGAATGAGCTTGAGTCCAGGCATATAGACTCATACAGGAAGGAGAGGACTTAGGAGAAGATCTGCCACAGGATTTATTTTTTTAGAGGTGTGCATAAATGTTTTTGTCATCCCCATTTTGTTTTTGGTTTGGGGGTGGGCCATTTCGGTCCACTCCCGGACTGAAATTTTTTGTTGTTGTTGCCAATTTCATTAAAAATTTTTTAAAAAACCCAACACTTCAATTTAATTAAATACAATCCCCCCACCCTCCCGACCCCCTCAAGACTCGCCAAAAGTCCCTAATGGTCCAGGGGGGGCCCAGGAGTGATCTCCCGCTCTCGGGCCGTCGGCTGCCAGTAATTAAAATGGCGCCAGTGGCCCTTTGCTCTTACCATGTGGCGGGGCTACCCCTGCCATTGGCTGGCCCCTGTCACATGGTAGGAGCAATTGATGGCCCGCACTATTTTTTAAAATGGAACTGGCTTTCCATTGCTCCTACCATGTGACAGGGACCGGCCAATGGCACTGGTAACTTCTGTCACATAGCAAGGGCAAAGGGCTGCCGGCACCATTTTGATTACTGGCAGCCGATGGGCCGAGAACGGGAGATCACTCCTGGGACCCCTGCTGGACCACCGGGAAGTCTTGGGGAAGTTGGGAAGGTGGGGGGTTTGTATTTAATTAAATTTGAAAAGTTGGGGTGGGTTTGGGGTTTTTTTTTCTTAGGTGTGCACGTCCCCCCCCCAAAAAAATAAATGATTGGAAAACTACACACATTTTTTTTTTACTTCCCGAAATCCAACTAAATAGGAAATATCATCTTTATTTCCTATTTCATTGCAAACGACTGCACATCTTTACTTTTTTTTAATGTTTTTCATGAACCGTCAGTGCAAGTTGACTTTATTCCACCTCCGAGGCTGGAGTTTAATTTGCTGCATTAAAAAAGTGTGTGTTGAGTGCCCAGTGCTTTACTGCATCGGGGGTTAATAGCTAATGTCCTCATTTACATGCAATTTATATCTGATGGGCACTATCGGGTACATATTTGTTTGGATGCAGTTTTAAACAGGTGAATCTCCTTACTGCATCGAGTGCTAGTCTAGCGCATCTAAAATAAATGCCAAACCACGTGTAAACCTGTGCACTAGGCTGAGTGCACTTTATTGCATTGGCCCCACTGTAAATAGAACACAGAGAATCAGTTCCTAGGATAACATTAATGAGGCAGACATAATTAAAACAGAAGTTACCATTGTATAGACTGATACTTATCTGATTGTGATGCTTGGTGGAATCCTGGAGCCCTGGAGTTGTTTGCCCTGTGTTCTTGGAATACTAGGGTTTAAAAGTAAAGAAAATAAAGTTATAGAGTTTTTTTGTATTTGTGTGCATTGACTAGAAAAAGTATTGTTTGCTATAAAAAAAGGAAACTTTTGTTTAAAATAAAATTATTGAATTAGTATATACAAAAGAGAAGTTAATTCCTTTAGTCATTTATCCTTGCCTCCCCTCTTAACCTCGAGAGATTTTGCTGGGCGGGTTATGGACCCCTATCCTTCTGGTAGGGAGGAGGGAACTGAACTTCACTCCTGTGGGCAACATCTGAGAACTTGCTGCCCTGGTCATCACGACTACACTCACACCATCAACCTCGGCCATGACAGCAGTCTCCACCCCATTGGGGTGGTGGTTTACATCAAGGTGGAGATGCAGGGAGTAAGGCAGGAGTTAAAGGGCATTCACAAGCAAATGGATTCCCATACAGCAATGTGCAGGGAGATTTTGCAGCTTATGCTTTTTGCCAGCACATCACCCATAGAATATTCCATACTGTGCAATGCCTCCCTGGATGCAGCCCCCACCAGCCTTTGCAGCACCAGCAGACTGGATGATGCCTCCCCAAGTTGGAGTTCCATCTACCGTGTTGCTAGCAAAACTTCTTATTCCACCACCATCCATTACAGGACCATCTCATCTTGTGCCACCACCAACAGAGAAGCAGCATGCAGCAACACCCCTGCTTCTCCTCTCTGAAAGAACAAGTGGCTGAAGAAGATAGGCCCACCATAGCTCTCACCCCCTCTTCTCTGCAGCTTCACAGCCCACCAGGCCCCTCCAGCAAATATCAAAATGTACTACTGCCCTCTGGTCCCAGGTTCTTCCAGGGCAGCGTCAGCTGTGATAGAACTCCGCTATTGAAGAGTATAAAACTTGGCCAGGCCAAGACAGTTGAGTTTCAACTATGAAAAAAAAGGTGGTCCAGGAAGCACTAAATGAGTTTAATCTACATTTCATCATATTGAGCACATCATATATATAAATACACCTTCATCTTCTAAAATACCCCCAAAAATACCACAAAGAATACCCCCAAAATACCACAAGGAATACCAAAAGAATTTGTCTAACCAACTCCAACTCCTTGGCAGTCCAAATCCCAATACCCACCCTCTTGTCAGTCCAACGCCATTGTTTAGTGCCTCTACCCACCTTTAGGCTTTGTATATATTTGTATATAGTACTATTTGTATATAGTACTTTTTATGTAATCAACCCACATATTTATTTCCAAGTTATTTTCTTCCTGTTCCTTGTAAGACATTTACTTGTCACTGTTGTTATTGTTCAAATTGTAAACCGAATTGATCAGTAATTCTGTTACTGGAAAGTCGGTATAGAAAAGTTCTAAATAAATAAATAAATAAATAAATAAAATGTCTTAGTATACCATGTCTTCGTATCAGAGTGATCTTTTCCTGTATAACCTGCTATTGTATTTTCTGCAATTCCTCCTGACTCAATTCATTTGCCTCCTCCTCCTCTTCATTCCAGTAATCTTCTAGTCCCCCTGGAGGAGGCAGGCATCTGGTGTTGGCAAGGTTATGAAACATGCAGCAGACTAGAAAGATCACACAGACCTTATTGAGGCACAGAGAAGACATTCTCGAGATCTGTCTAGGCAGTGAAAATGCATTTTGAGTAGACTGAAGACTCTCTCAATGACTGTCCTGGTCTGCTGTGAGCCCTATTGAAGTGAGCACCTGCAGTGGTCTGTAGGTTAGGTAGTGGGATCTGGAGCCATATTTGAGTGGATATCCTCTATCATCTGTAGAGGATAACTCAGAGAAGAGTGGAATTAGATCTCTATTAGCATTGAGTAGTGGACTAGTTTCCTGGTCCAGGATGGAACAGTCCTCCTAGGCTAATGCTAGAAGTGTAACAACCTTCATCTCTAGTCTGAAGCATCTCCGGCATCATGCTGCATCCAAGCAGCATGGCTGGATTTCCTGTGACATGCACAGGTAACATCACATCCTGCCTAGTATAAACAGAATTTCTGAGTCACTTTCCAGTGCCTTCACAACAGGTCTTCTGCTCATTCTGCAGTGCTAGTTGCTTCAGAGTGTTCCTGCCTTGTTCCTGTGTGTTCTTGTCCTACCTTGCGCTATCTGTCCTGTTGTGTTTCTCCCCCTGGCTTGATTTCTTGTTGCATTGATATCTACCTGAACCTTGACTTCGCTTTGCTCTCCACCTGCCTTGACCTTAGCCATTGGCCTTGTTTGCTTCTACCTTCCTTGTTTATGGCCTGGAAAGAATCTACAGGCTCAACCCAAGTGGGAGGTGTCTGATCAGACAGAAGATCTAGTCTTGTGGCATTTTAGTTGCTACCTTTTAAGGCCTATTTTGCGCTCACTCAGGATAGGCTGCATAAACTTAACAATAGCTCATGGGCTTACTAACCCCACTTCGTGACAATAAGAACATAAGAAGCTGCCATACTAAATATGAGGGAGACCAAAAGAAGAGGTTATTTGCTATGTGGTTGTAGCGGTAAGTAAATTCCTACCTAGAAGCCAGCCCCTGGTGATGTGCCCTTCCTAGAAGCAGTCATTAATTCCTGTGAGAGGATTAGGCATCATGACTGTATCCTGGAAACTTGGCACAATATCCAAGATGATGCCCTTGGCATCGCAGACCACCTATATACTGAGGAAGTAGAAGCCCTTGCAGTTGTGGCAGGTAACCTCGTCATCTGCTGGTGTCTTTATTGGGATGTGAGTGCAATTGTAGCCCCAAAGACAGAGGGGAAGTGTGCTATGTTGTAGAAATCAGTCATATGGGATAGTGAGCCCATGAGCTAAAATGCTAAAAGTATTTTAGCATGCCACAATTTTGATGCAGCTGCACTGGTTCTAACTCTACAGGAAAAACTCATATGCACATGGAAGCTTGACTTTTGTTTTATGAATCACTAATATCCCATTTATCCTTTTAACCACATTTGGTTACCTTATCTTTTTCTGACTGCCTGATATTAGAACTTCTTCATTAGCTTAGCAAGGTTGCTATGTAATGCCAGTGAGTTTGATCAGTACAGGTCTATCATCCTGGCTTTGTTAATTCATATTCCCCTCTCAATTCCCCCGATAGCCAGATCCCACAACCCTGCCCCCCCCCCCAATAGACAAGCCCCTCTCCCCACCCCAGCTCCCCTCCAGAGACCCCCTTACCCTATCATGGATCCCCTGTCGGGAACAGGTACATCCTTGCACCTGTCCCGGTTGGCCCCAGTTTCCAAGATGGCACTGAACTCACCTTGCCCTAGCCTTGAGACTAGGTAAGCCCAGTAGAGCGATGATTTGCATGAACTATCATGCAAATTTAAATGGGTTGCATGATCCATTTACTCTACCCTGATAGTCCCAAATTCCTGATGGTCTGAGTGGACCTCATCCAGTTTTTGCACCATTAATATGCAAAAGCCAAGGTGTTTGGTATACCATAGCCTTGTCACAAAAATAGCCCCAAAGGTCCCTTCCCCCAGCCCTTTGGTGCCCCTGATTACCCCTGTGAACTTTGAAAGGTCACTTTTGGGCAGGAATGATTCCCACTTGCTCTTATCCCACTGACACCATTTTCAAAAATGCAATGGTATGCTCTAGCTTGTCTGATGCATGTGGCAAAGGCGTGCATGGAATTAGTCAGTACCATTGTGTAAAATGGCACTGGCTAGAGCAGGAGTGAGTGGGGATTGTTCTGCTCCTAGAAAACCTGCCCCATTAGTTTCCAGGAACCAAGTGACCTTTGGGGCTATTTTTTTAAAAATGGGGCAGAGTGTAGAGGAGTGGGTCTTACAGAGCGCCTTGGCTTTTGCACATTTATACCCCATGAAGGGCATGGAGGTTAGGGGTTGGGTGGTATAGTTCGGTAGAACCACCAGAGATTTGGGATTATGCGGGGGAGCAGATGGTTTTCAAAGTTTCATTAAAAAAGTGTGGCCCCCAATAGATTGTCTGCACCAAAAATGTCCTGTGCATTGTCAAGGCAGGAAATGTGCAATGTTCATGGCAATGTTAACATGAGATTTATTTGGCACAAAAGTTTTCTACAGATTCAAAATGTCCACTAAACAGTGGAAAATATCACAGTCTTTATATTAGCCTTATTGTGGTGCAAATTTTAAAACCTGCGCGCAGGCGCAGATTTGTTCGCACAACCCGGCGCGAACAAATCTACCCCCAATTTTATAACATGCGCATGCAGCCGCGCACATGTTATAAAATCCAGGGTCAGTGTGCGCAAGGGGGTGCACAGCTGTGCAACTTGCGCATCTTACACGCATAACCCTTTGAAAATCTGCCCCTATATTTTTAGATTGCAAATTCTGATACTTTCAAAAATCAGTCCAGTTCAAATTAAATTCAGACCGCTCCTTCACTTATCTCCCTAGTTTTAGTAGCTGTCATCTGCAGTACTGTATTATTATCATGTCCATAAGCTTTTTTTATAACAAACATGACAGACATAAAAAACAGAAATCAAAATTATCTGTAGCACCCCTAATTTCAAAAGCAGTTAACACTTCATTTGGAGTTGCAAAAGAATCATTAAACCATTCACAAGGGCAGTCCTCTGGAACTCAACTTTCCCCTTCAACTTCATCTACCAACCAGACCAACGAGAACAGCATACAAAAACACTCTCCAAACAACACACGACAAAACTTTGCTAAGCAAACGTGCCTTATCCTCGGTAGGTCCATCAATATGGAATGCCCTTCCTTCTTTTCTCCGGACAGAACATTGCCCAATCAACTTCAAAAAAAGACTAAAAACCTGGCTATTCGAACAAGCGTTCGAATCATGATAATAAGACACATCAATGCCTACGCACCAGCAGCAAATAATATATCCTAAGACTCTCAAACCAAGCTTGAAAGATAATACATTACAACTAAGATAATATTCAGTCTCTCCTTCATCTATTATGTTATAAGTTATTTTACCCATGTATTCTGTTCCAAGTTTTTAAGAACCCTGTTCTATGTAACTTGCACTCTTCTTGCATGTCTTTTTCAGTTACAATGTAAACCGAGATGATATGCAAATTCTGCATGAATCCCGGTATATAAAAATGTTAAATAAATAAATAAATAAATTACCTGTTGTGCCTAACATCATCCTGCTGTGCAAATACCCTTTAAACCCTGAATATGTGCAACATAGATGCTAATTAAGGTAAATACATGCAAACAGGGTTAAAAATTTTAGATAATCTTTCTCACACATGAAATTAAGATTACCTAGAGCCTTGCAATCCCCAACAGTATCTTGTGTCTTTCCTTGGTATCCTGTTCATCGGGGACTGGTATTGAGTTAATTTGAATCAACAAATCCAATTGAATAAAAAAACATGATACGTTAGTACTGCTGGCATCAAATATAAAATCTATTTCATAGGTTTTTCCCCAGAATTTTAGTTTAGTATAGAAGGGTATAAGAGAGAATATCTTATTTTCATGAAAATTAGCAAAGAATGTGCTTGATGTCCTGTAATTTTCTTTTCAGTGTGCTGTAATTATCATGTTTGTAAATCATACCCCAAACATAACTTTGACTGTTTAGACCTGCAATCATGGATATATCTTTTATGCTGTTTGAAGTAATTATCCTAGCAGAATTACCCAGTGAAGCTTTTGTGAAACAGGCTTTATGGTGTGGCCAAGCAGATTAGTTGGTAAAAATTAGTAATAACAGTATACAATATACAGTAATTATTATATTTTAAATAACTCCAATATACAGAGATTTGTAATATATACTTTTCTATTAACACTGAATTGAATGAAAGAGGACTGCTTCCCACAGTTCAATTAAAAATACCTGGGGATTAATTTACAGAGTTTAGCGCTGGTACTAAATAAAATACTTAATTTACCAACTCAGTGGGAGTAAAGGGCTTTACAAGAGTTTGCAATTTCCAACATAATAGCATATCTTCCTTTAATATTACAGCCAAAGCACACCGAGCAGACAGGCTGTATAAGCACATTTCCAAAAAATAACTGTGCCTGGTTAACCTTTTTTGTTTTCTAAAATTACCATTTCTGAATAGCAGTGTTAAGGATGTGGATCCTTGAGCTGAGACGAGGTTGGCGCTGTTACGGATCAGAAGGTGTACCCTTGTTCTGAGGTAGAGTTAATGCTACTTAGGAGAGAATCAACCCTCTTAGGTCCCTACCGTCGAAAGGCAAGGCCTGGTGAATCAGCAATTGAATGAAGACTTCGCCCTGGAAGCTCGTGGTCCCCCCCAGGAGGAGCACGTAGGGACCCAGGCCACTGGGACTTAGGAGATTCACTGAAGACTGAAGATAGGTCTGGATGCAGGCGCCGCCTGCAGGTCATGGATTCCAGACAGTTGGCGCCTCCAGCAGGTCGTAGTCAGTCCAGGAATGGAGGCCGAAGAATGGTCAAGAGCTGTTCCAATGGTCAAAGCCAGGAGAAGGGTCGTAAGCCGGTCCAGGAGCAAGACTGGAGAAGGGTCAGAAGCAGGTCCAGGGTCAAGCCAAGAGAAGAACGGCAGCCGGTCCAAAGGTCAAACACCAAGAATCAGTCCAACGAGGGAGGAGAGAAGAAGCAGGATGAAAAGCAGGAACAAGACCAGGAACCAGGAACACGGAGCTCAGGAACCAACCATCAAGGAGCCTCAATACCAAGGCAAGGTCTGACACCGCAGTCTGACACCACAGGTAAGCACTTGGTCCCGGCCGCAGACCGCCACGGCCGGCGGCCATGACAGTCGACCCCGGTCACGGACCGCCACAGCCAACGGCCATAACAGGTGCTACCACCAGGAGGGGACCCCATTTGGTCCTCTTCATCGGGAGGTGGTGCAGGCAGAAGACTCAACTGGAACTTCACCTATACCAGCCCTCATTCTCCTCAGGTTGAGCTCTTGGGTGCTGGGGCTGGAAGGACTTAGGCAGGGGTCTCTCAAGGCATGGAACCAGAGGAGGAGGCTGAAGCGGCATTGGGCAGGCAGACAGACAGATCCAGGAACAGGCCAGAAGTCAGGACAGGCGGAGGTCAAGCAGAGTCAGATTACCAGGTGGAGGTCAGGCAGGTGGAGATCAGGCAGAATCGGGTTACCAGGCAGGTTCAAAACCAGGAGGTTAGTCCAGAGTAGCAAGGAGCAAGAGGGCATGGAACAGGAGGCAAGGAGCAAGGCTGGAATGCAGGATTAGGAATCAAGGCTGGAATGCAGATCAGGAATCAAAGAATGGAACACAGGATCAGGAGTCAAGGCTAGAACACAGGATCAGGAGGCAACGCAGAACTCACACTCTGAAGCAGAGTAGGACCCGTTGCTGAGGCGAACTGCAGGAGTCAGGGCCAGGTATTTATACCCACCCTGCATGACATTATCTTCATGGGTCGCAGGGAACTTTCCCGCCGTGGGACCTTTAAATTGTGAGCAATGGCGTGTGCGCGTGCCTAGGGAGGTGAGTGCAGAGGGTGGAACGGCGGCATGCCGAGCCGCAAGGGCAGGCTGCAACAATGGCAGTGAGCATTGGCCACAGCGAAGGCCCCAAGGAAATGGCAGTCCAGCAGCCCTATAAAAGGGCTCTCTGCCATTTCCTTGGGCCTTCGCAAGAGTGTTCATGGTCATCCATGGTCTCTTCATCCTGCAAGGTCTTCCATGGTCTTACTTCTATCTTGATGGTCTCCAAGTACTTCGTTGGATGTTCCTGGTTTTTTTATTCCTGTTCCATGTTCCTGGTTTCCTTGTTCCTCATTGGAGTTCCTCCATGTTCTATGTTCCATATTCCTGGTCTCTCATCAGTTCCTTGTCTAACTTTTGGCCAGCTTGGGGGGGGGGCCTCCTGACCCCCACAAGACGTTTGTAGACGTGCAATGTTCTCTCCTCCTAGTTTGTTGTTACCCAGGTAGAGTCCATCAAGCTAGGTTGAGAGAACATTGCCCAAATCTCATCTTGGAGTGAGTTTCCTCACTCCGAAGGCCAGCAAATCTTCACAAGAGACCACTGTACTGTTCGTAGGTGTCACGTAGAATGTCAAAGTGGCCCCTAACCCCCTACACTCTTACCTAAACCCCACCTCAAGTTACTAGGTGGGCCTACCATAGGGATACAAATATCTGCCTATGGGCCATGATATTATGGCCAGTCTCTCTCTCTCTCTCTCTCTCTCTCTCTCTCTCTCTCTCTCTCTCTCTCTCTCTCCCTCCATTAACTAAAATCATCAACCTCTCACTAGATGAAGGAGTAATGCTGGATACCTTGAAAGGAGCCATTATTAAGAAAAAGAACCTTGACCCCTTAAATCTTAGCAACTTACCCCTAATAGCCAAACTAATCAGTTCAAAAACAACTATCAAACCACCTTGAAAATAACAACATACTGGGGTAGATTTTAAGAAAGTGCTCCATATGCGCGTAGCCGCTAAAATCCATGATCGGCGCGCGCAAGGCTGCCGCCGGCGTGCAGCCTGCCGCCGTTCCCTCCAAGGCCGCTCCTAAATCGGAGGGAACTCGCTTTCGCCCTCCCCTCACCTTCCTCTATCTAACCCACCCCCCCGGCCCTATCTAGACCCCCCCCCACCTTTGTCGGGGGATTTACACCTCCCGGAGGGAGAAGTAAATCCCCGCACACTAGCGCGCCGAGACGCAACCTGGGGGCGGTTCCGGAGGGCGCAGCCACGCCCCTGGACCGCCCCGGACTGAAACCATGCCCACGATCCCGCCCCTAAAACGCCATGCCGATCCAACACGCCCCCCTCGAAAAACCCTGGGACTTACGCGAATCCCGGGGCTCTGCGCGCGCCGGTAGGCCTATGGAACATAGGCGCGCAAGGCCCTGCTCGCGTAAATCCAGGCGGATTTACGCGAGCAGGGCTTTTAAAATCCGCCCCACTATATCCAGCACAACATGGATTCCAGAAACATTGCTATTAGCTCTATCAGATAATATCTTCAGAGGATTTGACACAGGAACACACTACATTCTGGTTCTATTAGATCTCTCTGCAGCATTTGACACTGTAAATCACAGAATACTAATCAATAGACTGAAAGAAATAGGACTCACTAAAATGGTTCGAGTCATACTTAAACAATAGATGTTTTCAGGTACAAATCAAAAATGCACTTTCAGACAAAGTCAAACTGCTAACTGGTGTCCCACAGGGATCAGCCCTATCTGCAACTCTCTTTAACATCTACCTCCTCCCAGTATGTCACTTACTAGCGGACTGGGAATCATACATTACATTTACACAGATGATATACAATTACTGTTACCCATTCCAAACACCATTGAAGAAACAATGAAACTAGCCAGTATGTACCTAGAAATAATCAAACAGCTCCTAAACCAGATGGAATTGGTAATAAACATTGACAAAACTGAATTCTTACACCTTGAATGTAAAAACACTCACCACACACAACCAACATTCACAATCAAAAATATTCAAACCACTGAGTTAGCAACAAAAGTTAGGTATCTAGGAGTAATAATTGACCCTGAGCTAAACATGAAACAACACATCTCACAGAAAATAAAAGAAGGTTATGCAAAACTAATGATCCTAAGAAGACTAAAACCTCTATTAATAATTAACAATTTTCGCACAGTTCTACAAGCAATGATATTCGCTAGCACAGATTATTGTAACTCCCTGCTTTTAGGACTACCTCAATCTACAATTCGACCTCTGCAAATATTGCAAAATTCCGCTGCCAGAGTTTTGACAGGCAAAAAAAGTGACCATATTACAGGAACACTTGCTTAACTCCACTGGCTTCCAATTGAACAAAGAATACAATATAAAGCACTTTGCATAATCCATAAACTAATCCACGATGATAAAGCCGACTGGCTTAACACGGCACTGCGCGTGCACGTACCACAAAGAAACCTGAGATCTGCAAATAAAGCTCTACTAACTGTCCCCTCTGTCAAATCAGCACATCTCACGCAAGTAAGGGAAAGAGCACTGTCACTGGCTGGTCCTGTACTCTGGAATACCATGCTACTTGAAATAAGACTACAGACAAATCTGAAATTTTTCAAAACTAATCTGAAAACCTGGCTTTTTAAGCAAGCATTTTATAAAGATAAAGAAAAGGAGAAAAATAGTTGAGCGATAAGGATGCACCAAGCTAGAAGTTTTTAGTAACCTACATAAGCACATTAATGTTAAAATCAAACTGCCTAATTTGTTCCTAACAATCAGGTTTAACTTACACACCTAGTTTATTATTTTAAATTGTTACCGTACTATGATGGCACACGAGTAATTTGTAATCTATACCACCCATATTTCTCTTTATCGTGCCCTTCTGTAAACTGTTGTGATGGTATTTAACTTAACGACGGTATAGAAAAATTTTTAAATAAATAAAATAAATAAATCAAAGATTTTTTCCCCTGACAAGATTCTCAAGATTCTCCATTTTTCTATTGAGTGATTGATTTTCTTTAATCAAAGTACGGTGTTGTTCATTTAAGTTTTCAATATCTTGATTCACGGCACCCAAAACATTTTCTCTTTTAATGCTTTCCTCTTGTATATTTCTTACTTGAGTTTCCATTTCAGCCATTTTCTTAACCATAGGTTTTAACTGTGATGAAATATTCTCATTCAGAATAACTAAAGTCTCCCATATAGGGGCGGATTTTAAAAGGCGCGCAAATAGCCTACTTTTGTTTGCGCTCCAGGCGCAAACAAAAGTACGCTGGATTTTAGTAGATATGCGTGGAGACGCGCATATCTGCTAAAAACCTGGATCGGCGCGCGCAAGGCTATGGATTCTGTATAGCCGGCGCGCGCCGAGCCGCGCAGCCTACCCCCGTTCCCTCCAAGGCCGCTCCGAAATCGGAGCGGCCTCGGAGGGAACTTTCCTTTGCCCTCCCCTCACCTTCCCCTACCTAACCCACCCGCCCGGCCCTGTCTAAACCCCCCCCCTTACCTTTGTCGGGGGATTTACGCCTCCCGGAGGGAGGCGTAAATCCCCGCGCGCCAGCGGGCCTCCTGCGCGCCGGGCCGCGACCTGGGGGCGGGTACGGAGGGCGCAGCCACGCCCCCGGACCGCCCCGGGCTGTAGCCACGCCCCCGTACCCACCCCCAAAATGCTGCCGACACGCCCCCGAAATGCCGCGACGACCGGGCCTGCCCCCCGACACGCCCCTGACACGCCCCCCTCGGAGAACCCCGGGACTTATGCGAGTCCCGGGGCTCTGCGCGCGCCGGGAGGCCTATGTAAAATAGGCTTCCCGGCGCGCAGGGCCCTGCTCGCGTAAATCCGCCCGGTTTTGGGCGGATTTACGCGAGCAGGGCTCTGAAAATCCGCCCCATAGTTTCTAATGAAAAAACTTGTGGTCTTACCATCAGAATACTTTTTATTTACAATTTGAATAGCTCCAATCTATCTGTACTTTGTTCCTCCGAAAGTTGCATTGTTCCTTCATCTTTATATTATTTTTAAGCTCTACAATGTGTCATTTTTAACTACTATCCTTGTTTTACTATTTTCTTACAAAGAATTGTTTTTCTAAAAAAAAACTTGGCTCTTGGTGTAATATATTATTTGTAAGACATTGTATTTAGATACTCAGCAACAAAAAATAATATAATATATGTTTGCATCAGCCTGAGCAAGGAAGATACTATTGAACTCTAAAGACTGAGATTAAGTGATGCTGTAGAAGGTTCATGAGATGAGGTTGAAAGTGGGTAGACTCACGAGTAATCTTAGGAAATATTTCTTTACAGAGAGGGTGGTGGATGTATGGAACAGCCTCCCAGTGGAAGTGATGGAGACAAAAACAGTATCTGAATTCAAGAAATCATGGGATAAATACAGGGGATCTCTAAAGAAGAAATGAGAATTAGAATGCTAAATTAATTGGAAGGAAGGGCAGACTGGATGTGCCAAACAGTCTTTTTCTGCCATCATTCTTCTATGCTTCTGTTTCAAACAGAATGGAGGTAACCTGCATGGAGTGTTAGTTTCTGCTCTTGACAGAGGGCTTGGGGATGGTCTGCATGGATCAGCAGATACCACGATATACAGCTTGCTGGGAAGACTGGATGGACCATTCGGTCTTCTTCTGCTGACTGTTACAATGTTACTACATGTATTCATAATACAGGAATTAACTTTGAATCTAGAGATATGCAAAATAATTCAGAATAAATGAAGAGCTCACCTGAAATAGATAGGGGATAGGGTTTAAATCAGGGGTGGATTGGACATTCAGGCATGCCCCTGTCAGGCTATTCTTGTAGCTGGTGTTGGTTGTAGCTGCCCCATGCCTGCAGAGAAACCCTAACAACACTATCCCCCTCCCCCTCAGTAGCTTTTGTCACACAGGAGAGCAGTGTAAGGCTGTAAGGTTAGTCTAGGATGCCTAATATTCTTGCACTGTCTCTGGCTGCACCGACTCCTTCTGTGTTTCTGGAGTTCAGCACTTGTTTTAAGTCATGCCATACTTTTCCATATTCTACCCTGAGGTCAGGCAATAAACTCTTGTATCCTCATACTTTAGGTCTGAGACTGGAATTTCTACAAGTATATGCTATTTTAACATGATTCAACAATAAAGATGATGGACACAAGTTGTACTGACCTTGATGAAAATGTCTCAGTATTCAATTATTTGGTCTACCTCACAACAACTGTCTTTGTTCTGATGATGTACAATTATATATTACTAAACATATTGCAGCAAACTGAACAGTTTTGAATTCTGTTTATAATTTTATAACAAACAAAATAAGATGTGCATATGACATGTCTTTCTTAGCAACAGTACAATATAACAATAAAGGTAACTACATACTGTAAGTCTTCAAGACTTCTCACAACTGTAGGGAGACAGGCACAAATGTACATGAACATTTTATAGCATTCAGAGATACTTTACCTCATATGACTTGCTGTGAAACTAGCAGCAAAATCAGTCTTGAAAAACTGAACTTTTAATATATTTTTTTTCACAAGCAAAAAATAAGTTCCTTTAAAGATAGCATTACAGTACTCGGAGTTAAAGTCCAGATGGTTATGAAATGAGTCTGTGAAAAAATATGCTAACTCTGAAAAGTCATTAACACTCATATATGTGCTGTGTCAAAATGTGTACTGTAGATAGTATTATTCTACTTTGTGAGATTTATGTTTTCCTATCTTACATCTTTGTCTTTAGGTTGCTGCTAGTGTCTAAATCAGCTTTTTTAGATCAAGATTCATTGTATCTTTTCACACACATTTTCCAGTCAACTAGCATTTGAAAGGTACCAACCTGACAACACTGGAAGCAGAAGTACTCCACTATGTTGTAAACGACATACTAGGAACTGATTCGATAAAGTGAGAAGAGAATACTGTGGGGAAAGCCATGATTGTGAGACCCGCCCCCTCCCCCGACGTCATAGCAATCGGAACTGGACCGTTGAAAGGCGCCAAGCCAGCAGGCGCTCATGAAGGGGAGGGCTACCCACAGGTGCTGAATACCTTGTAACATCTAACATCCAAGGTAGAAAAGAAAAAAAATTGAAAAATTTGCCTTTGAAACTGAGAAGAGAATACTGTGGGGAAAGCCATGATTGTGAGACCTGCCCCTTCCCCCAACATCATAGCAATTGGAACCAGACCGTTGAAAGGCGCCAAGCCAGCAGGCGCCGTGCGCTGTGCGTCGCGGTCACGACAAAGGGGCATTCCCCTTTGTGCACCCCTTTGTGCAACCCTTAGTGTTAACCATTCCCTTGTTTTTATCTCCCTTGTTAACAATTTCTATGTTTATTATTGTTCAATGTATTGACAAAGGAAAAGCTTGATTTCCTGCATTTTTTGTTGAAATGTAAACCGATGTGGTATGTAAAATCGAACACCGGTATATAAAAATAAATAAATAAATAATAAATAAATACTTACGGTTCAATGATGCACATGCACGCGCTTAGGGAGGGGTGCGGCGTCGAGTAGCAGCGTCTCTCCGCGGGCCATGCGAATAGCCCGGTGTGGAACAGTAGTGGTGGTAGCTGGACTGGAGTCACCAGGGTCTGTAGCTGAGCCGGAGGCAGCAGGGATTGCCCAAGGATGGAGCCGGTGGTCCACCACTGCCAGAGACAAGGGACCAGGTGCTGGAGTTACTGAAGAGAGGTAAGGGGGCCATGCCACGGGTCTGCTGCGGATGGCACGTGTAACAGAAAAGGCCTGGGGCGTTATCTCAGGGTACCCCAGGGGATTTACTGTCGCAGGCCCTTTAAAAATGCACCAGTCACATGCACATGCACCTAGGAATGCCACGCTCAGCTGACCGATGGCCCTAGCGCGGCATATCTGGTCATTGCAGCGTCTTTGTCCTGTCGGCATCAGGAGTCCCTCTGTGGCCCGGAGAGCGAGATAAGAGCAGCTAGTTGTGTATCGAGACAAAGACCAGCTGAAGACAACAGTACCCCCCTCCTCTAAACCCCTGAAGGGGCTTAGGCTTCTTAGGGTGTGATGTGTGGAATGCCCTTAGAAGATTTTTGTCTAGGATATTTGAGGCGGGTTCCCTTGTATTTTCCTTTGGGCTGAACCCCTCCCAGGAGAGTAGGTATTCCCATCTCTTGTTCCTCCATTGTACATTCAGTACCTCACTCACCTGGTAAACCTGATTTTCTTCAGCAGAGGTGACTTGAGGTTTTGGCACCCTCTGGGTTGGCCACGTGAGGACTAATGGCTTGAGGATGGAGTCGTAGGAAGCATGGCTTCCCAGGGAGATGGGTAGGTCTAACTGTAGCTCATTGGCCCTACCTGGCATGTAATTGGGAATGGCCCAATATAGCGAGGGACAAGTCTCGTGGAGGACATTCAGAGCCGGATGTGGTGGGTGCTCAGTCACACTGTTTCTCCGGGTCTGAATTGTGGCGCAGGTCGTTGATGCTTCTTTGGCCCTTTGCACAACCTTTTGAGCATCTCATCGGTGTGGATCCAGAGTTCCTGGAGTTCTTTCATGATTAATTGAGCTGCTAGAGAAGGCACAGACAATGGTACCAGCAGCGAAGTAGAGGGTTGCCTCCCGTACACAATCTAGAATGGAGAGGCTCCTATGGCAGTGCTGATGTGGAAATTGTGAGAAAACTCCGCCCATTGGAGGAGAGCAGCCCAATTATCTTGGTGGTCATTGGCGTAGGCCCTCAAGAAAGTTTTCAGGGTCCAATTAGTTTGTTCCGATTGACCAGTCTGATGTTCAACTTATGGCAGAGGAAGCCCTAATATTTGACAGTAAATTGTGCATCCCTATCTGAGACAATATGCTTAGGTCGGCCATACAGGCGGAAAATGTGTTTGACAAACAACCGGGCTAATTCAGATGCTGAGGGAAGGCCTGGAAGGGGAACAAAATAAGCCATTTTAGAGAATCAGTCGATGAAGACTCAAATAGTGCTGCAGCCATCAGTGAGGGGGAGGTCTACTACAAAGTTTACCCAAGGGAAGTCTTGCCTAACAAATCTGCTTCATTTTTTTGAAGGGGTTAATAAACATGTGGATAAAGGTGAACTAGTAGATGTAGTGTATTTGGATTTTCAGAAGGCATTTGACAAAGTCCCTCATGAGAGACTTCTAAGAAAACTAAAAAGTCATGGGATAGAAGGCGATGTCCTTTCGTGGATTACAAACTGGTTAAAAGACAGAAAACAGAGAGTAGGATTAAATGGTCAATTTTCTCAGTGGAAAAGGGTAAACAGTGGAGTGCCTCAGGGATCTGTACTTGGACCGGTGCTTTTCAATATATATATAAATGATCTGGAAAGGAATACGATGAGTGAGGTTATCAAATTTGCGGATGATGCAACATTATTCAGAGTAATTAAATCACAAGTGGATTGTGATACATTACAGGACGACCTTGCAAGACTGGAAGATTGGACATCCAAATGGCAGAAGAAATTTAATATGGACAAGTGCAAGGTGTTGCATATAGGGAAAAATAACCCTTGCTGTAGTTACACGATGTTAGGTTCCATATTAGGAGCTACCACCCAGGAAACGATCTAGGCATCATAGTGCATAATAATTTAAAATTGTTGGCTCAGTGTGCTGCAGCAGTCAAAAAAGAAAACAGAATGTTAGGAATTATTAGGAAGGGAATGGTTAATAGAACGGAAAATGTCATAATGCCTCTATATCGCTCCATGGTGAGTCCACACCTGGAAAACTGTGTACAATTCTGGTCGCCGCATCACAAAAAAATATATAGTTGTGATGGAGAAGGTACAGAGAAGGACAATCAAAATGATAAAGAGGATGGAACAGCTCCCCTAAGAGGTTAGAGCTGTTCAGCTTGGAGAAGAGACAGCTGAGGGGGTATTTGATAAAGGTCTTTAAGATCATGGAGGTCTTGAACGAGAAGACGTGAATCGGTTATTTACACTTTTGAATAATAGAAGGACTAGGGGGCATTCCATGAAGTTAGCAAGTAGCACATTTAAGTCTAATCGGAGAAAATTCTTTTTCACTCAACGCACAATAAAGCTCTGGAATTTGTTGCTAGAGGATGTGGTTAGTGCAGTTAGTGCAGCTGGGTTCAAAAAAGATTTGGATAAGTTCTTGGAGGAGAAGTCCATTAACGGCTATTAATCAAATTTACTTAGGGAATAGCCACTGCTATTAATTGCATCAGTAGCATGCGATCTTCTTAGTGTTTGGGTAATTTCCAGGTTCTTGTGGCCTGGTTTGGCCTCTGTTGGAAACAGGATGCTGGGCTTGATGGACCCTTGGTCTGACCCAGCATGGCAACTTCTTATGTTCTTAAAGTTGGTGAACAAATGGGTCCAGGGTTCCCTGGAGGCTGGCAATGGCTGAAACAACTTCCATGGTTGTTCCACAAGCATTTCTTGCTGCACAGGTAGGGCACGAGTCCACATGTCTTGACATATCTCTGCATCTGAGGCCATCAGTAATACCGCTGGAGCAGTATGAGACTCCTGGCCAAACCAGGATGACCTGCAACACAGGGATCGTGGGACTAGTCCAATAATTTCTGGTGTCATCAGAGTGGAACGACTGTCTTTTCTGGGGGGATGGTCACGGAGGAGGCCAATATGATCCAGGCTAGATGAATAATATTCTTGGGGGAATCAGGCGTGGTTCTGCCTCAAAGGATCAAGAGATGGCATCTGCCCAAACATTCTTGGTTGCCAGCTGATACCTTACCTCAAAGACAAAGCAGGCAAAGAATAAGGACCATCAGGCTTGGTGCACATTCAGACATTGAGCATGATGGAGGGGTTCCAATTTCTTGTGGTCGGTATATATCGTACTCCGATGTTGGGCACCCTCCAACCACTGTCACTACTCCTTGAGCACCATTTTAATGGATACAAATTCCCTGTCCCCAATTCCATAATTCCACTAAGTGGGTGAGATTTTTCAGGAGAAGAAGGAGCGGGGACTAGGGATGTGCAGAGGGTCGCCATACGTTGCATTCGTGATTCGGATTCGTCGGGGAGCAGATATGTTGCATTCGGCCGTATGGCGCCCCGAAGCGTTAATACGGCGATTTCTATTCGTGTGCCAGCTAAAATTCAAATTAACTACAACCCCTCACCCTCCTGACCCCCCCAAGACTTACCAAAACTCCCTGGTGGTCCAGAGGGGGGTCCGGGAACCATCCCCTGCACTCACACCCTCGGTGCCGGTTTCATCATGGCGCCGATAGCCTTTGTCACAGGGGCTACCGGTGCCATTGGTCAGCCCCTGTCACATGGCCATCGGTGCCATCTTGTGCTCCTACCATGTGACAGGGGCTGACCAATGGCACCGGTAGCCCCTGTGACATAGTAAGGGCAAAGGCGATTGGCGCCATTTTGAGTACTGGCATCGGCCGGCGTGCAGGAGGTCACTCCCGGACCCCCGCTGGACTTTTGGCAAGTCTTGTGGGGGTCAGGAGGCCCCCACAAGCTGGCCAAAAGTCCCTGGGGGTCCAACAGGGGTCCCGGAGCAACCTCCTGCATGCCGGCCGTCCGATGCCAGTACTCAAAATGGCGCCGATAGCCTTTGCCCATACTATGTCACAGGGGCTACCGGTGCCATTGGTCAGCCCCTGTCACATGGTAGGAGCACAAAATGGCGCCGATGGCCATGTGACAGGAGCTAATGACACCAGTAGCCCCTGTGAGAAAGGCTATCGGTGCCATGATGAAACCAGCACCTACGGTGTGAGTGCAGGGGATGGTTCCCGGACCCCCTGCTGGACCACCAGGGAGTTTTTGTAGGTCTTAGGGGGGTTCAGGAGGGTGGGGGGTTTGTTTAAATTTTTATTTAGGTGGCCATATAATTCGGGGGAAGATTCGTGTATTCGTGGGGAATCGCGATACGTTTCGCTTCCCCACGAATACTACGAATAGTGCAATATACGTTGCGGATCGCCAATACAGTGAAAACGAATGCACACCCCTAGCAGGGACAAACTCCCAAACTGGAATGTTGGTTCAGTGTGGCCCCTATGCCCAAGGAGGAGGTGTCAACCTCCAGGATAAATGGGCACATGGGATCCGGGTGATAGAGACACAGTTTCTGGAGAAAGGACTGCTTCAACTCTAGAAAGGTAGTGACTGCTTTGGGAGGTCAGTCCCTGAAGTTGGCCCCCTTCCTGCTGAGTGCTGTGATGGGGTCTGCAATCCAAGAATAATTTGAGATGATATATCAATAGAAGTTCACAAACCCCAAAAACCTCTGCAATGCGCAGAGGCCAGTAGGATGTGCCCAATTTCAGATACAGCTCACGTTCTCTGGATTCATACAGAAGCCACTGCTGGAAACTATGTATTATAAAAAGTGAATGTTCTTCTTCTTGAAGATGCATTTCTCTAGTTTAGCATACAGTTTATTGATACATAGACACTGGAGGACATGATGGACGACTTGGCAGTGTGATTGGAGATCCTTTGAAAAAATGAGAATAAATCATAACACAGACATATAAAAGATCCCTAAAGATTTCATTCATCATGCTTTGGAATACCGTGGGGACGTTACACAGGCCAAAGGGCATTACCGGATATTTGTAATGACCATCCCACATGTTGAACGTTGTTTTCCACTCATTACCCTGCTTTATTCAAATGAGGTTTATGCACCCCAGGGATCCAACTTCATGAATACTTTGGCTTCTTGAACGTAATCAAGAAGTTCTGAAATGAGTGGCAAGGGGTAGCGATCTTTGTTCGTTATCGCATTCAGGCCATGATAATCTATGCATGAGTGTAGCAAACTTTGACACAAAGAAGAATTCTGCCCTGGTGGGAGATCTGGAAGGCCTGATGAACCCCTGCTCGAGGTTTTTCTTGATATACTGGGACATAGCATTGGTCTCAGGGATAGACAAAGGCTGTGGACAACCACAAATTCTCTGCTACCCCTCCCTGTTTTCTGTCCTTTCTTAAATTATAGCCAGAATGCCCATATCCCAATCATGAGATTTAGTGAACCAGGTCTCCGTAACAGTAGCAGTGTCCAAGTCTACCTCCACCATTAGGGCCTGCAGGTCTGAGATTTTGTTGCCTTAACTATGAGCATTTGTAATCATAGCTTTCCAGCTACTCTTCGTATTTACCTTTTCTTCTTTTTTGAACTGATTGATTTTGTTACTTTTCCCTCTTCCTATTTTGATGGGAGAGGCATGCCAAATTCTATGGCCAACTCTTGCCAACCTCGCTCCCTAGTTTAAATGCCTGATAATTTATGAACTAAATTTTTCACTTAGCATCCTCTTTCCTACAATTGACTAATGTAGGCCATCCTTACCATATAATCTTTTATGCTCCATACACTGCCCCAGCCTCCAATGTATCCAAATCCATATTCTTTACAAGTTTTGAGCCAGGCATTGAAAATCTCTATATGGCATTACGTTTCTTTTCCCTTTCCATGAATAGGCAATAATTTTGAAAAGCAATAGTCTTTGCCATGTGTCTAATCTTTTCCCCTAGATTTTGGAAATCATTCAGTACTTTATGGACACTGTTTCTACAAGGTCATTTGGTCCCCAGATGGATGATATCATTGATATCAGAGTTCTTACTTTCTTCTAATTTTGTTCACCACTTGGTTTGTATTTCTGTTAGCTGAGGATCTGGAAGTCATTTAACTGTTATGCCCCTATCAAATTGAGTTCCCAAAATGGTTCCTCTGATGATTTTGATGTAAAGAGCTACTCCTCTCCCTTTTCTGTTCTCTCTGTTCTTCCTTAACAAGTTATAGCCTGGTATGGCCATATCCCAATCATGAGAATCTGTGAACCATGTCTCTATAACAGCAGCAATGTCCAAGTCTGCCTCCACCATTAGAACCTTCAAGTCTGGGATTTTATTGCCCAATCTACAAGCATTTGTAGTCAAAGCTTTCTCATTTTTCTCCCTTGATTTGTTGTACTTCCTAGACACTTTTTCTGTTTTTTTTGAATGATTGATTTTGTTATTTTCTCCACCCACTTCCTGTATTGCTTGGGGGTAACATGTCAATTTAATTGGCCATCTCCTGCCACCCCATTCTTAATTTAAATGTCTGTTAATATATGATCTGAATCTCTCACTTAGCATCCTCCTTCCTGCAACAGACAAATGTAGGCTTTCTTTACCATATAGCCTTTTACTGCTCCATACATGACCCCAGTCTCCAATGTATCCAAAACCACTTTCTGTACACCAGGTTTTGAGCCAGGAATTGAAATTGTGTATATGGCATAGTTTCTAATTTTCCCTTCCATGAACAGGTAATGCTTCCAAAAGGCAATAGCCTTTGCAGTGTGTCTTATCATCTTTCCTAGATTTTGGAAATCTTTTTGTTCTTCATGGATACCATTTCTGTTGAGGTCATTGATCCCCAGATGGATGATAACACTGATATCAAAGTTCCTACTTTCTTCTTCAATGACTTGGACTATCTGGTTTGCATTTCTACTAGCTGAGGATCCTGGAAGGCATTTAACTGTCGTATCACAATCAAAATGTGCTCCCAGCAGAATCAGCTTTCTTTTATGACATTTGATCTAGTAGGTAGAGTCCTGTGTTCCTCTTTTAAAAAACACAGATTTTCATAAAAAATGACTAGCAAAATATTATATATATTATCACCTCACACCAGACAGAGTAAGAACCTGCAGAAATAAAATTACTATCTATTGGAGAATGTTTTCTTTTTTTTGGTTATATTATTTAGCCACTGTGGGACAGAGCAGTGTTTCCCTAGCACAAACCTGGACTGACTCCAGCCTTTCTTAAAATATTTTATCTTTATTTGTCACTTTAACACATACACATTTTTAGACTGTCTTTACCTTCAGAGCAATGTTCTCCAATTACTCACAGTTAGTACCGCTTCCCTCAGTACTCATACAGCTTTGTTACAGCTCAGTGTTTGGACATCAATATTCTATAGGAGCTGTCTTAATCTGGGACTTGTCTGACTAACCCATCTGGGTCCCAGCTCCTATTCCACCCCTGTTGGGCCTGCCCACAGACTCTCTGTCACTAGGGGAATTAAGGTGGTCCAGGTATCCTGCTTGGTCCCGCACCAATTTAAGGGGGAACATAGGGGCACTGCCTCACAGCCATATACAAGACAGAAGTAGAACAGGAGAATTAAGCAATGTCTATTAGAAAACAAGAATACTACCCATCATAAGAACAGATTCTAAACCGCAGAGATAAAGCAAACAATATTGGGAATATTCACAATAAAGTTAGATTAAATTAGATTAAATTAGACTGTTAGACTTAGCCAAAGCAGGAAACAAGGAAGCAGAGCTGGAACCAGGTGAACTATGCTAAAATTGTATGTGTAATTAGACTTTAGTAGTGTTTGGCTTAATTATCCCTTCATGTACAACTGATTATACCACACCCAAAAAGTCAGTAGGTTGAGTCCTGTGTTCCTCTTTTAAAAACACACAGGGGTAGATTTTCAAAGGGTTGCGTGCATAAGATACACGCACAAGATACACGTGCAACCCCCGAAAACCTACCCCTGCCTCCCCCTGTGCGCGCTGAACCTATCTTGCATAGGCTTGGTGGCACGCGCAAGCCCCGGGATGCGCGTAAGTCCCGGGGCTTGAAAAAATGGGCGTTCCGGGGGCGGGACCGAGGCCTCCGGAACAGCCACCGGGCCGGGGGATGGAGAAGCCAGCGCGCGCAAAAAAAAAGGTCGGGGGGGGTTAGTTAGGGCTGGGGGGCGGGATAGATAGGGGAAGGGAGGGGAAGGTGCGGGGGGGGGGGAAGGAAAGTTCCCTCCAAGGCCGCTTTGATTTCGGAGCGGCCTTGGAGGGAACGGAGGCAGGCTGCTCGGCTCGGCGCGCGCAGGTTGCACAATTGTACACCCCCCTGCGCGCGCCGACCCTGGCTTTTATAACATGCGCGAGGCAGCACACAAGTTATAAAATCAGGCATAGATTTGTTCGCGCTGGGTTGCGTGAACAAATCTACGCTCGCACGCATGTTATAAAATCTAGTCCTTAGGGTTTAAAAAAAAATGACTTGCAAAATATATTACCACAACATATCAGGAGGAGGTACATTTTTCTGGACAATGTGTTCATTGTAAATTTTCCTTGTTATTAAAAAAGAATGAAGTCAAGGCCTCTTTCCAGTTTGATGACTGCTAGTTTTTCCACTTTGAAGTGTCATTTACCCTTGGATTTCTGTACCTTAAATGAATGATTTTTAACATTTTTCAGATTAAGTCAAAGTAGTCAAACCCTTGACCATTTTTCCAATTTTGTAAATTTATTATTCAACTTATTTACCTGCCTTATCATGTCTGCTCTGTTACATATTTTCAGGTCATCTTCACATAGACACACTTTCCCTTCTACGCCTCCTACTATTTCACATATAAACATATAAAAAGGATTGGACTAGAACTGCCCCCATGGTTACTCTGCAGATCATTTTTCCTTTACTAAAGTGGAATTATTGGTCCAGATATGTTACTCAACAAACTTCTCACGCAATTTATATTTTTGCAATTCCTAAACTAATTTTCTCACTGGTCTTCTGTTAGAACATTGTCAAAGGCCTTACTGAAATCCAGATATTTCTACTGTACCCTTCCTGATCTACTTACTCTGGCCCCTAATCAAGGAATTTAATCAAGTTTGTTTAGCTAGAAATTCACCTCATGAAACTATGGTGTCTAGGATCCTGTAATCCATCGATCTTAAGATTTTGCACTATTCTATCCTTCAGTAGAATGTCCATTATTTTACCTATTATTTCAAATTAACAGATTTGCAGTTTTCCATTTCCTCTTTTTTCCCATTGTTGTGGAACAGTACAACATCTTCTTTTTTTTAGTCTCTGGTCACAATAAACGATGATTTATGATGCACTCTGAATAGAGGATAGAGTTTTTAATCCCCTATGTCCTTAGCTTTAAAATGGGCATGCAGGAGCGGCCAGATAAACGACAGCTTTATATCCTGCCAACACTTATATGCGCCTAATTTTAAGCTTGTACACATATAGCAGCATAAATCAACTTTGGGACACGCTAGTGAGGGAATTTTATAACAGAAGCGGATCCAGCCCATGACCAGTTTCAATAGTTTGCCCACCAATTTGCCCACTCTAGAACTAGGTCCTTCAGTCCCCCCCTGGTTCTTTTGCCTGCACACCCCCCAGTTAACCCAGACCCCTCAAACGCTTCAGAGATGCCTGGAAATAGTTTTATTAATAATTAAATCTCATCCACAGCAGAAATAGATTTGTGCTAAAATAGACCTGAGAGCATGTCCAGGCACGTAGCTACTTGCACACATATCTCTTGACCCAGCCCCGGAACATCCATACCCGTCCACCTCTTTTTTACCCGATGCGAATTATTCACGCATTGGTTCTTGTGAGTGCATCTGGGTGGCTTATAAAATTGGGTGGACACGTGCATGTGTTAGATGCATGCACATCTCCCAGTTTTGGCAAGTGCCCAGCTTTTAAAATTAACATTTACTTTGTTAATGCATACTAAATTGAAATAGTGTGCACTCAATGGAAATTACTGCACAGTAAAAACTTTGTGCACACTAAACTGATAAAAAAAAATGAAGAAAAAACTAATGAAATTTAAAATATATATCTTTTTTTGGCTAGACATGCCTAATATCCAGTTCTTTTAGTACATTGATAATATTCAGCTTTACATTCAGAAGAGAAAGGACCCCAAATGAAAGTCTACTTAGAATGAACGCTTGCTTAAAGGAAATAAACAAATAGACTAAAGCTAATTCATGAAAATTCAATATCTCTGAGGTGCTGTGGGTTGGCAATGAAACATTGTACTGCCATCCTTGTGACCTTAGATGGAACTTCAATACTGTAACAATTGTATTAACTCTGGCTGAGGTCTAAAAATGAATTCTCAGATTACAGGAATATTATGAAAAGCATTCTATCATTTTTATACAATTCAATATCTACATACCTAATTCATTGAACCTGATATTACCACCTTAGTACAAGAAATGGTGGTATCTAGGCCAGACTACTGCAGTGCTTTTTTATGTTGATCTGCCATAGACACATCTCCAGGCATTGCATGTGGTCCAGGACTCAGCAGCATGGCTGCTATCAGAATGTTGTTATAGGATCCTATTTCTCCATTCTTACAACATTAACATTACATTTCTCATTAAATTCAGCTCCCACTTTAAAATATTAACCCTATTTTTCTGTGTATTCCACCCCTTTCAATGGTTAGACTTAAGAGAGTGAATGTGTCTTCTTGTGTGTAAGTTCTGCAATATATTACCAAAAGGAATTTGTGGCATAGCCGATTACAAACAATTCAGAAAAAATGATAAAAACATGGATACTCTGTACTGCTTTTTTCCTTTAGATTTGTTTCCTCTGAGAAGTGCCATATTATTTACTCCTTTTAACTATAATAGTATAGCTTGTTTGGCTACATGGTCTATTAATTTTATTTTATACTAGCTGAGTAAACCTGGCATTGCTCGGAAAATCCAATATCTAATGGTTGACATATTGGAAAGCAGTCAAACAAAATCAAACATACTTTGTAAAATATATATTAGATAAGGAGTCTCTAGGTTAATACCTGCCACCTCATTTGATGTTTTCCTACATATTTAGCTGCTTGTGAAGCTGCTTGGCTTGTTCTTTGAAAATCTAACCAAATTCTCTTCTCTTCTACATCTGCAGCTGTTTAGATAGCTGCCATTCTATTCATAGCAGATGCATTTTTGCCCATTGGGGTGCTTTCTTTAAGCAGTATTTTTTTTTTTTATCAAATTAAAAAATGGCCTCTTTATCCTACCTTTCTAAAAAGAAGCCCACAGGTTATTATCTTCAACCATTTGTTCTAAACAAAATGCAAAATAACATTTTTATGCAAGGCATGCTAGGTCATACAAGTATAATATAATATTGCATTTTTAATTTGAATATAAAGGTCTCGGTTAGAAGCCTGTAGGTTAAAGAAGACTTGGCATTTTAGGTCAAAAAGTAGTCCATGTCTTTCTCCTGCATTCACTTGAATGGTATCCAAATGCATAAAGAAAAAAAAATCTTTCAAAAATATATTTTAGATTGCTTATATTTTGCATCTGTACAGTCAGTTTTCATGACTGTATTTTTTCAATGATGACAACCTTTTATTTTCTGTGGTTATGATCTATCCATAGTAAGTTTGATAAAGACTGTTTTAAGTTATGTATGCTTGTGTTATAATGTAACTTTTGGTATATTAGTGGGTACATATTTAAAACATTTATGCATGTAAAATTATCACATATGCTTGTAAGTAGCTTATACTCGTGCACATGCAATTTTATAAACATCAAAAGTATTTGCATATTTTTGGTCTTACATGCACATTTACTTGCGCAAAAAAAGGGGCAGTCCATAGTGGGGCCAAGATATACATTCAAAAGTTCCTATTTTCTAAAATATGTACATACATTTGACAACTTATTTTTATAATTTTACATCTGCAAATTATGTTGTGCAATTGATATCATTCTTGTCTATTGTTTACTGTTGGTTGGGTGGGAGATGTGGATGAACTGGGGGGAGTTCACAGTGAAGAATTAGGAGGTTGTCAATGAACTGGGTGAACTAGTGGAGGTTACCTAAAACTGGTGATTTCAATTATGCATGCATGTTTTCAAAATACTGACTTCTGAGTATAAAACAAGGTTTTATGCAAACAAGTCATCATTTATTTCACATATAAAATATACACACATATGTTTTTAAAATAGGTAAGAAAAGAATGTGCTTTCAATGATTGAGATATTTGTGTATATTTAATGAAAACTTACATGCATATGTTTGGGCTATAAAATGCATATTTAATAATCTGCACATACCTGATATGCAGGTTATAAAATACTGTAATAGATCTCCACACAGTAATATATGCACATAGATGAGGCTATGTGGAGTTGTTTGAAAGTTGAAAAAGGTTTGGATAAGTTCCTGGAAGAGAAGTCCGTAAACCGCTATTAATTAAGTTGACTATAAGGTGAATTTTAAAAGCCCAGTGCATGCCAAAACTGGGAGTTATGCGCACAAATTGGGCCGGCACACGCCAAGCAGATTTTAAAAGCTGCCTGAATATGAGTGAATTTGACGTTACCTGCACAAATGAAAAGTTCAAAAAAAGAGGTGGGGCATGGATGTGGACTGGGCGGGACATGGGCATTCCTGAATTTTAACTTGAAATTAGCATGTAAATATTTATGCGCATAGGCATGGTCAGAGTCCCTTGCCGGTAACTTTACTTCTGCTATGGATGATATGCAAGTTATAAAATGTAGATAAACTGGAGGAATTTTAAGGGTTGAGACTAACAGGGGAGAAGGGAGACTATTAAACTAGGGCGATCTGGGAATTAAGTTAAAAAAAACTGTTATGGTGTTGGCGCGTGTCTTTTAAAATCCCCCCACTTAAATGGCAGAAGTGGCATTTTCATGCATAGGCATTAGAGATGTGAATCGTGTCCTCGATCGTCTTAACGATCGATTTCGGCTGGGAGGGGGAGGGAATCGTATTGTTGCCGTTTGGGGGGGTAAAATATCGTGAAAAATCGTGAAAAATCGAAAAAACGTAAAATCGCAAAACCGGCACATTAAAACCCACCCCGACCCTTTAAATTAAATCCCCCAC
This sequence comes from Rhinatrema bivittatum, assembly GCF_901001135.1. Classification (NCBI taxonomy): domain Eukaryota; kingdom Metazoa; phylum Chordata; class Amphibia; order Gymnophiona; family Rhinatrematidae; genus Rhinatrema; species Rhinatrema bivittatum. The sequence goes on from NC_042621.1 coordinate 194,054,172, forward strand.
CCTCCCGAACCCCCCCCCCCCCAAATGACTTAAATAACCTGCGGGTCCAGCGGCGGTCCGGAACGGCAGCGGTCCGGAACGGGCTCCTGCTACTGAATCTTGTTGTCTTCAGCCGGCGCCATTTTCCAAAATGGCGCCGAAAAATGGCGGCGGCCATAGACGAACACGATTGGATGGCAGGAGGTCCTTCCGGACCCCCGCTGGACTTTTGGCAAGTCTTGTGGGGGTCAGGAGGCCCCCCCCCAAGCTGGCCAAAAGTTCCTGGAGGTTCAGCGGACCCCCACAAGACTTGCCAAAAGTCCAGCGGGGGTCCGGAAGGACCTCCTGCCGTCCAATCGTGTTCGTCTATGGCCGCCGCCATTTTTCGGCGCCATTTTGGAAAATGGCGCCGGCTGAAGACAACAAGATTCAGTAGCAGGAGCCCGTTCCGGACCGCTGCCGTTCCGGACCGCCGCTGGACCCGCAGGTTATTTAAGTCATTTGGGGGGGGGGGGGGTGCGGGAGGGTGGGGGATTTAATTTAAAGGGTCGGGGGTGGGTTTTAGGGGGTTTTAGTGTGCCGGCTCACGATTCTAACGATTTATAACGATAAATCGTTAGAATCTCTATTGTATTGTGTTCCATAACGGTTTAAGACGATATTAAAATTATCGGACGATAATTTTAATCGTCCTAAAACGATTCACATCCCTAATAGGCATACGTCCTCTTAAAATTGCATGCACATGTGCACTTAGGCAGTTTTATAAAATGTGCGCATATACGAGTGTATGTTATAAAATGGTCATGTCCCTGGACATGGGCCGACGAATGCAGGCACATGTGCTCCCATGCATCGGTTTAAAGTTGCTGTTTTAGGGAATAGCCACTACTATTACTGGCATCAGTGCATGCGATCTACTTAATGTTTGGGTACTTGCTAGGTACTTGTAACCTGGATTGGCCACTGGGCTTGATGGACCTTCAGTCTGACCCAGTATGACAAGTTCTTATGTTCTTTCCCTCCCTATGTTTTGGTTATAATCAGTGTACTAGATGTGCTGGTAATAATAAATAAATACTGATATTGTTGGTACTGATTGCTACTACTATTGAGAATAATTCTTTCAGCTGTTTTATGTTTTTATTGATTGTATTGACCTATGTATTTATTATCTACTGATAAGAATTTCATGATCCAATAACAAAATGTATCTAGTTGCTATGTTGTCATTGATAAACTATACTGATTTTGTTTGTGATTTTCACTGGTAGTAATCTTAATGCTTTTGCCTTTTGAGTGCAGTTTTCAAAGGCATTTTCAATGTAAAATGGTGCTTTGCATGAAAATTGGCCTGATGTAAAATTGCTTGCACAATATTTATTTTTTTATTTACTTATTTATTACAAGGATTTGTTACTTGCTCCACTACCAGAGTACTCAACGTGAGATACAGGCTAACTGAATAATTTACCGGTATGAAAAAAAGCAATATACCAGCAGGGATAAGATTAAATTTAAGCCTGGAGAAGAACAGCTGTAATACCTTTTTACAAAAGTGGTAACAAAGAGGAGGTTGGAAGCTACAAGTCAGTTAGCTTTTCCTCAGTGATGATAAAATTAATAGAGAGACCACTGAAGGAAAGGACAATGAACTATCTACAATCGAGTGGGTCATAGGATCTGCGGCAGCATGATTTTATCAGAGAAAGATCATATCAAATGAATCTGCTTTTTTTCGGTTTTGATTGGGTGATTTAAAGAATTAGATCAAGGACATGCGTTGGATATTGTGTAATTGGATTTCAGAAAAGCTTTTAATCATGCCCCGTAGAGGTTCATGAATAAAATGTGCAGACTGGGAGTGGGTCTCATGGTATTAGACTAGATTAGAAACTGATTGACTGACAGGTGACAGAGGGTAATGGTAAATGGAAGTCACTTTGTGAGAAAAAGATGATTAGTAGAGTGCCTCAAGAACTGGTTCTGGGGCCGGTTCTGTTCAATATCTTTTTTGAGTGATATTGTAGTTGGAAGGAAGGGTTTGTCTTTTGGCAGATGACATTAAAATCTTCAACAAAGTGGCCATACATGAAGCAGGATTCAGAATGAGCACTTAAGATTCAGTGCCAAAATGTACAATCATGTGATAGAGGAGGGGTGTGAGAGACTGATGAACTTGGACCAGGAGAGAGACCTTGGGATGACAGCGTTGTAGATTGGTACTTAGCAGAATTCTCCAAGAGTTGGTACTAGGCTTGATACTATTAAATTTGTATAGAAATGTTCTAGAACAAAGTAATGAGTGTGATTGCAAAATTTGCAGCTGATACAACCATATAGGTTAGCTAAAAGAAAGCTGATAGTGTAAAACTGTAGGAGGAGCTAGAAAAATTGTGAACTTGGGTATCCAAATGGCAAATGGAATTTAATATAGACAAATGCAAACACTTTGGAACAAAATATCAAAACTGCCAGTACATGCTGCTGAAGTCCACTCTGGAAAGCTATCAAGATCAGGATCTTGAAATTACTGTGGACCACATGCTGAAACTATAGTGTGCAGTAAAACTGCATGTTAGAAAAATTTGGAAAGGTATCGATGACAAATCTGAAGATATTATCATGCCTCCATTTAGTAGGGGTGTGCATTCGTTTTGAACTTATAGGTAAAACGCAACTTTTTTTTTTTTTTAACTTAAAAAAGTGATGAGGCGAAAACGATCGGATTTCCAACTTATTCAACATAGCTATGTTGAATACGTTGGAAATCGCGATTGTTGATCCTAAATAAAAATTTAAACCCCTCACCCTCCTTAATCCCCCCCCAAGACTTACCAAAACTCCCTGGTGGTCTAGCGGGGAGTCAGGACGCCATTTCTGAACTCCTTTGCGAGGAGCACGTGACGTCGGCGTCACGTCGGAGTGACGCGGACGTCACGTGATTCCCCGCGGGTTCACTCCGGGACCCTCGTTGGACCCAAAAGGAACTTTTGGCCAGCTTGGAGGGGTCAGGGGGGATTAAGGAGGGTGAGGGGTTTAAATTTTTATTTAGGGAATCGGTGCACGTATGGACATAGACTCAACTTATGGAATTCTCCATATGTCCATATTGACCGAAATTGACCCCCCCTTTCGACTTATGGACTTATGAACATAAACTTTTGGTCTGCACATCCCTACCATTTAGAGCAGACTGGGACATCTCTTATACAAAGAAAGGCTAAAACACCTAGGGGCAGATTTTCAAAGGGTTACGTGCGTAACCCCCGAAAAGCTGCCACAAGCTGCCCCTGCGCGCGCTGAGCCTATCTTGCACGCGCATGCCCCGGGACACGCGTATGTCCCGGGGCTTGCAAAAAGGGGCGGGGTATGGGCAGTCCTAGGTGGGGCGGGGTGTGGCCAGAGCCTCCAGGCACAACGGCCATTTGCCGCTGTGCCCGGGATTGCGGGCTGGCCGTCGGCCAGCGCACATAACTTCTTCAAGAAAGGTATGGGGCTTTTTTTAGATAGGGCTGTGGGGCTGGGAAGGTAGGGGAAGGTGGGGGGAGGTGGAAGGAAAGTTCTTTCCGAGGCAGCTCCGATTTCGGAGCAGGCTTGGAGGGAACGGAGGAAGGCTGCGCGGCTCGGCGTGCACAAATTGCACAATTGTGCACCCTCTTGCGTGCACCAACCCTGGATTTTATAACATGTGCGCTGCAGCGCACGCATGTTATAAAATTGGGCATAGATTTGTTCGCGCCGGGTTGTGCGAATAAATCTATGCCCATGCGCACCTTTTAAAATTTGGCCCTTAGAGCTTTTTAGCTTCTACCAGATATGGAGGCAAAAGGAACATTTGAAGGCATTTTCTAATAAAGCTTCCAGTTGTGAGCTAACAGCTTCTAAGTATTACTATTACCTACTGTAGCCCTTATATTGAGAAAGGCCCTCACAAAGCAAACTTTCTGAATTTGAGTGAAATCACCTGAAGCAATGTTAGAATTGTCAGTTCCTTCAGCTGCTTCCCATCCAGAGATAAATAACACTGAATGGAGGATATAGAACAGGGTAGATACAGAAAAGATTACTCTCTAGAATAGAGATGACCAATTCCAGTCCTGAAGACCCATACAAAAGGCCTAGTTTCAGGATACCCACAATGAATATACATGAGATAGATTTGCATGCACTGCCTCCATTGAATGCAAATCCATCTCATGCATATTCATTATGGATATCCTGAAAACCTGGCCTGTTTGTGGCTCTTGAGGACCAGAATTGGCCAACTTTGCTCTAGACAGGAATACCTGAAGATCTTCTAATACACAGAGCCCATACAGTAACAAAGAAGAGTGTTTTGTGGTGATTTATAGGCCTCATCATCTTTGATTAAATATCAGTTATGTCACAGGGATTACCGATGCCATTGGTCAGCACCTGTCACATGGCAGGAGTAATGGACGGCCGGCAGGATATGGCTCCAGGACCCCCACTGGACCACCAGGGACTTTTGGCAAGTCTTGGGGGGGACTTTGCTCCTACCATGTGACAGGGGCCGACCAATGGCATTGGTAGCCCCTGTGACATAGTAAGGGTAAAGGCTATTGGTGCCATTTTGAATGCTGGCAGCCAATGGCCTGAGTTCAGGATATGGCTCCAGGACCCCTGTTGGACCACCAGGGACTTTTGGCAAGTCTTGTGGGAGTCAGGAGAGTGGGGGGTTGTAGTTAATTAAATTTAAAGGGTTAGGATGGGGTTTTTTTCAACTTTAATGGGAAACGAATACCGTATGTAACTAATGGACGAATTGGGGTCCCCCAAAAACGGATGCAATGGATTTGGGTCCCGACGAATACGAATACCGAATCATACGAATCCGTCCTTGCTGCACATCCCTATCCTCTGCTGACACAGGGATGGCCTCATCTTGTATTCCATCTGAAGAAGAGAAACACATAGATGTAGCTAGGTATTGTTACGATTCCTGCCCACGGAGCTAATCTCCGCGAGCAGGCCTCTCCACCCACCTGGTTCCCAGCGCAGCCGCAGCAGTTCCTGCCCTGCTCGGCAGGGCCAGCCCTGCTGAGCAGCCGCCTTTCCCGATGCCCATGCTGGGTCCTATGTGGCAGGGCTGCCGCCGGCGCCATCTTGTTGCAGCCCTGAACCACCGCCGAGACCTGCGGCCTGGAGGCCATGCTTGTCCACCTCCTCTTCGCGGCCTGGAGCTGCCCCGTGTCGTCCTCCGCGGCAGGGAGCTGCAACATCATCTTCGGGGTCCTCGTCGGATGGCAGGAGGCCGTCCTGAAGCCTGCCTGCCTGTCTCCGCGCTGGGGTGCAGGAAAGCACCACTGTCCATGGTGCTGCCTCTCTCTTCAGCTTTCTTTAGGCGCCGGCACACATCTCTTCACTCCATTTAAAGGGCCAGCCACAGGAAGTGTTGCTGGCTCCTCCTGATGATGACTTCCTGCTTCAGCCCTATAAAAGGGATTCTTCTTCAGTCTCTTGTTGCCTTTGGATCGGGTTCCACAGTCGACTGTGTCTTCTGATCGGTCCAGGTCCTCCGTGGTCTCCTTCTGCTTTGACGGCTTTGTCTCCATGTCTCTGATGTCTTTCGTTCAGGTCTTCAGTTGTCTCCATGTTCCAGATGTCCGTTGTCCAGATGTCTTCAGGTTCTTGACGTCCTCTGTCCCTGTTGTCCAGATATCTTCGTGTCCCCGGTGCCTGATGTCCTGCTCTTTGATCATCCCGATGTTTCTGATGTCTTTGCCTTCGTCTCCGCCTCCATGCCTTGGTCCCTCGATGTCCACTTTCCTGGCGTACCACTGTCGTGGTCCTTGACCAGTCCCGCGGGTGGATTGTGTAGGGCGCCTCATGGTACAAGTCCATCCTCATCTCTGCAGCGCAACCCTCTGGAGGACCTCCTGCTTCAGTCTATTGTTTTTAATCCTTGAGAATCGAATCCTGCATCAGAGTTGTCCCGGTCTTCAGAGCCTATTGCAACCTGTGTGAAGTCCATGTCAAGTCTCTGTCTGAACTTGCCCTGAGTCTGGCGTGGTCCGCGACCAGTCCCGCGGGGGGCTGTGTGGGGTGTCCCCAGTGCAGGTCTCTGCAATTGCTTAGTCGTGTTCCGGAATCAGCTTCCACTATTCCTGGAGTACTGCCTCGAGCCCAGCGTGGTCCGCGACCAGTCCTGTGTAGGGCGCGCTGTGTCGCAGACTCGCCCCAGCTCTTGATCCTGCTTCAGCTCTTATCTACAGTGTCTTGCCTTAGCCTCACCTACAATGTCTCACTTCAGCTTTCGTCTATAGTGTCTCGCTTCAGCCCTCATCTACGATGTCTCGCTTCAGTCCTCGTCCATGATGTCTCCGCTCCAATCCTCATCTGTGGTGTCTTGCTTCAGTCTTCGTCTATGATGTCTTACTCCAGCCTTCGTCTTCAGCATCCTCATCTTCAGCGTCCTCGCTTCAGTCTTCATCTGAAGTCCTCTGTGTCCTAAGGACTCCGTCTGCCCTCGTCCTCTGTCCGGCCTGCCGCCCATTGCCGTACCCAGCGGCAGGTCCGAAAGGGCATGGAATGGTCGGAGGACTGTTCATCTATCAACATTGTGTTGTTGGTAATCCTGGGGCATGCAGGTCCGGTTGAGGGCCAGACCTTGTTTCCTAGTCCTTGCTTCAGTCTTGTCCTGCTTTCGTACCCATGCTCGCACCAGCTCACCTCCCGCGGTGTGGCTTGGGGCTCCTCCATGGGCCATGCCGCGGCCCAAGGGCTCACATCACCAGCTTCAGAGATGACCGTGCCTTCGTGCCTCGGAGTGTACCAGCTGCTGGAGGTCATACTCATAATAGGACCTGAAGGCCACCAGGTCCTCGGGTTGTAACGGGATACGAAGACCCCAAGCTCTCGGTCCCTACATCTGCCAGAGGTCACGCTCATAACAGGTATTCATCCTGAGGGCCCGCCCCCTGAAACATCAGCTTTCAGGAGCCCTTCTAATCTCTGGAGCCCTACTGCAGCTATTGCCTGCCACTACTTTCTGTATCCATGGACTCTAAAGGTACTGTTGGTAATGATCAAGCACCTCTGCACAGAAACACAAGGTTTGTGAAGTCCAAGGGACCACAGCCACCCTTAAAAAGGAGAGGAAGTCCCAGGAAAATAATATTTTTTGTTAAGTACAAATATCACATTTCTGTTATAAATAAATGCACCTTAACCTTTGAAAATGTCCTTGTATAAAATTGTTCCTGCCCTTTATAGCCTGCTGGTGAGTCAGGAAATATATTTCCTGCAATTCTTCCTCACTCAGGTCATATGCCTCCTCTTCCTCTACCTCTTCATCACTGAGCCCTATAAGATGAACATATTGTCGCTCTTGAGGAGGCAAACCTTAGCTTTGGCCAGGTTATAAAGCATGCAGCAGGCTAGAAAATGCCACAGATCTTTGTTGGGTTGTAGAGAAGACATCTTCCTCCTGATCTGTCCAGGCAGCACAAATGTGTTTCGAGTAGTCCAAAGGATCTTTCAATGACTGCTATGGTCTGCTGGTGAGCCATGTTGTAGCATATATCAGCTGCAGTCTGTGGTTATGTCAGCAGGATCATGAGCCAAGGTTTGAGTGGATATCCTATATCACCTGTAGGAGACAAGGGAGAGAAGATCTGCATGAGATATCCCAAGCTGTAGCAACTCAATTGGGCCTAAGTGGTAAGACTACAAAGAGACAGGGAGATCAAAGAACAGAGATTTCTTGCCATGTCATTGTAGTGAGAGCAGGAGGATACCTTCAAGAAGTTGTCATGAATTCTTGATTGTGAGAGGATGTATGCATTGTGACAGGATCCAGAAATCCTAGGCAGTACTTTCCTAATGATAGCCTTGGCATTGCAGATGACTTGCATGTTGAAAGAGTGGAAGCCCTTGCGGTAGTGGAAGGTGATCTTGTTGTCTGCAGGTGTCTTTATAAAGATGTGTATGCAATCAGTTACCCTCAGAACAGAGTAATTTGGTAGAAATAATTTCTTGTTTTTGCTGCCTGCTTTGAGGGAAAGCTATATAGTGATGTGTTTTCCTTAGAAAAGCAGCCAGAAATTGATCAGTGCATATGGAGGTGGCTGACTGACCTATTTCAGCCATGACCCTTGAAGTATATGGAAGGCACCAATGGCCAAAAAAGCCAGATTCATAATATGTTTTCCTTGTTGAACCTGAACCTGAATCTGTGCAAGACCAGCTCTTCTTACAGATCCAGAAACTGTGCCCTGGTCCTATATACTCTCTATAAGGGATACCTCCTCCTTCTCCCCCTCTATTCTCTCTCCCTCATCAAACACAGTACCCTAAGTATCCATCACTTCACCACTACTCACACACATCACCAGTCCACTCCACAACACTCATATCCCCCTACCCCAGCTAGCCCCAATGACACACAACTCCTCCCAGTTAGCCTTAGTCTGCCCCGCGACACACACAAAGAGACGCATTTAGCCCCATTCAGCCCCAATTATACACACACTTACACAGCCCCAGTGACACACACACATATACACATACACACACACACACACACATACACACACACACATACAATTAGATCCAATCTGCCCCAGAGATACACATACATCCCCAGAACTGATGTGCCATCCACGGTTCCCACAAAGAATGAGAGTAAACTAAGGATGAGACAGAAGGACAGACCCTCAACAATACTGACAAACAAACTTATGAGCAAGGACATGGATTTCCCATTTAGCCCATACTCCTGCGTTTATTCCTAGCAAGCTGCCCTTTCTACTCACTAGGAATAGCCAGCACGCCAAACCCTAGGCCAAAAAAGCAAAAAAAGTTTGAATTTGATGCATTAAATAGCAGATCTAAAAGCATTCAAACTTACTCGATGCCTTTTGCACATACATTCATTATAAAATAGAGAATTATGTGCATATATGCAAACCATGTGCATTCTTTCCTGTGTGAACACGCAAGTACGTACGTTCTCAGCCTCTTTTGAAAATCGCTTATTCAGAAAATATTCACACGCACGCATGCATAAGGCATTTTTATGTATAGAACCCCTTTGAAAATGTATTCAATAGAGTATAATAAATGCTAAAAACAAATACATACAGTGGTCTCTCTTTTAAGAAATGGGTTGAAAACCAATATGTAGGTTATAAAGAAAAGGTCATAGAAGATAGGGTTGGATTTAAGAAAATGGCACACATATGACTGACGGTGGAGTGGGATCCACCAAAGATTAGAGAGAGTAGGGATGACAAGGCTTCTATCCAGTTATTGGGTGCCTTCAGTGTTTGTTGCCTAAATCCAGCCGATAGCAAAGTATAACTAATATAAATACTGAACAAGCATTCCCTTTAATTTATCCAAGATTTATTGTAAAGATCTTTGCTCTAGATGTATGGTACATTTAAAAGTTTCAAATGCTGTGCTTTTTCTATTTGAAAACAAGTTTATGGTTTAGTATGTCTCCGAAATTAATTGTTCATGAGACTATTCATCTTGAATTTGCACTCAGTTTAAAATTTTGCTTGGGTGGTTCAAAAATCTGTTCTGCAGCTGACATTGATGTATGTCGACTGGTATTTCAGTATAATTAACAAATTTTGTTTTTTATTTTGTGTATTTCATTTATTTTCTTCTACTTACTTTTAAATGTCAGCAATCTGCCCTGAAATATACCTTGACCTGAACAAATTATTCTTTCAATTATTCATAGTTATTTATTGCAAATGGATGAACACATTAAAGGAATAAAATGACCTTTTTGTTAAATTAGATGATTTTGCCAAAGACCTTTCTGGTTTTTTGTATGTGTAACCCCTGTTTTGGAGGATTGTGACTCCTTAAGGCAGATAACTATTTATCTTCAGGGGCTGCTCTAGCTAGCAATTTCATCCCAGGCTTGACTCTCAATCCCTGAGGGGATTCTTTTTATGGGGGTAAGCTCTCACTCGTGGCCCAGACAATGTTAAAATGTTCCAAGTGTGTGTATAGTCATTAGGTGCTTCCCATGACTTGAGAGGCTGCAGTGAATAGACAGGACCAGGCTCTGGGTGTTAAATAAAAGTTTACTGATTAATACTCATAAATTAAAGTCCATCCTTCCATCCATAATATTGAAGTTACTGTTGAATGTTGGTACATGTGTGGTTCTAGGTAGGTAGGTAGGTTTCCTTTTATCAGGCATCTGGGTAGCCCCATGGTGAATTTTAATCTATATTGTTGCCCAAAAAACAGATTTTGACATTATATCTGAACTGAAGATAATCTGACTCCAACCTGATACCTGTGGATGTAATGATCCTGGATGCTATGTAGCTCTCTTACATGCAGAGACCCTCAGTGATCTGCAGTCTCAACTGCTCAGGCTTGCCTCAAAGACAATGAGGCAGCACTGCCATGCCTTAAATGTTTACCTCATTCACAGCTCCCTGCCTCATCAACAAGTCTCCATTACTCCCTGCTGTGGACACCCTTGCACTTTATCTTGCCTTGCCTAGGTTTCTGTTTAGCTTTTGTCTGTTTAGCCTTGTCCTATTTGTGTCCTTCCCTCCTGTGTGGCTTCCAGGTGGCTTTCCTGCCTGATCCTTCTCCCTGTCTCCTATGGAACCTTCCAGTGGCCCTCCTGCCTGATCCTTCTCCCTCTGTGGTTTCCCAGTGGCCCTCCTGCCTGATCCTTCTCCCTCTGTGGTTTCCCACTGGCCTTCCTGCCTGATCCTTCTCCCTCTGTGGTTTACCAGTGGCCCTCTTGCCCATTTTCTGTCCTTGCTTGTCTGATCCATGTCTTGCCCTGTATTCTGTTTCTGTTTTGCCCTGCCCTGGTCCTGCCCTGTGCCTGTCTAGCCCTGTCCCTGTCTTGGTCTTGGTGTTTTGCTTGTCCTGCCCCTGTTTTGTCTTGTTCCTGTCTTTGACCTTCTGGTGTCTTGTCTGTCTGGTTCCTGCTGTGCCTTGAACCTTGTTCCAGTTTTGTCCTGTCTTTGCTCTGTGCTTATTTGCCTTGTTCCTGTTTCCTTTTCTGTACTGGTTCCTGCCTTCCTTCCACCTTGGATTGATTTCTATTGCTGACTCGGTCTGACCTTCGACATTGCTTCACTTGCTGCCAGCCCTGGCTTAGTCTGCCTTGTATCTGCTGGAGACCTTGCTTCAAGTGCACCACCAGTGAAGTTTTGATGGCCACCAGAACCTGTGGGATCAATCCAATGGGGAGACAGAAGATCCTGCATTGCCCTGCTCATTAACCCTGTGCTGCTCCTGCCTGGCCATGACAGTCGGCAATAAGTTCCACAACCATGAAGGCTTTTTCTCTTGTCCCTGTTAATCTTATCTAAGCTACTGGTGGTATGAACAACAAAGATCTTTGTGAGCATCTCAGCAGTGGCCCAGATCATACAGGAAAAAATGGCCTTTTAGATACTCTGGGCCAAGGCTATTCAACACTCTGAACACTAATGTAAGTAGTTAGAATTGGTTGTAGTAGCATATTGGTAATCGATGCAACTTTTTAAACACATGCATCATATGCTTTCTAACAAGGAGTAGCCTAGTGGTTACAGCAGCAGGTTACAAAATAGGAAAGCCAGGGGTCAAATCCCACTGACAATCCTGGTGTTCTTGAGCAAGTCACTTCACTCTCCATTGGCTCAGATCCAAACTTAGAGGTCTACAGTATTTACCAAGCTCACAAGCAATCCAAGACATGGAAAGAGAGGTGATGAAGTGGAGTGGAGGACTAGTCTAGTGGTTTGTGGAGAAGATGCCAAGTGGTCGGATGAGCAGGCTGAGAATCATGAAAGCCAGGGCTCTAATTCCCCCCTCATGCTCCTTGTATCCTTGGGAAAGTCACTTCACACTCCATTGCCTCAGGTACAAACTTAGAAGTCTATTTACTAGGCCACAGCATTTTCCCCAGAGGAGAAAATACTACATATTTAATAAGCTGCAGTACTTAGTATCATAGCTTCATAGATCCTGCAGTTTATTCCCCTGTAGTAAAATACCATGGTTTAGCAGAGCCCCAGAAGAAGCACACAATGGCTGCACTTAACTGTGGGACTGCCATGATTTAAAGGACCTGATTAGCCCAACTACACCCCTAAGTACCCCCAAATTTACATAGATCTTGTGAAACCCCTTATCCCAAGCCCTGCCTTCCCTTGAAATGGCCAAATGAAAAAAAAGGTAACATTTTTAAAGTGAAGGTATGGTAGAAGCCTTGCTTCCTCCCCACACAACTCCTCCCCTTTTTCCACAACCCCTATGGATCCCAGGCCCCCCTCCCCCTACTTTCTTGACCACATCTCAGCCCCTACCTAACTAGCCCCGGAAGTCCAGTAGGAGCCAGGAGCAACCCTAGGGATCTGGACTCAGTGTGACAAATTCAGTATGGCACCAGTTGGCCAAAATTATACCTATAACTATTTTATAAACATATGTATGTATATTTTAGGTGGGTAAAAATATATAACATGTCTGCTTAATTACTCTCATTTAAATGTGAAGGTAGGTATTTCATAAAATATGCATGTTTGCTATTCTGAAAGAATTTGTATGTGTACTTGAACTCACCAATTTGTCAATACCCCCACCAGTTTGCCTAGTTCTTCTCCCCAGTTCACTTAGACAGCCCAGCACTTCGCCCTGAATCCCTACCAGTTCACCCAGACTTCCCACTCAAAAACTGCAATCAAAAGAGAAATCTGATATCAATTGCTCGAATCCATTAGCAGGTGGAAATATATTGGGACAAGTTTTGCAATGTATGCCCGTATACCTCTGGCAAAATAGCAGCTTGCACGCGTACTTCTGAACCCTGCCCCAGAGCACCCCTAGACCACCCCTTTTCCCCCACTGGTAAAATGTACATGCCATACTATACGTACGTGCATACTCTGGAAACTTTTAAAATAACATATATTCATGTAGATGCTACTTATGCCTGTATATGAAACTTTTATATGGGAAATCCCTTTGAAAATTCACTCCAAAAAAAGCAGCAAAGCAGCACCAATAGTGGCATGAGCATCTCAAGGCACTTAAAGAGGTGCAAAAATGAAGACACCAAAGTACCACGACAGGGGCAACAGATCGCAAACAGTCAGCTGAAACCAGAGAAAACAGTTGAGATGATGCATAGTGGTCCTGATGTGCAACTCAGTCCTCATACCTGGGAAGAGGGCAAAAAACTAATCAAATCATTTTGAAGTCAGAAGATAGTGCATTTACTATCCCTGGGCGGGAAGTGGCTAGCAGAAATGTCTGAAAGAGGTCTGAAGTGGTCCTGATATAGTTTCTTTATGGTGTCAATGGCGGAAGGGCCCGCGGAGCCAGGACTGGAGATTGACTTCCCCTTTGCTGGGCCTGTGCATAGGTAAAAATTCCCCAGTTCAATAAAACAGCCCAGTGCCAGGTTCCCACCCATTTTGTGGATGGAGGAAACATGGCATTGAGAATTATATCTCCTTGTTGCCACTTAGGTACCCATTGCTCTTCAAGCCTTGAATGGTGCTAGGTCAGTAGTGGCTCCTGGCTGACAGAGATCGGGCCTTCTCTTAGTTGGTTTGCTTGCTAATGAAGCCTAAAATGGGCAGTTTAATCATAAGTCTCCATGACATAAATAATGGTTGAATATTGGATTTTCTTAAATATCCATTGTCAGAATTGGAGATATTTGGTTATTTGTGATTTTAAACACTCCTAAAGTTAGTTGCACAGTCCTAAATAAGGATATTTGGAGCAAGTAGGAAGGAGATTTGGCTTACATTTTACATTATGAGGAACCTCCCCACCATGTGATACTGGTGAGGATCCACTATTCAGTGCCTTTCAGCATAGCACAGTTATAGAGTGTTGGAGCTTGTGTCGGTCTCAAGCTCAGGATGCTCAAGGCTTGGCAATCCTGTTGCGCTGATGATGGGACAGAGCACAACCTGGGTCTCTTTAGGATGGGACAAGGAGAATGTGTGCCCTTGCAGTGAAGACAGTCCAAGTCTCGAATCCTCCACCGACCTGCATGCCCATGAGATCACCAATGCAATGGTGGTCTCTGAATGGTCCTTTGACCGTTCCAAGCCCTTTCGGACCTGCCACAGGGAGTAGCAGAGGCTGCAGGCCAGACAGAGGTCATGGTGGAAGGAAGTCGTAAGCATTGGAGCTTAGAGTGAAGACTGGAACTTGGAGTAAAAGCTGGAATTGGAGTGAAGACTCTGATGAGGAGCTTGGGTCGAAGACAGGAAACAAGAGGGTTGAGCAAGACCCTCAGGTGCCCTACACAGCATATGGGGCTGGTCGTGGACCACACTGTCCCCTTTGTGCCCTACACAGCCAGATGGCTGGTCGCGGACTACGAGGAGATCGGGATAGGCTCAGGAAGTCTCATAGCGCAGGGTAGTGGAAACCCCTAGGATCTTCCGGAGTCGGAACTTGGGAATCAGATAAACCTTGGAGTATGGAAACTCAGGATAAAAGCAGGGAATCTCCGGAGGCACGGGTCCCACCGGACCTGGTGCATTAGGACCGGGAACATGACGGAACCTGGGACATCAAGGAACATCAGGACATCAAGAAACATCAGGAGACCATGAAGATACAAGATACTGGATAAACAAAAGTCCATGGACGAAATCAGGATGCCAGGAAGGAGCTGGAAACAAGAGGTCCTTGGGAGGACTAGCCCAAGAGGACTAGCTCCTTGCCGAAGCAAGGACTGACTGACGGAGAAGCCCTTTTATAGGACAGGAAGCAGGTAACTCCCTGGGAGGAGTCCAGATGGGCCACACCTGGCTGGCCCTTTAAATCAAGCAAGAAGCCATGGGCCCTCCCCTTAGGAAGGAAGGGGCAGGACCCTGGACAGCGGCCATGCTGCCGCTGTATGCTGAGCCGGAGAGGAGATGGATCAGGCCTCAGGGCAGGCCCGACGAGGGAGCGGCGGTGTCCCAGCCGCATCAAGAGGCTGACAAGCGGCTTCCTGCCGCAGGCAACATCGTGGACGCGGTCTCCATGCCTCGGAAGTAGATGGCAGCATCGGCGGCTGTCAGGCTGCGAAGGCTCTCAGGCTGCGAAGGAAGGCCCGGCACGGCTCCTGCAAGATGGCAACCAGACCGCGGAGGACCGTGGCGATGACGGCTCCAGGCTGGCCACGAGAGCAGCGAGATAGCGGACTCTGGGCCACGAGAAAGTCAGGCTGCGGCCTAGTCGGGACGGCGGTGGAGGTAAGAGGCGGCTCATGGCTCCGGCCATAGCCACATCGCAACATAGAGCTCTTAAGTTGTGTTTGTTTGTTGGAGCAGCTATATGATGTCCTTTGTTTTAATTTTTTTTCTTTTTTATTTGCTGGTGTAGATCAGGATGCTATCTGATAGTGAGGATGCATTCTGAAAGGGTGGGGTGGGTTGTTTTCAACTGGGGGAAGGGTGGAGGGAGCAGCCTTGAGGTTAGGAATGTCTGGATATAAGAGAGGTTGAAATATACATAACATCCCCTACCTATCCATTCAGGTGATAACCTTTACTCACCCATTCAATCATTTTGGTAATTATCATGCTCACTGTTCAGTTAGCACCATGACATGCAGCTTCCTTGGCAGGAGGTTAAAGGAATGAAATCCCCTTGATAACCAACCCTTCACTTCAGGCCAGGTAGCATGAAGGATTTTGATATGCATTGTCTTCACATTACACTTGCATTAATGCATCATTTTCTTTGCACATTTACTAAAAAGCAGTTTAATTTTAGAGGGAAAAATTTATTTTACTGAATCCTATGTTAACCCATTATGGCCCAAATATTTTAAGAGGCTGTTCTCTAAATAGGACACTGAGAATTAATAGGTTAATTGATGTTTTAGCCATGTACCTTACATATTTTTTGATGTGTACACTAAAACATTTTTTGCATGAGTTTTATTGCATAGACCCTTACATGTATTTACAGATGCATTACATATTTTACTCACATACTGAAGACTAGAGAATCCCTTCCCCTCTTAGTACATCTGGCCCATAGAATGTGATTGCAACCTCCTTATGAAACAAATAATATATTCCCCACCACAGTTTAATAGAAGACCATTTTGTCTGGAGTAATACATAATGATGCTAACTTTCAAAACGTTTTGCATGGCCAAATAGCTGTTTATATGTGTAAAAAAACCTGCTGAAAATTGAAAACAGTCCCCCTCCACCCCCACTATGAGTGGGGGTGGAGGGGGACTGTTCACAGCATGGATATTTTCACTCGTTTCAAAAACAGGGTAGAGAAGAGGCTGAGATGGATCAGGGGAGAAAACATATGCACAGAGCTTTTATTTTTAAAACCTAGTGCATGCATTTTCTATATCTTTGTTTGTACCTGCTTCAAAGCAGGTAGAAACACATGCAGGTACCATCTTGACCCCCTGACTGCAGAAGCCTCATGCTGCAAACTTACATCCTATTTAAAAATTGCCTCACTGTGATTTACTCTTTCTTTCCAACATAATAAGAGCATTATATATTTTGCAAAAGCATAGTATACCAAAACATATATGGGGTATATTTTCAAAACATTTATATGGGTAAAATTAGCATATACATGCGAAGTACATTATACTCATTTACAAGTTATTTTATAAACATTAAAATTATGTGCATATTTTTTGTCTCATGCACACATCTATGCATGAAAAGGGGTGGTCTAAGGGCATTCTGGGATGGGTCCATGAGGTACACATGCAAGATGCTATTTTATAAAAATGCATGCACATTTGGCAACGTATTCACATTATTGTATACCTGCTAAGTATCTTGCACAATTGATATCAGATTCATCAGTTGTTTACTATGGGTTAGGTGGGAGGTCTGGGTGAACTGGGACAGTTTAGAAAGAAAAACTAGGAGGGGCTCTGACTGTTCTGATTCTGCCTGTTCTGCAGTCTCCCAACCATCAGAGGTCCTTGAGGAGCTGCTCCTACCCTCTCTCCAGTAATAGTTTCTGTGACCTCAAGACTCAGCAAGGCCCAGCCTATTTAACCTTGTCTGGTTATGCTCAGGGCCTTGTCTTCCTGTCAACTTTATTTATTTTATTTTACTTGGCTCTCTACTTGGCTCCACATTTGTGTATGCTCAGTAGCCTCCTTAGGTCTTTTGCTTTTGGCTTATTCAGTGGTCTCCCTAGGCCTTCTTCTTTTGCCTTGCTCTGAGGCTTTCCCAAGCCTTCTGCTCCAGTTTTCTCTGTTGCTTTCCTAAGCCTTCTATTCTGGTTTTGCTCTGTGGCTTTCCTAAGCCTTTTGCTCTAGTTTTGCCCTGTGGCTTTCCCAAGCCTTTTGCTCTAGCCCTGTCCTGTGGCCTCTTTGACTTTCAGCCTAGCTCTGCATCCTTCTTAGGCCTTTTGCCTATGTGACCTTCGGGTCTTCTGTATATGGCCTCTGGGCCTTCACTGTGATCTGTCTGGTCTAATCTCTGTCTTGTCTGTGTCTTGTCCTGCCTGGTTCAGTCCAGTCCTGTTCCTTAACCTAGCCATTGTCCTAACCTCAGTCTTGTTGCAGCTTCCAGCCCTACAGCCTGCATCTCCAGTCCTGCCCAGCCTCTGTCCACAGTCCAGCTTGACCTTGCCATCAGTCCTGCTTGACCTAAGTCTCCAGCCCTGCCTGGCCTTAGCTTCTGGCCCTGAAGCCCGCTTCTCCAGTCCAGCCCTGCCTCAGTCTCCAGTCCTGCCTGGCCTCAGATTACAATCCTGTAGCCTGCACCTCCAGTCCTGTTCAGCTTCACTGGTGCCAGTTCCAGTCAGTCCAGGTTCCAGTCCAGCAATGTCCTCAACACCAGCCCCTGTCTAAGTTCTGCTAGCCGCAGGAACTCAAGGGCTCAACCTGAAGGGGAAGGTGGCTGGTATATGTCAAAGATTCCCTAGCTCAGTTCTGTTTTGCCCTGTAGCCCTTGATAGTTTCAATGAGGGTTCCCCAGCCTGGCTGGGTTCTCAACCACCATACCTGGGAACTTTTGATTTTCAGTCATCCTGACATTGTCGAGGAATAGTGGAAAGGAAGTGCGGCAGCAGGGGAGGAGGAAATACACAAACGTTCTCCTCTCTCTGTCATACACATACACCCCTTTCTATTCTTTCTTCTTACTCTCCCTTCCCCTTCAGTCTCACTCACTCATCCCTCTTCCCTTCCCTCCCAGTCACTCACCCCCTCATTCCAACTCACCTTCCCTTTTCTGAGTTACTTACCCCTCTCTTCCTTCTCAATCACTCGCCCCCTTCCCTTTCAGTCACTCACCCCACCATCACTTCTCTCTCAGTCACTCATCTTCACCCTTCCACTCATCCCTTCCCTTCCCTTTCCATCATTCACCCTCCTCCACCTCTGCTGCTGGGCGGGATGGGGTCCTTGGCAGTATCTGGTAGGGCTAATACTAGCGTTTTTGCTGCTGCCCTGTGTGAACAATTACTGTGTTGCGCCCCCCCCCCCCCTTCCTGGTTCCCTTTTTTTTTTAAACATGGACAAAACAGAGTAGAAACTGTCAGTCTCGCATTCTGTTGCAGGTCCTCTTCTCCACCGAAAAAAAGCCATGCTCCCTCCAGCAATCTAAACTCTCCCTGACACTCTTCCTGAACTTCAATGTCAAAATTGGGCAGGAGTCATCCACTAACCATGGAGTCGACTGGCCCAGTAGCTGGTACCATTTTGTTGTATAGAAATGCATGCACTGCTATGGTGCCACCTAGTAAACCCATATAGTATTAGGCCTATTGTAACATGTTGGGTGTGGGTTTAGCCCTCAGAAAGCCTTGAGAAAACTAAATGACAATAGTGATATTGTAAAATTTCCATATTAAAATAGTACTAACTGCCAGCACTCAACAGGAACAACCCTATCTATGAAAAGGCAACACTGCAAATATTTCACCAGGACTTAAAACACCAATATATGTCTTGTGGGGAAAATAGAACAAACCAGGCTGTTATAAATCTTTACATAGAAACTGCAATCTAGCAGAATATCCCTCCTCAGTTAAACATGCAGAACACAGACTCACCCTTGGTCCCTCACCAATACAGAATAAATACAGAATAAAGAGACCATACAGTATAAATATAGAATAAAGAGACCATACCGTATAAATAGAAACATATAGACAGAAACTGAACTGCAAACTGAAACAAGTCAGACTCTGTATGTAATGCAGCAATGGAGAAACAAAACATCACCAGTCCTCATAAATAATCAAACTATAAAATCAAGAATATAAATCAATCCTATTACTAAAACCATACTAATAAAAAAGAATATCTCCAACAAACTAAGGAACAGAATAACATCCAATAATTAAGAGCTCATACAAAAATTTCAAAATTTTCCAGACAGCAATAAAATATTTTAAAATGGCAGACACAGCCTTCCAATAATTAAAATTAAGGGTAAAAAATTTGCTGTACTACATATCTGAAAACTTCATTTCCAAGCATCCTGAGCATGTCGTGGATTAGTGGGGTAGCACAAATTTTCTTCACACCCTCCAAAGGCAGGCTCACATTCCCACACACACACTGAGGCAGATTCCTATTCACACACACTCACCCAAGCAGGTTGCCATTCACATACACAAACACCTCAGGTCAGTTTCCCATTCCCATACACACACACACACACACACACGCACACACACACTCAGGTTTTGATTCACTTACATACATCCAGCCAGGTTCCCATTCATACACACATATCCAGACAGGCTCTCATTCACTCATTCACACACATATACCATTAGAAGCAGACAAGGGAGCTCATTCCTCTTCTCCTCTTTGTGTGCCGCCTCCTGCATTAGTTAATTCTCGTGGGGCTTGCACTTCGTCTATGCTGATCATGTGCATCACGAGATGAGTATAGAGTAGTGCTAGCTGGGGAGGAATAGCCTAGTGGTTAGAGCAGTGGACTATGAACCAGGAGTCCAGGGTTCAAGTCCTGCTGTCGCTCCTTGTGACCTTGGGCAAGTCACTTTACCCTCCATTGCCTCAGGTACAAAAACTTAGATTGTAAGCCCTCTGGGGATAGAGAAATACCTCCAGTACCTGAATGTAAACCGGTGTGATATCTCAATTGAGATCGAATGTCGGTATATAAAAATAATAAATAAATAAATAAATAAATGATTTGAATACCGAACGCTGGCACAGAGGAGCAGGAGAATGGGTTACTTCCTTGCGGGTCTTCTCATCTTCTCGGCCACCAGTGGAATGGAGTCTACTGGTGGCCTCACTGCCATCCTGTTCATTTTGGCCACTAATAAGATGGGGTCCATCAGCAGCCTCATGGCCCTCCTCCTCTTCTTGGTCACCAATGCCCCCTCTAGGTTTGCACACTTGGTAGCACCGGACCTGACCAGGGGCCTCTTCCACTTCTTCTGCCGGGCATCTGTGGGGTCTTTTCTTGGCTGGGGAGGATGGGATCCCTGCCCCCCCCCTCAGGCACCCCCAACAGCATGGTGCCCGTGGGCCTTGGCTGTCCCTCTCCTTGATACACAACTGGCACCTGGAGTTTTCGGATATTGGCCCAGAGAACCGGCAATTCCTGCAGAATTCCAGAGTCTCCGGCCAAATCTGGAGAGTTTCCAGGTATGTCAACCACAATACTGACATGGAGAAGGAATGGGTGACCTAATGGAGGATTTTGGAAACTGGCAATTTCAAGTAGGCACGCATGTTTTAAAATATATCCGCATGTAAACAGGGTTTTTTGCATGTGAGTCATAATTTTTTTCACATGTAAAATATATACACACATGTTTTTAAAATAGGTAAGAAAAGTATGTACTTTCAAAGTATTACAGATATTTGCATGTAAGGAAACATATGCATGTATGCTAATGGGTAGACATAATCTTATTTTATAATCTGCATGTATCTAATATTCACAGTGTATAAGATATTTTAGAGATTGCATAGCCATATATACGTATATATGGAGTTGTGCATAATTGTTTGGAAGCTATCCTCATAGTTTACATGTCATTTAAAAAAACTGCATATAATATGATTGTGAAAGAGACATATCTACTTTCTATAATTGAAAATCCGAGGCTGGTCCTGTGTATGGTTCTCAGAGCGGTTTTTCCCATACATCTTGACAATGAATTGCAATAATCCTACACTGTCAGTCCTGGTCTATTTCTCAGCACAAAAATTTCAGTTGTAGAAGATTGGTTTTGTGATCTTGACAAATGTATGTTATGAACTAGAATGGAACTACCAAATAAAGTATATAGCATTTGGCATATCAGTTGGGATTAAATCTAGATCCCCCACTGTTACAATAGAAGAGAATGTTACAATTACCCCAAACTCCATAGTAAGTTAACCTAGCTAAGAATGTATAGTTTTCCTAGTCACACCTCACTGTAGTAATCTGGGACTAATTCTTAATTCTTATAGAGTATTCTTTTGATATTTGTGGTGCATCTTGCAATGTATTTGCCCATAATTATCTTAGTCTCTCTCTCTCTCACACACACACACACCCTGTTTTGGTTATTTAATAACGAAAACAGAGAACACTATACGCACTTAGCCATATTGCATTATCTAACAATTACTGCCTGTGTTTTAGAATAAATATTACTTAAATTGGATGAAAAAGCCAGTTCATGCATCACTACAGAAATAAAAATGTAATCATTTTTGGCAAAAACACATCTAAAAAGATGAGCATAAAGTGCTTTAAAATCCCATATAGTGATTATTTTTCTCCAAAATGTGCAAATATAGGGATAGATTTTCAAAGGGTTACGCACGTAGGTTACGTGCGTAACCCCCGAAAACCTACCCCAAACCCCCCTGCGTGCACCGAGCCTATCTTGCATAGGCTCGGCGGCGCGCGCAAGCCCCAAGACACGCGTAAGCCCCGGGGCTTTCCTGGGGGGGCGTCAGGGGGCGTGTCGCAGCACATCATCCGGGGGCGTGACCGCGGGGCGTGGTTCCGGTCTGGGGCTTGGCCGTGGCCTCCAGACCAGCCCCCGGACCGGAACCTGGCACGCTGGCAGCCGGCCCATGCGCGCAAGTTACGCCTGCCTCAAGCAGGCGTGACTTTGGGAATAAAGGTAGGGGGGGTGTAGATAGATCTGGGGGGGGGGGGGGTTAGGTAGGGGAAGGGATTGGAGGGTGGGGGAGGCAGAAGGAAAGTTCCCTCCGAGGCCGCTCGGAGCGGCCTCGGAGGGAACGGGCAGCGCGCGCAGGGCTCGGCGCAAGGTGCATAAATGTGCACCACCTTGCGCCCGCCAACCCCGGATTTTATAAGATACACACAGCTACGTGCATATCTTATAAAATCTGGTGAACTTTTGTTTGCGGCTGGTGAGCGAACAAAAGTACGCGCTCTCGCTTTTTTATAAAATGTACCCCATAGTGCAAATAATAATGCGCTACATAGTTCATCTCGCAAGGTGCAAATCACATTATATGATTTCCATGAAAGCTTAAAAAAATGCCAACATGCTACAACTTCAAATGTAGTTATCTGCTATCATGCAAGCTCAAAAATTCCCAAAAATACAGATTTAATTGCTGCAAGAAAGGCCTCTGTTTCACCCATGATAGCTTCCTCAGGATGATTGTACCAAATAAAAAAAACTATAGTTAGTGTGCACTAACACAAAATTCAAAAATCCACAAAATTTCATCAATTTTTTTTTCATTTTGGGGCGCTCCCAAACCACAATGAAATAGACAATTTCATTGCCATTGTCTAGTTTGTTTAAAATGAATACACATTCCTGTTATAAAGAGAATCCAAATTTATCAAATCCAAATTTACACGGTATTAAAGGGACTGACAGGCTCAAATAGGGAAAATATGTGAAATATCTTAAGAACATAAGAAGTGCCATGCTGGGTCAGACGAAGGTCCATCAGGCCCACTATTCTGTCTCCAACAGTGGCCAATCCGGATCATAAGAACCTAGCAGATCCCCCAATAATTGACCTATTTCTTATATCTCCCTCTCAGGATAAGCATATACTTTAACAAGTCTACCTGACTAATAACTGCTTAAGGACTGTTCCTTCCGAGCTAGTCCAGTCCTCTTTTGAGCCCCATGTTTAGTTACCAAGTATTTTGGCTTAACATAAAGTCTTAAAGCACTTATTGCGTACAGTCTGCTTTATCTTGTTGACAGGACAAGAAATGAAAACTCTCATTCATGCCAGCTAATTATTAAACATATAGGGGTAAATTTTCAAAACATATGCACAGGCGCGCGCATGTTATAAAATCGGAGGTCAGTGCGCGCAAGGGGGTGACGCTAGTGCATCGTGTGTGCGCCGACGCCCACGGCCTCCCCTCCCCCCTGGCCTTTATCTTACCTTTTGCACCTGCCTCTGGGAAGGCGCAAGTTGCGTGTGCCAGCAAATTGCTGGCACACGATTCTCTGACACAGTGACAATTGGCCGCTGTGCTGGAGGCCTCTGGCCCCGCCCCACCCCTGGACCACCCCTTTTGTAAAGCCCCGGGACTTAGACGCATCCCGGGGCTTTATGCACATCGCCGGGCCTTTATAAAATAGACCCGGTGCGCGTAGAGGTTTTAAAATCCGGTCCATATCTTACAACAACCACTTTCACTTAGATGCCAAAGCCATGCTGAAAAAGCTCACTTCTATCCATACCTTGAAAATTTCAAAAACTAAAATAAAAAATTATGCAAGTGAAACGAGCAAGAAAAAGCTTATAATGGCTTATGCAAATTCAATATTAATATTAATAAACCACCTTCATACCTGATCATAATTGCAGCAACTCGCTTTCTACCTAACCAGTTAGTTATATCGTACTCAAGCAATCATTTGTGTTTAAAGAGGCATGACAATTAAAATAGATTGTAAAAACTAAACTCATAAAAAGAAAAATTCATGATAAAGTTGGATTAAATCCTTAAGGGTTCATCATTTGCCATAGAGAAATAGAAAATAAGATGAAGAAATTGCTACTGATGTTGTGTAGTATACGTATCCTCTGCTGTGAATCAAATAATCATTAGCATTTATAAAGATAACTCACTCTCTCTCTCTCTCTCTTTATATATATATATATATATATATATATATATATATATATATATACTTCCATTATACCCTAAGGTAAACCAGCACTGATGTACCAACTACAAAACATACTATTATTTACATCAAAACTTTATTTAGATTCCTGAAAAAATTATTGAAAAAAATTATACAGTGTTGAACAATATTAACCAGCTATCCATGTAGCAAATAAATGGTAGATTATATGACAATATAGTTAAACACATACTTGTAAAAAAAACTTTCCAGATTAAATATATCAATGGACAAAGCTATGACTTATCAAATGTATGTTAGAAACTGATTCTACCTTCAAAAATCAGTAAATATTTTCTTATGCAGGATTTCATCGCTGTGCCATATAAAATTGTTCCAGTTTTAGTTTAAATACATATTTGCATCTATGTGATAGTGGTTACATGCTTTGTACAATTGCTATTTGGCATATATGGCATAGTAATTTTGCAGTAATTATGTTTGAACTCCGCTAGAGCGGAGACAAAAGAAAGTAGAGAATCAGTATCCGATATACATATGGTTAATGTAATAGAAGCACGTCCGAGGCACTGAAGCAAGACGTCTTGCGGAGAGTTCTGTTTGAACAAATCTGAGCAGCCTACTATTTGAAGAATATTCATGTCTCATAATGCATCTAACACAATAACAATTGTTACATTGTGAACATGTTGTTTGAAGACCAGTGTTTCATATAGCAACCTACATTATAATTTGTGCTGTATTGTGAACAAGTTGGATACTTGTAACTGTTTTTCTAAGAACAATAGGATCATTCTTTGTGATTTTGATATTCGGTTTTAAAATTCCTTCTTTTCATTTTCAGTTGTGTTATTGCTATTTAATATATTTAAGTGACATATTTGTAAAGGACTTTTTTAAAATAACTTTTTGTGCGCAAGAAAAAACATTTATTCTAAATATTTATATTTCTATGTATTTACATTTTGGGAGTTGGCATATTCACCAAGTATGGTATATATGTTAATTTTTGATATTTTTATATTTCCAACATCGTTCAATGTAACACGTTGTTCTGTATGTAAACCGGAGTGAAGGCAACTCTGCTATACCTCGGTATATAAAAAATGCTAAATAAATAAATAAATAAATAAATAAATATGTGAAAGAAAATAATTATCGTGTTTTTTCCTCTTCCTCTTTTTGAGTTCCCGCTGGCTTGAGTGAAATGCGGGAGGAAGGCTCGTCTGTGGATAGTCTCTAAATATTTCTAATTGAAATTTCAGTGGTACGGCCGCCCAATAGGGGGGAGGTCCCGTACATACAAATTTGTTTTTTTTCCTTGCTGATTCAAGTACCTTAGTTCTGGCTGTCACAAAGAAATACTCAGTTCTGACTACTGAACAAGCCAATTGAGATTTAAAGTTTGTGTACATTCTTGGCTCCTCCCTTTTTTTATGTGAGTGGCCCATAAAAGATTTTCGGGGGTTCTTTATGAAATGGGTCCCCCTGAGGAAGCCACTATTAACAATACAAGGCCCTTGTCAGGGCTTTTGACACCATACCCAGGAGGAACACCACACCATTACAGTTTCATGTCTAGTTTATATTAATGTAATCTGCTTTCAAGGGCTGAAAAGCAGAATATAAAATCAGTACATAGCAATCTTGGGTGCTTAGCCTGCTGCCCATATCCATGCTGGAAGTGCCTTTAAGGGAGTGTATAAGGACCGGCTACAGCCATCTGGCCTAGTCCTCCTTAAAAGCCAACCCTGCAAGGGATTCTGGGCCAGGGAGGATCCCTGCAGCCTTGGCTAAGGCTGAGGAGGTTCCAGAGGGAAGACAGGAAGCCAGCCTAAGCAAGAACTATATATATTGGATTATTGTGAGATTGCTGAGATAAATGGCCTCTGTGCTGTACTTTTGTTTTTGCTTTTAAATACACAATGTCTGTGTGTAGAATTAGCCAGAGTGTGTCCTCCTTTTTGTGCTCCTGGATATTTCCCAATTCTTGGCCACACCCGAGCAGCCACAGTGCCTGTGATAACAGTACACTACATTCTGGGACCTCTTAAAGGGGGCACAATGAGGTACTGAGTGAGTGAAAGTGCTTTTTGGAAGTGGCAGGGGAAGGCTGGTGGGAGAGAGGCAAGAAGGTAATATTTTTATTTACTACTTAGCAGGATGACAGTCGGGAGGGCTGGATGATTTGGCACCATTTCTTTATTGGTTTCCTTTGGAGCTGTTTGGAAGAGCTCTTGGCCAGTAGTGATATTAAACATTTGTGGTGGGGGGTAGGAATCAGATTGGGAGGGCCACAGTTAAGTTTTTTTTCCTTCTTAACTTCTTATGAGTCCCAATTAACTGCATATCTTATGAAGCTATCTGGTCAAGTGGCAGGTTATCTGGCTATAGCAGTCTATTGTGCTCGGTAGCTCACAGGTCAGGCCCATGGACAGCTGCTCTTAGCTCCGGCACCGAGGCTGACTCATCACCAGCAGATGCCAAGGGAGACCCCTGAAGATGGATGCAGCAGGTCGCCACATACTGGCCACCTCTGCCTTTCCTGGGGACACCAACACTGCTCTCCCATGTCCGCACATCAGGCCGCCACGCTCAGCCAACTTCCGAAGCTGCATCAGCCCCAGGTCCTCCAAATGTGCTCACATGCTCGACCATGCCCTTCTTAAAGGGCCAATGGCAGGAAATGATGATCGGTGCTTCCTGATGACATCACCACATAGGGCATATATAAGGCCACTCCTGTAGTTGTTCCTGGCCTCGGCAATAGTCAACTTCCTCAAAGTAGTGCATAGCCTTAGCATATTCCTGTTGCTGGCTTCATGGTCCTGGTCTGTATTCCTGTGTTCCTAATTTCTGTTCCTGGTTCCTGTGTTGGCAGTGGTCTGTGTTCCTGAGCTCTCGTCTTCTTTGTGGTCAGCTTTCAGTTCCTGGTCTTCTTCATGGTTATCCCTCTGTGTCTCCACTCCCACTTGTGCTATTCCTTGCCTCCCTATTCTCTCTTTGTTCCTCCTTGCCTTTCAAATGGATTTCTGGTGTTGACCTTGGCCTGGACTCCAACTCTGATTGTACTCCACCTGCCACTGAGCATTGCCAGACGCTGTCTCCGCTTGTATATCCTGTGCGCTAGAACCTGGCCTGCAACTCTATCAACTCAATGAATTCTCACCTCATCAGCAGAGGCCTATGCCTAAGACCTACTAGCCCCGTCACCTGAGGGCTCAACCTAAGGGGAACAAGGGCTGGTATAGGTGAAGCTCCATTTGGGCCTCTGCAACCGCCAGCACCACCAGCCAATGGTAGGGACCTTCAGGGCCCCTCCCTGCAGGTGGCGCCAACTTCACCTTAGTCCAAGGGTCCATGCCTGCAAAACATTGCTGAGGCCAAAGTCCTGGTGAATGTGACTGCCCTTCAGGTTATTCCAGGTCTAGCCATAAACTCCAGTAACAACAGCAGTTCCTGGAGATGCTAGCAGCTTCCATGGAAAGCTTCAACACACACCTGGATGCTATGGTGGCTTCAGCTGCCCCGACTCCTCATGTGGCAGCATCTCTCACTCCTGTGGCACTGAGTAATCCCATCATTTATTTGCCGGCTCCTCCTTGGTACACTGATGACCTGAAACTGTGCTGGGATTTCATCAATCAATGCTAAGTGCACTTTTCCCTTCAATGTGCACTGTTCCCTGAAGATTCTGTCAAGATTACATTCATCATTTTCCTCCTCAATGGTAAGGCCCTGGCTTGGTCCTCACCCCTGTAGGATCATGCCAATCCAATCCTCCAGGTTCTCCAGAAAGTTTTCAGTCTTCAAAACCATCATTGATGAACCCGCTGGCTGGCCACGTCAGGCTCCGATCTCCTCCATCTGCGCTATGGTACCCGAACACTAATGGACTATGCCATAGTATTTTGGACCCTAGCCACCGAGCTCAATTGGAAGGAGGATTGTTTATGCACCATCTTCCTGGATGACTTGTCCTCCAGGATAAAGGATGAGCTAGCAGCCCGTGACCTCCTAGATTCTCTGGAGGGTCTCATCGAGCTAGCCAACCGATTCGACTTCCGCCTCCAGCAACAGGCAATGAAGCTTCATCCACCATGGAGGGCCATTACACTGGCTCCCCACTTCCAACAGCTGCTATGACCACCTGCCACAGCCTCTCCACCATTGGTATGGCCTGAGTAACCAATGCAAGCCTAGCTCCCAAGGAAAGACTTTGTCGGAATCAATTAGGCCTGTGCCTCTACTGTGCTGGCACAAGGCAGCACCTTGCCCAGTTCACAATCCGGCTGGGAAATTGTAGAGCCTAGGATCTGTTGAGGAGTTGAATCTAGGCTTCACAACTTTAGCTTCTGAACTAACCCTGCCAGTAACAATTTCCATAGGAGATCAAAACTTCTCAACATTGGCCCAAGTATACTCCAGAGCTGGAAGGAATTTCCTGATGAAGGCTTTGTTAAATAAGCTTCAACTGCCCACTGTTTTCAGGAAGGAACCCCTAATAACTCATCTATCCATGGAGAACCCTTGCCTGGAAGGATTACTTGCACCACAGCACCTTTAATGGTACTTACCAGAATGCTTCACATGGAACGCCTCACCTTCCACATCATCGACAAAGTTGTCTTGCCCATGGTACTGGGACTACACTGGCTCCAATTGCATTCACCCCAGTTTGCCTGGACCACGCTTCAACTTTCTAGATAGGGGCCCAATTGTCACTCCTCTTGTTTGGAGCGGGTGCACCCCCCTCCCTCCCACTGCCTACCCTTGGCTGCCAAGTTGCCTGGCATATCTCCACAGTGCAGTGACTATGCTGATGTGTTCCCAAAGAAAAGTGCTGAAACTCTGCCTTCCCATAAAGAATATGACTCTCTGATTGAGCTGCTGCCTGACTCCAAGCTACCCCGGGACAGGGTAAACCCCTTGTCTCTCCCAGAAAACAAAGCAATATCCGAATACAACTGGGAGAACCTGGACCAGGACTTCATCCAGTGCTCCACGTCTTTGGCTCAAGCTGGCTTCTTCTTCATCTCCAAGAAAGCTGAGTCATTTTGACCCTGCATCGATTACCAAGGATTAAACACTATTACCAAAAAGGACCAGTACTCTTTACTACTGATCACCAAATTATTTAACTGCCTTCAAGGGGTGATGATTTTCACTAACCTAGATCTCCGAGAAGCATACAATTTAATTTGAATTCACTCAGGAAATGATTGGAAGACAGCATTCAACACTTGGGATGGGAACTACGAGTACCTTGTGATGCCCTTTGGGCTATATAATGCCACGGCGGTCTTCCAAAAGATGAAGAATGAGATCTCTAGAGACTTTCTCTACATTTGTGTCTTTATGTATCTTGACAATATCCTCTTCTTCTCTTGGGTTCTCAGTTCTCACCACCAAGACATACTCCAGGTGCTTCAGAGACTGCGGGACATCAAGCTAATTGTGAAACTAGAGAAGTGCTTATTTGAAAATGATAGCCTTCCCTTCTTGGGATACATTGTATCTAGCAAAGGGTTCCACATGGACCACGATAAAGTTAAGAGTATCCAGAATTGGCCCCAACCAACCCAATAGCAGGCCCTACAAAGATTCTTAGGCTTCACCAACTATTACTGGCATTTCATTCCTATCTTATCCAAGACTGACGCTCCTCTCACCATTCTCACCCTTAAGGGGACAAATGCTAAGTCCTGGTCCTCTGAAGCTTGATGGCTTTTCAAGAGTTGAAGGATGCTTTCCTTCAAAGACCCTGTCTTCATCATCTGGACCCTACATGACTCTTCATAGTAGAAGTGGATGCTTCCACCCTTGGAGTAGGAGTAATTCTAAATCAGCACTCCTCTAATGGGACTTTTCACCCTTGTTTCTTCTTTTCAAGGAAATTCTCACCATTCAAATGTAATTATGGGATCGGTGATAGAGAAATTCTAGAAATTAAGCTAGCTCTTGAAGTTTGGCATCACTGGCTTGATGGTGCCCAGCATAGAATTACCATCTACACTGATTATAAAAACTTGGAGCACCTTCATCATGCACAATGATTCAATGCTTGACAGGCTCCCTGGTATCTTATTTTTGTACATTTTAAGTTCAAACTGAGATGCCAGTCGGCATCTAAAAATGTCCTTGCGGATACCCTTTCCCACTCTTTTCAGCCAGAGGACACCCTGAAACATCCCAGACACATCATCGATCCAGCGCAGATTCTCTTGGCCACCACCATAACCATACCACCAGGGAAGAAATTTGTTCCACACTCAGAGAAAGTATTGAAATGGTCCCATGACTCTCATGTCAGAGGCCACCCTGAATGGGCTCAGACCCTCAGACTGCTTCAGCAATATTATTGGTGGCCGCATATGCAATAAGACATTTGGCCTATATGGACTCCTGTCCCATCTGCGCACAGCAGAAACCCTTATGAAGACAACCCTGGGGACAGCCATTGCCAACCGCCCCAGGGTACCCTGGACCCATTTGTCCACTGATTTCATAATGGATCTCACCCCTTTCTAACAGCTTCACTATCATTTGGGTTGTAGTCAACCATTTTTACAAAATGGCTCACTTCATTCCACTCCCAGGGCTTCCTTTGACTCTGGAGTTGGTCTATCTGTTCATGCACCACATTTTCTGGTTGCATGGGCTACCAAACACATTGTCTAAGACTGAGGGTCTCAATTTACAGCTTTATACTGGTGCTCACTGTGCAAGAAATTTGGCATTTCCCTGGATTTCCTGACAACATATCAATCCCAAGGCAATGGCCAATCTGAACCAACCAATCGCACCCTCAAGAACTTCTTCAGAGTCTACACTAATGATTGCCAGGACAACTGGGCATCTTTTGCCATGGGCAGAGGTCTTGCATAACTTTAATGTCTGCCCGAGCACGGGGACTTCATCTTTCCAGAAAACCTCTTCTGCCACTCCCTTTAGCGGTGCCCTCACTTGTGGCCCAGCTGACCACCCAGGAACTAAGCCCCTCTAGACCCGCACCAACCAGATACTCCAAAAGGTGGCTAAAAAGGCCAAGAAGTCCACTAATATCCCAGAAATCCCACACCACAGTTCAAATCTGACGAGAAGGTGTATTTAAGTACATGTCACATCTGACTTTGAATACCTTCTATGCAACTTGCTCCACAGTACATTGGACCATTTACAGGTATTCAGCAACTCGGTCCTATGACTTACCAACTACAGCTACCTCCCACTTTGGACATTCATAATGTGCTTCACATATCACATATCTCACTGCTAAAGTGCTTAGTCCTTTCTTGGCCCTCAGGAAGGCCACCTGAGTCTCAAGAAGTGATCTCTAAGGATAATACCGTATACAAGGTAAAAAAAAATCCTGGATTCCCAAAGTTGGGGCAAAAAATGGGAGTACCTCATTTCTTGGAAGGGGTATGGCCCTGAGGAGAATACTTGGGAGCACTCCTCTAATAGCCTGAATGTGAATCTTTTGAAGGAGTTTCATGCCGTACAACCCAAGAAACCAAGGCACTCAGGGAGGGGGTTTAAGAGGGGGTTACTGTTGCACTCTGCAGTCTGCGGGGCAGGCTCATGGACTACTGCTCTTACCTCCCACCCTGAAGCTGACCCATTGCCAGCAGATGCCGGGGAAGACCCCCAAAGACAGATGTGGTAGGCCGCCTCATGACTGCTACCTCTGCCGAACCTGGGGATGCTGACGCTTTTCTCCCATGTCCACAATGATCAATGCTTCCTGATGATATCAGCACCTGGAGCATATATAAGCACAGTCCTGCAGTTATTCCTGGCCTCGGTAATAGTTGACTTCCTTGAAATAATGCATTGCCTTAGCATGTTCTTGTTCTGGCTTTGTGGTCTTGGTCTGTGTTCTGATTTCTGTTCCTTGTTCCTATTTTGGCAGTCTAGTCTGTGTTCCTGAGTTCTCATCTTCTTCGTGGTCAGTGTTCAGTTCCTGGTCTTCTTTGTGGTCTATCCTCTGTGTCTCTGCTCCTGCTTGTGCTGTTCCTTGTCTCCCTATCCTATTTCCGCTCTTTTTTTGCCCTTCAGACAGATTTCTGGTGTTGACCTTGGCCTGGACTCCAACTCTGATTGTACTCCACCTGCCACTGACCATTGCCAGACTCTGTCTTTGCTTGTATATCCTGTGTGATAGACCTTGGCCTGCAACTCTATTGACTGAATGGATCCTCACCTCCTCAGCAGAGGCTCGTGCCATTAAGACCTGCCGGCCCCGGCACCTGAAGGCTCAACTTAAGGGGAACATGGGCTGGAATAGGTGAAGCTTTAGCTGGGCTTTTGCCACAGCCAGCATTTCCAGGCAATGGAGGGGACCTGCGGTGCTCCTCCCTGCAGGTGGTACCAACTCCACCGCCGTCCAAGGGTCCTGGCCTGCAACACATTCCTAATAACTTTGGACCTTATCAGGCATATTCAAAAGCTGGCCATTTAGATTTAAAGTTATCTTACTAAAGGCATCTAGATAATTTTAGAGTATATTCAGTGGGACTTTAAATGGATAACTTGTCCACTCACTAACTTAGGGGTAGATTTTAAAAGAAGCGCGATCAGCCTACTTTTTCTTGCGCATCAGACTCAAGCAAAAGTACGCTGGATTTTAGTAGATACGCGCGGAGCCGCGCGTATCCACTAAAATCCCTGGATCGGCGCGCGCAAGGCTATTGATTTTGTATAGCCGGCGCGCGCCGAGCCGCGCTGCCTAACCCGTTCCCTCCAAGGCCGCTCCGAAATCGGAGCGGCCTCGGAGGGAACTTTCCTTTGCCCTCCCCTCACCTTCCCCTCCCTTCCCCTACCTAACCCACCCGCCCGGCCCTGTCTAAACCCCCCCCTTACCTTTGTCGGGGGATTTACGCCTCCCGGAGGGAGACGTAAATCCCCGCGCGCCAGCGGGCCTCCTGCGCGCCGGGCCGCGACCTGGGGGCGGGTATGGAGGGCGCGGCCACGCCCCCGGACCGCCCCGGGCCGTAGCCACGCCCCGTACCCGCCCCCAAAACGCTCCCGACATGCCCCCGAAACGCCGCGACGACCGGGCCCGCCCCCCGACACGCCCCCGACACGCCCCCCTCCGAAAACCCCAGGACGTACGCGAGTCCCGGGGTCTGCGCGCGCCGGTAGGCCTATGTAAAATAGGCTTACCGGCGCGCAGGGCCCTGCTCGCGTAAATCCGGGCGGATTTACGCGAGCAGGGCTCTTAAAATCCGCCCCTTACTGAATATGGACCTCAATGTGACTCAAAATTCTTTCTTGACTGGGCTAGGAGAGGTGGAAAATGATACAAAATAAAGATCCCAAGATAGTTGGTAATGAACACTCTTGGCACCAGATCTCAGTCCCATTTCTGACTGACTTGGAAGCCCAAAATTGTAGGAGGAAATTGTCACCCCCCCCCCCCTTCAGAAAAAAAAAAGAAGGAACATGTGTAGCCATAATTAAAAGTTCATAACATATAAATTATTTTAGTCTTTATATAAGGACAGGTTTATGGAGACTTGTTCCATGCAGTGCTAGCAGTGTTACATCAATTTGTGCCCCAGTAATTTTTTACAGGCTTCCACTGGGATTTATAATCCTTTAAGCATGCAAATTATACATCTCTAACCTCTCTCCCTTCTAAAAGCAGTCAGCCTCATAAATAAGTCTATGAAACTGTCTTTTCAGAGAGGGGAGTCTTAAATATAATTATCTTCTAAGGATACAAGGCCTTTCTTATTCAAACAGCAAAACTGACTTTATTATTCAGATATATCCTTATAATAGCAGTAAATGCCGAAAACAGCAAGTCCCTACCATGAAAGATTTCTTTGCATTTCAAAGAAGCAGGAATACACAGTTTATGTTCACTGTTGCTACTATTGTGACTTCCATACTGATATGTTTCTATGTTAGTAGCATGGCTCTTTGATCTCCCTTAATGCACCTAGATATAATATCCTGCCACGTGGCCCAAAAACATTCCAGAACAGGGACAAACCCTGAACCACAATAGTACAATTTTTAAGGGAGCTAGCAGGCCAGTCCAGCCAGTTGAATGCCCCTTTCTGATGAATTATTTAAAAGGGATAACTCTAGTACTACAGATATCACACATCATTAAGGAGTAACTGGAACTGTACCACTGGACTATATCTTTCCCTTCTGAAAGAATGACAGTGGTTTATTCTGCTATAGGGGCCACTATTATACCTACTACTGATCATATCATTAGAACATAAGAAGTTGCCATACTAGATTAGACCAAGGATCCATCAAGCCCAGCATCCTGTTTCCAACAGTGGCCAATCCAGAATACAAGTAACTGGTAAGTAGTAAGTACCTAAACATTAAGTAGATCCCATTCTACTAAAGCTGGTAATAAGCAGTGGCTATTCCCTAAGTCAACATGATTAATAGCAGTTTATGGACTTCTCCAAGAACTTATCCAAACCCAGCTACACTAACTGCCACATCATCTGGCAATGAATTCCTGTTGGGTTTGAGGCATAGTTTGGACTCTTAGATGTACTGGAGATGACTTCTCCCATGGGGAGAGGCCCCGTGGGGAACCACTATGATAGGCTAGACTCAGAGCAGACACTAAAGATGGAAAGCTTTATTGTACTGCTGTAGATAGATGGTAAAAGGCAGGAGAAGGTGGCACTGAAATCCAGCAAAGTGCCAATACGCTCAGACAGCCTCAGATGGAGATCTTCACCCAGATGTACAAAGTTGGGAGTGTTCCGCAGAGTGGGATAAGCCAAACATGGTGGGTGGAAATGGAGAGCTGGATCATAGAGGTACTCACTGAATAGTAGTGCTGGAATCCTCCTGGTAGATGGTGAAGATGATGCAGGATACACTGATCTGGAAAGGTCCTCGAGGAGCGAGTACCTGATAGCACAGGAGATCCTGAAAAAGAATAGAGAGACCCCTGAGGAGCTGTTGTCTAGTTAGTTGTAGAAAACCCCGAAGGGAAGTTGGAAGCAAGAGGCCCCTGAGGAGCGGGTGCCCAGAGCTTCTTATGAGCGAGATACCCCGGAGAGTAGCGAGGAGTCTAAACGAGCAGCTCTAAAGCAGTCAGAGTAGCTAAACCGAAGTCCTTGCTAACTCATAGTTAGGAGTGAAGTGGAGGCTTAAATACCCGGAGGTATTGATATCATGCGGTGGGGATGCTCCTGAGGTTCCCACCATGACGTGTAGGAGGCCACGGGATGGAGCATGGTGGACGGGGATGCCCATGCTGATTTGGAGATGTTGAGGGTTTCGGCACTTGGCACTGGAAGCAGCCATCTTACCCATGGAGGAGGAGAGAGGCAAAAAAGAGGTGAGGCAAAGCGGTCGCAGCCATCTGCGACCGACGGATGCAACAGTTCCCCCCCTTCAAAGGGCCCCCTCCAGGACCTCTTCCTGGTGGTCTGGGTTTTGTGGGTGTGCAAGATGGAATTGACGTACCATATCCTTGTCCGTGATGTTAGCCAGTGGCTCCCATGAGTTTCTTCTGGTCCATAGCCCTCCAAGGAAATAAGGTACTCCCATGTCTTGCCTCTCTTATGGACATCCAGGATGTCATCCACTGCATACTCGATATCATCCTCAGTGTTCAGATTAGTTGGTTATGGGGTCTTTTTAGAGATCTCAGAGAGAATCAAGGGTTTTAACAGAGAGACATGGAAGGCGTTGTGTATCTTTATTGATGAAGGTAGCTTTAAACTGTATGTCAGGTTTCCCAAACACCGAAGGATAGCAAATGGACCAATATAGCGAGGTGCAAAACATGCTGAAAGTAGTTTAAGACTGAGAAACTTGGTACTCAACCAGACTTTGTCTTCAGGCTGAAACTGTGGTGCCTCTCGATGGTGAGCATTGTAGATCTTCTTTGCCTTTTATCCTGCTTTAAGGAGAAGTTCCTTCATTTGCTTCCAAAGTTCAGATAGCTCTGCTGCAGTAGCCTGGGCGGTAGGAGAACCCACTGAAGTGGAATTAGCAGAGGAGGAAGTGGTTGTCGTCCATAGATGAGTTGGCATGGAGATGACCCCATGGAAGTAGCAGGATGAGAGTTGATAGCAAATTCTGCCCACGGCAGTAGTTCAGCCCAGTCACTCTGCCTTGAGTTGACATAAGATCGCAGGAATTGTTTCAGCATTCTATTCATCCTCTCAGTCTGTCTGTTAGACTGAGGGTGCCAAGCAGAGGTTAAGTCCAGTGCGATGTCAAATTTTTGACATAGAGCTCTCCAAAATTTAGCAGTGAATTGTACTCCTCTGTCGGATAGAATATGCTTAGGCATCCCATGCAGGCGAAAGAAGTGTTTAATAAAGAGTTTTGCTAACTCCACAGTGGAGGGTAATCCTGATAACGCTACAAAATATGCCATTTTGGAAAAGTGGTCAACTGTGACCCAAATGGTGGTGTTTCCATTGGATGGTGGCAAGTCCACCACAAAGTCGGTTGCTATATGTGTCCAGGGTTCATCCGGCGCTGGTAGAGGTTGTAACAAATCCCAAGGACGTCCGACTGGTGGCTTTTACTTGGCACAAATAGCACAGGAACTCACATAAGCTTGAACATCTTTTTTCATGGTGGGCCACCAATAGTACCGCTGTAGCATTGCCAAAGTACGACACTGTCCCAGATGGCCAGCCAGACGGGAATCGTGCGCCCACTTCAACAACTTCGTCCTTTGATTTCTGGCCATAATAGTCTTCCCAGTGGGTACCGCATGAGTGGCTGCAAGAACCACTCTCCCGGGATCAATGATGTGACGGGGTTCATCTGGCACATCCTGAGGGGAGAAGGATCATGACAAGGCATCAGCCCGAGTGTTCTTCTCTTCCAGATGATACTTCAAAAGGAAGTCAAATCTGTTGAAAAACAGAGACCATCTGGCTTGATGGTGATTGAGTAGTTGAGCATGTCTGAGGTACTCCAAATTCTTGTGATCAGTGTCACTACTATTTGGTGTTTACCTTCTTGCCAAGGACACCTCTTCTCAAAGGCCAGCTTGATTGCAAGTAATTTTTTGCCTCCAATTCCATAATTTCTCTTGGCAGGCGAGAATCGCCTTGAAAAGAAGGAGCAAGGATGGAGCACATTAGATTCACTATACTGGCTGCTACACCAACATCTGATGCGTCGACCTGATGATGAATGGGCAATGTGGGTCAGGGTGACGGAGGGACGGCTTCTTTTGAAAAGCCTCTTTGAGTGTCAGAAAGGCTGATATGGCTTCTGCAGACCAGTTAGCGGGATTGGATCCCTTCTTGGTCATAGCAGTTAGAGAAACTGTCAACAATGAGTAGTTTTTGTAAAAGGAACAATAGTAATTGGTAAAGCCCAAGAAGCGGCACAGTTCCTTCAGGCCTATAGGTTGGGGCCAATCTCGGATACTTTCTAATTTCTTGGGGTCCATCTGAAACCCGTTCTTAGAAACAATGTAACCCAGGAAGGGTACAGACTCTTTGTGGAATTCACACTTTTCAAGCTTTGCGTGTAGGTGGCACTCATGCAGGCGTCTTAAGACTTTCTTGACATCCTCTTGATGAATTTGCAGATCTTGAGAGAAAATCAGTATATCGTCGAGATAAACTATTACACATTGATAAAGTAAGTTTCATAAAATGTTGTTCATCATATTTGAAAGACTGCAGGTGCTTTTCTCAAACCAAAGGACATGACGAGATATTCGAAGTGTTCATCTTGGGTGTTAAAAGCATTCTTCCATTCGTCTCCTTCGCGTATACACACTAAGTTGTAAGCTCCTTTAAAATCCAGTTTGGAGAATATCTTGGCTCCTTGGAGCCTGTCAAACAGTTCGTAAATTAAGGGCAGGGGTTACCGGTCCTTGATGGTAATCTCATTCAGACCCCTGTAGTCAATGCAGGGGCGTAGTGAGCCATCTTTCTTTCCTACAAAAAAAAAGCCTGCACCAGCAGGGAATTTGGACGGTCTGATGAATCCCTTCTGAATATTCTCTTGTATGTAGGTGGATATGGCCTTAATCTCAGCTACAAAGAGAGGGTAAACTCTTCCTTTGGGAGGTTCCAAACTGGGTTTCAGGTTTATAGCGCAATCAAAAACTCTGTGCGGTGGAAGTATATCTGCTGCTTGTTTTGAGAAAACATCCTGGAAAGAGGCATATTGTGGAGGTAAGCCAGGTAACGATGGTGTAGTGGGCATGCACATGAGCGGAGAAACTTCTGCGAGGCACCGACCATGACAGTCAGGCCCCCACCAGTACAATTCCAACATGGCCCAATTAAATTGTAGCACATGATCTTGTAGCCAACGCGAACCAAGTACCACCAGGTGCATGGCCTTTTCCAATACGAGAAATGAGATGGATTCAGAGTGTAGAGCTCCGGTGCGCAGGCCAATTGCCTGGGTACTTAATGAAACTTCTCCAGGAAGTGGTTCCTCATGGATGGAGGACAATAGCAATGGCTTAGCTATTGGTGTGGTAGGAATCCGTAGATGTTCTACTAAGCATTTCAAGATAAAATTTTCTCCGGCTCCGGAGTCAATGAGAGCAAGAGTCTGAAATTCTAGACCTCCGCAGAGCAAGGAGACTGGTAAAGATAATGGAGGAGTAGGAGAGGTGAGGCCTAGGAGAAGTCCTCCTGCAGATCCTAGGCCTGTCAGTTTCCCGGACAGATGGGACAAGTTTGGACGGCATGGCCTGATTGGCCACAGTAAATGCACTACCCCATGCGCTTACGAAAACGTCTTTCCTTGGAAGTTAAATGGCTTCGGCCTAATTGCATAGGTTATTTCTCTTCTAAGGGGGTAAATGGTATGCTTGAAGCAATAGTCACAAGTTTAGGATGTTAGCCTCCGCAGTGGTCTTTCGTGGACTCTTAGCCTCTTGAGTTCGGTCTCGAATACGGCGGTCAATTCTCCCAGCCAGTTCCATCAGACTCAAGGGTATCAGGCAAATTATGAGCCACCAATGTGTACTTTAAGTGACAGTTGAGGCCCTCCATGAAGATAGCACGTAAACATCCAGTGTCCCAATGTAGTTCGGATGCTAAAGTCTTGAATTCGATCACA
Organism: Rhinatrema bivittatum; assembly: GCF_901001135.1. Lineage (NCBI taxonomy): Eukaryota > Metazoa > Chordata > Amphibia > Gymnophiona > Rhinatrematidae > Rhinatrema > Rhinatrema bivittatum. Next base: position 194,093,250 of record NC_042621.1, read on the forward strand.
TAATCTGTGAGCGGCTTATTACCTTGCTGGAGATTAAGCAAAGCAGATCCAGCGATGGTCTGGCAAGCTGGGTCATCAAAAACAGACTTGAAACGTTTTAGAAATCCTGGTAGGTCATTCAGGATAGGATCTTCGTGTTCCCATAATGGTGAAGCCCAAGCCAAGGCTTGACCTTCTAGAAAAGAGAGGATATAAGTAGTCTTGGATGCTTCTGTGGGAAAGAGGCTAGGCTGAAAAGAAAAATGCATGCTGCATTGATTAACAAACCCTCTACACATCTTAGCTTCACCTGTGGAGCGAGTAGGAGTGGATAAAGATACAGTGGTCTTAATAGTCACCACTGGAGACAGTGATTCATTCACTGGAGTTGCTGAAGTATTCAGTTGAGCATGCAACTGATTGAAGGCAGTAGCTAGGCTTTCCAGAGTCTTCTGTTGCTCTGTGATCCACTGGGCTAAACCAGGAATGGCCTGCAAGGCCGCAAGCTGAGCCGAGTCCATGGAGTTAGCAATCTGTTGGGTTTGAGGCATAGTGTGGAATCTTAGTCGTAGTGGAGATGATTCCTCCCATGGGGAGGGGCCCCTTGGGGAATCACTATGATAGGCTAGACTCAGAGAGCAGACACTGGAGATGGAAAGCTTTATTGTACTGCTGTAGATAGATGGTAAAAGGCTGGAGAAGGTGGCACTGAAGTCCAGAAAAGTGCCAATACTCTCAGACAGCCTCAGATGGAGATCCTCACCCAGATGTACAAGGTTGGTAGTGTTCTGCAGAGTGGGATAAGTCGAACCTGGTGGATGGAAATGGAGAGCTGGATCATAGAGGTACTCACTGAAGAGTAGTGCTGGAATCCTCCTGGTAGATGGTGAAGATAATGCAGGATACACTGAGCTGGAAAGGACCTCAAGGAGCGAGTATCTGATAGCACAGGAGATCCTGAAAAAGAATAGAGAGACCTCCGAGGAGCAGTTGTCTAGTTAGTTGTAGAACCCTGAAGGGAAGTTGGAAGCGAGAGGCCCCTGAGGAGCGGGTGCTCAGAGCTTCTTAGGAGCGAGATACCCCAGAGGGTATCGGAGTCTAAGCGTGCAGCTTAGAAGCAGTCAGAGTAGCTAAACCAAAGTCCTTGCAAACTCGTAGTTAGGAGTGAAGCGGAGGCTTAAATACCCGGAGGTAATGACGTCATGTGGTGGGGACACCCCTGAGGTTCCTGCCATGACATGTAGATAAGCGTAGGCAGCATGCGCATGCGCACCCTAGGAGGCCACGGGATGGAGCATGGCGGACGGGGACGCCCATGCTGAGTTGGAGACACCGAGGGTTTCGGCACTCAGCACCGGAGGCAGCCATCTTACCCATGGAGGAGGAGAGAAGCAAAAAAGAGGTGAGGCAGAGCGGTCACAGCCATCTGCGGACGCAACAATTCCAGAGCATAATTGTGTGTTGAGTGAAAGACTTTTTTAGGATTTGTTTTAAATGTGCTACTTGCTACTTAATTGAATGCCCTTTGGTCCTTATATTACATAAAAGAATAAATAATTGATTCACATTTATCCATTCTAGTCTTTTTATGATTTTATAGACTTCTATCATATCCTCCCTCAGCCATCTCTTCTCCAAGCTAAACAGCACTAACCTCTTTAGCCTTTCCTCATAGGGGAACCATTCCAACCCCTTTATCAATTTGGTTGCTCTTCTCTGTACTTTCTCCATTGCAACTATATCTTTTTTGAGATGTGGCAAACAGAATTGCATACAGTATTCAAGGTGCGGTCTTACCATGGAAAGATACAGAGGCATAATGACCAGAGATATGCATTCAGGAGGAACAAAATAGGACATTTCTTAGTTTTTTCCTATTTTATTTCATTTTGTTCTCAAAACAAAATGATTGAAAATTCTACTAAATTTCATTGGTTTTCAAGTTTCGTTTTGAAAACTGCAAAAAAAAAAATAAAAGTCACCCGTTGGGCCTAGGCCAAGGCCCAAATATGCCTGAGCATGATGCTGGGGTCTTGGCCTAGGCCAGGGCCCAATGCAGGGGCCTTGGTCAAGTCCAAAGCAGAAGCCCAGGCCCCAAAAATCTTGCCAGGGCTGGGAAACTTCCTGGCCACTTACCTGATTTAACATTCCAGCCCAGCCCAGAGGCTGGGTCTCAATGCCATGACCTTGACCTAGGCCAAAGCCCAAGCCCTGGCCCAATGGCAGGGCTCGTTCTGGAGGCAGGGTCCCGACACTAGGGCTTCGGCTCAGACCCAGGTCCTAGGCCAGGACCCTAAGGCCTGGGCTATGGGTTAGAGCATGGACTAGGCCCAGGCCCAACACCATGGCACAGTTCAGAAAACGGGTCCTGATACCTGGGCCTCAGCATAGGCTAAGGTCCAGGCAAAATGCCAAGGCACGATTTGGATATCGGGTCCCAATGCTTGGCTTTGGCTTGGACCCAGGCCTGATACCAGGGACTGGCCTGGAGGCTGGGTCCTGATGCCTGGACTTGGCCTCGTCCCAGGCACAGAGGCAGGAGCCCAGATCTCTGATTCAACATACTGTTCTTAAGAACATAAGATATTCCATACTGGGTCGACCAAGGGTCTATCCTGTCTCCAACAGTGGCCAATTATACATTGAGTTAAAAGGCATTTTCTCAGTTTTGTTTTAAATATGCTACTTGCTAACTTCATGGAGTGCCCCCAGTCCATGTTTATCCAAAAAAGTAAATAACCGTTTCACATTTACACATTCAAGTCCTTCCATTATTTTGTACACTTCTATCATATCCCCTCTCAGCTGTCTCTTCTCCAAACTGAACAGCCCTAACCTCTTTACCCTTTCCTCTTAGGGGAGCTGTTCCATGCCCTTTATCATTTTAATTGCCTTTTTTTCTTCTTTACAATGACGGCGTCCGCTGGGGACACACCAGAGTTAATTAGCTCTGGTGACTCCCTCCTCACCAGAGGCTGCCATTTTGTTATACGGCAGTCATTTAAACTGCCTCTGTGCAGCTCGGCTAATTAGCTGAATAAAGTTTTCCAGTTAACATAGCTGTATATTAATAGGTGCAGCCATGCCACTGAATATACACAGTTATCCTAAATTTACCCATTTACATGACATGTAGATAAGCGTAGGCAGCATGCGCATGCACATGCTGCTTAGTTATCCTAAATTTAGCCAGCTTAGTTACTCTGGCGAACTGTAGCACAGGTCTATGGGCCAATCAGATTTAGCTGGATAAATTATCTAACTAAATATCGGAATTAGTCAGATAACTTATCCAACTAACTCAGCTCCTCCCGGGAATGCCTTCCACCTACCCACCACTTATCCTGTTCAAAACTTTTCTGGATAAGTACTTATCCAGCTGCTGATCCCCGATGGATATTTAGCTGTCGCCACTTAGCCGGATATGTTCCTACTTATCTGGATAACTAGCACTGAATGTTGCCCTCTGAGTGTCTATACTCTTTTAGCAGCATAATTTGACTAGTACTACCTCTCTCTTCAACTGCAGGATGACTAATATACTAAATACAAATGTTTTGTTTTATAAAGATTCTACTTTTTCAAGAAGTTCAAAGTGGATTACATTCAGATCCTGTAGGTATTTCTCTATCCTCAGAGGGCTTACTATCTAATAGGGATGTGCAGAGCAAAATTTTATGTTCATATTTTTTATGTCCGAAAGGGGGTCCTACTTGCGGCCAATATGGACATAAAAAAAAATCCAATGAGTTGGGTATATGTACATATGTGCAAAAAAAAAATTTAAACCCCCTCACCCTCCTTAATCCCCCCCCCAGACTTACCACAACTCCCTGGTGATCGAGCGAGGAGTGAGGACGTCATTTCTGCAATCCTTGGCGAGAAGCATGTGACGTCGGTGGCACGTCGAGTGACGCCGGCGTCACGTGATTCCCGGCTCGTTCGCGCCGGACGGCTCGTTCGGCCCAAAAAGAACTCCATCACCAGGGAGTTGTGGTAAGTCGGGGGGGGGGATTAAGGAGGGTGAGGGGGTTTATATTTTTATTTTGGCTCAACAATCGCGATTTCCCACATATCGAACATATCTATGTTCGATATGTGGGAAATCCGATCGTTTATGTCGAATCAATTTTTTAAGTAAAAAAAAAATATGAGTTGCGTTTTACTAATGCGGTCAATCCGAATGCACACCCCTACTATCTAAGTCCTGGATTCACTAAGTCATAATTTTTTTCATGGGAGGGGCCCCATGATAGTGGACTCTTCCTCCAAAAAAATATTGCAGCAATCTTGCTGCATTGTTTTGTCTCACGATAAGACTGTGGGACAAAATAACACGACATGGGCCTTTAATGTGTGGTGGCAGGCACCAACATGAAGCCATCATCTCCTTTAAGGGCCTACCTTCCAAAAAATACAGCTCCAAAAAGTTTCAAAAGTGTGCAGGGGTCATCCTTACTACAGGACCACGAAATGAGGCAGCCAGAAAACAAAACTATAAGAATAGAAGGAAATGGTTATGTGCTGATGCTTCCCACAACACGGTTAAACTTGCTAAAATAAAGACCACAGGGTATCCCCCTCCCCCTTTTCAATAACAAACTGCCAGGCAGATCCCTCCTACCCTAAAACTCCCCAAACCCCAATAAAAAACAAAATAAAACATTGTTGGGGGTATAAGAGCCCCCTCCCCCCCATTCCCTCCCCAGACCCTTCATGTGCACAGAAGAAACATTGATGTATAGTGGCCAAACCCTCCATACCTCAGGCTCCTCACCCCTCTCCCACACCCCAGTATCTCACAAATCAGAAAATCTGCAAGTAGAAGGGCCTGGGGAAGCCCCTAGCCCTGTTCCAATGGGTCAAAATCTGGGCACCAGACCTCAGCCTTGTAGCCAAGATCTGGTGCCCAGGTCTTGCCCTAGTCATGTAACTGGGACAAACTCAGGTCAGCGCCATTTTGGTAAATGGTGCTGATCAGGCCCAGGGCTAGGGGGTGCCCTGGGCCCTTCAGGTTTTCCAATTTTTGAGGTACTGGGAGAGACATTCAGAAGGGGGGGGGGGTCACTATATGCCAATGCTATTCTGTGGACATGGTCCTCCTTGTCTTTGTCCATGGTTCCTGTCTTTGTCCATGGTTCTTGAACCTCTGTCATTATCTTCGTTCCAAGTCCTGGTCTCTCATCGGATCCCGTCCTCTTGTCTTCAGATGTTCCAATGTCTCCAGATGTCCAGATGTCTTCTCATCTTCAGATGTCCTGACGTCCCCCTAACTCCGGATGTCCTGACGTCCCCTTGTCTTCGAATATCCAGATATTTCAGCCTTCTGATGTTTTCATCCATCATGTTCCAATCGTCCCTGTGGTCCTCCTCTCTTGAAGTCCCCTAATGTCCAGATGCCATAGATGTCCTGATGTCCCAAGGTACCAGTGTCCTTTCATATCTGATGTCCTGCGTTCCAGCCCTGATGTTCCGAGTCCTAATCCTGAAGTACTGTCAGTCCTCAAGCTCCGGGTTCAGCTTTGCCTCGCCCCGGTTCTCGTTTCAGCTGACCTTCCTGGGAGTAAATCTGTTTCTATCCGGTGTCTGAGTTTGCTGGCTGGAGCCCTCTTTCGGTTGGATCTGTCTTCGAGCACTACCCGGATTCCTTCTTGTCCTGAGTCTCAGTCCTGAACTTGTTCTGCTATCTGCGTGGTCCGTGACCAGCCTCTTCAGGTTGTGTAGGGCGCGCCATGGGACAGGGTGGTCCGCGGCCAGTCCACATCGGCTGTGTAGGGTGCCCTGAGGGGCAGTGCCTGTCTAAGTCTCCAAATATCCTGAGTCCTTATCCTCCTCTAAGTCTTTCCAAGTTCCAAGTCCTCATCGGAGTATCTGGATTCCTCGCCCGACTCTCTAGAATCCACCTCTGATCTTCACCTAGGTCTGAGTTTCAAGCCACCTTATGTCTTTGTCTCGTCTGAGTTCCAAGTTACCTTTGTCCTCGTCTCATCTGAGTTCAAAGTTCCAAGTTTCCTCATGTCCTCGTTTAGCCCGAGTTCCAAGTTTCCTCATGTCCTTGTCTTGTCTGTGCTCCAAGTTAACTCTTGTCTTTGTCTCTTCTAAGTTTCAAAGTACCAAGCATCCTCGTCTTGTCTGAATCTCCAAGTGTCCTCGTCTTGACTGAGTCCCAAGCTCCACATGTCTATGCCTCATCTGAGCCTCCTAGCTTCCTCGTCTTGTTCAAGTCTTCAGCCTAGTCCAAGGCTGAGGTCCCGTTTTGTTCCAAGCTCCAGTACCATCTCCTGTCCTCGACCTCTGTCTGTCCTGCCGCATCTGCCGCTACCCAGTGGCAGGTCAAAAGGGCTATCGAGTGGCCGGAGGGCTACCCCAGAGACCCAGTATTGCATTGCTGGGTCTCTATCGGTTGCGTGCAGGTTCGTCAGAGGTAGGGCGTTGTTCAACCTGCTCCTCCCATGCTTGGGCATGTCTTGCCTGCCACGGCGCTTCCACGGAGCTCCTCTCTGCAGTCGCGTCGTGGTCCAAGGGCACACATCTCTCCGGAATCAGGAGCATTCTCTAGTGCTCCCTCCCACAGATTCCAAACACTATGGTCTTTGTTTTATTGATGTTAACTGTGCTGTCTGTGGGGGGTGGGGGGGGGAGGGTGCTGTGGGTATATGACCATTAACTTCTATTCTTATACTTTTGGTTTTGGAGCCACTTGTTTAGTGGCCCCGGTTGAGGGAAGGGGGCTCATGTTTGACCACTGCAAACCTTTGAAACCTTTCGGTACTTTTTTTTTTAAGTTGGGCCCTTTAAAAAAAAATATGGGAGAGTTGGGACCTGCGTTAGGGTCTCGATGCTTCAGGTTTTAGATTAGCTCTTTCCAAAATAGTATAGATAAAAATAACATGGTTTCTAAGTCAGCTGTGTTCATTTATTTATATGAGATTATCTATGCATGAGCTGATTTGCATGGATTTATAAAATACATGCATGCATATATCATACAAAGCAGCTCATTGGAACAGAGGTGTAATTCTCGGCATTTTTATGCAAAATATTGCGAATATTTATTTATTTATTTAACGCTTTTCTATTACCGACCTTCATGGCTGGATGACCATATCAGAATCGGTTTACATCGAACAGCGGGGAACAGTAACCAAAAAACAGTAAAAAAAAATAGTAAAAACCGGAAGAATAAAGTTACATTTAACAAGGTCTGGTAAACTTGGAGGTAAATGCTGCTGGAAGGAAAAGGCATAGGAACGCAGTGAACCAGAAGAGTAAACAATATGATAAGGGTCTTATTAAATACTGGAGTAGGTACAGTGAATCATAGTTCAAGATTCATAGTTCAAGAAGATGTTCGGTCGTCTAGTGTGTATCCGGGGGATCTGAGAATGCTTGGCAGAAAAGCCATGTCTTCAGTTTTTTCCTGAAAGTTAAGAGGCAGGGTTCCAGCCTAAGGGCTGGTGGGATGTTGTTCAAGGCAGCTGGGCCTGCTGTAGAGAAGGATCGGTCTTTGGTCGAGGTGAGGCGAGTAGCTTTAGAAGGCGGTGCTCTTCTAAGTTTCAAAGTACCAAGCATCCTCGTCTTGTCTGAATCTCACATGATATCTCCGCGATAGGGCTATATCGGGTGACATTTATTTATTTATTTATTTAGATTTTTTTTCTATACCGGCATTCGTGAAAATATCACATCAAGCCGGTTTACAATAAACAGAGGGGTGATAACCGGAACAGAGAACGAGATAATATGTACTAAACATACTATAGATGCAGTACATAAAACAAGGAGGCGTACAACTAGGAGCAAGAAGAAGAGAAGATAAGTAACTTAACATAGTATATTAACCCGTAAAATGGTAGAATTACCAAGCAGGGAAGTGTGTGATTTACAATGAATTATATATGCTGTTTAATGTGCATTATAGCCCTACCACAGCTTGATGGATCTCCCAGTAACTTTATATTTGTGGCAATATAGGGTTAAGTAACTTGCCCAAGGTCACAAGGAAGTACAACTAGATTTGAAAGTTGGCTTGCCTGGTTTGTAACCTACTGCTCTAACCACTAGGCTTAGGCTATTCCTCCACTGTGTATTAGATCTGGAACTAATATAGAAAAAATGCTTTAGCATAATGTAGTTTTAATAATTACAATGTGAATTTTTATTTTCAAGAATGTTTATTCTGTAACTACAAAAACATCTTTGGAAAATGAAGTACTCACAGTCCAGCAACATTAAAGTAAGGCCCCCATTAAACTGAAGTGACCTTTGAATAGAAAATGTAATTAAATATATACTAACAAATCAAAGATATATAGCATTTACAAGAAGAAATGCTTCAGGCAGTGTTAGAAAATGAATCATGTAAAGTCCAAATAAGTATGGAAGCTAGGTTCTTAGCTATTAAGTTCTATTGCTGTAAGTTTCTAATGAATTTTCTTATGAATTTCATAAGGAGTACAGAATTGCAAATGAAAACAACAAGGTTGTTATTGCTTCCAGGGAAATGAAAAAGTTATTGTTTATGTGGTAATCATGAAGAAAAATGAAACAGACAAAATATTAAAAAGCATTGTGGACTGCAGTAGAAAATGTAGACTATGAGGTGAATTTTCAAAGAGTTATACATGTAAAAATTAGCATATACACATAAGTATCTTGTACTCGTGTAATCACTATTTTATAAAAGTTGAAAGTACATGTGTACTTTACATTTCGCGAGCAAGTATACACACAGGAAAAAAAGTGCAATCCAGGGCGAGGCCAAGCTATGTTTGTAATATAGTTACTAATTTAAAAAGACACTTATGCATGTTTATTTGCTAACTTATGTAATTTTGCACCTGTTAATTATCTTGTTATATTGTTATCAGACTTGTTTATTGCACATTATTGGCTGGATGAACTGGGTGAGTTCAGTTTGAAGAAACAGGGGAATCTTGATGACCTGTGAGAGGACTGGGTGAACAGGAGGAATAATTGGTAAACTGGTAACTTAAATTCCATACACATGTGTTAAAATACACTGACTTATGCGAATAAATCCTAATTTACATGTATAAGTCCCATGTGTAAAATATAAGCATGCATATTTTTTTAAATAGATGGGAAAAACACTCATCTTCAATGCAGCGAAATACTCCTTTTCAATGCATTTTATGTAATTGCACTTAAGAATACATATGCACATATGTTGTGGGGTAAAGATATACCAACTTATGGCCCTCATTTTCTAAAGTATCACAGGCCTGCGATACTTTAGGGAATGAGGGGCGGGGGGCCGAAACGGGGGGGCGGGCCTGCACCAGCCAGCAGTGATCACACTGTTGCGGTGCGATCGCTGCCAGTTTCGCACCCAATAGCGCCACCATAGGAGGTGTAGCTATTAGGAGCGAAATAGGACGCGAAAAGGGCCTTACCTTTTCGTCAGCCCTGGTGACGCCCCGACTCCTCCTCTTCCGGGGCCGACTCCGCCCCCATTTTGGTATCGCACGCGAAAAGGGACATTTCGCGTGCGAAACGTCCCTGACCGCGTGCGATACATTTAGAAAATAAGGCCCTATGTGCATAACTCATGTTTTACGTAAGTCTCACTTTATTTTCATGTGTAAAATATACATGCATCTATTTTTATAATAGGTAGGAAACATACGTGTGTTTAATGCATTGAAATACGTGATTTCAATGCGTTGTATGTATTCATGCGTAAAAATACACATGCATATAAGTTGGGGAGTAAATATACCAGTGTTTTATAATATGTTCATATGTGATATTTGCAGGTTATAAAATACTATCATAAATCTATGCATGATAACATACATGTATATATGCTGCCATGTGGAGTTAATTGAATGTTATCCTCTTTTTTTTATGTATGCAGACTTCATAAATAGTTAAATCTTTGACATTCTTAAATTATATGTGGGATACCTAAGCTAACCATATTAATTTTGTTTTTCTATGCTATCAGTATTGTTATTATATCTTTTGTTGTAGTTATTTCCAGAGATGTGCTTCGTTTTTTACTCCTGACGCCCCCAAGATTTGCCAAAAGTCCCTGGGGGTCCAGCGGGGGTCCGGGAGCGATCTCGTCGTCGGCTGCCAGTAATCAAAATGGCACCGATAGCCTTTGCCCATACTATGTCACAGGGGCTACCGGTGTCATTGGTCAGCCCCTGTCACATGGTAGGAGCACAAGATGGCGCTGATGGCCATGTGACAGGGGCTGACCAATGGCAATGGTAGCCCCTGTGACATAGTAATTCAGAGGCTATTGGCGCCATTCTGAGTGAGGCAGGCACGCTGGGCACAGAGGGACAAATCGCTTGCAGGACCCCGCTGGACCACCAGGGATGTTAGTAAGTCTTGGGGAGGGATCGGGATGGTATGTATGTGTGGGGGGGTTGTATTATAGTTAATTATAATGCTTGGGGTGGATTTTAATTTAAAAAAATAAAATGTGCCCCTCTCCCTGTACAAACCCAAAAAACAGATTTTCCCCGAAGTTCAGGGAAAATCAGTTTCGGGGTTCCGGGGCCCCCGACCCACGACGAATTAGGCAATTTTGTTGAAATTGCCTAATTCGCGATAAACGAACCACATCTCTAGTTATTTCATAAGGCTATGAAAATTTGAGTTTGCTGTGTATGGAACTCTTTATTCCAAAAAAAAATCCCAACTGGTTTTTCATTAATTTCACATGATACCAATAAAAAGCATGAAAATAATTTAAACACAATCAGAATTACACAAATTATATTCTACATTTGTGAATGTGGACTTCAAAACATAACATAAAACTTGCCATACTTGTCAGACCAAAGGTCCATCAAGACCAGTATCCTGTTTCCAATAGTGGTCAATCCAGGTCACAAGTACCCAATGGGTAGATAGATTCCATGCTGCTTATCCCAAGATAACCAGTTGATTTCTGTAACTCTATCTTAATAATGGTTAATGTGGACTTTTCCTCCAGAAACTTGTCCAAACATTTCTAAATATAGCTACACTAATCGCTTTCACTACTTTCTCTGGCAACAGATTCCAGAGCTTAATTATGCATTGAGTAAAAATATATTTTCTCTTATTAGTTTTAAATGTACATGTATGTGTTCTATCAATAGAAATATATGGGGATGAAACAGTAGGCTTATTATTGGTAAAATCAAATTCTCTCCATATTCTATTTTGATTCTTTCTACCCTTTGGTTCTATTTGTACTTGTTTTTATATTTATAAAAAAATGATAAAAATAATAAAAGTACAATTCATTACTACTTCAGCTATAATACCATAGACTGAAAAACTAACTCTATTAAGAAGAAAATGGTTACCAGAGTTGCGGGTACGGGGGCGTGGCTACGGCCCGGGGCGGTCCGGGGGCGTGGTCGCGCCCTCCGTACCCGCCCCCAGGTTGCGTCCCGGCGCGCAACAGGCTCGCTGGCGCGCGGGGATTTACTTCTCCCTCCGGGAGGCGTAAATCCCCGGAGAAGGTAAGGGGGGGGTGTAGACAGGGGCCGGGCGGGTGGGTTAGGTAGAGGAAGGGAGGGGACGGTGAGGGGAGGGCGTTAGAGGATTCCCTCCAAGGCCGCTCCAATTTCGGAGCGGCCTTGGAGGGAACGGGGGTAGCCTTGCGCGCGCCGATCCAGGATTTTAGTGGATACGCGCGGCTCCGCGCGTATCTACTAAAATCCAGTGTACTTTTGCTGGCGCCTGATGCGCCAGCAAAAGTACGCCTATTCGCGTTTTTTGAAAATCTACCCCTCAATGTAGAAAAGTGCAAAGTGATGCACCTAGAGAAAAACAATCCTACAGTGCCGAGTTTTGTATTGGAAGTCACCACCCAGGCATAGGACCTTGGAGTCCTTGTGGACAATACATTGAAATCTTCAGAATGGTGTGTAGCAGCTGTAAAAAAGAAATATTAGGAATTATCTGAAAAGGAATGAAAAATAAAATATATATTATATTGGCTCTGTATTGATCCACGGTGTAACCACACCTCGAGTATTATGTGCAGTTCTGGTCGCCCAATCTCAAAAAATGACATAGTGGAACTAGAAAAGGTACAGAGGAGGGAATAAAAAATATAAAGGAGATGGAACTGCTCCCCGATGATAAGTTTATACAGGACAGGGCTCTTCAGCTTGGAAAAGGGATCATTGAGAGACAGTATGGTAGAGGTTTATAAAATCATGAGTGGGAAGCACAAGTAAATAAAAGATGGTTATTTTCCCTTTTAAGTCATACCAAAAACAAGAAGACACTATGAAACTGATAGCCAGCAAACTTAAATCATAGAAAGTATTTTTTCTTCAGCTCACCAACAAGCTATGGAATCTGTTGCCAAAGGATTTGGTGAAGACAACTAGCATAAAGGGGTTTAAAAATGGAGGAAAATTCCATAAAACAGGTAGACTAAAGAAAGCTGTTGCTATCCCTGGAAGTGAGTAATAGGAAGTAAATCTACATTATGGGATCTGCCAGGTTCTTGCAACCCCAGACTGGTCTGAGATAGGATGCTGGACTTAATAGACATTGGTCTGGTCCAGCATTAGCATTTCTTATGTTCATATGCTATTATTATTATTATTTTGGAGTGATATTTCATTGTAATTCAATAGTAATGCTCAGGCGGTTAGTCCTATGCAAGGAGACAAATGCAATTTTTGCAATGATACACATATAGTACTAAAAAAATGTCAGATTTCTATCAGTAATCTCTAGGCACTTTATATGTAACTGAATTGTTTTATAGAAAGTTATCTTCGCATTCTTTGCAAATTTGAATCTTTTAGCAATCTGAAGCACAATATGACCTGTATAATAAACTTGAGACTTTTTTCTTGAACAGCATTTGTCACTTGGTAAACAGAGGCATTCCTATGAAAAGAAAAGTCATCTTCCTATATTTGCTTAATTGCTATTATGCTGCTTTATCTAGTTTTGCTTGCAGAACCTAGGTTGTTCTTCTCAGGTTATTCTGTTACACAATTGAATCCCATAATTAAAGTACTTCAAGAAAGGAGAGCAATATACTTTGCAATTTATTAGTAATGCTGGAAATTCTTTGCTTGAGCTTAAATTAAGATAGTCTGTTATAAATATGAAAGGGGAAAATGTTGATAACGACAAACAAATCTTAGGGAGGGTAGTTTTCAAAGGGACGTCTGTGGGAAAAGTAGTTCATGATCCACAGAAATAGACCTATAAATTACGTGACCAATAAATGTGTAAAATTGTGTGTATCCACACTGTATACATGTACTCCTATGTGCATAGGGGGAAAGCTATTCCAGGGGTGGAGTCTGGCATGGCTGGGACTTACACACATGCTTTTAGATTTTATAATTTTCAAACAATTGTGCATGGTGGAATATATGCGCTTATATGGCTACATGTAATTTTACTATAGTATTTTATAACCCATGTGTATCATATTTATTAAATACATTAATTAATACATGTATCTTTACCCCACAACCTATGTATGTATGTATTCTTATATAGAGAGATTCCTTTGGTTCTCTATCAGTCTAGGATTAAACCACTTTTTGTTCTGGGAGGAAACATAAAACAATAGTGTGGGTGTATAGCTCCCCCATGTGGTAGCTAGTTTAGGTAGGTTCTTCTGGTATTGAATGCCAGACCATCATTTTAAGCTATGGAGGTTCTGTTTCATTTTGCAGGGGCAGCATGCCTTAAGCTCCTCATGGAGGCTTTTATTTAGATAAGGGAGTTTCTTTCCACCCTCCCTATCCCTTTTATAATTTTGATACTGCCTTTTTAAAGTTTTGAGTGCCCAGTAACTGGTATACAGTTATTTTCTGTTTTCTACCCTAATAACAATGGGAGAGGTCCCCTGCATTGAAGAGGAATCTGAGATCATTGGAATCTGTGGCGAAGGATCGGTTTCAGCCATCTGGAGGAAAAAGAAAAAAGGAAAGAAAGGAGTTAGAAAGGACTCCCAACAGGGCCCAGGAATATCTACTGAAGATTTTGGGAGAAGTGGCATAACTGCAGTATAATTCTGATATTGAAAGGGAGGAAGAGGAGAATGATTGGTACCATTTAGGTAGGGTGAAGAGACCAAGGAGCATAAGAAAACTACATGGAGATGCAGGAGATAAGAATGTGTAATTAAAAAGATATCTAAATCTGAATTTCAATTTTAATACTTCAGCTATATTGGGAGGGAGGCATGAAACTTGCTCTAGGCCAGTAGGATGGGAGAAGCATCATGTTAAAGACTGAATAAACTGGCTTCATTAATTTAAGTATATAATATCAACTGACTCAATCGTTATTCGTTAACCAACGAGCTCAATAATAAATATATCTAAGTACGTTAGGTTATTGAAATTTCTCCAATAGATATAAATGGTACCGATTCATAAATGTGCTCATGAGTAAGTGACTCTCATACCATCCTGCTAGCTTTTGGCATATCTGCTCTCAAGCCGCATTAGGGATCATCTTTAATCATTGGTCACTATTTTACCCATGTGTTTTCAATTTATATTTTGCTTATTTTACTTTTTTTTCTTTTTAAGTAAAAATGAGAGATACTTCCCTTATGAGAATCAATGTCCGTGGAGGGTGATGCCCTTCCAATTATTTTCAGATGCAGTCCAGAGTACAGTTCGACGTGCACGTTTCGCGTCCTGTGCTGCTTCAGGAACCTGTCTGGCTGTGTTTGCGTGTGCCCAGTTATCTTCGGTTACGCTTCAATGTAGCCTCGCGAACGTGAACATTACTTTGTCGCGGTCCGGGAGACAGGAGATTTTCTCCCGGACCACGACGAAGTAATGTTCACGTTCGCGAGGCTACATTGAAGCGTAACCGAAGATAACTCGGCACACGCAAACACAGTCAGACAGGTTCCTGAAGCAGCACAGGACGCGAAACGTGCACGTCGAACTGTACTCTGGACTGCATCTGAAAATAATTGGAAGGGCATCACCCTCCACGGACATTGATTCTCATAAGGGAAGTATCTCTGTCATTTTTACTTAAAAAGAAAAAAAAAAAGAAAGTAAAATAAGCAAAATATAAATTGAAAACACATGGGTAAAATAGTGACCAATGATTAAAGATGATCCCTAATGCGGCTTGAGAGCAGATATGCCAAAAGCTAGCGGGATGGTATGAGAGTCACTTACTCATGAGCACATTTATGAATCGGTACCATTTATATCTATTGGAGAAATTTCAATAACCTAACGTACTTAGATATATTCATTAATTTAAGACCACAAATGTATTAAAGAACTTAAGGGGTCGATTTAAGACCCGTGTGTGGGTGTCCATGTGCACACCACACATATGATATAAAATCAGATGTCCATGCGCACATGCATGCCGGATTTTAATATCCGTGCACGCATGTGCGGGCAGCCTGCAACTCGTGAGCGCAGGGGGTAATGTTCAAATTACACGCAGCGATGTGCTCAGCCTTTTTTCCAGTTCCCTAACCTCTTGCCTAACTTTCCTCCCCTTTCCCCTCGGCACCCCAAGCCCTATCTACCCACCCTATGTTTTTTTGTTGTGTATCTTACTTGCTCGGCGCATGCTTCCCCGGGACAGTGTCGAATGGCACTGTCCCAGCCCGGCGCTGGCCCACCCCTTTGGAGAGGCCTGGCACTTCAGCACGTAATGGGGGTTACACGCATGGCTGGGTCCTTCAAAAAATGCGTGCAGTACACGCAATGCGCAGCCACGCACATAACCCCCGTAATTTATGCGAGTGGCCCTTTTAAAATTGGGCCGTAAATGTATATCTTGACATCAAAGTACAGCTGTAAAGATTATGTTCTTCCCTTGCATCATTCATCAGTAAAAGTCATGTTGGAAACCAACTCAGCTTCCAGTGTGCTTTTTACTACAAAGCGACTTGAGCACTTATTCATGCTGTATACAAGAATTGTGAACTGGGACTTAAATATTGCAATATAAAGGGCCTTGAAAGTTATCTTTCCCCCAGAAGTAAGATATTTTAACAGAATGGAAAGTTTACCACCGAAAACTATGTTTAAGATATGGCCTCTGGTATCACTATCTGGGACAAGCAGCCCAGGGGTTACACTTGAAATACATTGAAAAGAGGTAATTCAATGCATTCAAGACAAGTACTTTTCCTACCTATTCTAAAAATATGTAGGCATATTATTTACATGCAAAAATAAACTGGGATTTCAATCAGGACTTATGCACATAAATTGGTATATTTTAAAATATCATGTGTGCATAAGTGAAATTACCAGTTTTACCAATTACTCCACCAGTTCATCCAGTCCTTCTCCAGGTCATCGAAATCCTCCTGCTTCTTCAGCCTGAATCTCCAGTTCAGTCAAACCTCCCACTTGACCAATAGTACACAATAAACATGTTTACTATCACTCAGGAAGATAATTAGTAGGTATAAAATTACACAAGTAAGATGCCCAATCTACGTAAGTGTGTTTTAAAATAAAAACATGCCCCTAGACATTTCTCATTTTATGGGTGTATATAATTGTGCACAAAAGAAAAATATGCTTGTATGTTTGAGTTTTATAAAATAAAATGTATATGAATACATGCTACTTATGCATGTATATGCCAATTTTCATGTGCATAAGTCTTTGATAATTCACCCATAGGCATAAATTCTCTCGGCAAAACTACACACAGCAAATAGCAGGCATAATTGTGTGTATGCTTAATTATGCAAGCAAGATAATTCACTTCCTCAATCCAATTCCAGATGTTAATGACATGAGTAGACCAGCTTTTCATATCCAAAAAAGGATAGTGAGTCTCATATATATTTTGATGATGCCGATAACATAGTACATAATATTCAGTGGGAATAATGGGTTTATTCAGGGTTGCAAACAAATAGGCAGGAGAAGTGCAGAGCAAATTAAAGATCCACATAGATGTCTTATTCACAATTATAAATCTACTTGGTACGGCAACTCCACTGTTCTAGAATACATGTCTAGAACACACGTCTAGAATACACGTCTAGAACAGTGGAGTTGCCGTACCAAGTAAAGATTTATAATTGTGAACAAGACATCTGTGTGGATCTTTAATTTGCTCTGCACTTCTCCTGCCTATTTGTTTGTTTACTGCGTGCAGAATTTGCTCCTCATTCCTGCTTGTGGATTTATTCAGGGTTGCCCATATGTACAGGGCTTCCTCGTCAACATTTTTAAAACAGGATATGTTTTTGTTTCTTTTTCTTCATTCAAGGCAGAAAAGCCATTTGTTTGTAAATTATTCTAAGTCACTTCATGTGAGTCATCTCAAGGTCATGCTTAACTATATCCCTCTCTTGTATACTGGGATGACCTTCTGATCAGCTGATACCTTCTATTTGTCCATTGCATTTCAATCATCTTGTATGAATGCATATTGTATTTTCAACCTCAAGATGACTAAATCTGCTTTAGGATTAGTTTTGTATAAAAAATGAACAGACAGTGAGCCTCATGTATCATCTGTTTCACAAAAATGTTAAACACTTCAAGGGAGATGTTTATTTTCCTCTCTCTCACCTGACCCTCTGTTGCTTTCAGTTTGTGTTGAAATATGTTTAATGTTGGCAGTTCCAAGATGGGAGTGAACTAGCATTAACTATTTTTTTCTCTGCAGGGAACCCTCCCACATTCTATTGCTCATCTGTTATTTTGCTCTGTTGTCTGTAACTTCAGAACAGTCTGCAACATGGGAAAGACAGGGATGGTAAATTTGCATACGCACATTTGCATGCATATGTTGACCTGCACCCAGGTGCGTGGTCATTTTATAACATACACACTCATGTTATAAAATAGCCTAGCCTAGCCAAAATGTGTGCCAAATT
Source organism: Rhinatrema bivittatum (assembly GCF_901001135.1). NCBI lineage: Eukaryota > Metazoa > Chordata > Amphibia > Gymnophiona > Rhinatrematidae > Rhinatrema > Rhinatrema bivittatum. The sequence goes on from NC_042621.1 coordinate 194,111,080, forward strand.
TTAAGTGGGCGCATGCATGTGCATACAAATTCTGCTTCTACCACAAAAATCAGGGAATTTTAAAAAGGGGCACACGACAATGCCATTCCCATTTTTACCAGTTCATTCCCCATTCACCCAATTAAAAGATAGGTCCTCCAACCACATCTGGATTGATAGCCTTAACTCCCCCTAGTTAGCCCCAACCCTTAAAACTTCACAGATCTACCTAGTTTTCTTTACATATTAACTTACACGGTATCCATAGCAGAAATAAAGTTGGGAGGCAGGGGGACTAAGCGCACACTGAGACGAGTCAGCATTTCCGCACATATCTTAGGTTCATGCCCCGAAATGCCCATTCCCCACCTAGATCATGCTCACACCTCGCCCCTTTTTAAAAACTTTCGAGATGTGTGTGCTATGGGAGATATGCACATATCTTGGCGGCTTTTAAAATCCTCTTGGCGCACATAAGCCTCACTTCTTTGCTCATCCTTTAATTCATGTGCATGTCGGGCTTTTAAAATTCACCTCTATGAGGGGTTATGAGTAAGTATTAGAGAATTTTTTATTTTTAAGTTTGGGAAGATGATTTTTACTTTGAAAGGCAAAAGGAAGGACTTATTGGATTGGACTCCAGGGAGTTGTCCTACCTCCTTAGATATACTGTTGAAAGCTTTTTCCAGATTTGAGGCAGTTGAGATTCCTGAGACCAAACTTCAGCACGATGTGGTGGTTTCTTTTGAAAAACATGTGGTTGGCAAGAAAAGGGCAATAGAATATATTGGGGTAGATTTTCAAAGGGGTACGCGCATACGATACGCACGTACCCCCCGAAAACCTACCCTAAACCCCCCCTGCGCACGCCGAGCCTATTTTGCATAGGCTCGGCGGTGCGCGCAAGCCCCGGGACGCGCGTAAGTCCTGGGGCTTGCACGGAGGGGCGTGTCCGGGGCGTAAATCTGCCAACAAAGGTATGGGGGGGTTTAGATAGGGCCAGGGGGGTGGGTTAGGTAGGGGAAGGGAGGGGAAGGTGAGGGGAGGCAGAAGGAAAGTTCCCTCCGAGGCCGCTCCGATTTCGGAGCGGCCTCGGAGGGAACAGGCAGCGCGCACTGGGCTTGGCGCATGCAGGTTGCACAAATGTGCACCCCCTTGCGCGCGCCGACCCCGGATTTTATAAGATACGCGCGGCTACGCGCGTATCTTATAAAATCCAGCGTACTTTTGTTCGCGCCTGGTGCGCGAACAAAAGTACACGCTCGCGCAAAATTATAAAATCTACCCCATTACGGGTAAAATTTCTACTTTGGAAACAAAGGTTTCCTAATAAAACTATGAGGTCTATATTCAGCAGTGGAGGAAGCAGATAAGTTATGCATTCCACTGAATATACCCGGATACATTAAAAGTTATCCAAATAAAGTTATCCACATAACTTTAGGAGTGTTCCCCACCATGACAAGATTTACCCAGATATCATCAAATACTGGCATTCTCCAGCTAGGTTATCCAAGTAAGGCCTGGATTTATCAAAATGCATAAATATCACATGCAATAGGAAAAGGAGTGTGTTTTATGGTAATAGGCAGTTATCGCAATTTGTGCTAATACCTGTGGGAAGTGCTATCTTTTTCATACTTTGTGATAAGTGTCAGAATTGTTGTATTTCCTACATACAACTACTGGGGGAACCATGTTTAAGCTCCTTGAGAGCCAGCCATCAGGGCCCTCCTATAACCACTGGAGGGGTTACCCAGCTAGGTTGAGAGAACATTGCACAAATCTCATCTTTGGGTGAGTTTCCTGGCTCCAAAGGTCATCAAATCTTCACAAGAACGCACTGTTCTGTTCGTACGACGCACTCTGAATGTCAAAGGCATTTTTTTGCATGTGAAAACGCCATATAACTATTTGATAAATGACCCCTAAGTTAGCTTTGCCTAGGGACACCCCTGGAATGCCTCTAATTTATCCCATTAAGTTCTATCTAGCTAAAAACTTATCCAGTTAAATCAGTGGCAGGCAATCCGGTGGGAAATTCAAATCATGCAGTTTGTCTGGTAACTTCCTGAACTTGGTTGGACAAACTAGTTGAATATGAACTTCTATATGTAAATACCTTCAGTGCCTGAATGCAATCCGCTTTGAAATGCTGAAAAAAGTGTGAAAAGATAAAAATCTAAATACATTTAAAAAAAAATACTTTCTGGTTAAAGATTAAAAGATCATTATTCAAAGTTTATATCCAAGATGTGAATTTCTGCTTCTCTTGTTGGCAAATGTTTACCAGGGCAGTCATTACCCAGATAAAATTCAGCTGAATAAAAAAAGGCAGTGTGGAGGGCATTCTGGAGGGCAGGGAAAAAAATATATCCAACTAGGACAGATGTTCAGCATTATCCAAATAAACTTAGCCAGGTAAGTCTAATTTAAAAAAATCACTGTCCTAAAGCTATCTGGATAACTTTATCTGGGTATCCTCAGGTAGGTAAACTTAGCAACAGACTTAAGCAGTTACATACCACTGAATATCCAAGTGAAGTTACTTGGGTAACTTTCCCACTCATGATCTACTGAATATTGATCTCAATATGGCACTTACACTCAGGTTGGAGATTTCTGATAATTTACTAAAATATAAGAATTTGTGGTTGGTGACGTTTCCCAGGATGGCAAGAGTTTCTGAAGGAGATGTGTATAAAAGCTGTCTTAAGGATATCCTCGGAGTTCGAGAATCAGCTATGCCTCTGCTGGCTAAACCTTACTTTTATCCTAATAAGAAAGAAATTGGGAAATCTAACAATCTGGAATGTTCTCAGTGCAGACAAACGTTAATAACTCTTGGGGGAGATTTTCTTTGGATCCATAGCCTGAATTATTGGAAAACATTTACCTTGTAAGTTGCTCTGCTGTTGGAGTCAGACAGCGACTGGATTTTTATTTTATTTTATTTTTTCTAAATGGGATTAGAAGTTTGTTGACCAAACCTACAATTTGTCCTCAAACTGATAAGCAGAAATTCCTGTCATTCAGAGAAGAAGTTATTGCTTTGGGTTCATCTATCATTTTGTATTATCTATGTATAGCAACACTTTTTCGGGTAGCTTTCAAAAAAAATAGTCGCTTGCGTCCATGTGCGCACGCTAACCAGATTTTATTACGTGCGCATGCCGCATGTAATAAATAATAATAGGATTAACTTTTACCAGTTGCACATGGACGCACACGCAAGGGGGGGTTGAAAATTGCAATTTATACACAGCGATGAGATCAGGCCTCCCCCAGTTCCCTCCCAGTCCTCTCCAATTAAGGAGTGGACAGGGAAGGAACTTTCCTACCCCCCTACCTACCCTCCCTCTCTCTTCCCGTCACCTCCCCGAACCCTTAGAAGGCCCTACCTTTTTTTTTCTTCTTGTTTTAGAACTTACGCCAGCTCCTAAACTGGCGTAAATTGCGCATGCTGGCAGAGTGGCAAATGGCCGCTGTACCGGCCGCCTCCAGGTCTGCCCCATCCCCTGGACCACCCCTCAACGCCCCTGGACCACCTCTTTTCTTTGGCCTGGCTCTTGTGCGCATAACGAGGGTTCCACATGCAGCCAGTCCCCTTTTAAAATGCACGCATAGCCCCCATTTTCTACGCATGCCAGGATTTAAAATCAAGCCATTTGTTTCTAATCCAGACCAGCTGTCTGCTTTCTTAAAAAGTCATCAACAGCCAACTGAAATAATTTCTAGTAACTTCTTTCTATCTTTTGAGGATTAACTTTTACCAGTTGCTTCCTTTATGTGTTTATATTGAATTAGCATAGGCACATTTTGTTTTTCAAATACTGGGATTGCTTGAATCTAACTTTTCTTCAGGTCTATTGCTCTGCACTTTAATATGAATATTCTTTTAATTTTTTTCTTCCCCTGTTTTTGGATCTCTCTATACTTGTGGTCTTTATTTTGAATATTAAGCATTGCAGCATAAATTATTGGTAGCTAGTATTTAGTGGATCAGCTATATTAGTTTCCTTTTTCTGCTGTGAGGTCTATATTTAGCCACTGTGTGGCTTGGCAAGCTAGCCAGATAAACTTGTCTGGCTAGCTTAGTCCATATATTCAGCACACAGCTGTGCTGTTAAATATATCCAACTAATGTAAAGCTAGCCAAATAAGTTTATCCAGTTAATTTTAGGATAGGTCTTCATGGTGACCAGAGTCTCCTCCCTATTATACTCATTTTCCTCACACCACTTAGATGGATAATAGCTAGATAGGTATTTATCCAGCTAAGTGGCAGCTCCTGATTGTGGCTGTATATTTTAGAGATGTGCTTCAGGTTTAAATTTCATGTTGGGCTTTGTTTTGGGCCCACCCCCCCACGGGAATTTCATTTTTCCCACAATTCAGAGGGGGGGGGTCTTCAGGGGCCCTGATTTTTGGGTTAGCGCGCTCTAATGGGAGTTAATGCGCGCTAACTCCCGATAGTGCGCACTAACATGGCAGAGTTAGTGCGCACTATCAGGGAGTTAGTGCGCACTAACGGGAGTTAGCACGCCCGTTAGTGTGCACTAACCTGAAAATTAATTTTTCCCAAAATTTCGGAAACAATTAAATCGTTTTTCGGTTCTCCTCAACCATTCCGAATTAGGAAATTTTGTTGAAATTGCCTAATTCAGGAAAATCGATTGCACATCCTTAGTATATTTAAACCACACCACTTAGCCGGATAAGCTGGGACTTATCTGGCTAAGTGGAGCAGAATATTGGCCTCCCCATATTTAGAAGTGATGTATTGTCCTTTCTCCCTCACTGCAACCACTTCTCTTTCTTCTGCAAACATCCTCATCCTATCCTTAGCATCAGGGTATGGCATTATTACAGAACAATTTAATATCTGCCTATGAATTGCTGATTTTCTTTTGTACCTCATTTCTGCATTTGCCACAACAATGATGTAACAGGAGCACAGCACAATTTTGTGATTGTGTCACACTGTGTAATCTTAATACTTTGGGTATAATATGTCTAGAGAGAACAACATTCACTTTGATCATGCCAAAAGTAGTGGCAGAGAATAAACTACATTATCTGCTGGAGACACAGTTAGTGAAAGAACTCAGAATGATTGAGAATAGGGATAAAACAAATGGTTAAAACACAATGAGTGAGTCTATTTTTCTTTTATTTCTGGACCTCTGAAATAAATGGTGGCGGTTCCATAAATGAGCCAAAATTGTTCACTTCATTTGTTTGTTTCCCATTCAAATCTATGGCTGTGCTGTGAACAAATAAACAGGTGTAGGTAACTAGGTATAGGTTAGCTACAGTAACCAACTTTTGCCTATGTGACTTTACAGCCTTGGCAGAGATGAGGCAGAAATAGTTGCCAAGGCTGCTGTCTGGATCAAATGATGCTGACCTATCCCACTGTAAACTCTGAGCAAATTCAATAAGCACTGTATTTCCTATCTAACAGTTGGAAGAGAAGGACATGTTTAGAAAAGCCTTATCAGAGTTTAAAAGAAAAGCTAGAAATTTTTGAATTTGGCACTGACAAAGGACTGCTCCTGATCTTCTCTGTACTGCAGTGGTCTCATTCAGTGTGCAGTAAAGACAGACCCAGTGGCACTGTTGCTGTTTTTTTCTCATCAATGGGCAGAGGTTAAATTAGGAGACAGTGTAGAGATTTTAGCAGTACTGGTGATTTTTTTTCTCTCTATAAACCAGTGAGGTGCACAAACTGACAGACTGGAGAGAAGAGTCTTAATAGACTGCCAGTCTTTTTGGATCTGTTAGTGTTTAACAGTTTTTATGTGTGTGGATTGGAAAAGGAGTCAATCTGCAATCAGTGCACAAAGTATATACGTACACTGTATTTATTTCTGTGTGTGGATAAAGGTGAATCAGTAGAGGTGGTATATTTAGATTTTCAAAAGGCATTTGACAGAGTCCCTCATGAGAGGCTTCTAAGAAAACTAAAAAGTCATAGAATAGAAGAAGGTGTCCTTTTGTGGATTGCAAATTGGTTAAAAGACAGAAAACAGAGAATAGGATTAAATAGTCTGTTTTCACAGTGGAAAAAGGTAAACAGTGGATTTCCTCAGGGATCTGTACTTGGACTGGTGCTTTTTAATATATTTATTAGGGATGTGAAGCGTTTTTTGACGATTTAAAATATCGTCCGATATATCTTAAATCATCAAAAATCGTTAGAAGCGCGATACAATAGGAATTCCCCCGATTTATCGTCAAAAAATCGTAAATCGGGGGAAGGGGGAGGGGAAGGGGGAGAGCGGAAAAACCGGCACACTAAAACAACCCTAAAACCCACCTCGACCCTTTAAAATAAATCCCCCACCCTCCCGAACCCCCCCAAAATGCCTTAAATTACCTGGGGTCCAGAGTGGGGGTCCCGGTGTGATCTTTTACTCTCGGGCCTGCGGTGCGTTGTAGAAATGGCGCTGGCGCTACCTTTGCCCTGTCAAGGTAGCGCCGGCGCCATTTCTACAACTTGGAGAAGAGATGGATGAGGGGGAATAAGAAAGAGGTCTACAAAATCATGAAAGGACTTGAATGGGTAAATGTGAAATGGTTACTTATTCTTTCAGATAATACAAGGACTAGGGAGCACTCCATGAAGTTAACAAGTCGCAGATTTCAAACGACTTGGAGAAAATTCTTTTTCACTCAATGTACATTTAAGCTCTGGAATTCATTGCCAGAGGATGTGGTTAAGGCAGTTAGTGTAGCTGGCTTTAAAAAGAGAATGGATAGGTTCATGGAGGAAAAGTCCAAACACTTGTTGTTAATCAATAGGGAATAGCCACTGCTTGTTGTCGGTATTAGTAGCATGGGATCTAATTCATATTTGGGTACTTGCCAGAAACTTGGGACTTGGATTGGCTGCTGCTGGAGACAGAATGCTGAACTTGATGGACACTTGGTCTGACCCAGTATAGAATACCTTATTTTCTTAAGCAGTATCAATAAATAAATTCCTTTTTAGTATCCATACCTCTAGTAAGCAGTGAACTTCAACAAATTCCATCATATCTGAAAAATGAATAAGGAATGGCAAACTTGACAGCTCTAGCATGGAAAAAGGAATTGATGAAGAGCCAGCCCAGCCTAGTAGCAGGAAAAAAAAGTCAATCCTGCCTCTAAATTGAAGAGAGACTTTTTTATATGAAGAATGGCAGAAGAGGAAGGCATAAGAACATAAGAATATGCCATACTGGGTCAGACCAAGGGGCAGATTTTTAATCCTACGCTCGCAGGGCACACAAGGGGGTGCACACTTGTGTACCTTGCATGCGCCGAGCCCTAGGGGAGCCCCAATGGCTTTCCCCGTTCCCTCCAAGGCTGCTCTGAAATCAGAGCGGCCTTGGAGGGAACTTTTCTTTCGCTCCCCCCCAACCTTATTTTATTTTTTATGCCTGCCTCTTGCAGGCGTATCTTGCGAGCGCCGGCCAGCTGCCGGCGCACCAACCTCTGGCACAGCCGCTGTGCTGGAGGCCTCTGTCCTGCCTCCCTGACCGTCCCCGAAACACATCCCGGACCCATGCCATGCCCATGACCCCGCCCCCTTCCCGCCCCTTTTTCAAAGCCCCAGGACATATGCGCGTCCCGGGGCTTGCGCGTGCCGCCGAGCCTATGCAAAATAGGTTTGGTGCACACAGGGGCAGGTTTTCGGGGCTACGTGCGTAACCCTTTAAAAATCTACCCCCGAGGGTCCATCAAGCCCAGAATTCTGTTTCCAACAGTGTCCAATCCAGGCCATAAGAACCTGGCAAGCACCCAAAAACGAAGTCTATTCCACGTTACCGTTGCTAGTAATAGCAGTGGCTATTTTCTAAGTCAACTTAATTAATAGCAGGTAATGGACTTCTCCTCCAAGAACTTATCCAATCTAGGGATGTGAATCATTTTAGGACGATTAAAATTATCAACCGATAATTTTAATATCGTCTTAAACCGTTATGGAACACAATACAATAGAGATTCTAACGATTTATCGTTATAAATCGTTAGAATCGTGAGCCGGCACACTAAAACCCCCTAAAACCCACCCCCGACCCTTTAAATTAAATCCCCCACCCTCCCGAACCCCCCCCCAAATGACTTAAATAACCTGCGGGTCCAGCGGCGGTCCGGAACGGCAGCGGTCCGGAACGGGCCCCTGCTACTGAATCTTGTTGTCTTCGACCGGCGCCATTTTCCAAAATGGCGCCGAAAAATGGCGGCGGCCATAGACGAACACGATTGGACGGCAGGAGGTCCTTCCGGACCCCCGCTGGACTTTTGGCAAGTCTTGTGGGGGTCAGGAGGCCCCCCCCAAGCTGGCCAAAAGTTCCTGGAGGTCCAGCGGGGGTCAGGGAGCGATTTCCCCGCCGCGAATCGTTTTCGTACGGAAAATGGCGCCGGCAGGAGATCGACTGCAGGAGGTCGTTCAGCGAGGGTTCCGGCGCCTCGCTGAACGACCTCCTGCAGTCGATCTCCTGCCGGCGCCATTTTCCGTACGAAAACGATTCGCGGCGGGAAATCGCTCCCTGACCCCCGCTGGACCTCCAGGAACTTTTGGCCAGCTTGGGGGGGGCCTCCTGACCCCCACAAGACTTGCCAAAAGTCCAGCGGGGGTCCGGAAGGACCTCCTGCCGTCCAATCGTGTTCGTCTATGGCCGCCGCCATTTTTCGGCGCCATTTTGGAAAATGGCGCCGGCCGAAGACAACAAGATTCAGTAGCAGGAGCCCGTTCCGGACCGCTGCCGTTCCGGACCGCCGCTGGACCCGCAGGTTATTTAAGTCATTGGGGGGGGGGGGGTTCGGGAGGGTGGGGGATTTAATTTAAAGGGTCGGGGGTGGGTTTTAGGGGGTTTTAATGTGCCGGTTTTGCGATTTTACATTTTTTCGATTTTTCACGATATTTTACCCCCCCAAACGGCAACAATACGATTCCCTCCCCCTCCCAGCCGAAATCGATCGTTAAGACGATCGAGGACACGATTCACATCTCTAATCCAATCCTTTTTTAAACACAGCTACACTAACTGCACTAACCACATCACCTCTCATCAAATTCCAGAGTTTAATTGTGCGTTGAGTGAAAAAGAACTTTTTCCGATTAGTTTTAAATGTGCCACATGCTAATTTCATGGAATGCTCCCTAGTCTTTCTATTATCCGAAAGAGTAAATAACCGATTCACATCTACCCGTTCTAGACCTCTCATGATTTTAAACACCTCTAACATATCCCCTCTCAGCTGTCTCTTCTCCAAGCTGAACAGTCCTAACCTCTTTAGTCTTTCCTCATAGGGGAGCTGTTCCATCTCCTTTATCATTTGGGTCCCCCTGTGTGGGATCATCCCGATAGTAAATATTCTGGGGTAATGGAATCAGAGTTGTTATAGTTTCTGGACTCTTGAAGCAGCAGTTGCAAGAAAGGCTGAAACCTCTAGCACAAAAGAATACATACATGCTTGCCACACTTTGTGATCCCTGGGTGAAAGGGAGTCTCACCTTCCCATCCCAGCATCTCATAATCATGAAGGAGATGCTGATCTCTAGGTTGTGTGAATAGGAGCACCAGAGGCAGAGGCACAGTGGGGATGTAGCTCAGGAAGGAGTGGCAACATCAGAGAGTAGTGCAAGCACTAGCTATACCCTGTCCGTTTCCAATTTCTTTCCCACCTCATTAAACCAAAGTAACGTCACACACAAAGAAACATCTCTCCTGACAGAGGCCATAACTAAAGCACCTGGCAAAGAGAAACCTCAGCCTACCCCAGCAAAGGAGACCCCAGGAGATATTTCTGTACCCACTATCTCACAGTGTTCATCAAGATATGGGAAGACATGCGCTGGCGAATTGGGCACCCAAGTCTGCAACCTGACCAGCCATAGCCAAGGTTGTTCAGCAGTATCTAATTACAATTTCAACTGCTATTCAGCCTCATTGTACCCTGACTATGATGCCTCCCCACCAGCCGAGGTCTCCTCGGAGCTCCGTTCCATGCTATCCTCATCCGCTCCTACTGCTCAGCCTGTGGTGCGAGTCCTCAGTATGCCTGCTGTTCAGCCTTGCCAAGCTCCTCCTCTTTGCCTGCACATTACCCAAGCCTCAGCTCTACATATCCCTTTTTGTTCCCTGCTTCGATGCCTTCACATCAAGTCTATCTTGGCTCCTTGCCCTGACCCCTGTGCATTGTAGCCTCCGGGTCTTCTGACCCTTGCCTTGCCCCTGCCTTTTGTACTTTGGGCCTTTTTGACTCTTGCCCTGCCTTCTGGCCTATCTAGGCCTTGTTTTTCTCTGTGGCCTATCTAGGCCTCTCCATTGTCTTGCCCCTCAGGGACTTTCCTACCTAATGTGGCCCTCAGACCTTTATGTTCCATGATCCATGTTGTCCTTGTCTTGCCCTGTCCTGTCCTGTCTTAGTTAAACCTCAGTCCCAGTCCTTGCCTATACTCAAGCCTCAGCTGAAGTTCTTGCCAGCATTCAAACCTTAGTTCTAGTCCTTGCTTGCAATCAAGTCACAGTTCCAGTCCCTTCCTGTATTCAAACTAGTTTCAGTCCTTGCCTGCACTCAAACTTCAGTTCCAGGCTGCACTCTAGTCAAACTTTGACTGTTCCAGCCCTGCACTCCAGTTTAGCCTTGCCTGTTTCAGCTCTGCCCTTCAGTCAAGCTATGTCTATTTAACCCCTGCATTCCAGTCCAGCCTTGCCTGTTCCAGCTCTGTACTTCGGCCAAGCCTTGTCTATTCCAGCCCTGCTCTCCAGACCAGCTCTAGTCCTGCCCTTCCAAATTCTGGCACTCCCAGGATGGTGTTCCCACAGGCCAGACCACTCGGTCCTAATATATCTTTCCTACCCACCAAGCAGAATGCCCATTGAATGGCAGAAGACATTGTGAACCCTCATCACTCAAAGCTGGTGCCAGGTTTGATGAAAAGGTTTGACTTTTTCAATCTGGCTTTACCAGCTTTCCAGAATTTCCATGAGAGTGGCAAGATGATTGAAAACACCTTGAAAGTCTTGCTGACAATCTGTCTACCTGCTAAGCCACAGATATGCCACCTTAGGGGTCTTACTGCTGCTCTGCCTACCTGCCATGCCCTGATTCACTTCCTTAGGGGTCTTATGCCACTCTGCCCACCTTACATGTCCCAGTTATACCACCTTAGGAGACTTCCTAAGGTGGTATAACTGGGTTATTTACTCTTTCGGATAGTAAAAAGACTAGGGGGCACTCCATGAAGTTAGCATGGGGCACATTTAAAACTAATCGGACAAAGTTCTTTTTTACTCAGCGCACAATTAAACTATGGAATTTGTTGCCAGAGAATGTGGTTAGTGCAGTTAGTATAGCTGTGTTTAAAAAAGGATTGGATAAGTTCTTGGAGGAGAAGTCCGTTACCTGCTATTAAGTTCACTTAGAGAATAGCCACTGCCATTAGCAATGGTTACATGGAATAGACTTAGTTTTTGGGTACTTGCCAGGTTCTTATGGCCTGGATTCGCCACTGTTGGAAGCAGGATGCTGGGCTTGATGGACCCTTGGTCTGACCCAGTATGGCATTTTCTTATCTTCTTCCTTCCACTCTGCCTATCTGCCAGCATATTGGTAATGGAAATATATATTTTGATAAACTCATTTTCATAAAACCTTCAAAACAGTATACAATTAAATAAATAGCATTTTATATAAAAGTGTAAAATGTCAGCCTATATTCATTAAAATTTTAAAAAAGAAAAATAATACAATAAAGATATTTAAATAGCAGTAGCACATAAAATCATAGCAACCTCAGAACTCTTCAAATCACCCATATCGGTTAATCAAAGACTTGAGTAAATAAACAGGATTTGACCGATTTCCTGAACTTCATAAGATTGCCTTCTAAGCAAATATCCACAGCAAATGCATTCCAAATCAATGGAGCCTGTACTGAAAAGTTGATTGCCTTGACCCTTCAAAGTAAATTTCTTACAAAGATGGCATTTGCAATAGTCCCTTTTGTGAGTACCTCAAATTTTCCAAATTTGAGAATCTTGTATCCCTTTAGACAGAGCTTTATAGGTCAAACACAAAACTTTTAAAATGATTCTACAATGTACAGGCAATCAATGTAAGTACGGGAGAAATGTGATCAGATTTTGAAATACCTTCCATCATCCTAGCAACCATGCTCTCTAATAACTGTATTTGCTTTAGTCTCAGTTATACCCAGTAGAGATAATTACAATAGTCAATCTAAGATTGAACTAAAAGACAAGACAGCGTGGTTAGATCTGACATATATAGATAGGTTTTCAGTTTCTGAATCATCCATATGTAACCTCCTGTATGCCAGGAGTCCCCTTCCCAGCCTTGGGGTGCAGGGTAATTACTATCCCAAGGTGAGCCAGTACTAGGCTGAGAACTCCCCACATAAACAAACCACTCTTCAGACTCAAGCTGAGCTCCAAATAATAGATAGTTTACTGCAGAATCTTCCAGATCAAACATAATGACAGTGACAGTTCATGTAGTTGATGCAGAAATCAAACAGGATCACAGTTCCAAAATTCTCCTCTCTTTAAGTAACAGTTTCTTCTTGTATCAACACAGTACTTCTGGTTACTTTGTTTCTCTTCTTTCCTCATCTTTGGCACCTAGTCTGATCCTCTCTTTAGTTTCCTCAGAGAGCAAAATAGTTACTCACTAGAATGTCCTGTTCAGCTCAAGGAAAAATCCTTCTGGTGCAGCATCATGATCCTCTCAGCCCCAAAACAAATTCCCTCTGACACAGTTTGACTTTTTGGCACAGATGAGTTACTTACTCGCTAAGCATAGATTTTATTTTTTTAAATTCCAAATTCCAAGCTGTATTGTTGTCTCTAGAGGAAAATCCCTGCATTCCTGCTGCTCCCTTCTAAGATCCTGGGTAAGGACGTTCCTCATTCCAAATGAAGTCAAATCTTTACCAAGGTGTACTTTGCAGTTCATACATCTCAGTCTACATGATAAACTGGCCCCTAAATCCTAAACCACCACAACACCTCATCTTGAGCTAATAGATGACCCTCCTATTGGCATATAAATACTTGACTACTATGAAGGCCTTATAGACTCTCTCTCTCTCTCTCCATTGTAATTATCACAGGGTGCAAAATGTTTACCATACCACTGATGCAAAGCAGTAATTCTAAACACACCCCTTCTTCTTAGTACATGCGTTAATAACACATTTTGATTAATCTATGGGTGAGAATGGTGTAAAAGCGTGATTTAAAAGAGACCTTGTTGTGAAGAAGAACTCAGACCACATCCAGTAAGCATGAAATTCTTAAATTTTGTGGAAAAAATAAAGTTCCAGAACTCACTAGTAGAAATAGCTTCTGCAACATGAGAACATGAAAATTTTGTTTTTCTATAATTTTTCAACTCCATTTGAACATAAGTGCAAACAAATAGTGCTAGAGTGGTATATGTACTGTATTCCCTTATTTAAAAGTGACATTGCTTAAGCTTCTTTTTCCTCCCAAACACCATGGTCAGGTAAAAAACATGTATCTTTTATAAAACAGCAGAAGCAATGGATTTATTTAATTCACAACCTAAATTAGAGCTAACCCTATTCATATGTTTAAATTGTCTCCTGGCTATTAGGTTATAGAAACCCCAATAAATATATTTATTAATTTATTTGCTTTACAAATGTTTTAGATACTGCTCTTCTAAACAATAATCAGAAATATTTATAAGGTAAAAACATACATAGTATGTAAACTATGTATGTATTAAAGTAACTATATAGATATGTAGACAAGTAATATAAAAAGTAATAAAACAAAAAAATAAATAATTAATTAAATGTAGTTTGAAGAACCATGTTTTTAAATCTTTTTAAAATGTTTTAAAATCTGTACTCACTTTTAACTGCTCTGGTATGATGTTCCAGAGAGTAGGGCCTGCTATAGAAATTGTTCTTTCTTGAACCTTAGTAAGATGGGCACTGTGCATAGATAGAACATCTAGAAGATCTTGTTAGCTGATCTTAGTGTCCTAGATGGTACAAAGAAGTGTAATGTCATTCTAAGCCAAACAGTAATATGGTTGGAAAGTATTTTGTGAGTTAATGTGAGGATTTTGTAATGTATATGATGTTTAAGGGGTAGCCACTGTAGTGAATGAAAACAAGTGTGATATGGTTGTATTTTCTTGTTCCTGATAAAATACAAGGTGCAGTATTTTGAAGCATTTTAAGAGACCTTAGAGAACTGGCAGGAAGGCAGTAGTTAATGTTTAAAAAAAATAAAGTCTGGAGAACATATGCAATTCTTCATGTTCCAATAATGGTTTTAGTCTTTTAAGGATTTGGACCTTATAGTATTCTTGTTTAATGATGGAACATATTTGGTTTTGTTGCACTGGAGGTGGACTCTTGGCCTGGTGCAGGATTGGTATGGCCTGCTGGTCGGACCCAGAGAGCACCTGCTCCCAGAAGGCGGAGCACACGAGGAGACAGAGGCTAGCTGGAGATTCTCCAATAACAGTCCGGGGTTTCCGCAGGTTGAGCCCATGGGTACCCGGACTGCCTGGACTTAGGCAGGCCTCAGGTGATCTCCCGGAGAGGTATCGGAGAGGTGTGCCCATCACGAGCAAGGGCGCACGGCGGATACAAAGAGGATAGACCAGACCCGAACTGGAAGCCTCAGAGACCTCAGGGAGGTAACAGTTTAGGAAGGACTTCCGAGCGAGAGCCGCAGCAAGACCAGAACTGGTGGAGGGCTGAGCGAGGTGAGCAGGCCCAGTCGCGGCACCCACATAGCCAGGACACACAACAGTAACACCCCCCCCCCCTTCTAGGCCTCCCCCTTACCGGCTTAGTTTTTTCTGGGTATCTCTGATGGAAGTCTTGAAGGAGTTTTAAATTGAAAATGTGGTAAGAGGGCGCCCATAAATTATCTTCTGGGCCAAAGCCCTTCCATGACAGGAAGCATTCCCGGTGGCCCCGATGGTGATGGACATCTAAGACCTCTCTGACTTGTAAGGTGTTCTCCGGTTCTGTTGCATGTTGCGTTGGTGGAGGAGGTCTTCGGGAAGCCCAGGAAAGGACCAGGGGCTTGAGAAGTGACACGTGGAACATATTGTGAATCCCCATGGAGGCTGGGAGTTTTAGTTGGTTGGTGATTGCTCCTATGCGTTGAAGGACGGAGAATGCACCGATGAACTTAGGGGCTAGCCTTTGGGAAGGCAGGAATAGTGGTACAGTCTGATGATGGGCGTCTGTGATGCACTTGGCCCAGTCAGCTGCTTGGCAGAGCCAATCCTTTACCTGGTTCCAGAGCCGGCGTATGGTCTGTGCTGTAGATTGGGCTGTAGGAAAAGGTACACTGAGTGGAACTGGTAGGGGTAAAAGAGGTTGGCGACCGAAGACTACAGCAAAGGGGGACACTTCTGTGGCAGAGGTGATATGGGTGTTATGGGATAGTTCTGCCCATGGCAGGAGGTCAGCCCAGTTATCTTTCTGGTCATTGACATAGGATCTTAGAAAGGTCGTCAAAGACTGATTAGTCTTCTCGGCCTGCCCATTTGCTTGCAGATGATATGCTAATGTTAAGTTTAATGAGATATTGAACTTTTTACAAAGGGACTTCCAATATTTAGCAGCAAATTCAGGGCCATGATCGGAGACAATTTCTTGTGGTGGTCCATGTACACGAAATACGTGAGTCAGGAAGAGTCGAGCTAACTCTTGAGCTGCTGGGAGTCCAGGTAAGGGGGCAAAGTGGGCAATTTTTGAGAAACGGTTGATTATGACCCAGATTACATTATTTCCTTTCGAAGGAGGCAGATCTACAATGAAGTCTGTGGACAGAATAGACCAGGGCTCGGTGAGCGCAGGTAGTAGTTGAAGAAGGCCCCATGGGCAGCCAGTCTGGGTTTTTTGCTGTATGCAATCCAGACAGGAGTCCATGTATTCTCGAGAATTTTTCATCTTACCAGGCAACCAGTAGTGTCTTTGGAGCATCTCAAGAGTTCGGGCTCGGCCGGGGTGACCGGCCAGCTTGGAGTCATGAGCCCAGCGAAGTACACATTCGCGGAGATGGTGGGGAACCACTGTCTTCCCGGCTGGTACCGTGGTAGTGGCGGCAATGGATATGCAGGCTGGGTCAATAATGTGCCTGGGAGTCTCAGGTGTGTCTTCTGGCTCGATGGAGCTGGAGAGCGCATCAGCATGGAGATTTTTTGCCACTGGGCGATAGTGGAGTTCGAAGTTGAAGCATGCAAAGAATAAGGCCCAGTGGGCTTGTCGTGGGTTAAGGAGCTGGGCCTCCTTCAGGTGCTCCAGATTTTTTTGGTCGTTGAATATCGTGAATCTGTGTTGTGCCCCTTCAAGCCTGGGGTGCCATTCCTGACGAGCGAGTTTCACTGCTAGGAGTTTGCGGTCTCCTATGGTATAGTTTTGTTCTGTGGAGGACAATTTATGTGAGTAAAAGGAACATGGAACTAGGGTTCTCTTGGTGAAATATTGGCTCAAAACCGCTCCTGCTCCAATAGCAGATGCATCGACCTCCACTATGAAAGGGCGGTTAGGATCCAGGTGACGTAAACATGGGCCGGTACAGAAGGCCTCTTTCAAGGCATGGAACACTGACTGAGCCTTGGGGCTCCACACTCGAGGGTCACATCCTTTCCTGGTCATAGCAGTGAGTGGGACGGACAGCGTGGAGTAATTGGTGATAAAGTTTTGATAGTAATTTGTAAATCCAAGGAAACTTTGTAGGGCTCTGAGGCCCACTGGTTGAGGCCAATCTCGAATACTCTGGAGTTTGTCGGGGTCCATGGTGAAACCTCAGTTGGAGTTGATATAGCCCAGAAATGAGAAACTGGGTTGCTCAAAAATACACTTCTCCAATTTAGCATAGAAATGGTCTCTGAGACGCTGGAGGACTGTTTAAACATGGGAGGAATGAGACTTCAGATCTTTGGAGAAGATTAATATATCATCTAGAAACACTACGAAGAATGAGTACAAAAGGTCCCGGAAAATATCATCCATGTATGGTGTGATACAAATCTGAAAAAGAGGGGGAGTGGGCTTACTGTTTTGCAAAGCCCTATTGCATGGCTTTAACTACACCTTGTTAGTAGTGTTAAGCTGTGCAATAGCTTGCATTAAGGCTTTATTGCATTTTGTTCTCAAATGCCTGTTTTAGTACTTTTGAAGCTCCTGGAGTACCAGCCAAGTGAGAGAGAGAGACCTAGTAACTCGAGGTGAGGTTTAGGTATTAGTGTAGGGGTTAGGGGCCACTTTGACATTCAAAGTGAGATGTATGCAGAGAACAGTGCTCTCTTGTAAAGATTTGATGACCCTCAGAGTGAGGAAACTTACTCAAAGATGAGATTTGTGCAATATGCTCTCAACCTAGCTTGATGTTACCCAGGTAGAGAGTCCATCAAGCTAGGTTGAGAGAACATTGCCAAATCTCATCTTTGAGTGAGTTTCCTCACTCTGAGGGTCATCAAATCTTTACAAGAGAGCACTGTTCTGTTTGTACATCTCAATTTGAATGTCAAGGTGGCCCCTAACCCCTACACTAATACCTAAACCCTCTCTCGAGTTACTTGGTGGGCCTCCCATAGAGATATAAATAACTATCTAGTGGTGGGGCATTACAGTTAGGCTCTCTCTCTCTCCCTTCCCCTTCCCCTCCCCTCCCTTCCCCTCCTCCTCCCCCTCCCTTGGTTGTATGTAGGAAATACCACACTTATCTCAAAGTGTGAAAAAGTTATCACAATTTGTGGTAACTTAGCTCTTCACATTGTTATTAGCACAAATTGCAATAAACTGCCTATTACCATAAAACCCACCCCTTTTCTATTGGATGCAGTATAGTGCATTTTGATAAAGCCAGGCCATAGTGGGTTGAAAGAAGCCTGAAGCTCTGTTGGAAATCTGAAAATGTTCAGACCCTCTAGTGTGGTACCATGAATATCAGACTGACCTTATACAAAGGTTCTCTCTCTTTCTCTCTCTCTGTACTTTATAAAATAAGGTGTGTTTATGGGAGCACATACATTCTTTTTAAAATTTACCAGATACCATCTTCACAAAAAACATCACTTTTTTGAACAGGAAAATTTGATATTTGCCTTGAAAGTGGAGGAAATAGATTTAATTTTTGTTGCTGTGACTAGGATTAAATAGCACTGTTATATGTATATTGGGATTGATTAAATAGCACCATTGTATATATATATTGGGATTGGATGTTTGTATATATGTGGTTAGATGTTTGGGCAACCTGTGTGTTGTATCGGACAGAGACCAACAATGTGAATAATCTCGGAGTCATGGGCCTAGAGCCAGTTAGGCCCCTGAAGAATTGAACCACTGACTGAGGAGTATCAATAGTGACTATATACATTCACAAGTAAATTTTCAAAGGGCTACGTGTGTAAATTTCGAGGTTTATGTGAGTGGCCAGGCCTTGCGCATGCTGTGCGCATTTTACAATGGGCCTGACCACATGTGTAAACACCAGTATGCGCAGAAGTGCTGGCTGAGGAAAAAGGGGTGGCCCAGGGGGCGTGGTATGGGTGGGGAGGGGCAGGGGCAATTCTGGACAGCGACATTAGCTGCTGTCCTGGGGAAGCATGTGCTGGCAGCACAGATTACTTCTGCTCCTCCGGAGCAATAAGTAATAAAAAAATAAGGGATAGTTAGTAGGGATGTGAATCGTTTTTGAACGATTAAAATTATCGTCAGATAATTTTAAAATCATCCAAAATCGTTAGCAGATACAATACAAATGCCCCCGATTTATCGTCAGGGGCATTTGTATTGTATCGTTAAATAGGGCGTGAGAAAACCGGCACACCAAAAAAACCCTAAAACCCACCCCGAACCTTTAAAAGAAATCCCCCACCCTCCCGAACCCCCCCCCCAAAAATGTTTTAAATTACCTGGGGTCCATTGGAGGTTCCCGACGCAATCTCCCTCTCTCTCTCTGGCCACGGCTGCATTGAGAAATGGCGCCGGTGGCCCTTTGCCCTTATCATGTGACAGGGCAAAGGTAGCACCGGCGCCATTTTGTTTCCTGGCTCCCGACGTCACGCCTGCTGGAGATTGCCCCTGGACCCCCGCTGGACCCCCAGGGACTTTTGGCCAGCTTGGGGGGACCTCCTGACTCCCACAAGACTTGCCAAAAGTCCAGCGGAGGTCCGGGAGCGACCTCCTGCACGCGGGGCGTATTGCCAATCTTCAAAATGGCGCCGGTGCTACCTTTGCCCTCACTATGTCATACGGGCGACCTCCAGCAGGCGTGACGTTGGGAGCCAGGAAACAAAATGGCGCCGGCGCTACCTTTGCCCTGTCACATGATAAGGGCAAAGAGCCACCGGCGCCATTTCTCAACGCAGCCGTGGCCAGAGAGAGAGAGGGAGATCGCGTCGGGAACCCCCAATGGACCCCAGGTAATTTAAAACATTTTGGGGGGGTTCGGGAGGGTGGGGGATTTCTTTTAAAGGTTCGGGGTGGGTTTTAGGGTTTTTTTGGTGTGCCAGTTTTCCTGCCCTCCCCCGATTTACGATTTTTAACAATTTTTTAAAACAAAAAAACCCGACGATAAGATTTCCCTCCCCCCCAGCCAAAATTGATCGTTAAGACGATCGATCACACGATTCACACCTCTAATAGTTAGGGTAGGTTTAAGGGGCAGGGAAGAAAGGGGAAGAGGGAGGAAGGATAGAGTAGGAAAGTTTCCTTCCAGCCTGTTCCTTAATTGGAGTGACTGTGAGGGAACTGGGGGAGGCCCCGTTGCATCACCACACGTTGCTTTGTAAAATTCCCCCCGTGCATGCACAATTCTCAGGCAGCCTGCACATGCATGTGGCCATCACATTTTATAACATGTACTCACCGGCATGCATGCTATAAAATCGATGCATGCATGTGCGTGTGCCGGGAACAGTGAAAATCAGCTAAGTATAGTGTAAAGATATTTTCTGTTTGTGACTGTGGGAATTAAGAAAGAGCTACCTAGCAGCCTTAAACAACTCCCTGGCCATTAGATGTTTAAATATGATTGATTTGAATGTGCGGGCTTTAGTTTAAATTATAAATAATATGAGTGATTTTATTATGTGACGTTAGATTTGTTTATATTTTTATGTAAAGAATATTTTAAAAAATGGTTTATATCAATATGAATGCCCTTGTGAAACACATTATATTATAAGCTTGTTATATAGATTGTTGCTAGTTTTGTATGCTTTGATGATAAAAATTAAAGAGAAATTCTTGAGTAAAACAGATGTATTACTTGTGACACTTGCTCCTATTTTATTTTTTTGTATTATTGTTATGGGAATTGATGTTTTGAATTAGCCAAAAATGCATTTGTTTTTTATATATAGTGCCACTTCTACTCCTTTCCTTCCTAACCTGTCCTTCCTGAATAGATTGCAGTAGGGATGTGAATCGTTTTAGGACGATTAAAATTATCGTCCGATAATTTTAATATCGTCTTAAACCGTTATGGAACACAATACAATAGAGATTCTAATGATTTATCGTTATAAATCGTTAGAATCGTGAGCCGGCACACTAAAACCCCCTAAAACCCACCCCCGACCCTTTAAATTAAATCCCCCACCCTCCCGAACCCCCCCCCAAATGACTTAAATAACCTGCGGGTCCAGCGGCGGTCCGGAACGGCAGCGGTCCGGAACGGGCTCCTGCTACTGAATCTTGTTGTCTTCAGCCGGCGCCATTTTCCAAAATGGCGCCGAAAAATGGCGGCGGCCATAGACGAACACGATTGGACGGCAGGAGGTCCTTCCGGACCCCCGCTGGACTTTTGGCAAGTCTTGTGGGGGTCAGGAGGCCCCTCCCAAGCTGGCCAAAAGTTCCTGGAGGTCCAGCGGGGGTCAGGGAGCGATTTCCCGCCGCGAATCGTTTTCGTACGGAAAATGGCGCCGGCAGGAGATCGACTGCAGGAGGTCGTTCAGCGAGGCGCCGGAACCCTCGCTGAACGACCTCCTGCAGTCGATCTCCTGCCGGCGACATTTTCCGTACGAAAACGATTCGCGGTGGGAAATCGCTCCCTGACCCCCGCTGGACCTCCAGGAACTTTTGGCCAGCTTGGGGGGGGGCCTCCTGACCCCCACAAGACTTGCCAAAAGTTCAGCGGGGGTCCGGAAGGACCTCCTGCCGTCCAATCGTGTTCGTCTATGGCCGCCGCCATTTTTCGGCGCCATTTTGGAAAATGGCGCCGGCTGAAGACAACAAGATTCAGTAGCAGGAGCCCGTTCCGGACCGCTGCCGTTCCGGACCGCCACTGGACCCACAGGTTATTTAAGTCATTTGGGGGGGGGGGGGTTCGGGAGGGTGGGGGATTTAATTTAAAGGGTCGGGGGTGGGTTTTAGGGGGTTTTAATGTGCCGGTTTTGCGATTTTACGTTTTTTCGATTTTTCACGATTTTTCACGATATTTTACCCCCCCAAACGGCAACAATACGATTCCCTCCCCCTCCCAGCCGAAATCGATCGTTAAGACGATCGAGGACACGATTCACATCTCTAGATTGCAGCCCTATTTGAAATTGTAGTGACTGCAAACTGCAGATTAGGTAAAGGAATTCAAGATAAAGTATTTTCAATCTAAAATCTGAAAAATAATTTTCCTTTTAATTTAAATAATTCTAAATGCTCCATTACATATCCAAATCTACAATGCAATTTAATTGGTAGACATAAATAACTTCATAATGTCCAGAAATTTCATTTATTCATAAGCTATGTGTATTCCAATAAATAAACATTATGACATAGAAGGAGTGAGAACATGGAAGTACTTTGGGTGACTGATAACTTCTAAAAGAAATCTTTTACCATAGACTGCCATTGTAAAGAGCTTTATGACCACATATACTTCTTACTGCAAGGAAGTTTCCAGCTTTTCAGAGTCAAAGTAGCAAATGCTCAACTTTTAGAAGTATCCTAATCTAAAATCAGATTTCTTCTTGACTTTTTTCATAGCAATTCCTGAATTTGTTACTCAAGTCAGTATTGCACTGGATGCCTTAAGTAAAGGCACACTGTACCTGTTTGATGACAACAAACTTGTGGATATTTCAAAGAAGATCTATGATGCAATCCATGATATCAGGTGCTCTGTTCTGTTGATTCGGGTAAGGATATTTTTGTTTATTAGCAAGATTAATATCTAGTTTTCAGCCCCACCTGAAACTTTGTAAAAGACAGTTTTACACTGTGTAATAAGTTGGGTTTTAAATATAGATGAAATTTAACAGGGTAATTTTCAAAGGGACTTCTTCAGGTGAGGTAGTGCTTTATCTGCAGAAATGCCCTTTACAATATCATTTATTTTTTTATTTATTTATTTGTTCATTTTTATATACCGAAGTTTAGCGAGAGGCCTTCACTCCGGTTTACATTTGAAACAACAAAATACATGTGTAGAAACCATATGAAAAGTCATTACAGTAAACTGATAGACCAAGATTTACATCTAACAATATGATTGGTAATACAACATTTTGGATATAATGAGATATAGCGAGATACAACAATATAACATAACAAGGAATAACACAATAAAAAGATGGTTGATAATTCACCATTTAGGATAAATTAATAGCAGGGGACAGGTTATGGCTCTGGTTGTGACAGTGGATGTGAATGGATTGGCGTTAGCAGGTTTTCTAGTGGTATATTGGGAGTGTCCTTATATGATTTAAATAACTGTAATGGTAGGGATTAGTGATATGTATATAAGATTGAAGTGTCTGATACTTATCATGTGTCTGATACTTATGTAAAATTGCATGTATATACACAAACATTTTAAAACCAAGCAGTATGCTTGCAAGTTCTGACTCCACCCCAGCTGTGCCCCTTGGAATGTCTCTGCTCAATTTGCATAAAAGTATGCACATCACTGTGTGATGTGCATACTTTTACACAAACTCAGCCCTGGACAAAATAGGGGTAATTTCTGAAGCCATTTATAAGCATAAAACTTGACTTTGTGCATGTAAATTGCTATTCTAAAATTGACCCTGGCATAGTGCAGGTAAAATTACTCATGAAAACCAGTTTCATGTGTCCTTTTATGCACCCTGAGGAGAGAAATTCTGAGGGGGGGAGGGGCAGTTGGGGCAGAGCTGCAACTTATATGCATACTTTTTTATTTTAAAAAGCTTGCACATTAAGCTGCATCATACAAATTAAGCCCTGCTTGGAGCAAGTGTAATTTTGTGTAAAGTAATTTTTATGTACTCAGCCAAATACCCAAGGATTTTCAAAGTGAACTTATGTGCCTAAGTTCATTTCGAAAATACTGCTGTAAAGTGTACATGCGCAATATAAGCAATTTAAAAATTCAGGCTAGTAAGTGCAATAGCAGACTGGAAGGAGGATTCCAACATGAGAATCTTACCTTAGCCAGGGACTGTGCAGTAATATAGGAAATGAACTTAGGAAGTGAACCCATGTTCGCTTGTTACGGCGGTTTCTACCCCAAACCAAATAAGCCTGATACTTCACCTTCAATGCATATACAGCATAGTTCTCTGCTTCAACAACAGGGGAGAAGAAAAAAGGGTTCGCACTCACAAAGCGGGGAGTAGCTGGCTTGTTACGGCGGTTACTACCCCAAACCAAATGTGTCTGATACTTCACTTTCGATGCATATCCAGCATGGCTCTCTGCTTCAACGGCAGGGGAGAAGAAAAACTGATACTTCACGCATATCCAGCATAGCTCCCTGCTTCAACGGCAGGGGAGAAGAAAAACTGATACTTCACGCATATCCAGCATAGCTCCCTGCTTCAACGGCAGGGGAGAAGAAAAACAACCAATAAGGACTGTATAACATAGTCTGGGTAAAACAAATAAGCATGGGTGTAGCTTGCTTAATGCGGCGGTTACTACCCCTACTACCCCTAACTAATCAAGCTAGATATTTCAATGGTGGGGGTGGAAGGTAAATAGAACCAAGAGCTAAGAGAAACAGATAAGTATGAGAGAAAAAATGTGTGAAGCTTGCTGGGCAGACTGGATGGGCCGTTTGGTCTTCTTCTGCCGTCATTTCTATGTTTCTATGTTTCTATGTTAAGTTTTGTTTTGCCTTATAGGATGGGGGAGGGGTAAACTGAGAGCATCCAAAATAGAGGAGAATAGAGTGTTATAATACAAAACTGTGTCGAACAGAGTACAAAAAATTTATGGCAGGAAAGAGAAATGAGAAAATAGTGAAGAGGATGCAAGGGTAAATAATATACAATGGAGATTCCTAAAGGTATAGATGGTGACACTGTGATACAGTTGGGAGGAAGTTTAAGATCTGAATTTGTCCAATAAATAACTTCTAATCACAAGAATACATTCAAAATACAGTACATACTTTCCATCTTGTTTTCTTTTATCTCATTCAAGACAATATTCATTATAAAATAAATTACATTTCTTGCACCTACTTCTGCATATTTCCCTTATACATCTGCTCTAGAATGCTTATATAATCCATTTTGCTGAGTACGGATCACCCACAGATTCAGCCTGGAAATCTGCAGCTGTTTAGTATTTGCTACTGTTCCCTTATAGTACAAAAATAGTAATCCCCTGAAACTCCATATTTGTCATACATCTGTGGCAAGGAATCACTTGTATCCTAATAAAACACCGTGCACTGGAGCAGTATTCTTTTAAACTCATTTCCTCCTCCTTAGTTGTCTGGCTTGCCAGTACATTGTTTTTCCCAAGGTTTCTTAATGGCATCCTCTGAAAATATTTCTCAAAATCTTGTTGTAGACACTTCCAATCAGCAAGCATTGCTGTATTAATCTTTGGTTGGATATAGTGTGAATTCTAGAAGCTTTTGACTAAATTACTAACTAATAAGTGGGCAATGTATTCTATTAACACAAGTCATTACCTTAAAAATATTATGTGGTGTGCTTTAGTTTGATTATTAAGAGTGTAATTTCATAGCAACCCAAACATAACTTATGCCTTGCCAAAATGCATGTTATGCCAATTTTCATACCGAACTTATGTGTATAAGTTTGCTTTGAAAATTATTTGAAACAATACATGCAAACTGAGCTGCACAAAGTTATACCTGCATTTTGCAGTACATAACTTGTGTGGGTTAATTTACACTCTACATTTTTTCCATTTTATTTTTATTTCATTATTCATCTCACATTCAAGCATAATCTGACATAGATAAGGAAGGCAGCTGAAAAAAATGCAAGCTGCGTTATTTTCTTGAAAGTTGAAGCTAACTTTCCCTGGGAGCATTGGGATGCTAAAACGCATGATGGTAGATCCACAAAAAATAGAGAGATGACACATAACCAATGTTAAACAGCACATAACCAATGTTAAACAGCAAAACACACATACCTGTGTAGACAGTCTAAAAACTAAACTAACACATCCACACCATTCATCCACATCTTGTTAAAATACATATTGCACAATGCATAAATTGCAATTCACAAACCTTATATATTCAAATTTAAACTACAAATCTCCATTGATTACAGATGTAAATCCAATTTTTGAACTTATGTATATGCTTTCAAAGTATATCAATATTTTCTAAACATGAGTACTAGGTACCAAAAGCAAAACTATGTCTCAACATGGGTCCGAACTGTTTCTCAACATGGGTCCAACAAAAGATAACTTTGTTTCACCTTCCAAGAAGGCTTCCTCAGGGACTGAATATAATCAAAGCTGTTTCACTTCCATGTCCTTTCATGAATTTGATTTATGGCGGAATATGACGTCATGTCCGGTTATCTAAACTGTTTTTGAAATTGAATAATTGGAATAGAGCTTTAGACCCAACAGTGCAGCGCTATAAGCGAGCACCCCTGTTCTTCAGCGTTCAGCGTTTGGGGGCAAGTGGTCAAATTTACCGGGTTATGAATGGATGCAACGTGTGCTTTTTGAATACATTTGTATACATTTTGACTAGTGCGTGTTCATGAGATGTTTTCGGTTAGTGTTACAAAGGTAACAGATTGGACCTTGTGCTCCTACCATGTGACAGGGGCCGGCCAATCGCATGGATATCCTGTCACATGGTAAGGGCAAAGGGCCATCGGTGCCATTTTTATTAGTGGCAGCCGACGGCCCGAGAGCGGGAGATCGCTCCCCGCGCCCCCACTGGACCACCAGGTAATTTTAAAATGTTTTTTGGGGGGGAGGGAGGGTGGGGGAGGCTAAGGGGTCAGTTTTAAAGGAGTGGGGTGGGTTTTTTTTTTATCGGGCCATCGGCGCCATTTTTATTAGTGGCAGCTGACGGCCCGAGAGCCGGCGATCGGTCCCGGGGCTTCCACTGGACCACCAGGTGATTTTAAAATGTTCTGGGGGGGGAGAATTTGGGAGGGAGGGGGAAGGTAAGGGATTAGTTTTAAAGGGTCGGGTGGGTTTAGGGGTTGTTTTGGTGTGCCGGTTTTCCCGCCCTGCCCCCAAATAACTCCCGTTAGTGGACACAAACCCGATTAACGATTTTTCATGATAAATCGGGGGAATTTCTATTGTATCACACTCTTTAACGATTTTTGATGATTTAAAAAATATCGGACGATATCTTAAATCGTCAAAAAATGATTCACATCCCTAAAAAATACATGTTAATAAATTTTCTTTTTTTCTCATCAGCCTTTACATATTCATCTTCTTCACTTCTGAGACTCACAATGCAACTTTTGCACTTCCTTCTGTCATTATCATATCTAAAAAGACTTGTCCCCCTATTTTACTGTTTTTGCTATTTTGCATTCCTGACTACTTTATCAGCTTCTCTTAGCTTTTCCAAATATTGAAGCCTGTCTTCCATTTTCTGTGATCTCTTATAGTTTATGAATGCTAACCTTTTCTCCCTTATATTTTAGTAAAATTTAGTAAAACAGTGGCCTCTTTTTCCTCTTTCATTTACTTACTTTCCTAACAAAAAATGTAGTTGCCTTTATAATATCTCCTTTTAGTTTTGCCCACTGATCTTCTGCTTCCCCTAGATTTTCCCAACCAGCTAATGACTCATTGAGGTACTCCCCCATTTAAACACAATTAGTTTTCATGAAGTCTAGGATGCTTGCCTTTGAATGAACCTTCATCTCTTGTGTTCTAATTCTGAACCACACCATTCAGTGATTACTGGTTGCCAGATGATCATCAGCTACATCAGATATATTGTTCCTGTTGGTAAGCACAAGGTCTAACTTGGAGAGAGATAGCAGACACCATTTCAGTATGGGGTACTTTCTGTTGGCTAACTCTTCCCCCAGACTTTTGTGTTTCTATTCTTCCTTGAATATTCCTCATACTCTGAATAACCTGTTGCTTTGATATTCCATCTCCTCCACACATGGGTACCCATGCTGGTATGCCCCCAGCAGCAAAATCCATCGACACTGACAATACCATGATCATCTCATTCAATACCGACACTTCTCCCACAAAGAAAGGAGCAACATGAGCTGCTCTGCCATCAGGGCTCGTGTCATCCAGCCATATCAACCCTCCATTTGTAACAGAGGCAGTGGATCCCTCTAGTGGCATGGTATTGAGTGAACAGGGAATCAACTCTGGAATGGAGTTTTGGTGTAGCAGTGGGTTCATTGAAGTTTCTCAGGGATTCCCCTGAATCTTCCCTTTCCTTATGACATCATTGGAAGAAACAGGAACAATATTAAAGGTAACAGGAATTAACACTCCAGGAGTTCTTCCTCGCATATCCTTTAACAAGCTGCTATCACAGTTTCTCTCTTGCCCTATACTTTTTAAAATTAAAAATATTCATAAATCCCAACTCCAACCCAACTCTGTCATGCCAGAATACTTCTTTTTGTGGGCATAAAAGTATGTGTGAAATTGGGTTATTTACATACTTTTATGCACACAAGCCCTGTACAAGTTTATAACAAACATTTTATGAACATAAATGGCTTTGAATCTTACTCCCTGAATGTCAGACATGCACATGAAAAGACACTGTAATGACTTTTTAGTAACAAGAAGAGAGTAGATTTCCTCTTCTGCTCTAAAGACTAAGATTTTTGACAATAAGATTACAAATTGAAAAGTGGTTGAATCGTAACCTTTATTGACCAATTGCAATCACAGTAAAAAAAAAAAAAAAGTAATGTTATGACGAACGAAAAAAACTACACAGGTTGGTGCACAGTGTCAGAAGTCACAGTATGACATACATTTTTATCATGGCCCAACTGTGCTATTTGACATTTTAAATCCCAGCCGAAACAGGAGTTGAACAAACGTTGTACAATTGGGAAGTGAAAAAGTAATTGCTTGCTGTGAAAGAGCTGTGGGGATATTGTGTTCTTGAAGAACAATTTATAGCCTGCCATTTAAAAACCTTTGTATGACACAAGAGTGGCAGAAGCATAGCACTTCATGGAAAGCTAATACATTATTATTGTCATAGTTTTTCCTCAGTGCATGTATATACACATTGCAAAAGATATTGACTCACCCAATTAGAGTATACCACAATGGAGAATTTGTTAGGAGAAATGAAATTTTTTGTAAAACAATTTATGCATTGCATACAGACCGAATAAATTTGTTTTTTGCTTTTGCAAGGCACAGTGTGAAGGAGCATATTTATTTATTTATTTATTTATTTATTTAAATTCTTTTACTATACCGATACTCAAGACGAGGTCTTATCGTACCGGTTTACAATATAACAGGGGAAACCAATTAACAGCTAAGTAGAAGGTAAAGTTACAAAAAACAGGGAGCGAAAAACATGGGAGATGGAAGACAGGAAAGATTTAAAATGATAACAACTGCAGAGTGATAAAATAATCAACTAAAAACCATAGAGTAGCGAGACTTAAATAGAGAGTATACAAGGAAGAACATCTGAACATCTTAAGAGAAAGGTTCCTGGTATCTGGCCCCGCTTCCCTTAAGGCACAGTCCAGAAGGGAAACCTGGGTGCAGGGCATTTCCCTTAGCAGAGTAATTAGAGAGTAGGCCCAGGAAGGAATAAAGGCCCCAGAATAGAGAAGGAAGTTCAGAATACGCTAAAACTCCCTAAGTTTGATTACTGTGACTTTTCTTTAAAGATTGCCAAGGTAAGCAGATTTTTTCTGCAAGTTTCATTTTGTGTAAATAATAGGTTTGTAAAGAATGGCCAGAATCCAGACTCCTGTGTTATTCTCCCATACAATGGGCCATTCCCATGGTTTTATATATGGTGGGAGCAGTGGTGGGAGCAGTGGGATCATGTGCTCTAAGCACCAGCACAGAACAGAGGCCCACACCAAAAGAAAAAAAAGAGACAATTTTTTTCTCTTGGGGCCATGCTGCAGTGGCAACCAATTGTTAAATGCAGAAGGCTAAGGGGGATATCCTGGACAGATATGGTACTGCAGTCAGTTAAAGCAGGACTGGCAAGGTTTTTTTAAAATCTCTGAAGCAAAAGGGAGAGATTTGGTTTTCCATGGTCCCGAACAGGGTAATAGCCCTCTGAAAAAAAACAAAAATCCTCTGTGGCACCACAGCAAGGAGTGAATACTACTGACCCTTCAGAGGGACAACAGCAACTATAGGCAGTGGTACAAAACCAGCATACTCAGCAGCAGGAACTATAGTCAAAATTTATTAAGCAACAACTGTCACTGACAGATAGCACAAGCTGTGCAAGCTGTCATGATGTGGCCATTCTCTGCTGTCTCTGGTAATACTTAAAATGAGATCAGGAAATGATCCCAATTGTTTTCTAAGGAACTTTGAGAGAGCTGCCTGGCTTTCAGGCTTGCAAGAAGCCTCATGGACCATATATCTAGGCAATCTTCTTATAAGGCAGCATCCAGGCTGCCTTCTAAGCTGTTAACCAAGATAGACCAGTTAGATGGTCACCATCTTTGAAAGAGCTGGATGCACCCTAGAAGCATATCAGCAAAGGTTCTGGCTGGGAACCCTCCAAACTGGGGAAAGTTCATGGATCCTTTTCTATTAGCTAAAAGCCTTCAAATTGACAACTAAACTAGAAATCGGACTATTCAAATCAACCCAGCTGCAAATCTGCCTTATATATGCCCCACCGGGGTTCCTAGAAACTGACCCCTCTCCTCTCATCGAAACCATAGCCAAACACATCAACACCAACTCACCTGCTATCATTTTAGGAGACTTCAACATTCATGTAGACTCCCCCTCTCCATCATCCAATTGCGAAGCCCTTCTCTCCTCCCTCCAGGCTATGGGCTTCAAACAAATCATAAACAGTCCCACACACAAGGCAGGCCACATGCTTGACCTGATATTCACGAATGAAAACATTTTGCCCACCTCCCCACCTTCCTGCACCCCCATCCCATGGTCAGATCATTCACTGATAGTTACAGAATTATCTATAAAACAAAAACAGACTCCCATTGTTACTAAATCCTCTATCCAGTTCAGGAAACCATGTTCCATGGACACCCTCAGCAACAGTCTTGCCAAAGACCTAATGAACCTAGACCTCTCAGATGCTGATTCCGCTATCAACTCCTGGCAAACTATCACACACTCAGTAGCAAACATAATCTGCCCCATGTCCTCAAAAGTTATCAACCCTGCCCACATGAACAAAAAACCCTGGTTCTCAACTAAATTAAGAAAACTCAAACAAGACCTACAACACAAAGAACAACGCTGGTGAAAGGATCCCTCCCCTACCTCACTGGCTTCTTACAAAACCACAATGAATTTTTATAGGACCTCCATTATCCGCACGAAACGAGACTTCTACGCCAAAAAAATACACAGCTTCCTATATGACCCAAAAACTCTTTTCTCATATGTTGCAGTATTTACCGCCCCGGTTTCCCCTTTCTTCTCAGAAGAAGAAGCCCAAAATAAATCTACAGAGCTGGCAATCTTCTTTGACAACAAAATCAAAAAGCTACTCGCCCCTCTGGCAACATCTAACACTTCATCAAATCCCTTGACTCCACCGAGCCAAAATCCCTCACTAACTATCCACAAACAGACGCTAGAATCTCTTGAACCCACATCATCCCTGGAAATTGAATCGATAATCAAGAAAATGAAACCTTCATCACACCCATTGGACCAAATACCGACAAAATTCCTTCTCACCATTCCTAACACCATTGCTAAACCTCTGGCTGACATCATAAATTGCTCCCTAAATCAAGGATCTGTCCCTGACTCGTTAAAAATGGCTTCCCTGAAACCCTTACTAAAAAAAACCAATTTGGACCCAGCCAATCCTGTAAACTTCCGCCCCATTGCAAACTTACCTTTTATAGCCAAACTAATGGAAAGGCTGGTCAACATCCGACTTACAGACTACCTCGACTCTCACAACATTCTCTACCCTTCTCAATTCGGATTCAGGAAACGCCTAAACACAGAATCCCTCCTTCTTTCTTTAACAGACAACATCCTGATGGGCCTTGACAAGGAACAATCCTACCTTCTAGCCCTTCTCGATATTTCAGCGGTGTTCGACACGGTAAACCATACTATCCTCATCAACCATCTAATGGAAATAGGCATCTCTGGCTCTGCACTGCTATGGTTCAAATCCTTTCTGAACAACAGGCACTACAAAGTTAAAATAAATGACAAAGAATCCCAACCCATTCCTGCTAAACAAGGAGTACCTCAGGGTTCTTCTCTATCCCCTACCCTGTTTAATATCTATCTACTCCCTTTATGCCAGTTACTCAATAGCCTCAACCTCACCCATTTTATATATGCGGACGATGTGCAGATCCTAATCCCCATCTCTGACCACATCTCCACTACTCTAAATTTTTGGAACAGCTGCTTACACTCCATCAACCTCCTTCTCTCGAGTCTCAACCTGGTCCTTAATACATCCAAAACAGAACTCATGGATATCTCCCCCAGCGATAACAACCCCTTCGCCAACAACGCAACTACTCCACTAGCAAGCCAGGTTAGAGACCTTGGAGCCACCCTAGACTATAGATTAAACTTAAAAAAGTTCATTAACACCACAACTAAAGAATGCTTCTTTAAGCTACAGGTCCTGAAGCAGCTAAGACAACTTCTACACTTCCAGGATTTCCGTTCAGTCCTGCAAGCCATCCTGTTTTCAAAGATCGACTATTGCAACGCACTACTACTCGGTCTCCCCGCCTCTTCTACTAAACCCCTACAGATGCTGCAAAATGCAGCGGCCAGGATCCTTACAAACACACGTCATAAATACCATATCACACCAATCCTAAAAATCCTACACTGGCTACCTATCCAATATAGAATTCTCTTCACGACACTCACCATCATCCACAAATCTGTCTTCCAGCAAACCACACTCCAACTAGCCATCCCTCTTGAATTACATACTTCATCAAGGCCAATCAGATCTGCCTACAAAGGTTCTCTCCAGGCCTCCCCCAACAAATCCTCGGTCCACAACTCCATCCATAAGCGAGAACTTTCAACAGTGGGCCCGCTACATTGGAATTCGCTTCCACCAGATATACGCCAGGAACAATCCCATATCACCTTCAGAAAGAAACTGAAAACCTGGCTGTTCGCACAAGCTTACCGCTGAAGGAACCTCGATCAACTAAAATTGACTCTCACCTTCCTACCCCCTACCCTCCCTCCCTCCCCCCTCCCAGTCCCTACCCTCCCTTCACCCCCCCATGCTTTCCTCCTCTTGATCCCTGCTTCCTCAGGAAATAATGTTAATAATTGCCATGATATATCTAAAGCCGATCTCAGCTACCTTTATATGACTCGCTACTCTTTTGTTTTATTTAACTGTTTTTTTAATACTCTCCAGTTGTATTCGTTTATATATCTTTCCTGTCTTCCAACGCCCATGTTCTTGCTCCCTGTTTAATGTAACTTTACCTGCTGTATAGTTGTTAATTGATTTCCCCCAGTTACACTGTAAACCGGTATGATAAGACCTGGTCTTGAGCATCGAATATTAAAAGAATTTAAATAAATAAATAAATAAATGAAGTTGTCTGGAAATGGCTGCAGTTGGAGAGGAAGACAGGCTTTTTACCAGGTCTAGTCAATAGCAAAACAATAGCAACTGTCAAAGGGGCAACTCTTACAGGGTACTGAATGCCACAGTTTGAAACAAAGACCTCATGGTGGCTTGAGAGCAGGACAGGCCTGATTCCTTACCCTGTCATAGGGCCCAGGCCTGCTACACTGCTTTAACTGTTGAGAGAGGGATCAATTTGTGAGTGACTGTAACTGCATGGGGGACAAACCTATGGATGTAAATCTGATGACCCCACATTTCTGCAATTTTGTGGATATTCCTCTCTTGGGGTTTTCAACTTTTGCGATTCCAGTAGAGCTGGATGGTTTCCAGAGCCAGGTGTTGGTAGACTCAGGAAGCATAGCAATTCACATTCAGAGGGACCTGGTCAAGAAAATACAGATTGACTATAAGAAGACTGTGACCCTTACCTGTATCTACAGAGAACAGCAACAGTACCCAACCAGCCAGAAGACCCCAGTTGGGCAAGTTAAGATAGAAGTAGGATTCCTCCCCTGGCTCCTATACCCCATTCACTGGAGTGTGATTATCCAGACTTTAGGACTCTGTGGAGCCAGCTTATGACTGATCCAACTAGCTCCAACAATGATGAAACATTGTTCCCACAGGTCTTCCTGTTAGAAGGTCAAATTATACATTATGTATTCTAAAATGCATAAACCCTATAAATAACGTCAGCAAAAGAAACATAACTATTCCTAGCACTTAGAAGCTGCCATAGGTGGTGGCTTTTAGCAGAGGAAGATCCCCAAACCCTTCAGGATCCCATAGTTATCACCTCAGAATAGGAGAGAGAGGGAGAAATCCAGTAATTTTATATAGGCCGAAAGAGAAGATGAGTCACTTAAGTTTGCCTGAGAACATATACAAATGGTAAATGGAGATTTAATCCCTGGCACTGAAGGTAGTAACCCAACTTCCCTCTTCTTCATAGTGAAGAGGGACTTAATATACTGTGTAGCAAAAAGGAATCTAGAAGGCAAAACACTTTGAGCAACTCGTGTTATCCCGGCCTTACCACCGATTGCTGCAACTATCCCAAAGTACCTTTTAAGGGGCCAACTAGAGAAGGAGAAAACTTGAAAAAATATCCTAGTCAGTTATGTTGTTGTGGCTGGCTTGTACCAGAAAGTCCAGGATTATTGGCAATCCTGCACTGTATGTCAGCTAACTAAATCATCTGGGGTTCGAGCAGCAACCCTGGTGCCAATGCACATTGTAGAAACTCCTTTTGAAAGAATTTCTAAGATCCTAGTAGGACCCCCTGGAAAGGTCCAGTTAAGGTAATAAATATATTTTAGTCATCTTGGACTATGCTATCAGGTATTCAGAGGCTGTACCCCTGAGGAAAATGAAGACTTAGAAAGCTACAGCCTTGATGGAGGTCTTCTCCCAGGCTGGACTACCCAAGGAGATATTAACTGACGAAGGGACCCCATTCATGTCCAAAGTGATGCAGTAAATTTATGCCTTACTGGGAATGAAAACACTGAAGACTTCAGTTTACCACCTGCAAAATGATGGGCTAGTGGAATACTAACAAACCTTCAAGCAGATGCTGAGGAAGTTTATTGCAGAAGATTTTTTTAATATGCATGATATTTTATATTGCTTGACTTTCTTGTTTATTGTGAATATCCCCCTCCCAAAATATGCATATATGTGTAAGTACATGCAAATATTTACAATGCATTGAAAGTGAGTACTTTCTCTACCTGTTTTAAATGTTGGTGGCGTGCTAGGGAGCGGTCACGATTCCGGGGAGAGTTGTGTGCCCTTGGACCACGGCACAACTGCAGAGAGGAGCTCTGTGGAAGCACTGTGGAAGTCAAGACGTGTCCAAGCATGGGCGGAGCAGGCTGGCCACTGGAGCCCTAACCTTTGCTGAACCTCCACGCACTGGTAGAGACCCAGCAACGCAATCCTGGTCTCTGGGGTAGCCCTCCAGCCACTCGATAGCCCTTTCGGGAGCGGCAGATGCGACCGGATGGACAGAGGTTGAGGACAGGCGTTGGTACTGGAACTTGGAACAAGACAGGAACTTGAGACTTGGACAAGGCTTGAAGACTTGAACAAGCAAGGATACTTGGAACTTGGAACTCAGATGAGACGAGGCACTTGGAACTTGTAACTTGGAAGTTGGACGAGACAAGGACACTTGGAACTTGGAACTCAGAGAAGACGAGGACAATTGGAACTCAGATGCAAGATACTCAGATGAGATGAGGGCGCTTGGAACTTGGAAGGGACAAGGAAGCTTGGAACTTAGAACTTAGATGAGACCACTTGGAACTTGGAACTCGGACGGGACAAGGACAAGAACTCAGGATACTCAGAGACTTAGACAGGCACTGCCCCTCAGGGCACCCTACACAGATGACATGGGCTGGTCACAGACCACCCTGTCCCACAGCACACCCTACACAACCTTTTGAGGCTGGTCATGGACCACGCGGAGAGTGGGACATGCACAGGACTGAGGCTCAGGACAAAAGAGGAATCCGGGCAGTGATCGAAGATGGATCCAACCAGCAGAGGGCTCCCGCCACTGGAAACGGACACAGACCGATACAAATTTACTCCCAGGAAAGGTCACCTGGAGACAAGGTCCGGGACGAGGCAAAGCAGAAGGGGATAGGTACTAGTGGTACTTCAGGATCAGGTACTAGTGGTACTTCAGGATCAGAACTAGACAAAGAACATCAGGACTCTGAACTCGGAACTTGGAAAAATCAGGATCTGGACTTAGAACTTGGAACATCAGGCTCTGGACTTGGAACATCAGGACTGGAACATAAGGCATCAGATACAACAGGACACAGGTACCTCTAGACACTAGAACATCTGGACATCAGGGACATCTGGAGCACAAAGCATGGAACATCAGGTTCTTCTGGACCGGGGTCATCAGGACAAGGAACATCTGGAGACTGGACATCAGAAGACAGGAATATTGGAACATCTGGAGACAAGGAGACCTGGACATCTGGAGACAAGGAGACAGGATCCGATGAGAGACCAGGACATGAGACGAAGAGGAAGATGAAGGTTCAGGAACCACGGATGAAGACAAGGAATACCATCAAAAAGCAGAGTGCCTTGAAGAAGCCAGGAAGGATCTCAGAGATCTCCTGGAACGAAGAACTGGAACTGAAGATCCATGAGCAGTCCAGCTCCATGACTGGCTCCATGCAAAGGCAACGATGGTATGAAGGAATGCCTTCTTTATAGGGCTGAAGAGGAAACACCTTGGAACATCAGCAGGAGGAACCCAGGAGGACAGCTCACTGCTGGCCCTTTAAAAGAAGAGAGGAGGCATGGCGGTGCGCCTAAGGAAGAGGCAGGACCATGGAGAGTGGCATCCTGCCATGAAGGAGGAAGCAGGCCTGACATCGGCGGCTCCCTGCCGTGAAGAACAAAAGATTGATGGCGGCCTCAAGGCCACATTAAGAGGAGCTCCAGGGCGGCATCCTGGCTGCAGAAGAGGAGAAAGGTGGCGGCCTCCTGGCTGCGGAAGGAATGGCGGAGTTGGCGGTGGCCTGACCGCGAAGAGGCCCTGAAGACAATGGCTCCAACAGCGGCCTCCGGGCCGTGCAGGAAGAGACGTTGGCGGTGGCCTAGCCGCAAAGAGCCGGAGGAGGTGGTACTCAGGCTGCAGGGAAGGTAGCAGAGTTGGCAGTGGCCTCCGAGCCATGAAAAGGAGTGGCAGCAGTGGCCCATGCCTCAAGGAGTAGAAGAAAGTGGTGCCCAGGCCGCAAGGAAGACGGCAGGATCGACGACAGCCTCCAAGCCGCATTGAGGCATGGACAGCGGCGGCTCCCCGCCGCAGGCAGCGACGGCAGCGACAGCCTCAGGCCACATAGGAGGTAAGAGGCTGCTTGTGGCCTAGCCACAAGCAACATTGTAACATTATACATATATGTATGTATATTTTACGACTGAAAAAATATAACTTGTATGCATAAAGTCCTGATTTATAATTTTTTTTTTTAAATTTTTTATTTATTGAATTTTTATTTCAATTACAATTGAAACATTTACATAAGAAAAAGGAAAAGCAATAAGAAAAATAGAATTTTAGGAATGGATTCCAAATTTTCATTCTAGATTATTACTAGACATAAATTGTTTCCCATATTATAAGCAAATAGGGAGATCCAATGCATTAAAGCGGTAATAAAGAAAAAATTATAAACATCTAATAAGATAACAACACAAGATTATTTGCAGATATTTTCTTTTAAATTACCTACCCTTCTGTTCCTAACCGGAGTGAGAGTCCAGGTATGTGCGTAATTGATCTATCTCAGTGAATATATACTTATTGTTATTATAAACCAATATACATCGACATGGGTATTTCAAATTAAACTTACCTCTCTAGATACAGCTTCATTTCTCAAATTCAAAAAAGCTTTTCTTTTTTCTTGAGTTCTTTTTGTGATATCTGGGAATACTCTTACTTGAAAACCATAAAATAATGCAGAATGATTTTTAAAAGATCTTCTCAGTACTTCATCTCTGTCAGATATTTGTTGAAAAGACAGAAAAACTGTTGCACGCTCCTCAATCTTAGCTTCAAATGATTTCTCAATGAAATCTGTCAGATTGTCAGGAGAATTATCTTTAACCATCGACTCTTGTTCCTGAGATGCTCTATCTGCTCCTTTCTTTCCTGGGGTATAATAAACCCTCATCAGTATGGGCAATTTTTCCTCCGAATATGTCAAAATATTTATAAAATAGCTCTTAATTAAATCCTTTAAAGGCATCCATTTTGTTTTCGGGAAGTTAAGAATCCTCAAATTATTTCTCCGCATCTGATCCAATTTGCCATTCACATATGATTCAGATTTTATGAGGTTAACCTGAACTTCTTTCATATTGCTAATCACTTTGTCCAAATTCACAACTTTAGTTTCCATTATCTGAGCTCTCATATCCAAGCCATTAGATTTCTCTAAGCTCAATTTTACTGCATTTGTTAAGTCCACTATAGCTTTGTTCATTACTGTTAGAGCTTTCCATATTTCTTCGGAGGTTACCTTATCTGGAACACTCAGTGGATGTTTCAACGTTACGCAGATCCCTTCTTCTTCACCTCCTTGGTTCAGAGGGCCCTCTTCATCTAGCTCCACACGCTCTGCTCCAAACTCACTTCCCCTGGAGCCTGTACTTCCCAGGCTCACTGAAGCCGGCATACAATCTGTGCCGCTTCTCTGGGGATCTGTTATTCCTGTGAGTTGGTTCGGCAAAATTCCCTGCTGTTGACCCAAGTCCCCTTGCATCAGGGGTTTGCAGGAGAGAGAGGGGGTTGTAGGCACGCCGGGACTAAGAGAAATCCCATCAGCCAGGGCGTGTGGCGTCCGCTCCACGCCATCAACGCCAGCGGCTCCCCTCACCGGCTCAAACTGCAAACCAGGGAACGAATCTTCGATCCGCGTTTGCCGTAGTAATGGTTCAGGCGTCGAGGCCGAAACCTCTCTTATCCTAGCCTTGTGTTTGGTATGCGGCATTGGAACAAAAGAAATTATCTCGGGGAAATTTTTAGCAAGGTAAGAAAAACCAAAACGCGGAGCTAGCTCGTTTCCGTGTTCACCTTGTGGCGACCCTGATTTATAATTTTTTTTATGTGAAAGTAGGTACATTTTTAAAATATGAGCTTGTACTTGAAAGCACCAGTTAGCCAATACCCCTACCAGTTCATCTAGTCTGTTTGCACTTCACCGAAACTCTCATAGTACTTCACCATGAACTTCCCCAGTTCACCCAGACTCCCCAACCAATAATAGCAGACACTTGATGAGTTTGATAACAACTGCGCTAGTTAACTAGCATGTGTAAAATTGCATGAAGTTCCCTAATGTAGTCACATAAATCTCATAAAATAGAAATGGTCATGCATATCTCTTAGCCCACACTCGGAAAGCCCCCAGACAGCTCCTTTTCTGCATAGGTAAATGTGCACTCAAAACTGAAAACATGTATGTACTTTTGATGTAAATAGCAATATACAAATACCAGCTACTTACGCACGTATATATTTTATGCTTGAATCCCCTTTTAAGACTGCTTCTTATTAGCCCTAAAATACATAGAATGGACTAAATTTTCAAAAGGATTTAAGTGCATAAAACTCATTTTTATGAATATAAATGGACTTTTGAAAATTGCCCAAAAGCTATTTCATGCTTACTTTTACATGTACTCCAAAAAGGCATTCCCAGAGACAGAGGAGTGGCAGGGAAATCATTTATATGCATCATTTCGATTTGCAAAAGTATGAGTGTAAAGTTATGCATATATATTTACATTTGATTCCAAGCAGGTGTTAATGTGCACATTGTTGTGTTCCGTGGTCTGTGGGCTAACCCCGAAAACTGCCACCCTTACCTTAAGTCCCAAGACAGCTACACCATCACCCAACACAGGGAAGCCCTGTTGGGCCACCATGAAGCAAAATGCCGCTATCCGATGTGGCAAGAAGTAACTGGCCATAGCGCAGCAGGATGCCACCAACTCTAGCATGCTGCACCTCTCCCTAGATGCGCACTCATCTCTCCTCGGCCTTTAAAGGGACCGTGGTGGGAAAATCCCTGCGGCCCCTTGAGATGTCACCAGTGCTGCCCTATAAATGGGCAGCTCCCTAACAGCAATTCACCTCAGCAACAGGTCCCTCTACTTCTGAGTAGTACGTGTTGCTTCCAGTGTTCCTGCCCGTTTCTAGCTTATCTTCAGTTTTTCGTCCAGGTGTCTCCGATTTGTCTCATGTCCTTGTCTCCTTCACACTGCCCGCCTGTCTTCTCCTCGCCTGCCTATCTATCCTTCTTCTCCTCCCTCGGACTAGTACCTGGTATTGACCTCAGCCTGGACCTCGAACTCACCTAACTGCTGCCTGCCTCTGACCATTGCCTGGACCTCAAACTCGCCTGACTGCCGCATGCATTCTACCTGAGCAATCCACAGACCTCCACTTCTGCCATCAATAGAGTTCCCACCTAAGTTCTGCTGGTCCTGGAACCCAAAGGCTCAACCCAAGGGGTTCGAGGGCTGGTGTAGGTGAAGGTCCCGCTGGGTCTCTGCTTCACCCGGGTCCACCTGCTGATGGTGGGAACCTGCAGGGCTGCTCTGTGCAGGTAGCACCAAACCTACCTCGGCCCAAGGGTCCACAGATACAACATACATGTATGCTGCGCTGTGTTACACATACACTTGATAATTTTCAAAGCAGACATGCATGCTTAAATCCACTTTAAAAATTATGGCTGAAGTCTGCATATATTTTCTACATGTGGACTTCAGCCCTACATTTGCTGTTATAAAATGATAGGGATGTGAATCGTTTTTGAACGATTAAAATTATCGTCAGATAATTTTAAAATCGTCCAAAATCGTTAGAGTGCAGATACAATACAAATGCCCCCGATTTATTGTCAGGGACATTTGTATTGTATCGTTAAATAGGGCGCGAGAAAACCGGCACACCAAAAAAACCCTAAAACCCACCCCGAACCTTTAAAAGAAATCCCCCACCCTCCCAAAACCCCCCAAAATGTTTTAAATTACCTGGGGTCCAGTGGGGGGGTCCCGACGCGATCTCCCTCTCTCTCTCTCTCTCTCTCTCTCTGGCCACGGCTGCGTTGAGAAATGGCGCCGGTGGCCCTTTGCCCTTATCATGTGACAGGGCAAAGGTAGCGCTAGCGCCATTTTGTTTCCTGGCTCCCGACATCACGCCTGCTGGAGATCGCCCCCGGACCCCCGCTGGACCCCCAGGGACTTTTGTCCAGTTTGGGGGGGGGCCTCCTGACCCCCACAAGACTTGCCAAAAGCCCAGCGGGGGTCCGGGAGCGACCTGCACGCGGGCCGTATTGCCAATCTTCAAAATGGCGCCGGCGCTACCTTTGCCCTCACTATGTCATACGGGCGACGGTCGCCCGTATGACATAGTGAGGGTGCCGGCGCCATTTTGAAGATTGGCAATACGGCCCGCGTGCAGGAGGTCGCTCCTGGACCCCCGCTGGATTTTTGGCAAGTCTTGTGGGGGTCAGGAGGCCCCCCCCAAGCTGGCCAAAAGTCCCTGGGGGTCCTGCGGGGGTCCGGGGGCGATCTCCAGCAGGCGTGACGTCGGGAGCCAGGAAACAAAATGGCGCCAGCGCTACCTTTGCCCTGTCACATGATAAGGGCAAAGGGCCACCGGCGCCATTTCTCAACGCAGCCGTGGCCAGAGAGAGAGAGGGAGATCGAGTCGGGAACCCCCAATGGACCCCAGGTAATTTAAAACATTTTGGGGGGGTTCGGGAGGGTGGGGGATTTCTTTTAAAGGTTCGGGGTGGGTTTTAGGGTTTTTTTGGTGTGCCGGTTTTCCCGCCCTCCCCCGATTTACGATTTTTAACGATTTTTTAAAACAAAAAAACCCGACGATAAGATTTCCCTCCTCCCCCAGCCAAAATCGATCGTTAAAACGATCGATCACACGATTCACACCTCTATAAAATGACCCTCCCAAGCTCTAATAGACCATTATTATCTAATGACAGAAAAGTAGAAGTTCCAAAAAGGTATATATTATCATAAATTAGCATAATATAAAACTTGCAAATTAAAAGTAAAAATTAGTGTAGAATGTCAAACTATGTGGGTCATGGGAAAGGTCAAAAACTGCAAGGGGGCTCACCTGTGGCATTTTTCCTCAAAAAAGTATTGTGGCTCCCTGTGATATTTTTCTTGCAGAAAACCTCAGAGAGAAAAAAAAATCATAGGGAAATGTGAAAAATGCACAATGACAAAATGGTGTCAATCACCTGGAGCACAGGGGGTGCTCTGGGCCCCAAAAGACCTCAGTGGTGCTCCCTACTACCAGAGATATTGTTTAAGGTACGGGGGACTCCGGGTGGTGGTGGGGTCACTAGACTACCAGGGACTTTTTCTAAGGAAGGAGGGGCTGGAGGGTGGGGTGGGGTAGGATGGCTCCTCTGGAATGGCTAACTAGGGAAGGGTTGGATCTTGGAGGGTGGGTGAGTTGAATTTGAAAGGGAAGGGATTTGGGTAGGGGGTGGGGCATCACTCATGATTGTAAACATTTATTGTATTGTTTACTTTTAACCTGCCTCTACAGACAATGGGGGTGGGCTGGGGTCTACTTAGACCCTGGGGGGTATTTTACATGGTTTGGGGGGGGGGGGAGGGGTTGGGCCATCTTAGCCTTTTAAATTTTGTGCTGGAACATTGGGAGGTGCGTTTCATTAACATCACAATGCTACTGTGAAAAAGTTATCTAGAACTCTTGAGTTGTAGCTAATTTTTTGGCAAATAACTTGGCTTACATCATTTTTTTTATGAGCCAAGTTATTGGACTTGCATGACATATGCTATGCATGAGCTGCTTTGCAAGCATGAACATTTTACGCAGGCAAAGCAGTTCTTTACAATACGTACTTTTTGGGGGAAATATCTCGAGAAATCATTGCGTTATGGGTATATTCTGTAATAAACTGTGATTTTTGTACAGTAAATGCTATTTTTCTCATGTTATACCCTTATTGCAGCTTAGTAAAATATATCCCTATATCCTTGTAATGTATTACAATTCTGTTAGACTTTTATAAGCCCCGCTTGAAGTAAAAGACTCATGAAGGAGATTGATTTAAACTCTTGCAGGTTAGTTAATAGCCATTTGACAGCAATATGACATAAATACTGTATATTCTTAGCAAAATAAGAATTGCAATAATTTTTTCATAGTTTAAGAACATACCATATGTGGTCCAGCTTCTCCTCGAGATTGCCTTCTCATGTTCATTGCATATTTCCTACAGCCATATAGGTACAAAATAAGACTACCAATCTCTGTCCAATTGCTGAGGAATGTTCTTCACCAAAATGTATGTATTCAATTCATGTCTCAGTGATGAAGAGATTGCTTATTAGGACTTTAACAAATTAAGTTCTAGAATTCAGAGTCTCTTCTTATTTAATGTATATGGCAAAAAGCCTTAGTCAACCTTGAAGAAGGTATATTGCACTGTAAACATCTAGTGCATTCTCATATTGATTTTCCCAGAGTATTTTCTGCTGTGCAGGGACTCTTTCTGAAAGACAATTGCCCAGTCAGCTAGTTGCAAAGTTGACGAAGGGCTGCAGTAAGTGTACAGTAAATATATTTTTTCTTTATGTATTTACCAAATGTACTATAGAATAATTTACATTAATACTTACTTATTGAACTATGTGGTTTAAAAACCAATGCATTTGTATATCTGT
This sequence comes from Rhinatrema bivittatum, assembly GCF_901001135.1. Classification (NCBI taxonomy): domain Eukaryota; kingdom Metazoa; phylum Chordata; class Amphibia; order Gymnophiona; family Rhinatrematidae; genus Rhinatrema; species Rhinatrema bivittatum. Next base: position 194,154,381 of record NC_042621.1, read on the forward strand.
AAATATAAAAGAGAATAAATACTATTTCTAAGAAAACAGAAATGCTATTTCTAAAATAGGGAAAATATTTTACAGTTTCCTTTTTGGTCTCGTTTTCTATATTGAAACTGGCTTTATAAAATCATCCTATCTGTGTAGCTATCCCCTCTCCAAATCCAAATATGTCCATCTGTACTTCCTCCTAATAACTTTAGAACCATTTCTGCCACAGATAGTTGTTGCGCTGGGAGTGGACCCTTGGGCTGGTGCAGGATTGGTAAGGCCCTCCGGTTGGACCCAGAGAGCACCTGCCACCAGGAGATGGAGCACAGGAGGAGAGAGAGACTAGCTGGAGCTTCACCAATAGCAACCTGGGGTTCCCTCAGGTTGAGCCCTTGGTTACCCGGGCTGCCTGGTCTTATGTGGGCCTCGCAGGGTCTCCTAGAGAAAAAGTTCAAGGGAGTGCCCAACACGGACAAGAGGCACGGTCGGTATTCAGACAAGGAAGTCCAGAGGTCGCAGGAGGCCAGAATAGAGTGTCCGAGTGTATAGCGAGAATCAAGGCCAAAGTCTTGGTATAGAATGTTCAGCCAGGCAGGGTCGGTAGCAGAGGTCAGTTCGGATGTAGTCAGGTCAAGCAGGAGGTCGAGTTCCAGGTAGCAGTCGAGAGTAGTCAGTGTTCCAGGCAGAGGTCAGGTCAGGCAGCAATCAAGGAGTAGTCAGAGTACCAGGCAGAAGTCAGGGCAGGCAGCGACCAAGAATATCGGAGTTCCAGGCAGAGGTCAGGTCAGGCACCAATCAAGTAGTCAAGAACAGGCAACTTCTTAAGTATACCTTGAACCTTGAAATCCAGTTGTTACTGATCCAACTGCATAACTCATTCAAGCTATATACCTTCCGTGCTACATTAATCATTAACCCCATTCTACGCCTTAGTAGAACATGTTGTATGTAATAACTAACACACAAATCCTGAAACTGTAATCCGACTTCAAGACAATCTGCTGTGATGATATTTGTCTAACCTTTTTTTTCATGATTTCTGTAAACCGTTATGATGGCGAAACCAAATGACGGTATACAAAACACGTTAAATAAGTAAATAAATAAACAAAAAATATAGGGGAGCTTTTCGAGGTGAGAGTGGTGGTAGGGAGTTTAGAGATGTTTGGGAGACTTTTGCAGGCTGGGGGTAGTGGTAGAGGGGGCTAGGAGTGGATTTAGTGGCTATTGGGGTAGGGAAGGGATGGAACCTTGAGGAGTCATATGGGCGTGGTGGGATGGGAAGAAAAGGGGGGCATTGTGGGCTTGTGGTAGAGCAAAAGGCAATAGGCATATATTAGTGCAGAAACTGATTCATATTACATTATTGACATGACAAATGTAAAAATAAAATGCTAAAGTATTATACTGAAAGAATTAAATAAAAGGGTAAGATAAAAGGGACAAACATAGAAAAAAGGAAATTTGTAAAGGGAAAGAACATCCTCAGGGACATGTTTCTTGTTTTGTTGCTAGCAGGCCCAGGAGGGGAAATTTTACTCCTGGGGGAGTTTTGTGCGAAAAAAATGTAAACTTCTGTACACAAAAACTTAAAATTCTGCAAAATTCTGCATACTTTATATTGGATAAAGTAATTCACTATGGGGCGGATTTTAAGAGCCCTGCTCGCCTAAATCCGCCCAAATCGGGCGGATTTAGGCGAGCAGGGCCCTGCGCGCCGGTGAGCCTATTTTACATAGGCCTACCGGCGCGCGCAGAGCCCCGGGACTCGCGTAAGTCCCGGGGTTTTCGGAGGGGGGCATGTCGGGGGCGGGACCGAGCGCAGCGCCGTTTTGGGGGCGTGTCGGGAGCGTTTCGGGGGCGGGTCCGGGGGCGTGGTTACGGCCCGGGGCGGTCCGGGCGTGGCCACGCCCTCCGGACCCGCCCTTAGGTCACGTCCCGACGCGCTAGCGGCCCGCTGGCGCGCGGGGATTTACGCCTCCCTCCGGGAGGCGTAAATCCCCCGACAAAGGTAAGGATGGGGTTTAGACAGGGCCGGGCGGGTGGGTTAGGGAGGGGAAGGTGAGGGGAGGGCAAAAGAAAGTTCCCTCCGAGGCCGCTCCGATTTCGGAGCGGCCTCGGAGGGAACGGGGGTAGGCTGCGCGGCTCGGCGCGCGCCGGCTATACGTAATTGATAGCCTTGCGCGCGCCGATCCAGGATTTTAGCGGATACGCGCAGCTCCGCGCGTATCTACTAAAATCCTGCGTACTTTTGCTGGCGCCTGATGCGCCAGCAAAAGTACGCCTATTCGCGCGGTCTGAAAATCTACCCCTAAACGTGACAGTCTTTAAGTAATTCGCTTTTTTCTGTATTACATTTTCAATTATTACTTAAAGAAGTAGAGTATTAAATATTTTGAGCAGCATTTCCCTAGAAGTTCACAGTAAGAGTGTCTCTTCCACCCTCTATCCCTTCTCCCCTGGCCAGTCTCCTTTCACTTTGTCTACTCAGGCCCCTCCACCTGCCACTACCCTCCCCCCGCACCCCCCCCCCCAGGCTCAACCCCTTCCACTCTATCTCCACTCTAAGAGTTTTATCCCTCTCTCAATACTGCCCCCTCACACAGGCTCCTTTTGTTCCTCTCTCTCAAACACACACCCTCACACCCACACATACACACGGGCACCCTCTCTCTAGTGTACACACATACCACCTCATATTAGGATCCCTCTTTCTCTCGCACACACATACCTTCATACAGTCTTCCTCTCTCTTGCACGCACAAACACCCCCCTTCATACAGACTCCTTATGTCTCTCTCTCTCACACACACACACAAACACCTTCATAGACACTCCCTTTCTCTCTTACACACACACCCACACAGGCTCCCTTTCTCTCTTGTACACACATCCACACAGGCTTCCTTTCTCTCTTGCACACATACCCACACAGGCTCCCTTTCTCTCACACATACACACTCATACAGGCTACCTATGTCGCTTGCTCACACACCCCTGTACACTGCCTCCCTCTTTCACTCACCCCCCTACACATAGAAACATAGAAATGACAGCAGAAAAAGACCAAACGGCCCATCCAGTCTGCCCAGCAAGCTCCCACACTTATTTTCCCAGACTTATCTGTTCTACCAACCACCAAGTTCAGGGCCCTTGTTGGTAACTGTTTGATTCAAATTTCCTGCCACCCCCTGCCGTTGATGCAGAGAGTAATGTTGGAGTTGCATCAAAAGTGAAGCATAAGGCTTAATGGTTAAGGGTATAGAAACACATAGGCTCTCTCACACACACATATCCCTTCACACAGGTACTTTCTCACACATACACACATCCCTTCACACAGGCTCCCTCTCTCACAAACAAGCAAGCATCCTCACATGCACACAATCCCTTTTTCACACACAATAGCTCCCAATCTCTCACACACATACACACTCCTTTCAGCATATCCCATATTCCCTAAATAGGGTGTTCTTTATCTTTTTGGACAATTGTATGATTAAATTCATATGGAAAGGGTAACCCCCAAGAATTAAATTGAAAACTTTATATCATTGGAAGAAAGAGGGAGGCATTACTCTACCATGGCTTTGGGGATACAACTAGGCTGCCGGACTTAGTTTTCTTAAGGAATGGTTAAAGTGTGACTCGCACATAGCCTGGCTGTCATTGGAAAAGGAGGTTGCAGGAATTGTGGAGCCGGATAACTTACTTTTCCTGCCTACAGATTCACAGGTGGTCTGGACAATAGCTAGGTCTAATCTGGTGATTGCTTACACTCTCAAAGTCTGGAGTGAAATATGTACCCGCCGGAATATCTCCCAAGCTAAACTATTGCCACATAATAATCCAAATTTGTCCATCCACACTTTTAGCCCAGATATGCAAGATTGGTTGGATCTGGCATTGAATATGTGGGGCAAATGCGGGATGAAACAGAATGGCTAATTTTTAAGCAGCTTCAAGATGACTATGCAATAGACATATCCACTCAACTGTTATATAATTATTTGAAGGATGCAGTGACCAAATTGGAGAGGAGGGATTGGGAAAGGATACCCATAGTATTAGAAAGGGCACTCATGGTCTTTAGTCTGGTATGAAATGTTGTCACTTGGATATTCAGGGCACTTCGTGGGTGTGGGGGGGGGGGGGGGGGGAGTGCTCATTACAACTGGTGGACAAATGGAATTCAAACTTGAGTCTTGAACTTGATTGGAAACAATGGCAAAGAATTTGGACCAGGGTGTCAAAAATCTCACTCTTTAGCAGATGGTGAAGCTAATGTACAAACTGCTGCATAAAGCCTACAGATACCCAAGTTTCTATGTTACATTTTCTACTGATCCTATCCAATATGTTGACAGGGGTGTGGACAAGAGGATACCTTTCTATATATGTGGTGGGCCTGTGGCCATGTTCAAATGTTTTGGAAAGAAGTACAGCTGAAGTCCAAAATATTCTGCATAAACAGATCCCCTTCAGGCCAGAAGTGTGCCTTTTGGGGGTAAGGCCTCAATGGATCCTAAGCAGAGAGAAGGGCAAATTAATATCTTAGTTAGTACATGTGGCTTGCTTCATGATAGCCTCTTTATGGAAATTTATCCCATTAATGGGGAATTGGCATAAACAAATGCAGGAAATTGTGAATCCTGAAAAAGTATCCTTTTAATTGAAATATAAATCATCTCTGTATGATAAAATATGGGGGTCTATATTGGACTAGCAAAATGATGTCATGAAAAGTATATATAGACTCTATTGTCTTGCATAAAATGAAAGATAAAGGCAAGGATGTTTGTCAAGGGCACAATTTTATTAGAACACTTGCATATGGCCTGGGGTAATATTTGAAGTGAACAGATGACTGTAAGCTTAAAGTTGTAGAATAGTAACTATGTACACTCTCTCTAGTATGTTGCAGACTTGTATTTTATGCTGGTGTTACAAATAAAAAGCCAAGTGCCAAAATCAGGAAATACGCGCACATATCAGGCTCATGAGCGCCCTTCAAATTTTAAAAGCTGTCCCATTCCACGCATACCTCCCACAGCATGCACATCTAAAACATTTTCAAAAAGGGGGGGGGGCATTGGCGTGGCATTGGCGTGGGCTGGGCAGGACATGGGTATTTCAGGGCGTGGCCAAGAGATGTGTACATAAATTCTTATGCACCTGGGCACTCACCCAGGTCCCCTGGTGTATTGGTATACTTCTGCTAGGGATGAGATGTAAGTTGAAAAACATAAAAACTGGTCATACCTGAAGGGTTTTAAGGGTCTGGGGTAACTTGGGGGAGTTTAAGCTATAGAACCAGATGTTCTGGAGGACCTAGCTGTTAACTGGGCGAATTGGTGGATGAACTAGTGAAACTGGCAATGGCGTAAATCCCACTTCTACTGACTTACGCAGTAGAAGTGGGATTTACGCACACATGTGCGTATCCACTTAAAAATGGGTGCACATGTGTGCATGGTCAGATTATTTTATATTGTACATGCATATACAGGACAGAAGAAACAGCAAGGAAGGCTGCCAAACAAAGCCGATCGGAGAGAGACGGAATTGCTGATGTGTATTTAAGATCCTGTAGCGCATCAAATACATTGGAGAGCACTGCTCATCAATCACACTGCAGCACAGGATATATATTTTTTTGACTTGAAACCATTTGATGTACATTTACATTTGAAACCTGGACACTCAGTAACTACAAAACGATAAATTTGAGCCCCTGACGCAGCCCCATTGAAAGAGGGCGAAACTCGGCCTGAGTCGGGCTTATTTTCAAATTTGTATCTCTGTTCAATAAAGAAATCCAGATCGGACATTTGGCTGCTAATTCTGTACTGTTGCCCCCATGCATATACAGGGCAAGTTATAAAATGGCCGAATCCCTGGGCACACACCAGGTTGCACCTGCGTGTTAGTTTGAAAATTACTGTCCCTGTGAGATGATCAAGGATAGTCACTGTTTTGTCAGCTAGATATATGTGTAACAGCTGTGTGGTTTGTACCCAGAATAGTAGTATCAGAGGCCATATCTCAAATACAGTTCTAGGATATAAACTTTCCATACTGTTGAAGTGTCTTACTTCAGAGTTCCCTGAGTAGGGGGAAAGATGGCTTTCAAGGTCCTTTGTATTGCAACACTTAATTCCCAGTTCACAGTTCTAGTCTTCAGAAATGATAAGCATTACAATCACTTTGCAGTAAAAAGCTCATAGGAAGCAGGCTTTGATTTCCGACAATACTTTTACTGGGATGTTAAGAAATGATGAAAATAGTCTATACAGTTCATGTTACAAATCTTTAAATAAATTTGTTATTTCTCACAATCTTGTTTAACATGGTCGACCCAATTGATTCATTCTTATTCTAATGTTTCTCTCATCCCATTGGATTTGGGCAAGTTAATGCTTCCCTCTCAATGTTGGTGCAGTATTAGCGATGAAATTCATTTTTTGCAGTCATTTGGAATACTATACCAATTTATATGATGTTTTGAACCTTTTTGTTCTCTGAAGCTTTATCATATTTTGTTTCATTGTGCTGTATATTTTATTGCGTATTTTGGTTGTAATCCACATTGATGCTTTGCAAATTGTGGGCTATAAATCTGTGAAATAATAAATAAATAAATAAATAATCTCTTACCTTTCCATGTAGTTTCCTTCTCTGAACTTCTTACTTTCCTAATAATACTTGAATGGCATAAGTTATTTACCTTTTCTCCTTTTTTAGTATTTATTTATTTTATTTATTTAAAATCTTTTCTATACCGTTGTTAAACAAGCTGCCATCACAACGGTTCACAATAAGGCACATAATTACATGTTTGCTTAAATGTGTTATAATATATTAACTAAACAGGTGCCAACAGAGTGATACTGCAGTTACTCCTCTTCTTCCAAATCTTTAGTAGATGATCCTGGACTCTCTGGTGGCTCATTCCCAGTCCTTTTTCCCCTCTCTCCTTTTTCTCTAGATGGCTGTAAGTCTTCTCTCTTTTGGATACTGATGATCTGCAGGTTCCTTCTCAGTGAAGGGACCTCTCTCTTTTAAGGTTCATGAACTTATAAGTTGAATAGATAGAGAGGGTGAAAAAAAATTCCCATATCTAAAAGTAACTAAAAATCTCCATGGAGGTTCAACAACTTCAATCAAGTAAAAAAAAAAATAGGGGACAACCCTGAGTGTGCTGCTGCTACAATGGAAAACAAAACAATCCACACCCTAAGATGTTGGTCTAGCTTTACATACCAGAAGGATCTACCAAATTCTCTCTTCCACATGGAGGAGCGTTACACCCACACTATTGTTATTATGTTTCCTCCCAGAACAAGAGTGGTTTACTCCTACACATATTTCTAGTTGGGATCCAAGGGATCTCTACATATGGGCAAGGTTTTCTAATTTAGCTGCCAGCAGGGGTTTTTTTTGGTATTTCTATTTTCCCTTTTGATTTAGGTCTGTAATCCTGAATTTTTCTGGGTCCTCCCTTTTATTGTAGTTTAAGGTTAGATTGCATATCAGTGTAATTTTTTTCTTATTTACTTTGCTTCTTTTATTTTTTTTGTATTGATCGTATATCCTGGTTTTCTTTTTTTCAAATATGTTATGTATTTGAATGCATAAATTCAATAAAGATATAGCATTAAAAGAGGGTCAACACTGCTACATTTATGTTTGAAGAAAAGTGGAATCAGAGGCAGCATTAGGTCAGTAGAAGCAACAATGGGAAAGTATGCATGTACTTTTCCTTTGAGAACTGGCTCAAAATTGCAGGAGAAAATAACCATGGACTTTGCAACAATCTGTATACTTTCAAAATTGCCCCCAGAAAACCATTAAGGTATAATATGCTAGTGAGTTCTAAATTTAACTATAACCCTTGTCCTGGTCAGCTCTTGAGAATGGGGACATACAAGGAGGGTTATGGACCATGAAAGATCCCATGACCTCTCAGGATTCCTGAACAGAGGGGAAAGACAAACTTTTCAAGGACCTTAGAGTCTGACTCTGGGAGTCTTCTCCACCCCAGTCCAGTCACACAGAAACCATTCTTCACTCCCAAGCTGTTGTTCAAAATAAACTCTTTTCTGCAAACTGATGGCAGGAAAACAAAGTTCAATAGTATACCTTTAGGTGATACATTATAGCACACAAAATCCACAAAGCATAAAAAAAATAAAACTCACATGTCTTGTCACATGCTTCAAAACTTCTTCCCACAAAGATAAGCTCTAAGGGCTGATACTGCATCTTTTCACTCTGAGCTCTTCTAGTACCTTCTCGTGGTGAAATCTTCTTCTCTTTTCCTCAGTATCTCACTTTTGATCCTCTCTAGAGCCTTTTGACTGAATTTTTGGGTCAGTCAGGAACGCTTGGATTTTCCCAGGGCAGGCTGTTTATTCCTTTAACTGCCCTGATACACTTTTATCCAATAGGTTCTGAAGAATTCCCCTTTTCCTTGGCCTCTTCAAACTTATATTTTCCACAGGAATAATTTTCTTAGTATATCTTGGAATCCCAGGTTGCTTTCTCTCCTGGACTCCTTTCAATTTCATCTCAGGAACATTTCACACCTCCTTCTCCTCAGATCTTTGCTGTGGAGGGATAGGCCCAATGGAACCAATATGTGTTGAGCTGGACACCCTGCTGGACTCCAGTTCTTGGAACCCTTTCTTCTTCTGCCCAGCATCACACTGGTGCAGGGGTTGTATACACCTTTACAACTCCTCCTCCTCGCTGGCACTATTACTGACATCACATTAGTGGCAAGGTCTTGTTGAAACCTCTGACAAACTCTGAGGGCACTCAGACCAGCTGAAGCCACTGCTGCCATGCAAGTGAAGAGCAAATGCTACATACAGGAGTAGAATTTGATAGCCTGTTTGTGATACTGTAAGCAATCTTGGGCTAGCCAAGCTGGATTCTGGCTGTTCTCTCATACCTTTGCAGTCCACAAAATAAAGACAGCAATATAACTCACAGTTCAGCAGTATTAGCCTTCCCTAGACTTCCTTCTCTTTCCTGGGGCCTCTCCTGTTACTCCTGAGCCTAGCTTCTTATTCCCTTCTAAGAAGAATGCCTTAGAAAGGAATTCCCTTCCAGTTTGTGGCTGAAAGTAGACTAGGCTAAATGCTGGCCCTGGGTTTTTAAAGAGGGTCTAAAATAACACTGTTACTTAACTATACATGATATCAAATTCCTTTTATATATGTCTTTATTTGTTCCTGTTAGAAACTTTTTATTTCCTGACAGGAAGTATGCTATCTACCAGAAAATCAATGTGGGTATAGCAGACAACTCACCAAAATATTCTGGAAGATCAGCATTGTGTTTCAATTGCATTGTTTTCCTTTATGAATGATTGCTTGTCTCTGGGTTCCAAGTTTACTTCTTAGCTGATAGATTATTGCAATTATTTTAAACATTTATCATTGGTCTAAAACATTATTTTATATATACATGTCTCTCACACTCTCTCTGTCTAAGACAATAACATCCTTACTTGCTTTTTAACATTTCCTTGATTGAATGAAAGCTAATTTATTTTTCATTTTTCACATTTCATGATCTCACTTGTACTGATCCTCATTCAGTAACATGCCATCCAGAAAATATTTCCACTGTTTGCTCTGTAATTAATTTACATTATTCACTGAATCATTTATACTTCACAAGATGATCTTCTTTCAATCTGAATTTTGTATTATTTTATTGAGATGCTTCACTAAAACTGAAAAAACCCTCCAAAACTGTTAAATAATAATAATAATTTTGATTTGAAAAGTATTTTTTCTCCAGGAAAGAAACTTGATTTATCACTGCTGTACTGCATCCCTGATATAATGGAATATTTTCTGCAAGTAGGGGTGTACACTGAGATATTTTTGTTTTGTTTTTTGTTTCATTTTATTTCTTGTATCTTTTCTTCATTTATTTAAAATTAAACAAACAAACAATAAATGAAATTTAATAAAGAAATAAAAAGCAAAAAGAAATGTAAAAAAATGCTTGGTTTGGGCCTGGTTGCCCTTCCCTCCTTTGACAAGAGGTGGGTATTCCCAAGATCATTCCCTTTCTGTTTAGTAAGTTAGCAAATAAAATCAGATACAAATATATATAAGGTATTACCTTTTTATTGAACCAACTTAATGCATTTCTTGGCTAGTTTTTGAGAACTCAGGGGGTTATTCTCCAAAGCGACCGCACACAAAAAGTCCCTTTTCGCATGCGATCACTAAAAAGGGGCGGCATCAAGACCAGAACAGGAGGAGTCGGGGCGGCACAGGGGCAGACGCCGCAAAGACAGCATGGACGGCAAAAAGGTGAGGAGCCTTTTCGCAGCCTATTTCGTGCCCAATAGCACCACCTTTTATGATGGCGCTATTGGGTGTGAAAGCCGGCAGCGATCGCACAGCAGAGATGCAATCGCTGCCGGCTTTCGCAGGCCCCCCCCCCCCGATCCCCCCGCCCCCCATTAGCGTGCGATTCAGGGACCCCGCGACATAGGAAAATCTAGCCCTAATACTCTCTTCTTCAGGTTGTATTTCAAATGAGCAAAAGGTGACATTTGCCAGGACATAGAGTAGTGTGGCTACCATGAGTGAATCATAAAAGGCATTCCTGTGATAGAGTGAAGGGGAAGGGCTGCAGGGGTAGAGACCTAGGGACCTAATTTTCATATCACTATAACCCCTGGGCGAAACAGATCCTTTATCTGGCACTCATGGGCATGTAGGAAAAGATGCAACTCCTCTTAAATCTCTGTCTTTCCATGGATAGCATATACAACCTGAGTTCCAGGGCTCCCAGTAGGAATGATTAATAGTTCCAAGGCCCTTTTTGCAATAGCCCAGTACAATCCCAAATCTGCACTTGTAAACCACACTAATGATTTGAACATGTCCTTAAAAGCAAACATATCACACTGACAGAAAAGTGGTTTCCAACTTCATTTACTGATAGTTGATTTTGATGACTGAAGAATATTTACAGCTTCATGTCTGGTTCAAATAAAGTTAATAAATAATAGGACAGCAAAAAGATTAATAAACTTGTGACCTTCTGTAGCAAAGTAACTTAATTCCTTGGAAGCACTTTTATTGACTTTTGATCTCTTTCTCTTTCCCATTACTCAAATTTCAGAGATTTTTTAATCTTCCACTTTAGGGTAGTTAGAATAAAATCCAATATATTATTAGAACACAGTCCAAGTTCTTATACTTTTCCTGAAGTCTTTTGTAATACTTTTGATCTCCTATTTAGTACCAGATGGGCAGTCTCCTCTCAAATACCTCTTATTTGAGTCAGCAGCAGACACAGTTCTTAATATCTTATAGATACCTCATTGTTTCTTCAATGGGCAGAACTCCATTTATGTTTACATTTATTAGAATTTGTGAATCGCCTAACACAAATGGCCTAGGCGATGTACAGAATAACATACACAGTAATCTATATAAATAAAAATGTAAATGTTCGTTTGTTCAAAATCTTAAATCTCCGAAAGTTCTTCACTGATTGCTTTGAAATTTTGACACAACGTTACATTGGAATACGCATGTGTTTTTATATACCTATATTATATAGATGTCACATCAGTGACAGGTAAAAACATGCTTTTTTGGAAAAACAGCGCCATCTGTTGGACGTACAATCAACACACGCTATCTACAATATAAATGGGCTCTGACCCACGGCCCACAAATTACGCACTAGAGAGCAGCTCTACCACTCATGTGTGGACCATTGAGCTCTGCGCTACATGCTGGGTGTCACAGAGGGGAGGAGGAAAGGGCAGACGAGTCACCACTCTGAGAAACGGCTCAGCCCGTTCCTCCCCTGCTAGGGAAGGGGGGAGGGAGTAGAGACTGCAGGAAAGTTACACACAGGAGAAGGAAAGGGTAGAAGAGTTGCCGAGCCATTCCATCCACTGCCGGGCAAGGGGGGGAGGGAGTTGGGATGGCTGGAGCAGAGCAAATGCAGTAGAAAGTGGCTGTGAAGAGATCACATGCAGCTGCAGCCTGCAGCAGCCAAAGCGCAAAGAGCTGAACAGAGAACAGCTCGCCCTCCTCCCCCGCCCCCTGAGTCCCTCAGATAAGGAGAAGCCAAATAAATATCCGGCAAATGCGGGGGGGAGGGTGAAGGCAGTGCTGTCAGCCCGCCCGTGGGCCTCAGCCACCACGGGAAGAGTTTGCATGGGCATCTCTCCACCCCCACTCCCAGCAAAGCACCATGACGAAAGTGAAAGCCAGAGCCCTGCTCCATCCTCCCTCTCAAGCCCCCGATCAGATTTCTTAAAGGCACAGGTCTGCCAGAAAGAGCAAAGTAAGCTAGGCAACATGTCCCAAATCTGTTGCAGTGCCTGCCACCTGCCCTTTGTGAGGGGGTGGGGGCGGAGTGTTTTCCTCTCTCTCCCAGACACAACTGGCGTGGGAACTCTGCAAGCTCTTGCGAGTGCAGAGCAAATACTTAGGTAGGGATGGGACAAAAATACCACCCATTTTAACTGTGTGAGAGAGAAGTGTGGTAATGTGCGCTGAAGGCGAGTGTGAGTGACAGAGAGAGAGGGAGACTATGTGAGGGATTGTGTGTGAGAGGGATTGGGCGTGCATGTGTGAGGGACAGAGGGAGAGTGTATGCAAGAGAAAGAGAGAGAGGAAGCCTATGTAGGGGGCTGTATGAGAGAGAGATTCTCTACCCCTCCCAGCTCTTCACTTATAGGTTGCAGTGGAAGGGGTTCAGTGTAGAGGGGAATGGGAGAGCAAAGGAGTTGGGGCCTGTAAGGATAGAGTGAAAGGGGTCTGAGCCTGTCCCTCCTCCACCGGGGAAGGGGGGAGGGAGTTGGGATGGCAGGACCATTACGCCTCATGAGATCCACCTCGGCCACCACTGCAGCTCCTACCACTGCCGCCGCCTCTGGCCCTTCATGGTGCTGGGGGGGGGGGAGCGGAGCAGAGCAAAGACGTAGGAGGAGAAAAATCTCGCCCGTTTTAATGGGCTTAACGGCTTGGACTAAATATTTTACGATTCCATTTCAATGTTTCCGATTGCATTGTTAAATTGAATTTTCATAGATTTTGATTTATTTTCATTTTGATTTAATTATTTCGTGTGACATTGCGTTGGAATTGAGCTGTGTCGTTTACCATACTGTTCAATTAGGGCCAGATTTTAAAAGGGTTACGAGCATAAGATACGTGCATAACCCTTTTAAAAAACCCCTGCGCGCGCCGAGCCTATTTTGCATAGGCTCTGTGGCGCGCACAAGCCCCGGGATGCGTGTATGTGCCTGGACTTCGCAAGGGGGCATGTCGGGGGCATGTCGGGTGGGCGGTGCAAATTTCGGGGTGTTCCGGGGGCATGTCGGGGGCGTGGCACCGGCCCGGGGGCGTGGTCGAGGCCTCTGGACCAGCTCCCGGGTTGGGTGATGCCGCGCCAGCAGCCTGCTGGCGTGCACAGAGTTACGCCTGCCTCTGGCAGGCTTAACTTTAACAACAAAGGTAGGGGGAAGGTTTAGATAGGGCCGGGGTGGGGGGGGTGGGTTAGGTAGGGGTAGGGAGGGGAAGGTGCGGGGGGTAGAAGTAAAGTTCCCTCCGAGGCTGCTCTGATTTTGGAGCGGCCTTGGAGGGAACGGGCAGCGTGCGCAAGTTGCACAAATGTGCACCCCCTTGCGCGCGCCGACCCCGGATTATATAAGATATGCGTGGCTACGCTTGTATCTTATAAGATCCGGCGAACTTTTAAACGCGCCTGGTGCATGAACAAAAGTACGCGCGTGCGTAAATTTATAAAATCTACCCCTAAGTGAGTATAGTTTATGTTTTTTCTTTTTTCATTCTTTTTCATTTCTAGCATTATGCGGTTTACATCTAGACACGGATTGCTTCTCACATGGACAATTATATGTTGCATGTTCTAGAGTCGGCATACCAGACAATCTCTATGTCTACACAGACAATGGAACAACAAAAAATATTGTATACCCACAAGCTTTGTGAAATTAACCATATTCAAAACGTGCGCTTTCTCTTTTCTTTCTTTTCCATTTAACGAGACTGAGCCACAGCAACACATGGCCGGGTACAGCTTGTAAACAAATAAAAAGCATACAGACATATGCACGTAATCCTTTTAAACCCGCTCCTGCGAGCGCCGAGCCTATTTTGCATAGGCCTGGCGACGGGCGCAAGCCCCAGGATATGTGTATGTCCCATGGCTTGAAAAAGGTGCGGGGAGTGGGCGGGGCGGTCCGGGAGTGGGACCGAGGCTTCCAGCACAGCGGCCATGCCGGAGGATCGCACACCGGCACTTGGCTGGTGCTCGTAACCTACGCCTGCCCATAAAATAAAGATAGGGGGGGTGATTTAGGTAGGGCTGGGGGGCAGGTTAGGTAGGAGAAGGGAGGGGAAGGTGGTGTGGCGGAAGGAAAGATCCCCTAGGGCTTGGCGCACGCAAGGTGCACAAGTGTGCACCCCCTTACGCGTGCCAACCCAGATTTTATAACATGTGCACGGCTGCACGAGCATGTTATAAAATCAGGCATAGATTTGTGCGCGCAAGGTTGCATACACAAATCTATGCCCGCGTGTAGCTACTAAAATCTGGCCCACTGAGTTTTGCAATTCAGAGCGTTACACATCTACTAGATAAGGGAGCCCTGACCGACGTGCCGCAAATGCGCAGTAGAGAGCAACTCTACCGCGCATGTGCGGGCAGCACGTAGGCCAGAGCGGAGCGTGCCCGAAAAAAAAAATGGCGCCTGCTCCTTAGGAGCAGGAGCGGCAGTGGCAGCAGCAATGAGCAGGAGCGGCGGCGACGAGCAGGAGCGGGAGGAGCAGTAGCGGCGGCGGCGACGACGACAAGCAGGAGCGGGAGGAGCAGCGGCGGTGATGCGCGTGAGGGAGGGAGGAGGCGTAGTAGCGGCGGCGCGCACACGTGAGGGTGGGACACCCCCCTGTCTGCCGGGTGTGGATGAGCTGAAAGGGGAGGGGTTTGAGAGAGGGGGAGAGAGTGAGGGGAGGAAGGAGAGAGTGAGCTGAGAGTAGGGAGGAGAGAGTGGGGGAGGGAAGGGAAGAGAGAGTGGGGGAGGGGGTGAGAGGGAGGTGGGGGGAGGGAGGTGAGAGGGAGTTGGGTGAGGGAGGAGAGAGTGAGGGGTGGGGGGAGGGAGACTAGAGGGGGGAGGAAGTGGGAAGGAAATGGACCGAAAATTTTTTTTTTAATGTAGCCCGTTGTTACGGGCTTAACGGCTAGTTTTTATATAAATAAATAAATAGGCAAATAAATAAATAGACAAAATAAATAAATAGACAAAATAAATAAATAAATGAGTTTAATTTATTTCTGTGCATTCAAATGGACTAGCAAGGCAGCCAAACTACTTCATCTCTATTTTTAGGGAAGAAGGAGGGATCCCCCCTGCCATAGGGCCATTTAAAAAAAAAAATAGAGAGTATGAGGGAAAGAGACTTGTTATGATGCCATTTTTTTAAATTGAATAGGTTGGGGGAGAGAAAAAAGGGGTTCCCCTGAAATGGGACCAGTTTTTTTTTATTTGAAGGTTTAGAGTGAGGGAATTGGTTCTCCATCTGTGGGGCAATTTGTTTTTAGTTTGAAGGGCCAGAATGGAAGGCGCAAAGGGGTCCTATCCTCAAAGCTATTTGTTTTAATTTGAAGGGTCAGAGGGGAGGGAAGAGATCTGGCTGTTAAGGGCATTTTTTTCAGTTTTAAAAGTTGGATGGCTGTCTGGTTTTTGTTGTTGTTGGGTTTTTTTTTTCTTTTTTTAAGAAGACTTGTTGATTTTCAGCATTAACTGACAAACTTTAGCCAGGGGAAACAACCACACTAAAAGGTGAATTTTAAAGTCCACCGCACACATTAATTATGGGATGCGTGAATATATTGGACTTGCATGTGCTAAGTGGATTTTAAAAGCCTCCGAGATACATGCGTATCTCTTGGAGTGTGCAAATCTCGAAAGATTTCAAAAAGGGTCTGGGCGTGGGCATGATCTAGGTAGGGCATGGGTGTTTCAGGACATGAACCTGAGATGTGCATGTAAATACTTAGGCGATCTGGCACACTCCAAGGTTCCCTGTTACATAACTTTATTTCTGCTCTGGTTGACATGTAAGTTAGAAAATAAAGAAAACTAGGCAGAACTGCAGGGTTTTCAGGCTAACTGGTGGGGGGGGGGGGGGGGGGGGGTGGAGTGAAGGCTGTCAAACCATTGAGGCTTGGAGGACATATCTCTTAACTGGGTGACCCGGGGATGAACTGGTAAAACTGGGAATGGTTTTGGCGGGCGCTCCTTTTGAAATTCCCCAATTGACGTGATAGAAGCAGGATTTGCACGCACATGCATGCTTCCATTTAAAATTTGTCGCATGTGTGCGTGGCCAGGCTATTTATTACATGCATAGATGAATGTGCACATATTATAAAATAGCCGCATCCCTGGGCACGGGCTGACACATGAGCGAACATGTATGCCCGTGCACCAGTTTAAAAGTTACCATCCCTATCTAGCCCATCAAATTTTGGTGGGCTAGATTTTGGTGACATTTCAACTGAAAACCAAGCATTTTAAGTTCAGCTGAAAAGTTGCTTAAAGATAACCAGCTAAAGATTTCCAGTTATTTTACCCACTCAGCAGGCTTTTTAATATTTACCTCATGATTGATTAGAATTATTTTAGACAATTTGTGTCAAGTTGTGTGTTTATGTTTTTTGTTATTGTTCATAGGTACATTATTATTCAGTTTACTGGCTTTTGATATATAATGTTTGTCTGTTAGATTTTACTATCACGTTTTGAAGTGAGCACCACTTACACAGTTTTTGTCTTGATGATACACCCATTTGAGTGGGTTTTGTAACCTGGAGAAATGGTTTATAGATGTACATATTAAATTAAATTACAATGTAATATGATGTTAAAATAAACTTCAGTAAAATTAGTGTATGCCAGTATATAAAGATATATTTACTAACTGTATAGTAAAAGGGGATGTTCAATTATTTGGCTTGACAAAAAATTCAACTTAGCAGAATGCAATTTGCGGTCAGTGTAGGGTTTTCTTGTTTTCTGTGATGTATATTCGCATCTAAGGAAAGCAGTCTAACACTATGGTTCATTATTTCTTGTGTTACTTTTTAAGATGTCAGCAGAACCCTTTTTGTGTGTACTGAATCAGTCTATTGTCAAGAATATTTCTACATGAAGTCCTTTTTAAAGCAAAATATTTCTGGTCCATCAAACCAGAAAATCTATAAAGCTCTTTGAAGTCCTAAAAGAAAAAGCAGACCTCTTAAAAGAGTACATCTTCAATGCAACACAGGGTAAACTGCAAAAAGAAATTGATCTGTCTCAACGATTTTATATGAAAATATGTTATTCAAAACATGTACAGGATATTAATCCTATTATGTTTCATGGTATACTGGTGTCCTCTGAAATAAATATACTATGGAGTAAAAAAGGTCTGGTAAAAAAGTAATCTTTTGAATAAAAGGTATGCTTTTAATAGGACTGCATTACATTACCTAACCGTTATAAAAGATTAAGTAATAGACAATATAATTACTTTCAAGTTTGCATAAAGCAAATGTCATTCTGTGATTTCAAGGAATATTAGTCTCAGTGAACATTAACTGTACGCTATAAAAAGGTAAAATGTATGCCTTGCCCTTTTTTTATTGAATATTTTATTTGATTTATTTGGTGGGACTTACAATACCTAATTAAGATTCTGAAGTGATTGTGCAAAAATAAATTGTATGTGTGTCCCTTAGTAGCCCAAGAAACAAAACTCTGCTCTCTTTCTAAACTGTAGTACAGAAATGGTTTCCATTAAAACTTGATTAGCACATAAAACTCTTCTGTGTTACAAATACATGATACATAAAGGGGTACGTTTTCAGTGGGTCATCTCTTAATGTACATGCCTGCTTGCTAGTTTGCACAAACCCAGTTGATTTTCATATGCACGCTATCAGTATACATTAGTGGTAATATACCGTAAGCCAGCAAGTGGACATTTTATATGGCTAAAGATAGCTGGTTAACTTGTCCTAGTTATTCAGTGGGATAAATGTTCCGCCTAATATACCTTCTTAAAGTTATCAGCTATATGTAGCTGGAGAACTTAAAACTAACTGGCCTTGTATGGCTGGATAATAACTAGCTACTTAACTAGATATCTTCAAAAGATATCAGGTTAAGTAGCACTCCTTTGCTAAAAAGCTACAAATAATCCCCCACCCCCCTTAATTCCTGGCCTCCTGGCCCAATTCCAATCCCGCCCCCAGCCAGGCCTGGAGCAACTGGGTGTACATACCATGCATTTGCACAGGGCAGCACACCCGGAGAGGGGGGGCAGCGGGCCATTTTTTATGTGCTCGTGGGCCTCCCAGCCCTGTGAGCAGGAAGAAAACTGTGGTAGTGGTGCATATGGATTCCTAGCCCCATGGGTAGAAAGAAGATAGTGGCAGAAAGAATTCCTCATATACTTGTGAGCCATGTGAGAATGTGAGCATGAGTGTGAGCAAGCATGTGTGTGTGTGTGAGAGCATGTGAGAGTGAGCATGTGTGTGTGAGACAACATGAGAGTGTGAGAAAGCTTGTGTGTGTGACAGCATGTGAGAAAGTGTGAGCAACTGTGTGTGTGTGTGAGAATAAACATATGTATGTTAAAAAAGTATGGACTGGATTTTATTTATTATTTATTTATTTATTTTTAGTTTTTTATATACCGATGTTTCTGTATAATATACATATCGCACTGGTTTACAAGGAACTGAAACAGTCGCCTCTGGGGCGTCATACATTGGAACAAGTTGAAAAAAGAACTTGCAGAGAGATAAAAAAGGACTACATTCAAAGAGACTATTAGCAGAAATAAATAAAGTACAAACTCAAAAACATATGTACAGAGGGAAAGATAGGCCAGGGTCTATAATGTCATCGACTTTATCGGGCCTTAGCTCTCCGGGAACGCTTGTGCGAAAAGCCAAGTCTTTAGCTTCTTTTTGAATGTCATGAGGCAGGGTTCTTGGCGGAGGTCCGGAGGGAGCGAGTTCCAAAATGGGGGACCAGCAGTGGAAAGGGCGCGTTTCCTCAGTGAGGTTTTAGCCTCACTGAGGAAACGCGGGTTACGCGCCAGGCCTATTTTCAAAAGCCCAGTGACGCATG
Organism: Rhinatrema bivittatum; assembly: GCF_901001135.1. NCBI lineage: Eukaryota > Metazoa > Chordata > Amphibia > Gymnophiona > Rhinatrematidae > Rhinatrema > Rhinatrema bivittatum. Next base: position 194,173,567 of record NC_042621.1, read on the forward strand.
TAAAGCCCCAGGATGCATGTAAGTCCCGGGGCTTTACTAAAGGGACGGGAAGGGGGCGGGGGCAGGGGCGGGGTGGGGTTAGAGGCTTCAGGCACAGCGGCCATTTGCCGCTGTGCTTGAGATCATGCGTGGCAGTTGGCCGGCACGCACATAAAGGAAATTAAAATTTTTTGGGGGGTTAGAGTAGTGCTAGGGGGGAGGAAAGGTTAGGGGAAGGGGTGGAAGGTCAGGTTAGGGGGAAGGGAAGTTCCCTTCCAGACCGCTCCGATTTCGGAGCGGCCTGGGAGGGAATGGGGTAAGGTAGCATGGCTCGGCGTGCACAAGGTGCACAATTGTGCACCCCCTTGTGCGCGCCGACCCCTGATTTTATAACTTGCACAAGCAAGTTATAAAATTGGGTATACATGTGCGTGCACCGGGTAGTGCACGTACATGTAGGCCGCGCGTGATTTTTTAAAAAAATTACCTCTATGTGTATACGAGAGAGAGTTAACAAAGTTTTTCTGCAGCCCCTCATTCCCCCACTACTCCAGGCCAATTCCAGAGTGACTGGAAATCAAAAGTTCCCTGGCATGAAAAGCTGGACTTTTTTTTTATCCTTATTAGTTTTAATTATTATTGATGTTATTTGATGTTTCTGATATTTATTACATATTTTATTGGTTTTTGGGAACTGAAAATTTTTATATCAATTTAATTTTAAAATGTTATTCTATTTGTCAGCTGCCTTGAAACATTTATTTTTTTATTTGTATGATTTTACTATTATGACTTTTATATTTCCAGATTTTATTGTTTTATGAGGAATGGTGATGTTTCTGTTTTTCATTGTTGCACTGCTTACTGAGTCTGGCTATTAGCAATTTTCAGTTCAGTGTTTGTCTGCACATTTCTGTTTATACATTATGGTCTGTCTGAATTCTGACGTAAAATGGAAGTGAGGTATTCTGCTATTGTATAGTTTCTGTGTAGGGATCTATAACAGCCTGTCTTGTTCTGTTTTTTTTAACAGGGGGTGTATTGGTATTTTAGAGCCTGGTGTAATATTTCCAGTGTTGCATTTTCACGGATAGGACTTTCACTGATTTGAGTGCTGGCAGTCAGTGCAGTTTTGGTATCGGAGGTTTACTATATTGTAATTGTAGTTCAGCTTATTCATGGCTTTTTGAGGGCTAAGCCCAAACCCTATTCACTTTACAATAGGCCTAATACCATATGGGCTCCAAATGTCTTTTTTACAGGATTTTCTCACTGGCACCACAGCCTTGCATGTAAATATTATTGTAAGATATATTTTTACATCAGAAGACTGTACTTTGAATGTCCTTTTTTATGTAAAATCTGTTAATCATGCATAATTTTAATTGTGTGTGGTGAGAGATGGGGAAATGGGGGAGCACAAGAGTGTAAGGTTCGCTGAGTGCCTAATACCCTTGCACTGGCCCTGAAAGGGAGCACTGCGCACATACCCTCACCATTCACCCATCTCCCACTTCCCCAGAGTGCAAATACTGGGGAAGGATGGGAGGCAGATGGTACGGTTGTGAGGAGCATGGCAGGATTGCCAGCTTCTTAAAAATATTACTGACAGTCTTATCTGCCACACCTCTGGGAACTCTGTTCCCTGTCTGCCCACTTCCCCAGCATTTCAAATCATCAAAAGGGCCAGAATCCAAGGGGGATATCACCTCTGTGACATCTCAGTGATGGCATAGCATATCTCTTGCCTCAGGGAGCAGATTGTCTTGAGCCACCACTGTATCTGTGTGAGAGCCTGTGTGCTCTCGTATGTTTGTAAGCCTGTGAGAGCCCATGTGTCACATATACTCTCTCACAGGCACACGCACGCACACACACACACACACACACACACACACATATATAATGTATCTGTGAGGGAGAGGGAGCCTGTGTTTGTTAGATAGAGGGTTTGTGAGAGAATGAATGTGCTTTTGTGCGTGTGTGTGAGAGAGAAGATAATATTTGTGCGGCCCTAGATCCCCCAATCTATGACCATCTCATGGTGACTGCAAATTAGAAGATCCCTGGTATGGAGAGCAGAATATTTTTTAATCCTTATTAGTTTTAATTATTAGGTGTAATTTGATTATTCTGCTCTTTCAGAATATTAATTTTTTGGGGGGGAGAGGGAATAGAACATTTTTTAATTATTGGATTTTTTAGTCATCAGATGATTTGAAATATTTTATTGGTGTTTGGAAAATTTTGGATATTCTATTCATTAACTGGTTTGAAATATTTATTCTTTAATATGATTTTACTATTATGAATGCTTTTATTATTTAATGGTTTTTTGAAGAATGGTAATGTTTCTGTTTTTCCATTTTTGCTCTGCATGTAGAGACTGTCTTGTGAATTTCAGTTCAGCTCTTCTCAGCACGTTTCTGTTTATACTTTCTGGTCTCTTCATTCTGTATTTGTCGAGGGTCTGTGTTCAACATAAGGTGAGGTACTTTGTTAGCATGTAATTTCTGTGTAGGGATCTATAGCATCTTGGTTTCCTAAGAACCTTGATGTTCTAGGGCCTGGTATAATATGTGCAGTGTTGCTTTTTCATAGATAAGAATTATTAGGGTTGTTTTGGTAAGGGAAGTTCACTATATTATAATGGTAATTCTGTTTATTCATGATTTTCTGAGGTCCAAGCCCACACCCACACGCATTATAAAAAATCTAATTCCATAAGAGTTGGAAGTGTCTTTTTTGCAAAATTTTCTGGTTGGCACCAGAGCAGTGCATGTAAATATAAGATGCATGTTAAAAGTGTTATTATTGCCCCAGAAGACTATACTCTTGAATGTTCTTTTCATGTAAAATTTGTTATAAATGCATAATTTGTGTGTGTCTGTAAAGGATGTGGGGAAGTGTTGGGTGGGTGTGTGCAAGGCTGTAAGGTTTGCCTAGGGTATGTTATACCCTTCTCTATCCATGGGTTCTGGGGGGGGGGGGGGGGAGGGGAGGGGAGGCATGTCTGTTTTTAAAAATATAGATTGCAGGACGGAGCTCGGCTTTATTTGATAGGCCCAAGACAGACACCGAATGAATCGAGGAGGGGGGGCAGCACAGTCATTTTTCACACAGGGCAGCAAAAACGCTAGCACCAGCCCTGCCCTCAGCACAAATGCCAAAAGATTCTGCCAGCCAGAACTCTTCCAGACTCTTCCAAATGTAAACAATAATGCGTTTATGTGCACCTTCCCTCTGACACTCCTCCGATAAATTTAAAAAAAATATTGCATCCTTGCCACCCCTCAAAACTCCTCCCATTCAGCCATCCTCCCCCCAAAGGCCTCCCACCCACTTACTCAGTGCTTGTCTCATTATGCCAACTTTGTATGTTGATGTAAACTGCCAAGCTTTGGATTGTGCAGATTATAAATCAGTTAAATAAATGAATAAGCTCTCTCACCCACCCAGTGCTTACATTGCAGCTCCCTTTTGAGACCCAGGATCACTGAACTCTGAAATCTCGGGTGCTTCCAGCCTTACACTGGCAGCAGCACTGGAAGCATAAGATGCCAGCACTGGGTTAAATTGGCCTGTGGTGTATACTTGGAAAAACAAAATTTGTTTTTATTTCTCACCAAATTAACAGAGAAGTAATGCTTGTCTATTTTTACTGTGCTTAGTCACAATAAGCCACTGAAATATGTCATTGCATAGGATGGTGAAACGTGGCACAGGTTTATAAGCATCATGGGAAATGTAGTCTGGAAGATCATCAGCTTCATGACAAATGCATAATTTGTGCTATATTTCTAGGTTGTTCTAGAGAAGGCAGAGTGCAGCAGTAAGAACTGGTGAGCAAAGCCCATCTTTCCACTAGCAGAAGTAAGAGGGGAAGTTCAGAACTATTATGCAGAGTCTCACTCGGGGCTAGCTCTAAGAAAAATGCTGCCCTGTATAAAAATTGGTTTCTCAGTGGCTCTTAATTTTTGTTGGTGCGAACAGGCGATGCCGGTTGTACCCAGAGCACTCCTCAACTCATGGTGTCTGGGCAACCACCTAGTGCGCGCTACCCAAAGGCAAGCACTGATTTTACTTGCCACCAAAGTAAGCAGGAGAAATATGTCAGAAACAGTACATGGTGCCTTTCCTACTGTTAGCAGGAACACAAGACTCAAAAACAATACCATGTGGTCCTTGAATAATGGGTTCAAGTACCAGTTAGGCAGAGCTGTAATTCAGATTGCAAAAGATATAAGGACAGTGCAGAAGCCAAGAAAGTGAGTTTGCAATGAAATGGATTCAGCTTAGATCAGAAAAATAGCATTGTGGCTGGAGGAATTGTTTTTATTAAAGAGTAAAATGATAAGTGAGTGTAATACTATGAAGCATAGAAGGTGAAAATGCTAAAGACATAATGGAGGATGATAATACATAAGAACATAAGAAGTTGCCATACTGGGTCAGTCCATTAAGTCCAGCATCCTGATTCCAACAGTGGCCAATCCAGTATTTAAGAACTTGGCAAGTACCCAAACATTAAATAGATCCCATGCTTCTAATGCCAGTAATAAGCAGTGGCTATTCCCTAAGGGGCAGATTTTAAAAGCCCTATGCGCGCCGAGCCTATTTTGTATAGGCCCGGCGATGCGTGCAAGCCCCGGGATGCGCTTATGTCCCAGGGCTTTGTGAAAGGGGCGGGGCTGGGTGGGACCGAGGCCTCCGGCACAGCGGCCGTGCCAGGGGATTGAGTGCCGGAGCGCACAACCTACGCCTGCCCAGAGGCAGCCGCAACTTGCATAATAAAGGTTAGGGAGGGTTTAGGTAGGGCTGGGGGGTGGGTTAGGTAGGGGAAGGTGGGGAGGTGGAAGGAAATTCCCTCCGAGGCCGCTCCAATTTCACACGGAGCGGCCTCGGAGGGAACAGGAAAAGCCATCGGGGCTCCCCTAGGGCTCGGCGCGTGCAAGGTGCACAAGTGTGCACCCCCTTGCATGCGCCGACCCCAGATTTTATAAACATGCACGCGACTGCGCGGCATATGTTATAAATCGGGCATAGATTCTGCGCGCTGGGTTGCGAGCACAAATCTACGCCCGCGCGTGGGTATTAAAATCTGGCCCTAAGTCAACTTGACTAATAACAGTTTATGGACTTCTGTAGGAGCTTGTCCAAACCTATTTTAAACCCATCTAAACTAACTGCTTTAATCAAATCCTCTGGCAACAAATTCCAGAACTTAATTGTGCATTGAGTGAAAAAGAATTTTCTCCGATTTGTTTTAAATGTACAACTTGCTAACTTTGATTTGCCCCCTAGTCCTTCTATTATCTGAAAGAATAAACAACAACATTTACCCATTCTAGTTCTCTCATGATTATGTAGACCTCTATCATACCCCCCCCCCCCCCCCTCAGCTGTCTCTTCTCCAAGTGGAACAGCCCCAACCTCTTTAGCCTTTCCTCATAGGGGAACCAATCCATTCCCTTTATCATTTTGATCGCCCTACTCTGTACCTTCTCCATTGCATCTATATCTTTTTTGAGATGTGGTGACCAGAACTGAACACAGTACTCAAGGTGTGGTCTCACCATGGAGCGATATAGAGGCATTATGACATTCACTGTTTTATTCACAGTTCCCTTCCTAGTAATTCCTAATATTCTAATTGCTTTTTTGATCGCCACAGCACGATCATTTAAAGTCAGTTGAAGGGCTTATCATTCCATATTTATGATATTTAGATAATAAAATATTTTTATCCAATAGCATTACTTTCTTCTAGAAGGAATATGCTACGCTGTTCCTCAGATCAGTACTTGACCTTTGAAGAATCTTAAAACTGTATCTATAGACAATACTTTGACCTAATATAAGGCTATGAATATTACAATTGCCACATCTTTGCTGAGAAACATCTATTGTTCAGAAAATGCCAAGTTCTTTGAAGAACTATGATTGAAATTTATTATGATTTTAGTTGTTTCTGAGACATGAATTATTCTACTAAAACATAAAAATAATGGTTGATAGCATAACTTCCACAGAATCTGTAATGAGAAAAGTGAAGTCCTTAATGATGAATCCACAGCATATTATCCATGGTTTATAGCTATATTATAAACTACCTTAAAGCAATAGAAATGTGCTATCATTTTGTTTCATTTCTTCACACACATTGAAATGATGAATTTTCAAAGAGATTTTCATGTAAAAATTAGCATCTTCTCACATACATGCTATTTTATGAACTTCAAACATACACACACATTTACGCTTTCATGCTCATATACGTGTGTTAAAAGGGGGACGTTTAGGGATGTTCTGGGGCAGGGACAGCAGACTTACTTGCCTTGATTTGCCATCTTACATAATTTTAGACCTGATAATTATCTTGCATAAATGATATTAAATGTAATTGTATATTATTGGCCAAGTGGGATATCTGGGTGTACTGGGGGGAGTTCAGGCTACAGAAAAAAAAGTGCAAACTGGTGAAGCAATTGGTAAAACTGATAATTTCAGTTATGCGCATGTTTTAAAATATACCAACTTTCACGCGTAAATCCCAATTTAAGCAAATAAGTGCTACTTTATTTTTTTGTGTAAAATATATATTCACATATATTTTTTAAATCTGTAGGAAATGAACATGTTTTCAGTGAATTGAAATACTTGCATTAAGCATTCATGCACACATATAAATACGTGTAAATATGAGCTTGCCTTTAATGAGTGGGTGTGTGAATGGCAGCCTGCCTGAGGTTTGGGTTGGTATGGATAGGAGCCTGCCTGGGATTTGGGTGGGTGAGGATGTGTGAATGAAAGCCTGCCTTGGGTGTGAATGTGTGTGAATTGTAGCTTTCCTGGGTTGAGTGTGTGTGTTGTATGTATAAGAAAGAGAGAATGGGAGCCTTCCTGGGTTATGTGAATATGTGTTTGTGTATGTGTGTGTGTGCTATTTTGAAATATGTTACTGGTGTTTTGGAAATGAAAAAAATATGTATATGAGTTTGTAGTTATTGGATGTCATTCTGTTCATCAGCTATTTTGAAATATTAACTCTTTTTATTAGTATGGTTTTTACTATTATGATTGATACTTAATATTTTATTATTTGATTTTTCTGAGGCATGGAGATGTTTCTGTTTTTCCATTGGTGCACTACATACAGAGTCTGATTTGTTGCACTTTCCAGTTCAGTTTTTGTCTGTACTTTTCCATTTACACTTTATAGTCATTTTATTCTGCATTTGGTGAGGGATCTGTCTTTATTCTTATGTGTGACTAAGGTTAAGTATTCTGCTAATATGTTGTTTTTATGTAGGAATATATAGCAACTTGGCTTTTTCAGATTTTCTAAGATGAGGTGTATTCGTGTTTTAGGGCCTAGTGTAATGTTAGGGTTGTAACTGAGCCCTGGCAGTTAGTACTGTTTTGAAAAGGGAGGTTTATTATATTGTAATTATAATTTAGTTTGCTCATGGCTTTCTGAGACCAGGCCCACACACAACATACATTATAATAGTCCTAATACCATATGTGTTCCAATGCCTTTTTGGTTTTTTTGCAGGGTTTTCTGGTTGACACTTCAGCAGTGAATGTAAAAATAGGGGTAGATTTTAAAAGAAGCGCATGCGGCCTATATGTGCACGCGCTACCCGGTGCGTGCACATATACACCCGATTTTATAACATGCACGCGCAGGCGCGCGCATGTTATAAAATCTGGGGTCAGCGCACACAAGGGGGTGCACAATTGTGCACCTTGCACGCACCGAGCCGCGCTGACTTCCTCCGTTCCCTTCCCACTAGCCTGACCTTCCCACCCCTTCCCCTAACCTTCCTCCCCCAGCCCTACTCTACCCCCCCCCCCCCGATCTTTATTTTACCTTTTGCGCCTGTCTCCAGGCAGGCACAAATTGCGCATGCCGGCCGATTGCCGGCACACGATCTCTAACACAGCAGCAAATGGCCGCTGTGCCAGGAGCCGCTGACCCCAACCCTGCCCCCCCCCAGACCGCTCATGCCCCGCCCCTTTATTCAAGCCCTGGGACTTACACGCATCCCGGGGCTTCATGAGTGCCTTTGGGCCTTTTGAAAATAGGCCCGGTGCGTGTAACCCCCCCCCCCCCCCGCGCATAAATCCTTCTAAATCTGCCCCATAATATACATGCTGTTGTGGTATTTTTACTTCTAAATACTGTACTTTGGGTGTCCTTTTTCATGTAAAATCTTTTATTAGAAATGCATAATTTAAAATTTTGCATAGGGAGAGCCATGGTGGGGGGAAGCTGGGCACAAAGCTATAAGATTCACTTAGGGTGCCTAATACCCTTGCTCTGGCCCTGATCAGAAAAAGAATACAAATGAAATGTTAAAAAAAACAAACAAAAAACAGAATGATGAAGGGTCAGCAAAATAATTGTTCGCACAGGGCTGTTGCGATCCCCCCTGCTGCTGCGCTGCAGGAGGTCTCTTACCTTCCTCCAGAGGCCGCTCTGAAGCCAGGGCCTCGCCTGCGCATCTTCCGGGACTTGCTCCGGGGCCTGAGAGGCCTAGCTGCTCCTGAGGCATGCTGGTGGCTTGCAGCCTCAGTGTTTGGACTTCCTGTTGGGCGACGCCCTTCCCTAGGGGCTGGCCCGCAGCTCTCTACCCTAGTTATAGGACCAGCGGTGGGCGGTCCTGGCAAGCTCCTCCCAGGGAGTTGCCTTCTACCTCCAGTATTTAAGGACTTTCTGTTCACTGTGCCTTGGCCTTCGGATTGGGTTACACAGTTGCCTGTGGCCTCTCCTGATCCTCTGTGACTCCGACTCCTGCTTGTCTTCAGCCTGCCTTGACTCCGGTCCGTGACTCTGACTCCTGCTTGTCTTCAGCCTGCCTTGACTCTGGTCCGTGACTCCGACTCCTGCTTGTCTTTGGCCTTTGGATCGGGCTCTACAGTAGTCTGTAACCCTGCCGATCCAGGTCCTCCGTGGCTCTGACTCCTGCTTGTTGTCAGCCTGCCTTGACTCCGGTCCGTGACTCCGACTCCTGCTTGTCTTCAGCCTGCCTTGACTCTGGTCCGTGACTCCGACTCCTGCTTGTCTTTGGCCTTTGGATCGGGCTCTACAGTAGTCTGTAACCCTGCCGATCCAGGTCCTCCGTGGCTCTGACTCCTGCTTGTCGTCAGCCTGCCTTGACTCCGGTCCGTGACTCCGACTCCTGCTTGTCTTCAGCCTGCCTTGACTCCGGTCCGTGACTCTGACTCCTGCTTGTCTTCGGCCTTTGATCAGGCCTTACAGTCAGCTGTAACCGTGCTGATCCAGGTCTTCCTTGGTTCCTTGTCCAGTGTCTTTGCCTGATGTCCGCTCCTGTTTCTGCCAGCCGTATGGACTTCGGATGTGAGTATCCCAGCATCGGAGTTCCTGTGCGCCTGGGTCTTCCCCGCACCCTCCTTCTCAGCGTGGTCCGCGACCAGCCTTCCTGGGCTGTGTAGGGCGCGTCTGGGACAGGGTGGTCCGCGACTCAGTCCCACGGGTGGGCTGAGTAGGGTGCCCTGATGGACAGTGCAATGTTCCCGTCCAGCCTTGTCTCCAGTGTCTGCTTCAGCCCTTGCCCGGATGTCTTCCTGTCTCTGCCTTGACCTGGTTCCTGAGCCTTCTGTCCTGTTGGGCCCTGGAGTGGCCAACAGGAGGGATTCGTCCCACGGGCTCTTGAGCTTCTGCCAGCCGAGGGGGCTTCGGATGTGAGTATCCCAGCATCGGAGTTCCTGCTCGCCTGGACCTTTCCTGTGTCTCGCTTCAGCCCTTGCCCTGATGTCTCCGTCTTGCTTCAGCCTGCTTCTGCCCCGTCTGATGTCTTCAGTTTAAGGACTCTGTCTGCCCTCGCCTCTGTCCGGCCTGCTGCCCATTGCCGTTCCCTGCGGCGGGTCCGAAAGGGCCGGGAACAGTCGGAGGACCGTTCACTAGTCAACTTCCCTGTGTTGGCTACCATGGGCATGCAGGTCCGGCTGAGGGCCGGACTCCCTGTTTCTGTTCCTGCCTGCCTGGCTCACCATGCCTGCTCAGCTCACCTCCCACGGTGTGGCCTTGGGCTCCTCCTGGGGTCCTGCCGTGGCCCAAGGGCTCACCACCCGCCCGAGACGACCGCGCCCGCGCGCGCTCGTAACACAGGGCTGCAAAAAAGCTGGCACTGGTCCTGCACAGCAGCACCCTGTGGTGACGTGTTGGCAGGGTTCCCTCCCCTCCCCAGTGAGAAGAGACCCCATGCGGTGATGCCATGCGGTGATACCATGGCATGGTTCCCCAACCCCACCAGAAAGAAGAGGCCACATGCAGTGGCACTGGATGCCTCGTAGTGGGCCAGGTGGTGGTCTGCCAGTGGGCTTTCGAAACCCAGCTGGCAGGAAGAAGAAGAAGACGAAGTTCACCAGGGAGGAGGGGGGAATCAAATGGCTCATGGTAGAATGACAGAGAGAAGGGAACGATACTGGCACCATCTGTTCGAGAGAAATTTGACAAGGCCGTGTCTGCGGGCTGCATTGATGTACGCAAAAGTCCATATAGACGGCTGAACCTGGATCCGGCTTGATGGCCTGGAGGTAAAGTGCTTTGTTGGTGTTTCCTGCCTGTAAATGGGAAATTGGTTGGCAATAAGGAAGACTTGGTTTACATGGATTTACAGAAGCCCTACTGTCATTGGATTTCAGCTGCTGTTGATTGCTTTGACAAACTCCATAATTCAACTGCGGCAATGAAAAAAAATTACTTAATTCACAAGTGGAAGTTTGCAGCAATGTCACCAATATGTTTTTTTTCATTGCTGCAGTTGAATTATGAAACTCATCTTCTTTGTGTCCGTCTGCACATGTTATACTCTTGTAAACACATGGTGGCTACAAAACATTTTTTATATGCACATTTTTTAGCTTTAGAGTAATGGATGTATAAGGAATGCTGATTAGACTCTTGGATGACACAGATCTCATGTTCTGATTTGTATACCATTATAGATATGATTGCTCCTCAAAAGCGCAGAGGCATAATTGATTTTTAGATGAGAGGTGTGTGATCTGTGCCATTCACATAAGTGGGGGTCACCTTTTTTCTATTTTTACCTAATTTACCTGGTGATTTTCTGGTCATTTTTGCATATTTGTTTTACTGTTCCTAAACATCTGCCAGATCTGAAAGAGTAACTACTAGGGACAGGGGAGAGAACGGAGGGAGGGAGAGAGAGTGATTGCTTGGGACAGAGGGGGAGAGAGAGTAACTGCTGCAGATGAAGGAAAAGAAAGAGAGTGTGTGACTGGAGGGGATTGGGTAAAGAGCTGAGGATGAGGATATGGAGAGGGGAAAAAGAGGAATGGAGAGAAGATGTGAGTTCTGGGGATGAGAGATATTGGTAGAGAGAGACTGATTGATAGAGTGCTGGAGAGGAGAGGGATAGAAAGTTTGTGACTGCTAGGAATGAGTGGGATTGAGAGTGTGAGAGAGAGAGATTGCTGAGGATTAGAGTGCTTGTTAGAGAGTCAGTGCTCAGGATTAGGGCAATAGAAAGTGAGTGCTGGGAATGAAGGAGATGGGGGGATGGAGACAGAGTGTGACTGCTGGAAATAAAGGGGATTGAGAGAGTGAGTGTGACTTTTGGGGACAAGGAGGGTAGGGAATAGAGAAAGAGAGAGTGTGGTCTTTGGGGTTGATGAGCAAAGAAGAGGAGATCTACATGAGTAACTAGATTATTTACTTTATGAAATCTGCCAGGCACTTGCGACCTGGATTGGCCACTGTCAGAGACGGGATGTTGGGCTCGATGGACCATGGTCTGACCCAGCATGGCTTTTCTTATCTTCTTATGCTATGAGTGAGGGAAGGAAAAGGATGAGAAGTGGGGGGAGAGGGAGAGTGCGCAGGAGGGTGAGGAGTGGCTAAGAAAGAAGGGAAGGGGTGAGTGGGAGGGAGGGAGGGTGAGTGAGAAGGAAGGGATGAATGGGAAGAAGGGGCTGAGTGAGTGAGAGGGAAGAAAAGATGAGTAGGAGTGAGGGAGTAAGTGACTAGGAGGGAAGGGAAGTGAGAGTGAGGGAAGGGTTGAGTGAGTGAGAGGGAAGGGGAAGGGAGAGTAAGGAAGTGAAAGAGGGACAGAAGAAGAAGAGCAGGTAGATAGGTCACATGTGTGTGGGTTTGTGTGTTCCCTCCTTCCTTGTGCTCCCACCTTCCCTCTACTAATCCACAACAGTCTCAGGATGACTGAAAATCAAAAGTTCCCAGGTATGGAGAGGGGGACATTTTTTTATCCTTAGTTTTATTGTATTGAAATATTGTATTGATTTTTTGGAAATGTTAAAAATTTGTTTTAATCCTATTGCTCTTATTTATTAGAAGCTCTATTTGTCACCTGTTTTGAAATACTGTTTTTATTAGTATGGTTTACAGTTATGATAGATTTTTATTTCCTGATTTTGTTTCATGAGGAATGGTGATATTTCTGTTTATGCATTATCGCACTGCATATGTGTCTGACTGGGAGGTCTAGAAGGAGAGAGGGGCTGGAGAGCAAGACTGCTGAGAACTGGGAAGGGCTGGGGGCTGGGGAGGGGGAAAGGGAGCAAGACTGCTGAGAACTGGGAAGGGCTGGGGGCTGGGGGCTGGGGAGGGGGAGAGGGAGCAAGACTGCTGAGGGTTGGGAATGTAGGAAAGTGAGACTGCTATTGCTTTTGCTTCTCTGAGATGGGAAGTGGGAAGAATTTGATTTTCCCTTTGTCATTTTTGGGAATATTTGAATATTTCTTTTTTTTTTACAGTCCAGGGAAAATATTCAGTTTTTATTTATTTCTCTGGTGTTATACCACAGGCAGAGTCTGGCTTTTTGAAGTTTCCTGTTTAACTTTTATTTCCATGTTTCTCTTTCTAATTTGTGGTTGATTATTCTGTATTTGATGAGGGGATAGGCACGCAGTGGGCTGTAATGAGGCTGTAGATGTGTGCAGGTCTGAAAAAGGACACATTTGGAATGTGGTTTTTTTTTTTCCTTTTTTCCTGACGGTCAGAAGTGGAAACATTGGACATTTTGGAAGAATTTAGAACTTTAACATCACAGTCATTGACTCTCGGACTCATTCTCCCAATAGTCTGTCAGTTCATTTCATGTCTGGGGTTTGTATTAGTAACTGCAGCATTTCTACAGGGAGGGTGATGGTGGGAAGGGGGTGCAGGGAGCGCAACACAAATGCATTGGCCCCAGGGCACCAGGTAAACCTCTTCAACCATAGCTTGATAAATCAAACCCTGAGATTGACTTTTTGGCCCAGTGTCAAAACTGGCAGCAGACCATGAGCACGCCTGGCAACCACCACTAGCCTCACCCTTCTCTTTTTCCTTATTATGAACTGTTCGCACATTCACGTAAATATTAATTCTAGAGATACAGTATTCATGACTATTTGCCTTTAAATTATTTTGGGTTTATAGTTGTTAAGAGAGATCCGTTCCAATAAATGAACACAATATTCTACAGTCATGAAACTTGTAATGATAAATATCCTTCTTGAAACCAAATAACACCCACATAAATTTCTTTGAAATTTCATTACAATTAATTTTGAATTTCATCATTTATAAAGGAGAAAGAATAACATACTTAATTATAAAATTCCCATATTACTACAAGTAAATAACATCTGGCATACTCCTGTTTTCATTAAAGGACTGGAAACAACTGGAGCATAAAGAAATTATGTGAAAAGTTATTTTGTGTTGAAAATTACACTTACAATTAGACATTTATCACATTTTGTATGCATAATTAAGTTTCAAGAGATTTGACTATATAGAATTAACACATAATTATGTATAATCAATTATACATGTTGCAACAGAAAAAAATTATGGTATTTCCACAAAGCTTTCCTAAAAGGATGTTATTACTGTGAACAATTATATTTTTTTGCTCTAGGGGAGGGAAGTTGTAATTAACTTTTTTTTTTTTTTTTATTGGTTCCATAGCATGTGATAAACAGAATACAAAAAGATTTGATGCCTAGTCAGGGGCTTAGATTCAGTCCTATGCAGAATTTCCATTTCCAGGTCTTCAGGGTTTGCAAGGAATGCCATGTCACAGAGCTGATGCTCCCATTTCATAGAGAGAAGAATGAATGATTTCTACTTCAGGCAGGAACTGCTATTGAATTTCAAGAAGTGCTGAAGGCTTGAATATTAAAGGAAACTTCCCATCTTGGTTGAGAATCAAGGCCACTGATACTTCTGGTGGCCTTGAATGAGTCACTTTAACTCCCATTGACTCAAGTATGCACTATATTGTAAGTTCTTTGGTACATGAACTTATTTTACCTGAATTCAAATAATGTTGTAAGCTACCTTGAGTATCATTTACAAAGGTAGACTAAAAATTCAAAAATTATTATCCTGTCCTAAGCCAACTAAAAGGATGAAGATTGTCCAGTTGTCCTGGGGGAAAGGCAGAATATAGTTTTTTAAATAGAATTATTAAATGTAAAAAACAAATAGTACATAATGAGACCAACTTTCAAACCTTCAAACCTACCCATCGTATAGTATTTACGTAAGTGGAAACATGAGGATTAATGCTGCACAGTTTATAAAATGCCATGTATTACTGCTCTGAAAGTATGTGTGTATGTTTCAGTATGTGTGTATATTTCCAATGCAAGAAAATATATATTTTCTCTATTTATTTATAAATATAATGCATGTATATTTTATGTGCAAAATATTTGTGACACTGCTTGAATAAATATACAGAACTAAATGCAGCGGTAGATATTTTATAAAGTATAAGGTGAATTTTTAAAAGCTTACACACAAAAAAAAAAGCTCTTATATACACATATGTGATGCATCCATGCACAATCCGTATTTTATAAATGTTGCACTGCGGATGGAAGGGAGCTCCAGGGGGCACTCCCCAGTGCGGGACAAGAAATGTGTGCCCTTGCGGTGAGACGTCCCTGACCTTTGACCTAACCTGCACGCTTCCTTGAGACCACTAACGCAATGGTGGTCTCTGAATGGTCCTCCGACCGTTCTAAGCTCTATCGGACTGCCGCTGGGAAGCAGCGGGAAGCAGCATGTCAGACAGAGGACATCTGACACAGGACAAGACTCAGACGTAGGTAGACAAAGACTCAGGCTTGGAGGTAGATGAAGACTCAGGCTTGGAGGAAGACTTGGAAGGAGTGCTGCGATGCCACACACCCTACACACCACAGCTGGGATGGTTGCGGACCACGTTGGAGGCGAAGCAGCAAAGCTGACATTGACTCAATTGCATTAGAGTTCAAAATGTGAGGGTAAAGATCTGAGACAAAACTCAGATGGGTTGAGGATGAAGATCCGAGACGAAACTCAGATGGGTTGAAGGTAGAAGCAGGAACAAGTACTTCAAAGACCCAGACAGGATATGAGAAGAAGGATGAGCTCTGAGGCGAAACTTGAGCCAGGAACACCGAGACAAAACCCGGTGTAGGAACACTGAAACGAGATCCAGTTCAGGGAGAATAAGAACCAGCCTCCTCGGCTGCTTGAACTGCCGCAGAGGAGATCCACAGATGGACGATGAGGATCTTCGGTCCGTGAGATGGAGAAATCCCACCAGCGCCCTACACACCCCAGCCGGGGTGGTCGCGGACCACTGGGCCACTATGCGCCATACCAGCCCAGCTGGGCTGGACGCAGACCACGAGGGACAGGAAGACAGAACCTCAGGAACCTCTGGACTGGAACAGATCATCAGGAGAACATCTGGAACAAGGACGAAGACAAGAGACCAAGGAACGAAGAATATCTAGATGAAGACTCGGAATCCCACATGGAACAGAGTGCCTAAGAAGAGCTGGAAGACGTGGAGTCCTAAGGAGGACTTACTCCTTGCAAAGGCAAAGCTGGAATGACAGTGAAGCCCTTTTGTAAGGCAGAAGGGATGACTCCCAGATGACATCAGCAGGTGGAGCCAGGAGGGCCACTCCCTCACTGGCCCTTTAAATCCAGGAAGGAGGCGTGGCCCCGCGCCTAAGGAGAGGAAGTAGGAGCAGCAGCAGGACCCTGGACAGCGGCCCCGCTGAGGAAGGAGGAGCCAGAGCTTGGCTATGCAGGCCCCAACGTGGGAGGCAGAGCAAGGCAGCATCCCTGCCGCTGCGGAGCAAGCCTCAGGCCTGTCGAAGACAGCGTTGGCAGCGGCTCCTGCCGCTGAAGACAATGTCAGCAGCCCCTTGCTGCAACGAAGCACGGCGGGTGGCTCCTGCCGCCGAAGACGATGTTGGCGGCCTCTTGCCGCTGCCAAAGGCCGAACTCCGTGGCTCCTGCCGAGGCGAAGATGAAAGGCAAGCTGCGGCTCCCAGCCACGCGCAGGAAACGCCGGTTGCCTCCAGGCCGCTGAAGATACCAGAGAAGGTGAGAGGCCACTTGTGGCCTGGTTCCCACAAGCGGAATCGCAACAATAAAGGGGTCTCATACTCGTGTATATGAGCCTTCGTGAGTACAAGTATGTGCAAAACAGGTGGCATGTTATGGGCATGCTGGGTGTGGTTGGCACGTCCATGCATAATGAGCTAAGAACATAAGAACATACCATTATGGTTCAGACCAAGGGTCCATCAAGCCCAGCATCCTGTTTCCAACAGTGGACAATTCAGGCCATATGAACCTGGCAAGTACCCAAAAACTAAGTTTATTCCATGTTACCGTTGCTAGTAATAGTGGCTATTTTCTAAGTCAACTTAATTAATAGCAGGTAATGGACTTCTCCGCCAAGAACTTATCTAATCCTTTTTTAAACACAGCTATACTAACTGCACTAACCACATCCTCTGGCAACAAATTCCAGAGTTTAATTGTGCGTTGAGTAAAAAAGAACTTTCTCAGATTAGTTTTAAATGTGCCACATGCTAACTTCATGGAGTGCCCCCTAGTCTTTCTATTATCCGAAAGAGTAAATAACCGATTCACATCTACCCGTTCTAGACCTCTCATGATTTTAAACACCTCTATCATATCCCCCCTCAGCCATCTCTTCTCCAAGCTGAAAAGTCCTAACCTCTTTAGTCTTTCCTCATAGGGTAGCTGTTCCATTCCCCTTATCAATTTTGGTAGCCCTTCTCTGTACTTTCTCCATCGCAATTATATCTTTTTTGAGATGTGGCGACCAGAATTGTACACAATATTCAAGGTGCGGTCTCACCATGGAGCGATACAGAGGCATTATGACATTTGTATGCGAACGTCATTAAAACTACCTGACTGCATTTACTACTGCTCATTTACTCACACTTCAAACTACCATGCTGTTTTGCTACTTGATATTTGGCAGACTGGCTTCTCGGATGAGTGGATAGAGCAGCAGGTTAGGGGTGACAGTAAATGTCACTGGGAAAGACTGGGCCATACTAGGGGGTTACTGGGACATACTGGGTTATACTGGGGGATAATAGTGAGTGTACCTGGGACTGATAGAGATATACTGGGGGTTGGGATTCTGTGTTAGTGAAACCATATTCAGAATGAATTTCTTGGGCTTATGGTTAATCATGTTACAACTGTTGAGGCGGGAGAGAGAACTGAGAAGGAGGAGGAGGAGGTACCCCTTACAGTGAGTATACAGAACTAGAGCTCAGTTTTTGCATGTCTCAAAAGAGCAAGTTATGTACAGTTTCAGATTCAACAAAGAAAACATTTTGTACCTATGCCAGAAGTTAGAGCAGCATTTGCACCCTATCACTTACAGAGGCCATGCCTTGCCTGTAACACATCAAGGACACTACTGTCCTAGCATTTCTGGCCACTGGCACCTTCCAGACACTTCAGGGGCTCACAGCTGTAATAAGCTAGTTTGCTGTCTCCAAGTAAATAGATCATTTCCTGGCTGTGATTCTCAGGAAAACACAGCAATGTATATCTTTCCCTTGGAGTAGACAGCAACAACAGCAAATAATGACTGATTTCTGCCAATTTTCATGTTTCTCCTCTGTCTTTGGGGTTATCGATTCTACTCATGTACCTATGAGGTCACCAGGGGATGATGAAGCCACCTACTACAACTGGAAGGACTTCCACTTTCTCAATATGCATCATCTTGGACATCATGCTCAGGTTTCCGGGATCCAGTCATGATGCCTACATCCTCTCGCAATCAGGAATTCATGACTGCTTCCAGGAAGGGTACATAACTGGAGACTGGCTGCTAGGTAGGAATGCACTTACTACTACCACCACACAGCAACTAGCTTCTTCCTTTGGTCTCCCTCATATCTATGTGAACCCTAGATGTAAAGGAGGTCCAGAAGAACTGCTCCAAACTTGGCCAGAGAATTCCCCCCGCCCAACACAAAGATATATAACTCAGTTCTTCTCTGTTTTCCCCCTTACAGGTGATAGAGGATACCTACTCAAAACCTGGCTCATGATCCTGCTAGCTGACCCATAGACCACTGCAGAGGCTTGCTACAACAGGGCCCACTGACAGATCAAGGCAGCCATCAAGAGAATCTTCAGCCTATCTGAAACATGTTTTTGATACCTGGACAGATCTGGGGGAGACCTTCTCTATTAAGGTCTGTGAGATCTTTCTAGCCTGCAGTATACTTCATTACGTGGCTAAACCTAGAGGCCTGCCTACTCCAGAGGGTCTGCAAGATCATCTAGATGAAGAGAAGGAGTAGGCATGTGGCATGAGTCAGGAAAAATTGAAGTAAATATATCCCTAGACTTAATAGCAGTCTATAGAGGAAAGGAATACTGCTACAAAGACATTTTAGGTTTTGAAGGTTCATTTATTTACAGGGTATGCAAAGATTAATTAGAAGGTGAAGGTGCATTAATTTTCATTGAGTGTTCAATGTAATGATAAATAACATCAATTATTTCTGGTCTTCCTTGGCTGGCCTCTTTTTTGGAGTGGGGGAAGTTTGGTACCTTGGCCTGCCCAATTATTTTGCTCCTCTGCAGCAGGATTCTATCACAGTTTACATTGCCCTCAGAGTACCCAGGACCTAGGAGCAGTGGCTCATTGGAATAACTGCTACAGATGCCTGGAGAGCCCAGTGGCAGCAGTGAAGTTGGGCCTGCAACAGTGGTGGTCATGTCCTCTTCATCCATCCCTGTCCTTGATGAAGAGGGAGGGTGGTGATGGAGATGGTGGTTAGGGTAATGCTGCAGGTGGTGGTGGCAGGAAAGGAGATTGAAACACTATGGGCAGAGTTGAAAGAATTGGTGGAGATGGCCAAGGAGCAGATGGTGGTGCTACCACTGCTAGTGTGGTATATCCAGAAAAGCATCATGGAGTACGGAGCTGGTGGAGACTGCGGCTGGCAGGGGGAAGCTCTGAAAAATCTCCTGCCATACTGCTGTCTGGGTCTCCATCTGTTCATGAATGTCCCTTAGCTCCTGCTGCACACCATGCATCTCCTGCTGCATCCTCTGCATCTCTTCTTTCACCATATCCCTTATGCCCTGCAGATCATGCCCAAGACCAGTGACCTCCTCCACCACTCAGACTTTCAGCTCCATTACATACCTCTCCACTAGACTGGCTTCCATATCTTCCTCCCTCTGAGAGCCGAGGTTCTCCTCAGTGGAGCTGCTCTCTTTTGGCCTAGCAGCATGCTGAAAGTAGGGATGTGAATCGTTTTCCATATCGTCTTAACGATAGAAATCGTGTGGCAGGGCAAGAAAATCGTCTTAGGCACGATTTTTTAGTTAAAAAATCGTTAAAAATCGTTTTTTCCGATTAGTGCGCACTAACTCGAGTTAGTGCGCACTAACGGGAGTTAGTGCGCACTAACTGGGAGTTAGTGCGCACTAACTGAAAATGATACAATTTGACACTTTTCAGGTCAGTTAAGGTCAGTATAGGAATGAATATGTATTCCTATTGGCTGCCCTCTTATTTATTCATGTTACCAAGTTTCCTACTGACAGTATATGGGGGATGGGAAATGGAAACAGTTGGTAGCTTGACAAAACAAGTAATGTGATCAGTCAATGTGACTAGAACTTGTGCCCTAACCCTGATACCAGGGGTATTGTGATCTTCCTGCACACAGTGCCCTATCCCTATTAATACCAGGAGTGTTGTGATCTTCCTGCACACAGTGCCCTATCCCTAATACCAGGGGTGTTGTGATCTTCCTGCACACAGTGCCCTATTCCTGATACTGGGGGTGTTGTGATCTTCCTGCACACAGTGCCCTATTCCTGATACCGGGGGTGTTGTGATCTTCTTGCACACATCCCGGTATCAGGGATAGGGCACTGCATGCAGGAAGATCACAACACTCCTGGTATTAATAGGGATAGGGCACTGCATGCAGGAAGATCACAACACTCCTGGTATTAATAGGGATAGGGCACTGCATGCAGGAAGATCACAACACTCCTGGTATTAATAGGGATAGGGCACTGTGTGCAGGAAGATCACAATACCCCGGAGGAGTGAGGGTCAGGCAGCTCCCCCCTGTCTGTGAAGCCAGCCTCTCACTAGTAATGCAGGGAGGGAGCTGTCTCAGACTTCACCATCCTCCCCCCCCCCCCTTACCCACACACCATTCACTAGCTGGGACATGGGGGAAGTCAGGAGTGAGGGTCAGGCAGCTCCCCCCTGTCTGTGAAGCCAGCCTCTCACTAGTAATGCAGGGAGGGAGCTGTCTCAGACTTCACCATCCACCCCCCCCCCCCCCTCACCCACACACCATTCACTAGCTGGGACATGGGGGAAGTCAGGAGTGAGGGTCAGGCAGCTCCCCCCTGTCTGTGAAGCCAGCCTCTCACTAGTAATGCAGGGAGGGAGCTGTCTCAGACTTCACCATCCTCCCCCCCCCCCCTCACCCACACACCATTCACTAGCTGGGACATGGGGGAAGTCAGGAGTGAGGGTCAGGCAGCTCTCCCCTGTCTGCGAAGCCAGCCTCTCACTAGTAATGCAGGGAGGGAGCTGTCTCAGACTTCACCATCCTCCCCCCCCCCCCTCACCCACACACCATTCCCTAGCTGGGACATGGGGGAAGTCAGGAGTGAGGGTCAGGCAGCTCCCCCCTGTCTGTGAAGCCAGCCTCTCACTAGTAATGCAGGGAGGGAGCTGTCTCAGACTTCACCATCCTCCCCCCCCCCCCCTCACCCCACACACCATTCACTAGCTGGGACATGGGGGAAGTCAGGAGTGAGGGTCAGGCAGCTCCCCCCTGTCTGTGAAGCCAGCCTCTCACTAGTAATGCAGGGAGGGAGCTGTCTCAGACTTCACCATCCTCCCCCCCCCCCCCTCACCCACACACCATTCACTAGCTGGGACATGGGGGAAGTCAGGAGTGAGGGTCAGGCAGCTCCCCCCCTGTCTGTGAAGCCAGCCTCTCACTAGTAATGCAGGGAGGGAGCTGTCTCAGACTTCACCATCCTCCCCCCCCCCCCCCCCTCACCCACACACCATTCACTAGCTGGGACATGGGGGAAGTCAGGAGTGAGGGTCAGGCAGCTCCCCCCCTGTCTGTGAAGCCAGCCTCTCACTAGTAATGCAGGGAGGGAGCTGTCTCAGACTTCACCATCCTCCCCCCCCCCTCACCCACACACCATTCACTAGCTGGGACATGGGGGAAGTCAGGAGTGAGGGTCAGGCAGCTCCCCCCTGTCTGTGAAGCCAGCCTCTCACTAGTAATGCAGGGAGGGAGCTGTCTCAGACTTCACCATCCTCCCCCCCCCCCTCACCCACACACCATTCACTAGCTGGGACATGGGGGAAGTCAGGAGTGAGGGTCAGGCAGCTCCCCCCCTGTCTGTGAAGCCAGCCTCTCACTAGTAATGCAGGGAGGGAGCTGTCTCAGACTTCACCATCCTCCCCCCCCCCCCCTCACCCACACACCATTCAGTAGCTGGGACATGGGGGAAGTCAGGAGTGAGGGTCAGGCAGCTCCCCCCTGTCTGTGAAGCCAGCCTCTCACTAGTAATGCAGGGAGGGAGCTGTCTCAGACTGGTATCAGGGTTAGGGCACTGTGTGCAGGAAGATCACAACACTCCTGGTATTAATAGGGATAGGGCACTGTAAGAGATGACTGTAGTAGATTGAATAAAGATCTGATGTTTCTGCTCTCCTCACACCAAACAAAAACAACACACAAGCAGAGAAGCCCTTCTTACAAAGCTGAGCTAGTGAGTTAAGTAGGAGGAAAAGTAAACATACTGGTGCCAGTGTGGCTACTTAAAAAATACACTTACCAACAATCAATTACATATATTTGAACTGTGTACAGTTCCAGCCAGGACCACCTTTCTAAAATGCACAGTGATTGGCAAATTCAACATGCACTAGCATTTCAGGTGCCTGCTAACAAAAATAATAAACAAACAAGTTCTAGTCAGGTGAGTGCTGATCATTACATTACTTTTTTTGTCAAGCTTCCAACTGTTTCCATTTCACATCCCCCCGACCATATTGGTAACATCAATAGATAAGAGCACAGCCAGCCAATAGGAATACATACATACATATTCATTCCTAAGTGACCTTTACTGACCTGGGAAGTGTGAACACTTTGTTTCATTTTCTGTTGGTGTTCGTTAGTTTCCAGTTCCATTTCCCATCCCCCCAACCATCACCTCAGTGGTAACCTTGGTAACATCAATAGATAAGAGGGCAGCCAGCCAATAGGAACACATATTCATTCCTAACTGACCTTCAGTGACCTGGAAAGTGTTTATTTGTATCATTTTCAGTTAGTGCGCACTAAATCGAGTTAGTGCGCACTAACGGGGAGTTAGTGCGCACTAACTCGAGTTAGTGCGCACTAACACGATTTAACGATTTTTAACGATAAATCGTTAGAATTTCTATTGTATCGTGTTCTATAACGATTTAAGACGATATAAACATTATCGGACGATAATTTTAATCGTTGAAAAACGATTCACATCCCTAGCTGAAAGAGCTCTGGTGTGCATGACAGACTCATGATATGCTAGATCTCTATCTCCCCATTCTCTTCCAGGTGTGCATACTCTGTCATTGAGTGCTCCTCTGCTGCTCCATCCTCATTCTCTGTGTTCTCTTCTGGGCTAGTAGGCAGCACCTGAGAGAACTGCCTTGCCCATTGGAGCAAGGCATTGGGGTCATCACTTGACTGCTCCTCTGCAAATATGAAGAGTGTATATATTGTAAATATACATGCTATGTGGCATATTCTATTCACAATCATTAGATCATTCTTTCTGCCTAACCAAACATTCCATGGGCCCTATGCTAGTACCTCCTGTGACACCACCTAATTGATAAGAACATAAGAACATGCCAAACTGGGTCAGACCAAGGGTTCATCAAGCCCAGCATCCTGTTTCCAACAGTGGCCAATCCAGGCCATAAGAACCTGGCAAGTACCCAAAAACTAAGTCTATTCCATGTTACTGTTGCTAGTAATAGCAGTGGCTATTATCTAAGTCAACTTAATTAATAGCAGGTAATGGACTTCTCCTCCAAGAACTTATCCAATCCTTTTTTAAACACAGCTACACTAAGTGCACTAACCACATCCTCTGGCAACATATTCCAGATTTAATTGTGCATTGAGTGAAAAAGAACTTTCTCCGATTAGTTTTAAATGTGCTACATGCTAACTTCATGGAGTGCCCCCTAGTCTTTCTATTGTCTGAAAGATTAAATAACTGATTCACATTAACCTGTTCTAGACCTCTCATGATTTTAAACAACTCTATCATATTCCCCCTCAGCCATGTCTTCTCCAAGCTGAAAAGTCCTAACCTCTTTAGTCTTTCCTCATAAGGGAGCTGTTCCATTCCCCTTATCATTTTGGTAGCCCTTCTCTGAACCTTCTCCATCGCAATTATATCTTTTTTGAGATGCGGCGACCAGAATTGTACATAGTATTCAAGGTGCGGTCTCACCATAGAGCGATACAGAGGCATTATGACATTTTCCGTTTTATTCACCATTCCCTTTCTAATAATTCCCAACATTCTGTTTGCTTTTTTGACTGCCGCAGCACACTGAACCGACGATTTCAATGTGTTATCCACTATGACACCTAGATCTCTTTCGTGGGTTGTAGCACCTAATGTGGAACTTAACATTGTGTAACTATAGCATGGGTTATTTTTCCCTATATGCATCACCTTGCACTTATCCACATTAAATTTCATCTGCCATTTTGATGCCCAATTTTCCAGTCTCACAAGGTCTTCCTGCAATTTATCACAATCTGCTTGTGATTTAACTACTCTGAACAATTTTGTATCATCTGCAAATTTGATTACCTCACTCATCGTATTTCTTTCCAGATCATTTATAAATATATTGAAAAGTAAGGGTCCCAATACAGATCCCTGAGGCACTCCACGCCCACTCCCTTCCACTGAGAAAATTGTCCATTTAATCCTATTCTCTGTTTCCTGTCTTTTAGCCAGTTTGCAGTCCACGAAAGGACATCACCACCTATCCCATGACATTTTACTTTTCCTAGAAGCCTCTCATGAGGAACTTTGTCAAACGCCTTCTGAAAATCCAAGTACACTACATCTACCGGTTCACCTTTATCCACATGTTTATTAACTCCTTCAAAAAAGTGAAGCAGATTTGTGAGGCAAGACTTGCCTTGGGTAAAGCCATGCTGACTTTGTTCCATTAAACCATGTCTTTCTATATGTTCTGTGATTTTGATGTTTAGAACACTTTCTACTATTTTTCCTGGCAGTGAAGTCAGGCTGACCGGTCTGTAGTTTCCCGGATCGCCCCTGGAGCCCTTTTTAAATATTGGGGTTACATTAACTATCCTCCAGTCTTCAGGTACAATGGTTGATTTCAATGACAGGTTACACTGGTGTTTTACACTAGTAAAACACCAGTGTGCATAATGACATGGAGATAACTCACTGATATGGCTCTTGATTAGGATAGTAAACTGGCTCCAAATTTTCAGAACCAGTTGATGTAGTCCTTAATGTATCCAACTGAATTCTAAGAGATGTAATTCAGTCTTCCCTATTACATTCTCTTAAAATAAAAACTTCATCTAGTGTGGTAAAATCTGGACTGGATTAACCTGTCTTGAAATTCAAGTTATTGAGCCAACTTAGCTACTCCAACTCTTCAGTGCTCTCACTATCTGACTTATGAACCATTTCATTTCTCTAACCATTAACATATCACTATGTAAAAGGGGGGAAGGGGTACAGGACCTTAAAATAAGTCCCATCCCATTTCCTACATCCTTTATGTGGATTTGGCTGGTCAAATGCTCTCAATATGTCAAAGGTATCAGTAGACCTAGCCTGTCAGAGATCATTTTATCATTATTATGCATTGGTGGTGCTCCATTCTCCCATTGGGTGGGGTATCTTCACAGAGGATACTCAGAGTTAGATAAAGATTTATAGGATATAACTTATGGGAAGTGTAGAAGATATAAGAAATAAAGAGTTTCCCACAATCTGAGGACTAGTGTACAGGGAGGTGCTACAGGTAGGGCATCCAGCCTGGAAACGCTTACCAAATTCAGAGTCAGAGTCCACCAAAAGTTGCCTTAGAATGTAAGGAGACTGAGCATAACCAAGGAGTAACAGATTAAAGCTAGCTCTCATCTACTGGGGGGGGGGGGGGGGGGGGGGGGGCGGCAGGGTGGTAGTGGTATCTGTCCCAAAGACCTGATCAGTGTAATGAGTGTGGAAGTGACAAGAAAGTGGGTTCTTGTGATTTCTGTGTAAATATAGTGTGCCAACAATATACAGCAAAAAGTTTGTGTTTAGACACTCATTTCCTAGCCATCACTCAATAAAGATTTCCTTTTTCTATCATTGCACAGGTGTGGTGTGTGTTTTAATGGAGAGAGCGCCTCCTGAGCAGGATAATGTATGTGATGACAATTCATAATGGCAAATAAATTACTCTAGTTTTCCCCCCTGTGCTAGAACTCTGGAAAGTCATGAAGCCTTTGGTGGTCCAGTGGCCCTCCCAGTGTGCCCATATGCCTAGGACCTTTACTGAATGGTGAACACTTCTGTAAATGTATGGAATTATACACAGTTATAGTCTGTACATACAAGCAAGAACTATGATTGACTTTCTGTTAGAAAATGCTCACCTGGATGGCCTTCAGCTAGGAAGGTGTCCAGTTATCCCCACCTACCACAAATGCATCTGAAATGATGCTGAGCACCATCCATTCTGCTGTAGAGAAGATGATCTGACTGGAAGACCCTTCTACTCTCATTTGGGCCTGCTTCCACTTAATGAGAAGTGAGAGATCCTGCCATATGTGGCCCAGGTTTTTCACACTGTGTTTGTTGTGAAAGAACGCATTGAGCCTGTGGCGGATCTTCTCCCATGCCTTCTCCTTCTTATATGAGTCCACTTTCCTGGACTTGGTGCCATACAGGACATGCTGGATCTTCATGACTTTATGAACAGGAAAGTCTACCTCCCCAGGTAAGACGTTAGGTTTCCTCAATTGTGCTTCACTCCTTCCAGCCATTGTGCAAGTAGAAAGGTATGCACTGTCAGTAACACCTTTATATATGTGCACTCATGTAGATTGCATGCATTTGTACTTATAAAGAGGCAGAATTTATGCAGGTAGCTATAACATACACATATGTTTAAAACTGGAAATGTACACTCATTTCTTGTTACTTGCATACATTGTTATTATTTGCATGCGCATAGCCACT
This sequence comes from Rhinatrema bivittatum, assembly GCF_901001135.1. Lineage (NCBI taxonomy): Eukaryota > Metazoa > Chordata > Amphibia > Gymnophiona > Rhinatrematidae > Rhinatrema > Rhinatrema bivittatum. Next base: position 194,200,199 of record NC_042621.1, read on the forward strand.
GTATTGTGGTATAGGCATATATTTTCTACCGGGAAGTGTGCAGAGCTGACATATAACTGGGAAAGCAGCAGATGCTATCTCATCAGGGACTTAAATAGCCAATCCATTGTTTAACTCTTTATCTTGCTATATGGGTAAGACCTAGACCAACTCAATCTATTCCTGATGACATGGAACCTGACCCCATCCCACCTGCTGGTGTTATATCTGGATTAGGAAAGCAAGGATTATGTGCATGCTGAAATCCTCCTTGGAAGCCTGTCTGAACTTTATTTCTTCAAAACTTTCATATCTTAAAACCACGAGTTTCCTCTGTAAGGAACACTACCTGAAATCTGTACCAATATCTATAGTAGGATTATTCATACGGCATGTGTATTTTTCTGTCTAAGGAAAGTAGTATCTACTGGGCATCTGTAGCTTCATTTACCCTATGAACTATTTGCAGGGTCGTTACTGTTGGAAAGGGCAGCAGCTGAGTGAAAAGACCCAGCTTCAGTAGAGAGACAAGCTCTGATGACAGGCTGCAAATAGGGCAGAGTGAATGTTGTTACAGATAACAGATGGAGGAAGTGGGAGAGGGGGGCTGAGGTCATTGGCAAACTAATGAGTCCCTGAGAGGTTATAGCTGTGAGATCCCTTAAAAACAATTTCGTCCTACATAGGTCAAAGCAGGCCGATCTCTAGTGAAAGGAGGGTCTTTCTTTCAGAGTTTTAACTGTTGGAAGGTTAATGATGGGAATAACAGATTGAAGCAAGGACCCTTGTGGAGAGAAGCTCTGCAGTACTAGGTAGGATAGCCAGTGTGACCAGGGAAATTATTGGGATTATAGCTATACATAATAGAGACATTTTAGTCATCCTGGCAGGCTATCATATCTGTGAGGTTAGAAAGTTATTTAATCTTGCCCTTCACATCTGCTGGATTTGGGTCATTGAAGAGATTTGGATAAACTCACAGCAGCAGCCAGTTTCAGATGAATGGAGTTCATAATAGCACTTCTAGTTAACATCTCTTTCTCTGATGTGGAAAGGGATGCTTCATGTATGCCCCAGTTTTCCCAGTGCTGTGCTGGTACTAATTGAGAAGCTTACCATTTATTTATTTCAATATACTATACATGTGCTTGTGGCTAGGCAGCAAAAGTTCATTGGCCTTTTGAAGAGGTCAGAACTATTTCCCAAACATGAATCCAAAGTTACCACATGTTCTTCTTTGGATAAATCACTTGAGCCCAGAGGGAAGCCTTAGTTATTAAGCATGGGTGCTATCTCTCCCCAACTACTACTCCACTCTCATCCTAACTGCTAGCCAGCTTATCCCCTCCTTTATCCTCTCTAGACAGACTAGTGCACACTCTCCAGAGCCACTCCTTCCTTTCATTATAGGTGCTATCTCAACTTCTGTTAGCCAAATGTATACCCTGTTATCACTCCCAGCTCTTCTCTCTTCCCACCCTTTTCACTTATACCATCTGATTCATTCTTCCACAAGGCCTTCTGATAACCCTAACTTATTGTCTGTCATCTTCCTCCATCTCTGCCTTCCACTATTATCTCTGCAATAAAATCTCCCATCCTCTACCTGTCATTTGCTCCCTCTCTTCCAATCCTTCTCTCAAATACCTCAAGCTGGTCACCAATTAACCCCCTAGATTCTCTCGCATATTCAGTCAATCTTTTTTGTCCCTTCTCTCACCCTTCCCATCTGATATAACCCTCTCTGGCGTAAGATCCCATCATTAAAACAGCCATTTCTTTAGAAGAGCACCTTTCCAGGGTGATCCATAATAATAACTTATAGCCCCAGGATGAAGATGGATAATACCTGGTGAGAAGGGATGACAGCCTGGAGATAGGAGTGATTTGTGTTTGTTTGTGTATGTGTGTGTGTGTATAATTTTATATATATATATATATATATATTTTTTTTTTTTTTTTTTTTGGCAGAACTAGAAAATGGTAAATCTGGCATATTCAAGGTGACCACAGAAACCTGTGTGACCACCCTTCTTTATGGGTATCCTGAAATGCAGGGCTACACTGTTGTTGCTGGGACCACGTTTCCTGCTCCTAGATGCCAAAGGTCATTCTGGTGGGGAGGAGGATAAATCTTTGGGGCCCTAGGCTCAAGGAGGTAGATATCAATGTCAGGACTGCCAACCCCAACAGGATGGTGTCCAGGGGGTAACCCTCTGGTCACTCTGAAAGCCCTTTCAGACTATGAATATACATAATCCCCTGTGCCATGACGTGACCAACGCAACCCCAGGGCTGGCCATGGTCCATGCCTCTGGCAGGTGAGCGCATCTAGGCACGAGCTAGGCTGAAGACACAGAGTCCAAGCAAGGTGAAAAAACAGGCAAAGATTGAAGACAAGGAGTCCAGAGAAACAAGGAACCAAATGAACACTGAGAACAAGGTCCAACCAGACCAAAGCAGGACCAAGATCCAGAAGAGAAGTCATGGGATCTTGGAACTCAGAACCAGAACTTGGAACTCAGAAGACTATGGAACAGGACTAGGAACTCAGGAGCAGGACTCTGAAGACTTTGAACAAAGGCTGAAGACATCAGAGTGCTGAGACAGACTGACGACCCAGGACACTGGCAGGATGCTAACACAAGCTGAAGATACCAGACACTGGAACAAAGTAAAGACTAAGACAATGGAAAAGGCTGAAAACCAGGAAGCTGAATGAGACAAAGACTACAGGAAACAGGAAACCACAGGTGACCTTGTGAAGGCAACCCTGGAGAGACATAAGAGCCCTATATAGGGCATCCAGCGATGACATCATAGGAGGGTGATGTGGCTTTTCCCGCCATGGGCCCTTTAACTGAAGAGCTGTCACTCTCACACCCCTGGGAAGACAGCAGAGCAGAGCATCTGTTGAAGTGGCAGCATTTCAAATCCATGCTGGAAGCATAGGCGGCAACCAGCCACATGGATGACCAGTGGGATCTCTTCTGCCGCATGGAGTGGCAACAGGCAGCAAGGGGGTGAGTGTAGCCACAGGCAAAACCTAATGACCAACACACAATCTCTCACTTTCTATAAATTATTTTGATCCACAGTATTCACACTTGGGATAACCATGCTTTAGGGCTCCTCTGAACTTGAATGAAGATCCTGGATACTCTGGTTGGGTATTCAACAAAAATGTATTGTAACTCTAGCCAGAAAAAAAGGGTTTAAATAAAATGTATTATTTTACCAGGGTGCTCAGGCTATAGAAAAGCAGTGCTAGGCTGAGACATGCCCCCCCTCCCCCCAGGAGGGAAGTCACTATGCAGTGAGCTGGACAGGAAGTTATCTGTTTAACCATGAGAGCTGTGTTGTCTCCTGTGACACTGTAAGGAGAGTTGTTGTTCCTGTGATTGTGAGTAAAATAAGCCAGCAATAGGTGATCTAAAATTAGCTGTGGCAGCCCTGGGGAAGTTGCCGCTGCTAGAAGAAGGTATAATCCAGCACTGGAGGACCTGGGAAAGCCCCTGGTGCTAAGAGGAAGTCGGGCCAAGCAGCCTGGATAATCAAGGACATTACTTTCAATTCTAGAGAGTGGGCTCAACCAAGGCAAATTTTAACATTTAAAAATAAGAGAAACTAAGTAAAAATAAATAAAATAAACATGAATTGATGTGAGAAGGCTCAAGAGGGGAGTTCCATGCAATTTTCAGTGCCATGATTTAAATGTGTGGCATCTGTGATAATAAAAGGGCTCAAAACTTCAAAAACACCCACAATTCATGCAAACTAAATAAAGGAATCATCTGGTGGGGGGTGTTTTAAAACCTAGAATGGCCTCAGTTAGAGTTTTGTGTGCTCAAACAGAGGCTTAAAAAGCATTGTAAAAAAAAACAGGGAAAATTAAAGTAAAAAGTTAATGAGGCATGTGAGGAAGCATTGAAAATCTTTATTTAGGAAAATGTTATGGTAAAAAGCTTTGAGGAAAGGCTAAAGAGGTTAGGGCTGTTCAGCTTGAAGAAGAGACACCTGAGGGGGGGATATGATAGAGGTGTTTAAAATCATGAGAGGTCTAGAATGGGTTAATGTGAATTGGTTGTTTACTCTTTCAGATAATAGAAGGACTAGGGGGCACTCCATGAAGTTAGCAAGTAGCACATTTAAAACTAATCAAAGAAAATCCTTTTTCACTCAATGCACAATTAAGCTCTGGAATTTGTTTCCAGATAATATGGTTAGTGCAGTTAATGTAGCTAGGTTTAAAAAAGGTTTGGATTAGTTCATGGAGGAGAAGTCCATTAACTGCTATTAATCAAGTTGTCTTAGAGAATAGACACCTTTATTACTGGTATCAGTGGCATGGGATCTACTTAGTATTTGGGTACTTGCCAGGTACATGTAGCCTGGATTGGCCACTCTTGGAATCAGGATACTAGATTTGATGGACCCTTGGTCTGACCCAGTATGGCAAGTTCTTATGTTCTTATGTGTTTCAACTTTTGGGAAAAATGGCCTCATTTTTGGTATGTATCTGGGCAATAAGAAGTTTTAAAGGTGCCAAAACATTGCACAACCTTTTAAAATAGTGGTTATATAAAACTGTGTGTGGGGGGGGGGGAATAATGTTTATGTTTAATTTTATTGTAAAATTTGACTCCATTCTGGAATTTTCAGTTGATCCAGTCCAGGATTTTGTTGAATCCTATCATTAGGGAGCATGGTTTGTGTTATGGTTATTGGTGTTTGGATGGATCCTTGGGCACTGTGGCAGCTGACCACACCCATGGGGGGCAGTCCCGTGAGGGACCACGGTGTCAGGCTAGACTCTGGCCACACAAACACAGATTGAATCTTTATTTAAACAGTTTTGGAAACCACCAGAGGTGGCAGTAGTGAGTAGTAGATGTTGAGCCCGGCTATGTGAGAATCCCACAGGACGCTGTAACAGCGGATCCTCTGCTTGGCTGTGCTGTAGTGGAAAGAGACTGAGAGTTATGAGTACACAGCGAGAAATATACCGAGTCCCAGGTAGAATAGGTGAAGCTCTGAGACAGGGAGAGCAGGCCCTCGAGGAGCGAGTACCTGATCCCTTAGAGCAGGGAGACTCAGTGATATTGTACTCACACAGTGGTTCCACTAGACGAGAGATCTGGCACTGGAACAGAGGGCAGGCCCTCAAGGAGCGAGTACCTGGTTCCAGGGAAGCAGTACTGTGGAATAGATGGTAGTTGTACTCACAGATGGATACTGTTAGTGAAGTTTTCCAAGTAGAAAGGATTGTAGATGCAGGCAGCGACTCAGGGAACATGGACCCTCGAGGAGCGAGTACCGGTTTCCTGATAGCACCTGAAAAAAGCAGAAGTGGCCCCCGAGGAGCGAGTACCCCGTTAGCAGTAAGAGTTCCAGAAAATGCTGGAGAGGCAGAGTAGCTTCGGTACGGAGAGCGAATCCCATCCGTAGTAATTCGAGTTGTTGATAACTCGATTAGCTAGCAAAAGAGGTAGGCTTAAATATCTGAGCAGCATGACATCATCACAGGGGGATGCCCCTGAGGTTCGCACCAATGAGGAAATAAAGATGAGGGTGGCATGCGCGCGCGCGCCCTATGGTACCTTGGAGGAGCATGGCGGGAAGCAGTACCAAAGCCGGTCCGGGGATGCCGGAGAGGTCGGCAGACAGACGCCGTGGCAGCCAGTAGTCCAAGGTGAGCGGGAGGAGCCGCAAGAAGTGTAAGGTAGGTAGGGCGAAGCTGTCGCAGACCGACGGTCGCAACAGTTTGGCAACTTTCCAAGTGTCCTGCATAAGCTTTCTGAGGAAACAATGTGAAGAAGCTGGTTTAAGAACACCTGAAGTCAGCTAGTGATTTTGCCAGGTTTAAGTAATTGGAATCCAAACAACTAAAATAAAGTACATCAAATTTTCTTGTTACTGACATTCAAGGTAGAGAAGTTTTAAATGGTTATTTTCACTCTAAGTATTAGCTTGGGGCACCCTCTAGGACTGTTTTATAGTGATATCCAAGGGGGAGTAGTGATACTTTTTGAAAAAAAAAAGTGTGTTCTGAGAAGAGCTTAGAGAAAGACACATATGGGCACTGCTCAGGAGCAGATGTGGTTGGCAGCTTCTCCTTCATATGAATTGCTAATGCCTCTATAACTACTACTACTACTACTACTACTACTACTACTACTACTACTTAGCATTTCTATAGCACTACATGACATAAGCAGCGCTGTACAAATATTAAAAAAGGCAGACCCTTCTCAACAGAGCTTACAATCTAATAAGACAAACATGTAGGAAAAGAGACTTGGTTAAAAGAAAAGAAAGTTAGTAAAGACTAAAAGCAGACAATCAGGCATAAGATTTAAAAGTGGTTTCAAAAAGGTGGGTCTTTAGATGGGCTTTAAACATGGCAAGAGAAAGAGCATGACACAACAGTTCAGGAAGACTATTTCAAGCTGGAAAGCACACAGTCTGGAATTGGCAGTAATGGAGAAGGGCATGGCTAGGGGTGACTTATCCGATGAGCGGAGTTCACAAGGAGGGGTGAAGAGAGAGATAAGAGAGGAGAGGTAATGAGGTGCTGCAGAGGGAACCACAGAGGGATCATTCTGTTGTGAGGGTTATTATGTGAAAGAAGTGTTTTGAAAGTGTTTAATTGAAAACTGCTTCTGCCAATGTATGACATAGGATAGTGGCATTTAATCCTAACAAACAGCTGAGACATGGGTTTAGACCTAGCCTAGCAAAGAGGGAAAGAAAAAAAGTTGCATATTTTTGAGTCATATCTGTAAAGTGGTAAAACTGGAATTTGAAGTCAGACTCTCCTCTTAAAAGGAAGGTGACAGCATCACTAGACTGACTGGACAGTCTCACAATCATTTTTGGAATTTTCTGAGGATAATAAGAAAGTACAGAAAGAGTTGGACTCAGATCTATTAACATGTTTTGTCACTGTTAAATATATTGGAGAGAAAGAAATCCAGAATTAAAAAAAATATACATTTGGGAAGAGAGTCATGCCACAGTAAGAAAAGTATGTGACCTTGGCATAAAGTTGTACTTAATTTTAATTTGAAAAGAAAATATATATTTATTTACTCCTGCAAAAGTAGAATATCTCCAATATAGAGCTAGAGAGTTAATAAAAAAGAGATGGTGAATATGTGAATCATTTAAAATCATCACTGAATCTAGCCTTCACTTATCCCTCTATGCATTTAGACAGGGTTTAATATAATTATCTTCAGTTTTTCACTAAGATAAAGAAAGTTCAAATTAGCTAGCGAAGACTACACTGAGTAAGTAACTAGAACATCTTCAGAAGAATTACAGGTAGGTTTTCTAGGATAAGACCACTTATGACAGAGATAGTGCATTCAAAGGTTCCAGGACACTGAGAGATAGAGAGGGCAAGAACCCCTGCAGAGTCATCCAGCCACTAGCATTAAGACTAGACAACAGCACCACCAAACCTTGGCAAGGAAAAGGACAGCACAATTTTTGGGATTCAGCTACTTGATTTTCTTGATACTGATTTCTGATGCTCTGATACTTGATACTTAAGATTCACTATAAAGAAAGGAAACAATTCTGAAGTATCTGTTTATCATCATCATTTGTGGTGTTTTGTTTACAATTATTTGTTGATAACAATATATCACTAGTTGATTTGAAATTAAATCTCAAAGTTTTGATTCCGAACTTTAAGTGTTTAATCCAAACTTATTTCTATTTCTGGTTCCTGCCTTCCCCCTCTACCCCTGGGGGACTGGCTTTGTGAATTTTGGGCCAAATTTCCTTTCAGGAGACCCATCAGGAAGGATAATTTCTTTTTCTGACTTCTACTCTGGGATACTACTTCATCTAGTGACTTTACTGGGAACATCTGAAACCCCATTACATATAATCTCTACTTTAGCCACCGTAAGCTGGAGAGCCACTATATTCCAGAGAGGTGGGGTTTAGATAACCAAATATACCTAAAACCCAATTCACAACAAAAATTTCTAATTTTCGTCTCACAAAAATAGTCCAAAAGTGTCTCTTTCTCAGTTTTAATAACTGAGTTATTGTCCTTTAGGCCTGGATTCACCATTCTACCGCAGAATGGTGAATGCAGCGAAAACGGGGGGTGGGGGAGCGGGCCTGTGAATGCCTGCAGCCATCGCACCATTGCGGTGTTATCGCTGCTGGCTTTCGCACCCAATACTAGCACCACCATGAAAGACGCGCTACTGTCGACGATAACGTAGCTTACCTTATTGCCGCCAGCTAAGCCATCGCGGAGTCTGCTCTGACGCCGCCTCGATTCCTCCCCTTGCCTCCCCGACTCCACCCCTAGCAAGCTATCGCACGCGAAAAGGGACTTTTCGCGTGCGATAGCAGCTTATTGCACGCAATAAGCCTTAGAAAATGACCCCCTTAGTTTGGCAAGCATGAGATAAAGACCCAGCACTCCTGAATGATAGAGTCTGTGTGGGCTCCTAGTGGGGCTGGGATTTTTACCTCTTTCTCTGATGGTAAAACTGGAACGTCCCAAAAGTACTAAAAACTCTAGACTTCCTTCTCCTCTGTGGGAAGAAACTGGTAGTGAAAATTCTTCCCCAAACAAGAAGAACGCAACTTGCTGCAAAAATACTTCATTTTTCTTTTCTGTCAGAACACTGTTGTCCCTCCTTAGCTGAGTGAAAGGGAATCACAACACCTTATCCTGACCTCCTCAGGCAGGGGTAACAAGCAGGCTCCCAAAAGGAAACTCACTGAGGAAAAAAGAAATATATTCTCCCAAAAACTTCTCTTTCTCTCCTTTTAGACAATTCCATCCAGACCTTGGAGGGCCCTGGCCAGGGCAAAGTCTCTTCCCTTAGTTCCAGGCTAGAGGCCAGGTATGGGAAATCTCTCCAACACTCTTCCTTTTCTCTCCAAACTTTACCAAAAATTCTACTTCCCTTGTAACAGGCTGTGGGGCCCAAGTGATGGGGAAAACTCCAAACTGCACTCAGAACCAAACCAAAAAAACACAGAAGAGCCATACTGCTTTTTGTATAGAGCCTGCTATTATAGTGCACAGCTGACCAATGCAGACAAGATTCCCTGGAGGTGCCTGCAGGGACGGTCTGCAAACTACTCTTTCTTCCTAAAATTCTAGCCTAGATAGTAAGCTAGGGACCACATAGGATAGTGAAGACCTATGAGTTTCTGCACTTGTATATTGTAAAAGTGGTTTCTTCCTGATTTTTTGCTAAATATCCATAGAGCCTACCTAGTTTCCAGACAAACCTACTAAGCATAAAATAGTTTTTAAAGTTAGGACAATGAGAACTTTGATATATTGCCTCTTATTCTGTGTCTTATGTAAACTGCTTAGTGAACAAGATCTCAAGAATGTTCTTCAATATCTTTTATTATGGATGTTGTTATATAAGCATTTAACTTAATGGCTTTTCATTATGTTATATCAATTCATATATTGACCATAATGAAGAAAAAGATCATATGAGTAACTGCATCTGAAAAATAATGCACAGATTATAGATGGATTCAATAAACTTGTCAATATTTTATAATTTGATTTTAATATGTTGAGTTTTCATGGCATTTTCTAGTACCATTTTTTTTAGTGTGTTTAAGAATACTTTAGAAAAGTACTGCTGATTACACATACTTAGAATTCAATGGCAGCAAATTTTATTGAAGTGATTCACTGTCTTGCCTTAGGGTTGAAGGCTTTGATGCTGGGGTTTTTTATATTCTACTAGCCGTTAAGCCCATAACAACGGGCTATATTAACATTTTTTTTCACTCCATTTCCTTACCCCTCATTCTCCCCTCCCTCCCCTCCCTCCCCTCATTCTCCCTCACCCTCTAGTCTCCCTCCCACCCTCCCCCCTCCCCTCACTCTCCTCCCTCCCCTCCCCCCTTACTCTCTCCTCCCTCCCCTCCCTCTCTCCTCCCTCCCCCCTCCCCTCAGTCACTCCCCCTCTCTCAATCCCCTCCCAGCTCATTCACAACCCCTTCGGATGGCGCAGACGGAAGATCTCCGGGGGAGGTCCCTCCCTCCCTCGCGCGCTCTCTACTGCGCATTTGCGGCATATCGGTCAAGCTTCATTTATCTAGTAGATTTTGCAACAGTGGAAATTAACTTGTATGAGGCAAAGCACCAAATTATTAAGAGGACGATTTTCAAAGGTGTTTATGAGAATAAACATGGTTTTCCTTCATAAAAATACCTAATAAAAATTGTTCCTCCCCCCATTGGTGTGGATAGTAATATGCACACTGTTTTATAACATATGTAATTTTACCTATGTGTGACAAGGGGGAGGGGTTATATTAGAGTAGGAAAAGTATGTGCAGTGATGCTGTTTAAAAATGAACTTGTAGAGGGAGATTGATATTTGTGTCCATGGGGTTTAGAAATTAGCACTGTCCATGATTTCATATGATCAGGGAGGGATGAGTATTTCATCTCTTTTCCAGGAGTTTCCAGCTTAGATATCTTGTGGCAAATATTTCCTTCTTATCTTTTCCCTTTACTGCAAAAATATTAAGGGGCAGATTTTCAATAGGTCACTCAGCTGTATATTATAGATGGCTATCTTTAGATGAGTTTAATGAATGGATACTTAAACTAGGTGCCCAATTACTAAGCTGTGATAATGTAGTGACATATATTGAATTCCAAATTTGGCATTGAATATGCATTAAAACCATGTTAACTCATGATATTGGCAATGTTTGCATGAATTTTGCTGATATTGAAAATGTCCTAATGTGAGCAAAATATTAATGAGCTGCATTACAAGCAAATTCATGCTAAGCTGTTCTTTTATAGTAATCCTTTTATTTACTTAAATTGTATACCATTTTCCCATTCATAACAAAAAATAGTTTACAAATAAACAAAAACATGCAATTTCTATAGTGAAAAACAATAAAAATTCAAATCCAAAAAATCTTTAAAAGGAGTACTAGCCATAAGTGAAGCTTCCCCCCATACATCATGAATCACCCCCACAAAAATTATATCTCATACAGCAACCTTTCCAGCAAAACTCTGCTCCAGAGATCTACCAAATAGCGGTTGGTCCACTAGATATGTCCCTGGCAGCAAACCCTAACCCTACCTAGATGCATCAACAAAAACCACTCTGTTTGGACCCAGGTCAACTTCCCTCCAAGAGTGTCTTTGTCAGGATTCCTAGTCATGCCAGTATTCACAGGTAAGATTTTAGGGTTAAGGCAGGGGGAGGAGTCCCAGTGTGCTGATGTTGGAAAATGGAACCAGAAATTTGAGTGGTAACTTGAGCCTGTGTTGAAACTTGGAACTACGAATTGAAACTGAATCTGGGACCAGAGTTGGAGTCTGAAACTGGAATGTGAAGCTGGAACTGGAACTGGACCTTGGAGCTGAAGTTGGAGGCTGAAGCTTGAATGTGAAACCAAAGATAGTTGTCAAAAGCTGGAATATAAAGCTGGGGCTGAGAGCGTGGAACAGCAACTGAAAGTGAAACTCCAAGCAGAAACTGGAACTGGAGGAATTGGAGCTGTGACAGGAATTGAAGCTCCAAACAGAGACTGAATTTGGGTGCTTGGAGCAGTAATTGGTAGAGACGTGAATCGTGTGCCAGATCATCTTAACGATCAGATTTGGCTGGGGGAGGGGGGAATCTGATCGTTAAGATATGTGAATTGGAATCGTTTCCGATTCCAATTCACATCGCTAGGGAGGCCCGCGCCGCTAAAAAAAAACAAAAAACACCCGACCCTTTAAATCGACCCCCCCCCTGACCCCCCCAAAACCTTTTAAAATTACCTGGTGGTCCAGGGGGGCCTCGGGGAGAGGAGAGATCCAGGGAGGCCTCGAGGAGAGATTTTGCGGCATCAGCTGTTATAAAAAAAAAAAAATGGCGCCGATGCCCCTTTGCCCTTACCATGTGACAGGGTATCCGTGCCATTGGCCGGCCCCTGTCACATGCTAGGAGCACTGGATGGCCGGCGCCATCTTTAAAGATGGCACCGGTCATTCAGTGCTCCTACCACATGCCGATCCCTGATTTTATAACATGTGCACGGCTGCACACGCATGTTAAAAAATCGGGCGTACATTTGTGCTCACTGGGTAGCACGCACAAATGTACACCACCTTTTAAATGTATACCTTTTAAAATCTGCCCCATAGTGTGCATTGCAGTATCTGGAAAATTACCCTTACAATGCCCCTTTTTATTGCAGGCACTATTCTTGCAAAATATTGAATCTAGGCCTAGGTTTGGGATGCTATTCAGGATGTGAGGAAGGATGAAAGATGCCATAGATCTTAACACACGTTTTTTATCATTTCAAGGGAGTTTGCACACAACTAAAGTTAGTAATCAGACTTTTGTAGAGTCAAATGCTGTCGACACAGAAAATAAGAAAATTGAATGCATTCAGAGTTGTGGTGATTAAGATAATATTATTCTAAAACAACATCACATTCACAGGAAACCTCTGGGGGTTTTTTGTGAATGGAGACCTCTTATAAAATACCGAGAGTTACTCTGTTGTAACACTTGATTCTTAACTGTGTGGATACTATGTGATTGCCACTATAGAGAAGTCAATTTTTCATGACTATTACTTTATATAATCCTTGGTCTCCATACACATACATTTTTTAGGAAATTTTGGTCTTGAATTTTTTAAACGTCTATTAAAGTTCATCAGTGACTAAAAAGGAAACACATGATTTATTTTGCAAAAGCAAATAAACACTGGAGGAGCTGTTTAGATATTCCACCCGACATGGCTCGTGTTTCGATTACTTCGTCAGGGGCGTCCACTATATTTTGTTGATTACCTATAATAAAAAACAATACTTTCTTACTAATAAAGATATAGTTCATTGTGCAATACTTAAAACAGATTGTTACATACACTCCAGTTGTTCTTGTCACTATGCATGATCATACATCAGCGTTTCCAACTAAGATCCTCCATTTTGTTTTATCCTGTTTTTTAACTTGCTGACGAATACAGCTACAGCCAATCCCCTGCCTCGAGAGGCCGCTCAATCCACCAATAACAGACCAAGACAAGTTACTTCAAATCAATGTCATCCAATCTATGGATTCATTCATACCATTTGGTACCTGTGAAGCCAATGTAAAAATCCATTTCTGCTTGCAAAAATGTAATTGACTTTGAAGATTGCCTCCCTGTTCCAAACTTTGAAGTTGATCTAAAATTGTCCACTTTAATTGATTGAACTTATGCTGATTTTGAATGCAGTGTATAACCTTAGGTGCCTCAACCTTCCCATTGTGTATCAGACTTCTGTGTTCCCTCAGGCGTACTTTGATTTGTCTGCTAGTGCACCCTACATAAATGGAGGGGCAAGGACATTGTATTAAGTAGACGACATTGACAGATTCGCAATTGTTAACCCTTTTCTTTTTAAATCATTCCCCCGTGATGGGATGTTCCCAGACTTCACCTGTGAAAGCTAATGCACACATATCACATCTACCGCATGCTTCATGATTACCTGTTATACACTCAGTATTTGCTGACTGCAATGTTGCATGCACTACTTGATCTTTGATATTTCTACTTTGTTGGTAAGAAAATAAAGGTAAATCAGAAAAAATGCCTTGGTGTAATTGCAAAATATGCCAATGACATCTGATGCTTTGTGCTATAAGGTGTGATCTATCTGTGTGTTGTAAAACATAGACATACTGTAGTTACCCTTCGCCGCAACTGGTATTCCAATAGCGCTGATCGGGGTGAATACAGGGCACGCTTATATGCTTTGTATATCACTGCATATGGATATCCACGTTCAAAAAATCTTTTAGCCATATCTTTTGGTTGAAGTTTGAGTTCATCATTAGTAGAGCATAATCTATGAATTCTAAAAAATTGGCTAACAGGTAGGCCGTTTTTAAAGGCTGTGGGGTGAAAGCTGTGACACCTCAAAAGGTTATTGCTCTCCATTGGTTTCTGATGTATAGTCATATGCAGAATGTTATCTCATTTACTGATCACCATATCCAAAAAAACTATTTGTTGTGAACTGTATTGATGGGTAAATTTCAAAAAAGGATCAATGGTATTGACCCATGCTAAAAAATGCCTCAATGTTTGTTCATCAGATGCCCAAAAGAACAGTAGATCATCTATGTACCTGATCCAAAATACAATTAGTTTGAACCACGGTGAGGTGTAAATATTGTTGTGTTCCGTGCCTGTGGCCGTCCATGGGCGCGGTCCCCTACCTTGTCTTCCCACCACGGCGGGGCCAACTGCCCTGTGCTGGTCCTGGCACCTCCGCGCGGCAGCGCGGGTCCCCGAGCTGACCGCCGGGATTGGAGCCACTCCTGCTCCTCCCTCGTGGTCGCTACTGCTCTCCTCCGCGGCCCGGATCCAAGATGGCCACCGCCATCCTTAGCGCGAGGCCGTGCCTCCTTATTTGACTTAAAGGGACCTCGTGGATGCAGCTGAGTCCTATCACCAGAGTCAGAGGAAGTATAAAGGGAGACTTCCTCTGACCATTCCCTGACTTGGCAACGTCTCCTGTGAGCTTTGTCCAGTCTGCTTGCTTCGGTGAGTTCCTCGAGCTTGGCTTCTGGTTCCTACTTCGTCTTCCTGGTTCCTGACTTTGGATTGGCTTACGACGATTCTCTGGTTCCTGACTTCGGATTGGCTTACGGTGATTCTCTGGTTCCTGACTTCGGATTGGCAAATGGTGATTCTCTGGCGTACGACTTCGGACTGGTGAGCGACGACCCTCTGGCACTCGACCTAGGACTTCTTCAAGACTACCGTCTCAAGGGCCCGCCTTAAGTCCCAGCGGCCCGGGTCCCTACAGGTTCCTCCTGGGGGGACCGCGGGCTTCCAGGGCGAAGCTCCAGTTGGCCCTTGCACCGTTACCCTGACCTCCCTAGGTCCACCTAAGTCCCAGCGGTCGGGTCCCTACGGGCTTCTCCCGGGGGAACCGCAGACCACCAGTTGTGAAGACACAGTGCCTCATCTTGTCTCTTCATCGCCTCTGTGTTCGCATCAGCCTCCAGTGCCAAGGGTCAGCTGGTCCTGCCTCCTGTTCTGCCTCGCTACCCAACGAGAGAGCCTACGGACCCTCCGAAAGGTATACCATCCTCTCGTCGGCCAAGGGTCCACAAGCCTGAGTATAACAAATATATTGACGTTCTAGGCAGTCTATCACTAGATTCACTATAGACGGAGCCGCAGAGGACCCCATTGTAATCCCATGTATTTGCAGCTAAAAAATGCCATTAAATGTAAAATAGTTGTGTTTCAGCATTAATTCTGCAATTTGGAGCATAAACCAGACTGGTATTCTTTTGTCGGGATGATTTGTTAGAATTTCAGCTATAATGGCCAATGCTACTTCTTGAGCTACATTGGTATACAATGATACTACATCCATGGATACCATGATGACCGACTGTACTAGAAGCTCTTCATTTGCCAATTTTTTAAGTACCTGTGTTGTGTCCTGTACGTAGCACTGCATTTATTTTTACTTGAGGGTGTAAAAATTTATCAAGGAATATAGCCATAAGGTAATGCCATAAGCTCAAGAAGAACTGAGACTTTTCAGAAATGGACTCATCAGAAGAATTTAAGAATCATATTAATGTATCATGTTTTTCTAATGTGTCAAGGATGGAGATGTTCAAAAATTATTTTGTAGAATGTTTGAATTTTTCTCACAATTCTTTACAGCTTATTGTGAAAGCAAACTATAGCCTAGATTCATCATTTTGCTATAAATTTCATATGAATAGTGCCCACGATAAAAAAAAAGGGGGTGTGTGGTTAGGCTAACCTTTAAGTTACCACAATTTATGTCAAATTTATCACACCTATGTTATTTTCACTTTGCAAGCTGCAAAGTGCCCAGAGAGGCATTTCCTTGTTGTGGGATGTTCCTGGAAAGAGAGAGAGAAAGAGAGAGACTCTTTATAAGGTTCTCATATTAGTCATCTACCTTGGTGCTATCAAGCTAGGGTGAGAGTACATTGTAGAAATCTCATCTTTGTGTACCTTTCCTCATTCCAAATCACATCAAAACTTCAATGATGTGTACTGTGCTGTTCGTACGTCTGACTGTATATGTAAAACTGCCCCCAAATCATAGACCACCACCAAAACCTCACCTCAGGTTACTACATGACCCTCCTATAGTGGAATAAATAGATGACTAATATGCTCCAGAATATGGGTTTTCTTATCAATTCTCATGAAACTTGTGGGAAACAATCATCAGAAAGGGGAAAGAATTCCCAGGTGGTTAGACTGTGGCAAAGTGGCACCAAAAGTGGCATGAAGAGTATAAGGCTCCATAAAGGGGCAAAGGGGGACCAGCTGTTGTGTTTCCTGACCGTGGCAGGCCCGCGGCCGGCTCCACTCACCCCCAACACCTGGGCCCTGGACCTGACCATCGTCTCTGGCAATGGTAGGCAGCCGCCTACGTGCTTGTGCTCCGTCTGTGCTCCCAGGCTCCTCTGGCATTGCTGCAGTCTCCTCCAGTCCCAGCTGGGTCGCCCCACATGTGTTGTGGGGAGATGCCACCATCTCTTAGTTTTTGGCCTGTCTGCTTTAGGCGCACACACGTGCGCCTTCCCTGACTTTAAAGGGACCACTGCGGAAGAGCCTCCAGCGACCCCGGATGATGATGTCATTCAGCCTCCATATATAAGGCGGTCCCTGCCTCTCAGACTTCGCCTTGGCAACAGGTCTCCACGCTTCCTGTTGTGTGCTTTGTTGCTGTTTGTTCCAGTTCCTGTTCCAGTACCTGTTCCTCCTACTTTTCACACGGATCTCCCTGGCTTTGACCCTTGCTTGAACATGACCTTGTCTCCAGCCACCTGAACTGACTTCTGCTTGAACCTGACCTTGTCTCCAGCCACCTGTCCTGACCCTTGCTTGGACCTGGCCTTGTCTTAGGCTTCTACCAAACTTGCAGTCTGGACTTAACCTTGTCCCCAACCGTGCTTCCTGCTTCAGTCTGTCTGAACTTTGGAACCCAGCCTTGTCTTCAAGTCTGCCTGACTTGCAGTCTGGACTTGATCTTGTCTCCAACCACATTGGCTCTGCTCCAGGCTGTCTAAACTTTGGATCCAGCTTCTCCCTTTGAATCCTGCATCTCCGCTGCTTCCTGGCACCCTGCCTTGAACACTTTCACCAGTATTAACCACGCGGAGGCCTACCTAAATCTAGCCGGCCCCGTTTGGCCTCACCTCCTGATGGTGGGGACCTATGGGGGTTTCCCCCATGGGTGGTGCCAACACCTCCACGGGCCAAGGATCCACCTCCACAATACTAACAATGGTAATATTTCTCCAAGGCATCATCAGAGCAGCAAATAAGCAGCAAGAGAGGGAAGAATACCTCAGGGCTCCAAAAGAGGCAGCAACAACAGTGGCATGAATTCTTAAAGGCAGCATGAGAGGATAAGTGACACCAATAAATATCTTTGTAAGCGACACTGCAGAAGTTATAGAAGGTAAAGTTTCTCTATTTGTGGATAATACTAAGATCTGCAACAGAATGGACACACCGGAAGGAATAGAGAGAATGAGATGATTTAAGGAAGTTTGAATGGAGATCAAAGGCATGGCAGCCCACCCTGGAGGCCAGGTTCTGACCCTGGGAATGGGCCTGGAGGTTGGTCCCCCATGCCTTGACCTCAGCCTAGGCCAGAGCCCTGGTCCCAACACCTGCCCATTGGCAAAGGCCATGGCCTGAACCCAGGCCCAATCCTAGGTCCTTATGTCTGAGCTTTGGCCCTAGCCCAGGCCTAATGCCAGGGCCCATCCAAGAGGCCAGGTCCTGACCCTGGAGCCTTGGCCCAGGGTCTGGCCCAGACCTGGATGTCAGAGTCCAGGACTTGGAGTCTTCTGTCTTGCCTTAAATAGTCTGAGGCCTGGAAGGAGGAGTTCTGGCCCCTCCCGCAGTGGACTCTGAAAAGGAGTCACTTGGCGCGCTCGCACACCTAAGAGCCCAGGAGTCAGCTGGGAGGCCTGAGCGGAACCTGGCTGCAGCCTGGTCGGGCAGCCCAGCAAGGAGGCAGTGCGGCACGTCAGTGGCGGTTCCTGGCTGCTGCAAGGCTTCCGGGTCCGGCAAGATGAAGGTGGCTGCATTGGTGAGTGAAGGGAGCCGGTCGTGGCCCTCCGCAGCCGGTTCCTGTAACAAGTTTTCCTAATTTGTTTGAAACTAATGCATATCCCTACCCTGGCCTCCCCCTTTTTTACGCATACAAATTTACTTATGAATGTTTATTTACATGTATATATGTTTGAGGTTTATAAATTACTATATCCGTGAGTCTGTCATTTATGTATGTATATGCAGGTTAGTACACACACAACTTTTTAAAATTCACCTTACATTGTACACATTTGCCCTGTTCAAAAATTACAAAAATCATAAAAAATTCTTTGCTAAATACCGCAGAACGTAGAATGAATCTAAGTAAAGTACTGCCATGCATCAGGCATTAGTTGTAACACCTAAAATGTTAAAACTATTAAATATTCAAATACAGTAATCCAAATCTCTCTAAAGTCCATGATGATTTTTTTTTTACTTTTATCTGTCATCTGCCTATCTCTTCCTATCTTCCAACCCTAATCTGTAGTTGTCTCCCCCCCCCCTCCAATACCCAGTCTAGCTGCTTTTCCCCTCTCTCAACCCTAGTCTATCCTCTGAGTGTCGCCCTTCTCCAAGACCCAGCTGTAGATGTCTCTCCTCTTTCCCAGAAATAATTTTTAACTGTCTGTCCCCTTTTCCAGCTTTTGACTGTAGCCCGGTCTCCCTTCTCCAAGCCCATTTATAGCTGTCTCTCTCCCTCTCCCAGTCTTTCTGCAGCTATCTCTCCTTCTCTTGGAGCCTCCAGTCTGTAGCTGTCGCACCTCCTCTTCCAACACCAGTCTGTAACTGTTTTCCTTCTTTCACCCCTCTGCAGCTATCTCTCATCCTTTCTGCAATAGTCTTTGTCACTGAAGTTTTCTCTTTCCAAGGGTTCAGCAGGAGAAAAAAAAAATAGCAGCACTGTCATGCATTAAGTGTCAGTTAAAAGTGCTAAAATGTTAAAACCTATTGAAAATACAAATGGAGTAGTCTAAAACTCTCTAAAGTCACCTAATGATTTTTTCAAAAACTTTTATCTATCATCTGCCTGTTTCTTACTACCTTCCAATCCTAATCTCTCTAAACAAGCTCTTTCCCTGTCAGATACTCCAAAGCCTTGATGCAGTTAGGCTCTGACAATAAAGAAATAGAGACAGGGGATCTATAACAATTATTAGTCGAGCCACTCTCCAGTGCCTGCAAGGTGCAGTGGGAAGAGCAGGAAATCAGTCTTTCAATTAGCAGCTATACATTTTCAACTCTCTCCCTAGGGGAAATTTTAAGTAGCTCCCTAGCTCCTGAAAAGATCTAACACTGAGGAAATTTAGCAACTAAGTGTCATATTAGAGGTGTGGACACTCCGCCAGCCAAACAACTTACTTCTACCCTGCCCTCTTCCAATAATTCCCTAAACACAAAAGTAAACAAAATCAAGGTGAAAAGTAGTACTTAGTGCAGCTGTTTATTTTTATACAGATAGATGTGAAACAGTTTAGGAGTGTTGGTGGTTCTATAAATTTGTGTGCTTGTCAGGACCTGGCATGCTTGTTTTGATGGTGCAGGGCACACATTTATTTTTCAAATTGGTGGTGCAGGTTCACTACTATGCACTAATGACCTTACATCCCTGGGGTAGGGGGAGAGGATGGATACAGCCTGCTGAAAATATGCCTAAGGGCATTTGGGAATATAAATCTGTTGCTGTCTAGGAAAGGAAGAGAGAAGGCTATGAATACCAAGGGGAGAGGAAAAGAGAGAAAAAGAAAGAGAGAGGAAAATGTTGCGTCTGGTGCTGCCCGACGCCCTCACTCCGCCCTCTCTACCTCTGTGACGACTCCCTCCGGGCCTGATGGACGGCTAGCTGCCATGGCGTCTTCTTGCCGCTTCCTTCCGGCGTCCCTGGACTGGCACGAAGCTGTGGATCTGCCATGTTCCTGATGACGTAGGGCGCGTGCATGCACACGCTCCCATTGATATACCAGCAAGGGCACAAACTCGGGGGTGTCCCCCGAAATGACATCATCCGCTTCCAATACAACTTTGAAATGAAGTTGGCCATAGAGGCAAAAACTCATAATAAAAACTTTTTTAAATATATCCAAAGCAAGAAACCTGTGAGGGAGTCTGTTCGACCATTAGATGACAGAGGGGTTAAAGGGGTTCTTAGGGAAGATAAGGCCATTGCAGAAAGACCAAATGAATTCTTTGCCTACGTGTTTACTAATGAGGATGTTGGGGAGATACCAGTTCCGGAGATGGTTTTCAGGGGTGATGAGTCAGACGAACTGAATGAAATCACTGTGAACCTGGAAGATGTAGTAGGCCAGATTGACAAACTAAACAGTAGCAAATCACCTGGACCAGATGGTATGCATCCTAGGATACTGAAGGAACTCAAAAATGAAATTTCTGATCTATTAGTTAAAATTTGTAACCTGTCATCCATTGTACCTGAAGACTGGAGGGTGGCCAAGGTAACCCCAATATTTAAAAAAGGCTCCAGGGGCGATCAGGGTAACTATAGACCAGTGAGCCTGACTTCAGTGCCTGGAAAAATAGTGGAAACTATTCTCAAGATCAAAATCATAGAGCATATAGAAAGACATGATTTAATGGAACACAGTCAACATGGATTTACCCAAGGGAAGTCTTGCCTAACAAATCTGCTTCATTTTTTTGAAGGGGTTAATAAATATGTGGATAAAGGTGAACCGGTAGATGTAGTGTATTTGGATTTTCAGAAGGCGTTTGACAAAGTCCCTCATGAGAGGCTTCTGTGAAAACTAAAAAGTCATGGGATAGGAGGCGATGTCCTTTCGTGGATTACAAACTGGTTAAAAGACAGGAAACAGAGAGTAGGATTAAATGGTCAATTTTCTCAGAGGAAAAGGGTAAAGAGTAGAGTGCCTCAGGGATCTGTACTTGGACCAGTGCTTTTCAATATATATAAATGATCTGGAAAGGAATACGATAAGTGAGGTTATCAAATTTGCGGATGATACAAAATTATTCAGAGTAGATAAATCACAAGCAGACTGTGATACATTACAGGAGGACCTTGCAAGACTGGAAGACTGGGCATCCAAATGGCAGATGAAATTTAATGTGGACAAGTGCAAGGTCGTGCATATAGGGAAAAATAACCCTTGCTGTAGTTACACGATGTTAGGTTCCATATTAGGAGCTACCACTCAGGAAAAAGATCTAGGCATCATAGTGGATAATACTTTAAAATCGTTGGCTCATTGTGCTGCAGCAGTCAAAAAAGCAAATAGACTGTTAGGAATTATTAGGAAGGGAATGGTTAATAGAACGGAAAATGTCATAATGCCTCTGTATCGCTCCATGGTGAGACCACACCTTGAATACTGTTTACAATTCTGGTCGCCGCATCTCAAAAAAGATATAGTTGTGATAGAGAAGGTACAGAGAAGGGCAACCAAAATGATAAAGGGGATAGAACAGCTCCCCTATGAGGAAAGGCTGAAGAGGTTAGGGCTGTTCAGCTTGGAGAAGAGGGGGAATATGATAGAGGTCTTTAAGATCATGAGAGGTCTTGAACGAGTAGATGTGACTCGGTTATTTACACTTTCGAATAATAGAAGGACTAGGGGGCATTCCATGAAGTTAGCAAGTAGCACATTTAAGACTAATCGGAGAAAATTATTTTTCACTCAATGTACAATAAAGCTCTGGAATTTGTTGCCAGAGGATGTGGTTAGTGCAGTTAGTGCAGCTGGGTTCAAAAAAGGTTTGGATAAGTTCTTGGAGGAGAAGTCCATTAATGGCTATTAATCAATTTTACTTAGGGAATAGCCACTGCTATTAATTGCATCAGTGGCATGGGATCTTCTTGGTGTTTGGGTGGTTGCCAAGTTCTTGTGGCCTGGCTTTGGCCTCTGTTGGAAACAGGATGCGGGGCTTGATGGACCCTTGGTCTGACCCAGCATGGCAATTTCTTATGTTCTTATGTTCTTATGCTAACAGATCGAGTTAGCAGGATTTGTCTTCGGATTCGTCCAAGCTACTCTGCCTCCTCGGACTTACCAGGGGTACCCACTCCTCGGGGGCCTCGCTCTCTTTTCTTTATTTCAGATTGCATACAGGAACCGGTACTCGCTCCTCGAGGACCTATGTTCCTGAATACTCTGAAGAATCTCTACTGCCTGGAAGCTATCGCAGATACCATCACGCTCTCAGAGCTTTCCCTGGAAACAGGTACTCGCTCCTCGAGGGCCTAATCCTTTCAAGCGACTGAGCTTCATTAAAACCTTATGTGAGTTGTCATCTAGTTCTGGCTATGAACACTGCATACCCTGTCTACTCACTATCTATAGTTTCTCTACAGCTCAGCAATCCTGGGATCACTGTTTCAGTCTCTGAGGGACTTCAGCCCTGCCGGGCATATCAGCTCACTACTGCCACCTCTGTTGGTTCTACTAACCTGTCTAATAAAAGAACTATCTGTGTCTGTCTCCATATCCAAGCCTAGGCGGTGGTCCCTCTCAGGATATCCTCCTGGGGGCGCTGTCATCTGCCATCGGCCCAAGGACCCACCTATCTACATTCCTTTACAGCCAAGTGTCATCTTCAAGCACTCCGCTGATAACAGATTGCTACTCCTTTTCCTTCAGGAGTCTTCAGCTACATTCATATTAGATTGCTACCTCCGCAGTCTATACCTTTACAGATTACTAACTCCTCCTTCTACAGGAGCAAGACAAAACAGATTGCTATTCCTCCCCTCTATAGGAGTTTAACCAATCATTCCTAACTCCTATCTGATTGCTCCACCCATCCGACATCAGATTCCTAACAGATTGCTAACTCCCTAGCAAATTTATAACAGATTGCTAACTCCTCCCTTCTTGAGGAGTAGATTATAACAGAAAAAGAGACCTGGGGAGGAGGGGACCTGGCTTAGTCTGATCTGGACATCATGGAGAAATATGAGATCCCAAGAAAAGGGATCTGATAGGCAGACTAGGACCACCAGTCCAAAAGTGCCAAGGGGGTGGTCGGGACATTACCCTTTACAGTAGACTTATGATCTGTACATAATTGTCTGGAACATATGACCCAATGTGCTGCATTATTGACTTAAGGAATTTAACCTTAATGATTCTGTTGATATGTTAAAACAACATCTTTTCAAAAAACACATGTTTTCTGCCACTGTACTTGCTTGCCCTATGTTTCCTGCTGATGGATCATTATTGCTACCTCCATCTTGGGTCTTTGCTTGCATTTCTGCAGGTCTTCACAGGTCTTCTGACTGAAATTCTACATGTCTTCCATGTCTTCTCCCTGCATTCGTTATTTGCTGTTCTAATTCTTTATGAGTTAAAATTGCTGTCCAGGCCCAGGAATCACCAAGAGTTAAATAAGAAAGCAATGTTAGCATATCTAGGTAATTAGCATTTTGTCTGACATTCACCATAGTCCAGGTTCAGGTAAATCCTTGCAGGGCTGCACATTATTCTTCCTTTTGTTTTCTAGATCCCCTGTTTTCCCTCCTCCCCTATCCCCCACACAAAATTATTTATTACATTCCAAATATACTGCTTTGCATGTAAGTTGGGCTTTGTAAGGCTGCTGTTACCCTCTGAGTCAATGCATCCATCTATGGCCACACGTGACCTTGCCTTCTGGGATGACTGTGGTGTTGAATCCCATCTCCCTCTCCTACTACTGCCCATAATGTTCAGTATTTTGGATTCCTCCTTATTATTTCTCCTCTTTACACATGGAGTGGAGTCACTGTTCTTTCTTGCAACCAGGAAGAACTACCAAACCTACTCTGGGTCATATTCATAAGCCAATTCTGTGATCAAGGTGAACAGGCACTTGACATGCTTTGGTCAACTTGAAGGAGCAACTTGAAAGCTTTCTAGGACTCTGGGCTGCTAGTGCTGTCTTTCTGGAGCTGATGGACAGACACTGCTTCTCCTGGTAGTGGTTTGGGTAGTGTTCCCTACAGTTTTGGGGGTCAATGTCCACTTCTTGCTAATTCTACCAAAAGGTTGCACAGTTTTTGGTAGAATTTATTTGTCATCCAGAATTTACAAGAAATGAAATCCCTGTGCACAATATATACAGTTTCAAAATGATGCAAGCAAAACTACTTCCAGATCTTTTGCTATATGTTTGCCCAAAATATAAATCTGGTCTTATATATTAATTGACAATGTTCTACGAAAAATCTTCATATAGCAAGTATGTCAACAAGTCCAACTGTCAAAAAGAACACCAGAATACTAAGTCTACCCAGTGGTATTTATGAGCAAATAAAGAGAACAACAATCAAATGTTTTTTTACATGGGTAA
Source organism: Rhinatrema bivittatum (assembly GCF_901001135.1). NCBI lineage: Eukaryota > Metazoa > Chordata > Amphibia > Gymnophiona > Rhinatrematidae > Rhinatrema > Rhinatrema bivittatum. Next base: position 194,224,640 of record NC_042621.1, read on the forward strand.
ACAAATTCACCCATTTAAAAACAGGGTTTGAAAATGAACGTGGGAAAAAGTATATGCTAGATGACAGTACACATACTTTTAGCCGCACCAAAACCAGGCTACACTGGGGGTGAGGTGGGATTGGGATAGGTACAGAAAAGTACATGTGGAGATTTTATTTTGAAATCCCTTTGTGTAATTTTGGGCATGGGCATTGCACCTGTGGTGTGAGTACTGGCCCAGATTTTGAAAGAGAAACTCAGTAGGGCTTTTCCCTTTCCCACAGGTTTTGATCATTTCCTTTCCAGTTATTACGTGGCGCAACCTTGATGTTATGAACAATAATGAAAACATGAAAAACATGTAAATAATTACAGGTTCATTAACTTAGGAGTTAAATCGACTGTGCTCACAAATTTGAAATGAATCTAGTATTTTTAATAAGTTTTTAAAAAACAAATGTTAAAGCATCTAAAATATTATCTACAGAAAGAGAGATGCTGAATGCAATTTGAAAATTCCATTAGTTGTCACTGTCTTTTGCATCATTATTGTTAATGACTATCTACTCATTCATTGTTCTGCCCAGTCTTCCAGAATTTGCAGTTTCTGACTTATTTTGAACATTGAACTTTGTCATTTGGCTGCAATTTTCAACTGTATTATTGAGCTTAGTGAGTGCAGATGAATTTAAATTAGATCACTTATTGTAATTACAGGAAAATGTGTTAAGAGGCAGCAGCTACAGCTGCTGTTCAAATAATTTTAAATTTTGGATAGTTTGAGGTCATAAAATCAAGGTAGGATTGCATATGAAATCTGTAATAAGAGCATCCTAAAATAATATAAAGTATGACTCAGTGATTAAATAACAGGTCATGCTGTAGTCCAAATGATCACAGGAACTGTACCCATTCTTTGAAAACTTGTCATACATTTTTGTTATGTAAATTTCTAGCTTTGACTTTCTGCTTTGTTTGTAAAAATTTCATACAGGACTTTATCAATAGCCAAGAAGCTATAATATTTTTTTATTTGGAAATATTCATCTTTTGATTTTCGAGAAACAAAGTTAAAAATAAAAGTTGCAGATGATTGCCAGTGAAACCTTTTTAAGCATATCAAGGTCTCAAATGATCTCTATATATAAAAGAACACCAGATCATTAAGGAATCAGTGACTCAGAGACTGCTCATTATGATTCACTCTACATAAATAGTTTCATGATATCATAGTCTGTTCATTTTTCTGTCCTTTTAAAATGAAGAATTGAAGCTCTATAAAGGTCAATAGACTTTTGATAAATTATTTAAAGAAAATAAAGCTTAAAAAGACATTTTAAGTATCTTTTCATTTAGTTTTGAAGTTATCCAGGCAATTGAGATAAGAGACAATCCTTAATGAAAGCAAAAGGTAAGTATAATTCCAAATTTTGTTGAGTTCAGGGAGAAGGAGTTTTATTTTGACTTTCTTAATCAGTGTGATCAAGACCTTTACATCTGGGGAGAAGAGGAATCAGTACCAACCAGGTGAAGCAAGGATAAGAGAGGAGACAAGACTGGGAGTCAGGACTGTTCTGCTGAGGAGCAGAGCAGAGCCATTGGATGTCAAGTTTCAAGGGATGTCCTAAGAGGTATAGGAACTTGTGAACACTGATCATTAGGAGATCCTGTAATAGAGAAGCAAAGAGATCATTTTTGCATGGCTTGTGAATATCTAAATAGAAGATATGGATTCATCACCAAGTACATGTACTGTTTATCAGATTGTCACAATTGAAGAGATGTTATTACAATGGAAAAAATTCAGTTGGGACACAAGTTGATATAAGGAGAGTCAATAACTGCTAGACAACTAGAGGCCTCAATACCTAGGAACAACTGGTGCTAATAAACTTCAAAATACTAGAAGTCACACGACATAGCAATGATTAGTGTGACTGTACTTTTTGCCCACAAGGGGTTCCATAAGTACAAGCTTACATTTATGGAAATCATACCTTTCATCCACTAGGAGTTATTGATGACTCTAACTTCAGTTCCAAGGGAAACTTCAAAGGGGGAAAAAAGAGGAGAAAATCTTAGAAAAGGCAACAATTATCTTCAGGTCCAAAGCTCCTTGCCATGAATTACTCATATAAATGTTCCCTTACACACTTTCAATTATTTCCATCCACTATAATTTCAAGCAAGACCCAGTTATTTACTGCAGCTAATGAAAAACCTCCAGAGGGGTATCTGTATCATGGCCAGTGCAAGGGGATTAGGCACTCTAGGCACCTTCTGTGTTGCGCTGCCCCACCCCTGGCCGTGTCCCTCCCCCCGGTCACAGCCCTGACTCCTACCTTTCACTAATGGTGGCAGCAAAGAGGAGTGGAGATTCGAATCCCTATTTCTCTTTTCTGACAGCACTCACACCCCCTAATGGTCTGCGCCCTAGGCCCAGGCCTAGTTCGCCTAGGGCATCTGCCGGCCCTGAGCTGTATTAGTCTGTAGCAGCAAAATTAATAGTCTGATGACAGCTTATTGACCAGGAGGTCTATATTTAGAATATATCTGGCAACAGTGCAGCCACATTATTGAATATAGTTGGCTATCTTAGGCCTGGATTTATCAAAATGCACTAAATATCACCTGTGATAGGAAAAGGGGTGTGTTTTATGGTAATACCTATACAAAGAACTAAGTTACTGCAAATTGTAATAATGTTTTTGTACTTTGAGATAAGTACCAGAATGTGGTACTGAGAGTGAGAGAGAGAGAGAGAGAGAACCTAGCCATAATGTTCTCACCCTAGATAGGTATTTATATCTCTATGGGAGGCCCACCTAGTAACTTGAGGTGAAGTATTAGTGTAGGGGGTTAGGGGCCATTTTGACATTCAAAGTGAGATGTACGAACAGAACAGTGCTCTCTTGTGAAGATTTGATGACCCTAGGAGTGAGAAAACTCACTCAAAGTTGATATTTGTGCAATGTTCTCTCAACCTAGCTTGATGGGCTCTCTACCTGGGTAACATCAAGCTAGGTTGAGAGAACATTGCACAAATCTCATTTTTGGGTGAGTTTCCTCACTCCGAGACTCATCAAATCTTCACAAGTGAGCACTGATCTGTTCGTACGTCCCACTTTGAATGTCAAAGTGGACCCTAACCCCCTACACTAATAACTAAACCTCACCTTGAGTTACTAGGTGGGCCTCCCATAGAGATATAAATACCTATCTAGAGTGAAGGAACTATGGCTAGGTTCTTTCTCTCTCTCTCTCTCTCTCTCTCTCTCTCTCTCTCTCTCTCTCTCTCTCTCTCTCTCTCTCTCTTCCTCCCCCCCCCCCCCATGGCCCTGATAGTAAACATGGTCCCCCAGTGGTTGTATGTAGGAAATACCACATTCTCACACTTATCTCAAAGTACAAAAACATTATCACAATTGTGGTAATACCTATGTCTTCACATAGGTATTACCACAAATTGTGTACCAGTTTGGGATTCTTGAGACCATGCCATCCATTCTTCCTATCAGCATGGGATCAAGCAATGAGCTTAGGCAGCCTTAGAGCAGAGCTTCTCAGAAGTGAGATCAGCTTAATATTGCTGTACTTTAATTGCCTCCACTTCAATGGGCCCCTGTGATGGTTTCATGGACCTATAGGTATCCAATCCCACCAGGGTGGGAGCCCATGATTATTGATTTATTCAGGCATGAGATTTCAAAGATAAGAATTCACTTCATCAGATGCATGCACTACTTATAACACTAGATCATAATATAAAATACTTTTCATACAAATTTTGTTACACAAACACAACAAAATGTTTATTTACTCAACAAATAAACCATAAAAGAAAGAAAACTTTAGCTGCCATCAGTTAAACCTTTGAAGGACAAGGTGACTTGGCCCCTCTCCTCCCATCCCAGGGTTTATCATTTTCCATCTTTAGAGAACCAGAATATTATGAGATATTAAATGAAAGAAAATTTAATTTAATTTTAATTTAAAATCTTTTCTATACTGTCATTAAGATAGATCTGTCACAACGGTTTACAATAAGGCACCTAAATTAATGTTGCTAAATGTATTAAATTATAAGAATTAAACAGGTGCCATCAAGTTACGGTAACATAGTTATATAATAAATATTATTTGGCGAGTGTGATAAATCATATCCATTCCTATCTATATCAGTTTTAAATACAAGAATAGATTAATAATTGTATCTTATCCTTTGGTGGTGAATGAAAAATTAAAATAAAATACACACATATTGGTTAGGGTGGTGTGTGTGGGTGTTCTACTGTCCGCATCCTACATTTCCCTGGGTTCTATTCTCCATTCTCTTTGTGATACGCTTGTTTAAAGAGCCATGTTTTTAAACTTTTTCTGAAGGTTTTGATGTCTCTTTGTAATCTGATATCTAAAGGCATGGTGTTCTAGGGGTGTGCATTCATTTCCTACGTATTTGTAATCCACAACGTATAGGGCCATATTCGTTGTATTCATGGGGAAGTGAAACATATCGCGATTCCCCACGAATACAATGAATCTTCGCCAAATTATTTGGCTGTCTAAAGGACCCAATTTAAACAAACCCCCCCCTCAAGACTTACCAAAACTCCCTGGTGGTCCTGCGGGAGTCATCTCCTGCACTCACAGCCTCGGCTGCCAGTATTCAAAATGGCACCGATAGCCTTTGGCCTACTATGGGCCTTATTTTCCAATTGCAGGCTCCCGGGGGGGGGGGGGGGGGAGAGAGAGAGAGAGAGAGAGAGAGAGAGGAGAGAGAGAGAGAGAGAGAGAGAGAGAGAGAGAGAGAGAGAGAGAGAGAGAGAGAGAGAGAGAGAGAGCGCCTTACTATAGTGCCTATGCCCTACATAGGTATTTGAATCCCTATGGGAGGGCTACCTACTAACTCGGGGTGGGGATTAGGTATGAGCGTCGGGGGTTGGGGGCCACTTTTGCATTCCACATGAGACCTACGGACAGAACAGTGGTCTCTAGTGCAGATTTGCTGGCCGTCGGAGTGAGGACGCTCACTCCAAGCGGAGATTTGGCCAACATTCTCTCCACCTAGCATGTTGTTGCCCAGGTAGAGTGTCCATCAAGCTAGGTAGAGAGAACGTTGCCCAAACCACTTCTTGGTGTGAGCGTCCTCACTCCAACGGCCAGCAAATCTGCACTAGAGACCACTGTTCTGTCCGTAGGTCTCATGTGGAATGCAAAAGTGGCCCCCAACCCCCGACGCTCATACCTAATCCCCACCCCGAGTTAGTAGGTAGCCCTCCCATAGGGATTCAAATACCTATGTAGGGCATAGGCACTATAGTAAGTCTCTCTCTCTCTCTCTCTCTCTCTCTCTCTCTCTCTCTCTCTCTCTCTCTCTCTCTCTCTCTCTCTCTCTCTCTCTCTCTCTCTCTCTCTCTCTCTCTCTCTCTCTCTCTCTCGTTAATGTGAATTTATTGCACGTGGTAAAGTGCTTTGAAAATGAGGCCCTATGTCACAGGGGCTACTGGTGCCATTGGTCAGCCCCTGTCACATGGTAGGAGCAATGGATGGCCGGCTCCATCTCTTTCTCTCTCCTTCAAGCCTATTAAAAGAAGCCTTTCAGGAGACATCATGAAATGCACTAACACCATAACACAAGCTATCACACAGCTTAACACCACTGAAAAAGGTGTAGTTAAGTCTGTGCAATAGCACTTCGCAGACTGGCAAGCCCACCCCTAACTCCTCCTCTTTTTCGGATTTGCATCGCACCATACGATATGGTGCTATTGCATGCAAAAACACCTTAGCACATTTTGATAAATGACCCCCTAAGTTAACTAGACCCAAATATGGTATAAAACAATTTGCAAGTATATGAAAAATTGTTCCACTTGTGGAAGGTTGGCACCTAAAAGGCTAAGATTTAAAACCTGTTTCACCATCTTGGTTAGGTGAATGGTAGTAAACCGCCACAGCTACACTCCTCCCAATCATGCATCTCATTTCTATCCATATAATATATATATATAAGAACATAAGAAAATGCCATACTGGGTCAGACCAAGGGTCCATCAAGCCCAGCATCCTGTTTCCAACAGTGGCCAATCCAGGCCATTAGAACCTGACAAGTACCCAAAAACGAAGTCTATTCCACGCTACTGTTGCTAGTAATAGCAGTGGCTATTTTCTAAGTCAGTTTAGCAGGTAATGGACTTCTCCTCCAAGAACTTATCCAATCCTTTTTTAAGCACAGCTACACTAACTGCACTAACCACATCCTCTGGCAACAGATTCCAGATTTAATTGTGCATTGAGTGAAAAAGAACTTTCTCCGATTAGTTTTAAATGTGGTACATGCTAACTTCATAGAGTGCCCCCTAGATTTTCTATTGTCTGAAAGATTAAATAACTGATTCACATTAACCTGTTTTAGACCTCTCATGATTTTAAACACCTCTATCAATCTATCATATCCCCCCTCAGCTGTCTCTTCTCCAAGCTGAAAAGTCCTAACCTCTTTAGTCTTTCTTCATAGGGGAGTTGTTCCATTCCCTTTATTATTTTGGTCGCCCTTCTCTGTACCTTTTCCATCGCAACTATATCTTTTTTGAGATGTGGTGACCAGAATTGTACACAGTATTCAAGATGCGGTCTCACCATGGAGCGATACAGAGGCATTATGATATTTTCCGTTTTATTCACCATTCCCTTTCTAATAATTCCCAACATTCTGTTTGCTTTTTTGACTGCCACAGCACACTGCACCGACGATTTCAATGTGTTATTAACTATGATGCCTAGATCTCTTTCTTGGATCGTAGCTCCTAATATGGAACTTAACATTGTGTTACTATAGCATGGATTATTTTTCCCTATATGCATCACTTTGCACTTATCCACATTAAATTTCATCTGACATTTGGATGCTCAATTTTCCAGTCTCAGAAGGTCTTCCTGCAATTTATCACAATCTGCTTGTGATTTAACTACTTTGAACAATTTTGCATCATCTGCAAATTTGATTACTTCACTTGTTGTATTTCTTTCCAGATCATTTATAAATATATTGAAAACTACGGGTCACAATACAGATACCTGAGACACTCCACTGCCCATTCCCTTCCACTGAGAAAATTGTCCATTTAATCCTACTCTCTGTTTCCTTTCTTTTAGCGAGTTTGTAATCCACGAAAGGACATCATCACCTATCCCATGACTTTTTACTTTTCCTAGAAGCCTTGCATGAGGAACTTTGTCAAACGCCTTCTGAAAATCCAAATATTCTACATCTACTGGTTCACCTTTATCTACATGTTTATTAACTCCTTCAAAAAAGTGAAGCAGATTTGTGAGGCAAGACTTGCCTTGGGTAAAGCCACGCTGACTTTGTGCCATTAAACCATGTCTTTCTATATGTTCTGTGATTTTGATATTTAGAACACTTTCCACTATTTTTCCTGGCACTGAAGTCAGGCTAACTAGTCTGTAGTTTGCCGGACCACCCCTGGAGCCCTTTTTAAATATTGAGGTTACATTAGCCACCCTCCAGTCTTCAGGTACAATGGATGATTTTAATGATAGGTTACAAATTTTTACTAATAGGTCTGAAATTTCATTTTTTACTTTCTTCAGAACCCTGGGGTGTATACCAACTGGTCCTGGTAATTTACTACTCTTCAGTTTGTCAATCAGGCCTACCATATCTTCTAGGTTTACCGTGATTTGGCTCAGTCCATCTGAATCATTACCCATGAAAACCTTCTCTAATATGGTTATGTCCCCAACATCCTCTTCAGTAAACACTGAAGCAAAAAAATCATTTAATCTTTCCGCAATGGCCTTATCTTCTCTAATTGCCACTTTAAACCCACATTCATCTAACAGTCCAACTGACTCTCTCACAGGCTTTCTGCTTCGAATATATTTAAAAAATGTTTTTACTGTGAGTTTTTGCCTCTACGGCCAACTTCTTTTCAAATTCTTTCTTACCCTGTCTTATCAATGTCTTACATTTAACTTGCCAACATTTATGCATTATCCTATTTTCTTCTGTTGGATCCTTCTTCCAATTTTTCAATGAAGATCTTTTGGCTAAAATAGCTTCTTTCACTTCCCCTTTTAACCGTGCCGGTGGTCGTTTTCCCTTCTTTCCACCTATCTTAATATGTGGAATACATCTGGACTGTGCTTCTAGAATGGTATTTTTTAACAATGACCACGTCCCTTTTATCATTTTATCAAAGTTTCCCTTTTGAAAGTTTAGAACGATAGCCATGGATTTGCTTACTGTCCCCCTTCCAGTCATTAATTCAAATTTGATCATATTATTGCCAAGCGGCCCCACCACCGTTACCTCTCTCACCAAATCCTGTGCTCCACTGAGAAATAGCTCTAAAATTGCTCCCTCTCTTGTCAGTTCCTGAACCAATTGCTCCATAAAGCTGTCATTTATTCCATCCAGGAACTTTATCTCTCTAGCATGTCCCAATGAATAAATATTGGGGTAATTGAAATCTCCCATTATTACCACACTACCAATTTGGTTAGCTTCACTAATTTCTCATAGCATTTCACTGTCCTCCCACCTCACCATCTTGACCAGGTAGAAGGTAGTATACTCCTATCACTATAGACTTCCCCAACACACAAGGGATTTCTACCCATAAAGATTCAATTGTGCATCTCATGCAGGATGTTTATCTTGTTGGACTGTATGCCATCCTGGACATAAAGTGCCACACCACCTCCCAGGTGCTCCTCTCTGTCATTGCGATATAATTTGTACCCTGGTATAGCACTGTCCCATTGGTTATCCTCCTTCCACCATGTCTCTGAGATGCCAATTAAGTCCATGTCATCATTCACTGTTATACATTCTAATTCTCCCATCTTACTTCTTAGACTTCTGGCATTAGCATACAAACATTTCAAAGTTTGTTTTTTGTTTGTATTTTCATTCTGCTTTTTAATTGATAGGGATAAGTTAGAATTTTTTAGCTCAGGTGAGTTTTTAGTTACAGGCACTTGGTCTACTTTTCTTATTATTGGAACCTCACTGTCGGGATGCCCTAATTCTAATGCATCATTAGAATCTTTTGAAGATACCTCCCTCTGAACCATGCACTGCTGAGCGACTGTCAGCTTTTACCTTTGTTCTAGTTTAAAAGCTGCTATGTCTCCTTTTTAAAGGTTAGCGCCAGTAGTCTGGTTCCACCCTTGTTAAGGTGGAGCCCATCCCTTCGGAAGAGACTCCCCCTTCCCCAAAAGGTTCCCCAGTTCCTTACAAAACTGACTCCCTCTTCCTTGCACCATCATCTCATCCACGCATTGAGAATCTGGAGCTCTGCCTGCCTCTGGGGACCTGCGTGTGGAACAGGGAGCATTTCAGAGAATGCAACTCTGGAGGTTCTGGATTTAAGCTTTCTACCTAAGAGCCTAAATTTGGTTTCCAGAACCTCCCTCCCACATTTTACTATGTCGTTGGTGCCCACATGTACCATGACAGCCGGCTCCTCCCCAGCACTGTCTAAAATTCTATCTAGGTGACGCGTGAGTTTGTATCCTGCAGAATTTGTATCTTCCTTGACTCTATGGAATCCTTAACTTATAGTGCTATACGACCACTATCTGCTCTCTCATCTACCTTATAAATGGGCTCTGACCGACGGCCCGCAAATGCGCAGTAGAGAGCAGCTCTACCGCGCATGTGCGGGCCAGCACGTTGGTCAGAGCCGTGCGTAAAAAAAAAAATAAAAATGGCGGCGGCGGTGGCGGTAGCGGGCGGCGTAGCGGGCGGCGGTGGCGGTAGCGGCAGCGGGCGGCGGTGGCGGTAGCGGCAGCGGGCGGTGGCGGTAGCGGGCGGCGGTGGCGGCAGCGGGCGGCGACAGCGGGCGGCGGCGGTAGCGGCCAGTAGCGAGGGAGGGAGGGACGGACTGAGTGGGAGGGAGGGACGGAGAGAGAGAGTGGGTGGGAGGGACTGAGTGGGAGGGACGGAGAGAGAGAATGGGTGGGAGGGAGTGAGTGAGGGGGGACTGAGGGAGAGGGAGTGAGTGGGACTGAGTGAGTGAGAGGGGGGGGAGAGTGGGACTGAGTGAGTGAGAGGGGGGAGGGAGAGTGGGACTGAGTGAAAGGGAGAGGGGGGACTGAGAGGGAGGGAGGGAGTGGGACTGAGAGGGAGGGAGTGGGACTGAGTGAGAGGGAGTGAGTGGGACTGAGCGAGAGAGAGGGAGAGAGAGGGAGGGAGAGAGTGAGACTGAGTGGGAGGGAGGGAGGAGTGGGTGAGGGAGGGGGGAGGAGGTGGTGAAGAGTGAGGGGAGAGAGAATGAGGGGGAGGTGAGAGACAGAGGGATGTAGCCCGTTTTAACAGGCTTAACGGCTTGTCTAGTTTCAATATATTTTGTACTCTTGTATCCTTATACTCATTGGTTGTCCTTTTCCATTAGGTCTCTGAGATGTCTATTATGTCAGTATCTTCATCTAGTGCCATAAACTGTAATTCTCTGATTTTATTTTTTAGACTTCTGGCATTTTTATAGCTACATCTGAATACATTGGGCCGGATTTTAAAAAGGTTACACGCACCGGGAATATTTTAAAAAGGCCTGGTGACGTGCGTAAAGCCCTGGGACGCGTGTAAATCTCGGGGCTTTACAAAAGGGGTGGTCCGGGGCAGGGCGGTCTGGGGGCAGGGCGGGGGCAGGCCAGAGGCCTCCAACAGAGTGGCCATTGCCGCTGTGTCGGAGGATTGTGTGCTGGCAGCCTGCCAGCAGGCGCAAAAGGAAAGACAAAGGCAGGCGGGGGGTTAGAGTAGGGCTGGGGAGGAAAGGTTAGGGGAAGTGGTGGGAAGGTCAGTTTAGCGGGAAGGAAACAGGGGAAGGCAGCGTGGCTCTGTGCGAGCAAGGCGCACAATTGTGCACCCCCTTGCACGCTCCAACCCTGGATTTTATAACATGTGCGCGCGCCGGGTAGCATGAACAGTTAAAATTACATCTGCTGCAAGTCAAACTCTGGAATATTATCCTATTTTATATCTATATACATGTTAAAATATAAAGAAAAGCAGAAAGGGCATTACTAAGCTTATTTCACTGATGATGGCAGAAGGAAGTACTCTTCTGTCACTAGATTTATTGAAACAGGAATAATATTCTGAAATGTACAAGAGCAAATGTCAAAAGAATCTTTGATGGCCTAATTCTGGAATTTTAATAGATAGGTTGCCTGGAATTACTATTTTTTGACAAAGAGATGTGGGTAAAGGGTAAGAAAGATCTGTAACAGTGAAACCTTCATCTGCTGGTGGTTAAGTTTGGACTTGCTGGAAAGAAATTCTTAAATCTTGTGACAAAATTAAAAAGTTTTAGAGGATTAAACTATTACTGGTTGTTTATATTGTCTGCTAGTTTTAAGGTTAGTATTTGTTTGCCAGTGTTAAAATTATCTATGTAGTATAGGGTTTCCCAAACTGTGAATCAGGACCTCAAATAGGGTCATGAATCCTTCAGCTGGAGTCACAAGTTCCTCAGAGAGCAGCATTTTTCAGGAACCAGAGCAGTATTAGCATTGGAAGTCAATGTGGGACCTAAACACCAGCATACATGCACAGGCCCTGCAGTGGCACTGCCCTTGCACCAGCTCACATCCCCTGTGCTGACTTTCATTATTAATACCACTGCTGCTTTCATATCATCATCAGGCTCAGGACCAGCTATAGAATGAAGGGAAGGGCAGAGCATGCATGGGCCACTGAATATTGCCACTGCACCTCTCCCGTCACCCATCATTGAACCTACTCAAGAGAATACTGTCACCCCTATCATCAACCTGTCCTCTCTTCTCATCAAATGTTATCTATCTTTGGCCCTGGGCCAAAGGAAAATGTTGCTGCTGACCCTGGCCAGGGGGATGTTTGGAGGTAGGTTTGTTTAACGGGAGGGATTAGTTGCAGAAAGGGTTTGAGGGTTGAATCAGGTGGAGAGAAATTGGCTGTGGAGGATGGGAGCAAATAAATAACAGAAGATCAACTGGGGAATGTAAGAGATGAGCTGAGGGACAAAAGGGGATCAGCTGGGGGGGATGTGAGAAAAGGGTATAATGGGAGGCTGGGAGGTGAGAGAAGTGGATGGAGGATGAGGTAAAAGGGAAGGGATGACAGGGTGTCAGTTGGTGGTTATAAAAGGGCTTAGGGGTGATAGTGGATTAGCTGGGGAGAAGTGAAAAGGGCTGGAGAGAGATTCAGAATGGGCTGGGGAGATGACACGAGCTGGGGATGGAATCAGCTGGAGGGAAGAAAGTTTTTGGGATGGGGTGGAGGTTGAGAGAAAGGATCAACTAGAGAGAATGGAGGTTGTGAGAGGGGATCAGCTGGAGTGCAGGGAGGATGAAAGTGTGGTGATTGTTGGCGAGAGGTCACACCTCTGCTGATTTGTTTTGGTCAATCTCTGGGGATTTGTGAATTATCAAGTGCCAAAATGGGGTCACAATGGCCAAACATTTGGGAAACCTTGGTGTAGTGGGAATATAGACTGATTCTTTGAGATGCCAAAAGATAATATTTGTTGCCAATGTTAGACTTGTTTGATAGTTTAAGGTTAATATTTATTTGCCAGTGTTAGAATTATTTGCTAATTTTAAGGTTAGTATGTACCAGTGTTATAATTGTTTGTGTAGTGGAAAAATAGCTTTGATTCTCTGAGGGGTAAATATTCAAAGATATCCAGTTAAGTAAGATAGCCTGATAAGACTTACCTAGTAACTTACAGGGGATATTCAGCAGCATGGCTATGCGTAGGGATCTATAGCAGCCTGGTTTCCAAATAAGAGCTTTTATTGGTGTTCTAGGACCTGGTATAAAATGTGCAGTGTTACATTTTCATAGATAAGATTGCTAGGGTTGTTTTGGTATGGGAGGTTTACTATTTTGTAATTGTAATTCTGTTTGTTCATGGCTTTCTGAGGGCCAAGCTCTCACTCAATATGCATTACAAAAAGTCTAATTCCATAGGAGCTCCAAGAGTTTTCTGGTTGGCACCACAGGAGTGCATGTAAATATAATATGTATGCTGTAAGTGATAATTTTTGCCTCAAAAGACTGTACTCTTGAATGTTTTTTTTCATGTAAAATTTGTTATAAATGCATAATTTAATTGTGTGGTCTGTAAAGGGTGTGGGAGTATGTGTTGGGGAGTGATGAGTAGTGAGCAAGGCTGTAAAGTTTGCCTAGGGTACCTAATACACTTCCGTATCTATGGGTTGTGGGTGGAGTTGGGCATTATTTGATGGGCCCAGGATAGACACTAAATGAATAGGGGGGGGGGGGGGGGAGAGAGGGGTCATAGTAATTTTTCACAAAGGGCAGCAAAAAAGCTAGCACCAGCCCTGTAGTCCCCCTTCTATGTCCTCTCCATAAATCCTTTAGCTTGGGCTTGTGGGGAAAGAGATGCTGGAACCTTTTGGAGATCTGCAGAGCTTGAACATTCCTGGCTGGTTCCTAAATTATGTCCTCGGGAAATTATGTAATGTAGTTTGCCCTGTATCCTTTTGCCAACTAATATGTCCCAGACCTTGTACTCATTGTCAGGGTCCGTTGATATGGTTTAAGGAGTGGGATCTCTTTGTTGTTCCCAGGATAGGACTAATGGTTTCAGGAATAAGACATGAAATAGGATGTACATTCACAAAATGGGAGGCAATTGTAACTGATATGTGACAGGTCCTAATTATTGTACTACAGGGAAAGGCCCAATGAATCTAGGTAAGAACTTCACTAATGGTGACTTTAGTCAAAGAATTTTTGTGCTGAGCCTGACTTTATCTCCCAGTTTGAACTGGGCGCTGTGCAGCGCTTCTTCTCAGTCCCCTTTTTATATCACTCTGCAACCTTGAGGAATTGCTGGTGAGTCTTAGTCCATTCCTCATAGAGGTTTTGAATGGTTTGTTCTGCCATTGGGCTTGAGCAAATAATCTCACTGATAGTGGAATCGTGGGGTGCCACTCTTAGATGATAGAGAAAGGTGTTGATTCTGCCAAATTGCTCACATGATTGTTGTGGCAGAAGTCTGCCCAGGGTAGTAAATGGCCCAATCATCCTGCTGATCGTTGACATAGGCCCGGAGGTAGGCCTTCAATATCTGGTTGATCCTCTCAGTTTGCCAATTGGATTGGGAGAGGTATGAAGAAGAGAAATCCAGGGAGACATCAAATTTCTTACACAAGGTTTGCCAGAATTTGGAAGTGAATTGGATGCATCTGTGACTTACAATGCGCTTGGGCAGTCCATGCATGCAGAAGATGTTTTTAAAAAAATATTGGGCTAGTTCAAGGGCCATGATTAAGCCTAGGAGGGGCACAAAATGTGCCATCTTTGAGAAGTGGTTCATAGTGACCCAGATCATGGTGAAGCTGTTGAATGGAGGAAAGTCCACAATAAAATCCATGGAAATGTGATAAGCATGCATAATAGTTGTAGAAGTCACCAAGGGGTGTGAGTGGGAGAAATTTGGACAGGATTCAACATAGTGTTGTATGTCTCTGGGGAGCTGAGGCCACCAATGTGAAAGTAGTCCGTGGTCTTCCAGGAGCCTGGATATTCCACGAGTCTGGAGTTATGGGCTCACATAAGCACTTTTTCCCTGATATACTGGGACACTCTTGTTTTCCTTGCTGGTACTGTAATTGTAGTGCTGGCAAGGTTTTTGGCCAGGTCGATGATATGCTGAGGATGTTCCTGGGTGTCAGAGGCATCAAAAGAATGGGATAGGGTATCTACCCATTGATTATTCTTCTTTGAGCTGTAAGTTAATTGGAAATTGAAGAGGTTAAAGAAAAGAGAACATCTTGCCTGCTGGGGATCCAATCTTTAGGCATATTGTAGGTACAGAAAATGTTTATGATCTGTGATTATGGTAATGGCATGAATGTCCTCTTCAAGGAGGTGTCTCCATTTCTCTAAGGCAAGTTTAATAGTAAGGAGCTCCCGGTCACCAATGGTGTAGTTCCTTTCAGAGGGCATACATTTTTTGGAGAAAAAGAAGCAGGGGGACATTTTTCCCTTGGTACCAAGTTGATAGAGTACTGATCCAACACCAACTGAGAAGGTATCTACCTCCAGAAAAAGGTTTTATGGGGGTCCAGGTGTTTTAGCCAGGAAATAGTCACAAAGGTCAACTTGAGTTGCTGAAAAGTTTGGATCATCACTTCAGACCAGTTCCAAGTATCAGAATCCTTCTTGGTTAGGGCTGTAAGGGTGCTGCCAGTGTAGAATAGTTAGGGATGAACTGTCAATAATAGTTCATGAAGCCAAGGAAATATTGGAGTGTTTTAATTCCCACTGGTTGGGGCCACTCCTGAATAGTGGTTTGTTTGGATCCATCTTCAGCCCCTGGTCTGAGATGATATACCCTAGAAATGGAAATTTGGACTACTCAAAGGAGCATTTTTCTAGCTTGGTGTAAAGCCGGTTCTCCCTCAAGCATTGAAGGATGGTTTTTACAAGCTCCCAGTGCGTGTCCAGGGAATGGGAATAGATGAAAATGTTGTCCAAGTACTTGAATCCATAGCATTGTGAGAAATCTCTAAAGATTTATTTATTTATTTTATTTATTTATTTATTTAAACGCTTTTATATACCGACAACCGTTTGCACATCGTGTCGGTTTACATATAACTTAAAACCAGGGTATATATAGGCATAGCCTTTACATAGAACAAAGAACAATTAAAATACAGTAATAAAACAAAAAGCTAAATATAATTGGAGGAGGGAGTCAAACAGGGAGCAACATAGAATGGGAAAGGGGTGGGAACAACAATGAGGGGGTGGGGTTATATACAGGGATTCATAACTAAATACAATGTTGTTTCAGGCAATAGTTCAAGGGAGAGATGGGAAAAACCGGGGGGGACTGGAAAAATGTGATGGCTATATGTGGGTCACAGCGGGAGGGGTAAAGATATCAGAGATGATGGATAGAGGATACCGATTCCACATGTTTTTGGCCAAAATAATCAATGCAGGGTCACAGAAACCCATCTTTTATGCCTACGAAGAAAAATCAGGTCCCTGATGGAGATGTGGAAGGCCTGATGAAGGCCATTTAAGGTTCTTCCTTATATACTTTAACGTTTACATCTCAGGACTGAAAGAACATATATCCTTCCCTGATAAGGAGTTTTGCTGGGGAGATGGTCAATAGAACAATAGTATGTCCTGTAAGGAGGTATGCTTTCAGCTTGCTTCTTATTAAAGATATCCACATAGAGTGCATAGGCTTGGGGGTATAGATAGCACTGAGAGGGCAATGATCAGTGGTGGTAGAACAGTTTGCAGACATTGCTGGAAGCATGTGGGCCCCCATTGTATGATTTCAACCTGTGGCTAGTCGCCATGAAAACACCAAAATGATGGGGGTCACTGACCTGGGCACTACATAGAATGAAATATGTTCCTAGTGTAAAGCTACACTCTGGAGGGTCAATAGTATGGTGGCTATTTGTAGCCCTCCTTGTAATGATTCCCTATATATGGAGGCAATTTTATCCAGAAGTAGAGGTTGTATGATTGAGAGATTGTATCTCTGTACCAGATCTTCACTTTTAAAGTTTCCTGCCACTCCGGAATCCAGAAAAGCTTAGGAGTTAAACTCTAGCATACTTGACTTCACTAGCACCAGTACCAGCATCTATGTTGAACTAGGAGAATGTGAGTGACCTAGGGCTTGCCTCTCCAACCAGATGTATTCTTGGGATTTTTTCAACTTTTCTGGACACCGGGTAGCATGGTGGCCAGGACTGGTACAGTAGAGACATAGATTCAAGTGGAAAGTTCTTCTCTTCTGAGATCTTAGCTCTGCCGAGGTGCATGCGTTCTTCACGTACTGGGCGAGGTGTGGGATTCTTCTGTGATGTTAGTAGTGGTCTCTGGAAGTGGGGCACCAGCCTTGGATTTCTATGGGAGGAGTCCCTCTCTCGGGCCCTTTTTTGGAATCTTATATCTGCCTTCATACAGAGGGCAATAGGCCTGAAGGTTCGCCCCATTCAGCCAGTTCGCTCTTAATATGGTCAGAAAAACCTTGTCAGAAGACCGCCACCAAACTCTCTTGGTTCCACTGGCATTCTGTTGCCAGTGTCCAGAAGAAGGTGGTGTACTTACTTGTTTGCCAAAGGCAGAATAGATCTTCAGCGGTGCATGACGAGCAGCCAGGTTCATCTATTATCCTCTGAAATTGAAAGATTCTCCATGAGAGATTAATTCCTCTCCCACAAGGGAGAAGCCCAGGCTGGGCCAAACTGGAAAGCAGAGAAAGATTAAAGATCACCTTGCTGTGGTCACTCTGAAAATTGACTCCTTGCAGGGGAAAGTGAATCAAACACTAATTTAGGAAGGCTCAACAGGACTTGGGGCCTTCAATGTAGCAAAGTGGAGATGCCAAATGTGAAATCAAGGCCGGTGTTCTTGTCATAGTGAGAAGAGCCACCACTGGAGGTTTGCCGATGGACTCATAGTCTGCAGGGTGCCATCCGAGTGGCCAGGCTTTGGAGTAACCCTGTGATCTGAGTGAGTTGATCCTGCTGCTGTTACACACTATAGGTTAAGCCTTGCAGGAACTGAGGTGAAAGCATATCTGCCAAGCTCATGGCCTCAGCATTCTGTCATGCTCGTGGTTGTGAGCTTTTGTATTGCTTGCAGAAATTGTGCTGCCCAGGCTTGTGGAAAATTGGCTGGGTTGTGCAGGCAGCAGTATACATGCCAAAGGCTGAAATGAGTTGGTTGGCTTCATTTGTACCAACCTCTTCCCCTGCAAGTTGAGCTTTTTGGTTCTGAAGCTGCCAGGACTTAGAATGCCTATAGAGATGAGTGGCAGTCAGGACAGAACAGCAGTGGTCCAAGGTCATTACCCAGGCAGAGGGTCGAGGTAGGTGGAGGTCAAGCAAGGTCAGTATCCAGGCAGAATGTTCCAAGTTGGCAATAAGAAATCAACCAGAAGAGGACATAGAAGGGACAGGATGGAAGGGAAGAAAGGACCAGGCAGGACAGAAAGGAACTGGAAGGTAAGGCAAAGAATTGGAAAGCAAGTCATGGCAGGAATCAGGAACCAGGCAGCAAACACCTGCATGAGGCACAAGAGGACCTGTTGCTGTGATGCCTGAGTGCAGATGTGCAGGCGTTTATATATCCCGGACTGGCTGATGTCATTGGTGTGCACCACAGTGAATTTTCTGGCATGGGGTCTATAAGAAAGGAGTGCATGTGCGAAAGCCTAGAACAGTGGTTTCCAACCCTGTCCTGGGGACCCCCAGCTAGTCGAGTTTTCAGGATATCCACAATGAATATGCATGAGAGAAAATGTACATATTATGGAGGCAGTACATGTAAATTTTCTCTCATGCATATTCATTGTGGATATCCTGAAAACCTGACTGGCTGGGGGGGTCCCCAGGACAGGGTTAGGAATCACTGGCCTAGAGGATACGGTGTCCTTGGTGGTGGCAGTGTGGTGGCCAGGAGATGAGCGAACTCTGGCCATGGTGGGCTACCACAGCTAACATGGTGGAATGTTACACCAGCTAACTTTAGACCAGCTATTGAGCAGGATTAATTATCTGGTTAACTGACTTGAGTAAGTTTAAATATTTCTTCTTATCAGGCTAATAAGATTTATCAACCTGCAATATTTTATCGTTTGGGATGGAGGGGGGTGTCGAAATTTCATGTAGGGTTAGTCCTGCAATATTTTGCCTCTCCCCAACAAAGTATTGTTGCAATATTGTAAAAGGAATGCAGCAGAGGCAGTTTAAATCATAATTGTGCAATGGTTTAATGTGTTTGCAAGGAATGCTGAAAAAAGGTCATATTAGGCCTTTTGCGAGTAGCATGACTCTAAATGCACATTAAAACACTTGGCATGGATTAATAACCTACCTCACTGTAACCGAAAGTTTCATCTTACAAACCAGACTATAGAATCTGTTTTTGGGATGTTGTCAATGGTTGCAATAATTTAGGAAAGGAAAGAATTCTGCTTAAATACAAAACTCGTCCTAGTAATGAACTGAAATGAGAGCAGGGCTGTTTGCAACATAATCAGATATGAAAAAAGAATGCAAATCTCTGTCTAGTCACAATCTATTTATTTGCTTGTATTTATTTGTTGTCCAACTTCCAAGTAATCTTGAGTGGTATACTCATACCTAAACTTAAATGCAATAACCAAAAGCACTATTGTCTGGCTGACAAATGAACAGCAGTACCTTATCTATGTTATCTCTTGTAGAAAATCACTAAACTAAGGAACTTAATGCAAAAAAAAAAAAAAAAAAAAAGTATTTTTCCTTTACATTAAAATAGGGGGTAATATGGTAATAGCAAGGATAAATTACATCATTTTACATAGCAAACTGATGTGTATAGTTTTGCTTTGAAAATTATCCCAGCAAAACTATTTGTGCAAGTTACACCTGATAACTTGTGCTGCGGGTTTTCTGAAAAACTTTCTGCACATACTTTTCAAAACTGAAAAGTTTGTATGTAAAGCCAAGCCCTGCCCAGACTCTGCCCCTGAAATGGCTCTCCACTTGAAGGATAACTTTCACGTAAGGATGGGCATTCGTTTGAAATGAAATAGACAATGTCAATGTTTTATTTTGTTAGAGCCATGAAACAAAAGAAAAAAAACACTGACATTTTATTTTCTTAGTTTTGTGTTAGTGTGCACCAACCATGAAATTAGGGATAAACCAAAAAACTCCTATATACCATTTTAAAGTATATCAAGCCAAAAACGACATTAAAAAAAAGCCCCACTGCACAACCCTACCTTCAGACAACTCTGTGTGGGCTCATATACGTGCATGTACAGTATATACTATAGTATTTTATAATCTGTGTGAATTGGTCCTTGCAGATTATAAAATATGTGTATATCCACCCCCCAACATTTCCACATATGGTTCAGTATGTGTGAAAAGTTTGTAATTCAATGAAAGCGTGTACTTTATTTTATAAACATATGCATGTATATTTTATGCATGAAAAAACCATATATGCGTAAAACCCTGATTTAACGTGGAAGTAGGTATATCTTAAAGTTTGTATGAGTATTTGAAATCAGCTTGCCCATACCTCTGCCAGTTCACCCAGTCCATCTCCAGTTCACTGAGACCTTTTTGGTACTTCACCTTGAACTGCCCCTAGTTAGTTCACCCAGACTTCCCACCCAAAAACAGCAGACGACAGATGAGTCTAATATGAATTGCACTAGTTAATTAGCAGGTGTAAAATTGCATATAAATCTCTTACAAAATAGCAACTCCCGTTTGTACCTTTTCATCCCACCCCAGAAGGCCCCTAGACTGTCCCTTTTTCCACAGGTAAATGTGTGCACAAAACCAAAAATATGCGCATACTTTTGATGTTTATAAAATAGAATGCATGCAAATATAAGCAACTTACACATGAATATGCTAATTGTATGCATGTAACTCGACTGACAGTGTATTCATATGTGCATACAATTATGCACATGCAAAGTATGGGATAGATTTTAAAAGGAGCGTGCGCGGCATACATGTGTGCGTGTTACCCGGCGTGCACACATGTACACCCGATTTTATAACTTGCATGTGCAGGCAGCGCAAGTTATAAAATCAGGGGTCGGCACGCGTAAGGGGGTGCACAATTGTGCACTTTGCGCACGCCGAGCTGTGCTGCCTTCCCCCGTTCCCTCCTAGGCCGCTCCGAAATCAGAGTGGCCTGTGAGGGAACTTCCCTTCCCCCTAACCTGACCTTCCCACCCCTTCCCCTATCCTTTCCTTCCCCTAGCCCTACTCTAACCCCCCCAAAAAATGTTATTTACCTTTTGCGCCTGCCTCTGGGCAGGCGAAAGTTGCGCGTGCCGACAGCCTGCTGGCACGCAATCCTCTAACACAGTGGCAATGGCCGTGCTATTGGAGGCCTCTGGCCTCACCCCTGCCCCACCCCAGACCGTCCCGTTCCTGCCCCGGACCGCCCCTTCTGTAAAGCCCCAGGACTTACACACGTCTTGGGGCTTTACACGCATTGCCAGGCCTTTTTAAAATAGGCCCAGCGTGCATAGACCCAGTTACATGCGTAAATCTTTTACAATCCATCCCTATATGTGCATAATTTTATATACATATATGGTACACAATTTAGGAGAATAAATAGAAGGTCCAATTAAGGTACGTAAGTTAGGCATCTATTTTCAATTGAACTTAGGCACTTAAGTTATGTACTGAATATAAAATTAGGTGCCTATGTTATATACTGAAAATGGACACCTACATTTAAGAGCTCAGCTTTTATTGAATATGGGCTTCATAGTGTCTAATAGCTCAATATTCCATGACGTAGTCAGCAACAAATTTATCAAGGAAAAGTTACATCCATAACTGCCCTGCCTATTGAGCAGGACTTATGCTCACAAGTGTTTTGCTGAATATAGTTGGATAAAGTTACATTTATGTGGATGAAGTTAGGACTGCAATCTTTCTGACCAGACTTGTGTGTGTAACTTTCCCCAGGCAATACTAAATATGTGCACGTACGAGGTAAAATTAAGCCCTGTCCTGGAATGCCTCCATCGATGCCCCTTTCTGATAAATTTTAAATGCACAAAACGTTCTGTGACAAAATTCATCTGGTTGATGGTAAAAATTGTCAAAACTTGTTTTTTTTGTGCACGTATCTCAAAAAGTTATCCACAAAAAGGCTTAGAATATGGACCTCAATATTTCTGATTGAAAGTATTGTATTGTTCTTGAGGCCTCATCATAGTAGCAATATTAGCACACTATACAAAATGGAAATATATCTATCTAGGTAGTAATGATAAATGATCTTGTTTATAACAATTAAAGCATGACCCTTTCAAGCTAGTATTTCAGCAGCTAATATTTCCACACTCATTGAATAGAGGGAACATGATTTTGAAGATTTCATGCTCTGTTTTAGTTGTGTGGCCTTGATGATAATAATTAAAGATTTGATTGATTCCAGGTACTCATTCATTCCTGATCAAGTATCCCAGAGAGCCATATTTGTAATCCACCAGATCTGGACCATAATGAATAAAATTCACTTCATCCTGCATAAGAAGTCATTTGTGACTTCTGCCTCTCCTGGTACTTTGAAATGTAAAGCTATTTGTGCTTCCAAGTGTACTGGATATCTGGCTAATGAACTAAAATATGATATTGAAACATACGCAGTAAACAGTATCACTTTAAGCAAACAGTGGGTAGAGAAACATAGGAACGGTAACTTTTTTAAAAAGGAGCGCAGGCATACATGAGTGTGCATTTGCCTGCACACACCCAGGGATGCAGCTATTTTATAACATATGTGCATATATTTGCACATATAGGGGTAGAGTTTAAAAGGGTTACGCACATAAATTATGCGTGTAACCCTTTCAAAACCCCCCTGTGCGCACCAAGCCTATTTTGCATAGGCTTGGCGGCACGCACAAGCCCTGGGACGCACGTAAGTCCTGGGACTTTGCTAGGGGGGTGTTTCAGGGGCGTGTCGGGGGTGGCGCGACGTTTGGGGCATTCCGGGGGGCGTGTTGAGGGTGTGGTGCCGGCCTGGGGGCATTTCAGGGGCGTGGCCGAGGCCTCCAAAATCGCTCCCGGGCCGGGGAATCGCGTGGCGGCGGCCAATCGGCGCAGGTGTAACTTTCACGATAAAGGTAGGGGGGTGTAGATAGGGCTGGGGGGGGGTTAGGTAGGGGAAGGGAGAGGAAGGTGGGGGGAGGCCGAAGGAAAGTTCCCTCCGAGGCCGCTCTGCTGCAATAACTTTTTCACACTTTGCGGTAAGTACCACAATTGTTGCAATTCCTATCTACAACCACTGGGGAGAGGGAGGGAGGGAGGGAGAGAGAGAGAACCTAGTTATAAGGCCCTCATAGTAGTTAGGTATTAATACCTCTATATGAGGCCTACCTAATTACTTGAGGTGAGGTTTAGGTAGGAGTGTAGGGGTTAGGGGCCACTTTGCCATTCAGAGTGAGATGTATGAACAGAACAGTACACTCTTGTGAAGATTTGCTGTTGAGAGAACATTGTAGAAATCTCATCTTTGGGTGAGTTTCCTCACTCCGAAGGACAGCAAATCTTCACAAGAGTGTACTGTTCTGTTCATACGTCTCACTCTGAATGTCAAAGTGGCCCCTAACCCCTACACTCCTACCTAAACCTCACCGAGTTACTAGGTGGGCCTCATATAGAGGTATTAATACCTAACTACTATGAGGGTCTTATAACTAGGTTCTCTCTCTCTCTCTCACTTACCGCAAAGTGCAAAAACGTTATCGCATTCTGCGGTAATACCTATGCAAAGTGCTAAGACAGCACACTTTGCATTAAATAGGCTATTATCATAAAACACAGCCCTTTTCCTATCACATGCGATATTTAATGCATTTTGATATATCCAGGCCTTAGAAAGGCGGAAGAGAAATTGCAAATTAAAATTAAATTAAATTTGGCACTTCAGATTTCTAAACTGATCTTGAAATCAGCATTTATATTTTTTATTCATTGACTAGAGGACGTTGATATTAACAATGATGGAGCAATCTTCTCACATAAACAAGAGATTCTAGAAAAAACATTTTGAATATCCTCTATCTCTGTTTCTCCAGCCAGTCCTGGAGTACCTCTTAGCCACTCCAGTTTTCACAATATCCACAGTGAATATGAATGAGATAGAACTGCATACAATGTCCCCTTTGCATGCAAATTTATCTCATGTACATTCAATATGGATTTACTGAAAACCAGACTGATTAGGGGTTACTTCAAGACCAGTTTGAAAAGAATTTCTGTATCTGTATCAGTTTGAAAATAATTTCTGTATCTGTATCAGGAAGATTAAAGTCAATTTCAGAATGAAGACTTGATAACTTAAAATGTTTAAGTTATGTTTCTTTTCCTGTTTTTCAGTCACCAGAAGAAATTGAAGATATTTCTGACCTTGAAGAAGACAATGAAACTCACAGTCATACCAGTATTCATAGTGAAGGGAAAACAGATAGGGTAAGCATGAGACTGAGTCAATCAACTGAATATTCTGGGGAAAGGGGAGGCTATTCTGATTAGATGGGTTCCATCTCAACCAGAATGAAACAGGCTACTGACATTTATTTTTATAAAGGAGCTAAAGCAGCTTTTAAACTAGACCATGGGGAACACAGTATCACAGAAGTACATGGTTCAGATGGAGGTATCTTCCAAAACAGGGAAATAGAATATACTAGTAGGGAGATTGTGGTTATGGCAAATATAGCCCAGAAAGTTGTAGACAAAGAGCACACAGATGTGTATGACTCTATATGCCTGTATCACTTGCTAATAAGAAGGTTGTAAATACAAAGAGAAATGAAAGTACAAATAAAAAGCATACCTTAAAATGTCTGAATGTGAATGCCAAAGTCAGACTAGTAAGACAGGTGAGCTAGAATGTAGGTCATTATACTGAGGATATAGACATTACAGACATTTCAGAGACATGATAGAAGGAGGATAACCAATGGACACAGTGATAGCAGGGTACAAAATTATATTGACTTGATAGGGCAGATCAAATTGGTGGACAGGTGGCACTAGCATAGATTATGTAAAAGATGGCATAAAGAAAAGCATGATAAGAATGCTGCAGGAAACAAAATTCACCATGGAATCCCTATGGATAGCAATTCCATGTATAATGGGTAAGAGTATAGTAATGTATGTATCCTACTAGCCACCTGGCCAAGATGAAGAAACAGACTGAAACACTATACAATTAAAAAAGCAAGTACATTTAGGAACAAAATAATAATGGGAGATTTTAATTACCCTGGTGTTGATTGTTCTATATCTTATGAGGAGATGCTAAGGAAGTTAGGTTTTGAGTTGTCTTAAATGACTGTTTCATGGATCAGCTGGTCCTAGAACCAACAAGAAGGTCCACTACTTCAGACCTAATTCTCAGTGGAATACACAATCTGGTATGGTAACTTGAGCAGTAGTGGCTTGAGAACTGCCAGAAGAAAAAGGAGGCAGACTTTGGCTATTCCTTAAGTGCATCTTATTTACAGTGAAATTGGGAAAAGTGCACAGCAAAACAAACAAAACAGGCAGATCATCTTGGAGTTCAGGACTTACTCTCGAACCTGAAACATACCAAGTCTTCTCATATGGTGGGTCTCTATCTGTTCCCTGAGGCCTGTTTAATAATAAGCCCTGAGGTCTTAAACTCTGATAAGGGCTCCACTCTTCACCCAGAATTCCCTGTGGTTCTTAGCCTTAAGGAGGGCCGGGCGAGATAGCTGAGCCTGGTCCTTCAGTGTAGCCTGAGGCAGTTTTTTGTACACTCCTTTACTTTGGTCAGGGTCGACCCTATCGCAAATGGTGCTTTGGGCAAAAAATCACTCCCACCCCCACTTGATGGTGCCTTTCCCAATTGATGGCATCCCCCCCCCCCCCCCCAGCCCTCTCTTCAGCCATGATGGGCTGGGATCTGCCACAGCCACCAGGCCTGTCTTTGAACACAGCAGGATGGGATCCACTGTGGTCACATCATTATGGGATGGGTGCCCAAGGCGCCCCCCCCCCCCCAGCTCTTAACATGTTGGGCAACTGCCCAGCTCACCCACCCCAAAATCTGACCCTGACTGTGGTAGAGCTGCTAAGTAATAGCAATCTTAGTGCAATCCAATTTGACATAATCAGTAGAGGGAGAACATGAAATAAAATTACTGCTGTAGCATATAACTTTAAATAGTCCAGAGGAAGTGCTGATTCCAGAAATTGTATCTGCTGGTGTTTTCTTAAGGAGTTAGGAAGTAATTTTCAAAGAGTTACGTGCATAAAAATTAGCATATATACATGCAAGAAACCTGTACTCACATAATTGCTATTTTAAAGAGGTAAAAATTATGTGCATGCTTTACATTTTAAAGGTAATTTTCAAAGGAGTTACATGCGTAAATGTAACATATCGTAGCAATTTTCAAAAGCAATGATATAGTAAGGTGCAGGAAGGAGGTTCTAGAGGCTAGATTTAGGCACTTAGGTAGGAAATTGAAGTCCAGAACTTCCAGGGTGGAATTCTCTAAAATGATCCCAATTCCATGTGCAGAATCCCATGTGGTTCATCGGCCAACATCTATTGACTACAAAATATGGCTATATCAATTTTTAAAAAATTAATTTTCACTCAGTGATCTTAGACATACAGAAGTCCATATTCAGAAACTTTTAGTCAGATAACTCAGAAGTTATCCAGTTAAATGAATATTTGGGCAATTATCTGGCTAAATTCTAGCTGGATAACTTTTATCCAGCTAAAATTTGGCTGGATAAGTCAAGGGCATTCCGGGTGCATAACAAGGAGGAGTTAAAATAGCTGGATAAGTTATCTAGCTAAGACATATTTATCATTTTGCTATAAATTTCGCATGAATAGTGCCTGTAATTAAAAAAAAAAAAAGGTTGTGGTTAGGGTAATTTTCCTGATACTGCATTGTGAGTTAAAGTTATTGCACTTGTAGTATTTTCACATTGAGAAGTGCCTAGACATTCATTTCTTGTGTTTTGGGGGAGGAGAGAGAGAGTGAGAGAGATGGAGTGAGAGAGAGAGAAACTCTTTATAAGGCTTCATATAAGTAAATTATTTATACCCCTGTAATAGGGGCCACTTGCAACTCGGGGTAAGGTTTTGCGGGATGGATAGGTTCTAGGGGCAGTTTTACATGCACAGTCATACGGACAACAGAACAGTTACCATTATGTGATTTGGAGTGATGAAAGGTACACTAGGGATGTGCAATCGTTTTTGCTGAATTGGAAAATTTCAAAGAAATAGTCCAATTCGGCATGGGTCGGAGGACCTGAATCCTGAGATGGATTTTCCCCAAACTTTTGGGAAAATTCGTTGTTCTGGTTAGTGCAGGGGGAGGGGTCTATTTATTAAAAAAAAAAACAAAAAACCCAAACACACCCCAACCCTTAACATTTAGTTAATTACAACCCCCCACCATCTAAGATGGCCCGTGCCATCTTAGAAAATGGCACGGGCCATCCATTGCTCCTTCCATGTGACAGGGGCCAATCAATGGCACTGGTAGCCCCTGTCACAAGGTAAGGGCAAAGGGCCACCGGCACCATTTTGTTTATTGCCAGCCGACAGCCTGAGTGCGGGAGATCACTCCCGGGACCCCCGCTGGACCACCAGGGACTTTAATCAAGTTTTGGGGGGCTCAGGAGGGTTGGGGGGTTGTAATTAACTAAAATTGAAGGGTTGGGGTGGGGGTTTGACAAAAATTGCTGAGAAAAAAAAACGACCCATTAGAAACCAAAGTTTTCCACAGGTCACCCGACCCGTATCCTGACAGAAAAAAATGAAGCACATCCCTAAGGTACACAAAGATGAGATTTGTACAATGTACTCTTGACCTAGCTTGATGCACTCTCTAGCTGCTATTAAGCTAGGAATATAGTACAATGTACAAATCTCATCTTTGTGTACCTTTCATAACTCCGAATCACAGAAAATCTTCACTGATGGTAACTGTTCTCTTCGAAAATAAAACAGGTGATGGTGAAGATTCAAAAAGACAATTCCAAAAATAAAGAATCTTCACAGTGTAAAGAATTCCAAATAATTGCAAGTTTAAGGATGTTTAAAAGGAGGAAAAAGACCTCAGAGCCTCAACACCAGTTTCACAAAAGGAACTCAATGGTATATTTATTTATTTTTATTTATTTAAGGTTTTTTTATACCGGCATTCATGAACTCGTTCACATCATGTCGGTTTACAGAAAACAGGGGTGCGGATAATACAACCAAAAAACATAAATAACGTGATGAAGAGAAGCAGTTACAATTAACAAGGGCTAATGAACTGGGAATGTAAGAAATAGAAAGAGATAGAGGAGAATAATTATGTACAAAAGTTCAATATAAATATGGTGTCTCATATGTACAGTCTCTGAGTAGAGAGTTTGTTTATGGTGCATATTAGGTAGAGTTCGAGAAGGCTTGCCTGAAAAGCCATGTCTTGAGTCTTTTCCTAAAGGTTAGGAGACATGGTTCGTTTCTGAGTTCTGGAGGGATGGAGTTCCATAACTGTGGGCCTGCGGTGGAAAGGGCTCGGTCTCTTAAGGTGCTGTGATTAGTGGTTTTCGTGGGTGGAACAATGAGGCATCCTCTGTAGGCTTCCCTGGTCGGTCTTGTGGATTTGTGGAAGCGGGGAGGAATTTGTAGATCGATTGTGGTATGTTGGTGAATGATTTTGTATATCAAGGTGATGGATTTATAAATGACTCTGAAATGAATTGGTAACCAGTGGAGGTCTTGTAGCACTGGGGAGATATGGTCTCTTTTCTTAGTGTTTGTCAGTAGACGGGCTGCTGCGTTTTGGACCATTTGGAGCGGTTTTGTGTATGAGGAGGGGAGGCCAAGTAAAGTGGAGCAGCAGTAGTCCAATTTTGAGAAAATGAGGGCTTGGAGGATGGTTCTGAAGTCTTTGGCATGGAAGAGTGGTCTTATCCTTTTTAAAACTTGCAGTTTATAGAAACAGTCTTTGGTGGTTTTATTGATGTGGGCTTTGAAGTTTAGTTTATTGTCGATTAGCACACCTAGATCTCTTACATGAGTGGTTTGTAGGTTGTTTGGCAGAGAGGTTGTGAGATTGTTATCAGGAGTTATGAGTAATACTTCAGTTTTGGTGGAGTTTAGTACCAGATTGAGGCTGTTGAGGAGGTTTTTGATTTCTAGGTGACAGGATTCCCAGTATTCAAGGGTTTTTGAGTATGATTCTTTGATGGGGATCAGGATCTGGATGTCATCTGCATAGAGAAAGTGTATTAACTTGAGGTTGATGAGGAGTTGACATAGTGGTAGGAGGTAAATATTAAAGAGTGTAGGGGATAAAGAGGAACCTTGTGGGACTCCGATGGTCGAGTCGTGGCGTGATGATTCTTTATTCTGGATTTTTACCTTGTAGCCTCTGTTGGTTAGGAACGATTTGAACCAGGAGAGCGCTAAACCAGAGATTCCTATCGCAGCTAGCAGTTTGATGAGGATAGCGTGATTTACGGTATCGAAAGCTGCTGAGAGGTCCAAAAGGATCAATAGAAAGGATTGACCTTTGTCTGTACCTAAGATGAGTAGGTCTGTTAGGGAGGTAAGTAGGGATTCTGTGCCCCTATTTTTGCGGAATCCATGCTGTGAGGCGGATAGAATTTTGTTGTCTTCGATGAAGTCCGATAGTTGGGCGTTCACAAGCCTTTCCATAATCTTAGCTATGATAGGGAGATTAGCTATTGGACGGTAGTTGTTGGGGTCTTTTAGGTCCAGGTTGGGTTTTTTTAAAAGAGGTTTGAGTGAGGCTTGTTTGAGGTCTTCTGGGAAGGAACCTTGGGATAGCGAGCAGTTGATGATGTCTGCTAATGTTTTGGATATGGTGTCTGGTATTGAGAGGAGAAGTTTTGAGGGAATATGGTCCGCTGGGTGCGAAGATGGTTTCATTCTTTTAAGGATGGTTTGGATTTCGGAAGACGAAGTGGGTTCAAACATTTCAAGATGAATGTTTTTGATGTGAGGCATTAGGGCTGGAGTTAGAGGGATGATATTGGAGGGAAGTTGAGTAAGAAGATTTGTGATTTTGTTTTGAAAGAAGATGGCGAGTTCATCTGCTTTAGCTTGAGCTTGGTTACTAGGGCATTCTGGTGAGGGTACTTGGGTTAGGGAGGAAACATAGGAGAATAGAGCTTTTGCATCAAAGACTAAGTTGTGGATTTTGGAGGCAAAAAAGTCTCTTTTTGATTTGGAGGTGCTGGCCTTGTATTGTTGTAGCGAGCGTTTGTAGGCTGAGAGTGTGCTAGCAGTAGGACTTTTCCGCCAGTTGGATTCCATTTGTCTTAATTTTTGTTTTAGCCTTCTAAGATCGTCGGTGAACCATGGTTGTTTTTTGGAGGCGTCTGGGTGGGATTTTTTTGTTGTTAGAGGGCAGAGCTTATTGGCTATGGATTCTGTGATGGAGTTCCATGATCGTAAGGCCGTATTGGGATCGGTGAGAACAATAGTGGGAAGGTGTTTGGTCAGCTGATTGGTGAGGTCGTCGGGGTGACAAGGTTTCCTGTAATTAAAGGAGGGAGTAGGTGGATGAGGAGCAGTAGATTTTTCCAATGCGAATGAGGTAGAAATCAGGGAGTGATCCGACCAGGGTATCTTCGTATTTTTTGGTGGGGAAGACGATTTTATGCCTTTGTTGATAAAGATCAGGTCCAACGTATGTCCTGCTTTATGTGTCGGGTTATTGACTATTTGGGTAAAGCCCATCGCTGAGAATGCTAGAAGGAGAGTTTGGCAGCTAGTTGAGAGAGCTGAGTTATCCATGTGGAGATTGAAATCTCCTAGTATTATTGCTGGGGCGTCCAGGTTTAGGAAGGTTGTGGTTATTTCGATGATGGGTGAGACGTCGGCTTCTAAGAGTCCTGGGGGGGCATAGATGAGAAGTATTTGAAGTTGGTGTGATGTGAAGAATCCAATTTCAAGTTTGGTATCGGAGTGGATCGGATGTTGTGAGAATTTGAGGTCTTTTTTAGTTGCAAGTAGGATTCCTCCTCCCCTCTTTTTCAGTCTAGGCAGGGAGAAGATGTCGTAGGTTAGCGTCGGTAGTTGGTTTAATATTGCAGTATCTGAGGGTTTCAACCATGTTTCAGTTATTGCGCAAATATCTGGTTTATCGTCAGTGAGGTAGTCGTTGAGGATTAGTGATTTTTTGGTTATAGATTGCGCATTGAATAGCGATAGGGTGAATAGGGAGAGGCCTAGTAGTTGGGTTATCGGAGCTATTAGGATTGGTGTGAGTGTTTTAAGGTTGCGAAGGTTTGCTTGTCTGGTTGGATTTCTTTTCTGTGCGAAATAGTGAGGTGTGATTGGGATTGCAAATGTTGGATGCATTTTAGAGGCTAGGTCCATTTTAATTGTGGGTGTTGTTATAGAAGATGCTGTGTTTGTTTGAGTGGAGTTGTATGTGAGGTTGTTTCAATCATCGGTCTTAAAAAAACCTCCAGCCCCCTATTTCATTGCTTTATTCAGAAAAAAAATATTTATATGAGACAATGAAAATTTGAGAAGGAAAACAATTTTTGACCCAATTAAAGTCTCCCAAAAAGATGTATCTTTTTTCCTCTCTTAATCTTCTATGCTCAATGAATACACTGTATCAAACATATGGGAGGCATAGAATCCAAAATAGTATTAATTGTCACTTATCTTGCATAGCCTTCTCCTTGCATAACCTTCTCCTTTATGTGCAGACATTAGTCTGTGTCCCATGTCTCATCTTAAGCAGGGGCAGGATAATCAATGCAGAAAACCAGTTCGTGTGACAGCTGCAGAAGCTTACTCATGAAGGAGCAGCTTGTTCAAAAGAGCCGACATTAGCTAATGTTTTGCCGACAGGCTGTTTCAAGGCTGGAAACTCCACAACGATTTCTTACATCCATACGATTTTCTCTCCAGCAGACCTCTGCTACTGATTTTCACTGAAACATTCTTAAACTTGTAATTATTTGGAATTCTTTACATTGTGAAGATTCTTCATTTTTGGAACTGTTCTGTTTGTACATATGACTGTGCATTTAAAACTCCCAGAACTCATCACACCTCCACAAACCTCTCCCCGAGTTGCTAGTGACCCTTCTTACAGTGGTATAAATAGTTGACTATTATGTGTGCCTCCCCAAAGGTACCCCCTCTCTCTCTCACTCTCTTTAACTTGCTCTCTCTCTCTCCCTCCATCTCTCTCCTCATTTTAATTTACTCCACTCAGTTCAGAAAAACGTTGAAATTTGAACTCGCATCTCGTAATGCATTATTTATTCTGGATGTTATGGTGTTATTGTGGGCGATAATGCAATAACATGATTTGATAAATGACCCCCTAAGTTTAGTCATCCCATAGATATGTTCTAAAGTTAGCCAAATAATCTTATCCGGCTGACTTTAGGATAGCTGGATATGTTTAGTGAAGCAGTCGCTCCACTGGATATATAGGCTAACTGGCTAATTTTAAAAGGAACGCATGTATTAATTTTATATTGTATGCGCAAGTACACACCTATGATTTAAAATACCCCTGCCACGTGTATGTGTGCAGCCTTCCTTTACTCAGGTATTTTAATAATATGCTTGTACAAGTGACTGTATAGAGAGAGAGAGAGAGAGAGAGAGTGAGAGAAAAAGAGAGAACCTCTGTAATAGACAATATGATATTCTATATATCTCCCACCTTAAGAAGGGCACGTTGAACTCAGGGTATGTTTTGGATGGGGGTGCAGTGTGTTATTATTTAGGAGAGTTGTGGGTGGATCCTTGGGCTGGTGGCAGATGACCACGCCCTGGGGGAAGATCCCAAGAGGGACCACCGGTCAGGCTCAGAGATAGGAGACAGACACACACTAGTTCTTTTATTAGATAGTATACTGAACCACCAGAGGTGGCAGTAGTGAGCTGGAATGCCCGGCTGGGCTGTAGTCCCTCAGATACTGGAACAGCAATCCCAGGATGGCTGAGCTGTAGAGAAACTGAGATATAGTGAGTAGGCAGGGTATGCAGAGTTCATGGACAGAACCTGATGGTAATACTCACACAATGTCTCATAGAAGCCCAGGAGCTGGAATGAAGTAGGCCCTCGAGGAGCGAGTACCTGGATCCAGGGAAAGCTCTGAGAGAGCGATGGTAACTCACAGATGTAGTAGGCAGCGATGACTTCAGGCAGAAGTGAATTCCGAAGAAGTCCGAGGAGCAAGTACCGGTTCCAGACTGCAACCTACAATGTAAGAGAGAACGAGGCCCCCAAGGAGCGGGTACCCCTGGTTAGTCTGAGGAGGCAGAGTAGCATAGATAGAATGAATCCTTATCCTTGCTAACTCGAGTTGTTGGCAATTCAGAGACCTTTAAATATCGGAAGTGGATGATGTCATCTCAGGGGGACGCCCCTGAGGTTTGCGCCACTTCTGGTACTTGAGGCGGGGCTGCGCTGTGCGCGCGCCCCTAGGCATCAGATCAACATGGTGGATTGCAGCGTCAGGCCGGTCCGGGGATGCCGGACAAGGACTGCCAAAAGACACCGCGGCAGCCAGCCTTCCATCAACCCCGGAGGGAGTCGCCAATGCAGTAAGGTGGACAGAGTGGAGACGTCGGGCAGCGACGGTCGCAACACAGTGTTACAAGGGTCTACAAACCCTTGCACCCTAGGCAGAATAATATAACACAATCCCCCCCCCCCAGAAAAAGCCATCCTGAATTGAAAGCACCCCTCTTACAGTGGGAGATATATAGATTGTCATATTCTCTCTCTCTCTCCCTGGTGTTCTTAAAATTCAAAATTTCCAGACTTGTTCCTCATCAGGACCTGCAATAAAGTTACGCAGGTAATATGCCAATGCAAAATTTGTGGTTACTCCTTTTCTGCCTCCTTATTCTTGACGCGCACACAGGTATATATGTGCGTACTTCCCAACTTCTGAAAATTTGCGTTACTCCTGCGCAGCCGGGATGCACGCTTATGTGACCGGTTTTGGGCTAGCAATGTTTTCAAAATCTACCTTTAAGTTAGACGGATAAGTTTACCCAGCTAATTTGCCAAGCCGCATAGCAGCTGGACCTCATAGAGAATGATCAGGAAAATAGTTATTTACTCATGTAAACTAGCTGTCTGTAAATTACTCTTCTTCAATATGACTGAAAGAATGTATGGTGTTCAACAATATCCATACTTCTAGCAACATTAAGAGGAGACATTCCTGAGAGTATGATTTGGTCAGGGATGGAAAATAATGCACATATATTGCATTCAGCTCTATTCATATTATTTTCCAAAAGTAGGAAGTGTAAAGCCCAAGAGTACTTTGTACTCTTGGCAAGTTTCAGAGTGAATGCACACAATCATTTCTTTGAAAAGTGATGCAAAATCTGCCTGTAAAAAAACACCCAAGTTTTTGTCTCAATTTGGACAGTCTGAAAATTGTCCCAGTGGTAGACAATATATAATTTGTAAGTGAAATTGTTACTTTTTAGGCAACGATGACACAACTGCCAGAAAAAGAAAAGGAAAAGATTGCTGAGCAAGTTGCTGACTTCAAGAAAGTCAAGAGTAGATTGGATGCTGAGATTGAAGTATGGGATGAGACCAGCAATGATATCATTGTCCTCGCAAAAAAGATGTGCATGATTATGATGGAGATGACAGATTTCACAAGGTAATCAATCCAAAAGTTGATTTTTTTTTAAACTTTTAGTTTATCAATTTTTAACTACAATACAGCCTAGAAAAATATCTTGTACAGAGTTGCATGGAAATGCATAAATACATTTGCTAAACAAAAAATACTAGAGGTAAATAAGTAAAAATTCAATACATACCAGGTCACAAGAAGAGGCTAGGAATACACAAATCCAGGAAAAAAACTACGGCATAAATGTGGTATTAATCCATGAAGGAAAACAAAGGGACATCTGCATTAGAGCCAATAGCCTAATTTAAATGAAAAAAAAAAAGGGAGGTAACTTAAGCTGACAAAGTAATGTAGGAAAGAGAATAATAATTAGGTCCTATAAAGTCTTGAAGATCCATATTCAGTAAGCTGGTGAGCAGACAAGTTACCTGACTAAAACTGGCTGTATAATAGGGATGTGGAGAGGCAAATTTTTATTTCACTTTGTTTCTTTGTTTTGTAGGTCACCTCCATTCATTTCATTAGTTTCAAATGAAAAAAAAAAATCATTCTTAATTTCATTTGTTTTTTCATTTTCCAATAAAGTCAATGTGGGTAGCAACATAGCCTATTTTGAGCTTCAAAATTGGAGTTTTCAAATCAATTCTAATGAAGCTTGTGGGTAGACAATTGCAAAAGAGGGAAGAGAACTCCAAGGCACCAAGACCGTGGCAAAGTGGCACCAAAAGTAGCTTGAATATCTCAGGGCAGCGATTCTCAACTGCTGCGTCGTGATATACCACTGTGTCGCACAAGCACAAGTTAGTGTGTCTCCACTTCTGTGGCCTGAATACCAAGCTCCCTGACCTCCTGCTGATGCGGCTAATCTCCTGCGGAATGCCAGGATCTCCTCCTGTGCCTGGGCTGTCAGCATTTTCAAGCCCAGGTGGAACAATAACGGTAGTGCCAATTGCAGCACTAAGCAGCCACCTAGAAAGAATACCTGGGGGGGGGGGGGGGGCGTGCACATGCGGTATGGCTTCTCCTTATTGGCATGGCCCAGAAGAGGAAGTGAGATGGACCCACGCGCAAACAAGAGGCCATGTGAAAGGGGCTGGGACTGGTTGAGGAAAAAGAGCAAAGTGAGCCAAATTTGAAGAGGCACAGCATCATCCCCTGCGGCCCCGAGAAAGAGAATGAATCCTGTTGGCCACAGAGGTTGGAGGAGAACAGGTTGATGCTGCTGCTGTTGCCAGACTCACTTACATAAACACACACACACACACAGGCAGACAGACAGACTGTGTGTGTGCGTGTGTGGTGTGTGTGTATACGTGAGACTGAGCATGTAAGAGTGAGAGACAGCTTGCGTGCGTATGTGTCTGTGCGATACTGAGCATGTGAGAGTGAGAGACAGCATGTGTGTATGAGTGAGTGAGTGAGAGAGACTGAGCATATGTGTGGCACCTTGTAGGTGTGTGTGTCTGTGTAAGACTGAGCATGGAAAGTGAGAGACAGCATATATGTGTGAGTGAGAGAGACTGAGCATGTGAGAGTCAGAGACAGTGTGTGTGTGTTTTGTATGAGTGAGACTGAGCATGTGAGAGTGAGGGAGAGTGTATGTTCATATAACCGGTGTGATATGTACAGTGAACATCGGTATAGAAAAACAAATAAATAAATAAAATAAATATATGAGCGAGTGAGGAGAAAGTTTATGAGCAACAACCCTCTTCCTCTCCTCTTGCTAATCTAAGACAATCTCAGGGCACCCAAAAATCAAAAGTTCTTAGGACTGGAGAACAGGGGATTTTTTAAAATCCTTATTAATTTTATTATTGGATGTTTGTGTCTGCTGTTCTGAAATGTTTTTATTTTTTGGTGTTTGAAGCATTTTTATGAGTTTTTAATTGTTGGAAGTTTTTCTATCATTCAGGGGCATGATAGTCAAAGTGGGTTTGGTGCTATTTAGCTGGATAAGCGGGACTTATGCAGCTAAGTAGTGACTACTGAATTTTCCGCCTATGTTTAGCAGCTGCCTCTTAGCCATATAAGTCCGTTATATGGCTAAAAGTCCCTTACATGACTAAAAGTTACATGCAAAAATTGTAGGGGTGTACTGGATCAGGAGTAGAGTGAATATGACAGCTAACCACTAATATTCAGAGTTAGCCACATAAGAATATGTGTAAGTTTAGATGCACCAGAGAGCAGGTCTAAACTTAGCTGGGTAGACTTATCCAGCTAAGTGCGTATATACACGCGTATATTCAGTGGCTTCACTGTGCCGCTGAATATACTTTGTAAATTAACCGGATAAGTTCTAACCAGCTAACTTACTCACACAACTTTGAATATCACCCCCCAATTGTTTTATTACTATTGATATTATATTTCTTGATTTTAGAGCTTGATTTTTTTTCTGGGGAATGGTGATTCTGTTTTTCTTTTGTTGTAGTGAAAATAGTCTGGCTTGTTATGGTTTCCAGTTCAGTTTTTGTCTGCACGTTTCTATTTCTATTTATGGTTTCTTTATTCTTTATTTGGTGAGAGTCTGTCTGTGTTCCACATGTGTGACCGAGGTGAGGTATTCTGCTAGTGTGTAGTTTCTGTGTACGGTTCTATAGTTCTATTTTCCTAATAGAAAGCGTATTGGTATTTTAGGGCCCGGGTATAATATTAGCATTGATGCCTTTTCATAGGTAGGGTTGTTATTGTTTGTGTGCTGGCAGTTAGTGTTGTTTTGGTATTGAGGATTACTATATTGCTATTATAATTCTTTTACCCGTGACATTTTAAGTGCTAATAATATCAAGACCTCATTTTGAGTGCTAATTTATTTACCCGTAATTCTTTTACCCGTAATTCTTTTACCCGTGACATTTTGAGTGCTAATAATATCAAGACCTCACTGCACAATGTTAATATCCATAAAGAGACATCACTGCACAATGTAAATAAGTTACCTCTGTAAATTTTTACGCTACTATCCTTATTTCCTTTCTCTCCCAGTTCTACAACCTTGTTTTATTGTAACTTTTGCTTCCGTTGCACTTGTTAAAAGAACAGTTTTTGCACCCCCTGTTATATGTAAACCGGCATGATATGATCTTATCATGAATGCCGGTATAGAAAAACCTTAAATAAATAAATAAATAAATAAATAAGTGTCTTTTATTTATGTATTTATTTTCATTTTTGCAGCATTTTCTGGTTTGCACCACAACTGTCCATGTAAATATAATATAAATGTTGTAAGTGATTTTTTTTTTTAATCTCAAATTGTACTTTTAATGTCATTTTTCATGGAAAATCCATTATAAATGCATCATCTTTAATTGTGTGTGAGGAGGAGGGGTAGGTGCCCAAGGCTGTATGGTTCACAAGGCAGACTTCTTCACCTACCGGGCCTAGTAGGACACAGCTCTTGTCCTCCATCCCTGCCGAAGCCCATTGAAAAATGGCAATTCTCTTTTTCTTCCGGGCCACTGATAATTGATTCTGTCTTTCCCTGCTGGGCCCGAAGGTGAAACAGAAGAAAAAAGGTTGGTGGCTCTGTGGGGTACAGAGAATGCAGCTTGTACAAAAGTGTGAGTAATTTCTGTTCAGAGAGAGTACTCATCTTTCCCTTGTGTCATTCTTAACAATAAAAGTAATACTGAGGCTTTTTTTTAGTTCAGCTGTGCATTGTTGTGAGCAGTGTGTTACACATGTGAGCACTGTCCATCAGGTGTGTCACAACTGGAAAAAGTTTGAGAACCACTGGCCTAGGGTACCATAAAGGGGCAAAAGGATACCAGTTAGTGGCATGCAGTCGGGGCCTTCATGAGAGTCAGTGAATCTCCTGTCCCAGACTTCTTTTTTTTTTATATTATTTTAGTTTGTATTTTATCACATCCAAGCCAATCATGGAGGCCAGAGATGGAGCAGCCTATTGGAAGTTCCCGCATAACTTAGTAGGCTGGACATGCTGGTTACATGGTGTTCTCCCAGCTCTTGCTTGGTGCGTTGTTTCACTGTTATGTTCCCATATTCTGGTGGTGACTGAGCAGCATGCACATTTGGCCTTCTGCTGCTTTAGGATCCTATGCTGGCCGTGCCAATTATGTATTTATTTAAAAGATTTTTATATACCGCTTATAACAGAAAAACAGTGTAAAGCTGGCCCGACACATCTTTTCCTTTCCTGACTGCTGTGCTATGGGTCCCAGGGACTACACTCTGTTGTGTTGCACTGCTGGTCCCATGGTGGCTCAGCTCAGCAGTCCATTTCCACTTTGCCACCTTCTTTGGTTGCTTCCTGTCTCTCTTATTTAAGATAGAGGGACTGAAAGCTGCACTGTGCAGGTGCTTTATATACTGAGAGACCTTCATTTTGAGTTTTTATTTTATTTTGCCTGGGAATTTTGATGTTATAACAAAAAGCATATCATCAGTGAGTTTCCCAGGCAAAATAAAATAAAAACTGAAAAAGAAGGTCCTAATCTATTAAATCAAATACACACATCATTTCATCTATTACAGTTCTAAGCAAATGTAGTTATTGCAATGCTATAGCTGAATAATTTCTCATATTCCTCTTTATCCTTTTTGCTTTCAATAAAAACTAAAAAAAAACGAGATGGAGACAATCTGGTCCAGTGGTCATTTTACTAAAAAATGAAACCAGCACCATCAATACCACAGTATACAAACTGAGCACAACCTTGTGTAGTGCTTGCCATTTTCCGTAGGAAACAGGATTGCAAACCAAATCATCTCTCAAGATAATAAATCTTCACCAAACCTTCACAGAAACCTGAGGATGAAACAAATAATAAAAAAGAAATAGAACTCCATAAAATTCAAGGATAAAAGAGGTAAATGCCATATAACTCCAGAGATGCCACATACTAGGATCTATCTGAATACTCTAGTAGAGATAAAATAATCTTACAGTTACATTATTCATTGCCTGCCTGCCAAAAAATCCTTCATGACCTAACACCAAGGAAATCCACCGCACTTCTGCAACAACTTTAAATCAACCTTAAAAACAGCTGCTAAGCTTTCTGTCCTGCCTTCCAATAAACTGTCAGACTATCAATATGGAGAAGATAGGTAGCAAGGATGATAGGCACCTCATCACTGGACTAGAGCTCAGTGATTAAAAAGTGAATTTATGGCTATTAATATGGATTAAGCTATTTTTTAGGCAGTCTTTTATCTTACCATATTATTCAACATGCCAAAGATTTTAAACAAAAATACAAGAATTACATTTAGAACAGTTGTCAAATATGTTCCTCAAATTCTATTCTTAAAATTAAAATTATATATTATTTATTTATTTATTTAGGGTTTTTCTATACCAGCATTCGTGGTTAGAAACCACATCATGCCGGTTTACATATAACATAGGGGGTGTGAACGAAATAACAGAACATAAACAAGTGCAGAGATAACTTGAAGTTACAATATAACAAGGATCATATAACTGGGGAGAGAATTAGAGAAAGATAACTGAGTAGTTAATATTAATAATTTACATTATATTGTGAAGTCTCTTATATGATGTTGCTGTCCTTCAATTGGGGTCTGAAACATAATATATTGTCAGCAAAACCTTCCCCAGAGTTGACATATAAATTAAAAAAAAAAATTGGTGATAAAATTGGGGGACACCCAATGTCAATGAAACTGAGTTCAGGCCTCTAAAAATGATATAAACCATTCTTAGTATTCATTTACTATACCTTTCCCACCATGAGGACAAGATATTCCCAATAAAATAATTAGCAAACTGGTTGCGGTGGCTGATTGAAAATCTACTCTATATAAGTAAGATGGATCAGGAAATAAATTATTAATTAAGCTAAATAATTTCTTTGAGGAGTGTTCTGTTATTCCAGTCAAGTTAGAATACTATTTGTCTTTGCTGCCATAATTGCTAAGTTATATATATTTAACGGAGCAGTACATGGAGCTTTAATACTGTCACACTGTGATTTCTTCCAGTGCTTCTCTAATTTCTGACTTTCTTATTTGAGGGCAAGAAGTTCTACAGAAATGCAAGGGAAGGACTTAATCGTAGCTAATACCAGGCGATGGATTCAATCGCATTGTGTAGTGCATTATTGATAATCTAACATAGTATCTAAGGTATGCAATCACTTGCAGAGTTTCCTAAAGCACTCAGGAGATTTATCATTTATACTTGAGAGTACTCAAATTTGGACACATTATTTTTATTACTTGTTAATAAACTATGTAGATTAAATGACACAGACTAGTGATCAGATCATTGGAAAGGAGATGTGTGAATCTCTTCCACACTTAACTCTAGAGCTCAGTTTAAAGGAGCAAACTCCAGGTCAGGAGTTTGACATGCTACGTGTGTTGGGTGATAGATAACTTAGGATAGCTGTTAAATATTTGGAAATTGAACCTAATGTGGTAAGTTCAACATGGATGATGAAGTCACCCTGGACAGTACCCTGAAGTAAGTAAGAAAT
Organism: Rhinatrema bivittatum; assembly: GCF_901001135.1. Lineage (NCBI taxonomy): Eukaryota > Metazoa > Chordata > Amphibia > Gymnophiona > Rhinatrematidae > Rhinatrema > Rhinatrema bivittatum. Next base: position 194,265,327 of record NC_042621.1, read on the forward strand.
AACCTGAAGAAATGTAATTCAAAAAGAAAGGTCTAGGGGCCTTGTGGCGCAAAATAGGGATACACATTCTTTATTTGCTTGAAATTAATTTGGAATCCAAACCAAGGCCTAGATTCATCATTTTGCTATCAATATAGGGAAAATAGCACCTGCAATAAAAAAGGGGAATGGTTAAGCTTTTCCTGATACCGCATTGCATAGGTATTTTACCGCAATACGTGTTAAATTTATTGCACCCATATTATTTTTACATTGCAAGCTGAGAAGTCCATCGCACGCTGCAATACTGACCAGACAACTAGGTAGAGAGTGCATCAAGCAAGGTGGAGAGTACATGGTACATATCTACTCTTCTTTCTCTTTTCATCATTCCAAATCACATTACATCTTTACTGATGGTAACTGTGCTGTTTGTATATATGCCCCTCAAAACCCAAGTCACCTCACAAACCTCACCCCAAATTCATAATGCCCCCTCTTACAGTGGTATAAAAAGTTCAGATATAAGCAAACCTCCACAGAGGCTCCCTTTCTCCCTCCCTCCCCCTCTACCTCTTTCTCCCCTCTTTTCACCCTCCCTCTCCCAATTTGATAAATGACCCTCCAAAAAAGCCAATTTTTGGTTCATTTCATTTCATTTGTGCCTCCGAATTTTCTTTTGTTTTGACAAATAGTGCACATTTAGCAAATGGTATGTACTATTTGCCATGTCCCCCTCCCCCCTTATGCCCCCCTCCCCCCTTATGGTTCCCCACGACCTCCTTATCCTTCCATGACTCTAAGGATGAAAAGAGCAGGAAATGTCACCAGAATCAGCATGCAACCCGTTCAAATTTATGGGCCATCACTTCCTGTAAACTGATTTTGTGCATTGTGGGAGGAACAGTGGCAGCAATTCTGTAGCTAAGCAGGTATTTTGCCCATGGAAGAAGCAGAAAGAACCGGCATATGTGATGATAGCAGCAGGGACAGATGAGGGAGGCAAGAGAAAGATGGTGGAAGGGAGAAAGGGGTAGGCAAAAAGAAGATGCTGTGCTTGCAGGAGGTGGTTAAGAGACAAATAAAGGATACTGAGAATGGGAAGGTTTAAGAGACATGGGAGAGGATGCTGGGAATGAAGGAACTGAGAAGTGTGGAGAAGATATTTAAGAGTTTAAGAGGCAGGGAGGAGATGAGGGGTAAGAGGTAAGGGGGAGGATGCAAAGTGATATGGTAAGACACAGAAGAGAGGATGCTAAGTGTTGGGAATAAGAGTCAGAGGGTGGATGCAGAGGGAGGGAGTAAGGAGGTGGGAAGGTAGGGTAGTAAGGAGGTGGGAGGGGCAGATCGGGGAAGAGGGACCCAATCTCCACCACTCATTTCTAGAGAAAAAGTGTATCTTTGCCCCTACTAATGCACGCCAAGAACCAGGGGTGCAGGGGATTAGTTTAGGAGACATCATCAATGATTTTCACCCAGGGTGCATTTGCTCTAGAATCAGCCTTGAATATGGGATCCCTTACTTAAATACTCAGAGCATAAAGAGAGAGGTTAAATCTTGAGGACTGTATAGGTTCTAAGTTCTACTTCTTACAATGTAAGGAGACATGGTAGCTCATCCTTGGCTTTATCTGTTAAGCTGCATGGTTAATTATGATTTAATGTCCTTCATGGTGTAATCTCAGCTCAGTTCCATGGTTGTACATTTTTTCCCTTCTGTTTTTTATCAACTGTCAGTGTCTTTCTCTGATATGTCTGAATCTTTTGTTGCTTCAGTGAAATGAATAGTTAGAAACCTTCAACAAAGATACATTAAAAATTAAAAACAGTTATCAGTTATGCAACTAATACTGCTTGATGGCTGAGAATGAAATTCATAGGATTATATAGCTCATTGACAGATAATACATTAAACAAACCAGGCTGCTTAAATCGTTGCTGCATTAAAACTTTGTTGCATCTCATTGTCTTGTTCTATTACACTGCTTCCATATCAACCTCAGTTAAATGAGCTAAGTATGGAAAGCCTTTGAAAATCAATTTGACAGGGCATGAAAACTAGCTTTAAGCTCCCTAGAATTATTTTTAGACAGCTGTAACGTCAAATATATTTATAATGCTGCTCATGTTTGCCTCCCTCTTAAAAACAAAAAACACAGTATAGTGGCAATCTTGAGTGCCTCATTTTTCAGGACCATTCAAAAATTGCAATATGTCACTTTCTGAGAAATAATGCACTAAACTGTTTAAAAAAAAGACCTTACTTTTTCTTTAATGTGACATCTTCCAAGATTTTTACACGATCAACCGAATAAATGATGACATTCCATCCACAGAATTAGAAGGGAAGAGATTAAGAGTAATTTCATATCACAGAGCAGGAAGCTTACTCTGTATTGCCTTTTGCAACTTCTATAGGATTATTTTCTTATTTCTTTCTTATATCCATTACATATAGTGTGAATAGACTCAGTAAAATTATTATATTCCAATTACAAAAGAAGCAAACACAGCCTTAACCCTTAGTTACTTGCTTTGATTCATTTCAGAGGTTTGGTTTAGAGATGTGAATCGGAACCGGAATCTGATCGGTTCCGGTTCCGATCCAAATCTTAAAATTTTTATCGCCCAGCCCGATTTGAGTTCTGATTATCGGCTGCGCCCGATCAGATAATCAAAAAACCCTCCCCCACCCTCCCGAACCCCCAAAAAAGGTTTTAAAATTACCTGGTGGTCCAGCGGGAGCGCGGGGAGCGAACTCCCCCTCTCAGGCCATCGGCTGCGTTAATACGGCCTGAGTGCAGGAGATCGCTCCCGGACCCCCGCTGGACCCCCAGGGACTTTTGGCCAGCTTGGGGGGGCCTCCTGACCCCCACAAGACTTGCCAAAAGTCCAGCGGGGGTCCGGGAGTGACCTCCTGCACTCGGGCCGTATTGCCAATATTCAAAATGGCGCCGGCGCTACCTTTGCCCTGTCACATGGTAAGGGCAAAGGGCCATCGGCACCATTTTTATTAATGCAGCCGATGGCCTGAGAGCGGGAGATCACTCCCCGCGCTCCTGCTGGACCACCAGGTAATTTTAAAAGGTTTTTTTTGGGGGGGGAGGCTAAGGGGGTCATTTTAAAGGATCGGATGGGTTTTTTTTTTTATTGGGCCACCGGCGCCATTTATATTAGTGGCAGCCAAAATGGCGCCGATGGCCCGAGAGCGGGAGATCGCGCTGGGACACCCCCCCCCCCCACTGGACCACCAGGTAATTTAAAACATTTTGGGGGGGTTCGGGAGGGTGGGGGATTTGTTTTAAAGGGTCGGGGAGGGTTTAGGGGTTGTTTTGGTGTGCTGGTTTTCCCCCCTCCCCTGATTTACGATTTTTCACGATAAATCAGGGGAATTTCTATTGTATCGTGACTCTAACAATTTTTGACGATTTAAAAAATATCTGTCGATTTTTTTAAATCGTCAAAAAACGATTCACATCCCTAGTTTGGTTTTCCACTAGTGAAAATGTAGGCTTTACTAAATATCTGCTGTAATTAAAGAGTATATTTGGACACTCTTGGGTTGTTTTGGAAAAGACAAAAAGGTACTCGATTTGGCTCAAAAGAAATATGTTGAGTATGCACAAGATGGAGATACTTTGGGGTGGATTTTCAAAGGGTTACGCACTTATATTACGTGCATAACCCCGAAAACCCGCTCCTGCGCGTGCCAAGCCTATTTTGCATAGGCCCGGTAATGGGGTAGATTTTATAATTTTGCGCGAGCGCGTACTTTTGTTCGCGCACCAGGCGCGAACAAAGGTACCCTGGATTTTATAAGATACGCGCGTATCTTATAAAATCCAGGGTCGGCGCGCGCAAGGGGGTGCACATTTGTGCAACCTGCTTGCGCCGAGCCCAGCGCGCGCTGCCTGTTCCCTCCGAGGCCGCTCCGATTTCGGAGCGGCCTCGGAGGGAACAGGAAAAGCCATCGGGAGCTCCCCTAGGGCTCGGCGTGCACAAGTGTGCACCCCTTTGCGCTCGCCGACCCCGGATTTTATAACATGCGCACGGCTGCGCACGCATGTTATAAAATTTGGCGTAGCTTTTAATATCTGCCCCTTTATATACAAGACCAAAAATTCTTCTCTATGTCTTGCCAAAAAAAAAAAAATCTGTATGACCTTCATATCTTAATGACACTGACTGCACACTGTGAAAGTGTTGCTATCATCTTGCATTATGCTGCAGTTGTTATAAGCAATGGTCATGTTTATATATTTTTTTAAATGCAAATAAAAACAGTAGTTAAATTATGTGTTTTCTCCATAATTCATTTACAAAAAAAGTTCCCACTCCCGACACTGGCTCAGTTTTTCAAAAAGTCAGTATCTCCATCAGGGGCACAAAAATGACCAAAAATTCAAAACGTGATTTATAAATATTGTGAAATAAATAAACATGGAAAAAACTAATTATCCTAGTTTATAAACACTGAACAATGTTTCTATATCATCAATATACAAATAAGAGGTGGCTGAGGAGAAAGGCAAATTTATAATAATTTTATAGGGAATTTTGCAATAGAAAAATGTGTGTTCAAAGGATATTATGAACCACAATCTATAAGTAGGGACCTTCATTTTTATTTTGCATGGGAATTTTAATGTTATAACAAAAAAACAAACATCAGTGGAAAAAAGACTTTATTGTAACACAGAGAAAAGTCATTTTTCCATTGATTTTTTTTTTTTGTTATAACATTAAAATTCCCATAAAAACTGAAAATAAAGGTCCCTATCTATAAGTAAAGCATTTGAAGAAGAGAAATAATTCTCATTGTTTACTGTTTTATTTATGTGTTGAGCATGTTAACATCCTCATCATATTAAACCCATCTTGAACCCTCTGACTTTCGCAATGTGCGGCAATCATTATTCCTTACAGGCATTGACTACTGCAACTCCCTCTGCGCTGGCCTTCCTCGAAACACACTTCAATTAGTTTAAACCTCTCCTACTTGTTGACTTACAAATACAAAATTGCATGATCACAACTCTCCAGCTTTACTTTCCCCTCATTGGCTGCCCATCCAACGGTGCAAAACATACGAAATGTTAACCATGGTTCATAATCTTCTCAGTAATGTCACTAGCCCATGGATTAGTTTTATTTTGTTTTTAAAATGTATTTAAAAATATATATATACCACCCCATCAGCAAAGCTATTGAAGTGGTTTCCAATAATGCTTATTTCTACCCTCTCCATCCCCAAATTACGTGCATATTTTTTCATATGCATACTTTTTTAAACATCCTCTGGGATCTCAACTAAGTGCAGACTATTGTGTGTGTTCACACTTGTGGTCATACATGGACAGGCTCATTCCAAAATGGCAGCCCCCCTGATGAAGCCCAGTTTCTCTGCCAGGAATGTTGCCAGTCTGGCAGAGATGATAATGGCCAATGATAACCTCCTCTTCCCCATCTGAGGGGTGCGACAAAATGCTCACCGAATGAGCCAGGCCTGGCAGGATCTGTGCTCAAATCTAATTGCAGAGCCTTCTATCCCCAGAAGGTAAATGTCTAGAGGAAAGTAGGTGGTAAAGAATAAAATAGAGGGCAACCTGGGTGCATGTGCAAAACTTCAAGTATTTTGTACAGAAGTCAGGGAAAAAAATATCTTTTCCTCTCACATGGACACACTGGGGCAGTGTGCAGCCCCATATCCAGAGCTCTGGGAACATGATAGCCCTGCAAGGAGATTCAGAGTACAACACCAATGCCCTTATGGCACTAGGAAAACTCCAGGTATGTTGACACTGTGCAAGGGGCAGCCAAGGCTACAGCTGTTAGCATAAAAATGTTACTTGCTGTGACAAGCTGGGAGGGAGGGGAACCTAACAGCATTCAGAGTAGTTAAATCACAAGCAGATTGTGAAAAATTGCAGGAAGACCTTGTGAGACTGGAAAATTGGGCATCCAAATGGCAGATGAAATTTAATGTGGATAAGTGCAAGGTGATGCATATAGGGAAAAATAACCCCTTGCTATAATTACACAATGTTGGGTTCCATATTAGGTACTACAACCCAAGAAAGAGATCTAGGTGTCATAGTGGATAACACATTGAAATCGTCGGTTCGGTGTGCTGTGGCAGTCAAAAAAGCAAACAGAATGTTGGGAATTATTAGAAAGGGAATGGTGAATAAAATGGAAAATGTCATAATGCCTCTGTATCGCTCCATGGTGAGACCGCACCTTGAATACTGTGCACAATTCTGGTCGCCGCATCTCAAAAAAGATATAATTGCGATGGAGAATAGGGATGTGAATCGTTTTCCATATCGTCTTAACGATAGAAATCGTGTGGCAGGGCAAGAAAATCGTGTTAGGCACGATTTTTTAGTTAAAAAATTGTTAAAAATCGTTTTTTCCGATTAGTGTGCACTAACTCGAGTTAGTGCGCACTAACGGGAGTTAGTGCGCACTAACTGGGAGTTAGTGCGCACTAACTGAAAATGATAAAATTTGACACTTTTCAGGTCAGTTAAGGTCAGTTTAGGAATGAATATGTATTCCTATTGGCTGCCCTCTTATTTATTCATGTTACCAAGGTTCCCACTGACAGTATATGGGGGATGGGAAATGGAAACAATTGGTAGCTTGACAAAACAAGTAATGTGATCAGTCAATGTGACTAGAACTTGTGCCCTAACCCTGATACCAGGGGTATTGTGATCTTCCTGCACACAGTGCCCTATCCCTAATACCAGGGGTGTTGTGATCTTCCTGCACACAGTGCCCTATTCCTGATACCGGGGGTGTTGTGATCTTCCTGCACACAGTGCCCTATTCCTGATACCGGGGGTGTTGTGATCTTCTTGCACACATCCCGGTATCAGGGATAGGGCACTGCATGCAGGAAGATCACAACACTCTTGGTATCAGGAATAGGGCACTGTGTGCAGGAAGATCACAACACCCCTGGTATTATGGATAGGGCACTGCGTGCAGGAAGATCACAACACTCCTGGTATTAATAGGGATAGGGCACTGCATGCAGGAAGATCACAACACCCCTGGTATCAGGGATAGGGCACTGTGTGCAGGAAGATCACAATACCCCGGAGGAGTGAGGGTCAGGCAGCTCCCCCCTGCTGTGAAGCCAGCCTCTCACTAGTAATGCAGGGAGGGAGCTGTCTCAGACTTCACCATCCTCCCCCCCCCCCCTCACCCACACACCATTCACTAGCTGGGACATGGGGGAAGTCAGGAGTGAGGGTCAGGCAGCTCCCCCCTGTCTGTGAAGCCAGCCTCTCACTAGTAATGCAGGGAGGGAGCTGTCTCAGACTTCACCATCCTCCCCCCCCCCTCACCCACACACCATTCACTAGCTGGGACATGGGGGAAGTCAGGAGTGAGGGTCAGGCAGCTCCCCCCTGTCTGTGAAGCCAGCCTCTCACTAGTAATGCAGGGAGGGAGCTGTCTCAGACTTCACCATCCTCCCCCCCCCCCTCACCCACACACCATTCACTAGCTGGGACATGGGGGAAGTCAGGAGTAAGGGTCAGGCAGCTCCCCCCTGTCTGTGAAGCCAGCCTCTCACTAGTAATGCAGGGAGGGAGCTGTCTCAGACTTCACCATCCTCCCCCCCCCCCCCCTCACCTACACACCATTCACTGGCTGGGACATGGGGGAAGTCAGGAGTGAGGGTCAGGCAGCTCCCCCCTGTCTGTGAAGCCAGCCTCTCACTAGTAATGCAGGGAGGGAGCTGTCTCAGACTGGTATCAGGGATAGGGCACTGAGTGCAGGAAGATCACAACACGCCTGGTATCAGGAATAGGGCACAGGTTCTAGTCATATTGACTGATCACATTACTTTTTTTGTCAACTACAAACAGTTTCCATTTCCCATCCCCCCAACCATCACCTCAGTTGGAACCTTGGTAACATCAACAGATAAGAGGGCAGCCAGCCAATAGGAATACATATTCATTCCTAACTGACCTTTACTGACCTGGATAGTGTCAATCATTTGTATCATTTTCTGTTAGTGTTCCTGAGTTTCCATTTCCATTTCCCATCCCCCCAACCATCACCTCAGTGGGAACCTGGTTAACATCAATAGATAAGAGGGCAGCCAGCCAATAGGAACACATATTCATTCCTAACTGACCTTTACTGACCTGGAAAGTGTCAATTTGTATCATTTTCAGTTAGTGCGCACTAACTTGAGTTAGTGCGCACTAACACGAGTTAGTGCGCACTAACACGATTTAACGATTTTTAACGATAAATCGTTAGAATTTCTATTGTATTGTGTTCTATAACGATTTAAGACGATATTAAAATTATCGGACGATAATTTTAATCGTTAAAAAACGATTCACATCCCTAATGGAGAAGGTACAGAGAAGGGCTACCAAAATGATAAGGGGAATGGAACAGCTCCCCTATGAGGAAAGACTAAAGAGGTTAGGACTTTTCAGCTTGGAGAAGAGACGACTGAGGGGGGATATGATAGAGATGTTTAAAATCATGAGAGGTCTAGAACGGGTAGATGTGAATCGGTTATTTACTCTTTCGGATAGTAGAAAGACTAGGGGGCACTCCATGAAATTAGCATGGGGCACATTTAAAACTAATCGGAGAAAGTTCTTTTTTACTCAATGCACAATTAAACTCTGGAATTTGTTGCCAGAGGATGTGGTTAGTGCAGTTAGTATAGCTGTGTTTAAAAAAGGATTGGATAAGTTCTTGGAGGAGAAGTCCATTACCTGCTATTAAGTTCACTTAGGGGCGGATTTTAAAACAATACGCGCGTCAGTACTTTTGTTCGCGCCACTGGCGCGAACAAAAGTACACCAGAATTTATAAGATACGCGCGTAGCCGCGCGTATCTTATAAAGTCCGGGGTCGGCGCGCACAAGGGGGTGCACATTTGTGCAACCTGCGCGTGCCGAGCCCAGCGCGGCCTGCCTGTTCCCTCCGAGGCCGCTCCGATTTCGGAGCGGCCTCGGAGGGAACTTTTCTTCGCCCTCCCCCCACCTTCCCCTCCCTTCCCCCCCGGCCTTATCTAAACCCCCCCCTTAACTTTGCGCGCGTCGCCGGCAGCCCCGCTCCGTCCTCCGGTCCCGGGGGCGTGGTCCGGAGGCCTCGACCACGCCCCCGGGCCGGTGCCACGCCCCCGGGCCTGCCCCCGAAATGCCGCGGCACGCCCCCAAAACACCGCATCATTTTGGGAACGCCCCTGGACACGCCCCCTCCCTCCCTTTTTCGAAAGCCCCGGGACTTACGCGCATCCCGGGGCTTTACGCGTGCCGGCGGCCTATGCAAAATAGGCTCGCCGGCGCGTGAGAGCCCTGCGCGCGTAAATCCTGCCGGATTTACGCGCGCAGGGGTTTTAAAATCCGCCCCTTAGAGAATAGCCACTGCCATTAGCAATGGTAACATGGAATAGACTTAGTTTTTGGGTACTTGCCAGGTTCTTATGGCCTGGATTGGCCACTGTTGGAAACAGGATGCTGGGCTTGATGGACCCTTGGTCTGACCCAGTATGGCATTTTCTTATGTTCTTATGTTCTTACATAGCTGTCACAAGTGACTGTGAAGAGCCACTATTAGGGGGGGTCAAGGGTAAGCTGTCCTGAATGGAAACAGCCATTGTGAATGTCATGGAACTAACAACTAAAAGCATATTATGCAAACTTCTCATCTGTACATATTGAAGACCTAAAGAAGAAAGCCCAGGAGATATGCCCTTTCAAGGGGAAATGGCTGAAGTAGCTGTACATGAGACAGAAGTGGGCCAGAGGTAAGTTCATAAAACACCCATCTGGGAGGTGTTGCCATTGTCTTTCTATGTGCTGCTTCAATTACAGATCCTACTATAGCCCTGCCTGCCGATCAAAGTCTGTCATAGTCAAAAGCTTTAAGTATCACTCCTGTACATAAAGCACGTCCATCCAGAACCCATAGACATCCATCCAGTGGAATGGTGACAGTGCACAACCTCCAGGACATAGCATGCATTGCCATAAGTCACTACTCTAATAACAGTCACAAGCCAAATGGTGTCAATGAGAACTCTAAAAATCTAAAACAGGGAAACTCCTTGCTTCCCATTCAAGAAGGTGCATTTGCCTAGTGGCATTGGAATTACAGGCAGACCCCCAAATAAGCACTCTGCCACAGATCCTTGCTCTGAGCCGCAAACATTAAGTGTTTGCGGCTCAGACCAGCCATACAGAAATCTCTATTTTTGTTTTAACCTATAAATGGTTTTGCAATGAATTAGAGTGGATGGCTGTCCCACTGCTTGAATTATATCCCTTTGTCTCCACCCCTTCTATAAATGGAACTCACAATTTGCATTGACATATCACATCACAATACTGTTCACACCAGTTGATAGCTTTCCACACACGTTTTTCTCTTTTAGCTCGTCTTCTGATGAAAAGGAGGAGGAGGAGCAAGAGGTGGAGATGGACCTAGATGCTCCCGCCAATGCAGCTGTGGTGCCAGATGTGGGTGCTCAACCACCACCAATAGCAATGCCAGCCCAACCAAGCAACTCCCCATTCTATATTGGCCCCTGGTTTCTCAGGGACATTCGTTTTCAGGCTGATTTCCAACTAGAAGCCCTAGATCACTAGCCTCCCATTCATGTCTCCTTGCCAATAGGCTTCCTCTCCATTTTGCCATGGAACCTTGCGACAAAGGTCCTGAGGTTGTCCTGCAATTGCTGGAGGATGGAGATGGGCATGAGCAGGCTGGCTCTGTGGCACGAGCACCTGCTCCTTGCCCAGAGGCCTAGTTTCTCATGGTTATAGGCATTGCTTTTCTGAGGATAGGGGAAGCAGTAAACCACATTTCAGGAGGCTACTGTTGGTGGTGGTGGTGGAGTGCCTTGTCCTCACTCAGGAAGGATTCACTGCTGCTCTTGAACTGGTTGATATGCACCAACCACCAGCACCCTCATCCCCTCTAAGCCTTGCAGGACCTATCCTCCTAGGGTTCCTGGGACCTTTTCTGTTTTGTATATAGTTATATCCCTAGACTTTTCATTTTCTCCCCTGCTTTTCTACAAATTTTATATTTATTAAAATTTTGACATTGCTTTATAAACATTTTATTTATATTAGCCTTTATGTCTAGCTTCTTCTTTTGCATGCTAGTTGCCATGTCACCTCTGAGTCAAGCCCATTTCAGGACAGCCTATTGCACTTACACACTCACACACTGACTTGCATATAGCTAGGGGAGCCATTCCATTCCCTTTATCATTTTGGTTGCCCTTCTCTTTATTTTCTCCAGTGCAGCTAGGTCTTTTTTGAGATGCGGCGACCAGAACTGCACACAGTATTAAAGGTGTTGTCTCACCATGGAGCAATACAGAGGCATAATGACATCCTCTGTTTATTTACCATTTCCTTCCTAATAATTCCTAACATTCTGTTTGCTTTTTTGACTGCCACAGAACACTGAGCTGATGATTTCAATGTAATATCAACTATAACTCCTAGATCACTTTCCTGGGTGGTAACTCCTAATGTAAAACCTAACATCATGTAACCACAACAAGGGTTATTTTTCCCTATATGCATTACCTTGCACTTGTCCACATTAAATTTTATCTACCACTTGGATGCCCAATCTTCCAGTCTCACAAGGTCCTCCTGCAATTTATCACAATTCGCTTGAGATTTAACTACTCCCCATAATTTTGTGTCATCTGCAAATTTAAACACCTTACTCATCGTGCCCCTTTCTAGATCATTTATAAAAATATTAAAAAGCACAGGTTGTAGTACAGATCCCTGAGGCACTCCACTGTTTACCTTTTTCCACTGTGAAAACAGACCTTTTAATCCTACTCTCTTTTTCCTGTCATTTATCAGTTTGCAATCCACAAAAGGATGTTGCCTGCTATCTCATGACTTTTTGTTACGCCTGTCGGTTGCAGACAGCGGCAACCTTTCATGCTCACCTCTTTTTTCCCTGCACTGTCAAGTCTGGGAAAAATGGTGGTCTCTGCTAATCCCTGCCGACCTCTCCAGTGTTCCCGGGACAGTGTGGGCGCTGCTGACCGCCATCTTGGACCTGGAATTACTTAAGCGCGCATGCGCAAGGGCCTCTTTTGAACACGTCATGGTGGAAACTCGGGGACGTCCCCTCCCAATGATGTCAAACCTCCAGTGTATTTAATCTGACCAGCCCTTGCCTTCTGTGAGTTAGCAAGGAGTTCCGTCTTGCTGAATCCACCTCATTCAAGAACTTCCTTTTCCTGACTTTGGTCTTGGCATCTATTGTTCTGAGTACCTGCTCCTCGGGAGCTCCCCTGAGTTTCCGGCTATCCGTTCCTCGGAGGGCCTACCTGCCTGACTGCTACCAGACCTGCTTCTCAGGTCTCTCTCTCTCTCTCTCTCTCCAGGAACCATCTATTGTGAGTACCTCTATTGACTTCTACCATACAAACTGTATTGAGTATTCCTGCGGTGTACCCTGAGCCTCGGGCCACTACCACCTTTCGTCAGTAGAAGCTATTCAGCTTTCCTGCACTGCAAAGTATCGACACACCAACTACAGGAGTCACTTCCGGGTTCCTGTATCTCTACCAATTCTTCAACATCTACTGTACAGACATCCTCGGCATACCCCGCTTCATGGGTCATTACCGGATCTGTATTCCTGAGGTGCCTACACTCGTCAGAGGGGATCCCCGGCGTACCCCGCTCCGCGGGTCACTACCGGATCTTCCATCTGTGACCTCATTCTGGGTATTCCCCATTACTCAGGACTGTACTATTACATCTCCAACTCTGTGGACATTACTTTTTCCTTCCTTGATAATAAAGTCTCTACTTCTAGCTGTGTCCCACGTCACCGAGACTACGCCTGCTAATGGTGAGGCTCACAGGGCTCCTCCCTGTGGGCGGAGGCACCTCTCATCTCAGCCCAGGGTTCACATTCTTACAGAAACATAACACTTTTTAGCTTTTTTAGAAGCCTCTCATAATGGATTTTGTTGAACACCTTCTGAAAATCCAAATACACCACATCTACCGGTTAACCTTTGTCCACATGTTTAGTTACCCTGTCATAAAAATGCAGATTTGTGATGTAGGACTTCCCTTGGGGTAAATCCATGCTAGCTGTTTCACATTAATCCATGTCTATCTAAATGTTCTGTGATTTTATTCTTTATAACAGTTTCCATGATTTTTCCAGGCTCTGAAGTCAGGCTCATTGGTCTATAGTTTCCTGGATCTCCCCTGGAGCACTTTTTAAATATTGGGGTTACATTGGTCACCCTCCAGTCTTCAGATAAATGGACAATTTTAATGATAGGTTACACATTTTTACTAATAGACCTGAAATTTAATTTTTGAATTCTTTCAAAACCCTGAGGTGTATACCATTCAGTACCAGCGATTTACTATTCTTCAGTTTGTCAATATGGCTACTGCATCTTCCAGATTCAACATAATTTTCTCAGTTCATCTGAATCATTACCCCTGAAAACCGTCTCTGGAATGGGTATCTCCCCAAAATCCTTTTCAGTTAATGCCAAAGGAAATAATTTGTTTAGTCTTTCTGCAATGGCCTTATCTTCCCTAAGTGCCCCTTTAATCCCTCAATCATCTAACAGTCCAACCGACTCCCTCGCAGGCTTTCTGCTTCAGATATAATTTAAAACGTTTTTATTATGCGTTTTTCCCTCTACGACCAACTTATTTTCAAATTCTCTCTTAGCATGTCTTACATTTAACTTGCTAATACTTATACATTATCCTATTTTCCTCTGATGGATCATTCTTCCAGTTTTTTAATGAATATCTTTTGAATAAAATAGCCTGTTTCACCTCACTTTTTAACCATGCAGGCAATTTTTTGGCCTTCCCTCCATCTTTCTTAATGCATGGAATACAACTGGTCTGAGATTTTCAGATGACATTTTTTTAACAGCGTCCAGACCTGTTGTACACTTTTTACCTTTGTAGCTACTCCTTTCAGGTTTCTTTTGTAACTATTTTCCTCATTTTGTCAAACTTTCCCTTGTGAAAATTTAGTCCTAGAGCCATGGATGTATTTACTGTTCCCCTTTCCATCTTCAAACTGACTCTCCATTTCTTTAATGATCCTCTGAGGTCCATATTCAGTCACTGTCCAGATAGAAAAGTTAGCTGGATAAACTTTTCTATCTAACTTTGGAAGTATATTCAATAGGGCAGCTGCACTATTGAATATAGCCAGCTAACGTTACTTAGCTGAGTTTAGTACAGCTCTTTAGCCTGACCAGACACACCTAGATTCATCAAAATGCTATAATTTTCATGTCACAAGTGCCTGCAATAACAAAAAGAGATGTGGCTATGATAGTTTTAGAATTACTGCACTGTTTATCACAATGTGTATGGAGAAAGAGAGTGAGAGAGAGAGGGAGGTTAGATGTAAATCGGTTATTTACACTTTTGGATAATAGAAGTACTAGGGGGCACTCCATGAAGTAAGCAAGTAGCACATTTAAGACTAATTGGAGAAAATTATTTTTCAGTCAACGCACAATTAAGTTCTGGAATTTGTTGCTAGATGATGTGGCTAGTGTAGTCAGTGTAGCTGGGTTCAAAAAAGGTTTGGATAAGTTCTTGGAGGAGAATTCCATTAACTGCTAATAATCAAGTTGACTTATGGAATAGCCACTGCTATTAATTGCATCAGTAGCATGGGATCTTCTTGGTGTTTGGTTACTTGGCAGGTTCTTGTGGCCTGGTTTGGGCTCTGTTGGAAACAGGATGTTGGGCTTGATGGACCCTTGGTCTGACCTAGCATGGCAATTCCTTATGTTGTTATAAGGCCTTTATAGACAACTATTTATATCACTATAGTAGGGCCAGCTAGTAACTTGAGGTGAGGTTTTGGTGGTGGTCTAGGGTTTGGGGGCCAGTTGAGATGTACAAACAGCACAGTAGACCTCAGTGAAGATGTGATGTTATTTGGAGTGAGGAAAGTCAGACTAAGATGAGATTACTCCACTGTTCTCCTGCCCTAGCTTGATGGTACCCTGGAAGAGAGTTCATCAAGCTAGGGCGAGAGAGCATTATAGAAATTGCATCTTTGTGTGACTTTCCTCACTCCAAATCATGTCATGAGGTCTACTGTGCTGTTCATTAGGGATGTGAATCGGGCTTCGGACGATTGAAAATATCGTACGATATTTTCAAAATCGTCAGAAATTGGGGGCTCCCCCAAAACGATAGGAAAACCCCATGATATTGTTCATGGGGGTTCTCTTACCGTTTTGGGGGAGGGCGGGAAAAACGCCACACAAAAATAACCCCTAAACCCACCCCGACCCTTTAAAACTAATCCCTTAGTTTCCCCCACCCTCCCAACCCCCCCTAAAAACTTTTTACAGGTACCTGGTGGTCCATTGGGGGTCCCGGGAGTGATCTCCCCCTCCCGGGCCATCGGCTGCCACTAATCAAAATGGCGCCGATGGCCCTTTGCCTTTACCATATGACAGGGTATCCGTGCCATTGGCCAGCCCCTGTCACATGGTAGGAGCACTGGATGGCCCGCGCCATTTTTAAAGATGGAGCCGGCCATCTAGTGCTCCCTCCATGTGACAGGGGCCGGCCAATGGCATGGATACCCTGTCATATGGTAAGGGCAAAGGCCATCGCCGCCATTTTTAATAGTGGCAGCCGGCGGCCCGAGAGTGGGAGATCACTCCTGGGACCCCCACTGGACCACCAGGTACCTGTAAAATATTTTTGGAGGGGTTGGGAGGGTGGGGGAAGATAAGGGATTAGTTTTAAACGGTCGTGGTGGTTTTTTTGTTTATCGGCTCGGGCGCAGCCGATAAACAAAACTGCGATCGGGCCGGACGAAAAAAAACCCATGATGTGAATCGGAAACAGAATCCGAACCAATTCCGGTTCTGATTCACATCTCTACTGTTTATATGTCTCACTCTGTATGTAAAACTGGCCCCAAAACCCTATCCTAAGCACCAAAACCTCACCTCAAGTTACTAGCTGGCCCTCCTATAGCAGTGTAAATAGTTAACTACTAAGTGTGCCACCCCAGAGGCTCTCTCTCTCTCCCCCTCCCCAAAATGCCCAAAACAGAATTTGCAATATTTATCGCAAATTGTGTTACTGCCATTTCGAGCATAATCGCACAGCCACGCTAGGAAAAAATGTGTAGTTATTTCATGCATTAAAAGCGTGCGATAAAGTAACACATGCTATCACATGGTGCGATAATGCCCATCATTTTCATTAATCAAGCCCCTTTGAATACATTTAACAAATTTGCATTCGCGCTGCAATAACTTTCATGCATTTTGGTGTTAACACCATAACGCACTTTGATGAATGACCCTGTTAGATGGCTAACTTTGAATACATGCAGATAAAAAAAAACAAAAATACAGAAATAATTGATATTTGTCCTCGGGTGAATGATTGAGAGGTCCTGTGGTGATCATTTGTGAGACTCACAACTGCCTCTCTTACACCCATTAAAAAATTCTTATTGGAGATTCTTGTGAAATCTATTTGTTCTGTTGATGCATTTTCATTTTCATGATTCCTATTTCTTTGTGCTTCGATTATGTGCAAGAGCTGAGATAGATTGTTTTTACTGTTTTTTGATTGTGTTTTTTAACATTGAGAACATTAGTATGAAGAGTATTGAAACACACAGTTCCACTTTTTGACTTTATGATTCTTACAGAGGGAACATAGATGATCTGAAGCTCTTTGTCAAAATGACAGGAACGGTTTAGATAATGATTTAGATAAGAGAAATCAAATCAGACTGTTGCCTCTTGTCACTGTGCCATAGAAGACACTGCAATATCTTTCTTAGTCCTTGATGTAATAAGACATAAGTAAAAAATGTGCACTGAACTTCAGCACACATTTTCTTTACTCACGTGCTAAAAAAAGAGACTTGACTCCCAGTGCAGTTAGCTAATAGTTACAAAAGTTTTCTAATTCAACTGGGGCAAAAGAACCAGCAGTAGCAGTGGGAGAAAAGAGGAGGGAGACCCCCACTAGCACTCCAAGGGGCTCCCTTCCTCACTTCCCCATAGCCATTGAGCAGCCAGTACAAATTCTAGGGATTCCTCCACACAGTACTATCCGCTGCCGATGTCACTAACTGGAGGTTAGCCCTCTCACCAATGGACCTGATGCTGAAGGGCCACACCAAAGGGCATGCCCCTTTGTATATATCTTTTAGTGCAACTTTACAAGGGAACTCCTACTAAACCCTGATTCCAAGTGCTGCAATACCTCCCAACAGTAAGTATGTATTAATGTTCTGATTGTGTTGCATCTCTCTGATCAAAGAGCCACGCTACTATTCTGGGTAGTGCAGTTAGTGTAGCTGGGTTCAAAAAAGGTTTGGATAAGTTCTTGGAGGAGAAGTCCATTAACTGATATTAATCAAGTTTACTTAGGGAATAGCCACTGCTAATAATTGCATCAGTAGCATGGGATCTTCTTGGTGTTTGGGTAATTGCCAGGTTCTTGTGGCCTGGTTTGGCCCCTGTTGGAAACAGGATGCTGGGCTTGATGGACCCAGCACGGCATTTTCTTATGTTCTTAAATCAGGGAAATAACTTTGCTGTTCTGAATGCACCATATTCCACATCTAAAGAGAAATTCATTTTTCTGTTCTAACAGTGATTTTTGCCCACAGAAAGAGGCATCTGCATTAATTTCCTGTTGTGTGTCTGTTGTACTGTTATAAATCTCCTCCAGGAGAAGGAGGAGTTAGCAATCTGTTATAAATCTCCTCCCAGAGAGGGAGGAGTTAGCAATCTGTTGTAAATCTCCTCCAGGAGAGGGAGGAGTTAGCAATCAGTTGTAAATCTGCTCCCCAGAGGGGTGGAGTTAGCAATCTGATATTGATCTCCTCCAGGAGAGGGAGGAGTCAGTAATCTGTTATCAATCTGTTGCTAGGAGTTTGCCATCTGTAATAAATCACCCCACCAAGGGGAGGAGTTGGCAATCTGTTATAAGTTTGCTAGAGCAGTGGTTCTCAACCTTTTTTCTGTCGGGACACACCTGACAGATGGTTCTCACATGTGTGACACACTGACCCATGATCGTCACCGGGCTAGATGTAAAAGTACAGTTTGCATCCACGGGAACCCCCCTGACCCACAATAATGGATGTAAAGCAGAATTATGACATTCCCCATACAACTCACCCTACAAAAAAGATATTCTGGTTCTGGTGTCATCTCAGTAACAGCAACTCAAACTCCTATTTCCAGGCTCAATAGCCCTACTTATGAAAAGACAGCAGTTTACCACCAATGCATGTCCTCTTGAGAAAACACAACAAATAAGACTGATAAAACTCTTACATGCTAGTAAAATATCTCATCTCGGTAACAGACACAGAACCGACCTAACATACTCCCAGGATCTCTAGTAATGCACATAAACTAATCCGCACACAGTTACACCTGTATTATGGAATACACTCAAACAGGAGCAACCCTATCTATGAAAAGGCAACACTATAAATATTAAATCAGGCCCTAAAAACCAATACACCTCTTATTAGGAAAACAGAACTAGCAAGCAGCTATAGATCCCCACACAGAAATAATTGTAAAACTATACTAATAAACAGAATACATGTTTCTAAACAGCTATGAACAGAATAACATCCAACAATTAAAAACTCATAAAAACTATTAAAAATTCTCCAAACACCAATAAAATATTTCAAAAAAAGCAGACACATCACATAATATTAAATAATTAAAATGGCAGTCAATCAAGAAAAATAAATTTAAAAAGCCACCTTTACTTACCCCCTCCAGCAGCTCTCCTACTCCTCTTCCATGCAGGCCGTAGCACACAGCAGAAGCAGCAGTAGAGGCTAAGCTCTATACTCATGGTCCTTTCTCTACATCAATTTTTAAAAAAAGATTACTATAAATTATCAGTTAAAAATCGTAAAAAATTGAAAACAAAAAGAAAAAATACAAAGACTGCCTGCCGCAGATGATTAGAGGTCCGGGCGGGTCTCCTTTGAATATACAGAGATCACGCTGTCAGGCTTGATGATGCGGCCAAATATTTAAAATAATTAAAATAAAAAAATTATTTTGGGGAAATGGCATTGCAATAAGAAATTTATTAAATATAACATTTCCTTTTGTTGATACATTTTTGGACTTTGTGGAAATTGTTCCAGTTCTTTTTTTAGTGCCTCTTCCTTAATGCCCATGTCTCTCACACACACACACCATACCAGTCATGCCCCCATGACCAGTTTCTGTCTCTCACACACCAATCATCTCCCAAACAGTCTTTGACACACACACCAGTCACCTTCCTGAAAAGTTTCTCTCATGCCATACACACACACAGGCTTCCCACTCCCGTGCTCTACTTACATATACGGGCTTCTCACTCTCATAATCACTTTCTCTGTCTCACACACACTCACCAGTCTCTCACTCCCATGCTTGTTCTCTCCACATGCACAGGCTTCTCATTCCCATAATCACTTTCTTTCTCTCTCACACACACACACACAAACACACACCAGTCACCTGATCTCTCTCATGCATACACACACATAGGCTTCCCACTCCCATGTTTTTTCAGATATACAGGCTTCTCACTCCCATGCTGTGTCTCACACACACCCAGGTTTCTCACTCCCATGCTCACTCTTCACATCCACAGGTTTCTGATTCCCATAATCACTTTCTTTCTCTCTCTCTCTCACACACACACACACACACACGTCACCTGATCTCTCTCATGCATACACACATAGGCTTCCCACTTCCATGTTCTGTCTTACATATACAGGCTTCTCCCTCACTTGCTGTGTCTCACACACACCCAGGTTTCTCACTCCCATGCTCACTCTCTTCACTTGCACAGGCTTCTCATTCCCATAATCACTTTCTCTCTGTTACACACACATACATACACACACACACACACACCAGTCTCTCTCTCATTTCCATGCTCGCTCTCCACTGCACAGGCTTCTCATTCCCTGAATCACATTCTTTCTCTCATATTCACACACACCAGTCTCTTTCTCTCATACACACCGTCACCTTACCAACCAGTCTCTCGCTCTCATGCATGCACACACACAGGCTTCCCACTCCCATGCTCTCTCTCTCACATAATAAGGCTTCTCACTCCCATACTTTCTTTCACACACATCCCCCCCCCCCCTACAACAGCAGGCTTCTCACGCCCATGCTTTCTCACATACCCAGATTTCTCACTTCAATGATTTTTCTCTCTCACACACACACACATCAGTCACCTCCCTGACTAATGTCTCACACTCTCACATACACATCAGTCATCTCCTTGAGCAGTCACTTTCATTGTCTCTCACATATACACATACATCAGCTCTCTGACCAGTTTCTCTCAATCACACACATGCTCTCAATCACACGCAGGCTGGCTGCTTCTTTCTCTCACTCACTTCCTCTTCCCCGCCCCTCCCCGAGCTCAAATGGTAGCTGCAGCAGCCTCCTCCTCCAGCCCCTGCAAGCCAAGAAAGTAGAATCCCATCGGCCGCGGGAGGCTCACGCTGCTGTCTCCTTTCCCGATTACCATCTGCTTCAATTGCTCGGGGGCCGATGCTGCAGCCACCGCTGCTACTTTATCACACGGCACTGCTCTTTCTCCTTTCCGCGCACCGCGTATCACTTCCTATTCCGGGTCACGGGGGCAGGCGCGGGAAGAAGAAAAGGCCAGCCACAAGTGCCACAGCTTCTTTTAGCACTGCTGCCGTTCCCACTGGGCATGAACGTGTTGATAGCCCGGCGGCAATGGCAGCAGGGAAGAAAGAGCAGCGGGAGAGACTGGGAGTCCGCGACACACCAGCCGGTGCTTGGCGACACACTAGTGTGTCGCGACACACCAGTTGAGAACCGCTGTGCTAGAGAGTTGGCAACCAGTTATGGATCACTCCGCCAAAGGAGAGGAGCTTAACAATTGTAATACTCCATAGGCAGAGTTAATTATCTGTGGTGGGTTGGCCTCCCACAGAGTGGCAGTCTGTATAATACTGCTCTAGTAGTGTAAGGAATGAACACTTAATGTAAATTGGTGAATCCCTGGGCCGATGGCAGATGACAGCGCCCCCAGGAGGATGTCCTGAGAGGGACCGCCGGCTAGGCTGGAGTATGGAGACAAACACAGATAGTTCTTTTATTAGACAGGAAGTAGAACCACCAGAGGTGGCAATAGTGAGCTGATGTGCCCGGCAGGGCTGAAGTCCCTCAGGTACTGGAAGTGCGGTCTCTGTGTTGCAGAGCTGTAGAGAGAGACTATAGGTAGTGAGTAGACAGGGTATGCCGGATACATAACCAGTAGTAGATGATACACTCACAATTGTAGATATCTGTAATGGCTTCTATGCAACAGAGAGTCTTCAGTATTCAAGAACATAAGAAAATGCCATACTGGGTCAGACAAAGGGTCCATCAAGCCCAGCATCCTGTTTCCAACAGTGGCCAATCCAGGCCATTAGAACCTGGCAATTACCCAAAAACTAAGTCTATTCCATGTTACCATGTTACCATGGAACAGGAGCCGTAGGCGGGTACTGGATCCTATATGCAGTCTGGAATGAGAACTCACAATATCTGTGTATGAGATGGCTTCTGGAATAGAAGAGTCTTTGTAGAGTTTTAGGAACATAGGCCCTCGTGGAGTGAGTACAGGTTCCTATCTGCAATCTATAATAGTAATTCACAAGATATAGGTATATGATAGCTTCTGAAATAGAAAAGAGTCTGTGAAGGGTTTTAGGAACATGGGCCCTCGTGGAGCGAGTACCGGTTCCTATCTGCAATCTGAAATAATAGTGTACCAGATATAGGTATGTGATAGCTTCTGAGATAGAAGAGAGTTGAGAAGAATTTTAGGAACATGGGCCCTCGTGGAGCGAGTACCGGTTCCTATCTGCAATAATGACTCACGATCTCTGTACCTGCGATAACGTCTTAGACAGAAGGGAGTCTTTGGAGATTAAGAACATAGGCCCTCGTAGAATGAGTACCGGTTCCTATCTGTAATAGAACTCACAATGTTCACGTCTGCGATTGCTTCCAGGTAGTAAGGAGTCTTCTGAGCATTCAGGGACGTAGGCCCTCGAGGAGTGAATACCGGATCCCATCTTAGCAATCTGAAATCAAGAAGAGAGAGCGGGGTCCCCGAGGAGCGGGTACCCCTTGGTAAGTTTGTGGAGGCAGAGCAGCGGAGAAAGAATTCCCCTTGCTAACTCGATTCATAGTTGCAAGCAAAGACCTTTTAAGTTGGAAGCGGATGATGTCACTATGGGGGGATGCCCCCGAGGTTCGCACCCTTGCTGGTACAAACTCTGGAGCGTGCACGCGCCCTTACGTCATCAGGAACATGGCGGATCCGCAGCGTCAGGCCAGCCCGGGGATTCCAGGAAGAACAGCGAGGAGAAGCCGCGGCAGCCTCTGTCTGTCAGACCCGAAGGAAGTCGCCACTAAGGTAGAAAAGGTGGAGCGAGGGCAAGAACAGGCATGAACGCAACATGTACAAAAGTGGCTTATACATATTAAGCTGGCACTAAACCTCTCCAAAACTGAAATTCTGATTGTACAATGTCATACTACTGCAGACCTGTCCCTTTCTATCAAAGTTGATAATATATTGGTGCAGATTGCCTCACAGGTAAAAAGTCTTGGCATTGACATTGTCTCTGGGCTGATGTTCAAAAATCAAATCAAAACCATGATCAGAAATGGCTTTTTCAAACTATGTGTTATTTGTTGCTTGAAACTATTATTCAAAAGAGATGGTTTTTAAACTGTGGGTCCAAGCTTTAATCATTCCTTTAATGGAGTATTGCAACTTGATTTACATTGGTCACTCTATGTCATTATTTTCTCTTCAGCTTTAAAGAATGCAGCTTAATTCTGGATGTGGTATGAGAGCTCAATCTCAACAATTCTGTGCATGCTCCATTGGATGCCTATTCAATAGTGTATAATCTACAAGGTGGCAATGATGGTAAATAAATTGCTGGCACTCGATTATTTTGCATTGGTGAGTTCCATGCTTCGGATATATATCTAGTCCATCAAGTTCTTTGCCATCTTCGCAACATAGCTTGTTGGACATGCCATCTACACACCAGGCCCATCTTCCCCAGACTAGGGAGCATACATTTTCAGTGGTGGCTCTGTCAATATGGAACGTGTGTCTTACAACATGTATAAAAAATATTGAGACTTTGCTGAAAACATACTTTTCTAGACAAGCATTCCTGTAATTTTGTTTTCTATAATCCTGCGGTTGCTCAAGAGCAGCCAAGAGTTGGGAACAACCAGGAGTACAAAATAAGGAAGCCAAACTCTGGCTAGTTCCACCCAAACAGACAGTTTATTTACAGGAAAACAAAAATATAACACAAAGGCCACTTACCTCAGCAGTCCCTTGGGTTAACAAAGCATTCAAATGTACATAGTTCTGGCACAGGCTGGCTTCCTGCCTTCTCTCTGGGGCCTCTTCCACCCTTCTGACCCACTTGACTGATAAGGCCTCCTTCTCAATTGTTGAGTAATGCCTTTCCCTTAGCATCAGATTTCAGCTGATATATGCCACGGGGTGTTTTTGGTCAACCTTTTATTAAACTAAGATTGCTCCTAGGCCTATCTCTGAGGCATTGGTTTGCAGTGTGAAGGGTTTGATGAGACTGAACTTATTAGGACCAATTCACAACATAATACCTCTTTCAGAACCCGGAAGGCCTTCTGTACTTTGAGTAACTATTGGACCTTTTCTGGGGCTTTCTTTAACAGGAGCCTTGTGAATGGGTCTACCTTCTCCAAATAATTGGGTACAAACCTCTGTAATACCGTGTTAGACCTAGGAAAGCTCTCACTTTTGCTTTTGTTTGTGGGACTGGTCCCTGGGTAATTGCCTCAGTTTTTCTGGTCTGTGGGTGGACCTTCCCCTTCCCAAGGGTGTATCCCAAATACTGGACTTTGTGTTCTCCCAGCAAGCACTTTTTAGGATTAGCCATAATTCCTGCCTTCCTCAGACTTGCTAAGATGGCCTAGAATTGGCTTAGATGTGATCAGTCTGGGCTATATACAATGAAATCATCGAAGTAGGTAGCTGCATAACATTGATGTGAGCACAGCATGTCGTCTCCAAAGCACTGAAATATTGCAGGGGCACCATGGAGTCCAAAAAGGAGGATGATGAATTGGAAGAGTTACCTGGCATAGAGAACACAGTCTTCTCCTTCACCACAGGCATGAGTGGCACCTGCCAATACCCTTTTGTAAGATCCAAGGTAGAAATGAACTGGGCTGATCCCAGATGTTCAAACAGCTCATCCACTCAAGGAACTGGGTACACATCAAGTTTTGAGATCTCATTCACCTTTTTAAAGTCAACATAAAACCTGATGCTCCTAACTGCCTTCAGCACCAGGACTATGGATGAGGACCAGTCACTGTTAGATTCCTCTATAACTCCAAGCCAGAGCATCTCCTTCACTTTGGTCTTAACGATGTGGTGCCTGGCCTCAGAAATCTGATAAGGCCATTGCTGCATGACAGCTCCAGGAGGAGTAATGATGTCATCCTGCACAAGGTGGATTTGACTCAATAGGTTTGAGAAGATCTCCTTGTTTTGCTCCATTAGCTGATTTAAGATGGCTGTCTGTGAGGTGGAGAGTTGCTTTCCAAAAGGATTCTGGGTTCAGTCAACCTCAGGTCTGAACTCTGGACCAAATTCTTCCTCTTGCACCACTCTGCACATTGATGTCTCCCATTTCTTCAGGACGTTTACATGGTAGATGTGAGTTTTCTTATGTTTATCTGGCTGGGCTATTTTATAAACCACAGGCCCAGTTGTCTCTAAAACTTCATAAGGGCCTTGCCAGTGGGCTAACAAATTGTTTTCTGAAGATGGGAGAAGGACAAGGCCTTGCCTTTGGTTGAAATACTCTTTGAACCATGGGGTGATTGTATCATCGGACTTGGGTTGCTGAGCCTTTTCTAGGCACAGGCGGGCAGCCTCCTCAGCCTTCTTCATTCATGTTTGCACTCAGATAATATAATTGACTAGGTTCTGTTCTGGGTTCGACTCTTCTTCCCAAGTTTTGCAAGCTATGTCCAAGATTCACCTCAGTCTCCTCACATACAGTAACTCAAATGGTGAAAACCCCCATCGAGCTCTGGGGTACTTCACAGACTGCAAACAGCATGTAGGGTAGCAAGGAGTCCCAATTCTTGCTGCCTTCCACACACATTTTCTCAACATTTATTTGAGCATCTTATTAATGCACTCAACAAGGCCATTTATCTGTGGATGGTATATCAAGATATGCAGAGATTTTAACCTGAGCAAGGTGCAGAGATGCTTCATTACCTTAAGATTTCTTTGAGCAGCCCAAATCAGGAAAAAAACCTCCATTAAAGTAGATGCCACCATCTCGGTCTTCATGTTCTACAAAGATATTGCTTCTGGATATCTGGTGGCATAGTCAAGAATAACTAAGATGTGCTTATTTCCCCAGACAGATCTCTCTAAAGGCTCCACTAGATCCATGCCCACCATTTCAAATGGGCTTTCTAGAATTGGCATTGGTATAAGGGCCACCTGGCACAGCCCGGAAGGCTTGGTTAATTGGTATGTCGGACAGTACTGACAAAATAGCTGGACCTCTCGGTGTATGCCAGACCAAAAGAATTGCACTAACATTCTATCTGGATTTTTTACTCATCCAGGTCGTCCCCTGAAAGGGGTTATGTGTTAATTGCAGGACCTGGTGGTGATAGGGTTTGGGAACTAGGGATTGTTCTATTACTTCTTCCTCTAGATTTCCTTTTGTTGCCTGGTAAAGTAGGCCTATTTTCATTACAGTCTAAGAGGGAACAGGATCTTTATCTTCAGCTCCTGGGACTAGTTTCCCATCCACCCTCTGGATACATTCCCGTGCAGACTTAAAGGTCTCACCCTACCTTTGAGCCCATCTGAAATTCCCTAGGTCATGCCCTTTTTTCCACTCAAAGAGATTAGGTATGCTCTTCTGGGTAGATTATTGCTCTTCCCCTGACTCTGACCTTTCCTTCCCTATGGCACCAGAATTTTTTAGCATAACTATATATTTCCTGTTGGCATTGCCTCCAGGATTTAGGGATATTAGAGTTTTTATGATACAGGTTGGGATCTTCTAAAGGAAAGAGCTCTGGAAATGCTAGTTATTCATTGCTGAGTCTGGGTGAATCCAGGATATTGAAGTTCAGTCAGTCCTGTCCTATAATTACTGGATATGGAAGCCAAGGAAGAACTCCCACTTCTATCTTGTCTTGACCAACCGAGATCTTCATTAGTACATGACTTGTTGGATACTGTAAGATTGGGCATCCAAATGGCAGATGAAATTTAATGTGGACAAGTGCAAGGTGTTGCATATAGGGAAAAATAACCCTTGCTGTAGTTACACGATGTTAGGTTCCATATTAGGAGCTACCACCCAAGAAAGAGATCTAGGCGTCATAGTAGATAATACATTGAAATCGTCGGCTCAGTGTGCTGCAGCAGTCAAAAAAGCAAATAAAATGTTAGGAATTATTAGGAAGGGAATGGTTAATAAAACGGAAAATGTCATAATGCCTCTATATCGCTCCATGGTGAGACCACACCTTGAATACTGTGTACAATTCTGGTCGCCATATCTCAAAAAAGATATAGTTGCAATGGAGAAGGTACAGAGAAGGGTAACCAAAATGATAAAGAGGATGGAACAGCTCTCCTATGAGGAAAGGCTGAAGAGGTTAGGGCTTTTCAGCTTGGAGAAGAGACGGCTGAGGGGGGATATCATAGAGGTCTTTAAGATCATGAGAGGTCTTGAACGAGTAGATGTGACTCGGTTATTTACACTTTCGAATAATAGAAGGACTAGGGGGCATTCCATGAAGTTAGCAAGTAGCACATTTAAGACTAATCGGAGAAAATTCTTTTTCACTCAACGCACAATAAATCTCTGGAATTTGTTGCCAGAGGATGTGGTTAGTGCAGTTAGTGTAGCTGGGTTCAAAAAAGGTTTGGATAAGTTCTTGGAAGAGAAGTCCATTAACAGCTATTAATCAAGTTTACTTAGGGAATAGCCACTGCTATGAATTGCATCAGTAGCATGGGATCTTCTAGGTGTTTGGGTAATTGCCAGGTTCTTGTGTCCTGGTTTGGCCTCTGTTGGAAACAGGATGCTGGGCTTGATGGACCCTTGGTCTGACCCAGCATGGCAATTTCTTATGTTCTTATGTTCTTATGTTCTTATGTAATTGGTCCCCACAAATGTAGGCCAGGGTCATGTTCTGTTCACTAACTCTCTTCGAATGAGCATTTTTACACTCCCAGAGTCCACTAGTGCCTGGGTTGGAATTCCATCTAGCTCTACAGCAATCATAAAAATAGAGAATCCCTGACTGGGGACATCCACAAAATTGCAAATGTGTGGGGCTATGATATTAACATTCATTTGCTCTTCTTCCCTATGGGGACAATCTGGTGTAAAATGACCTCTTCCTCTGTAGCTGAAACATAGCAGTCCCATTGGAATTTGCAGTTGAGGTAAAAAGCCCAGCTGGTCTGTCAGGGCCTCCTGCCCTTAGGGCTCCAGCGTCTTTTCCCCAGATCAGCTGGTCTCCCCTGAGACCGTGGTGATTCAGGCATGGACTTGGCTTGGTAATAGTCCTCTGCCATTTCAATCACCATTTCTAACATAAGATTTGGGTGTCTGTACACCCACTGCTATATTAGGTATTGTAGATCATCTAGGAATTGTTCCAGCAAAACCACTTTGGCTACCTCCACCCCACTCTTCTTTTCCCAGTGCAACCATTTCCTATCCACATCCTTAAGTCTGTGGAAAAGGTTCCACGGGTTTTCCTCTGGTTGAAAAATTCCTCACCAAAATCACTGTCAGTAGGCTTCCGGATTGAGTCTGCCCTATCTAGGATGGCTGTTTTGGCTTCAGCATATGTAGCTCTTCCTTCCAGATTAGCAGTTTGAAAGGCAACTTGGCTATTACTGTAAATAGGTTTCCTGAAGGGATGTGCAGAGGGACGCCATACATTGCATTCAGGATTCATATTCGTCGGGAGGCAGATACGTTGCATTTGGCAAGGGGAGCCCCCGATACGTACATGTGTTAATTCTTATTCATTTCCCGGCTAAAATTGAATTAAGTACAACCCCCCACCCTCCTGACCCCCCCCCAAGACTTACCAAAAGTCCCTGGTGGTCCAGCGGGGGTCCGGGAGCGAACTCCTGCACTCACACCCTCAGCTGCCAGTAATCAAAATGGCGCCAATAGCCTTTGCCCTTACTATGTCACAGGGGCTACCGGTGCCATTGGTCAGCCCCTGTCACATTGTAGGATCACAAGATGGCGCTGGCCATCCATTGCTCCTACCATGTGACAGGGGCTGACCAATGGCACCGGTAGCCTCTGTGACATAGTAGGTCAAAGGCTATCGGCGCCATTTTGAATACCGGCAGCTGAGGGTGTGAGTGCAGGAGATGGCTCCTGGACCCCCCGCTGAACCACCAGGGAGTTTTGGTAAGTCTTGGGGGGGGGGGTCAGGAGGTGGGGGGTTTGTTTAAATTCGCTCCTTTAGACGGCCGAATAATTCAGCGAAGATTTGTTGTATTCGTGGGGAATGGCGATACGTTTCGCTTCCCCACGAATACAATGAATATGGCCCTATACGTTGCGGATTACAAATACATAGGAAACGAATGCACACCCCTAGTTTCCTGTAGTAGGTTCCATCTATCTTCTGGCCATCCTGCCAATTGAGCTGTCCATTCAAAGGTTATAAGGAAACAATCAAGGTCCTCTCCCAGAGCCATCTTAATAAGTATTACTGGTGACAAGGGAACTGGCCTGGTTATGGCAGTCTACATGGCCTGTGCCACCTGTGTTAACACCATGTTTTGTTGCATTACTTGTTCTTGCAGTGCCTGCTGCTGACCAATTTGGTTTTGCACTGAGGGCTTTAGTTATTGCTGCCTTGCCATGCATTGAACTCTGTGCTGTCATATTTGAGAAAGAAACAACCATAGAAATATTTTTACTATTGCATATGCCATTAATATATGCAATCATAAATGTGCAGATTTTTAACAATATAGCAAGAGGCTTTAGCTCTTACCTTGTCAATCTTGAATTATTAACCTTTTCGATGAGACTAGACATGTGTGAAATTTACAAAAAGGTTTGTGTACCAATTCATTGAACCCTTAATTTGATACACAAAGACCTGCAATCTGAATTGCCCATAAATTCTGAAGATGAAACGTGTTTTTATACTTGTTTAATTAGGCTTCTGAATGGATTATTCATTGCATTCATCTATAAAGGGGGCAATTTTAATAACTGTACATTTTGATGCTAAATCCACTGGTAATTTTACCCATGTGCTTTTGCACCAGTTTTCAAAGGGAAAATACTAGCGTACTTTCCTTTTGAAAAGTATCCTGGGAAAAAGTATCCAAAGATATTTACACCTACATTTTCTGTGGGTACTTTTTCTGAGGAAAGCAATATGCATACTTTTTAAAACACAAAACTTTATATGTTGTTGCATTTGCTGAGCTAACCCAACTCCAGTATACAACTCTGCACAATGCTCCACAAAGTTCATAAATTTAGCTTTGTTGGGGATTGGGCAATTTTCAAAAAGTCATTTTATTCAGTCAAATCAGTATTTTCCTAGATAAATGACTTGAACATTGCTCTCAAAATGAATAAGGAAAATTACATAATTTATCCCACCACTCTAACATCTCCAAGTTGACTTGTGGCTTTGCCCACATCAATGGATTGGTAACAAAGGAATCAGTCATATTTTTGCCAGGTCTCAGTTCCATAATTTGCATGGAGATAGAAACAGGTGCTACCAGGGTGTACCTCAGCTCATATATACTGAATGAACACTGTTCTTTGTAGGGATGTGCAATCGTTTTGGACAAATTAGGCAATTTCAACGAAATTGACTAATTCATCCTGGTTAGGGGACCCAAAAAACCGTGGTGGGCTGAAAGATTTGGGCGATGCACATCTCTAGTTCTTTGTGCTGCTACATATTATCCGTAGTTGTTAATATGCATTCCTTACATGGGCACTATTCTGTTTATTACCAAAAGCTAATGGATAATTTCCTATAAAATATTCTTACTTTAAGTAACTATGGCACCATGTTAATGATGAGTTTTTGTCATTCATTTAAATAAATGTTAAATTGCACAGTAATTTATTATGGCAAAATCTCAGGATGATTTGCCTTCTTTGCATATTCTTGACTTTTTGTAACCCTGACATTCGCATAATAAAAAGAGATGAAAGCTGGCTATTAAGAGTCTGATCTACTTGCATGTCTAAAAATAGATGAGCTAGTCCCCGGGAACTTATTGGATACAACTTAAAGTCTGTAATTACTATTGCAGACAAAATGCCTGCTTTACATTCCTAATGATGATCCCCAATAAATTACCTCTGAAATTATTTATTTTGTGCAATACTTACTGTCAGTAACTAACTATTTCTTTGTGGATCAGTGATTAGGGATTGCTCAGGATGCTGTAAAGTGACTTGTTTGCATGTCTATTCTCAGATGAAATGTTAAAGAATTTTTTTGTTATTATTTTGAACACTTGGAAGACTCCAGTGCTAACTCACTGTTGTGTTTTGGGGTCTTGAATGCCTGCCAAGTTTGTACAGCTGTAGCACCACCTGCAGTTATTTGAATTTTTACTGTTCTTCCATTTTTCATAAGAAAGGCAATTGTGCCAAACTGTTAATGAAAAAGGTGTAATGAATCTTGCATGAATTTATTGAATATGTTTCAAATGCAGTATGAACAAATATTGTTTAGAAAGATATTTTGTTTCATAAAGTACAGTTTTCAAACAAGTTGACATTAACCGAAAATTCTCCTCCCTTCTGCGGGTAAAAGTGCCCACGTTTTTTAACAAAGTACCTTGGAGAGAAGGGCTGGGCTGCAAAGAAACAAGTGGGGATTGCATTTTGCAATTTATGTGTGTGCCCTACTGTGCCAACTTATCACCTGATGTAAAGCTCACTGGTACAGAGATCCAAAGTCCATTAGAATAGAAAGTGCAAATTCCATCGGTACAGAAGTACCTGTGGTGCCAGCGGTCTCCCAAATTATCAAATGCAAATTCTCTTTGAAAATTCACTCAGGGGGTGCTGGCTGGTGACTCAGTGGTAGTGCTGTGTGCTGCCATGCAGAGGTCCCCAGACTTTCCACTCCCTAGATCAGCTGAGGCCAGGGATGATGAGCAGGTAACATTCCCAGCCCCTGCTGAGTGACATATAATCATCATTCAAGCCACTGAAGGTGGGGGGTCTGCTAAAAGATCCAACTGTGATGAGTATAATGATCATGTAGGTTTGTAGCTTGAAAGTAATTCTGCAAAATATTTTGGACAAACCCAAATCACCAGTATCTTAAATGTAATTCTAAATTATACTGGAGGCCAATGTAGCTCTCCTAATGTTTGTGTGATATGGTCCCATTTGTTGCCTCATTCAGAAGCCTTGCAGTTATATTTTGAAGTAACTGTAAATGCCTCAAATATATACTTGTAATACCCTGATACAGAGAATTACAATAGTCCAATTGGCTCATTAACAATGAGAAATAGGTGAGGTCAAATAAGTTTTGTCCAAAAATGGCCACAATTGACGAATTACTGCATGTGTCAAAAGATATTACGCACTAATGCTGACACCAGGTAGTTTATAATTAGCTTTGTATGTATTTTAATCCTCAAACTGGAGCTATCACTTTTGGTAGTATAGTCACTCTCATTATGGAAGGGAGAATAGTAAGAAGTCTCTCTCATCGCTCACCCACAATGCTTCAAATTTAAAGGGTTTAAATAATGTTGATATGATGTTAGCCAGGTTGATATTGCATCCAGTTAATCAATTTCACTAAATGACCACATAGTAACAAAACATAGTAACAAATTAATGGCTGCAGAAAAAGACCAAAATGGCCCATCTAGTCTGCCCAGCAAGCTTCCCAATAGTCAGATTATTGTTTAAGTATTATTATTTAAAATATGTAATACCTATTAGGGTTGTGCATTCGTTCTGAACGAATGCGCAATCCGCAACATATAGGTCCCTATTCGTTGCATTTGTGGGGTTCTGAAACATATGGCGAACCCCCACGAATGCAATGTATCATTAACGAATAAACCCCCCATCCTCCTGACCCCCACAAGACTTGCCAAAAGTCCCTGGTGGTCCAGCGGGGGTCCTGGAGTGATCGCCTGCACTCGGGCTGTCGGCTGCCGGTATTCAAAATGGTGCTGATAGCCTTTGCCCTTACTATGTCACAGGGGCTACAGGTGCCATTGGTCGGCCCCTGTCACATGGTAGGAGCACAAGATGGTGCCATATTTGTCGGGACCCAAATCCGTTACATCAGTTTTTGGAGGACCCCGAATCGTCCATTAGTTACATATGGGATTCATTTCCCATTAAAGTTAAAGAAAACCCCATCTCAACCCTTTAAACTTAATTAACTACAACCCCCCGCCCTCCTGAACCCCCCCACCCCCAAAACTTGCCAAAAGTCCCTGGTGGTCCAGCAGGGGTCCTGGAGCATTCTCCTGCACTCAGGCCGTCGGCTGCTGATATTCAAAATGGCGCTGATAGCCTTTTCCCTTATTATGTCACAGGGGCTACCAGTGCCATTGGTCGGCCCCTATCACATGGTAGGAGCATACTCTATACTGCCATGTGACAGGGGCTGACCAATGGCACCGGTAGCCCCTGTGACATAATAAGGGAAAAGGCTATTGGCGTGGACACCTTTGAAAACTGTTTTCCCCCTTCTCTGGGGTAAAAGTATGCATGGTTGTCAACAGTACATTTACTTTTCCCTATGAGGGAAAAGGGCAGAGCTATGGGTGGGCTCAGAGCAGGCTGCTTGAAATTCATTTCATGTTGAAAATCCTGCACATTTATTTAACCTGCAAACTTTGTATCTGCAATCTATGTGATGTAAAAAAAAAAATCCATGCAGCAACATTTGCCAAGGAATATTCAAAAGGAAACTCTATGGGTAGTTTCTCCTTGAAAATCAACTTGAAGGCTATAGAGTTTAAGATAAATTATTTCATGTATAATCAATGATTTATACAATATTTAGAAATTGCATTACTGAATCATTAGCAACCGACTTATATAAGTATACATTCATATTAATAAACACCTGTTTCAGAAGCAGAACAGATGTTTTAGGTACATCTGCAACACAAAATGGAAATATGACATTTTCTGATTATATGCTTAAGTTCAGCATCCAAATGTGTTAATTCCATGCATGCTTACTTATTCATCTGCTTCATTTTAGTGCTGAGGTTTTCACTCTAAATCTAGAGTTTGATAATACAGCTATGAACATGAAAATTTAGGATACCACAGGACACAGTTCACATTAACTTCCCCTCAAATGATGTGAAATGCATTCATTTGAAATCACACCATATTGAAGCAAATGTGTTTTAAACTCAAATTGATCACATTTTTCACTTTCTGGGATACTGAAAGGGAGAAGCCAAGGGAGAAAGAGTGCCCTTTTTGTTACAGTTCCTGGTCTCAAGAAGCCCGTTCATACCTCTCAGCACCGGGCCCGGGCCGCGGCCCTTCTCACTCCGGCCACGCCTGGCAGCCGCCGCCACCATGGCCCTGCCGCTTACTGGCTCCCCGGCTCGGCCCCGGACTGCTCCTCGCCTCCCCCTCCATGGCGGAGGGGTGCTGCCACCTCGACCTCCGCAAGGGCCGCCTCCCAGCCGCGGCGAAGGAACGGCACCATGCCACCTTGCTTGGCCCCTGCTTCTAGGCACGCGCACACGCTGCCAGTCAGAATTTCAAGGGGCCACAGTGGGAAAAGTTCCCGCGGCCCCTAGTGATGTCATTGCCAGCCCTGGGTATATAAGGCAAGCTCTGACAGTCATAAGATCCGTGAGTGTGGAGATAATTATTTCTTCGCACACCAGGTCATATATATCAGTGGTCCCCAACCCTGTCCTGGGGGCTCACCAGCCAGTCGGGTTTTCAGGATATCCACAATGAATATGCATGAGAGAAAATTTGCATGCACTGCTTCAAAAACATGCATATTTCCTCTCATGCATATTCATTGTGGATATCCTGAGAACCCGAGTGGCTGGTGGGCCCCCAGGACAGAGTTGGGGACCACTGATATATATCATTGGTCTCTGATTTCTTGTTTTTTTTTAGTATTTGTTATGCAAATAAAATTAAAATATACTTTCCTCAAAAGTTTCCCTCATGCTCATCCAGAAGCAGAAATAATTCATTAAAATGTTGAGACTTCAGAAGGCAACCCAACATAACACTGTATTTCAAAGACTCTCTGCATCAGGAGTGAACATTGTGGAAGATGTCACATACTTAGCTCAATGTAGAAACAAGAAATCAAACCAAAATGAAACCACATGGATATAAGGGACAAATAAAACTTATCATTCAATGCTGTTGTTAGCTCTTACTGACATCAGGAAACTTCCATTATTTCTGCTGGTATTATCCCTTGGACAAATCACTATATCTTCTATTGCTTCAGACAGAAAATTAGATTGTAAATTCTCTAGCTTAGAGAATTCCCTAATTG
Source organism: Rhinatrema bivittatum (assembly GCF_901001135.1). Taxonomy (NCBI): domain Eukaryota; kingdom Metazoa; phylum Chordata; class Amphibia; order Gymnophiona; family Rhinatrematidae; genus Rhinatrema; species Rhinatrema bivittatum. The sequence continues at coordinate 194,300,041 of NC_042621.1, forward strand.
TAACTTTCTTCCACCTTGGGTTTAGAAAGTGAGTAATCAAACCCACAGATAATTCAATGTAAACCTGAGAATGGATGATCTACCTAGCCTGGAATACGCTTTAATTAGCATTGAATAAGAAGCAATTATTATTTTTTAAACTCTTTGGGGCAGATTTTAAATACTTGCGCGAGCGCATACTTTTGTTCGCACAGCAGGCGCGAACAAAAGTACGCTGGATTTTATAAGATACGTGCGTAGCCGCGCGTATCTTATAAAATCCAGGGTCGGCGCGCGCAAGGGGGTGCACATTTGTGCAACCTGCGCACGCCGAGCCCAGCGCACGCGCTGCTTGTTCCCTCCGAGGCCGCTCCGATTTCGGAGCGGCCTTCGCCCTCCCCCCATCTTCCCCTCCCTTCCCCTACCTAACCCACCCCACCAGCCCTATCTAACCCCTCCCCCTTAACTTTGCACGCGTCGGCCGGCTGCCCCGCTCCGTGGTCCGGTCCCGGGGGCTGTTCCGGAGGCCGCGGCCATGCCCCCGGAACACCCCCGGGCCGAAACCACGCCCATGTCGCTGCCCCCGAAACGCCGCGCCCCGCCCCCTAAACGCCGCATCATCCCGCCCCGCCCCCCGTCACGCCCCCGACAGGACGCCCCGGGACTTACGCGCGTCCCGGGGCTCTGCGCGCGCCGGCGGCCTATGCAAAATAGGCGCGCCGGCGCGCGCAGGGGTTTTAAAATCCGCCCCTTTATGTGCCTATGATAGAATCTGTAGTAGACTAACATCAGCTAGTCTCCATATACAATAACTATTTCATTAGATGCAGAAAATTTACTTTCTAATGTAATATATATTGAGCTTTCTATCCTGTTTTTTTTGCATAAATCTTTTTATTGACATTTAACATTTGTCAAAAAAGTATGAGTATTTGAAAATATGGAATTGTATTTCTAAATACTATATTCATTGGTATATATCCAGTTTTAAGATGTATTAAATGGTTTACCAGGCCCACTTTAAATGTTTTAATTTATTAAACTGTATATTACATATCTAACATGTATAACATACTAAATATTTAGATTCTGATTATAGGTTTTAATTGTAAATACTGATAAAACAATGCAAAAAATAGATTTTTGTTGGATAACCATTGGGAACACATCACTCTTGGTATTATCTTTGTCTTCCCCTTGCATGCCCTGGACTTCTCCACTCTGCTTTTGTCTTTTCTATGCTGATGATGCCTCAGCTACACGAATGTATCTATTTAATTCAAACAGAAAAGCTATCCAGTAATAATACATGCACTCCAAAAACAATGAAAAACACTCATTTTTTCTCTCTCAAACAACCCCTAATTAGGCGAAAAATAAACCTGAGGACCTCATTTACTAAGCATTTTCCCATAGCCACAGAATGGGAGAAAAGCCTTATTAAATCAGTTCCTAAATTTGCAATTTATAATCATCTAAGAATAGAAGCCATCTATCTATCTACTGTATATTAACAGAAAGTTATATTTAAACAAAGAAGATTTTTAGGAAGAAAATTCAATCTTTCTTAATTATAGACTATAAGGGTCAATTAAAATGATAAGGGGAATTATAAATATGTATAATCGATTTACATTATAATCTTTAATCATTTAATTAACCTGCAAAAGACATTCCAATGTATTCTATTTGAGCAAATACATTCAGAATGTAATTGGAACAGATTTTAAACGTAGTTGTGATTGTTTTTTATTTTTCCCAAGAATTTATTGGGGTTTATTATGACAAGAACAAAATCAGAAGAAAAGCAGGTAAAAAAAAGAAATGACTCATTATTTTTCCTGGTAAATATTGGAGTTTATTTTGGTGGACAGAAGCAAGGACAATGAAACAATATTAAGCAGATTCTCCCACCCATCTACATAGAAACATCCCAATCTCTAACCTCATCTGTTGCCTAACATGTCCCTCTCCTCCACCCCCCAACCAAGAATCTTCCTCTCCCCTCACCCCCCTGTGTTACAACAGCATTCATCCTTACCAGTGGTGGCTCCAGGCTTCTCTTCTTTCCTTCAGCAGCATGCTTGAAGCTCCTGTGTGTTATAGCACAAGCTTCTGCTTTTGTGAAGGACCAGTGGACTGCCAGAATGTGCTTCTGGCGCACAGGGTCCGCTTCAAATGCATTTGCAGATCCAGACAGCAGGTATCTTGGCTGCTTGGGAGGTGAGGGGGTGGGACTTGAAACACAGCATGCACTTTGGCCCACATTTGCTTCCAGCAATGGCTGGAGGCCTTGAAATGCTGCATCTACTGCTCTGGAGGAGCTTTTCAATCAACCTAAAATTAGGGTGAATAGCAGTTTAAACCAATTGTCACCTTTGGAAATTCCAGGAAGTTATGGGTGAAAATTGGTTTAAACTGAAAACAAAGGTCCCTGACTATATTGTATTTTATCTAGATCTCTGGGAGAAACTTACTGTAAAAGGGTAGCACTTCAGCTACTACTCTGGTCCTTTCAGGCCTGTTGTAGGTTGAGATGTGAACCTGTTGGGCACTGTCAAATTGGCTCTGTGTTGTGACCGTTGCTGCCCGACGTCTCCACTGCACCCACCTTACCTCTTTGCGACTCCCTCTTTGGTTGATGGAAGTTTGGCTGCCGCGGCATCATCTTGCTGACTTCCTCCGGCATCCCCGGACCAGCTAGACGCTGCCTTCTGCCATGTTCTCCTGAAGCCTAAGGGCACGCACGCAGTGCGACCCCGACTCAAGTACCAGCTATGGCGCGAACCTCAGGGGCATCCCCCTGAGATGTTGTCATCCTCACCGGATACTTTAGGTCTTCGTTTTTGCTAGCTATTCGAGTTAGCAAGGGCTTTCTCCAGGTATTGCTGTGGATGGGATTCACTCTCTGCATACCTTACTACTCTGCCTCCTCAGATTTTACCAGGGGTACCCGCTCCTTGGGGGCCTCGCTCTCTCTCTTGCTTTTCAGGTCGCAGTCTGGAACCGGTACTCGCTCCTCGAGGGCCCACGTTCCTGGACCTGCTACCGAATACAACTTCTGCCAGGAAGTCACCGCTGCCTACAACACCAGTGAGTTACCATCTCTCTCTCAGAGCTTTCCCTGGAACTATGTACTCGCTCCTCGAGGGCCTACTTCGTTCCAGCCTCTGGGCTGCTTCAAGAGACTATTGTGTGAGTGTTACCATCAAGGATCTGTTCCTGAACTCTGCATACTCTGCCTACTCACTATATTCAGTTTCTCTACAGCTCAGCCATCCTGAGATCGCTGTTCTGAGGGACTACAGACCAGCCAGGCTCTTCCAGCTCACTACTACCACCTCTGGTGGTTCACTATACAGTTTAATAAAAGATCTAGTGTGTATCTGTCTCCCAACTCTGAGCCTGACCGGTGGTCCCTCTCGGGATCTTCCCCCGGGGCGTGGTCATCTGCCACTGGCCCAAGGATCCACCCACAATTATCACAAATAATAACAGATTGCTAACTCCATGTATCTGGCACAGCTCAATACTTTGCAGGCCATACCGGGCCTGGCCCTGCGCATTTCGGAGCAGGGCCAGGAGAAATTTACTTCAGCGTTTCATCAGCTACACACAGAGAAGGTTCAAGGCACAGCTTCCAACCATGAAGGTCAGTTACAGGAGGTAACTTTAAAGACTGCTGTACCACTGGCGGCTCCAATTTGTTTTTTCGTAGAAATCCAGAAGACCCGGGGTTTTTTAAACCAGTGCTGCATGCATTTTGCCTTACAGCCATCTTTATTCCCTACGACTCTCTCCAAGACTACCTACATCCTTTCATACCTGGATGGTAGGGCTTTGTCTTGAGCATCTACCTTGTGGGAATGCAAGGACCCCATTTTGCAGGACATAGAAGGATTTATGGACTTGTTTAAATCCATTTTCGATGACCCTGCTCGAACTTCTGTCGCCGGTTCTGCTTTGGTTGAATTGAAGCAAGGCAACAGATCATTGACTGAATTTGCCATAGAGTTTAAAACTCTTGAGCGGAACTCTGCTGGGACCCCAAATGTCTCAAGACTCTCTTTTTCAGAGGCCTGGATAACCATTTAAAGGACGAGCTGGCTGCTCGTGAAACACCGGACTCGCTGGACGAATTAGTAGCCTTTGACACTCGGATTGATCACCAGCTTTGGGACAAGGTGAAGGAACTCCGGCCTAAGGTGTTACCTGGGTTGAAACAGGCTAGTGCTATACCTGCACCTCCGATGGTTCCAGTAATCCCTGCTGCTGATAAAGATGAACCGATGCAACTTGGTCATGGACGTTTGACTTCCAAAAAGAGAAGACTTCGGAAGAGGCGCGGCCTTTGCATGTACTGTGGTTAGCCTGGCCACGATGTCTCTACATGCTCCATTCATCTGGAAAATGGACGGGCCTAAATCCTGCAGGAGGACTGTTCTTAGGCCTCACTACGCCCTCTCTTTCGCTCTCTCTCCCAGTCTCCTTGACCTACGGACCAGTCACGGTTCAGACTCCTGCCCTGGTAGATTCAGGGGCAGGAGGCAACTTCATTCTCAGACATCTAGTGGAATACTTGAGGATTCTCCTCATCAAGTTGAAAGATCCACTACTGTTATCCTCCATTCATGGAGAGCCCTTACTGGGCGACGTGACTTGCCAAACCGTACCAGTTACTCTCTGCACCGGAGCTCTCCATACAGAATCACTCTCCTTCTTTGTACTGGAAAGGGCCATGCACCCTATCGTCCTGGGGTTACCCTGGTTGCAAGTGCACCAACCCCAATTTGACTGGGCATCCTTGGATCTCTCCCGCTGGGGCCCAGAATGTCACGGGAGGTGCCTTAATGAAATCTCGCCTATCATTTGCATGCCTATGACTCCAGTGATGCCAGGACTGCCACCCCAATATGCATCCTTCGGGGATGTATTTTCCAAAGAAGCGGCTGATATTCTTCCTCCACATAGGCCCTATGACTCTGCCATAAGACTGAAGCCCAATGCTGAGCCACCGAAAGGACGGGTGTACCCTCTCTCAGCCATTGAGAATAAAGCAATGTCGGAATACATTGAAGAAAATCTCCAGAAGGGATTTATCAGACCATTAAAGTTGCCAGCCGGTGCAGGCTTTTTCTTTGTGGGGAAGAAGGACAGTACCCTACGTCCATGTATCGATTACCGAGGTCTAAATGAAATCACGATCAAAGACCGTTACCCCTTGTCGTTAATCACGGAGCTGTTTGACCGGTTGAAAGGGGCCAAGATATTTTCAAAGCTCGACCTGAAGGGGGCCTACAACCTCATTCGCATTCGGAGCGGCGATGAATGGAAAACGGCCTTCAACACGCGAGACGGCAACTTCGAGTATCTAGTAATGCTGTTCGAGTTGTGCAATGCACCTGACATTTTCCAAAATATGATGAACGACATCTTGCAGGATCTGCTGTACAAGAATGTTGTGGTCTACCTGGATGACATACTAATCTTCTCCCAGGATTTAGACACCCACATTGCAGATGTCAAACAAGTACTCCACCTTCTTCATGAACACCGGCTGTACGCCAAACTCTCTAAGTGTGAATTTCACAAAGACTCAGTGTCTTTTCTAGGCTACATAGTGTTGAAAGAAGGCTTCCAAATGGACCCTCACAAACTTGAAAGTATCAAGAATTGGTCCCAACCTACCAGCCTGAAGGCTTTAAGGAGATTCCTGGGGTTCACCAACTATTATCGAAGCTTTATAAAGAAGTATTCTTCTTTAATGTACCCTTGACTGCGATGACTCGCATGGGTGCCAATGTTTCAAAATGGTCAGCGGAGGCCATTTCCACGTTTGAGAAGTTGAAGACTGCCTTCTCCACAGAACTGTGCATGCGGCATCCAGACCCCAACAAGCCCTTTATCGTCGAAGTTGTGCTTCAGATGTGGGTGTGGGGGCTGTGTTGAGCCAAACAGGAGACTCAAAAGCCTTATGTCCCTGTTCCTTCTTTTCACAAAGATTTTCGCCAGCCGAGAAAAACTATGGGATGGGCGATAAAGAGCTCTTGGCAATAAAGCTTGCATTCGAGGAATGGCGGCCTTGGCTCAAAGGCGCTCAACATCAAATAACCTTATTCACAGATCATAAAAATCTAGAGTATTTCCGCTATGCACAATGTCTGAATTACCGACAGGGCAGATGGTCCTTATTTTTTAATCGTTTTGATTTTGTGTTGAAGTTCCGCCCTGGAGATAGAAACACCAGAGCAGACACTCTGTCATGCTATTTTCATTCGGAGGATGTGCCCGATGAGCCACAGCACATAATTGACCCAAAGAAGATCCTCTTGGCATCCACCCAGTCTTACCCACTGGTAAAACAATCGTTCCTAAAAGTCTCTGGAAGAAAGTGCTCTTTTGGGCACACAATTCCAAGCTGGCTGGCCATCCTGGCCAACGCTGTACCCTGCTCAAGATACAGAAGCTGTATTGGTGGCCTACTATCAAAAATGATACCTATTCCTACGTGGCATCCTGCACCAATTGTGCCAAGAACAAACCCACTTCTGGACAACCATTCGGTCAGATAAACCACTGCCAGTTCTGGAACGGCCCTGGTCGCACATCACTACTGACTTTGTAGTCGATTTACCCACTTCCGGAGGAATGAACACCATCTGGGTGACAGTGGATTGATTTAGCAAGATGGCACACTTCATGGTGCTCCCTGACATACCTTCAGCCTTGGAGCTTGCAAAGCTCTTCATAACGCACATATTCCGCCTCCACGGACTACCTTCTCACATCATATCCGACCGTGGATCCCAATTCATGGCACAATTCTGGAGGGCCTTGTGCAAATTGTTTGACATCTCTCTAGACTACACCTTAGCCTATCATCCACAGTCGAATGGCCAGATGGAATGGATGAATCGAACAATGAAGCAGTTTATTCGAGCTTATGTCATGTCCCGACAGAATAACTGGGCCGAATGGCTTCCATGGGCTGAATTCACCATCAACTCTCATCCAGCAACATCTACTGGATTGTCACCTTTTGAAGTGGTCTTTGGATGTTTCCCAACACCGCCACTCCCACTGAAGCTCTCAGTGACATCCCCAGCAGCTCAATCCACTGCTGATGATATCCATAATCTGTGGGTTCAGACAAAGGACATGCTAATCAAAGTGAGTGACCGTGCTAAGAAGTACTACGATGCGCACCATTCGCAAGCTCCAGTCTTCAAGCCAGGAGACAAGGTATGGTTGTCAACCAAGCACCTCAGACTTAAACTACCCTTCTCTCAGTTTTCTCCTCGCTATGTGGGACCAATCCCAGTCCTTCAATGTATTGGCAAAGTCACCTACCATCTGAAGCTACCACCTGGTCTCAACATCGATAATGCCTTCCACATTTCATTTCTGAAACCGCTCATACTCATTGAATTTTCTTCCAAATCTCAGGATCCACCTGTCATCAATGCAGAAGACGACTTAGAGTTCAAAGTAGAAGAGATTCTGGATGTTCGAAAAAGAGGCAATACTTTTGAATATCTTCTCTCCTGGGAAGGTTTCTGCCCCGAAGAAAACTCTTGGGAGCCTCAGACCAATATCCTTGACAAAGAGATGCTTCATCAGTTCCGCATTGCGCATCCTTCTAAACCCAAGCCTGGTACCCGAAGAGGAGATCGCACTTTGAAGGGGGGTACTGTTGTGACCGTTGCTGCCCAACGTCTCCACTCCGCCCACCTTACCTCTTTGCGACTCCCTCTTTGGTTGATGGAAGTTTGGCTGCCGTGGCGTCATCTTGCCGACCTCCTCCGGCGTCCACAGACCGGCTAGACGCTGCCTTCCGCCATGTTCTCCTGAAGCCTAAGGGCACGCACTTCGCGTGGCCCTGACTCAAGTACCAGCTGTGGCGCGAACCTCGGGGGCATCCCCCTGAGATGTTGTCATCCTCACCGGATATTTAAGGTCTTCGTTTTTGCTAGGTATTCGAGTTAGCAAGGGTTTCCTCCAGGTATCGCTGCGGGTGGAATTCGCTCTCTGCATACCTTGCTACTCTGACTCCTCGGACTTTACCAGGGGTACCCACTTCTCGGGGGTCTCGCTCTCTCTCTTGCTTTTCAGGTCGCAGTCTGGAACCGGTACTCGCTCCTTGAGGGCCCACGTTCCCAGACCTGCTACCGAATACAACTTCTGCCAGGAAGTCACTGCTGCCTACAACACTAGTGAGTTACCATCTCTCTCTCAGAGCTTTCCCTGGAACCAGGTACTCACTCCTCAAGGGCCTACTTCATTCCAGCCTCTGGGCTGCTTTAAGGGAGTATTGTGTGAGTGTTACCATCAAGGTTCTGTTCCCGAACTCTGCATACTCTGCGTACTCACTATATTCAGTTTCTCTACAGCTCAGCCATCCTGGGATTGCTGTTCCAGTGCCTGAGGGATTACAGCCCAGCCGGACTCTTCCAGCTCACTACTGCCACCTCTGGTGGTTCACTATACAGTTTAATAAAAGATCTAGTATGTGTCTGTCTCCCATCTCTGAGCCTGACTGGTGGTCCCTCTCGGGATCTTCCCCTGGGGGCATGGTCATCTGCCACTGGCCCAAGGATCCACCCACAATTATCACAAATAATAACATTCTGCCTGATCTGCGAGCAGATCTGGCTCCAACAGGTGGCAGCTAACACAAGATGGCAGTGCACCAAATCAAGGGAGACATAATAATCAGTCAGGCAAGGGTCGGGGCAGGTGGAGTACATTATATTTATATATTTCTTGTCTTATATTGGTAATGTTGTGACTCAAAAGCCTGGATTTAAAACTATACTTTAACTCTGTTCCAGCAATCTAGATAATTATTCTCTTTCCAGATCTCATGCAGTAGTTTGTTCAAGAATGCTGGTGCTACACAGCAATTGTAAATATTGAATGATGTGTAATCATCATTTGAGTCTCTGAAGGTGGTGGAACTACTTTGAGATCCAATGATGAGTACAATAATCATGCAGGTTTATAGCTTGAAGGTGATTTTGCAAAATACTTTGGACAATCCATTTGCAAGCACCTGCAACCAATTGCCAGTATCTTGAATTTAATTCTAAATTATACTGGAAGCCAATGTAGCTCAGCTAATGGTGTGAAATTTTCACATTTTTTTTCGCCCTGGTCAGGGCCTTGCAGCCATATTTTGAAGTAATGTGTTGTCAATATGGGCATAAAAAAGACAAATCAATATTTGTAGCATTTTGCAATGTTATAACTAGTTCGACTACATTGCAAGCATAGCCTAGAATAGCAGATAATTCTTGTTATCAATTTTCATTAATAGTTTAATATAAATATATGGGTAAATTTCAATAAACGTCATAGTAGGGATGGGCAGTCATTTTTTACAAAATAGACAATCACAATGAAATTGGTTATTATGTCTCATTTCGGGGGACCCAGAAAACAAAGGAAAAATCCCCCAAATTTTGTTCTAAATCCAAATTTTTGTGTTTCTGCATGGAAATGCTGTAACTGCACAGTAACTGATGTATACCCTGGAGGAGAGGAGGAGCAGGGGTGATATGATACAGACCTTCAGATACTTGAAAGGTTTTAATGATCCATGGTCATCAACAAACCTTTTCCATTGGAAAAAATTTAGTAGAACTAGGGGTCACAATTTGAAACTCCAGGGAGGAAGACTTAGAACCAATGTCAGGAAATATTTTTTCACTGAGAAGGTGGTGGATGCCTGGAATGTCTTTCCAGAGGAAGTGGTGAAGACTAAAACTGTGAAGGATTTCAAAAGGGCATGGGATAAACACTGTGGATACCTAAAGGCTAGTGGATGGAATAAATAAAAAAGCTTAACCAGCATGGAACGGCAGTTACTACCCTTAAGAGAAACATGGGGGTAACCTGCAAGGAGCGGCAGTTACTACCTTGGGAAGCTTCCTGGGTAAACTAGATGGACCATTTTGGTCTTTTTTTGCCATCATTACTGTGTTACTATGTACCTCGTGATGTGGGTTCTTTTAGGGCAGGGGTCGGGAACCCATGGCTCGCGAGCCAGATATGGCTCTTTTGAGGGCTGCATCTGGCTCGCGGACAAGTGTCGCCACACTTCGCGGTTCCCCGCTGACCCAGCTGCTCCCCGGTCCTCCGCCGCCCGGGCTTAAAATGCTGTCAGCCCGGGCGGAACACGGCAGGACAGCTGGAGTCAGCGGTACCGGCGTGCTCTCTTCTCCTCCCCCCCCCTGCGGCCCGGAAGAGGAAGTGGTGAGCATCAGGTGCCGGCGCGGAAGAAGAGACCACGTGGTCTCTTCTTCCGCGCAGCCGGGTGCCTGCGCGGGAGTCATCGGGTGTCAGCCGGGTGCCAGCGCTGGAGTCATCGGGTGCCTGCGCGGGAGTCTTCCCGCGCAGGCACCCGATGCTCACCACTTCCTCTTCCGGGCCGCGGGAAGAAGAGAGCACGCCGGTGCGCTCTCTTCTTCCCGCGGCCCGGAAGAGGAAGTGGTGAGCATCGGGTGCCTGCGCGGGAAGAAGAGGCCACGCTAATGTCCGACGGGAAGAAGACTGCAGCGCGGCTCGGAGGAAAATGAAGAGTTTCAACCGCGACCGATGGGACTCCGCCTTCGCCTCCGCGAGGGCTGAAAATGAAGGAGGTTAGCGTTGGGAGGAGGCTGCTGCTGCCGCGAGTTCCCGGGGTGGGGGTGGGGGAGAGAGTGAGTGAATGAGCGAGCAAGCATGTGTGTTTGAGATCCTGTGTGTGTGAGTGAGAGATTGCATGTATGTGATTGACTGGGAGCCTGTATATGTGAAAGAGAGTATGTCTGTGATTGAGAGCCTGCCTGTGAGAGAGAGAGCATGAATGTAAGTTTACCATTGGGAACCTGTATGTGTAAGTTTGTGATTGAAAACCTGTTTGTGTGAAAGAGTATGTGTGTATGATTAAGATCCTTTGTGTGTGAGAGAAATCATGTGTATGTATGATTAAGAGCCTGTGTGTATAAGTAAGATAGATATCATGTGTGTCTGTGTCTGATTGACAGCTGGTTTAGGTGATGGAGCATGTGAGTATGTGATTGAGAGCCTGTGTTTCAATGAGAGAGAGAGATCATGTGTGTCTGTGTGTGATTGAGAGCTGGTTTAGGTGATGGAGCATGTGAGTATGTGATTGAGAGCCTGTGTGTAAATGAGAGAAAGAGAGGACATGTTTGTAAGCATGTGAATGAGAGTCTGTGTGTGAGAGAAAAAGACAGCATGTATTTATGTGATTGAAAGCCTGTGTGTGTGTGTAAGCGTGAAAAGATAGACAGCAAATGTGTAAATGTGTAATTAAGAGCCTATATGAGAGAGAAAAAACATGTTTATATGTGAGTACTGAGAGCATGTGTGTATAGGTGTGTCATTGAGAGCCAGTGTGAGAGAGAGTGCTGGTATGTGACTGAGAGAGGAGAAAGTTCCAAGCAAACCACCCCACCTCCTGCTAATTCAGAACAATCTCAGGACACCTGGATATCAAACGTTCCCAGGTATGCAGAGCAAAAAAAATTTTGTATCCTTATTATTTTTCATTACTGGATCTTTGTGTCTGCTATTTTGAAATATTTTGTTGGTATCTGGAAATGTTTTATATGAGTTTTTAATTATTGGATATTCCACTCATCAGCTGTTTTGAAATATGTTCTTTTTGTTAGTACAGTTTTACTGCTGATGATTTTATATTTCTTGATTTGTTTTATAAGGATGGGTGATGTTTCTTTTTTCCTTTGTTACACTGCATACAGAGACTCTGGCTTGTTGCAGTTTCCAATTCAGTTTTTTCTGCATGCTTCTTGTTATGCGTTTTGGTCTCTTTATTCTATGTTAGGTGAGGGACAGCACGTGATTCAGGTGAGGTTTTCTGCTGGCGTGTTGTTTCTGTGTAGGACTCTATAGCAGCCTGACTTGGTCCGTTTTCCTAATAGGAGATGTATTGGTGTCTTAAGGCCTGGTGTAATATTTTCAGAGACTTATTGTACATTAAAAGTGTGATCTTACATAAAATGCACATATTTACTTGTATTTAGTTTTAAACATATTGTATGGCTCTCATGGAATTACATTTTAAAATATGTGGCGTTTATGGCTCTCTCAGCCAAAAAGGTTCCTGACCCCTGTTTTAGGGGCTGCTAGTATTTGTATTTGCCCTGTGGTCTGTATTACTGAACTGACTAAGAAAATTGACAAGACTCACTATGTCTCTTGTGAAATAATGAAAAGCTACATTATCTGAATAATATATGTTAAAACAGGTACTTATGAGAATACCAGAAACAAATTATAAGTACATATCTTAATCATCCCCACTGTTAGGGAATATTTGTATTCAAATGCTTAGCAGAAGGTTTTTCACTTTCCTGATAAAAAGGGTGTCTCTGAGCTCCCCCAGTTAGTGAATCTTGGTTAGAGACAATCAGTGCAGGGACCCCTAATCTTGGTTCTCAGCAGGGAATCTGCCTGGGTATGATGGGCTGCAATTTTAAACCTGATTGGAATAGGACATGCACAGAAAGGATTTCTGTGTCTCATTTTTCTGAAATATTGCCAGAATTACTGATAAGAGAACTTTGCTGTGTGCATTCTTTAAGAAGGCAAACTTCTTGTCCTTTTTTGCACTGTTCCTGATTGCCGTATTGCAACCAACCACTACCTAACAGGTTCTGCTCTGGACAGTTGCCAGATGTGACCTTGACCAAGCCAAAGAAAGGGAGACATAAAGAGAATCTTTGGGTCCAAACTACTTCTAGCAAAGGAAAAGAATAGAGGGAGGAAAAGAAAAGCAGGGGGCTACCCATGGCCCACAAGCTTGTGTGTTATCTTTTGCTGTACAGTACTTTCTACTAGCTATCTGCCTGCCCGGTACACAACAATGGAGTCTAATGAAAGACAGAGGAGACTGCAAAGCACAAAGTAAGAACTGCCTCACAGTGATACAAAACTATATGCAACAAATCATTACTATATGAAAGTATTTTTCTCTCAAATAAGATAGAAAATTGAACATACTAATACACCTTGCATTAAGTAAAAGTACATGCTCAACAAGTGCATTTTTTTAATTTACCAATCACTATTTTTTTTTTTTTAGGAAAGGGGCCCTGGAATTTTGTGCATAATGATGTAACTTTAATACTGGTGTGCAGGCACACATCTGTGTGTGTATGCCATCTCACATCCAGTGATGTGTCCTTTTTATAACACCGGGTGTTTTTGATGACTACTGAGGGGGTAGGGAGGGGGGATGAGTGGTCTGCTTGGGGGGGGCTCTTCTTTTTTTATATATATGTTTTTAATGAAAATGGTGTAATGAAATTAAAAACAGTGATCAGACTAGAAATGGCCCAGTCCCGGAATGTAAATGAAGTAGGCACAAACATTTTTCAAGTCTGCCACCCCTACTGCCTAGTTTAGTTTTTCTTAGGAAACTGGCCAAAGGAACGGAAGTAAAAAAGTACCAATGGACTTTGTCCTTGGTTGTTGTGGAGCACTAGGAGAGCGGTCCCACCAAGAGATGTGTGTTCTTGGGCCACGGCTCGACCCCGGAGGAACTCTGAAGAGGTGCCGCAGTAGGCGAGGCATGCCCGAGCATGGGCTGGATGGGAGCAAGGCGGGACTGAAGACTGGAGACACTGACCCTCCTCCAGACCTGCACGCTTCGGAAGACCAACAATGCAATGATGGTCTTATGAACAGTCCTCCGACCATTCCAAGCCCTTTCAGACCTGCCGCAGGGTACGGCAAGAAGCGGCAGGCTGGATGGAGGCCAGGGCAGCAGAGACCGGAACATGGAGATTCAGACAAGACTCAGAGACGAGGTACTTGGATGCACAGACGTAGACTCAGGAACGAGGTACTTGAATGCCCAGACGAGACTCCGGAACAAGGTACAAGGCTTGCATCATGAAGCGCCCTACTCAGCCCACCCATAGGGCTGGTCGCGGACTACGATATGGCTTGCCGCGAGGTACCAAGCATACCGAAGATTCAGGAACAAGGTACTTGGCTTTCAGAGATTCAGGAATGAGGTACTTGGCTTTCAGAAAACTCAGGGACAAGGTACAAGGCTTGCATCATGAAGCACCCTACTCAGCCCGCCCGTGGGGCTGGTCGCGGACCATGACATGGCTTGCCGCGAGGTACCAAGCATACAGAAGATTCAGGAACAAGGTACTTGGCTTTCAGAGATTCAGGAACAAGGTACTTGGCTTTCAGAAGACTCAGGAACAAGGTACAAGGCTTGCATCATGAAGTGCCCTACTCAGCCTGCCCGTGGGGCTGGTCGTGGACCACTGCATGGCTTGCCGCGAGGTACCAAGTGCACAGAAGACTCAGGAACGAGGAACCAGGGTTTCAGAAGAGCAAGACAGAATCACGGACTTCAGGATCTGGAGAAGCAACATCAGGCTGGATCACGGATATCAGGAACAAACATCTGGACTGGAACACAGATACTGGATCAGGAGACAGACCTTAGGGCTGGCACATGGACATCTGGAACAGCAGATGAACATCAGGACTGGAACACAGACAAGAGGACAAGATGAGGAGCTCCAACAAAGAACAGGAAACACAGGACCTTGAAGAAGTGCTGGAACAAGGACGACTCCTGGAGTGAAGGACAGCAGGATCCCAGGAGTGACCAACTCCTTGCGAAGGCAAAGCTGGAATGGATGCTGAGCCCTTTTGTAGGGCTGAAGAGGACAATGCCCAGGGAGGGGTCAGCAGGGGGCCACACCTGGCTGGCCCTTGAAGAGGAGGAGAGAGGCACGCGCCCGTGCCTAAGGAAAGCTGGATGAAGAAAGGTAGGATCGTTGGTGGCGTTCCCTGCCATGTGGAAGGCCCAAGGAGAAGCAGGCAGGCAGCTGGAGTAGCCCCGCCATAGAGCCGAAGGCAAGGATGGATGGCAGGCTGCAGGAGTGGCTCCCAGCCGCGAAGACACCAGAGAAGAAGCACAGAGAGCTGAAGGTGGCTGCACGCACCGGCAGGGACGGCCTCCCTGCCGGCTGAAGACCCCGGGAAGGCTTGCAGAGCGTCGGGGAAGAGCTGGCGTGGCAGCGGAGGTCCCAGCCGCACGGGAGAGTTCCCGGGGCCCGACCCTGCCGCACAGGACTGGCAGAGGCTGGAAAGGAGCCTGGCAACGGCGGCGTGCCGCCACGAAGATTGCCGCGCTCGCAGCCCGACTGGCCGCGAGAAAGTAAGGAGCCGGCAGGACCGCAACACTGGTGTTTGTGTCATATGGATTCCAGGGCAGAAATTCTGTACATATAACAAAAAATTAATTTTTGTTCCTTTACTTTTCGCCCTGACCCAAACAAAACCTTGTGATTGGGTACCCAGACCCTTTAGATAATAATCCTCATTGAGTTGTATTAATCATATCAAATGGTTCCCATGCAAACTAAATTCTGTATTGTTCACATGTGTGAATCTGCCAAAAAAAAAAAATAATAATAAGATAATGGTTCTATGAAATTTTACAAGTTATTCTCCAGATAATTTAGAAAACTGAATGTTGGTTTCATTGATCCTATATAGAGCCTTTGTGATGTCTGAAAAAAGATCATAAACTCTTCAATATAGAAGTCATTTGCAAATAGCTACATAAAACTGACATTTGTTTGTTTCACCTTTTGTAGGCAAACATTTTCATAGCCCTATTCAGAACAGTGAATGTGGTGCGCATGCAGTTCCTTTCTGCGCAAATTTACTTCTGCTATTGATCAAGTGTCAGTCTGAGTAAAAGTATTTTTAGTCAAATATGAAATGCTTAAGGGGCCTGGGTAAACTGGAAGAATGCAGGCTAAAGAGCCAGGGGGGTCTTGCTGATCTAGATATAGAATAGACAAACTGGTGGACAAACATGTTAAACTGGTCAGTTCCTTCATGTGTGCATGTTTTAAACTGTACTCACTTGTGCGTGTAAATGCCAACTATTCCCAACTATTCACTCCCAAGCTTAAACTTAGGGGCACAGAAACACGCACAAGGCCTATTTTATAACTTGTGTGCATACTGGGGTAAATTTTAAAACATACGTGCAGGTTTATATGTGCGCGCGCTACCCAGCGTGCACACATGTACCCCCGATTTTATAATATGCACGCGCATGTTATAAAATCAGGGGTCGGTACACGCAAAGGGGTGCACACTAGTGCATCTTGCACGCGCCGATGCCCGCGGCCTTCCCCCGTTCCCTTCCCCCTAAATTAACCTTTCCACCCCTTCCCCTAACCTATCCCCCCCACAGCCCTATCCTAAAACCCCCCAAAAAATTATAGTTTACCTTCTGCGCCTGCCTCTGTGCAGGCACAGGTTGCATGCACCAGCAGCCTGCCGGCATGTGATCCCCTGGCACAGCAGCAAATGGCCGCTGTGCTGGAGGCCTCTGGCCCCACCCCCGCCCCACCCCAGACCACCCCTGCCCCGTCCCCACCCCACACCTGGATCGCCCCTTTTGTAAAGCCCCAGGAGTTAGACGCATCCCGGGGCTTTACGTGCATTGCTGGGCCTTTATAAAATAGGCCCTGGCGCTTGTAACGCCCTCTACGTGCGTAAATCCACTGGATTTATGCACAAGGAGGTTTTAAAATCTGGCCCACTGTGCGTAAGATATAAGGATACATATATATATAGGTGTGTACTTGTTCATTTTAAAGTTACCTTTTAGTGCAAGATGGAGTAATTTTATCCTTGGATCATGATGGTTCTTCACATCCCTAGGTCTATGTTCAGCTCACTAAACTGCACTGCAGAAAAGTCAATGAATATAGTTAATAATAAAAAATACGTCAATGTAGGCAAAAACTCATAATGTGAGAATACTTGCTATATGTTTAGTGTAATAATTTCTGTGATGATAAATTATATGAAGAGGTGAGCCAAGAATAGGCCACTGAATAATTCTTTAGCAAACTCCTGTGGTTGTTCCATTACTAATCATGTCATTGATCAACAGTTTTGTGATGCCTTTACTACATAATAAATAATGGATTTTCTAACTCAATACAAAATTCCTACTTACAATAGTAATTGCAATTGCTTTCAAGTATGCATTTTTACCTTTTGTATTCCCTGTATTGTGATATACATTTTTAAAATTAAGACCTACCTCAATCCTTGATTTTGAGGATTTCTTAATTAGTCAGTAAATTACCCTGTTCTGTTCTCCTGTTACCTAATCTAATTATTCAATAGATATCTATTTTTGCATCTTTCTATTTTAAAATGTCTCATGCTTTCTTCTGTTGTCATACATTGTTGACCAACTAAAGTCCTCCTTACCTTATACTAGGCAAATGATTTCTGCACAGACTTGAAATAAAAGTTACACAACTTTGAATCCCTGGAAATTTGAAAATATAATAAAAAATGCATTTTTGCATACACTTTCAGGTTTCAGGGTTGATGTTATACATCTCAAATTCCTTCTCCTGGCAAAGTTATATTCTGCTACCCTTGCTATATTATACAGTATAGCTGTCAGCTCAGCTTCTAGTAAGAGCTCATTATTAGAATGTGCAAAGAAAAAAGACTGAATCAATGAGCTAGTATACCGACATGTGTATTCCAAAGTGGGAAAACTTGCTTAAGTATCATGAGAGACTAAAGCTATTGTTCTTAAAACTAGCTAGGTGTGGTAAGTTAGTCATAGTTTATTACTTAAGACTTACTGACAAATGAGGATTAGTAGTAAAGCTATAGACTCTGCTTTTATGGTGATTCCACATGGCTAGTCTGCCAAAAATATTTTAAGAAAAGCTGCAATTTTATTCTTTTGACCACAGGAAGTTACTGTAATATCTTTATTTGGCTAGTTCTGTTCAATATATTCGAGTGATATTGTGGAGAGATTAGAATTTAAGTTTGTCTTTTTGAAGCTGACATTAAGATTTGCAACAGCGTAAATTTCCATGAGGGATTAGGGAGAATAAAAAGTGATTTACAACTGGTTGAGGAGTGGTTGAATGCTTGGTAGTTGAGATTCAATGCAAAAAAGTGCAGAATTATGCATTTGAGGTGCAGAAATCCAACAGAGCATTATACGATGGGGGTGAGATATTGATGTGCACCAATCAAGAGAGAGACCTTGGGAAGATAATATCTGATGATCTCAAGGTAGCGAAACAGTGTGACAAGGCAGAGGCCAGAACCAGAGGGATTCTAGAGTGCCTAGGAAATGGTGTAACCAGAAGCAAAAATGAGGCTATAATTCTTTTGTAAAAGGTACTGGTGAGGCCTCATCTAGAACACTGTGTACAGTTCTGGAAGCTGTATGTCTGCAAAATTAGAGATGATTCAGAGAAAGGCTACCAAACTGGTGCATGATCTACATGAAAAGATATTTAAGATGAGACTTAATGAGGGATCAGCTTGTTATAATCTGCTATGCTGATGGGTGGAGCAATCAGATAGGAGTTGCAATCTGATGTATTCCCTAGGCAGAGTTTGCAATCTGTTGGAGGATCTGCTAGGGAGTTAGCAATCGCTTATGCTTCGACTCCTGAGAGGGGAGGAGTTAGCAATCTGTTATGTGCGAGCTCCTCTGGAGGGAGGAGCTAGCAATCTGTTATGGTTAAACTCCTATGTAGGGGAAGAGTTAGCAATCTTGTTAGGAAAGCTCTGTGTTAAAGTTAGGAGTAGCAATCTGTTGTGTACTAGCTCCTGAAGGAGGAGGAGTTAGCAAGCTGTTATGAATCTCCGTACAGAGTTGGCAATCTGTAGGAATCTGCTCCTGTGGAAGGAGAAGTAGTAAAGTGATATGCTCAGCTCCTGTAGAGGGAGTAGTAACAAACTGTCAATTAATCTGTTGCTGAAGACTCCTGGTAGGAAAGGAGTAGCCATCTGTTACCAGCGGAGTGCTTGGAGAGGACACTCAGCTGTAAAGGAATGTAGATAGGTGAATCCTTGAGCTGATGGCAGATGACTATGCCCCCAGGAGGATATCCTGAGAGGGCTCACCGGTTAGGCTTGAGTATGGAGACAGACACAGATAATTCTTTTATTAGACATGTTAGTAGAACCACCAGAGGTGGCAGAAGTGAGCTGCTATGCCCGGCAGGGCTGAAGTCCCTCAGGTACTAGAACTGTAATCCCAGAGTTGCTGAGCTGTAGAGAAACTATAGATAGTGAGTAGACAGGGTATGCTGTGTTCATAGCCAGAACTGGATGACAGATCTCACATAAGGTCTTTAGAAAGCTCAGTAGCTGGAAAGGGTTAGGTCCTCGAGGAGCGAGTACCTGGTTCCAGGGAAAGCTCTGAGAGAGCGATGGTAACTCACAATTGTCTGTATCTGTGATAGCTTCCAGGCAGTAGAGAATCTTCAGAGTGTTCAGGAACATGGGCCCTCGAGGAGCGAGTACCGGTTCCCATCGGCAATCTGAAATAGAGAAAAGAGAGCGAGGCCCCCGAGGAGCGGGTACCCCTGGTAAGTCCGAGGAGGCAGAGTAGCTTAGGTAGCGAAACCCTTTGCTAACTCAATCCGTTAGCAATTTCTGAGACCTTTTATATTGGAAGCGGTTGACATCTGTTCAGGGGGGCGCCCCTGAGGTTTCGCGTCCTTGCTGGTACATCATTCAGAGTGCGCGCTTCCTACGTCATCAGGAACATGGCGGATCTACAGCGTTGTGCCGCTCCAGGAACGCCAGAGGAAGATGGCAAGAAGATGCCGCGGCAGCAACCCATCAATCAGGCCCGGAGGGAGTCACCACAGTGGTAAGGAGAGCAGAGTGAGGGCGTCAAGCAGCGACGGACGCAACACAGCTTGCCTAGAAAGCCTGTGGAGGATCTGCAATACCAGTATGTGAAGCTTGGGCAAGACTTGAGAGATGTCCTGGCCCCTCCCCCACCCCAATGCCATTGAAAGAGAATCACACACAAAATTGCACAATAAATAAATGTGTTACTCTTTTATCATAAAGGTTTGTAGGACGAATCAAAGACAAGTCTCAGAACCTAAATAACCTGAGACTGCTTAACCTCCTTAACCTTAATAATTGCCTAGGTCTCTTTGTGCTTTGTTTTATTGTGTTTAACTCGTGTTCATGTACCCAAATTCTAAATTCTGCTTAGCTTTCTTCAATTATAAAGTCCACTTTGGTTTGTTTGTGTGACCTCTACTTATGCCTATGGAAACTAAAGATGTGAATCGGAACCAGAATCGGTTCTGATTCTGGGTTCGGGGACTATCAGGGAATTTTTTTTGTGCGGTCCGATCGTTTGTTTTTTTTTATCAGCTGTGCCCAACCCGCTAAACAAAAAACCCACCCAGACCCTTTAAGATGGCGCCAGCTGTCCATTACTCCTTCCATGTGACAGGGGCCGGCCAATGCACGGATACCCTGTCACATGGTAAGGGCAAAGGGCCATTGGTGCCATTTTGATTAGTGGTAGCTGATGGCCGGAGAGTGGGAGATCGCTCCCGGGACCCCCACTGGACCACCAGGTACTTTTAAAAAGTTTTTTGGGGGGGGGGGTCGGGAGGGTGGGGGAAGCTAAATAATATGTTTTAAAGGGTCGGGGTGGGTTTAGGGGTTGTTTTTGTGTGCCATTTTTCCCGCCCTCCCCCAAAATGATAAGAGAACCCCACGAAGAATTTTGTGGGGTTTTCCTATCGGTTTCGGGGACCCCCGATTTCTGACGAGTTTGAAAATATCGTATGATATTTTCAATCATCAGAAAAACGATTCACATCCCTAATGGAAACCCCATACCAACTAGATGTCATGGCCCTGGTTTAGAGCAGGCTGACATTACTGGTTTAGTGCAGGCTGTAACTACAAAGATAGATTCACTCTTGTCATTGCTATCTGATCTTCATACTCAGGTTGAGGTACAAGACTAATTTCTATAATGTAGAACAGCCTGAGGGCAAATAGAAGGACATCCCAGGTTGTGAAATGGCATTGATAAAGGACAAAGCTATGATACATCTGAAAATGGAATTTTTAGAAAATCAGTATAGAAATATTTGCCTAGTAAATTTACCTAGGTTCTCTCTGATCTCACCTTTAGATATGTTAAGGGAATTTTTCTTTTAGTTTCTAAAGGTTCCTTCATAATCTATTACTCCTGTAATTAAAGATTACTATTTACCTAATGTAGTATGGATTTCAGGCTCTGAACCCTTTTCAAGAACAGAATCATCAACAGGCAGTCTTAATTTAACATATTTTCTTCAAGATGACCAGGTTGAATTTACTGACTGGGTCATTCATCGAACACGACATGCCGGTATCATCGTGGCAGTATAATGCAAATTAGGTAAAGGGGACGAGTGTGGGCGGGGTTTGGGTGGAGTTGTGTCACGGCAGAGCTGCGGGCGATAATGTTTTCTACATTATTGCTGGCAGCAGCAGCAATAACTACACCTTTTCCTGTTGCGCTATGGGTGTGAAGCTGTGTGGCCCGGTCGCAACCACAGCAGACAAAAACGCACTGCCGTGATGCGGCCAGCTGCACAATTTCACCCCCGCCCCTTTTTTTTCCCGGCTCTTCGTTCTGTTATAAATATAACAGAATGATGAGTCTAGGCCTGAGAGAGCTACTATGTTGCTGATATTTGCAGTTGAATATGATAGGAATTGGAAAATGAAGATGTACTTTTGAATTAAACAGAAAGTTTTTCTTGTTCAGAATGTGTTTATCTTTCCTTATGTTTTCAAGGTTCTGCAGGTTAGATGTAATATGTTTCTCTTTAAAAACAAAACAAAACAGGAGATTATCAATCAGTTAGGTGTAAGAAGTTTCTCTTTAAAATAAATGGGAGGTTATCGATTGGTTAGACGTAAGATGTTTCTATTATAAAAAAAGGAGGAGGTTATCAGTTTTTACAGTGATAACCTCATGGTAGCTTTGACTGATTTGAGCAGTATATACATTTTTAAATAAATAAATAAGTTTGGTTGCTTTTTTCCATATGGTTTCCCTGTAAATGTGAGATTAAATTTCAAGGGAAAAATATTTGTTTTATGAACCTGATCAATTAGATTCTTTCTTGCAGTTACAGCAGGGGGAGGTTCACAGTATAACTTGGAATTTATTAAAAGAGGTATTCCTATATATTTTTTTTTCTTTTCTGTTTAAAGCTGTTCCCTCATTGAGGTCTAAGATTTATGGCACATGTCATTATGAAATATTCAAGTGTTTTTTTTCTTTTTTTAAAATCTCTATTGTACCATTTCAATTCTTGTAAATTTTAATTTCTATAATGGAAATTTTAAATTCAATAAGAAACTTCAAAATGAGACTTAAAGATTCCAAAATATGCAAGAGGATAGACAGCTGGGAAGATGCGCAAAACATGAGGAAGGATCTGGCAAAACTCGAGGAATGATCTAGAGTCTGGAAGCTAAGATTTAATGCTAAAAAAATGCAGCCGTGCATTTGGCTTCTAAAATCTAAGGAAATGATACAATATAGGGTGTGAAATTCTTTTAAGCACAAAAGAAGAGTGGGATCTGGGGGTGATCATATCCGATGATCTTAAGATGGCCAAACAGATGAATAACATGACAGTAAAAGCCAGAACAATGCTTCACTGCGTAGGGAGAGGATTTGTCGGTTAAAAAAATAAAGAGATTGTGCCCCTTGTTATAGATCATTGGCTGGCCCCTACATATATGCTATCTTCTCAGAGCCAATGTTTACTTCATACTTAAAGCTTCCAGTTTTCTCTCTTGAAATTCCAGGAGCTCTCCAGTAAGTTACATTAATAGTTGTAGGCCAGACCAATGTCTCAGAACTGTATAGCACTTCCCAACAGTAGCGTTTGCAAATTTAAAAGCCCTAACTGGAGGCTGCAGGCATCTGTGCTTCTGGGTCCAGGTAAGCTTTCCCTTCTGGTTCCCTGCCTGGTTCTGTCTGTCTTCTTCCAGCCTGTTCTCCTTCCTGTTTCCTCTGTCTGTTTTAAACTACAAGAGACAGGGCTGTCCCAGTGAGTCAGCAGGTTCTGTTTGCTTTTAAGGTGGACTGGTCTAACTCTTCTTGAGGGTTTTAAGGTGAGGATATATTTCCCTACACTTTATCCCTTACATACCCTCCCCTTCAGCTCCATGTTCCATCGGGGAGCACTTGTCTCTCTTACTTTTACAAATTTTAATCTCCTTTCAGGGCTTTCCCCAATGGGTATTCGCAGAAAAGCTTTGCAAGCTGTTGTCTTCTTCTTTTTTTATGTGTCTGTTTACCCTATGCCTTCTACATCCTACCATGTGTCTTTTTTCTGACTTTTTAAAAGTTCCACCAACTTTAATTTTACCAGTAGATGTAGAGGCTATGTTATAGTCAACTGTTCCATTCTTCCTACTACCCTTCTATCTGTGTAACTGTAGAAAGATTTTGTATCTTGTGGTCTTATTAGTCCCCCATTTGGCTGCCTTTGCTATGGTTATGGATCATCCTTAGAACCCCTGTTTTCCTGAGAACCTGGCCTTTTCCCTTATGACCTAATTTCCAGGTCACTGAAAACCTATACCTTGCCATGTTTGGCACCTCCTGCAGTCTTTACTGTACACAGTATCACTTTCTTCTCTAATAGTGGTATTTTAGCTCCTTTTCTTCCTCTATCTTCTTATCCAATTTTGGTTCATTCCTGGTTGGCTTCAGTTTTTCTAACCTGTCTGGTGCTACTATTGATACCAATGTCTCAACTTCATCTGCTAACAGGGATCTTCTGCCAGAGTCTTTTTGCCTTGGTAATTTTCCCTTCCTTGGCATTGTAGGTATGACATTGAGGATTTCTTCATGCTCTTTAGCTTCTTATACGCTCTCCAGCTCACCCTATATCTGACTGTTTGCTCACTGTTACTCATCCTAATGCTCTGTTGCCTTTCCAAATGCTTGTATTAGAAACCAATCTCTTGCCTTGCTTCCTCTGACTTCTGCCTGTCCACAGTTCTACCTGTCAGAATCTCATGTGTAGATACTTTTTTTTTCAGCTAGCATTTGGACAGCTTGTTCCTTCATTCTTCTTGTTTTTGCAACAGTACTTACCTTTGAGTCTCCTGTAATACTGACTTTATTATAGTGACCTCTCTAGCCAGTTGTGTAACTTCTCTCTCCACTTAAGCAACTCCACAGCAATCCTCTGTAGTTCTTTAGTAAGCTGGCCTGCTCTTTCTCCCAGCTCTCCTTCAAATTCTCCCATCTGTTTTATCAACACCCTTCTTCTTCATTTTGTTCATCTCAGGCTGCAGGTCTTTGTCAACCTGGGCCTTCATGGCCTGCATGTATACCTCCCAGTGAACCTTGGTACCCTCCATGGCATGAGGTTCACCCTTCAACCTTTCCAGTTCTGTTTTATTTCTTGGCTTAATTGAGCTTTGTGATTTTGGCTTTGTCTTCTTCGACTCAGCCCCTTCCTGTTTATGCTTTATCCTCAGCTCCTGCTAAGCCACAATGGTGTCCAAAGTATCTTTTAGTTCTATCTTCACCGCCTCCAACTCCTTTGCTAAATGATCAATCCCTTCTATGATTTCTGCCCAAGCCCACTTACTCTCCTGAAGTTTAGCTTGACATTCCTTCAAATTCACTTTGGCTTTGCTCCATTCTTCAGCCACCTATTTCCAATTCACTTCAGAGTTGAGATGCCTCTGGAAGGCCTCCTATAACTCACTCCAGAGTAGTGCAAACTCTTCACAGATTGTCCTGTGGTTGTTAAAGAAGTCTAAGAATAACTGATTTAACATCCCACTGTTCAGTCTTATATTTCAACCATCTCAAGGCTTCCTCAAGCTGCATTTTCATCTCTATCTTTACTTGGATATTTTCTGTAAGTTTATTAGCAAGGGTCTCCTGTCAGACTCTTTCACTTCAGTTTTCTAACAGCTAGCTCCTTTAGGGTTCAATCTGTACCTGATGCTTGTCTAGTTGAGAATATTTGCTCTTCTCCTAACCTAATATCTATCCTAGATTTCTTTTCTTTCATTTGTCCTTTTGGATGTAGGTCTCAATTGAGGCCAATATTCAAAACAGCACTTAGCCAGGTAAGTACTACTTATCCAGCTAAGTGGTGCCGCTGAATATCCAGCTAAGATCAGAAGACATCACTTAGTCACCTAAGTGCTATTTTGAATATTGACCTGAAAGAGATCTATATCCAAAAGGATAGATAAATCAGGGGAGGGAAATGAGCATGACAGGGAAGAGATGAGTTAGCCAGATGAGTTATCCAGCTAATTCCAATATTCAGAGCTAGTTGGTTAGTTTATCTGGCTCTCTCCGGTTTGGGCCACAAGGCTATCCTAAAGTTAGCCATATAAACGTATCTGGGTAACTTTAAGATAGGTGGGTATATTCAATGCTAGATAGCTGGCTGTGTTTTCAGACTGCTGTCTTTCTCTCTCTTTCCTTTGACTTTACGCTTTTTCAACATCTGTGGGGTTTAACTCTGGTATACTGTCAATGGCCCAAACCTTCAGCTTGGTAATGGCAGCACCCTGCTTCTGAAAAGTTACACAAACCAGGCTACCTAGAAAACAATCCCAGGAAACTTCCATCCGATTATTCCCCTCGTATGTTTTCTTGTGCTCACCAGGAGGTTCTACTTTTCCCTCAGGGTTTGCTAAAAGACAAAACTCTGTCAGGGGTCCTGGCTTACTAGAAAGGATACAATAAGGATGAACAACCTCTCTCCTTAGTACTCTGTCCTGGTCATTGACATACTCCCTTAGTACATGGGCTTTCTTTTCACAACACAGTAGAGAAGATCCCCCTGGAGCAACCTCCTCATGACCATTTCCCCCACCAAGTGCTAAAAAAGAAGGAGGCACCCGTAACCTCACTACTTGTTTGCAGAGGTACTTCAAGGACTTCTTTTCCCTGGACCCACATTCTATACGGTGCCTATAATGGGTCCTTGAGATAAGATCCTACCTTGTAACTCTTCTTACCAAACTCTAGCAGTAAAGAGTCTTTTAAGATTCTGCCCCTTTTTCCTTTCATTGGGGTAAATTAAGGGCTACTTGTTGTAGAGGACTGCTCAAGCAAACTTTAGGCCCCACAACACTGGCTTTATACCCTCCCCTATCTGTCTCCTCCTTATGAGGACATGGCTCCCCAACATGGCCACAGGTAAGGCAACCTGCAGCATAATATTCACTGAACACCTGTGTTCTGCATCAGCGTTTGCAAAAGCAGAGAAGAAACATGTATTCTTTTTTTCTTTTTTCACATTTTATTTTTCTGGGAACAAAGCACCCCAATATAACCACCAGACAAATGGTGTGAAAAACCAGACTGGAATTGCAGCAGAGTGGAAGAATAAATAGAAGAACCAGAAAAGAATGAGGTGGGAGGGAGAAACTTGTATTTTCTTTTTTCACATTTTTTTATCTGAGGTCAAAACAAGCACTCCAGTATAACCAACAAACTAATAATAGCAAACAACATGGAGGCACAAAAACTGAAAAGCTGGTAAGTAATAGGCAAGGCAAGTAGGCAGAGCAGTCAGAGTAAGGCCCCTAAGATTGTGTGAGTGGCATGGCAGAAAGGCGGGTCAGTAGCAATAAAATCCCTAAGGTGATAAAAGGGGCAACGCAGGTAGGCAGAGAGATAACAGGAAGATCCCTACTCATACTATACCGAGGTACATTTGGGGCTTGGCAGGTAGGCATGTGGCAGCAAGACCCCTAAAGTGGTGCATCTGGTGCATGGCAAATAGGCATGTGCAGGCAAGACTCCTAAGGTTGTCCATCTGGGGCATGGCATATCTGGTTCAGGGAAGGTCGGCAGAGTGTTGGGAAGGTCAGCAGATTGTCAGCAGGGTCCTCAAGGTACTTTCAGTCATCTTACCACTCACATGAAAATTCTGGAAACCCAAGCAAAGGCATGTTGATTTTCAAAAACACCAGCTTTTCCATCAACTCTGGTGCCAGCCTTGAGTGTTGAAGGCTCATGATATCCCCTGCCATTGCGAAGATACATACACTGAGCATGCCATTACTGTATTTGGACAATTATCTGTTTCAAAGAAACCTGCATTTAGATTCCTGGCTCTCTGGTCTAGCTGCAAACCCCCCCCCCCTCCCCTCTCCCGTATCTCTGTTATGCCTGATAGAATATTGCATAAGGTATGGGGGCTATAAATCAACTGGGTGTGCAGCAATGCCCAACTGCACCTGATGCTCCATCCTTGCTAGAGTTGATATCTGCCCCTACCTCAGCCAGGTTTGCACATTTGCTGCACCCTTCATGGGCCCTTCGGCTCTCCATGTCATTCCTGGTATCACTTGCCCTTCTTGGTGCCTTGGGCATTTGATGCCATTTTTCCTCCTGCCTCAGCCATTACTGTATATCTTGGACTCTTTCTGCAATTCTTCTTGCTGCATTGCTCTGCATGAACAAATTTTTTTTTCTTACATCCAACAATTTAAGGTCTTTACCATGCTAGTCTACTTTTCCAAAATTATAGGATAATGCTGGAATTGCAAGTTCATTGATTGCTTGTATCTTTATTTCATGTTGTTAAAACATTTTTCAAAATCAATTCCCATCTCCTATAGCATTCTTTACTAGTCTTTTCTCTCAGTAACTTATTTTGAATTTGTGCACCTTCATCCATCCTTAAATATTTGTATGCATCTTCCTACTCAATATTTTATATGCTACAGTCCTTTGTCAGATATTTTCAGTTTTGATTAATTTTCTTTATGGAAAGCCACCTTAGCACCTTTATCCAGGCCAAACATCATTCTACCATCTGAGAAACTGCAGTAATCTGAGCTGTTCTGCTAAATTATGATCACTGGCACTACAAAGCTTCAAGTCACCTATACACAGTAGGTGTAATGCATGCAGATCATTAACAGCTCTGAAATTAAGGCAAAGTCCATAGTCCAAGGAGTTAATAAGGTTACTCAGTGAGTTCAGTGCCAGGCAAACCAAGAATGGTGAAAGGAAATATTCCTTCCTGGATCTTGATGTTAGGAATAACATATTGTCCATTTTCATAAGTCAGATGACATGTAGTCTGCCACATTTTCATTGGTAAATTTCAATCAATCTAAGATTTACTCTGTACATTTTAAGGAAATGTATTTCTCAAAAGTGTGGGATACTATAAAAAACCTTTTTTCAGTCTATCCATGCTATGCTGAGGTTTCAACCTTTTTTCACAGCTGTTTATGATGGCTTTATTCAGGCCGAACCTTCAGCCTTGCAAAGGCCAAGGTCATGGTAGGTCACCTTGACCTCAACCTAGGCCCCACATAAAGCCCCAGCTTGGAGGCCTGGACTTGATGCCTGGGCCTCAGCCTAAGCCTACTCTGTGGGCAGGAGCCTAGGCCTCTTCTGTGGATTCCTCCCCCCCCCCCCCCATCTCAAATGAATTAAGTGGGAGATAAGGAGAATTCTGACCCAGGCTTTTTTTTTGTGTGGGAGAGATGATTGGGGCGCATGGGAGGCCCTGGGAGGCTGCATTTTTTTTGTTGTGGGGTTTTTTTTTCAATGTTTATTTCATTTTTTTTAAACAAAAATGAACTAAAAATTACATGAAGTGAAATTTGTGGGGAAAAAGCCACCCAAAAACTAAACAAATAAAATTAAATTTTTACCCCTTCACACCCTATTTATTCAGCATCAACTGAACCTTGGTTCCTTATACCACATTTTTGTTTTCTTTCTGTTGTACTACCATGATTTTATTAAACTCTGTATGATGATATATTTTATCTGTATCTATTGCAATGAACAGCTTAGAAACTGCAGGTAGGCATGCAATTGGTTGATAAGTTTATGGGATGTTACTTTGGTCTCACTTGGGATGAAGAATTGTTCTTCCTGTTATTAATCATTGTGGTATAAATTCTGGTTGTCTGATTTTTGTGGTTTGTTACTTCTTGGTGTAGAGACCTTAACTGCTTGAGCTAAAACTTAGATACCCCATTAGGGCTAGGGCTCTTCCAATTTAAAGATTTTTTTAAACCTGGCTTTAAATTTTCTTGTTGTTACTTCAGGCCAAAATTCTTTAGTTTCAGCTTTAATCAATAGTACGTTACCTACATTAATGGTCTTTCCCAGTTCCCAGCAGAATTAGATTAGTGTTCTATCTAAATATTTGATTTTGAAATATTCCCTTTTCTCTTTTCTTCATATCTTTTCAGCTTTTGTGATTCTGCTGTTTTTGTTACTTTATTATTGGAGTATTAGAATATAAGATTTTCTTCTGTTTGTGCAGAATATTTAAACTTGAGATTTTGAATTTTTCTCTTTATTTTTGATGTCTTCAACCTTCATATATCAGACACACTTCCGCACAGGGGCAGTAACTTTAAAAGAGTATGCGGATGCCCATACCATGCTGGAATTTTAAATGGTGCATGCAGTTGGGCATGTAGGATTTAAAATATGCCTACTGCATATAGTGTGCTCCTAAATTTTTGTTGCGTCCATCGGTTGCAGACAGCTGCGACTGTTCTGCCTTACCTCTTTTCTACCCTTTTCCTCCTCCTTAGGCAAGATGACTGCCTCCGGTGCTGAGTGCCGAAACCCTCGTCACTCAGCACCTATCTATCTACAGCAGTACAATAAAGCTTTCCACCTACAAGTGTCTGCTGTCTGAGTTTAGCTTATTGCTATGGTTCCCCACGGGGCCCCTTCCCATGGAAGGAGTCATCTCCACAGCGACTAAGGGTCCACATGATGCCACAAACACAACAGATTGCTAACTTCATGGAATCGGCTCAGCTTGCAGCCTTGCAGGCCATTCCTGGCCTAGCCCAGCGGATCATGGAACAACAAAAGTCTTTGGAGAGCCTAGCTACTGCCTTCAATCAGTTACATGCTTAACTGAATTCTTCAGCAACTTCTGTGAAAGAATTGCTGTCTCCAGTGGTGACCCTCAAGACCACTGTACCCTTATCCACACCTACCCGCTTTATGGGTGAAGCCAAGATGTGTAGAGGATTTGTTAATCAATGCAGCATACATTTTTCATTACAACCTACCCTCTTTCCCACTGAAGCTTCCAAACCACCTACATCCTATCGTTTCTAGAGGGACAAGTATTGGCTTGGGCTTCACTGTTATGGGAACGTGAAGATCCTATCCTGAATGACCTATCAGGATTTCTAAAACCCGGCTCGCCAGACTGTCGCTGGATCTGTTTTGCTCAATCTCCAGCAAGGTGATAAGCCGCTCACAGACTTTGCTATCGAGTTTAAGACTTTAGCATCTGAACTACATTGGGACACTGAATGTCTTCGTGCCATATTCATAGAGGGCCTCAACTCTCGCTTAAAGGATGAATTAGTGACTCGTGATTTGCCTGATACCCTTGAGCCTGATGGAACTGGCTGGGAGAATTGACCGCTGTATCCGAGACCAAACTCAGGTGGCTAAGAGTCCACAAAAGTCCACAGTGGGGGCTAACCATCCTAAACCTGTGCCTATTGCTTCCAGTCTACCATATGCTTCCTTAGAAGAGGAAGAGCCTATGCAACTAGGCCGAAGCCATTTAACTTCCAAGGACCTTAAAGGAGCTTACAACTTGGTGCGTATTCGTGAAGGAGACGAATGGAAGACTACTTTTAACACCCGCGATGGACACTTCGAATATCTAGTCATGCCCTTTGGTTTGCGTAACGCACCTGCAGTCTTTCAAAATACGATGAACGACAACTTACGGGACTTACTTTATCAATGTGTAGTAGTATATCTCGATGATATATTGATCTTCTCTCAAGATCTGCAAACTCATCAGGAGGATGCCAAAGTTTTAAGACGCCTGCATGAGTACCACTTGAAAAGTGTGAATTCCACAAGGAGTCTGTACCCTTCCTGGGATACATTGTTTCTAAGAATGAGTTTCAGATGGACCCCAAGAAATTAGAAGTATCCAGGACTGGCCCCAACCTACAGGCCTGAAGGCACTGCGCCACTTCTTGGGCTTCACCAATTACTATCGATCCTTTATTAAAAACTACTCATCATTGACAGTCCCTCTAACTGCTTTGACCAAGAAGGGAGCCAATCCAGAAGCCATAGCAGCCTTTCTGATGCTCAAAGAGGCTTTTCAAAAGAAGCTGTGCCTCCGCCATCCTGACCCACATCGTACATTTATCATCGAGGTAGACGCATCTGACATTGGTGTCGGAGCGGTTTTAAGCCAGTATAGCGAATCTAATGTGCTCCATCCTTGCTCCTTCTTCTCAAGGTGGTTCTCGCCTGCCGAAAGAAATTATGGAATCAGAGACAAAGAGTTACTCACAATCAAGCTGGCCTTTGAAGAGTTGCGTCCTTGGCTGGAAGGCGCACAACACCAAATAGTAGTGTACACCGATCACAAGAATTTGGAGTACCTCAGACATGCTCAACATCTCAATCACCGTCAAGCAAGATGGTCCCTGTTCTTTAACAGATTTGACTTCCTTCTGAAGTATCGTTCAGGAGAGAACACTCGGGCTGATGCCTTGTCATGAACATTCTCCCCTCAGGATGTGCCGGATGTACCCCCTCACATCATTGACCCCAGAAGAGTAGTTTTTGCAGCCACTCATGCGGTACCCGTTGGGAAGACGGTGGTGGCCAGAAATCTAAGGAAGAAGCTGTTGAAGTGGGCGCACGATTCTCGTCTGGCTGGGCATCTGGGACAGAGTCTCGTCTGGCCGGCCATCTGGGGCAATGGTACTATTGGTGGCTAACCATGAAAAAGGACGTACAAGCTTATGTAAGTTCCTGTGCTGCCTGTGACAAGCAAAAACTACCAGCCGGACTCCCTTGGGGTTTGTTACAACCTTTACCATCGCTGGATGAGCCCTGGACACATATAGCAACCAATTTCGTTGTAGACCTGCCACCATCCAATGGAAACAACACCATTCGGGTCACAGTTGACTGCTTCTCCAAAATGGCACATTTTGTAGCATATCCAGGATTACCCTCTGCTACGGAGTTAAGAAAACTCTTTATTAAACACATCTTCCGCCTTCATGGGATGCCTAAGCATATCCTATCCAACAGAGGAATACAATTTACTGTGAAGTTTTGGAGAGCTTTATGTCAAAAATTTGACATCACCTTGGACTTAACCTCCTCTTACCATCCTCAGTCTAATGGTAAGACTGAGAGAATGAAGAGAACGCTGAAACAATTTCTGCGATCCTATGTCAATTCAAGACATAACGATTGGGCTGAATTACTGCCTTGGGCAGAATTTGCTATCAACTCGCATCCTGCTACTTCTACGGGATCTTTGCCCTTCCTGCTCATCTACGGTTGGCAACCGCTGACTCCTCTGCAAATTCCGTTATCTGTGGCTTCTCCTGCCGCACAGACTACTGCAGCAGAGCTATCTCAACTTTGTAAGCAAACAAAAGAGTTACTCCTCAAAGCAGGACAGAAGGCAAAAAGAACATACGATGCTCATCATCAAAAGGCACCAAAGTTTTAGCCTGGAAACAAAGTCTGGTTAAGTACCAAGTATCTTCACCTAAAAGTTCCTTCAGCAGGTTTTGCTCCTCGCTATGTTGGACCCTTTGCTATCCTTTGGCGATTAGGGAATCTGACGTAAAGTTTGAAACTACCTCCATCAATGAAGATACACAATGCATTCCATGTCTCTCTGTTAAAACCATTGATGCTCTCCAAGTTGTCCAAAAAGACCCCAGAACCAACTAGTATGGGCACTGAGGACGACATCTAATATGCCGTGGATGACATCTTGGATGTCCGTAAGAGAGGCAACACATGGGAGTATCCCATCTTCTGGGAAAACTATGGACCAGAAAATAATTCATGGGAACCGCTGCCCAACTTCACAGATAAGGACATGGTATGGCAATTCCACCTGGCACACCCACAGAAACCCAGATCACCTGGAAGAGGTCTTGGAGGGGGTCCTTTGAAGGGGGGTACTGTTGTGTCCATCGGTCTCAGACGGCTGCGACCGCTCTGCCTTACCTCTTTTCTACCCTTTTCCTTCTCCTTGGGCAAGATGGCTGTCTCCGGTGTCGAGTGCCGAGACCCTCGGTCTCTCCTACTCAGCATGGGTGCCCCAGTCTGCCATGCTCCGTCCCGTGGCCTCCTAGGGCACGTGTGTGCACATTGCCTATGCTTAAGTTCATGTCATGGCGGGAACCTCAGGGGTGTCCCCACTGCATGACATCAATACCTCCGGTAGCAAGGACTTCGGTTTAGCTACTCTGACCACTCTAAGCTGCTCGCTTACATGCCTCGCTACCTTCCGGGGAATCTCGCTCCTAATAAAACTCTAGGCACCCGCTCCTCGGGGGCCTCTCGCTTTCACCAACCCTTTGGGGTTCCTACTTACTAGGCAACCACTCCTCAGGGGTCTATCTCTTTTATTTCAAGATCTTTTGTGCTATCAGTTACTCGCTCCTCGAGGGCCTATCAGCCCAATGAATCCTACACCATGGACCTTTGGTCCCACCATCTCTATTGCCAGAAAGAGGCCTGCACTACGATCCCGTGAGTACCTCTATGATCCAGTTCTCCAACTCCATCCACCAGGCTTGGCGATTCCCGCACTGTGGGTTCCTATCTACCTTGAACATCTGGATGAGACTTCTACATCTGAGATTCTCTGAACGAATTGGCACCTTGCCGGACTCCAGTGCTTTTCCTTCCTGCCTCATACCATCTATCTACAGCAGTACAATAAAGCTTTCCACCTACAAGTGTCTGCTCTCTATCGCTGTGATTCCCCATGTGGCCCCTCCCCATGGAAGGAGTCATCTCCAAAGCGACTAAGGGTCCACACAATGCCACAAACACAACAATTTTAAGCAGTAACTTGAGCAAACATATTTTACATTAGGACTTTGTTGGCTTTAATGTGTGCAGGTAAGTAGATTTTAAAAGATGCTCACATGAAGGACATTTCCTGTTTTACCAATTAATCCACCAGTTTTCCCAGTCTCTCTCAAGGTCATCCAGAACCCTCTGGTTCTCAGCCTGCATTCCCTCCCCCCTCCCCCCAGATCCCTCACCTAGTCGTATTAGGCTTAAGCAGAGATTTATGCAGACTACATCTCATCAAGAGTAGAAGTAAATATGCACGACTAACAGCCCACCACGCACTACAGCCGCTGGATTTAAAATACAGATTTACTTGGATAAATTTTGGTCCCGCCTTAGAATGGCCCTAGCACATCCCAACTCCGCCCCTTTTTTGGTACTTGCACATGTACATATACACATGTAATTTGTGTCTTTTAAAATATGTGTTGCTTATGTGTGGCACCTATACTCGCACATATGTGCATTTTAACGTGAACAACGCACATAATGAGTTTTTTTCTTTATAAGTTCTTTCCAAAGAGGGATTGCTATTTTTCTTCTTTGCTTATGGCCTTGGTCCTTATTGTTAGGACTCTCTTAGTAATAATTTTTATTGATATTACTAATCGTTCTTTTTACTTTAGATGTCAGAGAAATCTGAGGCAGCCGTTTCCTCTCTTGGATCTTAGTATACGTATCTATTTCTATATAAGTCAGCAATTCAAAAAATAACTCCTCAGTCTCATGATGTCTCTCCTGTCTTTTCTGTTCACTCTAATTCCTGGCTTGCATTGGATTGCTTTCACTCTTGTGCAATGCATTATACCTTTCTCATTTGCTGGAATCTCACCTGTTGCCTTCTCTAATTCTCTCACATAAGAACATAAAAAGAACATAAGAACATGCCATACTGGGTCAGACCAAGGGTCCATCAAGCCCAGCATCCTGTCTCCAACAGTGGCCAATCCAGGCCACAAGAACCTAGCAAGTACCCAAAAACTAAGTCTATCCCATGTTACTGTTGCTAGTAATAGCAGTGGCTATTTTCTAAGTCAACTTAATTAATAACAGGTAATGGACTTCTCCTCCAAGAACTTATCCATTCCTTTTTTAAACCCAGCTAGCTACACCCTCCAGTATTATTCTCTTCTCATAGTAGAAAACTTTTATGAAAAACTGGAGATAGCAAAAAAGAAGTAATGTATTATGACCAACTACTACATGTCATCTTGCAAAAGAGATAGAACTGGCAAGTCTATCATTTCACATAAATTATATTGCAAACAGAACTGTGGCAAAAGATATGAGAACAAAGAGCAAGAAACTGAAAAGTAATTTTAACATGTTTTTTTGGAGCTGGATACTGATGTTTGACATATGTTTCAAAGAGTTTCAGTTCAAAACATTTGCCTACTTTCATATTTGTAATCTCACTGAACATTGTCCATCACAAAGTTAGGACAACTCTCCATTTAGCAAATGTATAAATTGAAAAAAATCAGTCTGAACAGTGTTACAGTTGTAGATTTATTTCCTTTTTCACAGTTGAGCAATACCACAATGTATTGGCTAGCAGCCTGTAAAGATTCACTGTTTTACAGTCTCTCTCAGTTTCTCTAGTAGAACTGCCATAGTGCAGGAACCTATAAATTCTATTTTGAATACAATGCAAGTGATCTTGGTATGGCGTATAAATGTGGACAAGCTACTACATCTCTCCAACTGATATTATACAATACCACTACATCTCTCCAACTGAGAAGGTTTCTATTTATTTCAGCATTTGCATGTTAGTCTACAACAAATTATATACAAGTATGGCAATTCTTTGCTTTGATGAATC
The DNA here is from genome assembly GCF_901001135.1 of Rhinatrema bivittatum. Classification (NCBI taxonomy): domain Eukaryota; kingdom Metazoa; phylum Chordata; class Amphibia; order Gymnophiona; family Rhinatrematidae; genus Rhinatrema; species Rhinatrema bivittatum. The sequence continues at coordinate 194,335,614 of NC_042621.1, forward strand.
TATAAACTAAAAAGTGAATTTTCAAAAGTTACACATGTAAAAAGTAGCACTATGTGTGTAAAATAGCATTTATGTGAGTATTTGCTATTTTAAAAACCTCATCTTATACATATAAATCAGAGTCTGCAAGCAAATTTACATATGTAAAAAAGGGACCAGTCAGGGGTGTTCTGGGGTGGGACCAGCATTTATCCAAGTAATTTGCTATTTTATAAACAATTTTTCGCGTGTAAATGTGGCACCTTACTTGCGTATATTTATTCCTGCTTAATATCAGAAGTAAGTGATCTTAAACATCTTAAAAGCAAAAAAAGGACTGGGTGGGGGTTCTGGGTGAAATGGTTCAAGAGCCAGAATGATTTTCACAAGCTGCAGATGGACTGGGCAAACTGGTAGACAAATTAGTGAAATTGGCTGTGCTTATGTTAGACATTCCCCAACCTAAGTCTATAAAAGCCAACTTACTGGGGGTAAATGTGTCTAAATTACATGTGTAAAGTAGCATTGTTCAGGCTTCAGGCTAAGGCCAATATTCATCAAAATGCTATAAATATTGCAGAAATAGTACCTGAGATTAAAAAAAAAATAGGTATGATTAGGAAAATTTCCTGTGTACCAGATCACAGAGGAAATTTTTCTGTCACATATTATGCCAGCGAGTCATTTTACATGACGTGGCACATTATTTTTCTGTTTCCCTTTCCCTTTGTCTGTTGCCTTGATCTGTGTGTGTGAAAATGTTTGTCCTGTTTGTCTGTCTGTTTTCAGGTTTGGGTGAGGCATGGTGGTGAGGCAGAGGAAGAGTAGTGAAATGTGGTGGTGAGGCAGAGGAGGAGTGGTGAGGCATGGTGGTGAGGCAGATGAGAGATGAGGCAGAGTGGTGAGGCAGAAGAGGCAGAAGAGGAGAGAAGTGTGATGCGGAGGAGGAGGAGGAGTGGTGAAGCATGGTGGTGAGGTGTGGTGGTGTTAAGGATGGAGCGTGAAAGGCAGGGAAGAGAGGAGAGGAGAGGCATGAGGAGAGGAGATGGAGGAGAGATGGGAGGTAAAGGGAGGACGAGAGCAGGAGTGCTAGGGGAAGGAGGAGGAGTAGGAGCAGGGACAGGATTAGAGATAGGGAAGGTAGAAGAGAGGTAGGTAGGAGGGGAAAGGGGTTAGGCAGACGAGTCCTGTGGGAGGAAGATGACAGGCTAGGGATAGACAGAGAGGGCAAAGGGGTGATCAAGCAGCCAGGCAGCAGAGCACATTCGTCTGAGCGCACTGAAGTTCAACCCGGAGGATAATGAGATGATCATTGCTGGGGTCCTGGAATATTATGCCATGCTAGGAACATAAGAACATAAGAAATTGCCATACTGGGTCAGACCAAGGGCCATCAAGCCCAACATCCTGTTTCCAACAGTGGCCAATCCAGGCTACAAGTACTTTGCAAGTACCCAAAAACTAAGTCTATCCCATGCTACTGATGCTAGTAATAGCAGTGAGTATTTTCTATATCAACTTGATTAATTGCTCTTAGGCAACCATGTGGCAAAGACCTCGAGGGCATCCAAGGACCAGAATACTGGTGCACCATTGCCCAGGCACAGTGGGGTGAAATGCAGAGGAGAGCAAGTGGCCCACAGCTACTGGGATATAAAGGCTCATTTGAAGATAAAGGTGGCTAATCGCAATAATTACATCCAACAGACTGGCAGAGGAGCCCCTTGCCTGATTGTGCTCACGCCCATGGAGTAGTGCCTTATCCAAAGGCTGGGACTGGATGTGTTTGAGGTCATGGCTGAGCAGCTGGACACCATGCAAGCCAAAGCCAGTAAGTTCACCTCACCTGTAAATGACAAGGTTGCTTCAGTTGCGTACATCATTTGGCATAAGATGCTCACATTGATTGACAAGCAAAGTATGCATCTTATGCCAAATGGTGCATATGTGTACCTCTTAACTTTGGTACTTATGTCTTCTTCTTTGTTTCCATAGCTCTCACCCAGGACTCTGCTGATACCTGCAATGAAGCCCCAGGGACCAGCAGTGAAGAGCCAGAGACCAGCCACGTAGCAGCACTTTTCTGTGCCCCATTGCTTATGGACACACAGACACAGTTCAGCAAGGTTGAGGAGGAGGAGCCACAGCAGCAGCCTCCTCAGTACAGCCAGATCTTGAAAGCCTTTGGCTCAAGAAGCCTACTGAATGTGAGCTTAAACATTTCAGCATTCATGGAGGAACTCAGTCTGCAGTGGGACACAGCTGAGCCAGCACAATCTTGCTCCAGCATACCACAGGGACAGCACGAGGCAACAGGCATTGAACAGGAGCAGCCCATTAATCCCCTCGTGCCACTTCTGGAGGCCCAAACCTCTGCTCCATCTATTATGAGCACAGCACCAGCACTGGCACCAGCACCGGCAGTGACAAAGGCCTCAATACACGAGCGGCTGGAAGGGAGGCATGGTGTCCACCTCCATCACATATGGGCAGCGCTAGTGCACCTGAGGAGGGCCGTGTACGGGCAGACCCAGGCCTTGCATGACCAGATGGCAGCCCACACACAAGAACATAAGAACATGCCATACTGGGTCAGACCAAGGGTCCATCAAGCCCAGCATCCTGTTTCCAACAGTGGCCACCCAGGCCATAAGAACCTGGCAAGTACCCAAAAACTAAGTCTATCCCATGTTACCGTTGCTAGTAATAGCGGTGGTTATTATCTAAGTCAACTTAATTAATAGCAGGTAATGGACTTCTCATCCAAGAACTTATCCAATCCTTTTTTAAACACAGCTATACTAACTGCACTAACCATATCCTCTGGCAACAAATTGCAGAGTTTAATTGTGCGTTGAGTGAAAAAATTGTGCGTTGAGTACTGGCACTTCATGGATCAGTGCCTTACCTTCCTGCTTTCACCATCTATCTACAGCAGTACAATAAAGCCTCTATCCATACTGTGTCTGCTATCTGAGTTTGGCCTATCGCAGTGGTTCCCCATGGGGCTCCTCCCCCTGGGCGGAGTCATCTCCATTGCGACCAAGGGTCCACATTGCCACAAAAACAACAGAGTGCACTCTTTCAACATGGACTGTCTGGGTGCCTTTTGGTTAACATTACATAGTTGTGCTGCTATCATCTCTAACATTAGATCTGTACTGTAGCTATTGGGGTGCCACTTCTGCTGTCTGTGTTCTTTGTTGTAATCATCATTGTGCAAAAGGAGAAGATGCTAATACTGCATATGTAATGTTGCCATTTGTAACAATGTATGTAGAGGTCCACACTCAATGTGCTGTTCACTTCAGTTACAATGTCATATGCAATTACATATCTTGACCATGCAGAATGTGATTGCAAAAAATGTTGACTTGCTTTCAGTCTGTTGACATTTGTTGTGTAATAAAGCGGTCACAGGTTTGAAAGCTTCTGCTTGTCTGTTTTTATTGTGTGCTTTTTCTATTTAGGATTCACTAGTGAAAGGTTTTGAATCCACATGGCCTTATGCTAGAGTGCCATTGGCCATTCCAACTAGGTACTTTTTGGGCAGGCAGGACCAACGGCCTATGACAGACAACCAAAAGCTGATTGTATGCACCCAAGGAAGACAGCAAGAGCTAAAAAGGAAGCTTCTTACTGTGGAGCTTCAGTATTGGCTCCAGTTGCCTTCTATAGAGAACATACTCTTAGCTAAATGTTGGGTACATGGGCATGTATGTGAGATGGCACTTGCTAGCTAGTGTTCACCTCCATATGTAATCCAGTGGAATAGGTGTAGAAATGCTTGCCTAGAGGTATAGTAGCTATATCTTCACTCTGTTGGGGACTAATCAATTGTCTACTTTTGCAAAGATCATAGTGTACCTTCTACAAACCATTGGCCTGTAACATTGTGAAGATATATTTCCTCTGACCAAAAAATTGCCTTTTTCTCTGCCTCTAGCACCAAATTCTATCACGACATGTCTTCAGTCAATGATCTTCTTGAAACTGACATAAAACCATAGGTATGTTTTATCTCTAGGGAGCATAAATGTGCAGCTGCAGGTGTCTGATACAGAGAGTACATAGTAGAGATGTGAATCGTGTCCTCGATCATCTTAACAATCGATTTCGGCTGGGAGGGGGAGGGAATCGTATTGTTGCCGTTTGGGTGTGTAAACTATCGTGAAAATCGTTAAAATCGTGAGCCGATACACTAAAACCCCCTAAAACCCACCCCGACCCTTTAAATTAAATCCCCCACCCCCCTCCAAATGCTTTAAATTACCTGGGGATCCAGCGGTGGTCCAGAACGGCGGTCCGGAACCCCCGCTGAACGACCTCCTGCAGTCGATCTCCTGCCGGCGCCATTTTCCGTACGGAAAACGATTCGCGGCAAGAAATCGCTTCCTGAACCCGCTGGACTCCTAGGAACTTTTGGCCAGCTTGGTGGGGCCTCCTGACCCCCACAAGACTTGCCAAAAGTCCAGCGGGGGTCCGGAACGACCTCCTGCGTCGAATCGTTTTTGTCTATGGCCGCCGCCATTTTGCGGCGGCCATTTTGCAAAATGGCGCCGGCTGAAGACAACAGGATTCAATTGAGGGGGCCGTTCCGGACCGCCGCCGTTCTGGACCACCGCTGGATCCCCAGGTAATTTAAAGCATTTGGGGGGGGGGGTTCGGGAGGGTGGGGGATTTAATTTAAAGGGATGGGGTGGGTTTTAGGGGGTTTTAGTGTGCCGGTTTTCCTGCCCTCCCCCTTCCCCCAATTTACGATTTTTTAACGATAAATCGGGGGAATTGGTATTGTATCATGGCCCTAACGATTTTTGACGATTTAAAATATATCGGACGATATTTTAAATCGTCAAAAAACGATTCACATCCCTAATAATCTGCCAGCGTATACACCTGGCAGAATAAGGTACAAAAGATGTGGCCTGGTGTAGCAGTCTCTAGTGGAGAGTCTAGGAACTGTTCTACAGAGAGGAGGGTAGGTAGGCCATGGTCTCAAAAAAGGGAACCACTAATAGGAATGCTAGCAGGCCTTTAACAACCCCCTTCCAAAACAGCAAACCATCTCTGGCAGCTGAAGCTCTTGGAACCATGCACATCCCCAAATAACAGGACAATTAAGGCTATTCCATATACTAGGTGGAAGAGTAGCAGGGTCCTGTGGTGGAAGGTTTATACTACAGGCAGATATCTACTCATCCAGAAAGGTGAAACACAATATATGTGGTCTGATCCTGTCAAGTTTCACATCACCGCTCTCTCAACACAAGGAATAAACAGTGTGAGTTATAGGTGGAATGTTCTTTGATTAAGCATGAGGCTATTTTCTGCCCATACCATACAATCATATCCTGAGGCACCCATTGTAAACAGTGAAAGCACAGAATCACTTGTATCGAAAGACATTCTGTACCAAATGGATGCACACACTGTCTACTCTGGGGTATGCATAGGTATGGTAATGGAGGGAACAACGAGGCCAACATCACCCTCAGACACAGATGTAGACCAAGGCTTACACAGCAAATCACTCACCCAGACACACACAGTCACACATATGCGTTGGCCATGTTTTTGTAGATAGACTACCTCCAGCAGTTTTTGTACCTACACATGGGCAATGAGTATGTTCCTGTCATGTCTGTAATTCTCCATCATTGATGTCTGATGCTGTCTGGTCCCTAACTGATTATGAGGGAGTCAGAATATGAACTATGCACAGAAGATTTGGTATACCTGCCAACATGACAGACATCTGTGAGAACCATATATGATAAGAATTTTGTCAGAGATACTGATATGGGCCCCTCAAACCCTCAGATGGCATGAAATGCTTGTCTTGCAAGGCACCAACACAGAGTGCATAAGCCATCATGCCAATCACATGACACCTCTGGGAGCAGTTGCTCCTGAGATCATCAGCTGACAACAGTTTCTCTAGTCTGTATGCTGTACATAGAGCTGATGATTGAGAATCTATCAGCATACCTGCCCTGCTCACCACTAACTGTAAAAGTGACAAACACCACATAAGACACACATATAGGTCAGTAATTCTTCCAGCTTGGTCACAAATCCTGCCAGCCATGTGGATCAGCAAGGGCCTCCAAACATAAAACCCCTGAAAGGTAGTGAATGACCTTGGAAATGGACCATTCTGTAAGCTGTTCGCCCCAGGAGTCCTCAGCGTATGTGTTTTAAGGATGGCAACAAATAGCATAAGTTCTGTGATTGATACTAGCTATCGCAACAAGCAAACTACTCAGCATATTTTCTAGGTATATATATACATACAGAAGCACCACATTACTAGTCCTTATCTAGACCAGCCAAGGGCCTTGCAGCACCATGACATCTTCATATTTGACAAAGGCTACCTATGACGGGTCAGGCGAGATAAAATAGCTTCTTTCACACTTTTGTGTTGGGTTCAATGACATGAACCTTTTCTTAGGAGACATGTGGGTGTTCTTAGAGTCATTAGAAACTATCCTGTGATGTTGATGTTTCTGAGGTGACTTGCAATTACAAGTGAAGGCATGACAACATCTGATTCCCAATCCTGCCTTCAGATATTCTGACCAGCATCCTTGTGTAGCTTCTATGAGAAGGAAACCTAACCAATACGACATCCCAATGGCCAAGGCCCTCACCATCTGTACATAATAGTTGGCATTTTGCCTAGGTAGGCGTAGCAAGGTACATCTGTGTATGGGTTCATGCAACCACAAAGAAGTGTGCTAGCTTGGGATTACTTGTGAGCATTGTGGGAATGCCATAATGTTGCACAGATGCTTTACTAAAGGATGGAACTGATATCCTGCTAGGTGAGCACTCTGATGTTAGCACTGGCTCTGAAACAGCTGAGGCAGTGCTGACAGCAGTGTCTTTGCAGGCCCATATGACCCAAAGCAACCGAAGTTCAGGTGCAAAACTTCACATGTACATGGTTGTCAACTATGGGATGAGGCTGTAAAATGGCAATTCTGTGATTGATACCTTAAACTGTCTATCTGTAGCTTTAAGTTGTGCCTTTAAACTTTAGAGCTACTTGTAATTTATAGGATTTGTAGAGCTGAGCTCTCTATGCTCATGACCCAGCTGGAGTTCCATCACACCTATGGCACTATCTCACCCACATATGAGGTATAGGACAGGGTCCTAGGGGTAGGCCTGCCAAGCAAAATGCCGCAAACTAGGTTAAGCTATGTACACTGTGTTGGCAGTCCTTTATGAACTCTCTTACAGTACATGCCTCTTTTAGACTCACTATCAGTCAGAAAACATTAGGCCAGCCACATTTATTTAGTGTTATCTTTACTTTGACTACAATTTTTCAAGTACAGTCGACTGTTCCATTGTCAAGATGAAGCCTAAGTAGGCTTGTGTGGTTTCTGTTATGCACTGACCCAAAACAGAGAAGCAGTGAGCGAAAGAAAGATGATGGAGAGGAAAATAGCTGCAAATACTCTACTGGCCTCCCTTCCATGGAAGGGGAAAGGGTAGTTTAATCCTAAAAGGCAAAGTAATGTTCTATGAGGCTTTGCCAAAGCTGGCTACCACTCAGCATGGTGTCCTCGGCTTGTGCGGGTGCACAAGGATAGATCTGGAAGTATCTGCATTGGTATCCATGGCGTAGAGCAACATTATAGAACACACAGCAGAGCAGCACTATATCTCCTACTTTGGGTAGGGGATACATTAAAGCTCCACCCATTTTGTCCAAACAGCAAAATCTACTTTTGAGAACTCTGAAGGTGCATTTTATGACACAGCGGGTAGAACATAAGGCCTCATTGTACCTCGTCTCCACTAGCATGTTGGGAATAGCAATGGGGTGAGAAGCCAGGTCCTGCAACCATATTCCGTATCTTCTGTGGCAAAGACAGAATGGGGGCATCATTCACACCACAGTCACTTTGAGATCTGGCTGCCAAACCACAGCATGCTATAAGACAGTAGAAGCTAACCTCTAGCTTAGAATGAGTCTTAAAAGCCTATTTCCCTACACTAAGAGCATGTCACCTTTTTCTGTGACACTATATGACTAGTATAGCAGTAGCTAAATCGAGGTCAGATCTTCCAGACTAGTAGACTGCATCTGGAGTTTCCACCAAATGTGTGGCAGCCCCTTACAACCAAGCTAAGGCTACTCGTTCGTATCAGTCATCAAACCCTGAAGCAGTACATCAGAGCTGCCATACCTTTTATAGCAGAAAAACCTCTACCTCGTGGTCTGAATGTGCAATTCCTTGGCTGCACTGCAGTATGTCTTCCAGAGATACAAATTTCTCAACCCTGACATAGGAAATACGCTATATCCCAAAATGCACAGGCCGCTGCTTCTGGTTTGCCTATGAGATGGGCAAGACAAACTGTGCCTGACATCCTGACTTATCCATCATTAACAGGGCACACCTGATCTGCGAATACCAGGTATGTGGACACTTAAAGGTTGTGATTAACCAGTGAGATTTCAACTGCTCCAAATGGGAGGAATGGAAAAGGCCAATGCTTAAAGTGAACTTGCTCACACACCAAGCTTTATGGCAAGTGCATTGGTTGGCCTCACAAGATTAGCAGGCTCTGGAGCATGGGGAGAGAAAGCCAGGCTCTGGTGCAATTCTGTGCAGACCTAACTTGACAATCCACTTGTCATGTCAGCAATGCTGTTACAGCCTCCACAGCCTCCCCCACCCCCATGTGCCATTTGCTGCTAACACATAGCCAGAGAAAGAATAGAGAAAAAAAACATCTCTCTTACTTACAAGCCAACCGTAACTGTAGAGGTCATCCTCAAAATTGTCATGCAGGCCCAATTGCCTAAGTATAAAGGAATTGAGCATGGCTCCCAGGTACCTGGCTACCATGTCAAGGATGTGTATTCAAGCATCACAGACCACTTGCATGTTGAGAGAGTGGAAGACAGATAGCAAGAAAAAGTGGTTTGGGACATTCACCCCACGACCTCTACTGTTCTTTGGAAGGAGCCAGTTGCCATGAAATGCAGGGTGGCCAATAGTTTGGTGAGGCCTGGAACAACAATGGGACCTTTCTGTGACCGGATCCAGATCCCCTCGGATTTCTTCATGTAATTCCAGGATAGCCTTAGAGCTGAGGCGATACCTGCTAGACCACATAATCCTCTGGCATGCCCAGCAATGAGGCTCATGGAGGAAAGATACGCCCCTATAATCTCCTCCACTGTATCTGCTGTGTGCCAAGTGCTGCCATGGGCCCTTACCCTCTCTCTGTGGGGCCAGTGGCTTGGGCTCCAGTGCAGGAACTTCCCTATGAGAGGTTGAGTGTTCCCTTGTCTGTTTTTGTGGTGGTTGTTGTTCTGCTTGTTGTTGTCTGCACCGAGCCTCCTGAAGCATCCAATATCTCCCAACAAGTAAACTTGCCTCAAACATTATGTGTTTTGGAAGACAGGCCAGGTAAGAATAGATTTTTTTATTGGCCTAGGAGGTGTATTAGGTGTGTGTAATAGAAGGCCTGTTATTATTGAGCATGATAATAGCCGTGATCCACTATTGCGGTCACACGCTAAAAACATTTTTTCCCTTGTACCACAAAAAATAAAGGTGTATTTTTTCCTGACGTTAAATCCCACGTTTGCGTGCGTTAAGCTATCATGGAATGCAGTAGGACAACTTAATTTACATTAACTCCTCCCACATGCATAGCTACATTTAAAATTGGCATGCTAGCTTGCATTGCGTTATTTATTGCGCACGCAACACATGTTAGACCCCATTTAATGTGCATTCGGGCCCTAACGCACTTTGATGAATGAACCTATAAGTATGATAGCCAGACAAGTGTGGAGGAAAGCATACTTAGATGGATAACTCTTAAAATGCAATTTATCCAGCTAACAGGCCGATCCAGCTAACAGGCCGATGGAGCGCACTGTTAACCGGCATTTGGACGTGAGTTTTGGACATGCTAGCTTCACCCCTTATTCAGTAAGGGGTAATAGCACATCCAAAATGCGCGTCCGACCCCCCCGAACCTAATAGTGTTCGCAACATGCAAATGCATTTTGATGGCCCTATTAGGTATTCCTGTGCAATTCACTAAGTAAAATGTGCAGCCAAGCCGCACATTTTACTTTCAGAAATTAGCGCCTACACAAAGGTAGGAGCTAATTTCTCCGGGCACCAGGAAAGTGCACAGAAAAGCAGTAAAAACTGCTTTTCTGTGCACCCTCTGACTTAATATCATGGCGATATTAAGTCAGAGGTCCCGAAAGTTTAAAAAAGTAAAAAAAAAAAAAAATTTGAAATAGGCCCGTGGTTCGCGGGTTGAAAACCGGACGCTCAATTTTGCTGGCGTCTGGTTTCCGAACCTGTGGCTGTCAGCGGGCTCGAGAACTGACGCCGGCAAAATTGAGTGTCGGCTGTCAAACCCGCTGATAGCTGCCGCTCCTGTCAAAAAAGAGGCGCTAGGGACGTGCTAGTATCCCTAGTGCCTCTTTTTACTGCCAGGCCTAATTTTAATAAATTAAAATACTGAATCGAATGAACTGTTTTAAGGTTCTATTCATCCGTTCTGTTTGGCCATTTGATTGCGGATGATAGGCTGAAGTGTAGTCTAGAGAGATGTTGAATAGCTTGCACAAGGCCCTCCAGAATCTTGCTGTGAATTGGGATCCTCGGTCTGAGACTATGTATTTTGGTAGGCCGTGAAGGTGAAAAATGTGTGATGTGAAGAGCTTCGCAAGCTCCAAGGCTGAAGGTAAGCCAGGCAGCGCCATGAAATGGGCCATCTTGCTGAAGCGATCGACTGTTACCCAGATAGTATTCATTCCTCCAGAAAGGGGTAAATTGACTGCAAAGTCAGTAGTGATGTGTGACCAGGGCTGTTCCAGAACTGGCAGCGGTTGCAGCAATACCCATGGTTGGCCAGAAGCAGGTTTGTTTTTGGCACAGTTGGTACAAGATGCCACGTAGTATAGTGCATCTTTTTTGAAAGTAGTCCACCAATAGTACTTCTGGATCTTGAGCAGGGTGCGGCGTTGACCAGGATGACCAGCCAGCTTGGAATCGTGTGCCCAAAAGAGCACTTTATTCCTGAGGTGTTTAGGCAGATGGTTTTACCAGTGGGCACAGAATGTGTAGTCGCCAAGATGACTTTCTTCCGGTCAATTATGAGCTGAGGTTCTTCAGGCACATCCTCCGAGAGAAAGGAGCATGACAAAGCATCGGCTTGGTCTCCGGGGTGATATTTAAGCACAAAGTCAAAGCGTTTGAAAAATAAGGACCATCTAGCTTGTCTGTGGTTAAGACGTTGCACATGGCGGAGATACTCTAGATTTTTATGGTCTGTGAATACGGTTATTTGATGTTGAGTGCCTTCAAGCCAGGACCGCCATTCCTTGAATGCTAGCTTAATAGCCAAGAGCTCTTTATCTCCGATCCCATAGTTCTTCTCTGCCGGGGAGAAACGTCGTGAGAAGAAAGAGCAGGAACGTAAGGATTTGGAGTCTCCAGTTTGGCTCAATACAGCCCCCACACCGACATCCGAAGTGTCAACTTCTACGATGAATGGCCTTCAGGCTGGAAGGTCGGGACCAATTTTTAATACTCTCTAGTTTTTGAGGGTCCATCTGGAAGCCATCTTTAGACACGATATAGCCAAAAAAAGGCACAGAGTCTTTATGCAATTCACACTTGGATAGTTTGGCGTAGAGCTGGTGTTCACGGAGTACTTGCTTGACATGCTCTAGATGAGTGGGCAAATCCAGAGAAAATATCAGGATATCATCCAGGTATACTACCACACTCTTGTACAACAGGTCCCACAAGATGTCATTCATCATGTTCTGAAATACAGCGGGTGCATTGCACAGGCCGAAGGGCATTACTAGTACTCAAAATGGCCATCTCGAGTGTTGAAGGCTGTTTTCCATTCGTCGCCACTGCGAATGCAAACTAAGTTGTAGGCCCCCTTCAGGTCAAGTTTTGAGAATATTTTGGCCCCCTGAAGCCAGTCAAACAGCTCTGAGATTAAAGGCAGGGGGTAGCGGTCTTTAATTGTGATCTCGTTCAGACCTCGGTAATCGATACAAGGACGTAAGGTACCGTCCTTCTTCCCCTCAAAGAAGAAGCCTGCACTGGCTGGAGACTTCGATGGTCTAATCAACCCCTTCTGTAAATTCTCCTCGATGTATTCAAAGATGGCCTTGTTCTCAATCACTGAGAGTGGATAGACACGTCCTTTAGGAGGTTCAGTATTGGGTTTCAGTCTTATGGCACAGGCATAGGACCTATGCGGAGGAAGAATGTCAGCAGTTTCTTTGGAAAATACATCACTAAAAGATGCATATTAAGGCGGCAGTCTCGGCATCGCTGGAGTTGTAGGCATGCAGATGACAGGAGTAATCTCCTTAAGGCACTTTCCATGACAACCTGGGCACCAGTGGGAAAGTTCCAAGGAAGCCCAGTCGAATTGGGTTGGTGCGACTGCAACCAAGGTAACTCCAGGATGATAGGGTGCATGGCCTTCTCTAACACAAAGAAGGGAATTGACTCTGTATGGAGAGCTCCGGTGCGAAGAGTTACCGGTTCGGTTTGGCAAGTCACGTCACCCGGTAAGAGCTCCCCATGGATGGAAGATAGAAATAGTGGAACCTTCAAAGTGACAAGGGGAATCCTCAAATGTTCCACTAGGTGTCGAAGAATAAAGTTGCCTCCTGCCCCTGAATCCAACAGAGCAAGAGTTTGAAACTCAGACGGTCCGCGAATCAAGGAGACTGGGAGAGAGAGTGGAGGAGAGGGCATAGTAAGATCTTAGAACAGTCCTCCTGCAGGACTTAAGCCCATCCATTTCCCGGATGAATTGGGCATGTTGGGACATCATGACCAGCCTGTCCACAATACATACACAGACCATGCCTCTTCCGAAGTCTTCTCTCTTTAGAAGTCAAATGACTGCAACCAAGTTGCATCGGTTCATCTCCACTGGCAACAGGAATTACTGGAACCATCTGAGGTGCAGGTTTAGCACTAGCCTCCTTCTCACCTGGTCCTCTATTAGGCCGGAGTTCTTTCACCTTATCACGAAGCCGGTGGTCTATTCTAGTAACCAAAGCCACTAGTTCATCCAGCGAGTCAGATGTTTCACAAGCGGCTAGCTCGTCTTTCAAGCGAGTATCCAGGCCTCTGAAGAAGAGAGTTTTCAGGCATTTGGGGTCCCAGCAGAGTTTTGTAGCAAGAGTCTTGAACTCTATCGCAAAATCAGCCAGTGGACGGTTGTCTTGCTTCAGGTCCACCAGAGCAGAACCGGCAACGGTCACCCGGGTAGGATCACAAAAAATGGATTTAAATAAGTCCAAAAATCTGTCAATATCCTGCAAAATAGGATCCTTATGTTCCCACTGTGTTGAAGCCCAAGACAAGGCCCTTCCATCAAGATAAGATAGAATGTAAGTAGTCTTGGCCAAAGCTGTGGGGAAGTGAGAAGCTGTAATGCAAAATGCATGCAGCATTAGTTTAGAAAGCCCCTGGTTCTCTGAATCTCTCCTGGGAAAATAACTGGAGCAGCCAGCGGTACTGTAGTCTTTAAAGTTACTTCAGGTAACTGACCTTCATTACTGGAAGTAGCGCCTTGGGTCTTCTGTGCATGCCACTGATGAAACGCTGAAGTGAGTTTCTCCAATGCGTCTTGCTGTTCAGAAATGTGCAGGGCCAGGCCCGGAATGGCCTGCAGGGCGTTGAGCTGTGCCGAATCCATGGAGTTAGCAATCTGTTATTGTTCGTAAGGTTTTGGGTGAACCCTTGGACACTGTGGCAGCTGACCATGCCCACGGGGGGAAGTCCCATGAGGGGCCACAGATCAGGCTCAGCTTTGGGACACACAACTCAGAGTTATATATTTTATTAGACAGAGTTGAGAAGCCACCAGAGGTGGCAGTAGTGAGTAAAGATGAAGCCCGGCTGGGCTTAGAATTCCTCAGGATTCTGGGACAGCGATTTCCTCTATGGCTGTGCTATAGTGGAGAAAACTGAGATAGTGAGTACAGTGGAGCATACACAGAGTTCTGGTATAGAGCCTCGTTGGTAAAGTTACTCACACAGTGGTTTCTCCCGGAAGGTAAAACAGAAGCTGGAATAGAGGCAGGCCCTCGAGGAGCGAGTACCTGGTTCCAGGGAACAGCTCTGAGGAAATAAAGTTGGTAACTCACAGATGATGTAGGCAGCGGTTTCTTCCAAGCAGAAGCGATAGGTTCAGGCAGCGAGTCAGGGAACATGGGCCCTCGAGGAGTGAGTTCCGGTTCCTGATAGCGACCTGAAAGAAATGAGAGAGGCCCCTGAGGAGCGGGTACCCCATTAGGATAAAGTCCAAAAGTTGGAGAGGCAGAGTAGCTAGGTACGGAGAGTGAATCCCATCCGTAAGGATTCCCTTGCTAACTCGATTAGCTAGCAAATGTGTAGGCTTTTGTATCCGGGATGCGTGACGTCATCACAGGGGGATGCCCCTGAGGTTCGCGCCAAAGAGAGAAGAAGAAGCAGGGCCGCGCGGCACGCGCGCCCTATGGTACCTGGACAACATGGCGGGATGCAGTGCCCAAGCCGGACCAGGGACACTGGAGAGGACGGCAGGCAGACGCCGCGGCAGCCAGACGTCCATCAACCGCAGGAGGAGTCGCAAAAAAGGTAAAGTGGGTGGAGTGGAGACATCGGGCAGCGACAGTCATAACAGTCTGTGACTGCTACTTAGCCATCTATCTGATTTAGCTGGCTAAGTAGCAGCTTTTTTTTTACTTATCCAGCTATGTGACTTAGCATTTTAAGACTTATCTATCTTATTAGCACTTTTTCAGACTTATCTGGCTATTTTCTTAGCCCGGTAAGTCTAAAAAGTGCTACTTAGATGGACAAGTAGCACTTTAAAGACTTTTCTGCTACTTAGCTGGATAAATTGTAATTTATCCAGTAAAGTGCCACTACTTAGCCAGATAAGTCTGAAATTTTGTGGCTTGCATTTTTTATGTACACGAGCATGTTTGCATTTATATATACTTATATTTTATAACCAGTGTACTGCATATCATATCCACGCAGGTTATAAAATACTATAGCAACTTTGCATTTGCCCGTATATAAACGTATTTGGGCACGGGTGCGCAGGTTTGAAGGTTAGCATCTGCGTGCATATATGAAGCAAGAGGAGATAACATGACTTGCCTAAAGCTACATGGCCTGTCAGTGGCAGAAAGATGTGAGCTCTTGTCTCTTGGTTCCCAGCTGATTGCTGTAACCACAAGGTCACTCCCTCTCCCAGAGATAAGAATTCTCTGTCAATTAAATATTTCAGAGAGGTTTGTGTGGAAGCAGATGCCCTTCCTTACTTTTTCTTAAATATATTTAAGTGGAGCACTTGATTTCATCTAATTTGAAAGCTCCTTTTTCCAATTTTTTTCTAAGCAGGTCAGAACTGAAGCACTCTCATGGGGGCACATAGTATTGAGTAAAAGAGTTCTCTGACAGGGCCCGGAATTGATTTTTAATAAACCGTATTTACACACTTCTGAACTTCATCTAGCTTGTTTTTTTTCAAGGTTTTTGTTCACGTTAGATTTTCTTTAGGTACAGTATACCTTTGCATAAACATCCTGTTCGCAGGAGTTGGAGTTTAACATGACACAAGGCACTCGATATTACAACTACAGTTAAACATAAGTGTTCCCATGTCTCCATGAAATTGGCTCAGAAGGATCTTTTCTATTATTTAATGTTCTCTCCTTGACCAGTGGAACTATTTAAGTGTTCAATGTGGGAAATATAATACAATTTGATTTAGGTTTCTAGATTTCTTTAGTGGTGGATTATCACAGTTT
Source organism: Rhinatrema bivittatum (assembly GCF_901001135.1). NCBI lineage: Eukaryota > Metazoa > Chordata > Amphibia > Gymnophiona > Rhinatrematidae > Rhinatrema > Rhinatrema bivittatum. The sequence continues at coordinate 194,351,437 of NC_042621.1, forward strand.
TATAAATTAAAAGAATAAATAACTTTTTTCATACATTAAAATAAAGTAATTAAAGTAATGACTTTGCAGCATGATGACAATAAATGATTACAAATAACAAAATGCTTCAGTGACCGATTACAGCTTGCGGCCCATTGAGTGGCGAGAGGCTGCAGAGTGAAACTTTGAGGCAATCATTGATGATATTGTCATCTGCTAGCATATAAGTTGCTTATTATATAGAATCTTCAGTATATGGGATTTGTATCCTTTTTCCTCTCTTTTTGCTGTATTGATCACTATTTAAGTGTATGAAATAGTGTTTGTTTGTGATCAGCTCTGTGCTCAATATTAGACTTAGTTATAATGCTTATAATCATTTAAATTACTCTACATAATGGTTCCTTAATTCCTATATCCAATGCTTCTATCTATAAATACATTAAAAATGGATTTAGCCAATCTAGATCTGTTCAAATTAAAAATTCTGATACTATATAGTTCTGTGATAAAACTACATTAACTAGGCATATGCAGAGGCAACATTTACATATTGATTTGTTTATTCATAGGTCACCTCCATTATTTTTTATTAGTTTCAAATGAAAAAAAGATCTGTATTATTTTTTATCTGTAAAGTCAATGTGGTAAGCAATGCAGTCTATTTTGAGCTTCAAAATTAGGGTTTTCTAATCAATTCTAAAGATTCTTTTGGGTAGACAACATCATAAGGGGGAAGAGAACTCAATGGCACCAAAAGTGTCTGTTGCGTCCGTCAGTCGGTCACAGATGGCTGCGACCGCTCTGTTTACCTCTTCGGTTTAGCTACTCTGACCGCTCTAAGCTGCTCACTTAGTCGCCTCACTACCCTCCGGGGATTCTCGCTCCTAATGAAGTTCTTGGCTCCCACTCCTCGGGGGCCTCTCTCTTCCACCAACCCTTTGGGGTTTCTACTAACTAGACAACCGCTCCTCGGGGGTCTCTCTCTATTTCTTTCAGGATCTCCTGTGCTATCAGGTACTTGCTCCTCGAAGGCCTATCAGTCCAGTTTATCCTGCACCACGGACCTTCGGTCCCACCATCTCCATTGCCAGGAAGACACCCACACTACGGTCCTGTGAGTACCTCTATGATCCGGTTCTCCAACTCCACCCACCAGGCTTGGTGTTTCCCGCACTGTGGGTCCCTATCTACCTTGAACATCTGGGTGAGACTTCTACATCTGAGACTGTCTGAACGTATTGGCACCTTACCGGACTTCAGTGCTTTTCCTTCCTGCCTCATACCATCTTTCTACAGCAGTACAATAAAGCTTTCCACCTACAAGTGTCTGCTCTCTGAGTTTAGCCTATCGCTGTGGCTCCCCACGGGGCCCCTCCCTGTGGGAGGAGTCATCTCCACTGCGACTAAGGGTCCACATGATGCCATAAACACAACAGTGTCATAAATAGCCCAAAGCACCATAAAGGGACAAAAGGTACCAACATTAGCAGGAGTTCTCCAAGGCAGCAACAAAGGAGCAAAGCAACATCAATTGTGTCTAGAACACCCCCAAGGCTTCAAATGAAGGCACTGATAATGGTGGTATTAACCTCCAAAAGCAGCACGAGAGGGGCAAAGTGGTACCAAGAATGGCATAAACATCCTAAGGCACCATGAGTGGGAAACAAAGCAGAAAAGGTAGCAGAAATAAACTCAGATACTGACAGAGGCACAAAGCAGCACAAAGAATAACATGAGCACTCCAAGACACCTTGGGGCCGATGCAATACAGTGTGCTCAGCCAAGTGCACTGTATAACCCACAGTCTGACGTGGGTTGAATAGGTGCTAATCAATCCTCTAATGCAATAATGGGATTAGAGCATATTCAACACGTGTCCAATGCATGTGAATGAGGCTATTTGGCATTCACTCCGATGCAAAAAAAAATGTGCATCTCGGACGCACATTTAGCAATCAGCTATTAACACATTTAAAACAAGTACAGAAAAGCAGAAAAAACTGCTTTTCTGTACTTCCTCCTACTTAATATCATTGTGATATCATAGAAGTCATAGAAGTCTCATATCTTTGTGATATTAAGTAGGAGGAAAAACTAAAAAAAGTTTTAAAAAATGCTTAAATCATATCTTACTCAAATTTTGGGATTTCAAGAATTTATTATTTACCGTTGCTTGAGCGAGAGCAAGATAGGGAACAACTTGAAGATCAACAGATAGAAACATCTTTAAATCTCTCGGATGTATTAGAGCTTTCTACAGACAGAATTGAAGAAGAGGTCTACTCTGTTGGTATCATTTACATTTGTATCAGGTAAGAATGCAGTATTAAGATTTTTCTTGCGTAAGCGTTCCATGTTGTTTCATAGTGAAAAAGTGTGGATCTACCCAGATCTTGCAAGGGTTACACAAATGTGTAGACAAAATGTCTTGAAATGAGAGTGGAAATATTGGCTAGAGGAGCAAAATTATTGTTAATATATCCATGTAAATGTTTAGTATATTACTCTGGAAATAAGTATATGTTTTATGAACCCTTGCAGTTACGTGTATTTCTAGAATTGCACTCCTGACAATCTCCAAATAGGGATAGGTGCATAATTATAATGGAATGGTGAAGTAATCCTGGGTTCTGAATTCTTTTTTTTCTTTAAATTTCTTTGTTAAACGGTTTGATTTCCTTGTCTTTCCCCCTATTTCCTAAATAGGAGCCTACTATATTGAATAATATAGTATCTTACTTATTATAATTCTTATGAATATTCTAAGTGCTCTGTATTTTCTGTGCAAGAGGATTCTTGCACATTTTTTATAAGCTTAATAAAAATAACATTAAAAAAAACAAAAAAAAAAACTTGACAGTCTGGTGCAGAAAACAGACAGCCGAGTTAGGAAAACCGATCGAGTGCAGGAAACAGACAGCCAAATTAGGAAAATGATCATGTTCTCATTAGCCCCTAGCACCTCCTTGCTAATGCAACCCCCTAATATAAATATTGCATGGCACCCCCCTTGGGGGCGCCTGGGGCGTGTTAAGAAAGCAGGCGCTGACTGTTCAGTGCCCACTATCTATGCACATTTAGGGCCAGATTTTCAAAGGGGTACGCGCGTAAAATACACGTGTACCCCCCCGAAAACCTGGCCGAAGTACCCCCTGCACGCGCCGAGCCTATGTTCAGTAGGCTCGGCAGCGCGCGCAAGCCCCGGGACGCGCATAAGTCCCTGGGCTTTCCTGGGGGGCGTGTTGGGGGGCATGTCACAGCGGCACGTCATTTGGGGGTGGGGCCGCGGGCATGGTTCCGGCCCGGGGGCATTTCGGGGGCATGGCCGAGGCCTCCGAAACAGCTCGGCCTGCTTCAGGCAGGCGTAACTTGTACAACAAGGGGTAGGGGGGGTTTAGATAGGGCTGGGGGGGTGGGTTAGGGAGGGGAAGGTGGGGGAGGTGGAAGAAAGGTTCCCTCTGAGGCTGCTCCGATTTCGGAGCGGCCTCGGAGGGAATGGAGGCAGGCTGCGCGGCTCGGTGCGCACAGGCTGCCGATTTTGGGCAGCCTTGCGCGCGCCGACCCCAGATTTTAATGGATTCGCGTGGCTATGTGCGTATCTATTAAAATCCCGCGTACTCTTGTTTGCGCCTGGTGCGCGAACAAAAGTATGCGCGGGCACAGATTTATAAAATCTACCCCTTATTGCATTGGCCCCTATGAGAGGTGCAAAGCAGCCATCCACAGTGGCAAGAATACCACAAAATGTAAAGTCTACATATAGCAGCAAAGCTGAGTGTCAAAAAGACCTTTACGTTTTAGAATCTGGGCTATGGCAGCAAGACTTTGTAATTGGAGTCTTTTTGAGGATGTCTGGGTGATAGCCACATTCAACTTGACTCAGAAATTGTTAAGGACACTGAGAAGGGAAATGCTATGCTGTTTTGAGTACCATTTAGAAATGTTATTCTAGCATTCTTATGAAAGTTCTCAATTAAACATGTGGGAACTGTAGATAGTGTCAGTAGTTCCAAGGTGAGGACATAAATAATTAAGCGGTACCAGAATCTGAGAGAGGGAGAATATACAGGAGGACACACAGATGTGCTCTGAATTGATTAAAAACACTGAGAGGGAGGGAACATCACTCCTATCCCAAGCAGTTGACAGTTATTTAGTATATAAAAGTGAGAAAAACTAGAAGAGATGAGATCACTTTCTGGACATGATAGAGCAGACTGATCCCTTGGAAATGTGAACTTTACTATAAATATATTATCTATATTTATATCTATCTATCTCTTTGTCTATTTATATATGTATAATATCACACCATAAGGACACTAATTAGCAAAATTTAGAATGTAACCATTTTAACATACATATATTCAAATATCTTCATTTTTTAATATTGGAATTTTATTACAAATATAATCTTCATACAAGAATTTATTATCACCAATTTAGAAATGTTATTCTAGCATTCTAATGGGTGGCATATTATGTTTAAAACATTTGGTGACTGTTGCACCCCGTCCAATGTAGTATGAAGCGTGTGTGAGAAAATTAAGGGGGTGTGTGGCAGAGATAGGAGTGGATTGGTTGTTTAATTGTGGGTGTGACTAAGGAAACTAGATTGAATGAAAGATGGAGGGGTGTGTCCTCTACAGAATATAGGAGATTTAAAAGGCGGAAATGAGAAGTGAGTCTTCCGGTATGGCAATACATTGAGCGCCGGCGTTTTGAGAATTGCTACTCATATGATGAAGGTAAGGCTCGCTAATAGTAGGTTTTGTGTGGGCTGTTGGAACTGTTGATATAATATAATAGTAGAGGTGTGTTATTTGTTAGTTTTAGGAGAATGATATGCTCCCGGTGCAGAATTTAGAACAGCGAGGGATAACGGACCAATGTGAATTGGATTTTACAAATGTAAGTTTATTATATGACCTTGATATTTAGGAGAATATATTAGATACAGATAGCTGGGATATATGATTAAATAATTATTTTGTTATAGTTGATCCGTGAGATTATTGGAAGATATTCAGCGAATATATGAAACAATTTGGTGATGTAAGACCGTGCAGAGAGTGACTAGTTTGGACGTGTAGTTAATATACATATTGGGTGAAGAGATTTGTTGTAATTAATCATTGTATATATTATAGGAAGTGTTGGACACCGATGTAAAAAAAGTTTGGAGGTTCGGGACAACGGGGGATTATTCCCATTGAGAGTGCAAGTGCATATCAGAGGGTATTACAAAAGACAACCCCTGAAGAAGCCTCATTGGCGAAACGAGGTTCCTTGTTGGGGAGGTGGAATCATAAATTATTAAGAAGTAAAAGATGAACTATGAAAATATCGAGTATGTGAAGATCGTGGATCCGAGTTGAGAGCCTCTAGAATACCCATGTTCTGAATGAAGGAACAATATATATTGACAAAGTTGGGATATGGTGCAATAAGATATGTTTGGATGGGGTTTTTATTGATGTGTTATAATAATAGGATGAATGTGGATGGATGAATGTATGTAATTGAATTTTAGGGCATGGGGGTATTTATTGTTACTTATTAGGGATATTGGTGTGTGATATAGGTATCCATATGCTCTTTTTAAAACAAATTGTTTAAAAATAATGTACAAATTTTAATTGGTGATAAATTCTTGTATGAAGATTATATTTGTAATAAAATTCCAATATTAAAAAATGAAGATATTTGAATATATGTATGTTAAAATTGTTACATTCTAAATTTTGTTAATTAGTGTTGTTATGTTAGTGGATCCTTGGTCTGGGACGAGGGATGATACCCACCAGTGATGCCCAGGTGTACTCGTCTCCGGAAGGTGGAATGTACCGCAGCACAGCGATGAGAAGTTCCACTGAACTGACCAGGCCCACACAGCAGGGATGAATCGGCGACGTCTGGAGATCCCCGAGGAGCGGGGACAGGAGAGACGAATTCAAGACCAGGCAAAGGGTCCGAGGCAGGCGACGAGCAACAAAGTCCAAATTCCAGGCAAAGGGTCCGAGGCAGGCGGCAAGCAAACAAAGTCCAATCTCCAGGCAAAAGGGTCCGAGGCAGGTGGCGAGCAGCAAAGTCCGAGTCCAATCCAAGTCAAGCCAGAAGACAGGGAATTCAGAAGAAACTAGCAGGCAACCACTGGAACCTTGTTGCAAAGGCTTCTTCCTGTCTTCAGGGAGAGGTTTAAATTTCCCTGGTTGATGATATCAACTTCCGGGGCTGGCCTGGTCTTCGCACCGCGGCCTCTTTAAGAGGCAGAGTTTGCCGCGCCTTCCAGGACGCTGCTCCCTGATGTCCGGAGGCAGTCGCGCTGCAACCCGTGTGCTGCTGGCCGCCACGAGAGGGACCCTGTGCTGACAGCGAGATTAAAGTAGGGAGGCCTGTCCGTGGGTAAGCGCAGCCGGGAACCACAACAGTAGCCCCCCTCTTACGCCCCCTCCTGGAAGGACCCGGCTTGTTAGGATACGTAAGATGGAAGTGTTGAAATAAAAATTTATCCAGGATATTCGATGATGGTTCCCAGGAGTTTTCTTCCGGACCAAAACCTTCCCATGCAATCAGATATTCCCACCGTCTATGATTACGACGGAAGTCCAGAATTTCTCGTACTAGGTAGATGGGATCATCCTCTGACTCGATGGCAGGAGGCTGGAGTGGAGTAGCATGGAAAGAAGAGGAAATCAAAGGCTTTAGCAAGGATACATGGAATGAGTTATGAATGCGAAGACTGGTGGGAAGTCGCAACCAATAGGTTACCAGCCCCAGACGTTTACTGATGAGAAAAGGTCCATTATATCTGGGAGCGAGCCACATAGAAGGAACCCGGAGGCGTAAATGACGCATGCGAGCCAAATCCGGTCTCCCGTATTGACTTGTGGAGTAGGTCGACGACGTTTGTCAGACATCCATTTTGCGGTCTCGGCAGCATGTAGAAGGCGAGCATTAGTAACCTCCCAAAGTTCATGGAGCTGTTGTGCCGAAAGTTGAGCCGCCGGGGAGGTGACTGTAAGAAGCAGGGGAAGTGGAGGCTGAGGCTGTTTGCCAAAAACGATCTGAAAAGGAGAATTTCCAGTAGCCGAGTGTACATGGGAATTATGTGAAAATTCGGCCCAGGGTAAAAGTGTGGACCAATCATCTTGGCGGTGGTTCACGAACAGGTGTAAAAACATCTTCAAACCTCTATTGATCTGTTTTGCCTGCCCATTCCCTTGGGGGTGAAAAACTGTGGTAAAATCCAACTGTATGCTGAATTTTTTGCATAGCACACTCCAGTATTTGGCCATGAATTGGGGACCTCTATCTGAAGTTATGTGAAGTGGAAGACCATGGAGGCGGAAAATGTGCAGAGAGAAAAGACTCGCCAATTCAGGAGCAGATTGTAATTTTGGCAGCGGGCCAAAGTGTGCCATTTTGGAAAATCGGTCGACTACGACCCATATTACCTGATTCCCGGATGACGAAGGAAGATCTACTACAAAGTCAGTGGATATATAGGTCCAGGGTTCTTGAGGGGGCGGTAGGAGCTGGAGGAGAGCCGAGGGTCGACTGGGTAACGGTTTTTGTTGGGCACACTTTGGGCAAGAGGCGATGTAGGCCCGCACATCCCCTTTCATATGGGGCCACCAATAATAGCGAGATAACAGTTCTAGAGTACGTGCTCTCCCAGGATGACCTGCGGTAAGGGAATCATGTACCCAGGATAGCACTTTGGGGCGATGCCAGAGCGGAACCACTGTCTTCCCTGGTAGTGCAGTGTCGGTCATGGCAAGAATCACCTTTGCTGGATCTGTAATATAGCTGAGTGTTTCTTGTGTGTCCTCCGTCTCGTATGATCTGGAAAGAGCATCTGCATGGATATTCTTGGTTGCCGGACGATATCGTAATACAAAGTCAAAGCGACTAAAAAATAATGACCAGCGGGCTTGGCGTGGGTTTAGATGCTGAGCCTTGTTGAGGTATTCTAAGTTCTTGTGGTCTGTATATACCGTAATGGTGTGTTGTGCCCAACCTCCCACCATTGTCTCCATTCTTCGAAAGCCATTTTGATGGCCAACAACTCCTTATCACCAATACCATAATTCTTCTCAGCGGGAGAAAATTTACGGGAGAAGTACGAGCAGGGGAGTAAGATACCTCGATCAGAGTGTTGGCTGAGGACTGCCCCAACAGCTACTTCGGAGGTGTCTACCTCCACTATGAATGGCCGAGTAGGATCCGGGTGGTGGAAACATAGTTTTTGTAGAAATGCTGTCTTGAGTCTTTTGAAGGCCCGTACGGCTTCACTAGACCACCTTCTGGGATCTGCCCCTTTCTTGGTTAGAGCTGTAATTGGGGCTACAATATGAGAGTATTTATTTTTATTTATTTATTTAAGATTTTTATATACCGGCATTCATGATACAATCACATCATGCCGGTTTACATATAACAGGGGTGTACAATGAACAACAGAGTAACCTGTGGAAGTGAGCAGTTACAAATAACAAGGGAATTAAAACTGGGAGAAGAGAAGAAAAAAAGGAGAGGATAACATTAGATAAAGATATTTACATTAGATAAAGATATTTACAATATCTATAATATAAGCTATAGATATTTACATGGAGAAGGCGGTAGGACTGGTTGGATAATGTCTAGTAGGACTGGCTGGATAACGTTTGGTTGATGGTGTGAGAATTAGTTGGTGTCCGGGAATGCTTGTTTAAACAGCCAGGTCTTAAGTCTTTTCCTGAAAGTTGGGAGGCTTATCACATGGTAAGGCCCTTTGCCCTTACCATGTGATAGGGTATCTGTGCCATTGGCCAGCCCCTGTCACATGGAGGGAGCACTGGATGGCTGGCGCCATTTTGTTTGTATAACATGTCCCGGAATACTTCGTTCATTAAGTTCTGAAATACTGCAGGCGCATTACACAGGCCAAATGGCATAACAAGGTATTCGTAATGCCCATCATGGGTATTAAACGCAGTCTTCCATTCATCTCCAGGTTTAATTCGGACCAGGTTGTAGGCACCACGTAAATCTTGTTTGGAGAAAATTTTGGCTCCGTGCAGGCAATCAAGTAATTCTGGAATCAATGGAAGGGGATAACGGTCTTTGCGAGTAATCGCATTGAGTCCTCTGTAGTCAATGCAAGGTCTCAATGACCAGTCTTTTTTAGGGACGAAGAAAAACCCTGCCCCGGCTGGAGACATAAAGGGGCGGATGAACCCCCGTTCAAGGTTTTCTTTTATATACTGTTACATGGCTTGTGATTCTGGACCAGAGAGTGGATAAACTCGCCCCCTGGGCGGGCTGGTATTAGGTAGTAGATTAATGGTGCAGTCAAACTTCCGATGGATTGGGAGGATTTCTGCTCTCTCCTTGGAGAAGACATCCGTGAAATCAGCATACTGTGGGAGCACTGGGATCTTAGTGGTAGCTAATGGTATCTGGGATTGCGGTCTCTGCTGTAGACAAGTCTCAAAACAGTCCAGACTCCAGGCTGCAATTTGAAGAGTCTTCCAGTTAATTGTAGGAGAATGTCTTTGTAACCAAGGAAGACCCAGTACCACTGGGTGGACTGTTTTCTCCAAAATAAAGAAGGATATCTCTTCTTGGTGGAGGACCCCTGTCTGAACAGTTATAGGGGCCGTGCAGGACGTGACATGACCTGGGAGGATCTCCCCTTGGATAGAGGAGATAAATAAAGGCGTCTTGTGGGGAAGTATAGGACGTTACAGCTGATGGACCAATTCAGCTAAGATAAAGTTCCCTCCAGCCCCCGAATCAAGAAGAGCCTGAGTGGTGAGAGATCCTTGGCCATACTGCAGTGTGACAGGAAAAATAAAGTGAGGAGCCAGGTTACTCCCTAGGGTCAGCTCCTCGAAGACACCTAGGTTCGATAGTTTCCCAGGCGTTCCTGGCATTGGGCCAATAGGTGTCCCTTGTTCCCACAATATAAACATAGTCCCATCCTTCTCCAGCACTGTTACTCCTCGGCGGTTAAACGACTTCGTCCTAACTGCATTGGTTCCTCCCTACTTTCTGATGATGCCTTGGCAGTAGTAGGTGTAACCAAAGGCCGAGAGAAAGCAGGGGCCAGAGGAACCATACGCCGGGGTGGTTTTGATTCCTTTGCACGCTGTTGTAATCGTCGGTCGATGCAGCCTGCCAAGTCAATGAGTGCTTCCAAATCCTCTGGAATCTCCCGGGCTGCTAATTCATTCTTGATGCAGGGAGACAACCCTTCTAGGAAAATACCCCATAGACAGTCAGTTTGCCATCCCAGTTCAGAGGTTAGGGTGCGAAATTCCACTGCAAAGTCAGCCAGTGTACGGGTACCTTGACGTAGATTGAGTAGTTCTGAAGAAGCCGCGGATAGCCGTCCAGGCTCATCAAACACCTGATGGAAAGTCTGGACGAATCTTGATAGATCACTCAGGATGGAGTCCCCGTGTTCCCAGAGGGGAGAAGCCCAGGCCAATGCCTTCCCATCTAACAATGAAATGATGAACGATGTCTTCACCTGGTCTGTAGGGAACTGTTGACCTTGCAGAGAAAATCTGATAAAACATTGGTTCAGGAAACCTCAACACTGTTTAGCTTCTCCTGAAAAACGAGGGGGAGCAGGCATGTGAAAGACTGAAGTAGGGGTACTTGAAATCGTCGGCAAAGGAGCGGCCGCCTCCGCTCCATGAGTAGAAACGAGATGGCGAACCAGGCATTCCACGGTGGCGGTTAACGCCTCCAGACTCTGCTGCTGTTGTTGCTGTTGTTGTCGGTGCTGCATAAGCTGTTGGGCTAGGCCTGGAAAAGCCTGGATACCAGTCAAATCCACCGGATCCATGGCCTTTGCAATCTGTTATGTTAGTGGATCCTTGGTCTGGGACGAGGGATGATACCCACCAGCGATGCCCAGGTGTACTCGTCTCCGGAAGGTGGAATGTACCACAGCACAGCGATGAGAAGTTTCACTGAACTGACCAGGCCCACACAGCGGGGATGAATCGGCGACATCTGGATATCCCTGAGGAGCAGGGACAGGAGAGACGAATTCAAGTCCAGGCAAAGGGTCCGAGGCAGGCGGCAAGCAAACAAAGTCCAATCTCCAGGCAAAGGGTCCGAGTCAGGAGGCGAGCAACAAAGTCCAATCTCCAGGCAAAGGGTCTGAGGCAGGCGATGAGCAACAAAGTCCAAATTCCAGGCAAAGGGTCCGAGGCAGGCGGCGAGCAGCAAAGTCCAAGTCCAATCCAAGTCAAGCCAGAAGACAGGGAATCCAGAAGAAACTAGCAGGCAACCACTGGAACCTTGTTGCAAAGGCTTCTTCCTGTCTTCAGGGAGAGGTTTAAATCTCCCTGGCTGAAGATGTCAACTTCTGGGGCCGGCCTGGTCTTTGCGCCGCTGCCCCTTTAAGAGGCGGAGTTTGCCGCGCCTTCCCCGACGCTGCTCCCCGATGTCCTGAGGCAGTCGCACCGCAACCCGTGCGCTGCTGGCCGCCATGAGAGGGACCCTGTGCCGGCAGCGAGATTAAGGTAGGGGGGCCTGGCCGTGGGTAAGTGCAGCCGGGAACCACAACAAGTGTCCTTATGGTGTGATATTATAGTTATTAAGTATAAGGACAGCTTGTAGCCTTTTGTGTTTTGTACCATATATGTTTATATATGTATACATCTTTAGCTGTGCTCTGTAGTATTTATTTCTGTAATATTTATCTCTCTTTATACCCCTTCTTGTGTACTCTGCTTGTCAGATAATTTCCTCCTATTTGTGCCTTTTTCCTCTACTGCCAATTACAGACTCTGGCTTTCCACCTGACTGCACCATATGCTTGAAATATATGCTACCTGAACAGGTGCTTCATACTCCCTCTCTTGCCATGTTTACATCCCATCTAAAGACCCACCTTTTTGAAACCACTTTTAAATCTTATGCCTGATTGTCTTCTTTTAGTCTTGATAACTAACTTTCTTTTCTTTTTAACCATTGTCTTGCTTTATGAAATACCCCAAGTTCCTTGTCCTGTATGTTTGTCTTATTGGATTGTAAGTTCTATTGAGCAGGGACTGTCTTTTTGAATGTTTGTACAGTGCTGCATATGTCGTGAGGCACTATAGCAATGTTAAGTGGTAGTAGCAGTAGTAATAGTAGTAGTTATTATCTGTGATTAACTCTTCTGTATTATATGATTTATATTTATTCTCTCTTCTATCATATCATTGCTTAAATACATTTATTATAAAGTACCTGGAACCATAATGTACTGAGTCAGAGTATGCGTGTGAGTATTTCTGTGAGGAATAAGCTCCTGAGTTTGAGCCCCCAGGTAAAATTCCAGTGTGTGTTTATTGGATAATCTCCTAAGGTAAAAGGTCCTGTGGCATACAGGCAAAAGTCCCTTGGATAAAATCCTAGTGTGTGCAGTCTGAACCCAAAACAGACCCCCAAGTTGCAAAGTCTGGGATATGGCAACTAGACTGAGTGGCAGCCAAGCTAAGTATCAGCAAGAACCCTAAGATGGTATATCAGGAGAATGGCAGCAAGGCAAAGTGACAGCAAGACTCTCATGGTGTGAAGTCTATGTGAGTGGAAGAAAGACCCCCTACATTTTAGGATAAGGGGTATAGCAGCAAGGCAGAATGGCATAGGAGATCACTATCTTCTTCTTGAAGCACTTGTCACTCGGCAGATTTAGTGCAAGGGAATGATCTGTCATCAATATCATTTTTGTGGCATTTTTATTACATTCCCTTCTTGAAATTGATCTTGCTGGTGAGTAGAATTTTGGGTTTCTTGTGAATTTTGTTGTCTGATTGAAACGTTTGTCACAATCAAGACATGACAATGTTGTCTTAGCGGTGTGGTTTTCCTGGCAATTTCTGAGAATTGCTTTATTAAGAAATATTTCCCTATATTTTGTAGCTGAACACAGTCTCTTTCCCATGTAAATTTTCTGGTGTTCTTTCTTGCTACTGAAAGGTTTTCCACATTCAAAATGTGCAAAGGGTCTCTCTCTCCTGAGCAAGTTTTTTCTCATGCCTACATTTCTTCTTTCTGACTGAAGGTTTTGCTATGGTATTTATTTATTTATTTATTTATTTATTAACTTTTATTTACCAACATTCGTGAAGCACATCATGCCGGTTTACAATGAACTCAGGTATATATGGCTATTGGGTCAATTTTCAAAGAGTTACATGCATAAAAATTAGCATATATGCACTTGCATAATCAGTATTTTATAAAAATCAAAAGTACATGCATACATTATATTTTGCGTGCACATGTATGCTTGTAAAAAAGGGACAGTCTAGGGGGCTGTAGGGTGGGGTCAGCAGTTGCGTGTGTAAGTTACTATTTTAAAAATTACTTACAGGCATATATTTGTCAACTTGTGTAATTTTACAACTGCTAATTATCTGACTTAATTGATATTAGGCTTGTTTATTGTGTATTATTGGCCAAGTGGGAGGTCTGGGTGAATTGGATAGAGATGTGAATCGTGTCCTCGATCGTCTTAACGATCGATTTCGGCTGGGAGGGGGAGGGAATCGTATTGTTGCCGTTTGGGTGTGTAAAGTATCGTGAAAATCGTTAAAATCGTGAGCCGGCACACTAAACCCCTAAAACCCACCCCCGACCCTTAAATTAAATCCCCCACCCTCCCGAACCCCCCCCCCAAATGCCTTAAATTACCTGGGGGTCCAGCGGCACACTAAAACACGGCACACTAAAACCCCCTAAAACCCACCCCGACCCTTTAAATTAAATTCCCCACCCTCCCGAAACCCCCCCCCCCAAATGCCTTAAATTACCTGGGGGTCCGTAGCGGCGGTCCGTAGCTTAAATTACCTCCGTAGCCTTAAATTACCTCCGTAGCGGCGGTCCGTAGCTAAATCAGGGGAAGGGGGAGAGCAGGAAACCGGCACACTAAATCGTGTAGTCTTCAGCTGGCGCCATTTTGCAAAATGGCCGCTGCAAAATGGCGGCGGCCATAGACCAAAACAATTTGACGCAGGAGGTCGTTCTGGACCCCCGCTGGACTTTTGGCAAGTCTTGTGGGGGTCAGGAGGCCCCCCCAAGCTGGCCAAAAGTTCCTGGGGGTCCAGCGGGGGTCCGGGAGCGATCTCCTGCCGCGAATCGTTTTCCGTACGGAAAATGGTGCCGGCAGGAGATCGACTGCAGGAGGTTGTTCAGCGAGGGTTCCGGACCCCCGCTGAACATTTGGGGGGTGTTCGGGAGGGTGGGGGATTTAATTTAAAGGGTCGGGGGTGGGTTTTAGGGTGTTTTAGTGTGCCGGTTTTCCTGCCCTCCCCCTTCCCCCGATTTACGATTTTTTTGACGATAAATCGGGGGAATTGGTATTGTATCGTGGCCCTAACGATTTTTGACGATTTAAAATATATCGGACGATATTTTAAATCGTCAAAAAACGATTCACATCCCTAGAATTGGAGGGAGTTCAGGCTGAAGAACCAGGAGGATCTCAATCATCTGGTGAAGGACTGGATGAACTGGTGGATTAATTGGAAAACTGATTAATTTCAATTACATGCACATGTTTTACAATATTCTGATTTCTGCATGTAAATCAGGTTTATATAAGTCCTATTTTATTTTCATTCATAAAATATATGCACATATATTTTTATAATAGGTAGGAAAAGTATGTGCATTCAGTGCATTGCAATTCTCACTTTCAAAGCATTGCATGTATTTGCACGTGTGCATATCTATTCTCATATATAGTAACATAGGGACATATCAAAGATGGCAGAAAAGGACCAAATGGTCCGTTCACTCTGTCCAGCAAGCTTCTTAAGGTAGTAACTGACACTTTATGTAGGTTACCCCCATGTTTCCCTTAAGGGTAATAACTGCTGCTCAATGAAGTTATCCCCAAGCCTTATGATAACCCATAAAAATTGCAACTAGCAATATTTTTTACTTGGTGATGAGCTTTCTTTAAAGTTCAGTCAGTGCTACTTGATGTGCTTTGCTTATGGACTTGGCTGTAGAAACAGTTCCATGCTTTATCCCTTATGTCTGCATATTAGTAAGCAGACCATAGAAGTTGGAGCCCTTTGTTCTTGTCTGAATCCAATTCCTCTTTTTCCCCCTGCCATCTAAGCAGGAAGCCATGGTGCAGTTGCATTAAAAGCATCAAAGCCAGTGGTGTAGCCATGGGTGGGGCTGGGAAGGCCGTGATCCACCCACTTTGGGCTTAGGCCCACCCAAACAGAGATGTCTGACACCGCAGCAGCACAATGATGACCTGCCCACAGGGATCCCCCTTGCAGGCATGTGAACAGAACTGTGGTGACATGATGATGATGATTCTGCCTCCCGCAGGCACATAAGTGCAATCATGGCAGCGCGCTGATGAAGATCCTACCCCCCCACGAACACATAAGTGCAAACACGATGGCGCAGTGAAGACCTGCTTGTGAGAGTTCTGCCCTCTGCAGGCTGAAGAGGAGCATGGCAGCCTGGTGTAGACCAACCTGCACTTTCCATGGGCTGAAGAGGACCACAGCGGCCTGGTGACCACAGGAGGTGAGGATTTATTAAGTAAGGGTTGATCTGTGTTCTGCCAGTGTGTGGCTGAGGTACAGTATTTCTGCTAGGATATATTTTCTCTGTAGGGATTTTAGCAGTCCAGCTTGTCTTTGCCCAGTAGGTGGTGTATTGCTACCTTTTCATAAATAATGGTGCTTTTTGTTTCCTGAGAGTTAGTTCTGTGATTGTATGGTATGACAAGGTCTCTTTTTTTTTTTTTTTTTAGGGGTTTGTGTTACTTCACAATGGGGGTCATTTTCAAAGGAGTTACGCATGTAAATGTGACATACTATCGTAGCAATTTTCAAAAGCTATTTACTCGAGTAAAGTGCACTTACTTGAGTAAATCCTATGGTCAATTCAATGGCATATATTGTAGCAATTTTGAAAAGCCCACTTACTTGAGTAAAGTGTATTTACTCGAGCAAAAACCAGTTTTGCTCGAGTAAATGCTTTTTAAAATCAAACTCTTTGGGCCTGATTTTAAAAAGCATTTACTCGAGTAAAAACCAGGTTTACTGGAGTAAATTTACTTTACTTGAGTAAGTGGGTTTTTGAAAATTGCTACAATATATGCCATTGACTTGTCTATAGGATTTACTCACATAAGTGCACTTTACTTGAGTAAATGGCTTTTGAAAATTGCTACAATAGTAGCTACATTTACGCATGTAACTCCTTTTGAAAATTACCCCCAGAGTGTTTAGCAGTGGAAGGATTTTGTTTTGCTGAGGTGTCACCAGAATTTGAATATATATAATTTTTGCATGTTGGGTTATAATGTGAACTGTCCTAGTTCTGCTCTGCACTCGTTCATATGATTATTATGATAATTGATATTTTATTGTAGTTATGATGATCTCTGCCTTTCTAGAAAGAGGATTCATGAAAGAATACATTGATATTTGTTTTATTACATGAATGATTGGATCTGATGTTTATTTGCTTTTTACAAGATATTCTTGTGTATTTATAAATGCAATAAATATAAAATTAGTTCAGGTTAATAAGGAATTTTTAATGTTGGTAAGTGCTTAAAATAATTAAGTTAAAATATTTAAAAATTTCACTCATGATGCAGAACAGCTGTTGGACTTAGACATTCTTTGTCAGGTGCACTCTAAACCATTATTTATGGATAAGGGAACAATAGAGCTCAGACCTGTATGCCTACTACCCAACTATGTTAACCTTGGGCCTCCCAAAACAAATCAGTTCGGCTACGCCATTGATTAAGGCTTACTGGCTAAGGATAGTAATCTTACCTTCTGCTAAGGATAGTAACCTCACCAGCAAGTTACCCCCCTGCACACTTTTCTTCATTTCCGTCTTCTAACCTTTAGAGATTCACAATGTTTATCCCATGTCCCTTTGAATTCTTTGACTGTTTTCGTCTTCAGAACATTCTCCAGAAGGGAATCCCAGGCATCCACCACCTTCTCCATAAAGAAATATTTTCTGATATTGGTTCTGAGTTATCCCCCCTAGAGTTTCTTTTTGTGACCCCTAGTTCTATTGTTTTCTTTCCAATGGAACATTTGAAATTTGTACATTATTAAAGCCTTTTAGGTATCTGATGGTGTGTATCATATCTCCCCTGCACTTCCTCTCTTCTAGGGTATAAATATTCAGATACTTCAGCCTCTCCTTATATATCTTCCAATCCAACCCCATACCATTTTGGTCACCCTTTTCTGGACCATCTCTATCCTGTCTCTATCCTTTTTGAGATACACCTCCAGAACTTAACACAGTACTCCAGGTGAGACATTATCGCCTCCTTTTATTTATTGGTTATTCCTCTCACTATGTGGCCCAGCATTTTTCTGGCTTTAGCTATTGCTATCTTCAGATTACCAGACACTATTTCCCCAAAATCCCTCTCTTGATCTGTACACATCAGTCTTTCACCCCTATCACATACAGCTCTTTTGGATTACTGCATCCCAGACATAATACTCTGCATCTCTTGGCATTGAATCCCAGCTGCCAAATATTTGATCACTATTCAAGCTTTCTTAAATCAATTTTCATTCTCTCTACTCCTTCAGATGTGCCACTCATTGCAGATCTAAGTTTCATCCACAAATATACAAACTTTACCTTCTATCCCTTCCACAATGTCACTCACAAAGATATTAAACAGAATGGTCCCAACATCAATCACTGAGGTACTCTACTTAACACCAATTTCTCTTCAGAGTACGTTCCATTCTTCATTACACGCTGTCTCCTATCAGTCAACCAGTTTGTAATCCATGCCACCACCTTGGTGCCTACTCCCAAGCTTCTCATTTTATTCACAAGCCTCCTATGTGGGATCATATCAAAAGCTTTGCTGAAATCCAAGTAGATCGCATCAAGCTCTCTTCCTCGATCCAATTTTCTAGTCACCCAATCAAAAAAGTCAATCAGATTTGTTTAACAGGACCTTCCCCAGGTGTATCCATGCTTCCTCTGGTCAAGCAACCCACTGGATTGCAGATCACTATCATTTCCTTCAGCAGAGTCTCCATTCATTTTCCCAGCACTGAGGTGAGGCTAACCGGCTTGTAGTTTCCAACGTCCTCTCTGCTACCACTCCTGTGAAATGGGACCATCATTTTTCTCCAATCCTGCAGCAGCACTCCCATTTCTAGGGATCTATTGAATAGGACCTTCAGTGGACCCATCAGCAGATATCTGAGCTCCCTCAGTATCTTGGGATGTATCTCATCCTTCACCATGGCCTTGTCCCCTTTCAGTTTGCATAGATAGATCTTCCCATACATTCTTTTCTGTAAATAGAGTTTCATCTATGACCTTGTCAATTAGCAATGGTCCTTCTCCAGTGAACACCGAACTGAAGTATTTGTTTAAAATGTCTGCCATTTTTCTCCACACATTGCTCCTTGTCACCTTTCAGATTCACTATACCACTTCAGGCCTACAGCCACAGTGTTAGCACAGCTAATAGCTACAACACTTTAATTTGCATTACGGGCCAGTAAAGTGTTATGAGAGAGAGAGAGAGAGACTTGCTATAGTGTCTATGCCCTAAACAGGTATTTGTGTCCCTATGGGAGGGCCACCTAGTAACTCGGGGTGGGGATTAGGTATGAGCGTAGGGGATTGGGGGCCACTTTCACATTCAACATGAGATGTACGGAAAGAACAGTGGTCTCTAGTGAAGATTTGCTGGCCGTCAGAGTGAGGGAACTCACTCCAAGTAGAGATTTCGGCAATATTCTCTCAACCTAGCTGGATGGACACTCTACCTGGGCAACAACAAGCTAGGGTGAGAGAACATTGGCCAAATCTCTTCTTGGAGTGAGTTTCCTCACTCCGACGGCCAGCAAATCTTCACTAGAGACCACTGTTCTTTCCGTACATCTCATGTTGAATGTGAAAGTGGCCCCCAACCCCCTACGCTCATACCTAATCCCCACCCTGAGTTACTAGGTGGCCCTCCCTCTCTCTCTCTCTCTCTCTCTCTCTCTCTCTTTCTCTCATAGGCTGTTTGGTCACTTTCGTGTACTGCGAAGATTCATTGGTTGTTTTATCGCGGTGCACGATGATTTCGCGATTTGCGAATCCATATCCGCAAATGGAGAAAACATCGCATGACACGATGTTTCCCCGCTGCACAAAAAATGCCTTATTTGCATGGGACACGCCTCCTCATGCGTTACCACTGCGATATTGGAAAATGAGGCCCTTTGTCTCCCTTACTTTTAGCAGATATTCTTCCCTGTGTTCTCTTTTTTGGGATTCTTTATACTTCTTGAACACTGTTGTTCTTTACCATTTAATCTTTTATTGCTCTAATACACAGCCCCAGCCTCCAATAGATCCATAACCACTTTCCTTAAAGCAGGTTTTGAGTAGGCATTGAAATTATCTATATGGCCTAACCTTTCCTTTCCCTTTCCATGATCAGGTAATACTTCTGAAAAAGTGCCTTTGCCATGTGTCTTATCTTTTTCCCTAGATTTTGGAAATCTTTCTGTCTTTGTGGACACCATGTCTAACAAATACAGAAATATTTAAAAAATCTAGGGAAGAAGATTAGCCATAAGAGGAGGAGTAGCCTAATGGTTAGAGCAGTGGGCTATGAGCCAGGAGACCAAGGTTCAAGTCCTGCTGTTGCTCCTTGTGACTGTGGGTAAGTCACTTTACCCTCCATTGCCTCAGGTATGAATTTAGATTATAAACCCTCTGGGTATAGGGAAATACCTACAGTACCTGAATGTAAACTAATGTAATATATCAGATTGAATGTTGGTATATAAATACAATTATTAGTAGTAGACTATTGACTTTTCAGAAGTAGTACCTGTTCATGGAAAGGAAAAAGAATGTTTATGCTGTATAGATAATTTTAATGCCTGACTCAAAACCTGGTATAAGGAAAATGGTTATGGATACATTGCAGGCTGGGGCCATGTATAGAGCAATAAAAGATTATATGCTAAGGATAGCCTACATTTTTATATGGCAGGAATGAGGATGCTAAGTGAAAAATTCAGATCATACATTATTAGACATTTAAACTTGGAAGTGGGGGTAGCAGGAGGTGGCCAGTGATAGGATAGCCTACAATTGAGTCAGTGGCTTGTTCTGAGGTAAAAATATATGTATTTTATAATACATGCATATATGATATGCGTGGGTTACAGTAAGAATACTATTGTTGATTTCTGTGCCTGTATTCAGTATCAGATCTCTGAAAGTCTGGTGCCCTGCTGATGAGGCCACAGCATGTTTTAAAATGAGGCAACTTCAGATCAATTGTTAGCCTAGAGAATGGCCATGCCCCCAAGGATCCCAATTGATTCTCTGGAAGCTTAATAGTGGATTGCTGGGAAAGGAAACTAGATGGCTGAGGTCTGTATGGTGGAGCAAGACCCAAGATGGTATATCTGAAGTATGACAGGTAGACAGAGTGACTGCAAGACCCTCATGGTGGTATATCTAGGACATGGCAGAAAGGCAGCAGCAAGAACCACAAGGGCAAGGCAGCTAGGCAGAGTGGCAAGCTATAGTTACCAGTTTGACCCTGCCTGCATCTGTTGTTTGCTCAGCACAGCCAAATACTTGAATGGACCAGAGATTTAAATGGAAAACATGAATAAATGAGAGATTTAAATGGAAAACATAAATTAATGAGGGAAACATGGGGGTAACCTGCATAAAGTGGCAGTTACTACCTTAAAAAGCTTGCTGGGCAGAGTGAACGGACCATTTGGTCCTTTTCTGCCATCATTACTATGTCCCTATGTTACTATAAATAAGCATATATATGCATATGTGCAAATACATGCAATGCTTTGAAAGTGAGAATTTCAATGCACTGAATGCACATACTTTTCCTACCTATTAAAAAAATATGTGTGCATATATTTTATGAATGAAAATAAAATAGGACTTATATAAAACCTGATTTACATGCAGAAATCTGAATATTGTAAAGCATGTGCATGTAATTGAAATTAATCAGTTTTCCAATTAATCCACCAGTTCATCCAGTCCTTCACCAGATGGTTGAGATCCTCCTGGTTCTTCAGCCTGAACTCCCTCCAATTCACCCAGACCTCCCACTTGGCCAATAATACACAATAAACAAGCCTAATATCAATTAAGTCAGATAATTAGCAGATGTAAAATTACACAAGTTGACAAATATATGCATGTAAGTAATTTTTAAACTAGTAACTTACACACGCAACTGCTGACCCCACCCTACAGCCCCCAAACTGTCCCTTTTTTACAAGCATACGTGTGCACGCAAAACATAAAGTATGCATGTACTTTTGACCTTTATAAAATACTGATTATGCAAGTGCATATATGCTAATTTATATGCATGTAACTCTTTGAAAATTGACCCAATAGCCATAGTCAGAAAGAAGAAATGTAGGCATGAGAAAAAACATGCTCAGGATAAACCCTTTGCACATTTTGAATGTGGAAAACCTTTCAGTAGCAAGAGAGAACACCAGAAAATTTACATGGGAAAGAGACTGTGTTCAGCTACAAAATATGGGGAAATATTTCTTAATAAAGCAATTCTCAGAAATTGCCAGGAAAAGCACATCACTAAGACAACATTGTCATGTTTTGATTGTGACAAACGTTTCGATCAGACAACAGAATTCACAAGAAACCCAAAATTCCACTCACCAGCAAGATCAATTTCAAGAAGGGAATGTAATAAAAATGCCACAAAAATGATATTGATGACAGATCATTCTCTTACACTAAATATGCCAAGTGACAAGTGCTTTAAGAAGAAGACAGTGATCTCCTATTCCATTCTGCCTTGCTGCTATACCCCTTATCCTAAAACTTAGGGGTCTTTCTTCCACTCACATAGACGTCATACTCTGACTTTGCACCTTGAGAGTCTTGCTGTCATTTTGTCTTGCTGTCATTCTCCTGATATACCATCTTAGGGTTCTTGCTGATACTTAGCTTGGCTGCCACTCAGTCTTGTTGCCATATCCCAGACTTTGCAACTTGGGGATCTCCACTGGAATTTTACCTGGGGGCTCAAACTCAGGAGCTTATTCCTCACAGAAATACTTACACGCATACTCTGACTCAGTACATTATGGTTCCAGGTACTTTATAATAAATGTATTTAAGCAATGATATGATAGAAGAGAGAATAAATATAAATCATATAATACAGAAGAGTTAATCACAGATAACTACTACTACTACTACTACTACTACTACTACTACTACTACTACCACTTAACATTGCAATAGTGTCTCATGACATTTGTTGGCACCCTCCATTTATTTTGGACTCATTTATTGAACTGTACGCATTAGTTTCAAACAAATGCATATTCCTAATCAGGCAATCTTTCTAAACAATCTCCACTCAGTTATCAGTCATTTCCAAATATTTCTAACTGTCTTTGCTTTAAATTTGTAGTGGCTTAATGTTTGAGCTAACTCTAATTGAAAGTGAATTGAGATTTCATTTATACCTTTATAAATGCCTATGGTCATTCCAACATTTAGTAAATAATGAAATTGATTTTAGTTTTGATAAGCCAACCTCTAGAAATATTGATATATGTCAAGAAAACTCATTCGGTTGAAGATAATCTAAGGAAGAGCGGTCAAATGGTTGCTGTATGTCTGTTTGGGCCAAGGAATTTCTGGGTTCCTCGTACATATCTACCACTTAATTTCTGCATGAGTAGGATGAGCCATAGTTCAACTAGTTGTAATTTCATGACAATTCCTTCTATTAATTGTACCTGTGAAACAATGTGAGTATGGCCCACCTTAAATGTTCCTGTATTATGCTTCTTTATTGCTTTGACTATAAAGTAGAAAGTGATGTTGAAATAAACATCTAGTGATACCCTGACTGTACTATTATTTAGTCCTTATAATCCTTGTTTCATAACTTCATTTATTTTGAGCTTTAAGTTCATCTCTTTTTTTTTTTATTAATGCATTACTTTATTAATTCCTATTACTTATGAAATCATATTTCTTCTTGCTGTTGAGTTATATAATTTAGGGATTCTTGCCATTTTAGGTTGATTTTTTTTCTGGGATTTTTTTCTCATTGATGTATGTTCAACCTTACTTTGATTTCTCCTGTGGGTTTTTTGCTTTTTTTCATTTTAGCTCAATATCTGTAACCTAACCTGTTTGCCACTTCAGTGAATTTGGTGTGAATAATTCTCTCATTTAGATTCTCTTTGCTGGCAGCAGTAATCTTGTAATGACAAATAAAATAATGGTATAAGACTAAAATAAGTTGTCTGCCAAACCTAATAAAACTGTTAAATCCTGGGCTAAATAGTAAGTTCAAACAACCCTGTCTTATTACATGCTATTCTGGAGAATATAAAATGGCTTTTATAATCCTCTATTTAATTAATAAGTTGCTGAAATTATTTGATACTTATTTATTACTATTATATTACTGCTATACTTAAATGAAGAAAAAATAGATCACATAGTTTAAACTGGGTTTACTTTTTTCCTCTTCTTTGTAATATTCTGTGGGAAATGGCTATACTGAAATGAAGGCACTTTAACCTTTAGAAAGCCACAAAAAATTACATGAACCAGCACCTCTTTCTTTCTCCTTTTGGACCACAGAGATGAGACCCTGGAGCCAGCACCAGCTCTTCTCTCCAGTTGTGCCACAGAATGGGGATCCTCAGAACTGTTCAAATTCCTCTGTTCTCCTGGACAGCAGGAAGGTGATCCCTTGGCTTATGCACCTCTGAATCACTGATGGAGCTAATGCTGAGTGCATTGGTCATTTTTATATCAACCAGTCCATCAACTAAGGTGCAATCCATTGTTCATATATAATTTTTAGATCACGAGTAAGCATTTTTTTTAAACTATATTTTAACAGAACCATATGTTCTGCATTTTTTAAAAGACACCTGAACCTTATGTGTAGGCCAACAGGAAATATCCTAGCTAAGCTTCTACACACCACCACAGAGTTTAACATTAACAATGTTGTCATATTTAAGACCAGTCGGCAGCCCTTGAACACCAGGAAGAGCCGAGGAGAGGAGAGAGAAGAGCCCACCCCAGCTTACCAGCACCGTTTTGAGCCTTGTTCCTGATTGACATCAGAGGAAGCCAGCTGTGAGACTCGGGCCAAGAGAGGACTGGGACTGACGTCATTGGCAAGTGCCTGCCTATAAGATCATTTGGCATCAGAGAAAAATAAATTGTTTAGAGATTTTTTTCTGATATAAATAATTAAGGTTTTGTGGTCAGCCCATTCAAATGTTTCATGATGTCTACCGAGCTATGCAAGCAAAGAGGAGACATTTTCTTTCATAGAAACATAGAAATGACGGCAGAAGAAGACCAAACGGCCCATCCAGTCTGTCCAGCCAGCTTTCACACTTGTTTTTTTACTCATACTTATCTGTCACTCTTGGCCCTTAGTAACCTTTTGGTTCCAATTCCCTTCCACCCCCGCCATTAATGTAGAGAGCAGTGCTGGAACTGCATCTAAGTGAAGTATCTAGCTTAATTGGTTAGGGGTAGTAACTGCCTCTAGACTTCCTTGAAGTCTAGACTACTTGCTATAGGTGCAAGTCTAGACTACTTGCTATAGGTGCAAGTTTTTTTTACCTGTGTGTTTGTCTTATAACATATCAAGGAATAAGTTTAGTTTTAATGATTCCTTACATCTGGAGACTTTTTTGCAGGATAAGAATAATGAAGGAGTTAGTATTGATGACCAATAAGGTAGATAAATCTCTCTCTTTGAATCTTTATTAATATTGGATATGTTATGTGTTCTCTCTCCCAATTATGGGTTAGTAATTACAGAGATAAAATATTACGGTATATGAATGGTCAATTGTTTTCTGAAATTGCTATCTGTATTTTTAGTTTAAGTTGATTTAAACGAAAATTGAATAAAAATTTAAATTAAAAAAAATATGCACAGTTGATATTTGTTTTATTTCAAGGCATATTGCCTTAAATATTGTGCAGGCAAGGAGGATAACTTTCAAACAAGTTTGCAAGGCATTATATGCGTGCATATATGGTGCCACATGAAAGTCATTTTAGGGGTGTACAGGGGCCAAAATTTTGTTTCATTTTGCATTTTGTTTGGGGGTTTTTTCCCCCAATTAATTTAGTTTTGTTTTATGTTTATTTCATTTCTGTAGTTTAAAAATAAATGAAATAAACATATAAAATGGGGAAAAAAAGAAATAGGGCATCGCAAGGCCTCCTGGGCCCACAATCCATTCTTCATTCTCAGAAAAATTCCCGGGTCAGAATCCTTCCTGGCCCCCATTTATTCAGTCTGTGGGCGATCTGTAGATGAGGCCTAAGCCCAGACAGAAGCCTTGGCCTTGTATAGGCCTAGATCATGGTAGATCACTGAGACCTCAACCTAAGCCCTACACAAGGCCCCGGCTTGGAGGCCTGATCTCAACAGCTGGGCCTCAGCATAGGCCAGAACTGGGTTCAGGCCCAATGCTGACTCCTGGTCCAGAGGCCTGGTCCTGAAGCCAGGTCTCAGCCTAAGCCCAGTTTTGATGCCAGGACCCATCCAGGAGGCCCGGTTCTGATGCCTGGGCCTTGGCCCTAGCCCTAGCCCTATCTTCTCTAAATGCCCGTTTAACTCTTTGATCATCAAACAGTCCAACCAATTCTCTTGCAGGCCTTCTGCTTCGGATACATTTTAAAAAGTTTTTATTGTGAGTTTTTGCCTCTATGGCCAAATTCTTTTCAAATTTTCTCTTACCCTGTGTTATCAATGTCTTACATGTAACTTGCCAATGCTTATGCTTTATCCTATTTTCTTCTGAAGGATCTTTCTTCCAATTTTTGAATGAAGATCTTTTGGTTAAAATAGTCTCTTTCACCTCACCTTTTAACCATGTTAGAAATCATTTTGCCTTCCTTTCACCTTTCTTAATGCATGGAATACATCTGGTCTGTGCTTCTAGGATGGTATTTTTTAACAATGTCCATGCCTGTTGCACACTTTTTAACTTTGTAGCTGAACCTTTCAGTTTTATTCTATTTTTCTCATTTTATCAAAGTTTCCCTTTTGAAAGTTTAGCACTAGAGACGTGGATTTACATACTGTCCCCCTTCCAGTCATTAATTCAAATCTGCTCCACTGAGAATTAGATGTAAAATTGCTCCCTCTCGCGTCGGTTCCTGAAGCAATTGCTCCATACAACTGTCTTTTATTCCATCCAGGAACTTTATCTCTCTAGCATGCTCTGATGTTTTACTTACCCAGTCAATACTGGGGTAATAGAAATCTCCCATTATTACTGCACTATCTAATTTCTCTTAGCATTTAATTTATTTAGTTATTTATTACTTTTAAGTACCATCAATCTGTAGAGAATCTTAATGATATACAGGAGCTAAAATACAATTTAAGATACAATAAATAAACATTTCACTGTCCGTCTCACCATTTTGGCCAGCTGGATGGTAGTATAGTCCTATCAATATTCTCTTCTCCAACACCCGAGATTTCTACCCATAAAGATTCAATTGTACATTTAGTCTCATACAGGATCTCTATTCTGTTGGACTCTATGCCATCCCAGACATAAAGCACCATCCCGCCAGCAAGATGCTCTTCTCTGTCATTGCGATATAATTTGTACCCTGGTATAGCACTATCCCATTGGTTATCCTCTTTCCACCATGTCTCTGAGATGCAAATTAAGTCTATGTCATCATTCACTCCTGAACACTCTTTCTTCCATCTTACTTCTTAGACTTCTGGCATTAACATACAAACATTTCAAATTGTGTTTTTTGTTTGTATTAATATTCTGCTTTTCAGTTGTCAGCGATAAATTGGAATATTTTAACTCGGGTGAGTTTTTAATTACAGGCACTTTGACTACTTTTGTTATTAGTGGAACCTCTCTGTTGGGATGCCCTAACTCTAATATTTCATTAGTATCCTTTGAAGATACCTCCTTCCAAACCATGTGCTGTTGAGCTACAGTCGGCTTTCCCCTTTGCTCTAGTTTAAAAGCTGTTCTACCTATTTTTTAAAGGTTAGCGCCAGCAGCCTGGTTCCACCCTGGTTAAGGTGGAGCCCATCGCTTCAGAAAAGACTTCCCCTTCCCCAAAAGATTCCTCAGTTCCTTACAAAACCAAATCCCTCTTCCTTGCACCATTGTCTCATCCACGCATTGAGACTCCGGAACTCTGCCTGCCTTTGGAGACCTGCGCGTGGAACAAGGAGCATTTCAGAGAATGCTGCCCTGGAGGTTCTGGATTTCAGCTTTCTAACTAACGGGCCGATACAGTAAGGTGTGGTAGAAAGAGGTGCGTTAGTGCCGGGCGCACCGGCGTTTGCCGCATGCACAGTCCGGATCACATACCGCTCGATACAGTATTTAAATGGCATGCAAATGCAAGCCGCGTCCAAAGCGCGTCCAAGAAGCGTCCATGAAGCGCAATCCATTTTACTGTATAGGCACTATACAGCGTCTATACAGTATCCTGGGTGCGCTGGTACCTGTCATTTCAAACGTCATTTCAAATGACGTTTGAAATGACAGGTACCAGGAAGTGGATGGTTCTCCTACAGACCCCGCTGCCTTGAGCGCCCGGAGCCAGCAAGCCCCAGCAGCTGGCGATTGGAGGCAGGTAGCGCAACAAAGCACCCTCCTTCGGACGGGCAAGAGAGACGAAATTTCACAGTCCCAAACCAAACTAACCCAATCCAAGCCCCAGCAGAGAGAGACGAAATTTCACAGTCCCAGACCAAACCAACCCAATCCAAGCCCCAGCAGAGAGAGACAAAATTTCACAGTCCCGGGCAAACTTTCCCCCAGCCCCCGCTCACCTGCCCTGGCTGCGGCCACGCAAGCCCCCAGCAGCAGCAGCAGCAGCAGTAGAAGGGCGTTGAGAGAGAGCGGCTTCAGCAGCCCGGGGCAGATCGGGCGCTCCCCATGCAAGGCGGCTTCCAGCAGCCCCGCCGGCGAAGGTGAATACATGCACGCCTGTATGTCCAATATGGGCGCTCAAGGCAGCGTAGGTGCATGCGCACATGCCGTGACCTGAGCACCCGGCTGGACATTGGAGGTCACGGCGTGCACGTATTCACCTTCACCGGCGGGGCTGCTGGAAGCCACCTTGCATGGGGAGCTCCCGATCCGCCCCGGGCTGCATGAAGCCACTCTCTCTCGCCGCCCTTCTACTGCTGCTGCTGGGGGCTTGCGTGGCCGCAGCCAGGGCAGGTGAGCGGGGGCTGGGGGAAAATTTGCCCGGGACTGTGAAATTTCGTCTCCCTCTGCTGGGGCTTGGATTGGGTTGGTTTGGTTTGGTTTGGGACTGTGAAATTTCGTCTCTCTCTGCTGGGGCTTGGATTGGGTTGGTTTGGTCTGGGACTGTGAAATTGTGTCTCTCTCTGCTGGGGCTTGCCTGATGCTTGGATTG
The DNA here is from genome assembly GCF_901001135.1 of Rhinatrema bivittatum. Lineage (NCBI taxonomy): Eukaryota > Metazoa > Chordata > Amphibia > Gymnophiona > Rhinatrematidae > Rhinatrema > Rhinatrema bivittatum. The sequence goes on from NC_042621.1 coordinate 194,379,901, forward strand.
GGTTGGTTTGGTTTGGGACTGTGAATTTTCATGTGAAATTTCATAATTTACCGCCTACCCTGACCCTGGCGTTTGTGTGAAACCACACTAACGCCAGGGTCAGGGTAGGCGGTAAATTAGCAGGTAAAAGATGCGGCAAGGTAGCAGGTTAAAAAGGAGATAGTCGGGGCGCACGTTACTGTATGGGAGGGAATAGCTAATCGGATCATTTACATACATATACATGCCGCGGGCAGAAAGGGATATGCGTTGAGTAAAAGAAGTGGTAAGGATCGGTAAAAACAGATAGTGAATCGCGGGTTAGACTTACGCGGCCAAATTGTGAGTACACAGCGGGTTAGAAACGGGGTAATTGCGGCTGCGCTTTACTGTATCGGCTTGTAAGGGGTTTATTTTCCAAGCTGCATTATGGGCTTTTTGCATGTGTTATGGTGTTTTTCGCATGCTACACCATAACGCATGCTACACCTTTTTCATTTGCATTAAGGTGTGTGATATGGCTATATCGCGCTTTGCAATCTTTTTGTAAATAGCATTTTCAGTATTTTAAGGAGAGAGAAAGAGAGAGAGAGAAATATAGAGAGAGTATCTATAAGGCACTTATAGTAGTTAGGTATTTATACCTCTATATGAGGCTGACCTAGTAACTCGAGGTGAGGTTTAAGTAGTAGTGTAGGGGTTAGGGGATACTTGGACATTCAGAGTGAGACGTATGAACAGAACAGTACACTCTTGTGAAGATTTTGATGTCCTTCGGAGTGAGGAAACTCACAAAAGATGATATTTGTACAATGTTCTCTCAACCTAGCTTGATGGACTCTCATACTCTGTGGTAATACCTATGCGAAGCACTAAGATAGAGCACTTTGCGATAAATAGGCTATTACCATAAAACACACCTCTCTTCCTATCGCATGCGATAGTTTGATTAATCCTGGCCTAAGAGCCTAAATTTGGCTTCCAGAACCTCCCTCCCATATTTTCCTATGTTGTTGGTGCCCACATGTATCATGACAGCCGCTTCTCCCCAGCATTGTCTAAAATCCTATCTAGGTGACTCGTGAGGTCCACTATCTTGACCTGTTTTTCTGCTGGCATTCTCTTTTGTCACTGCCCAATGGAGGACTCTTTTGTCATTGCCCTGTCACTGCATTCCTGTGGAGGACTGTGCTTGCTAACTGTGGCCTCCTTATCCTGTGCTTTCTGTGTGGAGCTTGCATTCTGATGATGCCTCCATTTTCATATCTGTTTTGGCCACATGATCTTAAACTGCCGCCTGTCTGTGCTGAAATTGTACACCATGGTGATATCTTTAGTCCTGTATCACCACTGCTGACTATAAGCAAGATGCAACTGCTTCCTCCTGATTCTGCCTCAACACAGACTCAGGGAGCATGTTGTTGAGTCATTGAGACTGCTCTGCTCAATGATGAGGAGGCAGGATGCAGCTGGTTCAGTTGCTGCTTGCTGGTTGGTAGTAGACCTATTGAGGAGATGAATCCTTGCTGTACCTTGAATGCTGCATTTGAAGTAGAATGTGGCGGTCTGCTGATGCTGCCTTGCCTCACCATTGGGGTTTTGGTTTATTCTCCATTGCCTGCTGCTGCAAGAAGGCAGTTGAAGGCCTTTTATAGGCTGCATTTATCCTCCTTGTCTGGAAGGTTTGCACCTATCTGGCCTCACTCTGTCTTTTAAACTGCCCTTAACTCTGTTCTCCTTTTCCTGCTGTCCACTCTTTCTTCTCATGAACTGGTTGACCATGCAGCCAATGCTTTAGCACTACTTTGTAAATATGGAGATAATGATAATGCTAGCTGTGAGCCTATTGTGTAACCACTATTGTTTTATCAATGAGGCCCTGAAAGTATTTTTAAAGTAAAAATAAGTAAGATATTGAATTTCCCATGCATCCATATATTTCCATTTTCAGAGCTGCATATATTTTATTTCTGAGGAGTTGGTCGCAGGAAATATTTAGGGTGATGCTGTAATGAATAGTCAGCTTATAATGCTCAAAACAATTCCTTTTTTGTCTAACACATTTTCCAGCAGAATATATACAAACCCAATAAGGAGAGAATAAAGACATGATTTTAAGGAATTAAATTGTATATGCAAACATATTTGGCTGGATTCAATATTCCTTGTTGATTTGGAAAAGGAGGCCACCTACTGATAAAAGATACATTTTTAGGCATGTTTGATTATTGGGATAACAAAGAACTGTAATTTATAAAATGTGCTTTTTGTTCCTGGATCAATAAGTCATCTCTTGCCAACACTACATTTAGGGCCTGATTTACTAGGCTTTTCCCCATAGATACAGAATGGCAAAAAAAAAAAAAGCTTAAGTAAATCAGGCCTTAATTAGCAAAACTAGTAGGAGATAAATCATTATCTTTGATATTGCATTATAAATACTTTTTAATATTTTTAACTATTCTTGTGATTTGCATTATATATTCAATATTTGTGGAATTCTACCAGAGTTATTGGATTTTTAATGTGTCCTAAAATATTTTGACTCTACAAGGAATATGGTGCTTTTGTCATTTTGTTTACTGTTCTGATCTATAGCTTCTATATTCGGATCAACTTTTGCACAATGTTACAGAATTTGAAAGTTAAAGCATTGCCCATGAAGAGTTATGCTAGTAATATTTAAATTGAAGATTATTTAGATATTCATATTAACCACAAAGCTAAGAGACCTATGTCTCTGGTTTACATGGATGATTCAGCCCTAGTAACCCATGGTAAAACACCCTATGCACTAAGGTACAGAAATACTGCATAATAATTTTATCAAGTTAATACCAATATCTCTGTTTACTACATGGTAATTCATTCCTATTTGATATTTTGGCCTAATGAAATTCACAAAGTATTGCAGGATACTCAACACCTCTTGAAAAATATAAACGGTTGATCTGAATAGCCACTCACTGTCAGTTCTGCATGCCGGGAGAGGAGAGAATCTGTGCCAGGTATAGGACCGGCTCAGATGTACTCCTCTCCTGAGTAGTAGCATAGGGAAGCAATTTAATGGTAAGCTATATTATGTTGTTGTTGTTTTCCTTTACTGTTTCCATTACTGTTGGATTATCTTCATCTTCTGGGGTGGTTGAGTTTGTTAAATTTTCTGTGGATTTGTCTTGTATGTCTCATTTCTGTTTTTTGTTGTTGTTATTGTTGTTGAAGTTTCTGTCTGATGATACTGTCTTTACTGAAGTGCCTGTCCTACCATTCTAACTGCCCAGGAGACTATTCTGGACTTACTACCTAGAATTGTTGGAGTCTCCAGACTTGGTGACTAGATGTGACATATTCCTCTGAATTCTGCCTGACTGTTCTGCCTTCCAAGGAGTTACTGACTGTAGGTGCTACCTAACCTATGCTGCCTTTCTAAAAGTCTCTGGCTGTACATGGTGCACCTTTCCCTGAAAGTTGTGGCTTCTCTGCAATTTTTACCTAGAATTTCTGTCTGGCAGTGGTTCACTGGCTTCCTCATAATCGGTGGTGGAGCTGCTGGTTGCGGCTAAAGATGCTATGTTACTGTGAATTCTGGAAGACCATACTACTTTCCCTGCAGTTTGTGCCTATAGTTGTTCTGTGACCATAATGACTTTCCTGCTGCTGCTGGTATCATCTTTTAAGGAGTCCTGGCCTGCACTTCCTGCAGTGTTTCCAGAAGTTACTTGGCTGTAGTTCCTTCTGTATTTCAAGAAATTACTTGGGTAAAGTTTCTGTTGTATTCTTGTAAGCTACTTGATAGCAGTTTCTGTGTTCCTGGAATTTACTAGGCTGGCATTTTAGCTATTTTCTCAGAAGTTATTTGACTGTAGTTCCTGCTGTGGTCTTGGGCATTACTTGCCAGTGGATTGTGTATTGGGGTCCCTCTCACTTTTGCTGCATTACTTGATATAGAAACATAGAAACATTAAAATGACGGCAGAAGAAGACCAAACGGCCCATCCAGTCTGCCCAGCAAGCTTCACACTTTTTTTTTCTCATACTTATCTGTTTTTCTTGGCTCTTAGTAACCTTTTGGTTCTATTTTCCTTCCACCCCCACCATTAATGTAGAGAGCAGTGTTGGAACTGCATCTAAGTGAAATATTTAGCTTAATTAGTTAGGGGTCTCTTCTTCATAGACTAGAGTAACTTCATTTGGCTTTTGTATTAGATTTCTTCTTTGTCTCTAAGATGTGCTGGTATGCATTCCCACTTTTATTCATTAAACATATGTGCTCTGCTACAATAATTATAGTTCATTTGATTGTATCTGGTATGACGGATCCTATGGTCATGTCACCATTAAGACCTCCTTAGTTCAGCTAGAGAGAGTGCAGGTTAGTGTGAGGGGAGATACCATTCAAATGCAAACCCTCCCTTTGAACCAGCCCCTTGAGAGTCTATTTAGCAGCTCTCCTCAGAGAGCTCGGGAGACAGTCCTTTTTCATTTGCACACAGTAAAGAGGTAGATACGAATTTAGATTTTGTTATTTCTCCAGCCCAGTTAAAGGAGCCCAGCAAGTCCTGCTTGGTGGTCCTGACCAGGGCCAAAAGGGTTTCCTTTTGGACTACTCACTAGTTGGTTGGGATATCCTTCTAGGTTGTTTAGAGGCTTTTGAGATTTTATTTTTGGTTGGAGCCTTGTGAGACATTTGAGCCTTCTTGGGCACAGGGATTAGGGAACCCTGTGTCTAGGACTCCCAGGGATAGGGAAGCCATGCCCTACAGATGGTGATTCACTGCAAGGAACAACTCTGTTGTTAATATCAGTTTTGGGGGAAAATAAACCATTTTGTTAGAAGATCCAGGAGGATGTTTTGGTTGCCCTTCCTTCCTATTCTGAAGCAAGAGAGCTGCTTGTTTCAAGAGGATCCTTCCCATCAGGGATCCAGAGAAAAGAACTAAAGAAACTGTGTAAAATAAAGAAGATCTAGAAGATCTTAGGGAAGTGCAGAGGGACACCATACATTGCATTCGTGGTTCGGATTCGTCGGGGAGCAGATACGTTGCATTCAGCCGTATGGCGCCCCGATGCGTTAATACGGCGATTTCTATTCGTGTCCCAGCTAAAATTAAAATTAACTACAACCCCCCACCCTCCTGACCCCCCCAAGGCTTACCAAAACTCCCTGGTGGTCCAGCGGGGAGTCCTGAAGCCATCCCCTGCACTCTCACACCCTCGGTGCCGGTATCATCATGGCGCAGATAGCCTTTGTCACAGGGGCTACCGGTGCCATTGGTCAGCCCCTGTCACATGGTCATCGGCACCATCTTGTGCTCCTACCATGTGACAGGGGCTGACCAATGGCACCGGTAGCCCCTGTGACATAGTATGGGCAAATGCTATCGGCGCCATTTTGAGTACTGGCATCGGACGGCCGGAGTGCAGGAGGTCACTCCAGGACCCCCGTTGGACCCCCAGGGACTTTTGGCCAGCTTGGGGGGCCTCCTGACCCCCACAAGACTTGCCAAAAGTCCAACAGGGGTCCGGGAGCGACCTCCTGCACGCCGTCCGTCCGATGCCAGTACTCAAAATGGCGTCGATCACCTTTGCCCTCACTATGTCACAGGTACCGACGGTCGGCCCCTGTGACATAGTGAGGGCAAAGGCGATCTGCTGGCAGACTAGGGATGTGCAGCAGGGACAGATTCATCCCATTCGGTATTCTTATTCGTCGGGACCCAAATCCATTGCATCCGTTCTTGGGGTCCCCGATCCGTTCATTAGTTACATATGTATTCATTTCCCAAAAAAACCCCTATCCCAACCCTTTAAATTTAATTAACTATAACCCCCCATCCTCCTGACCCCCCCCCCCAAGACTTGCCAAAATTCCCTGGTAGTCCAGCGGGGGTCCTGGAGCATTCTCCTGCACTCGGGCTGCCGGTATTCAAAATGGCGCATATAGCCTTTGCCCTTACTATGTCACAAGGGCTACCCGTGCCATTGGTCGGTCCCTGTCACATGATAGGAGCACTTATGCTTGATGACCTAAGAGATGACATCAAAACATATGTATAATAAAGTTACATGCAATATCTACAAAAATCAACAACTAAAACCGAAAGACAGCAAAGTCAGTTATCCATGTCACCGGAGAACTTGGAGCATGTATGTTATTTATAATAAAAAATAGGCCGGTTTAAATTGCCATGTTTTCAACATTGTTTTAAAGGTCTTATTACAATCCAATAAATGCATGGCTGCAGGTAACAAGTTCCATAATTTGGGGATGTTATAGAGAAGGCATTCTCTTGTTTCCATAAGGCATGATTGCTGTATCGATGGTATGTCTAACTAACCTCTCTGAGAGGATCTTAAGGCATGGGTGGGGTGATAAATCCGTAAAAATGCATTAAACCAGGAGGAGTAACAGGATTTGAAGACTGATGCCCTGATTTTATATTATATGCGCTGATCAAAGGGAAGCCAATGTAAGTCAAATAATACTGGAAATATATGATCGCTGTTTACTTCCTGAGATGAGGTGTGACTGAGTATAGTAAGAGCTATAAATGTTTTACTGTCTCTGCTGGAAGTCCAAAATATATGGAGTTACAGTAGTCGGTCATAGGCAATTTTAAGGCTTGAACTATTTATATATTTATTTTCACAATTTATAAACTACACTATCCATGGTTCTATTGTATGAAAATGATATACATAAGCAGAGGTCTAATATATAATTTACATATTTATTTTATTTATTTATTTAGCATTTTTCTATACCAAACTTCATGGTTAAATACCATATCAGATCGGTTTACATCGAACGGGGGATAGAGAAACTTGTAACAGAAATGGAACAGTACAAAATAATCAGAAGAGAGCAGTAAGTTACATTAAACAAGGACTATAAACTGGGAGGCTTTACAGCTTAGAAGTAAGAAGAATAAAAGGCCCAAGAAGGGCAATAACTTAAACACAAAAGTTGTAATGGATTCAGATTAAACAGGAAAAAATATTATCTGAGGAGTTAGGATAATCATAATAATAGGCAACAGAAATAGTAGCATGGTTCCGTAGCTCGTGAATAGGTTGTTTGTCTATTGTGAGTCTGAAGGATCCGAGAAGGCTTGTTGGAACAGCCAAGTCTTAAGTTTTTTTTTGAATGTTAGTAAGCATGGTTCCAGCCTGAGGTCTGCGGGGAGGTTATTCCAGATGTTTGGACCTGCAAAAGAAAAAGCTCGGACCCTAGTCGAGACGAGGCGAATAGCTTTGGTTGGAGGGGATTGTAGCGTTCCTTTATGGATTTCTCTAATTGGTCTGATGGAAGTATGGAGTTTGAGAGGGAATTCAAGGTCAAGATGAAAATAGTTATGGATGGACTTATGTATCAGGGTGAGAGATTTGTGAAGGATTCTGTGGTAGACTGGTAACCAGTGTAGGTTTCAGAGAGTGGGAGTAATATGTTCTCTTCGGTTGGTGTTGGTTAAAATTCTGGCCGCAGCATTTTGTATCATTTGAAGTGGTTTGATGGATGAGTTGGGAAGGCCAGTGAGAAGAGCACTGCAGTAATCTATTTTTGCAAATATTAAGGATTGGAGAACAGTCCTAAAGTCGTGTAAATAAAGGAGGGGTTTGAGTCTTTTCAACACCTGTAGTCTGTGGAAGCAATCTTTGGTAGTCGTATTGATCATGGTCTTTAAGTTAAGGCGGTTGTCAAGGATTACTCCCAGATCTCTTACTTGAGTGAGGGTGAGATGATAACTGTGGTGTGTTTGTGGAGGGTGGTTGTCTGGGTTGGAGGAGATAAATAGTAGTTCAGTCTTAGCGGAGTTGAGGACCAGATTTAGATTGTTGAGGAGATTGTTGATAGATTGAAGACAATTTTTCCAAAGTGAGAGAGCTTTGGTGATGGATTCTGTTATGGGAATCAGAATCTGAACATCGTCAGCGTAGATGTAATGAATGAGGATGAGACTTGTTAACAGATGGCAAAGGGGAAGGAGGTAGATATTGAAAAGGGTGGGAGAAAGGGAGGATCCTTGGGGGACGCCAAGAGAAGAATTTGTCAATGGTGATTCTTTGTTATTGATCCTGACCCTGAAGTTTCTGTTATCAAGGAAGGACTTGAACCAGCTGTAGACTAATCCGGTTATGCCAATGTCTGACAAGCGATCTAGGAGGATGGAGTGGTTGACCGTGTCGAAGGCTGCTGAGATGTCTAGAAGGATTAGAAGAAATGAGTGTCCTTTGTCCAGTCCCATAATAATATGGTCTGTTAGTGAGATATATTCCCACAACAATGGTTGTGGGAATATATCAACAACATATATTCCCACAACAATGGTTCAAATAACTATTACAATCACATTTGTTATATTTGCTACATTTATTATTCAACAAAATCAGTATAAACTTTCTGAGGTGCACCCAAATAATAAAATACTGTATATTACATATCACCACATCTCTTTATAAAACCCATTCATTCATCAAACCGACATACAGATACCCATACACTCATACATTATTTAAAACATCACCTTCACCTTTTACAATACAATATCGTTCATATGTATCACTCATGAGATTTTTACAATATGTTGTAATATGTACTAACCTGGTTATAATGTCCTTTTTGTATAATAACCTTTCCTATGTAGTAACCTTACAAGGATCCTTGTTTCACCCTTGACAGGGGAAATATAATTATATCTCTATTTAACATGAATCCAAAATTATTTAAATGATAAATTATAAATAGCGGTGACTACAAAGAACAATCCATAGCGGGGGTTCCTCAGGCAGCTCTTCCTTAAAATATGTTGAATGATATATCCAATATACCACCAAACTTAATTCTTCCCTGATGCTGTGTTCAATTCTCAAACTGATCACTTCATTATAACATGACTCATAAACATTCTTAAACCACAGAAAATACGAGATGGTCCATATGATACTTCAAATGCAAAGTTAGAAAATCTGAAAACAAATACAATAAATAAAATGATTAACTCACTACTATCACCTTCACTGCCCACCGAATCATATTACACGAAGAAGCCCATTTTAGAATTACTGAACATAAAAGTTGTTTAAGGACTTTGAAAGAGGACACCCTTTGGTGAGGCACTGGCAAACATTTGGCCATCGAGTGGAGAAGCTCAGATTTTTTGTATTATTACAAGTGAGTAAGGGCAACATTGTAAAACCATTATGGAAACTTGAACATAAATTAATTTTCTCTTGGAACACTGTTCACCCTAAGGGATTAAATGGAGACATTGAATGGGAGGCATATTTTTAGCAGCCCTTGAGGACTGGGTCCTGTTTTGATGGGATTGAAATGGTAGGAAATGATTGGTATCAGTTTGGTTTACTCTATTGGATGCAGGTCAGCAAGGGGTGGTTACTCTCCCACCATTGGCTGAATAGGTGTATATTACGTAGGCACATTGATGTGCGGGGGACGTCCCCATGTTGTTTGGTCCATTGGTGGCCATTTTGGAACCAGGTAGTGGTGAATTATGTGGTGTTTTGAATGACCGGAGTAATGAGGTATGTCTATTTTTAAGAAGTGAAGATGTAGATTTGAAGAGTTCTGTGGTTAAGAATTTGTAGTCTGATATAAGATTTGTTGATATTTAGGTGCACCAGTTAGTTGTTTGATGCGGTGATCCTTTGAATCATTCCGGCGGTGATTGTTAAAGGTATGTGATATCACTGTAGTAATATGACTCGATGGGCAGTGAAGGTGATAGTAGTGAGTTAATCATTTTATTTATTGTATTTGTATTTCCTTTTGTTTTGGAAATGAAAATTAAAACATCACTATAGACATTTAAAATTGGAACCCTCCTCTCCTTGCCTTCGTCAACCCTTGTTCCCCTATCTCCCTGGAATCTTCTTATTCCATCCAGGGCGTTTCAGAGTTTGAAATGGGCAGAAGCAATCCCTAATTGTTCCTGTTATATTTTGAATCCAGAAACACCAATGATAGGATCAGAGAATTCCAGTGAGGTAGGGTTAAGGGGGAAGGCCAGGGTTGTTTCATTTTTAAATGGCACTGTTGTTTTTCTGTGGGGGAGGGTTTTTCCTTTTGGGTTTTGTTTTGTTTTCCTTTTTTGCTTTGGTGTTTATTTCATTTCTAATAAATAAAACAAACAAAATAAACATCAACTGATCAGTATTCAAAGACCTGTAAAGCAGGTAAGATAGCCAGTTAATTTTGGCTAGTTATATTTTGGCAAATTTTCAGCTGAATCTAACCAGCTAGGTGATCAGCTGAAAATTTTCTTAAATGTAGCTTGTCAAAATTGGAATGGCTAGATTTAGGTCAGTTCTATGATTTCATGGTCAAACTTAAAGGCCTGATTTACTAAAGCATTTCTCCCATTCTGTATCTATGGGAAAATGCCTTGATGAATCAGGTGCTTGCTAGTTAGTGCTATCCAGCTAAGGCCTTGATTTATCAATCTGCAGTAAATATTGCATGCGATGGGAAAAGGGGCATTTTTTATAGTAATAGCCTTATTTATAACAACAAAACCCAGGTGGCAGCTGTAGTCCTCCCTGCCCCCTTCCTTCCTAGTTTAAACCTTTAAACTTCCCCCTTAGAAGCCACAATCCCAACTGCCTCCTCTTTTCTGGCATAGTATAAACCTCATTGAACAGTTAAAAGAAGTCATACAGTGGTGTGAGCTAGCAGAAGAAGGAATCAAGACAAGAGAAGAGTGGGTGATGTGGGCACGTTAATATGTATGTACAAGGTGTAGCTACATAATAGAGGGAAATGAGTTACAAACTGAGATACTATTGTGAACTTTAGTGTTATCAAAGTATTGAAATATATATATAAACGTAGGAAATTGTTTATGATATAGTGGCTATGCATATGTACATTAAGAGTTGTAAGTGGTTTAGGTACCACAGGGCTTCCAGATATATATATACCATAGCGATAAATTGTAAATGAAGTATAAACTATAGAATGTCATTTGTGCCCTATCTGTTGCTGTACATTGGTTTTTAATGAGTGAATGTGTATGAGTGACTGAGAGGAAAGGTTTTGTGATATATGGCACATTTTATTTGATTGTAATATAGATTTTCTAATAAAGGGGTCATTTATCAAAGGCTTATCGCACGTGATATGGCTGTATCGCATGCGGTAAGCCTCTATCGCATGTGAAAAGGCCCTTTTCGCATGCGATAGAATGCAAATTAGGGGGAGGGGAGGAGTCGGGGCGGGGAGGGGAGGGGTGGAGTTGGTGATATTTTCGCTGCCGGCGATAATGTTACTAACATAATCGTCGGCAGTAGCATGCCGAATAGCACCATCTTTCACAGTGGCACTCTTCAGTGCGAAAGCCGGCAGCAGGCGCACCGCCGTGGTGCGAAGGCTGCGGGCTTTCGCAGGCCTGCCCCCCCTTTGCCCCCACCCCCTGTTTTCACAGGATTCATCTCTCTGCAAGGAATGATGAATCCAGGCCAAAGTTTGTTACCTCTCTTATGTGCATGTGAATAGTATAAACCTTAACCACTCCCATCTTGGTGGCCCCATGGCCCAGGCTGCCTTCCTCCTGACACAACAAAACTCTTGGATAGAAAGCCTGTGGCCGCTTTGATTCTCCTAACCTCCTCTATTCCTTTAGTCTGGGTGCCCCTTTCCCCACTGCTCCCCTCCTAACCCACTACCAACCCATTCAAAGAGACCAAACTCACTCGAAGTGCAGCTGAGACAACAAGAGGACTTATTCTTCTCTCCTGTAGGCTCAGTGTCCCTTGTTGTTCTGAAAAGAGAATGCTAGCATGCTGCAATCATTTTCAGATCAATAACTAATGCTAAGCTGGCTAAACTTGAGCTGGCTAAACTGGCTAAACTTGATCTCTTTGGTAGGAGTACAACAGCGGTTTAAATTGTGTGTGTGTGTGTGGGGGGGGGGGGGGAGTGGGAAGTGATTTCCTAGTTGAAGGGAATGGAGGAGAGCAGGGGGAATCAAGGCAGCCAAATGGCTTCTTTCAAAACTTACATTGTGTCAGACGGGGTCAGCCTGGATAGCAGGTGGTGCTGATAGGGTGTGTGTGAGTGTTGGGGTGCATGTTTAAATTTTGTATTTTGCCAGGAAGGAGGGGGCAGTGGGGATTATGGCTGCAGCCCATTTCTTAAACTTTATTCTGCCTGGAGGGAGGGGACAGCTGGGATCATGGTGGGGGGGGGGGGCAGTTTTTTAAAACATCTTATGGGTTCTTAAAGAGAGAAATGTGGACTCAGGGCATGGTTTTTTTTTTAAATAGCTTTCTGGCTCAGGAGGAAGGTAGTTTAGACTAGGCCAACTAGATTTATGCCTGCTAGATTAGTACCTAGATTTGGACAACAAAATTAGGCAACTAGCACTGAACATTTCTAGCTTCCAAACTTCTCTCTTCCTGCCTTAACTCCTCCCCAACATTTGTACAGATTTGAGTGGATAATTATAGTTGCTTAGTGAAACATAGATGACTAAATAAAGCTACTCAGAACAGTAAAGCTGGCTAAGTTCCTTTGAAAACTGATCTCCAAGGAAAACAAAAAATAAATTAAAAAGTGATAAAACTAAACTAAATTGCAGTAGACTCCTTTTCTTTTACAATGTGGCATCAGTGAGATGTGTTTAATGGACTGCATATGGCAAGATTTTATTTATACTGAAGAAAATTACAGTAAATGCCTAAATGTCTTCATTAGCATTCCCATTACTGTATTAGAATATGTGGCCATGATAATACCATGGCTGTGGTAAGATCTTTTACTGGTACTGGAGAGATGTGGTAAATGGTAGGTACAAAATGGTTAATTTGGATAAAACTAATTAATGCACTTTTATTCATAGTTCTCTTAAGGGATAATTTTGAAACATCGTGCATCAGTTAGCCTGCAAATATGCGTGTATTACACCAAATTTTCAAATCGGACTTATGTGCAAAAGTTTGTTATGAAAATTATAATGGCAAAACTATGCGCACACAACCCTGCCTAAATTCCACCTCCAAGAATTCTTGTCCCTGTACATGTAAAAGTATATTCATGCAGTGTGTATGTACTTATCTGTATGTGCGTATCCGTCACACAATTTTCTAAAAAGTCATTTCTGCAGGTACATTTCAGACTGGGGGGGGGGGCGGGGACTATACCTACCCTACCATCATTAACATGGTCGCGAGGTGGACCTTCACCCCTGAACTGGGATTGGTAGGTAGGAAGTTGTAGGGAAGAGTTAGGGGAAGTTACTGGAGAAATGGATTTCAAAAGAGATGAAACATTGATTGGACATACTCCGCCTGATGGAGGGAGGCAAGAAAAATAAGCTGGTAGTTAGGTATCTGTTAAACGGTTACCTCAGTCCTGTGTATGGTAGCTGCCCATCTGTTTTTCCTCCCTCCCTCCCATGTATTGGGATTGTGTATGGGATATTTTGGGGCAGTTTTGTACTATGTCGCAGTTGCAGGGGGTAAACCCAAGCCAAGTTATTGCAATGTGTAACTAAGGGGTCCCCCCACCTTCCTCCCACCTTCCCCTCCGTTCCCCTACCTAACCCACCCCCCCCCCCCCCCCCCCCGGTCCTATCTAAACCCCCCTACCTTTGTCGCAGAAGTTACGCCTGCTCGAAGCAGGCGTAACTTTGTGTGCACCGGGCCGGCTGCCACACGCCATATTCCGGTCCAGGGCCTGGTGCGGAGGCCGCGGCCACACCCCCGCACCAAAACCATGCCCGGGGCACCACCCCCGGATGACGCGCCGACCGCATCACGCCCCCGACACTCCCCCCAATGACACGCCAACCGTGTCATGCCCCCCCCCCCAAGAAAGCCCCGGGACTTACGGGCGTCCCGGGGCTTTGCGCGCCGGAAGCCTATGCAATACAGGCTCGGCGCACGCAGGGCCGTTTTAGAAGGGTTACGCACGTACCTTATGCAGCCCTAAATTTGCTGGTTGGGGGCTTGACTTTTGGGATTTATGTAGCTGGGGGGCTGCTACATGAGGCAACTTGATGGCAATGTAGACACTGTTTGAGCAGCAGGTCCTGTACGCCTGGGAGGTGGCCGAGAGGACCTGACATGGTGGAGGTCCACTGTAGTAGATGGGGTAGGAGTTGACTGGAAAGAATTGTACCTCAAACTGCTGGGGTGTGGTGGTGGGTGGGGAAAATCCCGAAAATGGAGGTGGTGAGGAGTTGATCATGAAATTGGTATTTGAAGTTTTTAAGGCTCAGATTAATTGTTGTTTTAATAAACTGCTGCCTTTATTAACTGAATATATGAGTGTGTGCTTTGTTCAAGGGTGTGAGGGAGAATGTTACAGGAGTCCCACATGCCCATGTTAAGCACTGCTTTACACACAGAATTCCCTTTGAAAATGACCTACCCTATGTCTTCTCTGAATAATGAAACAACAGGTAGAGTATTAAATTAAGGATTTTTTGTGGCATTTAAGTTGATGTAAATATATAGTCTTGGGACTTTAAATATTTGACAAGGAAATAACTTATTTCCACAAATTTAAGCAGGCATCCCCATCATAATCCTCCCTGATCCCCCCTGCTCCTCCCCCCTAGTTCCCTTTTATTTATTCTTATTTTATGCCATACCACTTTAATTAAGGCTATAATTTGTTTCCTATGTTTATTTTCTACTTTATTCTTATTTCTGTTATACTCTATGTTTTTTGCCACTACCTAAGTTTATTGCTCCTTTTGCCTTTTCCTTGTTTAGTTCCCCCCCTTGTTGTGGCTCCCCCATCCCTGTTCTCTGTATTTCTCTTAGTTCAATGTAAACAGATATAATGTACCCACGAATGTCGGTATAAAAAAAGCTGTTAAATAAATAAATAAAATAAAATTATTGTTTGTTTTTTTAATGCACTTTATGACTCTGTTGCACATAGAGAGATATTTTGAGGGGTTATATTTGTAAGCAATTAAATTTATTAACATTAGACATTTTGTTTTATTAATAAACATGATTTTTACTTGCAACAATTTTTATTGAACTTTGTAATTAAAATATTTAGAAAGAATTTCTTTATTTTTTTCTTCTTAAGGGGACGAGGTCCATTGAAAAGCACATCAGATGTGATTAATGCGGCCAAATCAATCTCTGAGGCAGGATCAAGGATGGATATGTTAGCTCGGCAGATAGCCAACCAGGTACATAAATGAATGAGAAATAGAATGTATTCACTAAGTAGTAAGTACCACTATGCAGGCATGCATGATTTCAGAAACAAAACAAAAAGTTACATGGTTAGTTACAATTTTGCTGCATTACCAACTGTTAAAACTACAGCTATCTCTTACATGCTGTCAGTTCAGAGGTTTGTCATGCTCAGCTATTCATTTTCAGTAGTTCATAACTGCAATTTAATTCAAATACAGGAAAACTAAAACTGAATACAAGAGAAAGCTCTTTAAAAATCAGTTACTTTCAATTTATTAATTTTGTATTCAAAATTAATCAAGGGATTTCTTTTAAAAGTGTATTTGTGATAATATCTGTAAATTGATAAAATTCTATTAAATATTAAAATTGAAAAAACACCAGGTACTGGCTTCTTTGTTTGGACATGGTAAATTGTGAAGGGAAAATCAAGATTTAAAAAGTATGGGGCTAGAGCTAATTGAACAGAAGAATTAACTTAGAAAAATATGAGGCAATTGTTATGCATTTAGATGCATGTAGATATTATGGGACTGATTGACTAAGGCTCTTCTCTCTATGGGAAAAGAGATTACTGAATCAGTCCCTGAATGTACATTTTTGTCCATAATGTAGTTCAGGTGAAAGGTTTTTGAAATATCTATCTCTCTCTCTCACTCTCTCTCTCCGCCATTTGCATCGCACCATACGATATGGTGCGATCGCATGCGGTAAACACGTTTTCGCATGTCTAAAAGGCCTATCGCATGCGAAAACGCCTTACCGCATTTTGATAAATGACCCCCATAGAGACAATTTTCGCTTTGGGTTCAGGGCAACTGAAACAGATGAGCACAGTCTCAGAAAAAATCTGAATCCTTTTTGGCTCATGTGGTTAATTAAGAGTTTTTCTGGTAGATGCAAAAGTGAAAAGCCTTAAAAGTGAATTTTAAAAGACCAGCACTGGGTGGAGCATGGGCATTCCTGGATTTCACCTTGAAATCTGCACATAAATACTTATCCTCACAGACGCACTCCGGGATCCCCTGCTGCGTAACTTTACTTCTGGTATGGATGGTGTTTTATAAAATGGCCATATCCCTGGGCACGAGTTGATGAACGTGCATATATGTGCACCTGCGCGCCTGTTTAAAAGTTACTGTCCCTATGAATCTGGTCCTTTATTTGTTCCAATTAAAGTTTATAGGGGAAGCAAAAAAATGCATTTTCTGTATCCAAGCTAGAGTGGAGCTGGTAGGGGATGAGACAAGTAAGAGCAGAACCAATTTGATTTCAGTATTTTTTCAACCATCCTATCCCAGGTGGCAGCTGCATGTTATGACTTCATCATTCTTTAGTAAATGAAAATGAAACCATGAACACTTTGAGTGGACACCATTTTGTTCAGTCATTCCTTTGTTGGATCTCAGAGAGGGAAGACAGATTCTGAATGGCCTTGCTTTAAAGCTGAGAAAGAAAGAAAATATTAAAAAACTATTTAGATTAATTTACATGAGAAAGTTACATGAGAAAGTCACTCACTGACATTATGCTTAGCTGTGGTTTGAGTTGCTACCTAGAAGCAGAAAAAAGTCTGCAATCTCTTTGAAATATGTGAAAATGTGTATCATCACTTCAGCTGACACTGTGCCAGTGGCTGCAGGAAAAACAGAGAAAGATTAATTCTTGCACTGAGTCGAGTATTTGTCCACAACAGTGTCTAAGAGATAGTCTCCTGCTTTCTCTGTGTAAAAGAGTCATTGTGACAGTGTGCTAATTCTTATGAGTGTGATTCTTGGGCCAAATTTGACTCACTTTCAGGGATGGTAACTTTTAAACAGGCATGTGGATTTTCATCGGCCATATCCATGTCTATGCATTTATGCACGTATGTTATAAAATAGACTGACCATGCTCACGTGTGCACATTTTTAGGCCTATATTTTCTAAAACACTGCGGCGGTGTGAATCGCGTGGTGCAGGGGGGCGGGCCTACGAAAGCCGGCAGCGATCGCACCTCTGTGGTGCGATCATAAAAGGTGGCACTATTGGGCGCGAAATGGGCAAGGAAAAGGCTCCTTACCTTTTCATCGTCCACGCTGTCTTGGCGGCATCCGCCCCGACTCCTTCTCTTCCGGGGCAGACGCCGCCCCGACTCCGCCTCTTTTTAGCTATCGCACGCAAAAAGGGACTTTTCTCGTGTGAAACATCCCTTTTCATGTGCGCTAGCTTTAAAAAATGACCCCCTTAAGTAGGTACATGCCTATGCGTGCAAATGTTGCTTCTACCATGTAAGTGGGGGGGATTTTAGTAGACACGTGTGCCAGCATTATTTTCAGTTTTCTCAATTCGTTCCCAGTTCACCCAGGTAAGGGATAGAACTTCCAAAACCCCCGTAGTTTAATAGCCTCCCATTTCCCCTTTTAGCCCCTACCTTTAAAACTAGGGATGTGAATCATTTTTGAACGATTAAAATTATCGTCAGATATTTTAAAATCGTCCTAAATCGTTAGAGTGCACGATACAATACAAATGCCCCCGATTTATCGTCAGGGGCATTTGTATTGTATCGTTAAATAGGGCACGGGAATTATTTGGGGGAAGGCGGGAAAACTGGCACACCAAAACAACCCCTAAACCCACCCCGACCCTTTAAAACCAATTCCTTACCCTCCCCCACCCTCCCGAACCCCCCCAAAATGTTAAATTACCTGGTGGTCCAGTGGGGGGGGGGGGGGTCCCGGCGCGATCTCCCGCTCTCGGGCCATCAGCGCCATTTTGGCTGCCACTAATTAAAATGGCGCCGATGGCCCGATAAAAAAAAACAAAACACCCGACCCTTTAAATCGACCCCCCTTAGCCTCCCCCACCCTCCCGACCCTTTTTTTTTAGGGAGGCCCGCGCCGCTAAAATAAAAAACCCACCCGACCCTTTAAATCGACCCCACCCCCAAAACCTTTTAAAATTACCTGGTGGTCGAGGGGGGCCTCGGGGAAAGGAGAGATCCAGGGGGCCCTCGGGGAGAGATTTCCCGTTCCCAGGCATCAGCTGTTCTAAAAAAAAATGGCGCCGATGCCCCTTTGCCCTTACCATGTGACAGGGTATCCGTGCCATTGGCCGGCCCCTGTCACATGGTAGGAGCACTGGATGGCCGGCGCCATCTTTAAAGATGGCGCCGGCCATCTTTACTCATCAGCCCCTATTATAGAGTGAGTGGAAGCTAGCTGCAGACTGCATTGTACAAATCAAATCCTCTTGTTGGTAGCTTTCATTGATTCAAATGATAGAAATTCTTCAGTGAATTCACATTTGCAGTTAATTCCTCTGACTGTGAATGTAACCTTCCCCTCCCCCAAACTTGCCCCAAGTTGAAAGTGTTTCCTCTTACAGTGGGACATATATAGTATTACAGTCTCTGTCTCTGTTTCGCTCTGTTTCTCTCTCTCTCACTCAAAAAATAGTACAGCACACAATGTGAAGACATATTGTGGAAAGTACCAATGCAGAGCTAGGAAATTAACACTATAAATATGCCAGAGGACAATAGGCTAATTCTCAAGCCCACCAATTACTTAATTTATTGTGTATACAAAAACATTTATAAATTATACAAAATAGTCAAGTGTGAGGCATCTATACATTTAGAATGGATTCTAAAATATGATCAATACAATTTATTGATCCCCAATCATACTCCATACATACCATTCATTCATAAAAACCAAAATGCATATATTTCATCCATAATACTACATTGCACATCTAAACAAACCTGTGTATCATATATACAGTTATACTGAGACCCATTAACAACTATTCAACTGTTCCTACGAGATTTATCGTTTCGCCTGCGTGTCCAGGCTTCTTCAGGGAACCTCTAGATTTTATAAATACGGGTCAGATATCATTTACAAAAATGAATTTACAACAAATTCTTCAATTGAACATGTATAGTATGTATTAAATTTACAACAAATCTTTTAGTTAAACAGGTAGTATGTTCTCAAATTTCCACTCCATCTAGAGGTCGTTCAGCGAGGGTTCCGGCACCTCGCTGAACAACCTCCTGCAGTCGATCTCCTGCCGGCGCCATTTTCCGTACGAAAACGATTCACGGCGGGAAAACGATTCATCGCTCCCTGACCCCCGCTGGACCTCCAGGAACTTTTGGCCAGCTTGTGGGGGGCCTCCTGACCCCCACGAGACTTGCCAAAAGTCCAGCGGGGGTCCGGAAGGACCTCCTGCCGTCCAATCGTGTTCGTCTATGGCCACCGCCATTTTTCGGCGCCATTTTGGAAAATGGCGCCGGCTGAAGACAACAAGATTCAGGAGCAGGAGCCCGTTCCGGACCGCTGCCGTTCCGGACCGCCGCTGGACCCGCAGGTTATTTAACTCATTTGGGGGGGGTTCGGGAGGGTGGGGGATTTAATTTAAAGGGTCGGGGGTGGGTTTTAGGGGGTTTTAGTGTGCCGGCTCACGATTCTAACGATTTATAACGATAAATCGTTAGAATCTCTATTGTATTGTGTTCCATAACGGTTTAAGACGATATTAAAATTATCGGACGATAATTTTAATCGTCCTAAAACGATTCACATCCCTAGTTTTGGATATGTCAGTAAGACCGAGTGGTGGACAGACTCAAAGGTATACCATAAGGGGTATAACAACAGCAAATCTGAGTGGCAGCAAGACCTCCAAGGCAATTAAAGCCAAAATGGCAGCACTCAAGAAATGGAAAGCAGACCCAAATGAGGAAAATAATGAAGAGCATAAGCACTGGAAGGTTAGATGCAAAGAATAATTAAACAGCCTGGTAGAGAATTTGAAAAGAACCTTGCCAGAGAAGTAAAAACTAGTAACAAAAAAATGTTAAGTACATTAGAAGCAAAAAACCTATAAAGTAGTTAGTTAGACCGAGGGGTAAAAGGAGTGGTCAAGGAGGACAAGGTAATAGCAAAAAAATCTAAATGAATTATTTTCCTCTGTCTTTACTGAAGAGGATGTTGGGTTCATACCCACACTGGAAACATTTTTTGATGGTGATTGCTCTGAGTAATTAGATGGAATTACCATGAAACTGGACGTAATAATTCAGATTGAAAGACTAAAGAATAACATTTCACCAGGATCAGGTGATATTCACCCAAAAGGTCAGTAGGAACTCAATAATAAAATTGCATACTTGTTTCTGGTGATTTTCAGCCTATCATTTGAAACAGCCACAGCACCAGAATATTGGAGGATGGCCAATGTCACACCAATTTTTAAAAAGGGCTCCAGGGGTGATCCATAAAACTATAGAAAGGGATGTGCAGGGGAATAAAGTTCATTTTCATTATTCGATTCATTTTCGGGAGGTTTTTTTTCCCCATGAATTTCAGTTTGTGGATTGCTTGATTATGTGTGAAAAAAATTAATCAGGTAATTAAAAAGAAAATAAAACACAAAGCCAAAAGACAAAAGAAAAAGCCCTCCCTCCCATCTACCCCTCCCCAGAAAATTGATAGGGCCAGGATTCCCCACCCCAGCCCCCACTTACCTGGACTGGTGGGGGATCCACTGGCGGTGACTAGGCCGAAGCCTCAGACTTGTGTAGGCTGAGGCAGCGATAGATCGCTGCAGCCTCGGCCTACATAAGGTCGAGGCTTTGCCCTAGTCCTAGGCCTGACGCCTTAGGCTGGACCTGGGCCCAAGTCCAGATTCTGATGCAAAAGCCTTGGCCTGGACCCAGGCCTGATACTGTAACCCAGGCCCCAACGGATAACTGATGGACCAGGTAATTTTTTATTTTTTTGGAGGGAGGGTCATACTTGGGCCTAGGCTGTGGTCTCTGCTTTGGTGCCTCAGCTTCCTACCTTTCTTCGACTTGAGCCCTATACCACCAAATTAAAAAAGAGATTAAAGACATGGCTCTTTAAGCAGGCATACCCAGATTAGACTCTCCCCACCCTCACCCCCCTGCTATCCTCCGTATGAACTGATCTTGTAAAAAGTTTTGATTTCAATTTGTTACTTGTAGTACATAACTTGTTATTTGCATTTTATTCCTCTTCGCTCTGACTCCGGCCCCCTCTCGGCCTCTTTCTGTTCATTTCCATCCCCCGTCACCTGTTTTTTGTACTTTCCAACTTTTAGTTCAGATGTAAACCGATATGATCTTCCCTACTAATGTCAGTATATAAAAACATTAAATAAATAAGTTGCTGGGCAGATTGAAAGGACCATTTGGTCCTTTTCTACCATCATTTCTATGTTTCTATGCTGAAAGCATTCGCTTCCAGCAGATAGGAAGCATATGCTCCCAGCATATCTCACTGAGGGCTGGATTTATGAATACCGTCGGGCTCTTTGATTCCTGCGATAACGGGGGGTGGGGGGCGAAACGGGGGGGGGGGGGTGG
Source organism: Rhinatrema bivittatum (assembly GCF_901001135.1). Classification (NCBI taxonomy): domain Eukaryota; kingdom Metazoa; phylum Chordata; class Amphibia; order Gymnophiona; family Rhinatrematidae; genus Rhinatrema; species Rhinatrema bivittatum. Next base: position 194,401,442 of record NC_042621.1, read on the forward strand.
CAATCCTGCAATAGCCGGCAGTGTAGTTATTTGGCGCGAAGCTGGCAGCGAAAAAGACGCGTACCTTTCGCTTTCGGCAAAGTCTTCGTGGCATCAGCCCCGGTGCCGTCCCGACTCCTCCTCTTCCAGGGCTGAAGCTGCCCCGACTCCATCCCAATCTTGGTATCACCCGCGATAAGGGACTTTTCATGTGCGAAACGTCCCTTATAGCGTGCGAGCCACTTGGAAAATGACCCCCCTTAGTAATTGAAGAAGCATCAGGCTCAGGTCATGGTAGTCTGAAGACATTTCAGGTTGAATGAACTGAGAGGATAGAGTTGGGAATGGTGGAAGACTGAGGGAAAAGGCTGTGAAGGCTACTAATTATTTAAAAAAGTGATTGCCTCAGGAGCAAGTGGGAAAGCAAAGGATGCTGCCACCAGCCCTTTTATTTTTAGCTTTATGTAGATTGAAGGGTTTGAGGAGGAGCCTGCAGGCTCATCCCAGCTGGGCCAAGCATTTGGAGCTCAGGTAGGGGGAGGGTAAGCGATAGGGCCATTAGACTAATGATTTATTTTTTTTGGAACCCTGCAGCTTGGCTATTAACCAACTATATTATTTTAAATGTAGCTAGTTCAGATTAAAGTTATCCAGTTATGTTTAAAGTTATCCAGCTACAGTTAGCTGGGATAACTTTAATTGGAGATATTCAGTGGGACATTTATCCCACTGAATATCCCAGATAACTTATCCTGCTAACTTTAGCGATATAGGTTTTCAGTTTTCTGGGATTTCAATGTTGCTCTCTCATTAAAGAAGTATTTTCTCACATTATATCTGAATTTCCCTCCTTCTAGTTTTATATGATGACCCTTTTCCTTCAACTTTTTTCTATTTTTCTTTTACTTTAATGAAGCCTGATAAATAATTAAGCATTTCTTTCCATTTTTCTTCTAGTAAGCATATTTTGAGTTCCTTTCCTGTGTAGAGTCTATAAGCCCTGCCCAGTTTTGTAGTCTTAGCTGCTTCCAGCCTCCCAATGATTTGGTTTAAGTAAAAATTACTGTGACATCTTTTTTTTTTCAATTCATAAAGTGGATTGGATTGAATGATTTTGCTTCAGGCTTTATTCTGTTCTGGAAAATCAAAGTTGAGAAACTATTTGAATTAGTAAAATAGCATTTGCCTTAGCAGGTATGTTTTGACTCAGCATATCCATGTGTTGCACAATCCATGTTATGCTTCAAAGGTATGAGAATATTGATTTCTTTTTTTTAAATAAAGAAATCAATATGATTTTAATTCATTTTATATCACCTTTTAAACATTGCCAACCCAAATGTTAGCTATTGTACATTTGACTGAGTTGTATTTCCTAAAATGAAAGTTAAATACAGTTACTATTTTTTTTGTATCCTTCTAAATAAACAAGGGCTTTTTTAAAAATTAAATTTTTTTCCATAATTGTCAGGTTAGTATAACTTGGGGTTTTATTCCTTCTCTAAAGATGTATTTTTTTTCTTCTGGCCCTGTAAAAAAGTTGAGTCCTGATTCATGAGAAAGTAGATATGAGAACAATATTAGAAATTGATTCTGAAAATTACTTAAAAAAATAACTTCATTTTTTACATTCTTTAATGGGTAGATAGCATTATACATTTGGAACATATCATTTCATTATAACTAGATTTTGGGTTGTTATGTTTGAATACTACTTTAGCAAACATTCTTTAAATTCCTGACAGATTATATTATCTGTACAATCACCATCCATCTGAATGGTACCCGGAGGATGCTTTAAAAACTTACCATCTCTAAGGAACATAGAAATTATATATGGGCAATTAAAACAAATGGTAGTGAGAACTAATTTATATGAAGAGGAAAAATAATTTATCAGCATATAAAACTAAATGTTATTGACTCATAAGCAATACCATTATAGGATAGCTTGCCATCAGATTAGGGATCATATAAAACTAAGTGCAAACTCTAGTGCAAAGTCTCAGGCAGGGTAATTTTATAACTGTGCAGGCTAGAGCAATGTCTGTATATATTTTTTACCCCACATTTTCAAAGTAAATTTATACGTAGCAGTTTATTTTGAAGATGCTAGGGGGTAATTGTCCATCACTGTGTACAAAATAATCTGCACAAAATTATACCTGCTGTTTGCATTGTGTGACTTGGGTGGATACTTTTGAAAATAAAAAATCCAAATTTCATTCCCTGGAACGTGTAGCATCTCTAACCCTGAGGTCGCAAACAGTAACTGCCCTGCCTATCAACAGGCAGCAGTGCACCACCAAACCAGCATGGGCAAAAACAGCGCAATGTGCAATAAAGCCCTATCGCACGGCCTAACGCTAATGAAAAAGGTGTAGTTAAAATCAGCGTTAAAACCGTGCGATAGGGCTTTGCAAAACGGTGAACCCCTCCTCTTTTTCTGATTTGCATCGCACCAAACGTTATGGTGCTATCGCATGCGTTAAAGGTGCTTAATGCATGCGAACATGCCTTAATGTATGCGAAAATGCCATAACGCTATTTGATAAATGACCCTGCAAGTAAGTTAGAATGTCCCAGTAGAGAGGTGGTTGTAAATGATGAAAAACCCAGATGTATTTAAATACAAAGCTTGCAAATAAAAATGACCACAAACTGCACTGTCATCTGATATTAGGCAAGTTGTGTGTACATATTAAAACAGAAATACAAATAAAACTACTTTAAAATTTCTGTATACAAATGCCAGAAGTCTGAAAAATAAGACTGAATAATTAGAATATATGATGCTAAAGGAAGATATAGAAATAATAGGCATCTTATAAACCTGGTAAAATGAGGATAATCAATTGGGCACTATAATACCAGGATACAAATTATATAGACATGACAGGCAGATAAAATTGCTGGAAGGTTGGCACTATATATTAAGGATGGCATACAGGCATGTAACTAGACAATCCTCAGCAAAGTCACTGTTACTGTACAGTTATTGTTATGGAGTTCCTTTTTCCGCCTCTAGCGCATTCTTCTCCTATACCCATGACCCCTGTTTTATTGTAACTTTCCAACAACTTGTTTATGCTTAAGTATGTTAAGGTTAAAGTTAAAGTTTCTTATCACAATGTTCTTTGTAAACCGATTTGATATGATATTTTTCATGAAGGTCGGTATAAAAAAGTTTAAATAAATAAATAAATAAATAAATACAGTAAAGCAGCATACAATTTTTGCAGGAAACATATTGTGCTCTGGAATCCTTATGAAAAACAAATTCCAAAGATAAAAAGGAAGAGTATAACAGTGGATATACAATACCACATTTCTGGCCAGGATGAGGAAACGGACTGCAATATGCTAACCAGAATTTAGACTGGCTAGTAAAATGGGCAGCACAATAATAAAGGATGACTTCAATTTTCTGAGTATCGACTGGATAAATGTCATATTAGGACATGCAAGGAAGGTAAAGGTCCTAGATGTTATCAATGACTGCATCAGTAGCAGCTGGTTGTGGAACCAATAAGTGGGGTAACTATTTTAGATCTAGTCAGTGGAATACAAGAACTGGTGCAAGAGACAAAGGTGGTGGAGCAACTTGACAACAGTGATCATAATGTAATACAGTTTGACATAATAATTGAAAGGTGAATACAAAATAAAACTACTGAAGTAGCTTTTAACTATAAAAAGCAAGATTAAGATAAAATGCGGATTTTTTTAACTATTTATTTATAAACTGCATAACAAGTTCACATGATAATGATAATGCTATTAAACAGTAACATTAAAAAGAAAATATAAATTAAAAATGGCAAAAAAAAAACCCCACCAAAAAAACACCATGATCTCATTAGACCACTTAAAAATATGAGGAAGTTAATTAGAAAAAAACTGAAAGGCTCAATCCACAAGGACAAAAACTAGGAGGCATTGATGCTGATTAAAATTACTATTTTTGAGGCCCACATAAAATGTACTCAGTGCATTAAAAATTGTCAAAACCTCAAACGACTGTTGGCATGGTTTAATAGTAAGGTAAAAGAAGCAAATAAAGCTAAAAGGCAATCATTTAAAAAATGGAAATAGACCCAAATGAGGAAAACAGGGAAGAATGTAGGCAATGGCAAATTAGCTTTAAAAAATGAATTAAACAGGCTAAGAGATAATTTGAAAAGAAGCATGCCATAGAGGCAAAAACAAGTAACAAAATTTTTTCAAGTACATTTGTAGCAAAAAAACCTGTGAGGGAGTCATTTGGACCATTATATGACCAAGGGGTAAAAAAGGTGATCAAGAAGGACAAGGAAATAGCAGATAAACTAAATGAATTATTTTCCTCTGTCTTTACTGAGGAGGATGTTGGGGTAATACCAACACTGTAAAGATGATTTGATGGTGATGACTCTAAGCAACCAGATGGAATCACTGTGAAACTGAAATATGTAATAACTCAGATTGATAGACTAAAGAATAACAAATCACCATGACTTGATGATATTTACCCCAGAGCTCTAAAGAAATTAAAAAGCTTAATTGTAGAGCTGTTTGAGGCAATTTTCAACCTATCATTAAAAAAAGCCATGGTACCAGAAGTCTGGAGGGTGACCAATATAATGTGGATTTTTGAAAAGGGTTCCAGGGTTGTGTTCTGGAAACTATAGACCAGGGATCCTGATGTCTGTGCTGGGCAAAATGGTTTAAGCTATTCTTAAAAACAAAATTACTGACCACATAAATAGACATGGCTTAATGGGGAGAGTCAACATGGGTTTTGCAAAGGGAAATCTTGTGTTTCCAATTTACTAGATTGTTTTGAAGATATAAATAAACATGCAGACAAAGGTGAGCCAAAGTGTATTTGGATTTTCAGAAGGCATTTGACAAGTTCCCCTTGAGAGAATCTTCAGAAATTTGACAGAACATGAAATTGGAGGCAGTGTCCTATTGTGGATTGATAACTGGAAAAAACACAGGAAACAGAGGGTAGGACTAAATGGTCAGTTTTATGAATGGAGAAATATCATTAGTGTATTGCCCAGGGGTCTGTACTGGGGCTGGTGCTATTTAGCATATTCATTAATGATCTGGAGAAAGAAACAACGAACAAGTGAGGTGACCAAATTTGCAGCTGACACAAAATTGTTTGGAATTGTTAAAACAGCTGTGGCTTATGAAGAAATGCAGAAGGACCTTCTGAGAATAGGAGACTGGATTTCTAAATGGCAGATGCAATTTAAAATGGTCACATGCAAATTAATGCACATAGAGATAAATAATCCCTAATTTAAGCACATGATATGGCTTCCATGTTCGGAGTCACCACCCAGGAAAAGGATCTTGGCATCCTTGTGGACAATACCACTGTGTGGCAATGGTCAAAATGGCAAATAAAATGTTATGAATTAATTGGAAAGGAATAGAAAATAAAACTGAGAATATCATAATGCCTTTGTATAGATCCATGGTGTGATCACACCTCAAGTATTGTGTGCAGTTCTGGTCTCTCCATCTCAAGAAAGACTTAGCAGACATAGAAATGATACAGAGAAGGGCAACAAAAATGATAAAGGGATGAAAAAGCTCCCTTATGCAGAAAATCTAAAAAGAATAGGATTATTTATCTGGAAAAAAAGAAGATTAAGAGAATATTTGATTTAAATTTAGAAACTCACTAGTGGGATGCAAAAAAGTAAAAAGCGGATGGTTATTTACCCTTTCAGAAAACACTAGGGCTAGGGGACACTCCATGAAACTAACAACCAGCAGATTTTACAAAAATCATAGGAAGTATTTTTTCACTCAGTCAGCACACAATCAAGCCATAGAATCTGTTGCTAGAAGGCATGTTTAAAGCAGCTTACATAGAGGGGTTCAAAAGAGAATTGGACAAATTCCTTAAAGAAAGTCAATTAAAAGTTATTAGCCAGGTAAATTTGGGAATGCTAGCACTTATCCCTGGGAGTGAAATACAAGAAATAGGTCAACTATTAGGGATTTGATAGGTACTTGTGACCTGGACTGGTCACTGCCCGAGACAGAAAAGGAAAGTCTTGCCTTACCAATTTACTAGATTTTTTTGAAGATGTAAATAATCATGCAGATAAAGTGAGCGGGTTGATTTAGTGTAATTGGATTTTCAGAAGGCATTTGACAAAATCCCTCATGAGAAATGCCTCAGAAAGCTGGGAAGTCATAGGATAGGAGGCAGTGTCCTATTGTGTATTGGTAACTGGCTAAAAGACAAGAAACAGAGGGTAGCTTAGTTTAATTTAAATTATTTATTACCCACCTATATTATTAACATGCACAATAAATATTAAGGTTTTGTATAGACTATGATGAAGCCTGATTAGACTATAATACACACAAGAATGGTCATGCAATGTGCTTGATGCTGAGTTTTGGCTGTTGCACATGACTTCCAGAGTGCTATTTGGCCAGGGGAAGAGCTGCTCCTTTTGAGGAGCTGCCATAATCTCAGGTCAACCGCGAGGCATGTTGACAATTTAACTGTGCAGTTTGCATTTCATATCACTTCAAATATAATCAAATTTTCACATTCTGTATAGTCAGCCACCCTGCCAATAAATGCTCTAAGAGAAGTGCACCAGGTACGCTCTCACCAGGATATCCAAATGATATGGCAGACAAGAGTAAGACCTTTCCTTTGATTCTCTGAAAGCTAAGGGTGGATAGTCTGGCCTTATACCCAAAGAAGGGGGCTACAGTTACTCTGCTATCTGCTTTTAGATACAGTTCAAAAAACTGTACATGGAGTCTATATAACCTGCAATGCCCAGTGCATGATCAGCTATACAATTTGCAGAAGTCCCCTGGGCCAAACTAACCTCTGAGCTATGAGCTATGAATGAGGTACATTATGTAACTTATTACATCCAGGTATTTTGACCAAATGGTATTGTTGCCTCTTCTGAATGTGCAGAAGAACTAATTGTGGAAATTTAGTTTGATTCATAACCTCTTCTACTCTAAAGGGGTGGCAGTGAACGACTTCATCCTGCCAGAGCGGTGTTCTACACAATATACCTCATTTGACTGCACTGTGGACATGCTCAGTTTTTCCTTATGCTTCCTGACAACTTGCCACTAATGGGCTTTCATTTCAAGGGCACTTACTATTTTGACAAATGCTAGCTATGAACCTCTCTATCTCAAGTGTCTATTTTGAGATGTTTAGCACCTTCCTACTCTGAGAAGTAGTTAGATGCTTTAAGATGCCCAAATTCATTCATTACCTCAACAGTTTGTTAGCTAGATAAACTTATCTGGCTAACTTAGCCCATATATTCAGTGCCATGGCCATGCTACTGAATATATCTGGCTAACACACTCACAAAAACAGTAGGTTTCACTGGTCAAAATATTTTTCTTTTCTATTGTAACCACATATCTAGCAATACCAATACATTGTTTGTAGGACCCACACTCTATGAGTTTGTATTTCAATCAAACTCAATCTGGTTAAGGTCCATTTACTTTATTTAATTGTTGACTCCTTTTTATATTTTTATGTTTCAAAATTTTTTTTAAAAATAAACCAACTGGAGCTGACTCACTAACCCCACGTGTCAGTATCTCCTCGGATCAATGGAGCGAATGAATAGGTATTCCTTTATAGTTCTTTATAATCCTTAGAAACAATCCCATATCTCTAAGTATGAAACAAACTGCAGAGTAATATTTATGTAATATAGCAAACAGTCCCACTTCAAAGTAATATTCATCTGATGCAGCAAACAGTCCCAGTCCTGACACGATCGTGTTTCGGACCACCCGGTCCTGCCTCAGGGGAAAATGCTTATGAAAAGGCTGCACTCCATATCCCGTGATGGCTCCAGGCAAACGCTGTTCATTCTCTAAAACATCTGTGGTTAACTCAATAGTTCCTTCTATTCGCAGTCTGGCTTCAGACCCGCTCTTGATAAAAAAAAAAACATGGCAGACCCCCCCCCCCCCCCCGGCTTTTTATCATAAAACCAGAAGTGCTTACTAGGGATGTGAATCGTGTGATCGATCGTCTTAACGATCGATTTTGGCTGGGGGGGGAGGGAATCGGATCGTCGCGGTTTTGTTGTTTTAAATATCGTGTAAATCAGGGGAGGGCGGGAAAACCGGCACACTAAAACATCCCTAAAACCCACCCCGACCCTTTAAAATAAATCCCCCACCCTCCCGAACCCCCCCAAAAATGCCTTAAATTACCTGGGGTCCAGAGGGGGGGGGGGTCCCGGTGTGATCTTTTACTCTCGGGCCTCCGGTGCGTTGTAGAAATGCCGCCGGCGCTACCTTTGCCCCAGGGCAAAGGTAGCGCCGGCGCCATTTTGTTTTTTGTCCCCCGATGTCAGGAGCGTAGGAGATCGCTCCCAGACCCCCGCTGGACCTCCAGGGACTTTTGGCCAGCTTGGGGGGGCCTCCTGACCCCCACAAGACTTGCCAAAAGTCCAGCGGGGGTCCGGGAACGACCTCCTGCACTCGAATCGTTTTGCCGTACAAAATGGCGCCAGCCATACGGCGTATGGCCGGCGCTACCTTTGCCCATACGGCGTATGGCCGGCGCTACCTTTGCCCTGTCATATGACATGGCAAAGGTAGCGCCGGCGCCATTTCTACAACGCACCGGAGGCCCGAGAGTAAAAGATCACACCGGGACCCCCCCCACTGGACCCCAGGTAATTTAAGGCATTTTGGGGGGGGGGTTCAGGAGGGTGGGGGATTTATTTTAAAGGGTCGGGGTGGGGTTTTAGGGTTGTTTTAGTGTGCCAGTTTTCCCGCCCTCCCTCTTCCCCGCCCCTTCCCCCAATTTACGATTTTTGATGATAAATCGGGGGAATTCCTATTAAATATCGCCTATAACGATTTTTGACGATTTAAAATATATCGGACGATATTTTAAATCGTCAAAAAACGATTCACATCCCTAGTGCTTACATCACATCTCAGTCCTCAATTGGGTCACGGAGAGCTCAAGCCACTGTATCTATCTCTTCTCAGTGTGCAACTCAATACTAGATATATAAACACTGAGGGGTAGATTTTATAAATCTACGCGCACGTGTACTTTTGTTCGCGCACCAGGCGCAAAAAAAAAGTACGCTGGATGTTATAAGTTATGTGCGTAGCCGCACATATCATAAAATCCGGGGTCGGCGTGCGCAAGGGGATGCACATTTGTGCACCTTGCGTGTGCCGAGCCCTGCAAAATAGGCTCGGCACGCGCAGGGGCATTTTAAAAGGGTTACGCACGTACCTTATGCGCGTAACCCTTTTAAAATCCAGCCCTATATGAGGAATAGGAAAAAACGGACACTTCTATAAATCTTTCAGGACCAAAAAAAGTTAAAGCATACCAAAAATATAGTGAAAAACAAGTCCTTCAGAGCACCAAAAAGGTCCCAACCAGGTCCAATTGTGCAAATAAGAACCCAAAAAGGTCTCAACCAGGTCCAATTATGCAAATAAAAACCAAAAAAATCTAATGTCTATAAGGACTCCATCCCTGGTCTCCTGCATGCAGAGCAGGGATGCTCAGCACTTTACTAAACCAAGTCGATTATCTCAATCCTAAAGTAGTGACAAGTAAGAAGAATGTACAAATTTCAGCTAAATCAGTGAGTACCAATTAATTTTCTCATTTAAGCCCAGAGGGCACACAGAACCATGTTTAAAAATCTGGAAATGTTCACGTCTGTTAAGCCGGGCTTGAATGTCTCCTCCTCTGTTACTCATCAGAACTTTTTCCAACACAGACCAACGCAAATCCAGAAAGTTGTGCTTGGCATCTAAACAATGCTGAACAAGGGGGGCTGGTTAGTGCTGGTTAGTGACCCTGGATGTCGCTTCATTATACACTAATGTCCCTCAGGATGAGTCTTTTGAGTTGGTTGAATGCCTATTACATTCCCGTGCCTGTCCTCAAAGGGTTCCTACAAGCTTCCTCCTGGTATTGATGAGATTAGTACTTTTCAAGAACTTTTTTAAGTTTGATAATGTATTTGTTCTACAAATCCATGGGGTAGTGATGGGGGCTACGGTAGCCCCCGATATTGCCAACTTATATGTGGCAAATTTTGAAAACCGATGTCTTTATCCATCGAGTTGGTTTAAAAACATTTTGCTATGGCGTCGGTACATTGATGATATACTTTGTATTTGGACAGCCTCCAAAGAGGATCTTCTTCTTTTCTACAGTGGTTAAATGAACAAAATTCTCATTTACAATTCACTGCCCAGTATCATCAACATACGGTGTCGTTTTTGGACATTTTGATTCAGCGAAAGGGCTGTGGGATTGCCACCACATTATTTAGAAAAGATACAGATCGGAACCATTTTCTACGTTACTCGAGTTATCACCCAAAAAAGCTGAAAGATTGTCTTCCTGAATCACAATTCTTACGGTTGAGAAGAATATGCTCGAGCAAAGCTGACTTTCAGCAACAAGCAGCAGATCTTTGTGAACGATTTCTTCAGAAAGGTTATCCCAAGCATGTGGTTAAAAGATCTTCAAGCATGCCTTGTTTGCTAACAGGGATCTTCTTCTTCAGTACAAACAAAAACCTTTTTCTCAAAATTTGACATGTGTGTTGAGTTTTTCGGCATTGAGTAATGAGGTGGTTAACATTGTAAGATCTCACTGGCAAGTTCTGTCACTCCATAAGGTTTTTCAAAGGACTCCTAGATTTGCCTTTTCTCGAGCATCCAACATTAGGGACTTGATAGTGCGGTCCGCGTTTGATTCTACGCATGATGATTTACCTGTAGGCAGCCATCAAATTTGTGGCAAATGCGAAATGTGTTCCCTGTCTATTACAGGTGACCAATGGATATGCCCTGGAACAAACATAGTGGTGAATCAGGTGGTATATACTGATTGCGACTCCAATTGTGTGGTTTACATGATTCAGTACCCCTGTGACAAAATTTATGTGAGACGTACCAAGAGGAAGATTCATACAATAATTATAGAACATAGAAGCTGTATCAAGACTCCCAAACTTACAGCTCCTCTTGTTCAGCATTGTTTAGATGCCAAGAACAACTTTCTGGATTTGCTTTGGTCTGTGTTGGAAAAAGTTCTGATGAGTAACAGAGGAGGAGACATTCAAGCCCAGCTTAACAGAGGTGAACATTTCTGGATTTTTAAACTTGGTTTTGTGTGTCCTCTGAGCTTAAATGAGAAAATTAATTGGTACTCGCTGATTTAGCTGAAATTTGTACATTCTTATTACTTGCCACTACTTTAGGATTGAGATAATCACCTTGGTTTAGTACAGTGGTGAGCATCCCTGCTCTGCACACAGGGTTTGAGACCTTATAGACCTTAGAATTTTTTTGTTTTTATTTGCACAATCGAACCTGGTTGGGACCTTTTTGGTGCTCTGAAGGACTTGTTTTTCACTATATTTTTGGTATGCTTTAACTTTTTTTGGTCCTGAAAGATTTATAGAAGTGTCCGTTTTTTCCTATTGCTCATATAGGGGTAGATTTTCAAACCGCGCGATTTGGCGTACTTTTGCTGGCGCATCAGGCACCAGCAAAAGTACGTGGGATTTTAGTAGATACGCGCGTAGCCGCGCGTATCCGCTAAAATCCTGGATCGGCGCGCGCAAGGCTATCAATTCCGTATAGCTGGCGCGCGCCGAGCCGCGCAGCCTACCCCCGTTCCCTCCCCTCACCTTCCCCTCCCTTCCCCTACCTAACCCACCCGCCCGGCCCTGTCTAAACCCCCCCCCTTACCTTTGTCGGGGGATTTACGCCTCCCGGAGGAAGACGTAAATCCCCGAGCGCCAGCGGGCCGCTAGCGCGCCGGGACGCGACCTGGGGGCGGGTCCGGAGGGCGCGGCCATGCCCCCGGGCCCGCCCCCGGAACGCTCCCGACACGCCCCGAAAATGCAGCGCGGTTCGGGCCCGCCCCCAACACGCCCCCCTCAGAAAACCCCGGGACTTACGCGAGTCCCGGGGCTCTGCGCGCGCCGGTAGGCCTATGTAAAATAGGCTCACTGGCGCGCAGGGCCCTGCTCGCCTAAATCCGCCCAGATTTGGGCGGATTTAGGCGAGCAGGGCTCTTAAAATCCGCCCCATAGTGTTTATATATCTAGTATTGAGTTGCAAACTGAGAAGAGATAGATACAGTGGACTGAGCTCTCCACGACTCAATTGAGGGCTGAGATGTGACGTAAGCACTTCCGGTTTTATGATAAAAAGCCGGGGGGTCTGCCATGTTTTTTTTTATCAAGAGCAGGTCTGAAGCCAGACTGTGAAGAGAAGAAACTGTTAAGTTAACCACAGATGTTTTGGAGAATGAACAGCGTTTGCCTGGAGCCGTCACGGGATATGGAGTGCAGCTTTTTCATGAGCGTTTTCCCCTGAGGCAGGACCGGGTGGTCCGAAACACGATCGTGTAGGGACTGGGACTGTTTGCTGCATCAGATGAGTATTACTTTGAAGTAGGACTGTTTGCTATATTAGATGAATATTACTCTGCAGTTTGTTTCATACTTAGAGATATGGGATTGTTTCCTAAGGATTATAAAGAACTTTAAAGGAATACCTATTCATTCGCTCCATTGATCCGAGGAGATACTGACACGTGGGGTTAGTGAGTCAGCTCCAGTTGGTTTATTTTTAAGAAAAAATTTGAAACATAAAAATATAAAAAGGAGTCAACAATTAAATAAAGTAAATGGGCCATAACCAGATTGAGTTTGATTGAAATACAAACTCATTGAGTGTGGGTCCTATAAACAATGTATTGGTTTTGCTAGATATGTGGTTACAATGGAAAAGAAAAAAAATTTGACAAGTGAAACCTACTGTTTTTGTGAGTGTGTTACACTTCGTGAGGGTTTCTGGAATATAGGAGTATTTGGGTGGTTTTTTGTGAGTAACATCTGGCTAAGTCAGCCGCTCCCTGGAATGCCCTCCCCTCACCCTCCACTTAGCTGGCTTACTATTTAGCTGGATAACTAGTTATCTAAGTGGCAGCCATTCAGCAAGGCAGGGTATTCAGCTGCTGCCACTTAACTGGATAAATCCTAACATATCCAGCTAAGTAGTACTGAATATCACCCTCTATTTGTTTAGATTTTATATAGCACCCTTATCCAAGTCACTTTACAAAAAAGACCCCTATCTTTTGGTGCAACTTTTTAAAGTTTTATTCCCTTTACATGAGTAAATATGTATTTATCTAGGGACTATGCATTAACTTCAATGAGCAATAAATAAACATTTATTCCACAAGACACATTTTTAGCTGCAGGAAAAAAGACATTCCTGTGGACATTTTAAGGTTGGAGAGGAAAACAGCATGTGTACATTTGATTTTCAAATGTATGCATGCTATTTTGTTCTCCACCACCCATATAAATAGGAAGTGCAAAGTATATAAAACAGGCAATTTTTTTCTGAAAATTTCCACCTGCATACTTTGCAACTATGTGGGTTATTTGAAAATTGCTTCATAATTGTTTTGCTTCTGGTAGAAATCTTAAAAATCTTCTGCTGTAAAAATACATAGACTTGCTTTTTATATACTTGCAGAAGGAATGCATTATGCATTGTTTTAATGTTTAAACTTTTCATTGAATAGATCAGTAACACAAATCAAACAATAATGACCCATGCAGTGCATCTTCCTTCATTTTCAGTGTCCAGACCAGTCATGTAAACAAGATTTGTTGGCATATTTGGAGCAGATCAAGCTTTACTCCCACCAGCTGAAGATATGCAGTCAAGTTAAAGCAGAACTCCAAAATCTAGGTGGAGAACTGATTATCTCTGCTGTAAGTATCATATTTTACAATTGCCTGGTAATACTATAGATTTCTAGCAGTGATAACTAAATACAGTGGTATCTTATTATAAAAATCTATTACAATAACACAAATTTTAACTTTATTAATGCAAGCATAAAAAATACAGACCAAAGATGGATTAATTGTAATGATGCTACCACAATGATCACTTAGGGGTTTGTTTTTTTTTTGGGTGGACGGGGAGGAGATTTTCAACACCAGAATATTATGTTGTGCTTGGTGGCATGAAGATATGGGGTATTGAGTCTGGAAAAGTATATATAACAATAATGAAATGATTTGTTCCTAGTAGGAAACTGTCCACTTGACGTACTCTATCTGCAGACTTTACACAAAATAGAAGTAACTTTAATTTGCTGTATACCTGTTTTCTACATAAAATGCAAACTTTCCAATTTATTTTCAGACTTGTATTTTCAGTGCAGCCATTATATTGGAATATGATCCTTAAAACATTCTGGGTACTGTCATAACTATGAGCACCTAGTCAAATGTTTCATTTTTTTTCTCAGATGTTTTAGCCATGATGCACTACTACTACAGGAAACTTTACAGGCTAGACATCTGAAATTATAAATTCATGTTTTGTTCTGCTGGGGCTCATGTACACTACAGAATGCTGATGAGCTGTTTGTTAAACTTACATGGTGTTATTCAAATACAAGATGACTGATAGGTAAAAAAAACAACAAAAAAAACTAGCCACTGCAGACATGCAGAAGCATGGAATGTGCTTTTGGTATTCAGGTTAAGTTTTTTCCTGTCTTCACTCAAAATTATGTTTCAGTAGAGATACTTTAGACATAATTTCTTTATGAGACTGATGAATCTCGTTTTTTTTTCCTTCCTTTGCATATACTATGCCAATTATTAGGCTCAGCTTAATCTATTCAATTTTACATTGACCTTTGTTATATGAGGTACCATGCTGTTTTATATCTTCTTGTTGTCTCCATTGAAAACTGGAAGACCTTATGCTAAAACAAAATGAATATAGGAATGAAATAAAAATACAATTTAAGGAGGTCCATAATCAAAAACTTTAGGAATTAGCTAGACAAATCTTTGATTTCAAAAATTCTCCCTTGCTGTCTATTTGCATTTTGTCCAGATAATTCATTACATACCCACTCAAAAATTAGCCAGCTATAAAAGACGTGGTGATGAGACATTCCTAGGGCGGGGATTCACTTTAGTTGGTTAGTGCTGACATTCAGCGCTATCCAGATAAAGTTATTCAGGTCAGTCCGGTTGTACCTCAGGGTTGTCCTAAAATTATCCAGATAACGTTATTTGGGCAACTTTGGTCAGCTATGTTCTGGAGAATATGAATCCAGTTACGCTCCACTGAATATCTGAGTAAAGATACCAGGATAACTTTAACCAGGGTAACTTTAAGCTCCCCTGCTTCAGTATGGACCTCAGTCAAGATGTTGGTAACTTAAAAAACTGAGTTATACAGAGTGTTGGCTTAAGTCTGAGACATGCAAAAACCAAGGAAAGGGTAACTACCTAAAATGTCAAACTAATGGAGATGCGCGAGGACCCTGGATTTTATAACATGTGCATGTTATAAAATCAGGTGTACATTTGTGTGCGCTGGGTAGCGCGCACAAATGTACCCCGCGTGCAAAGGTTACAAAATCTGCCCCAAAGTGTTTAAAAAGTAGAGATGTGTATCGTGTGATCGATCATCTTAACGATCAATTTCGGCTGGGGGGGGGGGAGGGAATTGGATCGTCGTGGTTTTGTTTTTTAAAATATTGTGTAAATCGTAAATCGGGGGAGGGCGGGAAAACCGGCACACTAAAACATCCCTAAAACCCACCCGACCCTTTAAAATAAATCCCCCACCCTCCCGAACCCCACCAAAATGTCTTAAATTACCTGGGGTCCAGTGGGGGGGGGGGGGGTCCCGTTGTGATCTTCCACTCTCGGGCCACGAGTGCGTTGATAGAAAATGGCGCTGGCGCTACCTTTACCCTGTCATATGACAGGGCAAAGGTAGCGCCGGCGCCATTTTGGTTCCTGTTCCCGACATCACGAGCGTAGAAGATTGCTCCCGGACCCCCGCTGGACCCCCAGGGCCTTTTGGCCAGCTTGGGGGGGCCTCCTGACCCCCACAAGACTTGCCAAAAGTCCAGCAGGAGTCCGGGAACGACCTCCTGCGCTCGAATCGTGTTGCCGTAATGAAAAATGGCACCGGCCGTATGGCAATATGGCCGGCGTCATTTTTCATTACGGCAACACGACCCCCAGGGACTTTTGGCCAGCTTGGGGGGCCGTACGGCCGGCGCCATTTTGCAAAATGGCGCCGGCCGTACAGCAACACGATTCGAGTGCAGGAGGTCGTTCCCGGACCCCCGCTGGACTTTTGGCAAGTCTTGTGGGGGTCAGGAGGCCCCCCCAAGCTGGCCAAAAGTCCCTGGGGCTCTAGCGGGGGTCCGGGAGCGATCTCCTACGCTCGTGACGTCAGGGGACAGGAAGCAAAATGGCGCCGGCGCTACCTTTGCCCTGTCATATGACAGCTAATACATATATTGTGACATCAATCCAATTCAATAATCTTTATTGGTGAAAAATTCATGAAAAATATTCACAATTAATCCATAATACCCCACACAATAGACATAATATCTTTATAAAAACAATAGACAAAATTCACACACCACCCATACTACACATATACACATCCGTTCTACATTCAACTCCTTATAAAAATCATTTCCAATTTTCTAAACATTCAAATATAACCATTAAATATAAATCTTCACATAACATATCATCAGATGTTAATACATTTCACTTCGTAAGCAGAAAGAGTTATATTGCACTTTAATTCTTGCGTTACAAGAACGTCAATCCTTTTGTTCTCCTTTTGTTCTCTCTACATGTTTCGCCTTTCCTCAGGCTTCTTCAGGAGAGTTTTTTCAAACAATCTCCCACTGCTCATGTACAACATCTATCCATAGGGTCTTCTAAAAACATTCATACAAAAAAATGTTTTTGAATATTCAATTAATACATTTTATATATAAACTTGATTCTTTATAAGACAACAAATGGAGAAAAAAAGTGAAAAAACTTTGCAGCCAGAGTACAGGTTCTAAAACTTTGCAGCCAGAGTACAGGTTCTAAAAACATGTAGCCCACTCGATCTTATCATTCAATCCTTTTGGCCACAAAGTCTGTAAATTAAAAATCCATCGTTGTTCCTTCTGCAATAATATTTTGTTTATATTACCTCCCCGTCTAGCAGAAACCTTCTGAAGTACAAAGAAACGAAGTTCTTCTACCTTATGATTGTACTCACTCTGGCTGCAAAGTTTTTTCACTTTTTTTTTTTTTTTTCTCCATTTGTTGTCTTCAGTGATTGGTTTGAATCTGGCGTGCTTAGGGAGTGGCAATTACTTGGTTTAGTGGCAATTGGTTTAGACACCATATGTTCTAAGGGGCAGGGATAGTTTTGAGTTGAGCTCTGATTGGGGCAGTGTGGCTTAAAAGGATGGAAGAGAAGAGTTTGATTCACTTCCGTTTTTTCACTCGATGGAGGCGTCTCTTTGAAATAAGGTGAAGGTGGTTTCTCTGCCTAAGATAAGAAAGGTAAGAATCCTTGGTTGTCTTGCACACTGGTGAACTCTTAAGGGAATGATTTTCTCTTTGAAGTCATTTTGATCTGTTTTTTTCTAGTTTGAATACTTTTGAGAGATGTGTTTAGAGCATTTGAACAATTGAAATGCTTTGAAACAAGAGTTGAGGATGTGCTGATTTGTGCGTCTGGGCAAGCCTTTTTGGGACGTGCAGGTATGGGAGTTTTTTTGAAGCACTTTATAAAGAATCAAGTTTATATATAAAATGTATTAATTGAATATTCAAAAACATTTTTTTGTATGAATGTTTTTAGAAGACCCTATGGATAGATGTTGTACATGAGCAGTGGGAGATTGTTTGAAAAAACTCTCCTGAAGAAGCCTGAGGAAAGGCGAAACATGTAGAGAGAACAAAAGGAGAACAAAAGGATTGACGTTCTTGTAACGCAAGAATTAAAGTGCAATATAACTCTTTCTGCTTACGAAGTGAAATGTATTAACATCTGATGATATGTTATGTGAAGATTTATATTTAATGGTTATATTTGAATGTTTAGAAAATTGGAAATGATTTTTATAAGGAGTTGAATGTAGAACGGATGTGTATATGTGTAGTATGGGTGGTGTGTGAATTTTGTCTATTGTTTTTATAAAGATATTATGTCTATTGTGTGGGGTATTATGGATTAATTGTGAATATTTTTCATGAATTTTTCACCAATAAAGATTATTGAATTGGATTGATGTCACAATATATGTATTAGCTGCAATTGGTTTGTGATATATAAATAATTAGCCAGGATTGGGTATCCTGTCATATGACAGGGCAAAGGTAGCGCCGGCGCCATTTCTATCAACGCACCCATGGCCCGAGAGTGGAAGATCACAACGGAACCCCCCCCACTGGACCCCAGGTAATTTAAGACATTTTGGGGGGGTTCGGGAGGGTGGGGGATTTATTTTAAAGGGTCGGGGTGGGTTTTAGGGATGTTTTAGTGTGCCTGTTTTCCCGCCCTCCCCCTTCCCACGATTTACGATTTTTGACAATAAATCGGGGGAATTCCTATTAAATATCGCTTCTAACGATTTTTGACGATTTAAAATATATCGGACGATATTTTAAATCATCAAAAAACGATTCACATCCCTATTAAAAAGAGACTGGAAAAACAGCTGGGAGAAGGAGGGAAGAAAGTAAGATAGAGGAAGAGAGGATCTGGGAGAGAAGGAAAAGTAGATGAAGGAAGTTAGAGCAAATTGGATGGTAGAAAAAGGGCTATGGCACTGATGTAAGTGCATGTGAGAAAAGTATTCATATGTCTGCATGTGACTAAAGCGATGTGTATTTATATGTGTGGGTGGCACCATATGTATGCATATGTGATAAGTTCATGCATGTATAGATATGAGACTATATATTTCTATGCATGTGAACAGACAGGTAGGATAACTTTCAAATATGCATTGTGGCATATATAGCATGCATATGGCAATGGGTTGTTTTACTGTAGTATTAGTAAGGGGGATAGAGAACTGGGCAAAGGCCCAATCATGTCACCAAGTGTTTTTTTACAAACACTCGCAAGTCGGAACTCACGCGCTCATGCTCGCACCAATTTAAAATCAGGAACACATGTGCGCGTGGGTAGCCAATTTCATAACATGCGCACAGCGACGTGTGCATGTTATAAAATTGGCGCATCCCTTTTAAAATTTACCTTTTAATTATCAAGGCATCACCAATATATTTTTTGAAACTTCGCAACTTCAGAAGTTTGAGGGTAGAGCCGGTGTGGGGCCAAAGTATCACTGGTGGAGGGTTGAGAGATGTTTTGAATATATTTGGCTTGCCTGCTATAACAGATTTTGATTTTCTTGACTTGTCCCTCCTTTGCTTGTGGACTTGGATTTTTGATCGGTTTAATGTTTGATTTCCATTTCTTGTCTTTATGTAAGCCATGATGAATATTTTCTTTACAGGATTTTTCCTATTTAATTTGTTGAAATTGCTTTACCAGCAGAAATGGGCTTTTTGAAACTTGCCTATCCTCTACGCAGGTACTGTAAAAGTACACATATTGTCCCGTAATACATATACTTTTTACCTACTAGAAGATAAATTTTAAAAGGGGTGTGCAAGTGTCTATGTGTGCACGGTTGCTGGCACGCGCACATGGATGCACCGATTTTATTACATGCGCAAGTCGCTGCACACGTTGTAAAATCCGATACCCATGCGCACATGCATCCCTGGATGCCGACTCGTGTGCACAAGGGAGGGATTTTAGTTACAAGCAGACGGCGACGCGATCAGACCTTCCCCAGTTCCCTCCCAATCCACTTCAATAAAGGAGCGGTCTGGGAGGGAACTTCCCTAACCCCCTAGCTACCTGTCCTCCATATTAGGAGCTTCCACCCAAGAAAGAGATCTAGACGTCATAGTGGATAACACATTGAAATCATCAGTTGAGTGTGGTGTGGCAGTCAAAAAAGCAAACAGAATGTTAGGAATTATTAGGAAGGGAATGGTGAATAAAACGGAAAATGTCATAATGCCTCTGTATCGCTCCATGGTGAGACCGCACCTTGAATACAGTGTACAATTCTGGTCGCCGCATCTCAAAAAAGAGATATAAAACACAGATATCTTCCCATTCAGTACAGGGTTTATTCATTAAAAAAAAAAAAGTAACAGGTTCTTTTCACCTTCATTAGCTTGAACATAATCGATGTGCATTCATTTTAAATGAAATAGATAATGTCAACTTCATTGTCTATTTCGTTTCATTTCATTGGAACCATGAAATAAAAGCAAAAACTTAGAGCCTGATTTTAAAAAGCATTTGCTCTGGGTAAAACTGGGTTTTAAAAAGTGGGCTTTTGAAAATTGCTACAATATAAGCCATTGAATTGTCAATAGGTTTTACTCAAATATGTGTACTTTACTCGAGTAAATGGCTTTTGAAAATTTCTATGACAGTATGTTTTGTTTATGTGTGTAAATCTTTTGAAAATGACCTCCATAGTGCAGACTAACCACGAAATTAGAGAAAAATGGAAAAAAAAAAATTAAAAATGAAATCAAGAAAAAAGGCACAAAATGAAAATACAAAAAACCCCCTCACTACACAACCCTAATTACAGCAGCTTCACGGTACTCCTGTTTAATCTAGTCTGGGTGAGACTATTCCAATAGCTTTCATGTGTGATATTATACATAAAGGGCCTGATTTTCAAAAGCATTTACACGCGTAAAACTGGGTTTTACATATGTAAATGCACTTTACCCATGTAAGTAGGCTTTTAAAAATTGCTACAATATATACCATTGAATTGCTCATATAATAATCACGTGGAAGTGCATTTTACATGTGTAAAAGGGCTTTTGAAAATTACTACAAGAGAAGTTACATTTACACATGTAACTTCTTTTGAAAATTTCCCCTAAAGCTAACAGGTGCTCAGGGTTACCAATTTCCCTCACCTCAGGGTTAACAGCACAGCTTACTCTGTTCAAATTGCAGAGAACACTGGAATATCCTTTATGATTGGCACAAGGATCAATCTGAGTCACTGAGTGATCTCTTATGATCCCTCAAAGAGCAATCCAAGTCCTCCGGGGCAGGGTCTCAGGTCTGGCTGGTTGAAAAGCAGTATTCAAGCTTTCTCAGCTCATTTGGCTGCAAATAACAGACTTAACCTTGTGGGTCAAGGACAGAGCACAGATCTCCTAAAAGAGCAGATCCTCGTTCAAGGCCAAGTCTGACACTTTTTATCCCTTATAAGCAGGTAAAATATAAACAGGAGCAGCTGAGACTTGGGGCATTTTTTAGCAGACTTGGGGCATGTGCCTGGTGCTAACGAAAACTCTGGAAGCAAAACAAAATGAAAAACAAATAGCATTTCATTGGTTTTGCTTTCGTTTCAATAAAAAAATGAAATGAAACAAAATAGGAAATGCTGTTGATATTGTGTATTTTGTTCATAGGACAGCACTTCCCTATTCAGTTGTCAGAGTACAGTATTGCTCAAACATTTTGGGAAGGATTTAAATTCCCATCCACCCCACTGAATGTTTTTCTTATATAGACTCCTAAGTTGCCTCATACTGAATTAACAGGACAAGAGTTTGGTAAGATAGAAGAAACAACTGAGTCTCTAATGAATATCTGGGCTGGGCATACTAGAGGTGTGAATCGTGTAATCGATCGTCTTAACGATCACTTTTGGCTGTGGGGGAGGGAAATCTGATCGTCGAGGATTTTTTTTTCTAAAAATCGTTAAAAATCGTAAATCGGGGGAGGGCGGGAAAACCGGCACACCAAAAAACCCCTAAAACCCACCCGCACCTTTAAAACAAATCCCCCACCCTCCCGAACCCCCCCAAAATGTTTTAAATTACCTGGGGTCCAGTGTGGGGTCCCAACGCGATCTCCTCCCGCTCTCTGGCCACCGCTGCATTGAGAAATGGTGCCGGTGGCCCTTTGCCCTTATTATGTGACAGGGCAAAGGTAGCGCCGGCGCCATTTTGTTTCCTGGCTCCTGACGTCACGCGTGCGGGAGATCGCCCCCGGACCCCCGCTGGACCCCCAGGGACTTTTGGCCAGCTTGGGGGGGGGGCCTCCTGACCCCCACAAGACTTGCCAAAAGTCCAGCGGGGGTCCGGGAGTGACCTCCTGCACGCGGGCTGTATTGCCAATCTTCAAAATGGCGCCGGCGCCACCTTTGCCCTCACTATGTCATACGGGCGACCCGTCGCCCGTATGACATAGTGAGGGCAAGGCCCCCCCCCCCCCAAGCTGGCCAAAAGTCCCTGGGGGTCCAGCGGGGGCAAAGGGCCACCAGCGCCATTTCTCAACGCAGCGGTGGCCAGAGAGCGGGAGGAGATCGCGTCGGGACCCCCCCACTGGACCCCAGGTAATTTAAAACATTTTGGGGGGGGGGTTCGGGAGGGTGGGGGATTTGTTTTAAAGTTTCGGGTGGGTTTTAGGGTTTTTTTTGGTGTGCCGGTTTTCCCGCACCCTATTTAACGATACAATACAAATGCCCCTGACGATAAATCGGGGGCATTTGTATTGTATTGCGAATCTAACGATTTTGGATGATTTTAAAATTATCTGACGATAATTTTAATCGTTCAAAAACGATTCACATCCCTAGGGCATACTGTGAGACATAAGACACAGGTAAAAGACTATGAGAGACAGACTGCCAAATATAAGGTTCATTTCCAGATGGTGAAAAATACTAGCTCACTGGGATTAAGGGCAAGCCTTATATAGTTATCAACAAGACCTCTGATGATGATGTTTTTATACACACATTCCATGCTATCCTAACATCCAAAATAAACCATGTGGAGATTTCAATTACCCTAGTATTGACCGGGTGAATGTTAAATCCGGACAATTTAGAGAAGTAATGTTCCTAGATGAAATAAATGACTGCTTCATGGAGCAGCTGGTACAAGAACCAACAAGAGGGGAAACTATTTTAGACCTAGTCCTTAGTATAACACAGGATTTGGTGCGAGAGGTAACAGTGTTGAAGCCACTTGGCAATAGTGATTACAACGCTGTCAAATTTGACTTAATAACTGGAGGAAGTGCGAAAAAGAAATTTACTACGACAGCATTTAACTTTCAAAAAGGTGACTATGATAAAATGAGGAAAATGGTTAGGACCAGAAGGCTCATCTGCATATTCTACCTAACTGCCCCTGGGAAAGGACTTCAGAGGTCACAGCAAGGGATCCAGGCTTCGAACCCCACAGCCTCAGCTTTCAGAGGCCCCACACGACTTGCATCAGAAGAGAACTGGAAGGATCATCTGCATATTCTACCCAGCAACCCCTGGGAGAGGACTCGAGGTCACAGTGAGCAATCCAGGTTTCAAACTCCACAGCCCCAGCTTCCAGAGGCCCTGTACCACTTGCAGCAGAAGAGGACCAGAAGTGTGCACCTAGCAGCATGTGCATCTCAAACTTCCTTACTATACTTTGGGGTAGATTTTCAAAGGGTTATGCGCATAATATAAGAACATAACCCTTTAAAACCTACCCCTGCAAGTGCCGAGCCTATTTTGCATAGGCTCGGCAGCTTGCGCAAACCCTGGGACATGCGTTTGTCCAGGGGCTTTGAAAAAGGGGCAGTCCGGGGGCAGGGGCGGGGCAGCGGTCCGGAGGCGGGGTTGGGGGTGAGGCAGTGGTCCAGGGGTGGTTCCAGTCCTCCGGCACAGTGGCTGTAACTCCTGTAGTAAAGGTAGGGGGCGGGGTTTAGATAGGGCAGGGGGGTGAGTTAGATAGGGGAAGTTGGGGGGGAGCGAAAGGAAAGTTCCCCCGAGGCCACTCCGATTTCGGAGTGGCCTCGGAGGGAACGGGGAAATCCATTGGGCCTCCCCTAGGGCTTGGCGCACGCAAGGTGCACAAGTGTGCACCCCCTTGCGCGTGCCAACCCTGGATTTTATAACATGCGCGCGGCAGCGAGCGCATATTATAGAATCCAGGGTCGGCACGTGCAAGGGGGTGCACAAGTGTGCACCCCCTTGCACGTGCTGACCCTGGATTTTATAACATGCGCGCGGCAGCGAGCGCATGTTATAAAATTGGGTGTACATTTGTGCGTACCGGGTAGCACGCACAAATCTATGCCCGCGCGCGTAAGATTAAAAATCTGCCCCCTTATCCATTTACCTTGCTATACCTTATCTGTTTATTAGACCTTATCTGTTTTTATTTGTTTTTTTATGTTTTGATTTTACATGGTAATTGTGTTTGGTAGGAGTAATTTGCTGAAGATTTTATACATAATGAATCTAATTCAAAATAAGAGCTAATAAGTTGGTTTCTAGCAAGATATAGGTAGATTAATCATAGTGTTTTGAGGATCATTGCTAGACAGATATAAAATAAATCCTTAGATTAAAAGTACTTTAGATTTACATCCCTGCTCCCTTATAAATTTTAAATCGATAACAAATCAATAAAATTATGATGCAGGAAGTAGTCCAGCAATGAGAGAGAGGCTTTCTAGTCTTTTATACCAGTGAGTGCCAGATGTATGATTATCTCTTGGCTGGTAAGAGGTCATATGTGTGCGCTTAGTACAAAGAGCTCCAAGCCCTTAGAGAATGAGTGCAATCTCTGGAGGCTAAAATGGCGGACCTGGAGGAGCTAAGGCAGACAGAGAGGTATATAGAGGAAACTTTCAGGGACATAGTAGAGAAATCCAACCTCCAATCTTGTAGCTCATGTGCTGCTTTGGGGAACAAAGGTCACCTGGAAGGAGAACATCAGTTTGCTGAGGCAGGAAGCAATCCTGTAGGACCTGCTCTCAAGATGATATAGTATACTTTCCACTGAGAATAGGTCTCCAGGGTCATGTACCCAGGAGAGAAGGGTTAGGATGGCCATTATAGTTTGTGATTCAATTATTATTAAGGTTGATAGCTGGGTGGCTGATGGACATGAGGATCATTTGGTAACTTGCCTGCCTGGTGTAAAAGTGGCAGACCTCACACATCACATAGATAGGATTTTAGACAGTGCTGGGGAAGAGCCAGCTGTCTTTGTACATGTGGGTACTAATGACATAGGATTGTGCAGGAGGGAGGTTCTGGAAGCCAAATTAAGGATTTTACATAGAAAGCAGAAATCCAGAACCTCCAGGGTAGCATTCTCATAAATACTTCCCATTCTATGTGCAGGACCCCAGAGACAGGCAGAGCTCCAAAGTCTCAATGGGTGGATAAGATAATGGTGCAAAGAAGATGTTTTAGATTTCTTAGGAACTGGGCTTCATTTTGGGAAGGGAGGGCCTTTTCCAAAAGAATGGGCTCCACCTTAACCAGAGTAGAACCAGGCTTCTGGCACTAACCTTTAAAAAGGAGATAGTGCAGCTTTTAAACTAGATAATGGGGGAAAGCTGATATTTGCTGAGAAGATTATAGTTCAGAATGATGTATCTTTGAAGGTTACTAAGAATATAGAGAAAATAGGACATCCCAATAGAGAGCTTGCAATAAATGCCAAAGAGGATCAGATGCCTTTAAGTAAAATACAAAAAGATTCCAAATTACCTCTGTCAACCGATGAACAGGTTGTTAATACAAACAATATACATACTTTTAAATGTTTATATATAAATGCTAGAAGTCTAAAAAATAAGTTGGGAGAGTTAGAGTGTATAGCCCTGGATGAAGAGGTAGACATAATTGGCATCTCAGAGACCTGGTGGAAGGAGGATAACCAATGGAACACTGTGATACCAGAGTACAAATTATATCAAAATGATAGGATGGATAAAATTGGTGGAGGGGTGGCACTTTATTTTAAGAGAGCATTGAGTCAAACAGGATAAAAGTTCTGCAGGAAACAAAATGCAATGTTCAATCATCATGGGTAGAAATTCCAGGTGAAAAAGAAAATAAAATAGTAATGTATTACTGTCCACCTGGCCAAAATGAACTAACAGACAATGAAATGCTAAAATAAATTAGGAAAGTTAACAAAATCAGTAGCATACTATTAATGGGTGATTTCGCTTCCCCCAGTATTGAATGGGTAAATGTTATATTAGGACATTCTAGAGAAGTAAAGTTCCTAGATGAAATTAATGACTGCTTCATGGAGCAGCTGGTACAAGAACCAGCTGGTACAAGAACCAATAAAAGTGGAAACTATTTTACACCTAGTCCTTAGTATAACACAGGATTTGGTGCAGGAGGTAACAGTGTTGGAGCCACTTGGCAATAATGATCAGAACATTATCAAATTTGACTTAATAACTGGAGGGAATGCAAAAAAGAAATCTACTGACAACATTTAACTTTCAAAAAGGTGACTAAGATAAAATGAGGAAAATAGGAAAAAACTGAAAGGAGCAACTGCAAAAATTGGGGCGGATTTTCAGAGCCCTGCTCGCGTAAATCCGCCCAAAACCGGGCGGATTTACGCGAGCAGGGCCCTGCGCGCCGGAAAGCCTATTTTACGTAGGCCTCCCGGCGCGCGCAGAGCCCCGGGACTCGTGTAAGTCCCGGGGTTCTCCAAGGGGGGCGTGTCGGGGGCGGGCCCGGTCGTCGCGGCGTTTCGGGGGCGTGTCGGCAGCGTTTTGGGGGTGGGTACGGGGGCGTGGCTATGGCCCGGGGCGGTCCGGGGGCGTGGCCGCGCCCTCCGTACCCGCCCCCAGGTCGCGGCCCGGCGCGCAGGAGGCCCGCTCGCGCACGGGGATTTACGCCTCCCTCCGGGAGGCGTAAATCCCCCGACAAAGGTAAGGGGGGGGTTTAGACAGGGCCGGGCGGGTGGGTTAGGTAGGGGAAGGGAGGGGAAGGTGAGGGGAGGGCAAAGGAAAGTTCCCTCCGAGGCCGCTCCGATTTCGGAGCGGCCTCGGAGGGAACGGGGGTAGGCTGCGCGGCTCGGCGCGCGCCGGCTATACAAAATCCATAGCCTTGTGCGCGCCGATCCAGGTTTTTAGCAGATACGCGCGGCTCCGTGCGTATCTACTAAAATCCAGCGTACTTTTGTTTGCGCCTGGAGCGCAAACAAAAGTAGGCTATTCGCGTGCCTTTTAAAATCCGCCCCATTGAGTTTAGCTTAGGCATAGATGTTGTTTAAAAATACCATCTTGGAAGCCCAGAACAGATATATTCCATGTATTACAAAAGGTGGAAAGAAAGCTAAACAACTACTGGCAAGGTTAAAAGGTGAGATGAGGTGAGGCTATAATATCTAAAAGAAACTCTTTAAAGAAAACAGGAAACAGCATAAGCACTGTCAAGTCAGATGCAAAGCATTGATAAGAAAGGCAAAGAGAGAATTTGAAAAGAAGCTTGTCTTGGAATGAAAAACTCATAATAAAAACTTTTTCAGGTACATTTGAGGTATAAAGCCTGCGAGGGAGTCAATTGGACTATTAGATGATCAAGGGGTAAAAGGAGCATTTAGGGATGACAAAGCTATAGTAGAGGGACTAAATGAATTATTTGCTTCACTGAGGAAGATGTTAGAGATATACCCATGCCAGAAATGATATTCAAAGGTGTGATTCAGAGGAACTGAAATAAATCTCAGTGAACCTGGAGGATGTACTAAGGCAAATTGACAAACTAAAGAGTAGCAAACCACCTGGACTGATGGCATACATCCCAGAGTGCTGAAAGAACTGAGAAATCAAATTGTAGACCTGCTATTGGAAATTTGTAAACTATCAATAACATTATCTATGATATCTGAAGACTGGAAAGTTGCCAATATAATGCCAATTTTTAAAAAGGGATCAAGGGGTGATCCAGGAAATTACAGACCAGTGAGCCTGACATCTGTGACAGGCAAAATAATAGAAACTATCATAAAGAACAAAATTGCTGAACTTATAGATAAGCATAGTTTAATGGGGAAAAGCCAACATGGATTTAGCCAAGGGAAGTCTTGTCTCACAAATTTTCTATACTTTTTTGAAGGTGAAAATAAACATGGATAAAGGTGAGCCATTTGATCTAGTATATCTGATTTCCAGAAAGCATTTGACAGTCCCTCATGAGAGACTTCTTAGGAAGTTATAAAGTCATGGGATAGGTTGCAGTGTCCTATTGAGGGTTGCCAACTGGTTAAAAGATAGAAAGAAGAGAGTACAACTAAATGGTAGATTTTCCCACCGGAAAAAGATGAATAGTGGAGTGCCCCAGGGATCTGTTCTGAGACCGATGCTTTTTAATAAATTTATAAATGACTATGGAAATGGGAACAACAAGTGAGGTGATTAAATTTGCCGGTGACACAAAATTATTCAAAGTTGTCAAATCACAAGAAGATTGTAAGAAATTACAAGAGGACATTGCAAAACTGGGAAACTGGGCATGCAAATGGCAAATGAAATTGAATGTAGCCAAGTGCAAAGTGATGCACTTAGGGGGTAATTTTCAAAGGAGTTACGCGCATAAATGTAACTACTATTGTAGCAATTTTCAAAAGCCATTTACTCACGTAAAGTGCACTTATGCGAATAAATCCTATAGACGATTCAATGGCATATATTGTAGCAATTTTCAAAAGCCCACTTACTCGAGTAAAGTGCATTTACATGCGTAAAACCCAGATTTACGCATGTAAATGCTTTTTAAAATCTGCCCCTTAGGGAAGAGTAACCCAAATTATACCTACAAAATGCAAGGTTCCACTTTAGGAGTCACCACTCAGGAAAAGAATCTAGGTGTCATCATTGAAAATACAATGAAATGTTCTGCTCAGTGTGCAGCAGCAGCCAAGAAAGCAAATAGAATACTAAGGATTATTAGCAAAGGAATGGAAAATAAAACAGAGAATATCATAATGCCTCTGTATCGCTCCATGGTGCAATCTCATCTTGAGTATTGGGGTAGATTTTAAAAGAAGCGCGATCAGCCTACTTTTGCTTGCGCATCAGACTCAAGCAAAAGTACGCTGGATTTTAGTAGATACGCGCGGAGCCGCGCGTATCCACTAAAATCCTGGATCGGCGCGCGCAAGGCTATCGATTTTGTATAGCCTGCGCGCGCCGAGCCGCGCTGCCTCCCCCCGTTCCCTCCAAGGCCGCTCCGAAATCGGAGCGGCCTCGGAGGGAACTTTCCTTTGCCCTCCCCTCACCTTACCCTCCCTTCCCCTACCTAACCCACCCACCCGGCCCTGTCTACACCCCCCCCTTACCTTTGTCGGGGGATTTACGCCTCCCGGAGGGAGACGTAAATCCCCGCGCGCCAGCGGGCCTGCTGCGCGCCGGGCCGCGACCTGGGGGCGGGTACGGAGGGCGCGGCCACGCCCCCGGGCCGTAGCCACGCCCCGTACCCGCCCCCAAAACGCGGCCGACACGCCCCCGAAACGCTGCGTCGACCGGGCCCACCCCCCGACACGCCCCCGACACGCCCCCCCTCCGAAAACCCCGGGACGTACGCGAGTCCCGGGGTCTGCGCGCGCCGGTAGGCCTATGTAAAATAGGCTTACCGGCGCGCAGGGCCCTGCTCGCCTAAATCCGCCCGGTTTTGGGCGGATTTAGGCGAGCAGGGCGCTGAAAATCCGCCCCATTGTGTTCAGTTCTGGTCACCACATCTCAAGAAAGATATAGTAGAATTAGAAAAGGTACAGAGAAGGGCAACCAAGATGATAAAGGGGATGGAACAATTCCTCTATGAAGAAAGGCTGAAGAGGTTAGGACTCCAACATGGAGATGAGCCGGCTGAGGGGAGATATGATAGAGGTCTATAAAATAATGAGTGGAATGGAACGAGGAAATGTTAATCAGTTATTTACTCTTTCATAAAGTACAAAGACCAAGGAACACACAATGAAGTTACTAGGTAATATATTTAAAACTAAGAGAAAATATTTTTTATTCAAATTAAGCTCTGGAATTAGTTGCCAGAGGATGTGGTGAAAGCTATTAGTATACCTGTGTTTAAAAAATGGTTTGGACAAGTTCCTGGGGGAAAAGTCCATTAACAATTATTAAGGAAGAGTTGGAGAAATCCACTGCTTATTCTTGGGATAAGCAGCTTGGAATCTATCTATTAGGGATATGCATTCGTTTTGTGACGAAATAGGAAATAGAGACGATATTTCCTATTTTGTCGTGTTTCGGGGGGGGGGGGGGGGGGGTGTGACGAAACGATAAAGCCCACATATTTTATGTGGTTTTCTTATCGTATTTCGGGGGGAGGGTGGGGGGGGGGAGAAATGGCACATAAAAAAAAAAAACGCAAATCCACCCGACCCTTCAAATGTAATTAATTGCAATGCCCCACCCTCCCGACCACCCCAAGACTTGCCAGACCCCCCCCCAAGGGGGGGTCCCACAAGTGATCCACTGCTCCTACTATGTGACAGAGGCCGGCCAATGGCTCTGATAGCCCCTGTCACATGGTAAGGGCAAAGGGCCATTGGTGCCATTTTGATTAGTGGCAGCCGACGGCCTGAGAGGGGGAGATTGCTCCCGGTACCCTGCTGGACCACCAGGGACTTTCGGTAAGTCTTGTAGGGGGTTTGGGCAAGTCTTGGGGGGTTACAATTAATTAAATTTGAAGGGTTGGAGTGGGTTTGGTTTTTTGTTTGTTTTTTTTTTACAACCCCTCGTTGTAATTCATTACATTGGAAGGGTTGGGCAAGTTTCATATTTCGGTTTGGGGTCAGAGGAAAAAGAATCGGCCCGAACCAGTGGGAAAACAAAATTTCCCACAGTGGGCCGATAACGAAGGCCGAACCGAAAGATTCATCTGAATCACATCTCTACTATCTATCCCTTGGGATCCTGCCAGATTCTTCTGACCCGGCTTAACCACCATTGGTCTGACCCAGTATGACAAGCCTTATGTTCTTATCTTCATAGCAGCAGGCCACCACTGACTACCAATGTCTTTGTTTACAAGTATTGGGGATTCAATGGATGGGAGTAGAGGTCTGCATGTCTCCATGTTCCCTTTAGACCACCAGTATCACTTTTTTTGGGGGGTTGAGGTATGGGGGAGTAGCCTAGACCCCAGAGATATTAATTTATTTGGAGAGGTGTGGGAAAGGAATGGGGATATTGTGGGTGGGTGGGGGAGCTTAAGCCCAAGGGGTACCTTTCTTGAATAAGGGGGAGGGGTGGGGGAAGGGAGTGGGCTGTAGTCATGATACTTTAGAAAACTGCGCTAATGGGGGTGGGGGACGAAGTGGGAGGAGCGGTCCTGCGCTAGCCGGCAGCGATCGCACCACCGCGGTGCGATCGCTGCTGGTTTCGCACCCAATAGTGCCACCATAGAAGGTGTAGCTATTGGGCGCGAAGTAGGACGCGAAAAGGCCCTTACCTTTTCGCCGTCCGCAGTGTCTTCGCGGAGACGGCCCCGGTAATGCCCCGACTCCTCCTCTTCTGGGGCTGACTCCTCCCCAATTTAGGTAGCACAGGCGTGCGCTACCTTTGCAAGCCTGCGATAGCCTTGGTAAATAAGGCCCTATGTGTGTAAATGTTGGCCCTGCCTGGGAATGCCCCTGAATTGGCCCTTTTTACATACATATATTTATGCATGCACTTATACATACACATGTACTTTGTAGATTTCTAAAGTAGCATATGCATGAGTATATGCTAGTTATTCGCAGATATGCTAATTTTTATACATGCAATTTTTCAAAATTCAGCTTATATTCTATTATTTCCTTTTTGTCTATATGTTTGACTAAATTGTAAACTCCAAGGAGCAGGATCTGTTTCATGCATCTCTGCAAAGTATTGCATAGGTATGCCTAGTAATACTATACAAATGATAATAAAAACAAGAATTTTTATTGATTTTTCAGAAGACCCTGAGAAAAATATTATTGGTTGCAACTCTGTTAAATATATTTTATTTTAAAGTACAATTTTCTAAAAAGCAATAGTTTATAAATGTAATACAGTGTGAGAGTAATTTTCAAATGGCCTGCATTGTGGTATAGTTTGTATGTACATGTACATTGTACATACAGATTTTGATGTGTGCAAGTTTGCTTTGGAAGTACTTAGATAATTGGCCCAGTAGGCGCAAACATTCTGTCACGTAAAGTTACATCTCCTCTTTGGAGAGTGCAGCTTAAGAGCATATTAATCAACAAACGAAAAGTATGAATGTAAGAGACAACTCCGCCCCTCGTATGCCTTTCCTCAGTGCGCATCAAAGTAAGTGTGAAACCAGGTTATGTGCATAATTTTATGCACACTGAGTTTGAATCAGTTTTAGAATATCCATTAAGGGGCATAAATCAGGCCTGTAAACGGCTGTTAAGTGTGTAACTGAATTTGAAAATTTCCCTCTTGTAAGTAAGATATAGAAATCAATATTCAAAGCCATTTAGTTGGAGAACACACAAGTTCTCTGTCTAAATGGTAAATTTTACTAGAGTAATGCTGGAAGTGCCCAGGATCGTTGTGTCCCATGATCCTGGATTTTAGAAAAGGGCCCCAGTTCAGATGCTGGGTTGGTGGGAGGGCTTCAAGGGTAGGGTAGAGGATTGGGAGAGGGAGCATTATTTATTTTATTTTTTTATTTTCCAGAAAGGGAGGGAGAAGACTGAAGGGCTGGTGCCAAGAAAGGCTTTAAAAAAATTTAGAGGGGTTTGAGGGGTGTCCTGGCCACCCCTCAAACCCCTTGAAGATATCTGGTTAAGTGACAGGTTATCTGCCCACACAAGGCCAGATAACTTTAGACCTAACTGGACATATTTAAAATATGGCTGCTAAGGTTTAAAGTTATCCAGCTACAGTTAACTGCATAACTTTAATAAAGGATATTCAGTGGCAAATTTATGCCACTGAATATCCAAGACAGGTTCTCCGGCTAACTTTAGCCGGATATTTACCAAATAATGTTCCGCAGGAATATTTAAATTAGTTAATATATTTTTTGTGTACTGCAGTAATGACTGAAGGAAAGAAACGTATGTAGTCTCAAAAGCTCATGCATAACAGCATCTTTAAAAAACGTTAGTGCTGGACCAATGAAAGATATCACAATGTAGAAAGAAAACATTTGTTCCACAACTGATAAGGCTGCTAGTATGCTGCACTACAGCAATAACTGACATGGTATTCTTTTACATTCTTTTTTTTTTTTTTTTGGCTAACTGATTCTTCCGGTGGTACCATTTGCCAAAGATTGAAGAATTTGCAATTTTTAAACTCTCTAAGTAGCATACATTTTATCATTCTTTGAACTATTTTTTTATCAGTCTTCCATTTATGCCTCCTCCTCATTTAGTCAGTTTTCTTGATATAGTTAAAAACCTTAAAGTATCAGTTGAATAAGGGAGGAAGATAAAAGCATCTGACTGGAAATAGTCCCAGAGTACATTAGCTGTGGAGTAGAATAATAGATTTACACCCAAATCTACTTTATGCTTGGCATGATGCTGTAGACAATATTTACTATTCTGTCTATGCACAGAAGATTTGTAATGTATTGGTTCCCTTTTACTTGTATACACTACTGCTTGCATGAGAATTGTACAAAATTAATGTGTTATTAAACATAAAATAAAATTGACCCCCTAAAAACTATGGTCTCTGTAGAGTAAATAGCATAAAACATGCTGAATAGCAATTGTCAGTGGGAGATATTTGTTAAATATTTGGAATGACCTGAAAAACTTATCCTAGTCACACAGGAATAAGATACACCATAGATGCTCCAGGAACACCATCCAATTCACCTGGCGACCTACTTTCAAAGACAGATGCACCCAAATATATACATGCCTCTTGTTTAACTCCAATAATTTCCAAGAGTTAATTTATTTACTCCTTCCACAGGCAGAAATTTTAGTAATCAGAACACTGCTGCATATAATATTAATTTCATGGTTATTTTTTAAACACTTTAAATTATTAAAGAAGCACAAAATTTCAGTAGATTCTAAGACGGTAACTTTCAAATGGGTGTGCGTATTTTATAACTTATGCACATACGCACACATGCTATAAAATAGCACAGAAGCGCCCAATTTTAAGCCTGTGCGCACCCGGCCACACAAACCAGATTTCAGCTGCATAAGTCAGGGAAATTTAAAACCGCTGTGCGTCCATGCCACAACCAGTTCCACCAGTTCATCCAGTGGAAAGCTAGGTCCTCAAGATCCCCCTGTTTAATATCCTACACTCCTCCCAGTCAACCTAGACCCCTCAAACACTTCTGCAATGCCTGGAACAGGTTTTATTTAGACTTACACTTCATCAATAGC
Source organism: Rhinatrema bivittatum (assembly GCF_901001135.1). Lineage (NCBI taxonomy): Eukaryota > Metazoa > Chordata > Amphibia > Gymnophiona > Rhinatrematidae > Rhinatrema > Rhinatrema bivittatum. Next base: position 194,435,572 of record NC_042621.1, read on the forward strand.
AGAAGTAAAGGTATCCGGCACTGGATCTGGGTGTGCGCCCAGGCACATCAGTATTTATATGCACATCTCTTGGCCCGGCCCCGAAATGCCCAGGCCCCACCCAGACCACATCCCTTTTTGAATCCGAGTGAGATTGCACACCAAGGGAGATGAGTGCGATCTGGGCGGTTTCCAAAATACAGCGGGCACGTGTACGCCCTCCATGTGCTCGCATCTCCCAATTTTGGCGCGCTCCAGGCTTTTAAAATTCACCTCAAACTACACATGAAACAGAAAAAGCTAGATTTCTCACTTTACCGGGATATCTTTAAAGTCCAGCATCCTCATGTCTACACTATGGTCTGTCTAATTCTTTCATCCTGGTGAGATGCCATCACATAATCCAGTTTCCTCTATGGTATGTCAAAGCATAACAACAGTCAGTTGTAGGACGCCACACACATCCCTACTGAATGCTCAGTTACAGGGAACAATGCCCACAATTTTTGCCCTTGGCACCTTGCTGTATTGTTGCCAATTGCCACTCGAGCTACTTCTTTCCAGCCCGCTCCTTGTGCCTGCTTCTCTCCTTCCTGGTTCAGCTTCTTGCTGTTTAGATGTACCACTCTTGCGGCCCAGTCCTTTTCCTCTCACTATGCCTCTCTCTACTGGGTTGTTTGAAGTCCAAAATAAAACCATAAAGAGAACAGAAAAGACAAATCTCTCTTTGTCTTGGGATCGTGGAGCCTTGCTTCTGCTGCTGCCTGGCCTGTTCTGTTGACACCCCTTTGTCCCTCTTATGATCCCTTGGGGAGTTGATACCACTTTTTCTGTTGTCTTAGCCTTCACTTTATGCCATTGAATGTTGACTACTATGTTTCCTGCTTTACTCCTCTCTGTGTCTGGGGATGTTGATGCCACTGTGTGCCTTTTTCCTAACAAAAGTGACTGCCTGCTCCTTGTGCATGAGTCCACATTTCTGGGCTTATTCTAACATTAAAAATACCTAGATTATTGCCATACCTCTCATGCTATGCATTTGGATATTGATACCACTATGCATGCTGCCTCACTTTCCATCTATGCTCTGGGTTTTAACACGTGCACTCCTGCTACTTTTCACTTCTCTTGGTTCTTTTGCTCATGCTTCTGCTGTCTTCACTTTTTTTTTAAATTTCCTTCAGTACTTATTGACTATTGGTCTTGCCATGTCAATAGGATGCTTTATGCACTTGTTGCACCTCTCAAGGGGTCTCAGGATGTTTATGACACTGTTGGTTCCACTTCCCCCCTCTTTTCCTGCCTTGGGGTGTTCATGTCAATATTACTGATGCCCTCTTCCCCCTTTTTTAGTGCCTTGGGATATTTTGCTACTGTTGTTAGTGACCTGCTCCCCTCTTTTGGTACTTGGGTTGCTCATGCCACTTTTGGTGCTGATTTGCATCATTTTGGTGCCTTGGGCTGTTCTTGCCACTGTTGTTGGTGCCCTTTTTCCCTTTTTTTGGTGCCTTGGGGGATTTTTGTAACTGTTGTTGTTCCCTTTCTCCTCTCGCAATATCTTGAGCTGTTCATGACCCTGTACATTCTGCTTTGCCACTGTGATAGTCCTCTGGGATATTGATGGCCCTCTTAGTGCCACTTTGCCTTATTCTTGGTGCCTTGGAGTACTGTTTCTCTGCTATTGATGAATACTGGAAAGTTTCTTTAAAATTGGAAAGAAAATCCCAATGTTATTGCCCAAAATATGATAGATTGTTCCTCCCATTGACTTAAATAGAAAACGAATGAACCAATGACACAAACATTTGTTTTTTCATTTGAACTTAATGAAATGAAAAATGGAGGCAATTGAACTGAAAATGTTTTCTATGCACATTCATAATATGATCCATAGAGTATGATTTGTGCTATTTAGGAGAACAAGAACTGATTTAAAAAACAAACTTGATGGGAGATGGGGTAAAAGGACATGAACCAGTATGGAGGCTCAGTGCTGTACATATACAGAAAGGAGGTAGTCAAGAATGCTGGAGAGATATAGTAAGTCCTACATAATGTGGAAGTCATTGGAAAAGTGCTGTAGTAGAAATTATGAGGTCAATATTCAAAAGCCATTTAGAATGATAACTTACAAGTTATCCATCTAAATGGCAAAATTTGAGATATTCAGCCACTTATCTGGATAAATTATAGCTGGATATGTGATTATCTAGCTATGATTTAGCTGGTTAAAAAAGAGGCATTGTGGGGGCATTTCTGAGAGGGAGTTAGGTTATCCAACTCACTTAACCGATTTTGATTCAGTGAGCTAGATAACTTTAGACCTTTTTCAGAACAAACCTAAAGTTATTTGGCCTTTTTGTGGCAGGGTATCTATCTACTTAATGGGATATCTTCAGATGGTATCTTTAAAAATAAAACACAGTTGTGGGCTTCCTTTCCTGATTCCCACCCTCCACTGCAAAAGTTCAAACCCACTCGCTACCCACAACTCTTCACCCCAAAGAACTTGAAATGTACAAATGTAAAATTAAGAGTTACAATAGAGAGAACAATTATAATTAACAAAAAAAGGGCCAGATTCATTAAGGCTTTTTTTTTTTCATTTTGTGACTATGGGAAAAACCCATAGAGAAGCAGGTACAAAAATTGGAATCAAATTTAAACATGTTATACAAAAAAAAAAAATTGTTTTCAATGAGATTAATATACAAATGTATAATAGCTCATCACTGGAGTCACAGCTCAGCTCATAAAAAACATAGTAAAAACAGTCCAAAACACTTACTCAAACTACCTACATTCATTCTGCTCCATACAATTTGCATTAAAAAGAAGAAAGATGTACTAAGAAGCTAACTCAATTCGCATAGATATATAGAACCAAAAAATGATACTTTGAAGATATCTTTGAAGATATCCAGTTAAGTAGCTAGTTATCTGGCCACACAAGGCTGGATAACTTTAGCCTTGGGGCAATGGTCTGCAGACGTAACTGTACAAGCCACTTGTCATGGCAGCGATGCTTTTCCTCTCCCCCAGCCAACCCCCATGTCCATGCCGTTTTCAAAATATAAAAGCCAGAGATGGATTAATGAAAGAAGAGTCTCTCTTACCTATGAGCCAACTGTCACCATATAGGCCACCCTCAAAATTTTCAGAGGCCTGATTGCCCAAATATAAAGGAATTGTGCACGGCTCCCAGGTACCTGGCCATCATGTCAAGGATGTGCATTTGAGCGTCACAGACCACTTGCATATTGATGGAGTGGAAGAGCTTTCTGTGTGGTACATCTCCTCCCTGTCACGGGGGTGGAATGATGGCCACGTGAGTACAATCAATAGCTCCCAGAAGACTGGGAAAGTTTGCGAAGGCATAAAAAAGCCTCTCTTCAAGTCCATCAAGTCCTACCTAGCCCAAGAAAATGCTATGCAGTGATTTATGCTGTCAGAGATTGCTGTGATGACCTGGTCCAGACAGTGGGAAAAAGTGGTTTGGGACATTCTCTCCATGACCCCTACTGCCATTTGGAAGGAGCCGCTTGCCATGAAATATAGGGTGGCCAACAGTTTGGTGAGGCCAGGTACAGCGTGGACCTTGCGATGACTGGATCCAAATCCCCTTGGATATCTTTATTTAATTCCAGGATAGCCTGAAAGCTGAGGCAATACCTGCAAACCACATACTCCTCTGACATCCCTAGCAAGGAATTTTGTGGAGAAAAGATGTACTCCCTGTATCTCCTCCGCCGTGGCGGCCTGCATGCCAGGCACTACCCTGGGCCCAGATCCTGCTGGGCTCGTGCCTCTGCCACCGGTATAGGGACTTCCCTAGGAGAGGTTGGAACTGGCCTTGCCTGTTCTTGAGGTTGTTCTTGTTCTATTTGTTATCATCTGCGGTGAGCCTCCTGAAGCATCCAATATCCTCCAACAATTAAACTTGCCACAAACATTATGGCTTTAGGAAGCTAGGCAGGTAAGGACAGGTGTTTTTATTGGGCCAGGAAGGCCTGGTAGGTGTGTCTGTTATCATTCCTCTTTTTATCTCACGCGACAATCACTGTGATAATACCCGCGATATTGGCTGTGGAAGAGCGATAAATACTTTTTTCACCGTACTTCAAAAAAAAGATGTAGTTATTTCCGGCATTAAATCCCATAATAGTGTGCGTTACTCTATTGTACGCCACACTAGCAGAACTTCATTTCCATGTACTCCACCCAAACTCCTCCCACTCTAATAATTTGCATGTTGCATTGCGGTATTTATCGAGCGCATTAGGGCGTTATCACGCATGTTACGGCATTATTGCGCATAATAAGGCCCTATCGTGAAATGATAAATGACCCAGTTTGCTGGATAGTTAAAAACTGGCTAAGTTGTCAGATAACCAAACTCCTTCCTCAAATGCCCCCAGAACTTATCTTTTTTATCCAGCTAGATTTTAGCCGAATAATGATTTAAGCAGCTAAAATCTAGCTGGATAAGTAGCTCAATATTCAAAACCTTGCCATTTAAATTGATAACTTGTGAGTTATCCATCTAAACAGCTTTGAATATTGACCTCATGATTTAAATCTCCTGGAACATAACCTATTGTATCTATTTTCATGATTTGACTATTCACCAAGCCCATATGTGCGCGATGTATGCTTACTTGCAAATATATGTAATGCACTGAATGGGGCGGATTTTCAAAGGCCCGCGCGCGCCGGCGCGCCTATTTTGCATTGGCCGCCGGCGCGCGTAAAGCCCCGGGACACACGAAAGTCCCGGGACTTTTGTAAGGGGGCGTGTCAGGGCGTGTCGGGGGCGGGGCCTACTGACACGGCGTTTCGGGGGCGGGCCGTGGCGTTTCAGGGGGCGGGCCTGGGGGGCATGGCGCCGGCCCGGGGGTGTGGTCGAGGCCTCTGGACCAGCTCCCGGGACCGGAGGACGGAGCAGGGCTGCCGGCCAACGCGCGCAAAGTTACGCCTGCTTCCAGCAGGCGTAACTTTGCCGACAAAGGTAAGGGGGGGTTAGATAGGGCCGGGGGGGTGGGTTAGGTAGGGGAAGGGAGGTGAAGGTGCGAGGAGGGCGAAGGAAAGATCCCTCCGAGGCCGCTCCGAAATCGGAGCGGCCTTGGAGGGAACGGAGGCAGGCTGCGCGGCTCGGTGCGCGCAAGCTGCCGATTTTGCGCAGCCTTGCGCGCGCTGACCCCAGATTTTATAAGATATGCGCGGCTACGCGCGTATCTTATAAAATCAGGCGTACTTTTGTTCGCGCCTGCTGCGCGAACAAAAGTACGCACTCGCCCAACTTTTTAAAATCTGCCCCAATATGTGTACTTTTTCTACCTATTTTAAAAACATATGTATGTATATTTTAAAGGAGAAAATAAAGTAGGACTTACTAGCATACATTGTATATTTTAAAACATGCATGCTAAATGAAATTACCATTTTACCAATTACTCCACAAGCTTGCCCAGTCCTTCTTAAGGTTATCAAGACCCTTCTATTTCTGGCACCTGAACTCCCTCCATTTCACCCAGACCTCATATCCAGCCAATAGTAACAATAAATATGTTTAATGTCACTTACACAAGATAATTAGCAGATGTAAAATAATGCAAATAAGTTGACAAATTTACATGTGTCTTTTAAAATAACAATTTATGTGCATAAATGTTGGCCCTGCCCTGGAGTGCGCCTCGACCACCCCTTTTTTTGTGCTTGTAAGTGTGTGCACGAAAGATAAATACACGCATACTTTCAATTTTTATATAATAGCATGTGAGTGATTACATGCAACTTACTCATGTATATAATTTTCCACACTTAACCCCTTTGAAAATTCGCTCAATTGTGTAGAGAAGGAATAGTCTACTGGCTGAACAATGAGCTGGAAACCAGGATTCAAAATAGGCTCGGCGAGTGCAGGAGCGGGTTTTTGGGGTTATGCGCTTAATATACGCGCGTAACCCTTTTCAGATCCGCCCCTTTGTGCCTGAGTGAGGGTGTGTGAGCGAGGGATTTATGAGGGTGTTTGTGTGTGAGAGGGAAACCATGTGAAGGGGTGTGTATGAGTGAGAGAGAGAGAGCCTATGTGCAGGGGTGAATGAGTGTGCAAAAGAGAGAAGGAGCCTGTGTGAGCCTGTGTTTGCCAGAAAGAGATGGAGCCTATCTGAGGGTACATGTATGTGTGCGAGAGAGATGGAGATTGTGCAAGGTTGTTTGGGAGAAAAAGACCCTGTGAGGGCTAGGGTGACCAACTGTGATAGAGCAAGCCTGTGTATCAGTGCATCCATTGAGAGAGAGGGAGAGTGTGTATGAGAGAATAAACGTGTGTATATGAGAGAAGAAAGTTTGTGCATCCCCTTCACCTCCCTCCACTCCCCAGTAATCCATGACAATCTCAGAATGATTGAAAATCAAAAGTCCCAGGTATAGAGAGTTGGAGGTTTTTAAATCCTTAACTATTTGGTATTATTTGATTAGTTTGCTATTTTTAAATATTTTATTAGTGGTTGGGAAATTTTATAAAGTTTTTAAGTTTAAATGAGGATTTAAATATTAGAGGTTCTGTTCATCAGATGTTTTGAATTATTTACTCTATTTATTAATATGGTTTTACAATTACAATTGATGTTTTATATTTCTTGATGTTTTAGTTATTTTATAAGAAATTGTGATGTTTCTGTTTTCCATTATTGCACTGCATGTAAAGTTGTGTTTCTAGTTCAGTTCTTGTCATATGTTTTTTATTTATACTGTGGTTTCTTTAAGAACAAAAGAACATAAGAAATTGCCATACTGGGTCAGACCATGGGTCCATCAAGCCCAGCATCCTATTTCCAACAGAGGCCAAACCAGACCACAAGAGCCTGGCAATTACCCAAACACTAAGAAGATCCCATTCTACTGATGCCAGTTAATGGACTTCTCCTCCAAGAACTTAACCAAACATTTTTTGAACCCAGCTACACTAACTGCACTAACCACATCCTCTGGCAACATTATTCTGTTTTTGGCAAGTGTCTGACTCTGCATGTGTGACTGAGGTGAGGCAGCTAGCATACTAGCATGTAGCTTCTGTGTAGGAATCTATTGCTGCTTAGTTTATTCTTTTCCATAATAGGAAGTGTATTGGTGATGTAGGGTCTGGTATAATATTTGCAATGATGCCTTTTTATGAGTAAGGTTATTACTGTTTGAGTGCTGGCAGTTCATCCTGTTTTTGTCTGGGAAGTTTACCATTTTATAATAGTAATTTAATTTATTCATGGCTGTCTGAGGGCAATGCCCACAAACAATGCATGTTACAATAGACCTGATACCATGAGATCAAGGTGGATGATCTGAAATGTATGCAAATTAACGCAAATGAGGGGGAATAAACATGCCTTTTGTGATTCCTAGTAACCCTAGCTACCACCGAGAATGGAAAGATTGCCTCTGAGACTGATGCTTTTTCTGCTTTCTTTGAGATGCAAAAACTGCTGTTTCTGATGGATTTCTTCTGTTTGCTAGAGAATGGGAGTTGAAGGCAGGAGCTGTGTTTGCATACATGCTCCTAGCAAAATAGCACCAATCCTTTTCCTCTGCTGCTGCCCTGTCTCTTGGCACCTTTGGACCCCCTACTGCTAAATCAACAGGCTTGGTCAGCTCCTTTTTGCCCTGTCTGCACCCCAGCTTTCTCCCTCATTCCTCATGTCCCAGCCCTAGCAATTTAAAGATGCTTTAACCTACTTAACTGGCTCACCTTCTCTGCTAACACCACTTGTTCCTTCTCCACCCCCTCTAAGGATCCAGGGATCAGCCCAGTCATGCCATCCATGCCTTTACTGACTGAGCCTTAGTAAAAGTATTATTTATAAAAGAAAGTTTCTTTCTGGGTGATCTGGCTTGTATCTTATAGGGATGTGCAGAGCAAAATTTTATGTTCATATTTTTTATGTCCGAAAGGGGGTCCCACTTGCGGCCAATATGGACATAAAAAAAATCCAATGAGTTGGGTATATGTACATATGTGCAAAAAAAAAAATTAAACCCCCTCACCCTCCTTAATCCCCCCCCCAGACTTACCACAACTCCCTGGTGATCGAGCGAGGAGTGAGGACGTCATTTCTGCAATCCTTGGCGAGAAGCATGTGACGTCGGTGGCACGTCGAGTGACGCGGCGTCACGTGATTCCCGGCTCGTTCGCGCCGGACGGCTCGTTCGGCCCAAAAAGAACTTTTGGCCAGCTTGGGGGGGCCTCCTGACCCCCCCAAGCTGGCCAAAAGTTCTTTTTGGGCCGAACGAGCCGTCCGGCGCGAACGAGCCGGGAATCACGTGGCGCCGCGTCACTCAGACGCGACGTCACGTGATTCCCGGCAAGTTCGCGCCGGACGGCTCGTTCGGCCCAAAAAGAACTTTTGGCCAGCTTGGGGGGGCCTCCTGACCCCCTCAAGCTGGCCAAAAGTTCTTTTTGGGCCGAACGAGCCTTCCGGCGCGAACTTGCCGGGAATCACGTGACGTTGGCGTCACGTGATTCCCGGCTTGTTCGCGCCGAACGAGCCGTCCGGCGCGAACTTGCCGGGAATCACGTGACGTCGCGTCTGAGTGACGCGGCGCCACGTGATTCCCGGCTCGTTCGCGCCGGACGGCTCGTTCGGCCCAAAAAGAACTTTTGGCCAGCTTGAGGGGGTCAGGAGGCCCCCCCAAGCTGGCCAAAAGTTCTTTTTGGGCCGAACGAGCCGTCCGGCGCGAACGAGCCGGGAATCACGTGCCGCCGACGTCACATGCTTCTCGCCAAGGATTGCAGAAATGGCGTCCTCACTCCTCGCTCCATCACCAGGGAGTTGTGGTAAGTCGGGGGGGGGGGATTAAGGAGGGTGAGGGGGTTTATATTTTTATTTTGGCTCAACAATCGCGATTTCCCACATATCGAACATATCTATGTTCGATATGTGGGAAATCCGATCGTTTATGTCGAATCAATTTTTTAAGTAAAAAAAAAATATGAGTTGCGTTTTACTAATGCGGTCAATCCGAATGCACACCCCTAGTATCTTATAATGTTCCATAGCATCCTGAAAATGGAAATTTTAATTTGATTTCATAGTTCTGTTATATCCTGCTAGACTATAAGTGATTACAGTCTGAGTTGATGACAGGTCTCCTTCATTGACCGATTTTAGTATTTCCCCTGGCGTTGTCATCAGACTGACTGGTTTATAATTACTCATCTTAGTTGGTTTCCTTTTCTCTATAATGAAGTGGCATATTTGCATTTCTTCAGTCTTCCAGAACCATTCCCATCTCTAGGGATTAATAATTATAAATAGAATGACTCCCTTTTTTAATCTCATAGCTCCATTAATACAATTAAGTGAACTTGATATGCATTTGATGGCTTAATAATGTGTATTATTTACTCTTAGTAATCACTTTCTTATTTTTGTTGAAGTCCAGCTCCAAAACTTGATTTCCTGATGAATTGTCATTTACATCCTGACCCCTGTGTTTTCACCTTCTTCATTTTCATCTTCCACATTAGATAGGCTAATACAACATTTTTATTTTATTTAAAATACTAGACCTTACCTGAAACATCTGTATCATTGTTTAACTCATTTCATTTTATATGCCATCCCATGCATGTTTTATTTTTTATTTAAATAAGAACAAAATCTTTAGCAGTTTTCTTCTTGGAGAGATGTTTCCTCAAAGGTTTCCCTAATATATGCTCTTACTCGTAATTGTATCACTTACAAGTCTTAAAAAAATGTTGTCGCCGCGGTCGCCACGTCAGCGACCGGGCTCCTACCTCCTCAGCTGGGTCCGGGGGTCTGCCGCAAGCCGCGGGAGCCAGGGCCGGCCTGGCCGCATGGCGGTGATCCTTCCTCGTGGAGGACACTGCCGAGCTCGAGAGATGGCTCCGCCCCCGAAGGGGAACGCGCGCGCGCGAGGGGCCGGCTTTTGACAATCCAGCACCCGGATGTGCTGAACCGCCCCTTCTCTGACGTCAGCACCGGCGGGGAATTTAAGTCGCCTTCACTCCTTCCTACTTTGCCTTGCAACGAGTTCACTTCGGTGGATTAGTTGCTGCTCCAGGTGCCTCTGTTTCTGCTTGTCAGTTTCAGCTTCCCAGTTTTCAGATTCCTGTGCCTGTCTTGATCCCGGACTGTCTTCTCGCTTCTGATTCCTGCTGCCTGCCTTGACCACGGATTGTCTTCTCGCTTCTGATTCCTGCTGCCTGCCTTGACCACGGATTGCCTTCTCGCTCCAGACTCCAGCTGCCTGCCTTGTTCACGGTACGTCTCTCTCTCCTGCCTTCACGCCTGTTCCAGTTCCGGTCTGGGTTTTCCACGCCAGTCCTCTCCTAAGTCCCAGCGGTCCGGGTCCCTACGGGCTCCTCCTGGGGGGACCTCGGACTTCCAGGGTGAAGCCACCTAAGTCCTAGCGACCCGGGTGTTCACAGCTCCTCTGGGGGCGTCACGGGTTTCCAGGCGAAGTTCCATCTACGGCTGTGCGTGTCTGCCTCCCGACCACTTCCCAACAAGGGTCGGCCCAAGGATCCACTTCCGGATTTCAACAGTTTCAACAAAAAATGTCAGAATGAGTGGGGCAGTCATAAACATTGTTTAAGAGGAATCCTTTTCCTATTATTTTGAAACACCATTATTTATTCTTGATTTTCTTCAACCACCTCTCCTGATAGTCACCCTGGTTTCTTTTCTTTTTTTCAAGTTTTTCCTTTTAAAAATGTATTTATTTTGTTTTATAAATAGTAAATCCCCAAATTATTTCACTTTTTAGCTTCAGTATTTCCCTTTCAACTGATGATGTTCTAGGTAACCAGTGAGATTTCTTCTGTCATTTCTACAAAGTTGGCTTTTGTGTAATAAAATATTCAACTTTTCCTCATATATTTTTCATAATTTACATCAAAAGTTGCAGTGTTATGATAATTATTTCATAAGTGCTCTCTTAAATTATATTTGGTATATTAAGTGATTGATTATTATCACATGCAAAGTTACATTCTTGCTTGTAGATTCCAATATCATTTGATTTAAAATAGTTATGATTTAAAGATTTGTAATATATAATACCTTTAACATCCCTAATGTCTGTTGCCTGTTAACTTTGAGAGACTATAGTTAGAAATTATCTATTTCTGGTTTTGTGCTTCCTTTTTTATTTTATGCTTTTGTAGGGTCTAATCATGGAGGACTACAGAAGACGTGAAAAACTATATTCCTTCTACTGGGTCATATATTAGCTTTAGTCCAGTATTTTATGTATCACCATTTATTTTCCTATTGAATAATTCCCACATTACCAGATTAAATCCTTATGACTAAAATAAGTATTCTATTTTTTTTCTATTTCTAATTTGATCTTTTCTGGATATACTATAATTATACATTTTCCTTACCAACTGGTGATAAATATTCCAGTATGTTTTTTTAATCTCAGTTTCACTTAATTAATTTCTAAACTGCCAGTACATATGCATTAGCATTTTATTACTTTCTCTTGCATTGTAAGTGAAATCCCTTTGTTAGAAGTTTTGCTATAGTTTGAAACAATAAAATTGAGTGATAGTCATTTTTTTCAACAAGTAAAAACATGGTCTAATTCAGTCTAGAAATGTATATGGATTTCTATATCTTAAATCCCTTTTCAGCTATTCTGTATTACATTTTTTTGATACCACATGATAAAATCTCTCTGTTTTGCTTTCATTTTTTTAAAGTGGCAGTTTCCTCCTGCTCTTTTAGGCTTCCAGCTCAGTTGGAATCAGGGCAGGGATCTAGTGCTATGAATCTTCATTCACAAGTACTTGTGGATATTTTCCCTCAATTTTAGAATCCCCCTCCTCGATTTGCTGTCATTCAGACATATCAGTGATGGCCCTTGGATGGGAACCTTGCACCAGTGCATCATCTGGAAACCTGCAAGCATGGTATTTGCTGTGGCTCCTTTTCCTCCAGGGACTTCATATATGCTGACTCTTGCATCTCAAGCCCTTACAGTCTGAGAAGCAGAAGACCTGAGCCAGGAATCAAACTCATATCCCTTTGCACTGCTACTGAGCTAAAGGTTTCACCTCCAACTATTGAGGCCAAATTATTTGAAAATTCATGTTTATGAGTGCCCCACTCATGCTTCCCTAATTAAAAGGGACGTGCATTCATCGAAAATGAAATGGGATATTTTAACACAATTTCACGTTTTATTTCATTCCATTTTTAAAACAATATGAACAAAAAATGAACAAAATGTAGTTTGTTTTCATTTGCACTGTTTTTCAACAATAAGAAAATAAGGGCACCATTGTCTGAAATAAAAAAAATATTCTGTCCTGATCCCCCTCTTTGTTGTTTGAAATTTTCTTCATGGAGCAGAAGCGATCCTTGGTCACTCTTGCCCCACTGGTGAGTCAACTACAATGGTGCCAGAAGATTAAGGGCTGGATTTTCTTTCTTCGCACCAGTTTGTGAACCCCGGCGCTAATGAGGGGCGAAGCAGGGGTGGGGGCCTGCGAAAGCCGGCAGCGATCACACCACCGCGGTGCTATCACTGCCGGCTTTTGCACCCAATAGTGCCATCGTAAAAGGTGGTGCTATTGGGCGCGCTACTGGCGGCGATATGTGGCCTTACCTTTTCGCCATCAGCGAAGTTTCCACGGCATCCGCCCTGATGCCACCCCGACTTCTCCTCTTCCGGTGCTGTCACTGCTCTGATCTAGATATCGCACATGAAAAGGAACTTTTTGCATGCGATAGGATTAGAAAATAACCCCCCAAGGTTGGTGACATTGTTCATTTTTTCCATACAAGAAAATGGCACTGGTCATTCCAACCTATCTGCTGGCAGGATAATTTTCAAAACACATGCAAATATGGCTGCGTGGAGATTAACAATTGTATTTTATAACTTGTGCGTATCAGTATGCACAGATTATAAAATACACATATGTCTATCTCCCAGCATATGCGCGAAAACCTGCAATGCGTTGAAAGTGTGTACCTTTCCTATTTTATAAATATACGTGCATATATATTATGTGCAAAAAAATAACATGCTTGCATAAAACCCTGATTTTTATGCAGAAATCTGTATATTTTAAAACTTGTGGCTTTAATTGAAATTATCAGTTTGCCGATACATTCACCAGTTCATCCAGTCCTCCAGGTCATTGGAACCCTTCAAGTTTTTCACTCTGAACTCTCCCCATTTCCCCCAGACTTCCCACCCATTAAGAACAGACAACAGATGAGTCTGATATCAGTTGGGCTAGATAATTAGCAAGTATAATAATGTACAAATAAACTGCCTAATGTATCCATGTAAGTCTCTTATAAAATAGCAACTTATGCACATTCATCTTGGCCCTGGAAAGCCCCTAGATCACCCCCTTTTTTGTACAGGTAAATGTATGCATGAAACCAAAAATATGCACATAATTTTGATGTTTATAAAATAACATGTACAAGAGAACATGCTACTTAGATATGTATATGCAAATTTTACATATGCAATTCCTTTGAAAATGCACCCTGTATTTTCCAAATGGAAACTGACAAATTACATGCAAAGATCAGTCCAAAACTACTGAAAAATTACATGCAAATAATTTTCCAGGAGCAACAAATATAAATGCCTGTGCAAACAATTGCTTAGATTATTTGTGCAACCCCCATGGGTAAAATTACCCACAGAGTTTGCATCAACACAGGCAGTTTAGACTATTATTCTCATAATGTATGCATGAATAGAACAGGGCCAATTTTCAGCAGAGTGCCCAACTTGCATCTTGCCAAGTATGTTTTAACTGGCTAGATCTAGGGAAATGTTTAGTCACAACCAAGCCATATAGGTTATGACTGAAAAATATCCTAAATTAATTTAGCTATCTATAAAATATCCAGTTAGATTTAAGCTGGGTGCCTTATTCAAAGCCTACTTGGGTCCTAGAGCTGTGATCTCCACCCTATCTCCCCCTCCCACCCAGCTCCAGTTCTTTTTTGTAACCCCATGGGCTCGGAATAGAGCTCCCCAGCAGACATGGTTAGTCAGACCTTCCGCTTGGACCCGCAGTCCACCCCACCCCACCCTCTTTCTCCACCCTCTTTCTCCATCCTTCCAATCCCCATCACAACCCTTAATATAACACAAAGTCTTCAAATCTATCTTCCAACCCCTTTCAACCCAAATACTAAAGTGCAACCAAAACCCACCCCTCCAGAATCTGTACTTACAATTCAGGAGGGTCTCCATCTTCAGCACTGAGCAGCAGTGCCGAGCGGAGGGCTTTCACAAACCTTCTTCCAATGAAAACACAGATTCCCTGGAATATTAAGTACAGATTCTGCAAAAGTGATGGGAGGGCACCAGGGGACTTTGGTGTTTAGATTGGGAGGTCAGGAGGGGATGTTACATCAGGGATTGGGAGGGGGATTTGAGGACTTTGAATTATATCAGGGATCTGCTGTGTAGTTCCTAGTGACCCAGACTGGCCACTCTCTGCAACAGGATGCTGGGCTTGATGGACTTTTGATCTGACACATGGCAAATCTTAAAATCGTGTTTTTATCAGGTGGATCATGGACTTTGATGTTGCATTGGGAGATTGAGAGGGTGACTGAGCCCTGCAAGTGGGCCAATCTGCACAGGGAGGTTAGGAGGGAAGTTCAGGGATAACTTCTGCCTGATCCGGCTGCTGGGGTCAGAAGTGGGTGATCACTGGTCCAGGAGTGCAGGCATAGCTGGCTGGATTTCAACCAGCTAGCCCTGCATTCAGAGCTCATGGGCTAGCATTAAAAATTATTGCTAGCCAGCTTTCCTCCACCTACCTGATCCCATCCCTGGGACAACAAAGAATTTAAGCAGTTAAATGTAGTTGCTTACCTCCAGTAAATTTGAAAAGGTTTGAATCTAGCTGCCTTCTTCCATAGTTAGACAGCTAGATGATTTTGAAAATTTACCCTTGCATATTTTCTATGTTATTTGCTATAGACATAAAATCCATACCAATAACAGTCCTGGAAAGGGCAGAATTTGCACAACATAACTAATTCCTATAGCTATAATTCATTTTCACTTAATGGTATTTAAATATGAGTTTGACAACATTTCGTCTAGCACAAGCACCTCCCTCTCCCAGTCTTTCTCTTCTTGTTTTACATACTGGAGTCAGCCAGTCTTCCACTTGTCTGACTCCGGAACAGATTTTAATTGATATACTGCAAATGTGATAATCCTAAAAATCAGAGATGGAATATTTGATATTGTCTTCCTCTTACTCTCACATGAAATTTTTTTCCTTGTGTGCCTTTTTTTTGGTAACCTAATTTCTCTCCTGTTGCTCATTTTATGGAATCTGCCTGAAGGAGAGAAGGCCTGCTGCCAGTGCAGACCTTCAGTTGTTGGGGACAAGTAGCATTTTAGTGCCAGCAGTTGGCTGACATTTATCAAAGTGCTTTCATGAGAATCAGCAAAATAATATGCCTGACTCTTTTCCTTTATTTGTAGCATTACATGATATTATGCTGAATAACTGAATCTGTTACCAGTGTGTGAGGGTTAGTGCGCTCTAGAAAATGAGAAAATGTAGGTAACTTCACTTTTAGATGTAGTGACAGGTAACATGAAAACATTATAAAACAGAAAAAAGTGGCAAGATGTTTATTAGAAACACTGTGTAACCATTAGAATATATTTTTCTTTAACTCATCTTCACACAACATACTTGAAGATAACTTGACAGTCCTATAGTTGCAAAATAAGAATCCCTGTGCATTCCAATGATTTAAAAAAAAAAACATACAAAAAAACCCCACATTTATTGTTGCACCAACATTTAGCCAGCAGCATGCTCTTTAGTTATGCTTCTGAAGCTCCCACCTGAATGCTGGTACAGCAATAAAGAGATGTATTAAAATAATTTTGGACATACCATTATTTGTTGAATTGGAATTCTCTTTCTGATGGTTGCAGGAATTATTCCTTTCTGCGTCAAAGTTTAACACTGCTTGTGTCTTTTTTTTTTTTTTTTTAGAGTCCTGTGGTTGTTCAGTCTACTAAATATCATGATCAATATGCAGAATTAAAAATGCTCAGCCATATAATAACTTGCTGAAATAATCACAGATATATATCTGCATTGATCTGAGTATATTCTATTTATATGAAATCTATATCCCTATGTTTACATCGGTTTCAATAGTTGAGCAAAATTTTACTAGATGTTGCATGCATGCAGGTGTTGAAGGGTTTAGTCTGAGTACTCCTGCTGCAAAAGCTACAGCAGTGTGATCTAAGACCATAGAGTGTGGGTTGCTAAGCAACCAAAGTTCAGTAGAGAGCTTGGTAGTTGGGAGATGTTCTTCTGACAGGGGGAATTTAACAGTTTTCTAAAGTGTGGGAAGGACGAAAGATTTGTGCACAAAATAGTACAGAATGTCACCTGAGGCATCCTCTGACCTAAAAGATATCTCAAGAAAATATCTCTTAGGGCAGTGTCTCCAAATGAGTACATTTTGAACATACAATGACAGGAATCAGCCTCCCTTGTAAGCCATGGTATGTTGGAGATGATCTCAATCTCTCAGAATTACTGCCAGTGCTCTTCTTAATATTCCAAAGAGAGCCTTCTTCTGGAGTTCATAGAATATAATATGCGTAGGCAATATATCAAGGTGCACTGGGAAACTTTTTTTTATCAGGCCGGTGGCATCCAATACAATTGGAACTTTGGCTGTGTCTTTCTGCCACATTTCCTTGAACTCTGATTGAATTACTTGGTACTTCAGGTTCTTTTCTATCTCCATATATTCTACAGGATGTTCATTTGGTACTGAGACTTCATTAGCAATACTGTTCTTGTATTTTTCTCCTTTACTAAAATGTCTGGTTTTCTTGAATCAAGCTTTTTATTGGTTGAAAGGGGAATCCTATATTAATTAAAGGAGGAGTCAATTTGGTAAGAAACCCAGTCATAAAAAGGTGACTAGAACCCATCTCACAGAGTTATGAAACATAATTATTGATTCATGTTCATAGCTGACATATTCTGTTTCTCCTCTGAGAAAACCAGTCTAGCTAGTTTCTTAAAGGTGTGAAGCAAATGTAATATAATTGTGTTCAGCTGACAAGTGTGGGTTTCTCTGTTGGGATTTTCTTCAAAGCAACCCAGATAGATGTCAACCCTTGTCAGATGTCTTGTAATTTCTCTAAATTTATCAATAGGATAAATCTTTGAGAGTACTTTTGTGAGAAATGGGACAAACCATATTCTATAACCTTTATTGTATTGAAGAATGTGAAAAAAAAACAACCTCATACATACACTCTGTGAAGGTTTTGATCAAAATGTATGATTTACACTCACAAAAAAGAATGGTGATCTTTAATGGAAGGGAATAGTGAAGAAAATAGGCATCAGAAACCCATGAACAAAATGTATTTATACTATCTTAAATGCTCTTTTCAATGGAGAACAGTTTAAGTAAAGAACCCTGGATAGCTCTAATCAAAAAGGGATTGTTCTATATTGGATGTCTAAAATGGAATGAAATACAGAAATAGTGAAAATATTTGTGGAAGATTGCTTGTGTTTTGGACTGTTCTACTTTGTTTGTTGTGTGAGGAAACTGCTGAGAAACCTCAAGCTGGAAGGTACATATAGTGAGAGAGAAAAAGTTAAATTCTGAGATTGTTTTTATTTTGTCAATCTTGAGGCAGGAAAATGCTGAAGATTGCATTTTTTTCTATTTGGCTAACAGTCACTTGAAACATAATGAAACATCCAAAAAGAGGGTCTGAGCAACTCTTAGGTTTACATGCAAGACAGTGAACATACAGTGTGATACTAGGCAAGTTTTATTTATTTATAGAATTAATATTCCACTATCTCTCATTAAAACTATCCAATGCAGAGTACATTAGAACATATAATAATAATAATGTTTTAGTAAGGAAAGCCTGATAAGAAAGGCACAGGGAAATCAAATGCCCAGAAGTATGAGTATCATTCCAGAAGGGGATGATAGATACCAACTGGGATCAACTGTGAGAGCAGGACTACTAGAATCTGTAATGCAAGCATTGTAACTTCCCTTATGTGTAGCCTGTAGGGAATGTAGAGTTTCTGGGACATAGATGGCTGATAGGAGTGTCCATTTAATTACATTTAGATTTTACCCATGCCCTTTCACAAGTTGTTACATTCAGGAACAATAGATATTTCCCTGTCCCAAGAGGGCTTATAATCTAAGGGGGTCATTTATTTAGTTGTATTAGGCATTTTATCACATGATAAACACCTTAACGCAGCGATAATGTGCAGTATTTTAAAAGTCATGCATAATTTCACTGCCAATATCGCATGTACGGTAATAAGCTGTTTTGCATGCAAATAGTTTACGAAAGCATGCAAAGCAGCTCATTTTTAGGCAATTGAATGCTAATAAAATAACACAGCTTGCCTGAAAAATCACATCTCATTATTTTCATTAAAGTTAGCTACAACTCAGGAAGCATTGGGACAGTAATACATTATAGGGGCATAAGTATAAACCTAGCCCTAGCTAGCTGGTTTCATTCTAACCTGGATATCACTCCCCACTAGTCCACCAGGGAGTTAAAGGTACAACCAGGGGGTAGGTAGAGGGCAAGAGGGGGAAATTGGCAGGCCTGGGGAGGCTAGGAGTTAAGGAAAAGGGGTGGGGTTTGGGAGAGGGAGGGACTTGTGTCATTACTATGGGTCTGCTTCTAGGGATGGTAGGAGGAGTGGGGCAGTGGGTTTTCACAACACCCCCATGGTTGCTACACACTTTCGAACTCCAGGCTGATTAGGTTCTTTAGTAAGATGGCAGCCTTGGGTGGTAAGGCCATCACTGTGCAGAATTTATGGAGGTTACTAATCCATGGTATTTTTCCCCATTGTATATTTTTGCTGGGTTTACAAAACTGCAGTATTCGGTAGAGCAGCTTAGTAAATCCTGTAGTATCCCCCCCCCCCCCTGCAGCTTAATAAATGATCCCTAAGATTGTACCTAATGCAATGGAGGATGAAGTGACTTGCCCAATGTCACAAGAAGCATCGGCAATATTTGAACTTGGTTTTCCTGTTCTCAGCCTGCTTCTCTAACCACTAGGCTACTCCTCTACTCTATTTGCTTAAAATGAAGAATTAATTGAAACTAAATCAGGCATATTCATTTGGTCATGGAAAATGATAATGAATGACCAGTGTCCCAAAAATTAAAAAATTTCATTTGCATTCATTTTTATTTACCATCATTATCTAAGGGACAAGCAAAATTGCAGTGGTTTTTTTTTTCTTCTTAAAGCAATTAGCAGTTCTTAGCTACTAGTGATGTAACACTTGACCCTAGACTGACCAGAATAGGTACAGGAGAGGAGAGAGAACAAACCAGGAAGCATGACCAATCCAGGTCAAGCAGTTTTTTAACCAGCCTATTCTAGCAGGGATCTGCATGGATGACAGTGACTTTTTTTTTCAGACTGAAAGTCAGAGCAGGCAGGCACACCATTTTCAGCTCTCGTCTCTGGGTGGGAAGAGAGAGGGTGATTGGATTTTACATTATAAATGTGAAAAACTGAAACAGAAGTTATTTTTCTCACACTTATTTTAATTTAATAGGTGCCAGGTGGAAACTGAAGGTTTTCTGATAGAACTTTGGTCATTTTGCTGAACATTAGGGATGTGCAGAGCAAAATTTTATGTTCATATGGACATAAAAAAAATCCAATGAGTTGGGTATATGTACATATGTGCAAAAAAAAAATTTAAACCCCCTCACCCTCCTTAATCCCCCCCCCAGACTTACCACAACTCCCTGGTGATCGAGCGAGGAGTGAGGACGTCATTTCTGCAATCCTTGGCGAGAAGCATGTGACGTCGGTGGCACGTCGAGTGACGCGGCATCACGTGATTCCCGGCTCGTTCGCGCCGGACGGCTCGTTCGGCCCAAAAAGAACTTTTGGCCAGCTTGGGGGGGCCTCCTGACCCCCTCAAGCTGGCCAAAAGTTCTTTTTGGGCCGAACGAGCCGTCCGGCGCGAACTTGCCGGGAATCACGTGACGTCGCGTCTGAGTGACGCGGCGCCACGTGATTCCCGGCGAGTTCGCGCCGGACGGCTCGTTCGGCCCAAAAAGAACTTTTGGCCAGCTTGAGGGGGTCAGGAGGCCCCCCCAAGCTGGCCAAAAGTTCTTTTTGGGCCGAACGAGCCGTCCGGCGCGAACTCGCCGGGAATCACGTGACGCCGGCGTCACTCGACGTGCCGCCGACGTCACATGCTGCTCGCCAAGGATTGCAGAAATGGCGTCCTCACTCCTCGCTCCATCACCAGGGAGTTGTGGTAAGTCGGGGGGGGGGATTAAGGAGGGTGAGGGGGTTTATATTTTTATTTTGGCTCAACAATCGCGATTTCCCACATATCGAACATATCTATGTTCGATATGTGGGAAATCCGATCGTTTATGTCGAATCAATTTTTTAAGTAAAAAAAAAATATGAGTTGCGTTTTACTAATGCGGTCAATCCGAATGCACACCCCTACTGAACATCTCTTTGATCAATAGTTTTCCTTTTCCTGACTTTATATATATATATATGGGCAATTTTCACAGTTACTTAGTGATAAAGTACAAGGATCATTTTGTACCCTTTTCCTTTACTCATAAAAGTACAGTGATGAGTCAAATCCAGACCTGAACTGTGTGGTTAGAAAGGCATTTCTTTATCCATATCTATAATCTATTTATAACTAAATTAATATATATAGAGAGAGAGACACAGACAGACAGACAGAGGACTGAAGATAAGATAACCAGTGCCAGCACAAACTTATCAGCTGATCTTTGCTGTTCAAGGCATTCTCCCCTCCTTTTTGGGGCTTTACCAAATGTATTTATATTTTTAGATCTTTTATTTAAAGTAGGCATACATAGAAGGCACCCAAAGCAAAAGTTACACAGCATATAAAGAGATGAATATAGAGAACTCCATAATACCATATAAATCTTCATAGTATCACATCATAATTTTAGCAATAACACAAAGACAACCATTTACACTTCATTAACCACATACGAGCCGATACAGTAAAAGTCGCGGGAGAGCGGGCAAACGCCCGCTCTCCTGTGCATGCGATGAAATGGGGAAGTACCTGGAGGAAGAACTAAAAGGTTGGGAGAACGAGAAAGATGTGGATCAACAGTGGACCAATCTAAAAGAAGCAATCTTCAAGGCAACTAATCTATATTTCAGAAAAGTAAAGAAAAGCAAAAGGAAAATGAAACCTATCTGGTTCTCAAAGGAGGTGGCTGAAAAATAAAAGCTAAAAGAACAGCAGTCAAGAAATATAAAGTATCCCAAAGGGAGGAGCACAATGAAGAATATATGGTTCAACTGAGAGAGACGAAGAAAGCAATCAAGACGGCAAAAAGTCAAACGGAAGAAAGGATTGCCAAAGAGATAAAGAGAGGTAACAAAACATTTTTCAGATACATCAGATAAAGGAGAAATGTTGAAAGTGGTATAGTGAAATTGAAAGGTGAAATGGATCAATGTGTAAAGAGAGAAGAAGAAATGGCAGAAATATTAAACAACTAAAGAGGACCCAGGAGAAGAACCGTCGCAAGTTAGCAAGTTAGCAAGAAACTGGAGGGGATTGGAGTAGATGTAACTCCGTTTACAGTGGAGAATGTGTGGGAAGAGCTGGGGAAACTGAAAGTGGACAAAGCCATGGGACACGATGAGGTTCATCCCTGTATACTGAGGGAGCTCAGAGATGTGCTGGCGGGACTGCTGTGTGATCTGTTCAAAAGATCCCTAGAAACAGGAGTGGTGCCGAGTGATTGGAGAAGAGCGGTGGTGGTGCCGCTTCACAAGAGTGGGAGCAGAGAGGAGGCTGGTAACTATAGGCCAGTTAGCCTCACCTCGGTGGTGGGAAAAGTGATGGAGTCACTGCTGAAAGAGAGAATAGTGAACTATCTACAGCCGGGAGAATTGCTGGACCAGAGGCAGTATGGATTCACCAGGGGAAGATCCTGTCAGACAAATCTGATTTACTTTTTCGACTGGGTGACTAGGGAGTTGGATCAAAGAAGAGCACTCAACGTCATCTACTTGGATTTCAGCAAGGCTTTTGATATGGTCCCGCACAGGAGGCTGGTGAATAAAATGAGAAGCTTAGGAGTGAGTGCCGAGGTGGTGGCCTGGATTGCAAACTGGTTGACGGACAGAAGACAATGTGTGATGATAAATGGAACTTACTCTGTAGAGAGAGCAGTGTTAAGCGGAGTGCCACAAGGATCAGTGTTGGGACCGGTCCTGTTCAATATCTATGTGAGCGACATAGCGAACGGGACAGAAGATAAGGTTTGTCTGTTTGCGGATGACACTAAGATCTGCAAGAGAGTGGACACGCCGGAAGGAGTGGAGAGAATGAGACAGGATTTAAAGAAGCTGGAAGAGTGGTCGAACATATGGCAGCTGAAATTCAATGCCAAGAAGTGCAGAGTCATGCATATGGGGTGTGTAAATCCTGAAGAACTATATTCGATGGGGGGCTGAAGGGCTGATGTGCACGGAGCAGGAGAGAGACCTTGGGGTGATAGTGTCTAACGATCTGAAGTTGGCGAAACAATGTGACAAGGCGATAGCTAAAGCTATTTTTGTTAAAAATTAGTATATTTATTTTATGAGTAGGGACTATAACAATTTACTGTATTTTTATTCTTTCTATGTCTTATCTATATTTTTAAATTTGATGTTTTTATTTTATTTTATTTCTATTTTCATTTTTTTATTTTTTCCTGGTTAATTGGCTCTATATAATCGAAATATGTAAACCGTCTTGATCAAACTAGTTTGAAAAGACGGTATAGAAATATTTTTAAATAAATAAATAAATAAATGCTGGGCTGCATAGAGAGAGGAATATCAAGTAAGAAAAGGGAAGTGATGATCCCCTTGTATAGGTCCTTGGTGAGGCCTCACCTGGAGTATTGCGCTCAGTTCTGGAGACCGTATCTCCGAAGAGACAGAGACAGGATGGAGGCGGTCCAGAGAAGGGTGACCAAAAAGGTGGATGGTCTTCATCAAATAAGTTATGAGGAGAGATTGAAGAATCTAAATATGTACACCCTGGAGGAAAGGAGGAGCAGAGGTGACATGATACAGACTTTCAGATACTTGAAAGGTTTTAATGATCCAAAGATAACGACAAACCTTTTCCGTTGGAAAAAAATCAGCAGAACCAGGGGTCATGATTTAAAATTCCAGGGAGGAAGACTCAGAACTAATGTCAGGAAGTATTTCTTCATGGAGAGGGTGGTGGATTCCTAGAATGACCTTCCGGAAGAAGTGGTGAAGACCAAAACTGTAAAGGACTTCAGAGGGACATGGGATAAACACTGTGGATCCATAAAGTCTAGAGGATGTGAATGAAGAGTGGGTGGCTCATGGGAACGTTGGCTACTACCTGGTGATAATACCCTTATTCAATAAACATACACATGGTTAATACGACTCCAACATTGCTCTAAGCTTCAGCGGCAATGCGGAAATGTGGAAAAAAGGATTTGCATTCACAAAAAAGCGGGGAGTAGCTTGCTTGTTACGATGGTTACTACCCCAAACCAAATAAGCCTGATACTTAACTTTCAATGCATATCCAGCATAGCTCTCTGCTTCAATAGCAGGGGAGAAAGTCTGACACTTCACGCATATCAAGCATAGCTCTCTGCTTCAACAGCAGGGGAGAAAGTTTGACACTTCACGCATATCCAGCATAGCCCTCTGCTTCAACGGCAGGGGAGCAAGACTGATACTTCACTTTCAATGCAAAGCCAGCACAGCTCTCTGCTTCAATGGCAGGGGAGAAAGTTTGACATTTAACGCATAGCCAGCATAGCTCTCTGCTTCAATGGCAGGGGAGCAAGACTGATACTTCACTTTCATTGCATAGCCAGCATGGCTCTCTGCTTCAATGGCAGGGGGGGATGAAGAAAGGTAGATCTATATTCAGGCAACAACCAACAAGGACTGAATTACATAGTCTGGATAAACAGATAAGCATGGGTGTAGCTTGCTTATTGCCTGGTTAATACCCCTAACTAATTAAGCTATTTCACTTAGATGCAGTTCCTACACTGCTCTCTACATTAATGGTGGGGGTGGAAGGGAAATAGAATAAAAAAGGTTACTAAGAGCCAAGAGAAACATAAGTATGTGAGAGAAAAAAAAAGTGCGAAAGCTTGCTGGGCAGACTGGATGGGTCGTTTGGTATTCTTCTGCCGTCATTTCTATGTTTCTATGTTTCTATATTTAAATTTGGGCCCGTGGCAAAAAGAGGCGCTAGGGACACTAGCGCGTCCCTAGCGCCTCTTTTTGGACAGGAGCGGCAGCTCTCAGCGGGTTTGACAGCCGACGCTCAATTTTTCCGGCGTCTGTTCTCGAGCCCGCTGATAGCCACGGGTTCGGAAACCGGACGCCAGCAAAATTGAGCATATGGTTTTCAAGCCGCAGGCCCATTTCAAAATTTTTTTTTTTTAAATTTTTTTTTAACTTTGGGGGCCTCCAACTTAATATCGCCATGATATTAAGTTGGAGGGTGCACAGAAAAGCAGTTTTTACTGCTTTTCTGTGCACTTCCCCGGCGCCAGCAGAAATTAACACCTACCTTTCGGTAGGCACTAATTTCTTAAAGTAAAATGTGCGGCTTGGCTGCACATTTTACTTACTGCATCGCGCGGAAATACCTAATAGGGCCATCAACATGCATTTGTATGTTGCGGGTGCTATTAGGTTCGGGGGCATTGGACGCGCGTTTTTGATTACCCCTTACTGAATAAGGGGTAAAGCTAGCGCGTCGAAAACGCGCGTCGAAAATTTTTTCGATGCACTATTACCCCTTACTGAATAAGAGGTAAAGCTAGCGCGTCGAAAACGCGCGTCCAAAGCGTTTTCAATGCACTATTACCCCTTACTGAATAAGGGGTAAAGCTAGCGCGTTGAATACGCGCATCCAATCACGTGTTAACAGTGCGCTCCACCGGAGAGGGTGCACTGTACTGTATCGGCCTGATAGTAATTCAAGAAGTCCACAAAGTAATTCAAGAAGTCCACCACACAGAATACGGCATATCTGCATATCTACCAGTTTGGCATGCAGTAAGGATGACAATACATAATAAAAACATTCCCAGGCTTTCAAACAGTCCTTAGCCACCTTTCTCCCAGTATGCACTACATCTAATCTTTCCAATAACATTCAGTCAAACATCAGCTGAAACCAATTTAGGACAGGAGATGGTAGTTTATTAAACCACCATTTCAAATCACAAGACTTTGTAATCAGATTTGAAATCTGGGCAAACTTTTTATAAACTTTGGATGTACCCAACACCCAGGACATTGACTCCAATATTAACCTAGTACCACAAAAGGAGGCTTAATATTGAGAACCTGTTCAACATCTCAGAATCCCCACTTATTACATAGAACTAAATTGTGAATTAACCTACCCAGTTCTACCTGGCACTTAATATAGTTATCAGATTGTACTATACCTATCCTGTATGCCTTAACACTATTAGAGATGTGAATCGGAACCGGAATCGGTTCGGATTCCGGTTCCGATTCACATCGTGGGGTTTTTTTCATCCGGCCCGATCGCGGTTTTGTTTATCGGCTGCGCCCGAGCCGATAAACAAAAAACCCACCCGACCCTTTAAAACTAATCCCTTAGCTTCCCCCACCCTCCTGACCCCCCAAAAACATTTTACAGGTAACTGGTGGTCCAGTGGGGGTCCCGGGAATGATCTCCCGCTCTCGGGCCGTCGGCTGCCACTAATAAAAATGGCGCCTATGGCCTTTGCCCTTACCATGTGACAGGGTATCCGTGCCATTGGCCGGCCCCTGTCACATAGAGGGAGCACTGGATGGCCGGCGCCATCTTTAAAAATGGTGCCGGGCCATCCAGTGCTCCTACCAAGTGACAGGGGCCAGCCAATGGCACGGATACCCTGTCACATGGTAAGGGCAAAGGGCCATCGGTGCATTTTTGATTAGTGGCAGCCAATGTCCCGGGAAAAGGAGATCACTCCCAGGACCCCCACTGGACCACCAGGTACCTGTAAAAGTTTTTTGGGGGGGTCGGGAAGGTGGGGAAAGCTAAGGGATTAGTTTTAAAGGGTCGGAGTGGGTTTAGGGGTTATTTTTGTGTGCCGTTTTTCCCGCCTTCCCCCAAAACGATAAGAGAACCCCCACGAACAATATCGTGGGGTTTTCCTATCGTTTTGGGGGAACCCCCGATTTCTGACGATTTTGAAAATATCGTACGATATTTTCAATCGTCCGAAGCCCGATTCACATCCCTAACCACTATATACATATGAGTGGTATGAAATTTGCACTTTCTAGAGCTTAATTTCTATAGAAACTTTAACAAGATCCTCCAAAATATTTCTTCATTTTCTCATTTATAATATTAGAAGGTAACTTGTGATTCTAAACATTTCTCACTTTATTCATCACTTTAGGTTTGTATTTAAGCAATCTCATTTTGTACCAAGAGGACAATGTATTACTAAATTAACCTACCAAATTTATTTCTTCCTTCAGCAAAACAGGTCTCAAAAAATGTGATATGCTTGTTTCAAAAAAAGAAGTAGTACCTGTATGGATAGCAATATAATGGAAGTTGCTAGAAGGTACGAGAATGTGAAGAAAATACCGGAATGTGAAAACGAAACTTAAAAACAGACAAAGGAATGGATCCAACTTCTGCGCATGCCACAAACTACACGAGGAACAGTGTTAAAACCCCTAGTAACAAGGCAGGTACAACCAACTTGTAAATAGGCATAAAAATGCTTGCTAGTTCAATCAAATTGACCCTTCAACTGTTCAAAAGTATGGCCTCAAGTTTCCAATCATTAAACATCAAATTCTCAATTCCAGAAGAGAAATCCAAATTTCCAACCAAAGAAAGAAATTCAGAAATCAAATAAGCTACATTCCATCATTAATACATATGTCTCCAGGCCTGGCTATGCCTCTGATTATCAGCTTACAAATGGTACTTAGCTCTAAGATCGATTCAAACCTTTTAGAAGTTGATTGCTTCACTTTGGTAACAAGGCTAGAAAATTTTGGGCTACACTCATAAAGTACATCAGGGCTAGACAAAATTGCAATTGGCAGTCCGCAGGCTCCTCCTGTGAACTATTGCAGTTACCCACTAGGCCAGGCTCCATCAGCCGTGCTCTGATGCTGTCAAGCTTCTCCTTTCCCTAGCATGTCAGGACAGCATGGCTCAATGTGGCAGGATGCTGCTGATACTCATCACAACAAGGATGACTGACACTCCTCAGGGCTTTCCAAAGGTGCGCATACACTTAATACCCCCTCTTTTAAAGTGCCCATGGCATGAAAAGGCTAGATGCGCCCTATGATGACCTCCTTCTGAAAGGCCTATAAAAGGCCTTCTGGAATACCCCCTTCCTTGCTTCAACAACAGGTCTCCTACAGTCCTTCTAAGCTGCCTTAGCATTCCCTACCTGCATTCTCTAGTTCCCGTGTCCTTTCTTCAGTTCATGGTCCTTATTCCTGTCTTCAAGTCCAGCATCTTTGTTCTTCAGTTCTTGTTGTCCTCATCTCATTCGTCAGTTCTCATAGTCAGTCTTCAGTTCTTCAGTGTGCCTTGCCACCTGTGTTGCTCCTCGTCTTCCTGCCCTCTCTCTCCATCCCACCTTTCCCTTGGACTGATAACCAGTAGAGATGTGAATCGTGTGATCGATCATCTTAACGATCGATTTCGGCTGGGAGGGGGAGGGAATCGGATCACCGCAGTTTGGGTTTTTTAAATATCGTGTAAATCATGTAAATCGAAAACCGGCACACTAAAACATCCCTAAAACCCACCCCGACCCTTTAAAATAAATCCCCCACCCTCCCGAACCCCCCCAAAATGCCTTAAATTACCTGGGGTCCAGTGGGGGGGAGGGGAAGGGGGAGGGCGGGAAAACCGGCACACTAAAACAACCCTAAAACCCACCCCGACCCTTTAAAATAAATCCCCCACCCTCCCGAACCCCCCCAAAATGCCTTAAATTACCTGGGGTCCAGAGGAAGGGTCCCGGTGTGATCTTTTACTCTCGGACCTCCGTGCGTTGTAGAAATGGCGCCGGCGCTACCTTTGACCTGTCATATGACAGGTCAAAGGTAGCGCCGGTGCCATTTTGTTTTTTTGTCCCCCGACGTCAGGAGCGTAGGAGATCGCTCCCGGACCCCCGCTGGACCCCCAGGGACGTTTGGCCAGCTTGGGGGGGCCTCCTGACCCCCACAAGACTTGCCAAAAGTCCAGCGGGGGTCCGGGAGCGATCTCCTACCGCGAATCGTTTTTCCGTACGGAAAAATGATTCGCGGTAGGAGATCGCTCCCGGACCCCCGCTGGACTTTTGGCAAGTCTTGTGGGGGTCAGGAGGCCCCCCCAAGCTGGCCAAACGTCCCTGGGGGTCCAGCGGGGGTCCGGGAGCGATCTCCTACGCTCCTGACGTCGGGGGACAAAAAAACAAAATGGCGCCGGCGCTATCTTTGACCTGTCATATGACAGGTCAAAGGTAGCGCCGGCGCCATTTCTACAACGCACGGAGGTCCGAGAGTAAAAGATCACACCGGGACCCTTCCTCTGGACCCCAGGTAATTTAAGGCATTTTGGGGGGGTTCGGGAGGGTGGGGGATTTATTTTAAAGGGTCGGGGTGGGTTTTAGGGTTGTTTTAGTGTGCCGGTTTTCCCGCCCTCCCCCTTCCCCTCCCCCCCACTGGACCCCAGGTAATTTAAGGCATTTTGGGGGGGTTCGGGAGGGTGGGGGATTTATTTTAAAGGGTCGGGGTGGGTTTTAGGGTTGTTTTAGTGTGCCGGTTTTCCCGCCCTCCCCCTTCCCCTACCCCTTCCCCCGATTTACGATTTTTTAACGATAAATCGGGGGAATTGTTAATGTATCGCAGCTCTAACGATTTTTGACGATTTAAAATATATCGGACGATATTTTAAATCGTCAAAAATCGATTCACATCCCTAATAACCAGTATTGACCTGGACTGACTTCTAGATTTCCCTGAACGCTGCCTGCCATTGACCATTGACTGACCACTTGACCATTTTGAATACCGCCTGTCTCTCACCTCTGCTTGCTTTCTGAGCATCCATGAAAGCCACCTGCCATTGACCAGAGCCTGCCTCTGATTTTGCTTGTATATCCCAGCCTCTTCGACGGATCTTTTGATCTTCAGCAGAGGCCCACCTAAGACCTGCTGGCCCCAGCACTCAAAGGCTCAACCCGAGGAGAATGTGGGCTGGTATAGGTGAAGCTCCAACTAGGCCTCTGCCTCATCCAACTATACCTGCTGATGGTGGGGACCTGCGGGAATCCATCCTGCAACTACACCTTGATCCAAGGATTCACGCCCACAACAGACAAAATATCATAGCTTTATAAGACTGACATGGTGCTATAAAGACTGGTATCAATGATAACATAGCTATATTTTTTAACTATTATGCTACATTTTACTCATCTTTTGAGCCTGATGAACAGCTTCATGAGAATTTTTTAAGGGTATTCACTCAGCACAGATAATGGATGAGCAAAAGTTGATATTGTATTCTCCTATAGGGCTTCCAGAAATTAATCTTGCTATTCAGATGCTGGAATTGTATAAGACCACTGGTATTGATGGGTTGAGTTCTATAAAATCTTGCATGGTTAGTTGATGAACCCTTATTACATAATTATATTTCTTTATTGAGCAGGGGTACTTTCATCTTTGATGATAATCAAGTGCTGATTACAGTGAAGAGGAAGGACTTTGCTTACCCTGAATCCTATCTATCTATAACTTTGCTCAATGCAGACATTATTTATTTATTGAATTTATATATGGTCATTCTGTGAACAATCATAACGGTTTACAAAGAATATTATTGTAAAATAATAAAATCAAAAATTTACAATAAAATAAATTATAAATACATTAAAAGGGATAGAAATAAAACAAAGCTAATAATTAGAATAAAATATATTATACAAAATCATAAAATAACAGAGAAACAGAGAAAAGGAAATAGAGTCTCTATCATCAGTATTCGATTAGCATCATACTCCTTAATAATGTTCTCTCTCCAATGGTTTCCTATTTAATCAGATCTTTCAAAAGCCTGTTTAAAAAGCAATGTTTTCAAGTTTTTCTTAAAAATCAGAAAGTCTCTTTACAACCTTAATTCTGAGGGTAGAGAGTTCCATAGTTTGGGTCCAGCGATTGAAATAGCTTTCTCTCTCACCTCACTCAAATGTGCAGTTCATAACGAGGGATTAGCTAAAAGGCCTTTGTTCACAGATCTCAAATTTCTTTGGAGAATGTAAAGATGTAGGGATGCATTCAACCATTCTGTTTTGTCATTACTGATAAATTTGTGGCTACCACATTGGCAAGGTGTTTAAATACCATAATTCACACATTAGTGAGTTCAGATCAAGCTGGCTTTGTGCAATTTCAGTTTGGGGTTGTTAATGTCCGCAGGCTCATACTGGCTTTATGGTCTCCCCAGAAAGAAAATGAATAGGATACGGTCATCAGTATGGATGCTGAAAAAGGCTTTGATAAAGTCCAGTGGTCTTATATGTTTTGGCTATTTGAAGCATATGAATTACAAGGTTCTTTTCCACAATGGATAAAATTCTTATATGCTAGGCCTCAACATAATTTGTCATAAATGGCCAGGTTTCTTCTCTTTTTGCATTACATATAGTAACATAGTAGCAGACAAAGACTAAATGGTCCATCCAGTCTATCCAGCAAGTTTATTATTGAAGTAACGGCCGCTCTGTGCAAGTTACTCCATGTTTCTGTTAAGTGTAGTAACTGTAGCTCCATGCAGATTACTTCCAAACCTTATATTAGGGTAGCAGTATTGACAATCAAAACCAACCACTGTGAAATCCATATCAAAATTACTGCTATCAACATTTTTACAGGGTGAGAATCCTTCTTGATAATTCAGTCAATACTGCTTGAATGTGCTATGCTTTTGGACTTTGCAGGAGATGTAGTCCTGCACTTTTTCCTTAATGACTGCATATCAGTACCCCAGACCATAAAAGTCAGGGCCCTGACTTTTTCCTCTGTGCTGTCAAAGCAGAGAGCGATGTTGTAGTTGCATCAAAATCATGAATGTTAATTGGTTATGGGCCGGATTTTAATACCTATGCGCGGGCGTAGATTTGTGCACGCAACCCTGCGTGCACAAATCTACGCCCGATTTTATAACATGCGTGCACAGCCGCATGCATGTTATAAAATCCGGGGTCGGCACATGCAAGGGGGTGCACACTTGTACACCTTGCGCGTGCCGATCCCTAGGGGAGCCCCGATGGCTTTCCCTGTTCCCTCTGAGGCCGCTCCGAAATCGGAGATCGAATTGGGCAGGATGGCGGGACCATTTGCGGACCCCCCGTTCGCGGAGATGATGTTGTCACCGTTGGCAGTAGTGCCCAAGAAGGAACCGGGGGAGTTTCGGTTGATACAAAACCTCTCCTTCCCGACGGGGTCCTCGGTGAACGATGGCCTCCCAGCGGAGGCGTGCACCGTTCAATACACGTCATTCGACGAGGCCGTGGCGTTGGTCAGGCGCTGCGGGGGAGGGGCCCTAATGGCTAAGGCGGATATTAAGTCGGCCTTTCGGCTGCTCCCCGTACACCCTGACAATTTTCCCATATTAGGTTTCCAATTTCGGGGTTCGTACTTTTTTGACAAGTGCATGCCTATGGGGTGTTCGGTCTCCTGCGCTTACTTTGAAATGTTTAGTAGTTTTTTGCAATGGGTCTTACAAAAAAGGGCAGGGACCGGTAATGTGGCACATTATCTGGACGATTTTCTATTCGTGGGCCCGGCTGGCACGGACACATGCCAAAAAACACTGGCAGCATTCCAGGCGATGGCGGCTGATTTCGGAGTCCCGCTAGCAGGGGAAAAAACTGAGGGCCCAGCTACGACCCTATCATTCTTAGGGATCGAACTAGACACGCAGGCTATGACGTCGCGGCTGCCGCTCGAGAAGTTAAACAAATTGCGGGCTAGGCTCAGACAGGCACTGGCCAGCAAGAAGACGACTTTGGTCGGCTTACAATCCTTAATCGGGAGTTTGAACTTCGCATGCCGGGTCATCCCGATGGGTAGGGCCTTTCTGAGGCGGCTGGCGGATGCAATGAAAGGGGTCAGGCGGCCGCAACACCGTATCAGAATCACGAGCCCAATTCGAAAGGAAGTGGCTATGTGGCTGGAATTCCTGGACAATTTTAACGGGGTATCCATGTGGCAGGAGGAGGCGAGGTCAAGCCTGGACCTAGATATACACACGGATGCATCGGGCGGATGGGGCTTTGGGGCATACTGCCAGGGCGCATGGTGTGCAGCACCGTGGCCAGAGGAGTGGAGGCAGAGCGGGCTAGTAAAAAACATAACATTCTTAGAGTTATTCCCGATCCTGGTGGCCATTATGATCTGGGCACATAGGCTGTCCAACAAAAAGATCATTTTCTGGTCGGATAACATGGCCGTGGTGACCGTGATTAACAGGCAGGCGGCCCGTTGCTCTAAGGTGGCCGCGTTGTTGAGGGAAGTGGTCCTACAGGGCTTGCGAACGAACATGACAATCAGGGCTAAACATGTACCGGGCATCCATAATCAGGTGGCAGATGCTTTATCTAGGGCTAAGTGGGATCTCTTTCGTCAACAGGTGCCGGAGGCGGAAGCGGAAGGAGTTCCAATACCAAAACAATTATGGCAGATTGGAATGATACGGAATGGGGGTTGCTGAGGTCATCGGTGGCCCCAGCAACTTGGAAGGCATACTGCAAAGGGTTTTCTAGTGTACAAACATTCTTGCAAGGGCAGGGATGGCAAGGGGGGCGTATAGAGGGCAGGCTCATAGAGAGGTTCGTGGCATGGGCAAAGGAGGAAGGGATGTCCAGAGGATCGACAGTGAATCAACTGGCAGGCTTTGCATTCTTTGCAAAAGCGCAGGGCTTAGGTGACCCCATGGATAACTTCATGGTTAAGAAGCTGTTAGCCGGCTGGGCCAGAAGCACTGTATGGAAGGGGGACAAGAGGCGGCCAATAACCCATGAGATATTGGTGAGCCTATGGCACGCGGTAGCTCAGGTAGCGTCGGAGGGATTCGAAGTGATTTTGTTTAGAGCCGCTTTCTGCACGGCTTTCTTTGCAGCCTTACGGGTCAGTGAATTGGTGGCGGCATCCAAAACGGATGAAGGAAACGATGGTATACTTTATGCCAACGTCGCAGTCCAGGAACAGGGCATTACCATAAGGGTGCATAAATCTAAAACGGATCAGAGGGCAAAGGGGGTGGACATAAGGCTAGCAAGGGTGCCATCACAGGTGACCTGCCCGGCACAAAACATGGAAAATTACTTGCAAATCAGACCACGGGGGGGCGCCCACCTATTAAGCCATAAGGATGGGGTGCCGTTAACCAAATTTCAGTTTGCGGCAGTACTGCGGAGGGTAGTGGAAAGCGTGGGTTTGAACCCGGAGGAATTCAGTACGCATTCCTTTAGAATTGGGGCCGCCACTAGTGCGGCGCAGGCGGGCCTGCCCATGGAGGTGATCCGAAGGATAGGCAGGTGGAGATCAGCAGCAGCGAATAGGTACGTGAGACAGGGAGGGGTTGAGAATGGTCAGTAACGAAAGAATTCATATCTCGCCCGCAGGTCCATTCTCCCGGAGGAAGGTAGTATGGTTGGTAGGACACTCGTTCGTGCACTGGGCGGCTCGGCGGGCTCGGGAGAGACCATACGGCACGCACCTGGGATTAGCACCGCGGGGAGTTGGTGTAACCTGGATGGGAATCCGAGGCATGAAATGGGGTCGATTGATCCCGGAATTACGGAGCAGCTTACGCGCGAGGCAAAAGCCGGATGTCATAGTTATTCATTTGGGAGGCAACGACTTGGGGGAACTTATAGCAAAACAGTTGATTGATGGTATAAAAAGGGATTTGGAAGCAATAAGGGAGATGGCCCAGGGAACAACCATAGTATGGTCGGAGATCATACCCAGGCTGAAATGGCAGGGCGACAAGCTATGGTGCAGAGGGCGCAAGAAGGTGAACAGGCAGATTGAAGTCTGGGCCCCGAAGGTGGGCATGGCAACGATTCGGCACGACTGGGCAGACGAGCCATGCATAGGTCTGTATAGACCGGACCTGATACACCTATCGGATG
Source organism: Rhinatrema bivittatum (assembly GCF_901001135.1). Classification (NCBI taxonomy): domain Eukaryota; kingdom Metazoa; phylum Chordata; class Amphibia; order Gymnophiona; family Rhinatrematidae; genus Rhinatrema; species Rhinatrema bivittatum. The sequence continues at coordinate 194,469,867 of NC_042621.1, forward strand.
TCGGGTATGACCTGTTCAACAATGCGATACAAGAGGCGCTGGAGCATGCGCTGAATGAGGTTGGGCCGCAGTAGGGGAATTGGGGGGACCCATGGGGTTTTTGGGGGGCCCGAGTTAGGGGGGGGCCAGGAGGGGCCCGGAGGACACGGTGGACAAACCGTGGTCACAGGTGAAAGAAAGTGCGTAGAGGTGGGCGTGGGCTGCCCGGGCGATGGCCCCATGGCTTGGACATGGCGGGGGGCCGGTCAGAGCGTATGGCGGACTGGCTAAAATGGCGGACGCCGGTACGAAGCCCGGTATGGTAATATTTGACGAACGCACTAATACTCGGGTACCGAAATTTTGGTTTTATATTAATAATTAATAAAAGCTGCGGCCTATTTTCACCAATACTGGAGTATGTGTGTTTAATGGATGGTGGTAAGGTAAAGGGGGAGGGGGGAGAGAGCACGGCGGTGCAAGCTGCCACTGTTATAAAGGACCGACAAGCGCCTGCGGGGAGGGCCCCCTTAACAGGGCGCTTGCCGGCAGAGCGACTGCCCCCCCCCACTACCCCCCCCCACCCGCGGAGTCGTCCTACCTCGGCGGCCGGGTGGAGGGGGCGGGCTGGAAGCAACGCTGCGAGGGAGGGAGCGCCGGAGCCGGCCGGAGGCCTCGCGGGCCGGCGCATCGAGGGCGATGACGTCATCGCGCTGCGGCGCGGTGACGTCATCGGGTGGGCGGGCGCATGCGCGCGAATCCTGGCCCGGGGTCTCGCGGGACTTCGGGCGCGAATTCGGGCCCGAGATCTCGCGAGACCTCGGGACTTAAAGGCAGGGCGAGCGCCGGACCAGGCCCTTTTTCGCTGGCCGGCGCTCGCGTTTCCACCCACCCACCCAACTAAGAGCAAGAGAGGGGGGACGAGGGACATTAAGAAGGAGATAGTCAGAAGATAATGTTAGCAAGAGAATTGCCAAATGTACAATTGTCGCAGTAATCAGGGTTGGCGGGGGTACCCGAGTTAGGGGGGGGCCAGGAGGGGCCCGGAGGACACGGTGGACAAACCGTGGTCACAGGTGAAAGAAAGTGCGTAGAGGTGGGCGTGGGCTGCCCGGGCGATGGCCCCATGGCTTGGACATGGCGGGGGGCCGGTCAGAGCGTATGGCGGACTGGCTAAAATGGCGGACGCCGGTACGAAGCCCGGTATGGTAATATTTGACGAACGCACTAATACTCGGGTACCGAAATTTTGGTTTTATATTAATAATTAATAAAAGCTGCGGCCTATTTTCACCAATACTGGAGTATGTGTGTTTAATGGATGGTGGTAAGGTAAAGGGGGAGGGGGGAGAGAGCACGGCGGTGCAAGCTGCCACTGTTAAGATTCCATGCTGCTTAATCTACTCTATCACATCCATATAATTATACCATCTTAAGGAGGAAGCTGGGATTCAATATATATTTTGTATTATATCATGTATATATTATATATATATATATATAATATATATAATATTATATCATGTATATAAATTATTATGAGGACGTTTACAAATTACCTTGAGGACTGCTCCTTGCCTCCCTCATATACTCCAATGTATATTATACTCTTTCTTCGTACCCCTTCTCATTTCCTACTCCAAGTTAACACATCCTTGTTATAATGTAACTTTATACTCCTTCAAACTGTCTCTATTTTTTGCTTGGTTATAGTTTCTACTTGTTCGATGTAAACCGAGTTGATTTGATTTGTATCAAGAAAGTCGGTATATAAAAGCCTTTAAATAAATAATAAAATAAATATTTTGCAAATCCAAAGGAGCAGGGCAATGATAGGGCGGTTTCTCAAGCTGATAGGCCCACAATTTTTTGTACGTTTTGAGGTCTTACGGGGAAAATGCTAGGGCACACATTAGCTAGAATCTTTAGTGTGACTGGGGGATTGCCTGAAAGTATGCAGGGAATTCCAAATTAAATCCATGCCTGCACCTTCTTTTCTTGCCCTAACTCTGCCCATTTTATCCATAGCTGAATTGGTGGATTAAATGGGTAGAACAATATTTTAATTAATAAAACATGAGGGAAGAGAAAATTTTACCCATGGGGTGTTACCCAGACAAATCCCTTTGATTATTGTTCTCCCCATGTACAAAAACGATCATATTATTTATTAATTAAAATATTTAGCATTCACCTATATTGGAAAACAATACTAGGTGAATTATAACACATAAAATGTAAATTATGAATGTTGTGCTGATGTGATTATTTTTTTAAAACTGAGATGCTTCTAAATGATTAACTTATAAGGGAATCTTTGCATTTAGAAATTTATCGATACATCATCATGCTTATATTTTTTCCTAGACAATCATAAAATGAAGATGTTGAAAAAAAAAGTGTCAAGTGTGCTTTTGCTAAACTGACTTCTCTATTATTATGCAGAAATGATTTTACAGCCTATATTGTTTTGTATACTGCTACATATGAGCTTCATAAGCTAATTGCAGTTTATTTTAAACTGTATTCCTTTCATCTTTTGCAACTCACATTTGTGCAGTCTATGTACTGTAAATGTTCTGCATTTCAGTGACAGGCAAATAGCTTGCTTAAATCAGAACAAGTAAATACAAATGTTTTTTTATTGGTCTTCCTTATACTACAGAGTAGTTAAATGTGAAAGAAAACTAAGCAATATATAATCTTTATAATGCTCATTTGTACTCTTACATGTCAAAATCATTTTTGTTTGGGCAATAAAACTGTATGAGAACTGACATATTGTCAGGCAATTCCACCTCCCAGTACAAAGGAGGGTAATGAAAATCAAAGGGGCCAATTCACTATTATGACCTAACATTAATAATAATGATTGCATTAACCACCATGGAGTAGATTTTCAAACAACTGCATTAGGTGGTGAAACAACCTCCTTTGAAAATGTATCTGTGCTGACCAGTTAAATTGAACTGCTTAGTTTCACTAGGTACACCAATCTAGCCACTCAAATTCTGCATGGTTCCAGAAGCAGGGTTACGTCAGGGGAATAAAGTAAGCTAGGCATTGCAGAATCTACCTGGCTAGATTTTGGACAAGTGATTTCAACTGCAAACAAGGTTGTGACTAAAATTTAGCATAAGATAGCCTTGAACTGTAGAAGGGTTGGTAATACATATGTTAAATAAATAAATTAATAAAATAAAAAAAAATTAATAGCTAGCTACTTATGCCACTCTTCCCTGTGCTGACAATCAGCCCCTGAGTATAACACAGTTGAAAACCTGTGTTAAATCAAATGCCAGTCTGGTGTGCTAACCCATTTGTTCTACCTCACCAGGCAGAAGAAATCTTATACTTCAAATTTTAATACACCTTTCTGAATGGGGAGGTGGGGGAATGAGCTAGCATGCTCTTTTCCCCAATTTATTTATGTTGAATGCTGTCATGATCACATGCGATCCCTTTAGAACATGACCCCCTAAGGCATGTAAAAATTATCACATATGCATATAAGTAGCATGTACTCACATACATGCTATTTCATAAACCTCAAATTTATGGGCATATTTCTGCTTTTGCATGCATATATATGTATAAAGGAGGCAGTCTAGGGGTATTCTGAGGCTGGACCAACGTTTATACTCACAAGTTTCTATTTTAAAATACACTTATGTATGTAGATTTGCCAACTTACTCGCATAATTTTACACTTGCTAATTAACTTGCATAAGTGATATTAAACATGTTTATTGTGTACTATTGGCTGGATGCGAGGAGTGATTGAACTGGGGGAGTTCAGGCTGAGAACCATGAGGGTCTCGATGACCTGGCAAAGGACTGGGTGAAATGAAGAAGTAATTAGTAAAACTGGTAATTTCACTTACCCATGCATACTGGCCTTTTTGTCACCATCAACCTGCACCATAATGCCTAAATACCCGAAACCCCATTCCTTCCCTCCCTCTCAGCCTTCCCCTGCCCCTGATCCTCCCCCAGACATTTCCAAAGTGATAAAATGATTCCCATTCCCCTCCCCCTAAATTCCATCCCATGCCTCTTAAGGACATCAAAATACCAAAACACCCTTCTTGCTACCCTGCCAGAAGGAGGAGGTAGGCTTACTTTCTGCTGGCTCCAGCAACAGCTTCCAAATTGCACTACATAGTGGCCCTAAGTACTCTGGGGCACAATGCTCAATAGCATACTATAGATTAGAAAAGTCTGCAGTGTACAATGGTATACCATTATTTAAAAGCTTACCCTGGGCAACTTTTCAAATTTAATGAACTTTAATGAGTCCCATGGAATTGTGAAAAATTAGAAGTCATTATCATAATCCCACTATAGGGGTTATTATAATGACCTCTGATTTCCCACAATTCCATTGGCATAACAAGGACTACAAGATGTGACCTTGGCTGCGGAATGATTAGTCCTCAAAGGGAATGAGTTGGGTGAGCATGTGAGGGAATTGTCTGGAGCTGGATTTGGGGATTAGAGTAGAATAAAGGCTTTTTACTTTAAAGAAGAATTTGATAACTGAAAAATGTGATGTATATTTGTTTGTATGTTGATTTTAATGTGTTAATATTTTGTAATTCACATCAATCACAATGTGGAGATAGTGGTCTATAAGAGATGCTAAATAAATAAGTAAAAATAAATAGAGATCAGTTGAGGGAAGAGGAAAATATTGGCTGGGGAATTGAGATGAGATCATCTGTGGAGAAAGTGAGAGGGGGGTCAATTGAGTGTGTATGTGTCTATATGTTTGTGAGAGGGAAAGAGAGAAAAAGTGAAGGATTAGAACCAGTAGCAATTGTGTATTTGAGAAGGCACCAAGGATTGGTAGGTGAGAGAGGGCACCAGGGATGCGAATGAGAGAAAAAATGAACAAGAAATATAGATGTGAGGATGAGAGGATGAGGGGGGCGGGGGGGAGCAGGACAGGAGCTGGAACAGAGATATCATACTTCCTACAATCAAGATCCTCATTTTTCAATCCTGGAATCTTTCTACAATTCCTCAGATTCTAGATTCTCTCCCCATCCCTCCCCCCTCAATCCCAGAATCTCCCTCCCTCTCCCTCCCCCCCAAAAAAAATATTTCCCTCTCTTTTCTCCTCCCGTTCTTGATTTTCCTTCCTTTATTAACCATGTTCTTCCCTCTCTCTCTCTTCATTCCCAATCCATGCTCCTCCCTTCCTCTTTTTCTCTTTCCTGATTTGTCCCTATATCCCTTTCCTGACTTTTCCCTGATCCTCCCTCCCTCCTTTTCCCTCTCCCTTTCCACCCCTATCCCAGATCCCCCATCATCAAAACCCCTTCTTCTCCTCATCTGTCAGATTCTCTGCATTCCCTATATGATACCTGAAATCAAAAATCCCCACACTGCTAAAATCCAAAAAGTCCAAAATAAATTAAAAACAAACAAGATTGGAAACTACTTTGTTTGTATAATATAAAATAAAAGTATATATTTTTTTATTTAATATACAAAATGAATCAACCCTTATGCAAATATGCAGACTTGCCACAGAATTTAAGAGACTTTGCCACAGAATTTTCTAAATCTTGCTGTAGGGACTACATTTGAGCTGCCTCAGGAAGCTGGGGCCTGTGGTTATATTTTATTTTTAAAGCAAAGTGTGAAGAAAACAGAATTGAAACTTGATAATGGCCAATGGAATGTTGAGAGTGGTTTTGTATAATGTGAGGAATTAGCCTGCAAATTTCTAGGGCATTATTTATTATTTCTGTGCTTCTTTTTCCAGGGCAATAACAAAAATATTTTAGGAGCCCGATATTAAAAAATGGCTAAGTAGCACCACTGAAAATCTGGCTACAGTTAACTGCCCAGGAGCCCGACAGACAGCATATAGCTGGATAAGTAGGACTTATCCGGCTGTCTAGCGGCTGCTGAATACCTGGTTATATTCAGCTGTTGCTAGATAGCTGGATAAATGACTTATCTAGCTGGTCAATTGGTGACTTAGGAGGCACTCAATAGCAGATCTAAACTTAGGCCTGGATTTATCAAAATGCACTAAATATTGCATGTGAGAGGAAAAGGGGTGTGTTTATGGTTTAGGTATTAGTGTAGTGTATGTTTTAGGTATTATGTTACCCAGAGTCCATCAAGCTAGGTTGAGAGAACATGCATAAATCTCATCTTTGGCTGAGTTTCTTCACTCCAAAGGTCCTCAAATTTTCACAAGAGAGCACTGTGCTGACCGTACATCTCACTTTGAATGTCAAAGTGGCCCCTAACCCCTACACTAATACCTAAACCATAAAACACATCCCTTTTCCTATTGCATGCAATATTTAGTGCATTTTGATAAATCCAGGCCTTAGCTGGCTAACTTTTTAACCAGAAAAATCAGGGATGAGGAATGGACAGATTGGGGAGGAGTCATGTTGGTTGGATAAATTAACTGGCTAACTTGAAATTCATAGTTAGCCAGCTGATTTATCCAGTCCACTCTGGTCGGGTCAAAGGGCTATCCTAAAGTTATCCAATTATTCATAAAGAGCTAACTTTAAGATAGCTGGGTATATTCAATGTTGTGGTTGCGCCGTTAAATATACAGCACTAGTTAGCCGATTATATGTAACCAGAAAGCTGGCAGAACTGAGCAGTGGCTGAATATGGACCTCTAGAATTCTAAAGAGCAATCAGAAATCTGTATTACAGAGAATATTATTATATCATAATATTTGGTTCCTGTTTAGCATTACATGTCTCCTATAATTACATTTTCTTTTTCTTCTCTTTTTATAGTTAGATAGTGTCACATCTTTAATCCAGGCTGCCAAAAACCTGATGAATACTGTGGTGCAGACAGTGAAGATGTCCTATATTTCCTCAACCAAGGTTATCCGAATTCACAGCCCAACTCTCCCCCAATACCCTGTTGTGATGTGGAGAATGAAGGCTCCTGAAAAGAAACCCCTTATTAAAAGAGATAAGCCAGAAGAAGTCTCTGAGACTGTCAGAAAGGGCCCAGAAAATAAGAAGATTCACCCTGTGAAAGTTATGTGTGAATTCAAAGGCAGAGAAGTCTATTAAAATGCAGCTACTCTGCAACTGCAAGGCAAATTTAAGATTTGAAAAATCTACTAATTTCACGTCCTAATGTGTTATCACTTGTTGTTCTATAATAGAAGCATCCAGTTCTTTAAGCTGCATTATTCATGATCACAAAAAAATAATTTACAGTCATTTGATAATTAACAGACATATTTTTCACTAATTTTTTCTTAGAATCTAGATTTGTCACTAGTTTTGTTATTGAGCCAGATATACCAAAGGGGTTTATTTTTCCCCTTTTTTTTTGCCTATGGAAAAATGATTACTACTCTAGGTGCATTGTGTGATTTTATATTGAGCCTAAACAATTACAAAATAAACTATTGTAATACTAAATCAGTATCTGTAACTATGATGGCACTTTAGATGTAAGCCTATGTTACCTTAGAATACAAAAAGAAACTATAAATTTCTGTCTATACTTTTAAGGGGTCATTTTTCAAAGATTTACTCTGGGGCAGAGTGCCTACAATTTGAATATAAGGGCAAAGTAGCCTCTGGGGCGGATTTTTAATGCACTGCGCGTGTAAATCCGGGAGGATTTACGCGCGCAGGGCCCTCGCGCGCCGGCGCGCCTATTTTGCATAGGCCGCCGGCGCGCGCAGAGCCCCGGGACGCGCGTAAGTCCCGGGGTTTTTTAAAAGGGCCGAGAGGGGGCGTGTCAGGGGCGTGGCTGAACGACGCGGCATTTCGGGGGTGTGACGTGGCGTTTTGGGGGCAGCGACGTGGGCGTAGTTTTGGCCCGGGGGTGTTCTGGGGGCATGGCCGCAGCCTCCGGACCAGCCCCCGGGACCGGAACACGAACGGGGCAGCTGGCCGACGCGCGCAGATTTATGTCTGCTTTTCGCAGGCGTAAATCGTGCGATAAAGATAAGGGGGGGGGTTTAGATAGGGCCGGGGGGGTGGGTTAGGTAGGGGAAGGGAGGGGAAGGTGGGGGGAGGGCGAAGGAAAGTTCCCTACGAGGCCGCTCCGAAATCGGAGCGGCTTTGCAGGGAACAGGCAGCGCGCGCTGGGCTCGGCGCGCGCAGGTTGCACAAATGTGCACCCCCTTGCGCGCGCCGACCCCGGATTTTATAAGATATGCACGGCTACGCACGTATCTTATAAAATCCAGCGTACTTTTGTTTGCGCCTGGTGCGCAAACAAAAGTACGCGATCGAGCAATTTTTTAAAATCTACCCGATAGTGCGCAGTGAGTAAATGTTGAGAAGCTTGGGAGTATGCGCATACAGTCACTGCTACACAGAAAATCATACACGTTCAAAGGGGGTGCTTTGAAGGCATTCCATGCTGAAGTTTGGAACTACATGTTCATGTACATACATCAAACATGCTTGCTTGGTTTTACACCTGCTAATCAAGTCACAGATATTAAATCTGACTCAATTTTGTCAAAAGTTTTGGGTGGGAAGATCTGGTTGAGGGTATGGGTGAACTGTTGGAGAGTATGTATGACTTGGTAAAGGTCTGGATCAACTGATGGAGGTTTTGGTATACTAGTGCTTGGAATGATTAGACAAGTATTTTCATAAGTGAAATACATGTATCATCAGCCAACTTTATAAAATTCCTCCTTCCACTTAAAAACTTAGGATTATAGGGCCAGATTTTAAAAGCTCTACACGCGTCGGGCCTATTTTCAAAAGGCCCTGCGACGTGTGTAAAGCCCCAGGATGCGACTAAGTCCTTGGGCTTTACTAAAGGGGTGGTCCAGGGGTGGGGAGGTCTGGGGGTGGGGCGGGGGGTGGGGGCAGGGGCAGGGGCAGAGGCCTCAGACACAGCGGCCGTGCCGGGGATCGCGCACCGGCAGTCGGCCGGCGCACGCAACTTACTTCAGCCCCAGGGCTGAAGAAAGTTTTAAAATAGAAGTTAAAAAAAGAAAAAGGTAGGGGGGAAAGGGCGGGGGAGGTAGGGGAAGGGAAGGTGGGGTGGGGGGTAGGGAAGTTTCCTCCGATGCCGCTCCAATTTCAGAGCGGCCTGGGAGGGAACAGGGGAAGGCAGCCCGGCCAGGGGCAGGCTCGTCATGCGCAAGGTGAACAAATGTGCACCCCCTTGCGCGCGCCGACCCCCAATTTTATAACTTGCGCATGCCTGCGTGCAAATGTTATAAAATTGCATGTCCATGTGTGCGTGCCGGGTTGCACATGGACGCGCTCGCGCAGGTTTAAAAATCTACCCCATAATGTGCACATTACAATTTATTTACAAACATTTGATATCACTGGTAAACAAAGTTTTTGTTTCCTTCAGACTTTTTGGTGTCCTAATTAGATGTTTTGATGCTGATCACAGATATTACTTCAAAATTTGTACATCACACAAGGTCTTTGAGAAACGGCCAATTTTGTGTTACAATAATTGTGAAATTTTAAAAAATAATCTTGCGTACAAATATTTTCTTGCTGGATAGTAGTTTTTATGATTTTTAAAATTCATGTCGTATTTTTGACGGCCATAAGCAACATAACATGTAACAGAGACTAACTTTTTTTTTTAAATACATCAAAAAACTCTGCCTGATCATGCCAGAACTTGCTCGGGCAAGCCCCAGCTCGGCTGCAAGATTCCAACTTGTTTCCATGACGAAGCATAAAAGAAGGTGTTTTTGTTGGCCCACAAATCCGAGCTGTGATGAAGGTCAGCCACTTTGATGGTCTTCTGCAAGGTACAGAACATGTTGCGTGCACAGCTTTCAAGAATGTCATTTGTAACTTTCTAGGCAGCTATAAGGCAGCAGACTATGTTGAACAGGTTGAAAATTCATACAAATTGATGAAGTGCAACATGTCATTGAAGATACATTTACTCCATTCCCACTTGGACTTCTTCCCAGACAATCTTGGCGCTGTGAGTGACAAACATGGTGAAAGGTTTCATCAAGACATTGTCAAAATAGAAAAACGGTATCAAGGCAAGTGGAACCACTCCATGCTGGGTGACTATTGTTGCACTCTCATCCGCGAAGCATCGGACAGTGATTACAAAAATCTGTGGCAAAATATTTTTAGTTTTGTTTTCTGGTGCCAACATTGCCATTATAACTTATGCCGCTACAGACACGTAACAATGCTTAATGCATATCACACTTTTCTGGCAAATGGTACATGATACAGACATAATAAATGCATATTTATGTTTAGCTTGTTAAAATCTACTTGTTTCACTGAAGGTTGTGGAGGAAACAAAATGTTCCCAGAAATTTGTTTACCAGTGTATTCCGCCTTTTTCCCAACAATAGCTTAAAAGGGGCAGGTCTGGAAGTAGGGACAAGGCATGGTTTATTCTGTGGACTTTGTCCTTGTTGCAAAGCAAGCACAAAGTCCATGGCTACTAATGTACCTGTGGCACAGTATAATCAAAATATTTAGCTTGAGCCTGACTACTCTGGCTAAGCATGTGTTTAGAAGCTAGGCCTTAATGGATTCAAAATTCTCACACCGACACACATCACATGACTCCTATGAGAACAGAAGTAAGCATCAGGTGTGCAGAATCTGTGATAAGGGAGTTAAATTACAAGAGAAAACCTGGACAGTGTTTTGGAAAAAGTGTCTGTATTTCTCAAAAAATGCTTTCAGATATACAGATAGAAAGTATATAATTAACAGAGGCAGGGGGAGACAAATGGCAGAGGAACAGATAGCAAGAGAGAATCCTCATCATCGTAAACAATTCAGCTTCCTCAACTGTAAGAAAAGTGTTTATATTACATTATTATCATTGCAGCTATTGCCTTTGCTATAAATGTGTATTCTGTCTTGCTTTCTGGAACATAATTTAGTATTATTAATAAACACTTCTAATCCTGGTATATATTGTGTGCTGATTCAGAGCATGAGTAAATGTGTGTGAGTGTGACTTTGTGTTTCCTTAAGTAGTGGATCCTGTCAGGAGAAAAAGAGCCTGGGGTATACCGATTTTTGTGTCTTGAAGGGACGGGGCTTGCCAGAGATTTTGCTCAAGGGATTTCAGCCCATTGTATCTTTGTTCTTGTGTCTTTACCACACACACACATATAGAGTGAAACTGCAACACACTTCCAGCCCCTGTATTTTGAAAGGGAAATTCAGAGGGAAACAGCCCTTTGAAATTGTGCTTGCAGGCCCATTGAGATAGTGCCCCCATGGTCCTGCAAGCCCTACACAGGATTTTAAAATTGCCTCAAATTGAGGTATGGAAAGAGCATACTATCACCTATAATGGTTTTGAGCTCTCAGATAATTTGATCTTTAGTTCCATAATTTAAAACACCACCACACACCCCTTACAGTTTTTAGAGAGCTCATTTCAAAAGCATTTACCTGAATTAATAGCTTTTCCCCAGGTAAAGTAGCCTGATTGAAAATTGCCCTCCTCAAATATGGATGAAAGTACATGCAGCTTCCGAGGTGTATGCACGTTTATGCTCATTAAACAGAGGCATTTCTATGATTGTTTTTAGATCAGAGAAGGAAACAACATGTGCATATTTGATTTTTAAATGCATATGTGCTATTTAGCCTCACTCCACCATCTGCATAAATAATTTGGTGTAAAATACGCAGACACTTCAAACAGCATGTGCAAAGTTCATCTATTTAAAGAGAAACAAAGTGAATAGTTTCTCTTTGAAAATTTTAAAATAGTACATGTTTTAAAATCGCCCACATACCCCTATATGATTTTGCTAGCAAACACCATTGATTTGTCCCCAACCCCACAGGGAGCAGGGATCTCATTAGATACTCATCTATGGGTAGCAGCAAGACAAAACATTGCATGGTGTTGGAGATTTCCTGCTTACCTATCTGTGAACAACTTGGAAGGTGTTCACCATTCAACTTAATTACATTCTGTTTGAGAGGCTGGTATCAGAATGTGCCCAAAGAGTGGACACCATTTTTTTAAAGCTGTGGGGGGCGGAGAACAAGAATTTATCAAATACATTTATCAGCACCAGCTGATAAATGTATTTGGATATTCGGGGAACTGTTTAAGATATGTCCCTTCAATAATTGAATTGAGTAAGAAGCACACATTCACAATAGGGCCTAATTGTAATAGTGTATCTATAAATTGGTCATAATCTTGCTTAGAATAGTGCATTACAAATTGAAGCATATCATTTGTAAGCTGGCTATATATTTCCAAATGATGAGTTTTGTAATCTTATGTACATTTCAGTTTATGTACTATTTAATCTGATTTCAATAAAAATGATTAAATGAAAATAATCACCTACTTACAGGCCGATGTAATATTGGCATGCGAAAAATAGGCACTCATGATTGAGGACCCGCTTTCCTAACACGGGCCCACCTACCTCTCCTGGGTGCGAGATGCAGTAGATTAATGAGCTGCCATGTAAAAACGAGGCACTAGGGGAAATTGTGCATCGCTAGTGCCTCCTCAGCATTGGGCACCCAGGAGATGTGGCTGTCAGTGCAGGTTAGGAAAATGGATACTGTATCGGGCTGATGCAGTATGGTGCACTCGACCGAGTACACCGTTAGCCCCCATTTGGCTGCGCGTTTTCGATGCGCTATTTTTACCCCTTATACAGTAAGGGGTAATAGCACGTGGGAAACGCACGGCCAACCCCCCTGAGATTAATAGAGCCCGCAACATGCATGTTGATGGGCCTATTAGTTATTCCCGTGTGATTCAGAAAGTAAAATGTGCAGCCAAGCCGCACATTTTAATTTTGGCTGGCACTGGGAAAGTGTACAGAAAAGCAGAAAAAACTGCTTTTCTGTACACCCTCTGACTTAATATCATAGCGATATTAAGTCGGAGGCCCCAAAATTTAAAAAAAATAAAAAATCAGCCCACGGCTCGCGGGTTGGAAGACGGACGCTCAATTTTTCCGGCATCCGTTTTCCAAACCCGTGGCTGTCAGTGGGTTCGACAACCGACGCCAGTAAAATTAAGCATCAGCTGTCAAACCCGCTGACAGTGGCCGCTTCTGCCAATAAGGAGGTGCTAGGGACGAGCTAGTGTCCCTAGTGCCTCCTTACTACCACAGACCCTCATTTGAATACTAAATCGCGTGCCCAGGAGAGTGGCGTGGGCGCGTGTCGGGAGAGCGGGCGCTCGCCTTGGAGCGCTGGCTCTCCCATGAATTTTACTGTATCGGCCCAAATATGCACAATACTGCTTTCTTTGGTTCCTCCTACTTTGTATTGCGATGATACTAATAGGAGGATCCACAGAAAGCAGGATTTTTGTTTTTTTGGTTGTTCCCTTGACCACAGCATACCTTAATGCCAGCTCCCAGGCTAGCATAAAATTTTCCACCTAACAATGGGTGCATTGGCTGCACGGGAATGTTTTGAAATGCACAGTAATAGCTAACAGCTTCATCTACATGGAATTTACATAGATGAGCACTATTAGCTATGTGCTGGTTTGGACGTGCATTTTGAATGCACTGATCCTGGTATTGCATCAGACACAAGTCTAGCATGTCCAAACTGTGCTTCCAACTGCACATTTCGCGGCACGCTGACCTGAGCGCCCGATATTGCATCAGCCTGATAGTTTGCAACTATGCAGACTATTTGAAAATTCTCTTCCTTATTTTTCTTTATATGGGACTGTACACCCAATTTAATTTAACAGGATTGTTTTCCTTTGAATAGACAATTATTTGATGCCATTAAAAATCAAAATTCATAAGTCATTTTGAAAAAGATTAATATAATAATGAATGTAGTATGACTATGTTCATTATCATCATTTACAAGAAAATAAGGTTATGATATGCCAATAAATCTGTGGCCAATTCCTCGATGGGCTCTGAGAGAGCGTGCATGACTAAAATATGTGTTGTGGTCTCCTTTTCTGCAGGAAGGTTAATTGTATCTGTTGTCAACTGCTGTAGCTATTGCCTGTGTCAGGAGAGCCCATTCCATGGTGGCCATGGGTGGGGGGAGGAGGAAGTAGTAGCTGATAATACTGTGTGGGGTGCCCACTCTTCCCTGTGCTGCTTCCCCACTGTCCATCTACTTTTGAAGTGCTCATTCCCACACCCTAGTTACAAGCATCTCTTTCCAGTTTATTAGACTGTGTGATGTAAGGGTGATACTCCCTGTCACTGGTGGATCACACAGCATGGCTAGCCTGAAAGTATCCTTTTGAATGAAGGGTTGGAGCCAATCAGGCATCTGCTGCTTCAAAGAGTCCACAAACAGCAACACCTGCATGTGCCAGTCCCTGTTCCTGTCAGAAACTAACTCTCCCTCCAAGACATTGATGATGGGGATGACCTTGCCTACGGTGGCTCTTGTATAACTGAGATCCGTCATGGCATCTATAACTAGCTTCAGGACATATATCATTTGTTTTATCTGTGTCCAATCCAGATGCCTCTGGTGGCAATCCACACACCTACCTTATTTACCAGAGAAAAGACACAAAGGGCTGTCCATTGAGCCCCTAACCTCTGCAGCATCAGATAGCTGGAATTTCATCTGGCACCTACATTCTGAATTAGCAGGTGCAGAGCTGCCCCCACTGTTTCCTGCTTCTCACAGAGCTGCTGCCCATCCTTCTTGCTCCAATATCTATGCCCCACTATTTTCTTCTTGCACTTCTATAAATTCCTTCAGCACTAAGCTGCTATATTCCTCTTTGGTCCCAAGGCATCCTTTGCTACCAGGTGCAGCAAGTGTGCGAAGTTCATAGCCCTCGTTCATAGCCCTCATCTTCCTTTGCCTTTTTGATGTTAGCACCAATATCTTTGACAAAAAAAAAAAAGCAAAAACAAGACAGGAGCAATAGTCCTGTCTCTCCAGTCTTTCTGCCAACCCACAATTATCTTCTTTATTACTGTTAAGATATTGACCAATATATGTCTGATATCCATCACCTGAGTATTCAGCACAGTCCACGTGTACCCTGCTAGAGCTGCTGTCTGCTTCTGCTTGGCCAAATGCTACCAGTGTGCCATTGGGGAGGGGGAGACATCTATTTATCTATTTATTTGTCTGTCATTCTCATATTCCCCTTAACTTTAAACAATTGTTCTAAATGGATAACATAAAAACATAAATATCAGGGTACAGTAAGACAAAACAAGATTACATAAATGATCAGTAAAACACAATATATAACTCTGAACAGATCCTGCCAGAGTACAACACACACACCGGATCCTAGAGCTAGGTGGCACTGACTTAGGCAATGGCTTCTTGAAATAAGCAAGTCACCTGTTCCTGGAAAAACTGGTAATTTGTAATACATTGGATCTCCTTGGGTATGTCATTCCATAGTCTGGGAGCATTTATGGAAAATGCCTTTTCTCTGGTTTCCTTAAGTCGAACCATTTTAAAACAAAGAATCTCTAATAGCAGTCATTCAGATGTACATAATTGCCACACAGGATTATGAACTGATATGAAGTCAGTCAGATAAGATGGACCCTGCTTTGTAATGGCCTTATAAACTAAGTATTTTGAATTTCACCCTCTGCATAACTGATAGCCAATACAGCTGTGTAAGAAAAGGGATTATATGATCACTTGTTCCTATATCCATGACTAATCTAGCAGCAGGATGTAATAACACTTGCAAGGCTCGCAAATGGAATTTTGCTTTGCTGATATATACGGCATTACAGTAGTATATCGATGTAAATATACAAGACTGAATGATGATCCTAAAATCTTCCCTATCTAGGATATATTAAATGTCTTAGCATTTTAAAAGTTTGCCCTTAAAACAGAGCTAAGCTGAGTCTTACAAATCATGGCAGAATCCAAATAAAAACCTAAATCCTGAACATCATCTGTAAAACGAATTGTAGTAACATCAATCAAGAGGACATAAGAAGCAGAGGGGAAGGAAGAGTGTGATATCCACATGGCCTAATTTTTTTTTCAAGTTTCAGGAAAGTTGATTTACTTTAATTCAGTTCTTGTTTCATACAATTGACCATTACATCCAAGGAGGATTGCACCTCTACCTTCACAGGAAAGGAAAGCTGGATGTAATCAGATTATACTTTATAAAATATCGGAAACACAGTGTTCTGGCTTGTCCACATTTTGTTGATGAAATAAATGCTATCCCTTGCCAAATTATCTGCATGTGAATATGGCACTGAGTTTACAAGGCAAGGAAAATGGGTCTTCTAGATGTGACCTGAGGACAATTTAAAATCGGGGACTAAAATTTGCAGCAACTGTTTAAATCCAACATTTTCCATGACCTGAGGGATCTGGCCATCTAGACCAATCATTTCTCTGATGCATGGTGTCTCCTTTGATGTTTCCTTCCTTTTACGGTGAGACAGGGATATGGTAAAATTCCCCATCTGCTCCATGGTGGTTTGTCGCTGTGGGTTGTTTGTCTGTCTCCTCACTGGAGGATGTGGAGAGTCAGTATAGCAGACAAACTCCTCCTTTTCTGTGGCTTTCCTGTTGTTGCTGCTGCTTTGCAGGGTAGATGTGGTTCCCAGTCTACTATTTCTACTAATGCTAATGGGTATTCTTTCTTAAAATAAAACTGCATGACACTTTTTGTAAGATGCCTCACTATCCACGGATGGCCTTACAACACTGAATGCATTCTACAAAATGCTGCTCCTTCTTATCTCTAAAATGCCTTCACACCTTGAATGTCTTGCAGGATGTCTTTTCTCTCTCTGGACTTTTGGGGCTATTGCTAGTCCTGGAGAAGAGGATAGAATGATAGGAAAGACCATGGGCATCTCTCATTCCTCCAATACCTGCTTTTTCTGGGGGCTGCTCTTTGTCGGGGTGTGCATTCATTTGCAATGTATTGGCAATCCCCCTCCCCCCCTCCCTTCCTTCCTTCCCCTGACATGAAATCCATGGCAACATATTTTTATTACTTTGTTTTTAAGTAATTAATTTGATTTATTTTTTAAGCTAATTTCTTAGCTATTGACTAATTTTTGTATATTTTAACTTATTTTTAATTTGACTTTTTTTGATTAATTTTATTTCCATTATGTAAACCGTTTTGACAAAAATCTCTTTTATAAAACGGTATATAAAATTTTTTAAATAAATAAATAAATAAATGTATAGGGCCATATTCATTGTATTCGTGGGGAAGCGAAACGTATCTCGTTTCCTATGAATACAACGAATCTTCACCAAATTATTCGGCCATCTAAAGGAGAAAATGCAAACAAAACCTCCACCCTCCTGACCCCCCCAAGACTTATCAAAACTCCCTAGTGGTCCAGCAGGGGTCCGGGAGCCATCTACTGTACTCACACCTTTGGCTGCCGGTATTCAAAATGGCGCCGATAGCCCCTGTGACATAGTAAGGACAAAGGCTATCAGTGCCATTTTGATTACTGGCAGCCGACAGCCCAAGTGCAAGAGATCACTCCCGGACCCCCGCTGGACCACCAGGGACTTTTGGCAAGTTTTGGGGGACCCTCCTGACCCCCACAAGACTTGCCAAAAGTCCCTGGTAGTCCAGCGGGGGTCCGGGAGTGATCTCTTGCACTCACGCTGTCAGCTGCTAGTATTCAAAATGGCGCTGATAGCCCCTGTGACATTGTAAGGGCAAAGGATATCGGTGCCATTTAGATTACTGGCAGCCGACGGCCCGAGTGCAGGAGATCACTCCCGGACCCCCGCTGGACCACCAGGGATTTTTGGCAAGTCTTGTGGGGGTCAGCAGGGCCGCATAGAAAAGATTGGTGGACATAAGTTCAATTCTGGGGGGAGGGGGGGGAGGGGAGGGATCTTACTCTAAGAGTGAAAGAGCATTGGGCCTGTCCATTTTGCATTTGCCTTCAGGTACCGGCCTGTGTTGCCTATGGGCACATCTGACAGGAGGGGGGGGGGGGTGGTAGTGAATGAAGGTTTCAGAGGGAACCAGAGTGAGGATGAGGAGAAGACCAAGAGAGTTAATGTGGTGGGGTGTGGGGGACTTTGCCATGAAGGACAAGGAACACCAGAGCAGAAAGGAGGAGGGAGGCTAGAGAGGGAGAGTTCAGTTCTATCTTCCCTTCTTACCTGGATGACACTATATCAGCAGCCTCCAGCAACTCGCAGTTTGCCTTTGCCCTACAGTGCTTATTTCGCTCTACTAGAATTAATATGGTTGAGGGTTGAGCACTGCAGGAGGTTGGAGGTGAAGGATCACTGGGATTAGTAAGCACAAAAGTGTTTTAGCATTATGTTGTATATGAGTGTGTGCTTTTGGAAGAGACTTCAGTCTCTGCCCTCTCCCCAGCTACACAATTGGATTTCCTTAGGGGCTACAAAGGCCCACATCTACATTTCTTCTCTTCTTCCTTAAACATTCAAGTACAGGTCTCATGATGTCACTTCCCTCTGCTTAGGGGAGCAGAAAGCTACTGGTGTGCTTGGTGTCCTCAACTATCTCCTTAGACATGGATATGTAGCCTGTAATGTACTGCATGATCTTCTCTTGTCCTCCTTTGGTGTGTAATGAAGGTATCAATAGCTC
This sequence comes from Rhinatrema bivittatum, assembly GCF_901001135.1. Classification (NCBI taxonomy): domain Eukaryota; kingdom Metazoa; phylum Chordata; class Amphibia; order Gymnophiona; family Rhinatrematidae; genus Rhinatrema; species Rhinatrema bivittatum. The sequence goes on from NC_042621.1 coordinate 194,488,375, forward strand.
AAGCTATATGAATTCCTCTCTCTCTAAGCTCCATCCCAAACCCTCTCAGCTGCCCTCCTTCGTTCCCTTTAAATAGATAACTAGAAGACTGCCACTCTATCCTGGGACTTAGGCACCACCTGCCTACAGTCCCTGGCAAAGGTTGGGGATCTGCCCTTCCAATCCACTCACTGGCTGGCTGGGTTTCAATCCCAGGTAATTTGGGGATTCCTGCAATTTCTCAAGGTCTGAAGCTTGTGAGACCTCTGGATATTGCTTGGGGAGAGGGCACAAGGGGATCAGCAGAAGGAAAACCTGCCCCACCTTGACCTTCCTAGGAAGAAGAAAAATAGTGGGGAGCCACTGCAGCAGCATCTTGTTTTTCAGACTTTTTTTTGGAAAGAATGTTTGGTTAGAAAACCTGGGAATACGACTTTGAATGCCCCTTCTTCCTTCCCTGATAGAGGAACATTGACATTTGTGTGTTCCAGGGGATCCCTTGCCAACTTGGGATAAGAGAGAGAGATTGCAAGACACATTGGAAAACTGTCAGTAAGATCTATATTTCTTTACATGCAAGGACCCCCACTTGCAGGCCTATGCAGAAAGGTGCATTTAGCTAAACACACCTTTCTGCATGCACCTCAACACACATTCTCTGTGGGCCAAAGTTAATGGCACTGCAGCAAGAATTTTTGCATGCAGAAAACACATTTTCAAACGGCAGTACTGCTTAACGCCCTTGCAGGGAAATCCTATGCCAATGACGACATTAAGCATTACGCCCTGATACAGAGAGACTACATCTGGGCAGCAGACCTTTTTCTACACTTGAAAGTTAACCCCTGGTTACAGCTGAAGTTAAGTTTTCATTGCTATTGGAAAAAGTAACAGAAACATGAAATATAGTCTAACACAGTGCAGCCAGCAGCCCCCATTTACCTGGATAATAACTGACTTATTCGAGTAACCGGCAGTGGCCACCATTTACACAGAAAACCTGTTAGGGATGCCCTCTACCCTCTTCCCTAGTTAAAATGGCCATTGCACCTTTGCCAAATTCAGAGTGTACAATTTCTTACTATTTATAAACTCCATATGCATTAGCATATCATTAGCTTATTGCATCAGGAATTTACCCTAAATAATATTGGCTTAACAAAATGTGCAGTGAAAACTTGTACCCTTTTTATTAGCGCCAAGATTATTGCATCAGTCTGTTGGGAGCCTTGACCCCTGGGAAAGACCAAGGGAATTGAGACTCTCTGTGCAAAGGTACTGTTAGCATTGAAGGGGTTTTTCAAAACGAACCAGATAAACCCTGGCAACCTGTGAAACACTATTAACAAAGGCCTACCAAATAAAGGAGAGACATGCACAATTGCCAATACAAAACCATTGTATTAAAAAACTTGTTAAAAACTATTTACAATATAAAAGAATAAAATAAAATAAATAGGACAGGGCTGGGGAAAACTAGGGACCACGATTATTTACAAAAACAGATAAAGGGGCCGGGACAGTAGGAAGGCCAGAGACTGCAGATTCAGGGGCGTCGCCAAAAAATGCCCATGCGCCAAGCCAAGGCCAACAGAATCATGGCATGATGCCGCTGAACTTCGGCCTGGTGTTGGACTTCTTGGGCGAGACCCCCAAAGGCAGCTTCCATCACTCTCAGCCATTCTTCCATCAGCCATGTGGCCTGAGCAAACTGCTCCTGAGAAACAGGCTCAGTGCCTGGAGCGGGAGCTCCAGGCACTGAGCCTGGTTGTCCAGGCTCAGTGTGATGGGACCTCTCTTGGCCAGTCTGGGTCTCGGCATCCTTGCTACCCTGGTCCAAAAGGGGAGGAGGCCCTACTTGGAGAGGGGGAGGAAATATTAAGATGGTAACATTTTTCACAACTACTGTTTATTGTTGCATGAGCTGTATCATTAATACATGATTAAATGCTTTTAGCACATTTATGAAAAGTGTTTTTATAGCGTATTGTATTCTTGTGACAAACTCTGGAGCAGAAACAAAAGAAAGCAGGAATAGGCAAAATGGAAAAAAAAACTTGTAAAAGATTCAAGCATAGCATGTACAAAGCATTAAAATAAATTGTAAAGAGGTTAGAACATATGTCAAAAATTCCTTCTGAGATATTGGTAAGATACTGACTAATTCATTAACATTAGAATAAAATTGAGCATAATCACATTTTGTTTTTTTTATGCCCTCATCTTAAGAATGCAAACAATTCCAGCACTCTTTTAAAACATGAAGTACTGCAGGAAGTAATGAAATTGGCTTCCACCCTCGTTTTCCAGAGTTCTTTTCGTATATGAAGTTTTCTATGATTAATTGGGTTCGTTTTCAAAGCTGGATTATAAACCACCCAAATGCAGCACTTTCAACTGATCACCCTAACTTTGGAACTTAAAATCTAGTTGCGGATATGATAACTCTTATAATTTAATTAATAGTTAATTGATTAATTATTGGAGTGGGTTTTATTTATTTTTTAGGTTTTCTTTACTGTGCATTTCAGTAAGATGGCAAAAAGACAGCCCAAAAGACATAATGACAGGCCAGCCAGACATAATGAAAACAACAATGTAAGGGGTAGCCAAGAAAGAAAAATAGATAAGTAAAGGTAAAAATCAAATCAAATAGTTTAAATGAAAATACTGTCCTTTAAATCAAAGGTTGTTTTAATATATAAACTTAAGTAGTTGTAAATAAATACATAAATAGTACACAAAGACAAATAAGAAATAGTAACAAACACTCAACATGGCCATGTTTCAGTACATTATCTTTATCAAGGGTGAAAGCATATTGGGGTAGATTTTAATAGAAGCACGCGGGCGTACATGTGCGCGCGCTACTCGGTGCGCACATGTACGCCTGATTTTATAACTTGCACGCGCAGGTGCCCACAAGCTATAAAATCGGGGGTCGGCGCGCGCAAGGGGGTGCATAATTGTGCACCTTGCGCACGCCGAACCGTGCTGCCTTCCCCCGTTCCCTACCCTCACCCCACCTTCCCTTCCCTTACCTCCCCCACCCTTTCCCCCCCCCCACCTTTTTCTTTTTTTCTCTTTTATTTCGAAACTTACTTCAGCCCGCGATCCCCGGCACAGCAGCAAATGGCCGCTGTTTCGGAGGCCTCTGGCACTGTCCCGCCCCCGCCCCTTTTCGAAAGCCCCAGGACTTAGACGTGTCCAGGGCTTTACGCGCATCACCGGGCCTTTTTGAAATAGGCCCGGTGCGCGTAGGACCTGTTACGCATGTAAATCTTTTGAAAATCCGGCCCATAGTATTTCCTGACTGTACTCCACTCTACCATCTTTAAACCTCATATCAGACCTCTTATTCTAGAATTTCCTTTCTATTGAAAGAAGTTTTTCTTCTCATGCATTATTAATACCTTGTAGATATTTAAATGTTTCTATCATATTTCTCCTGTCCTGCCACTCCTCTCGGTTATATATGTTTAGATAAGTATCATCTCATGGAAGTTCTAATGTAGATCCTGCACTATTCTGGTGCAGCCCTTCTCTGCACCTTCTGTTGATATGCTTCTGAAGATATGGCTTTCAGAAATGGATTCAAAACTTCAAGTGAGTTCTCACCAAAGTTCTGTATAATATTATAATCAGTTCCTTTTGATCTCCTATTTATGCTTCTCCCTATGAACATAAGAACATAAGAACATAAGAAATTGCCATGCTGGGTCAGACCAAGGGTCCATCAATGCATTCTACCATTCTTTCTGCTTTGGCCACTACCTTGTCATGCTGGCTTGCTGCCTTGAAATCATCAGATGCATTCATCCCAAGGTCTTATTCATCTGTGGACATTAATGAATATCCCCCATACTCAATATCTATCACTCCCTCAGATTTATACACCCAATACTCAACTGAATTTGTAAGTATTGCAAGTTATCTTACAAGCAGTCAACCACCCCTTAAGCTTTTTAAAGTCACTTTTTTTTACTACCTCAAGTGTAGCCACACTTTTGCAGATCTTAAGCCTAGATTCATTATTTTGCTGTAAATTTCACAAGAATAGCACCTGAATAAAAAAGGGGTGTAGGTAGGGTAATTTTCCAGATACTGCAATGTATGATATTTTACTGCATTGCATAGGTATTATTGCATCCATATTTTCAGCTCACAAGCTGAGAGGGAGAGAGAGAGCGAGAGAGACTCTTTCTAAGGATCTCACATAAGTAAACTATTTATACTACTGTAAGAGGGTCAACTAGTAACTCAGGGTAAAGTTTTGGTGGTGGCATAGGTTTTGGGGGCAGTTTTACATGCACAGTCAGAGATATGAATAGCACAGCAGACATCAGTGAAGATTTTATGTGATTTGCAGTGTTGAAAGGTACACATAGATGACATTTATATATTGTACTCTCAATCTAGCTTGAAAGCAGCTAGGTAGAGAGTGTCTCAGTGTCTGCATTACTTCTCCCTTGGAGGCTGAAATGCCACATAACAGTTTTGTTAATGTAGGTGTTCTTTGGGCTTGAAAAAGTTGAGAAGCACTGCTAAACGTTATAAAACACACAATGAGGTTCATTTACAAGGTACAAGTTGTTACCACCCTTACAATTACTGGGCAATTTGCACTGAAAATAAAGGCTCACTTTCAAGAGTCACTAATAGTGATTTCAAAGCATTCCTTAAAACTGCTGTATCCAGATTGCCATATTCAAATTTAGGTGAAGACATGCAAAACAGCTGAATAAATGATTGTTAATGAAACACAGGTGCAGGAAGCTTGTATAATGAAATATACTGAGGGAATAGCATTGCAGAACAACTTTGTTTTAGCTAATAAGTTTCAGCCTTCCGAAACTAGGAGTAAATTCAGTTTCTGAGGAACAGATACAACAGAGGAGAAAGTTAGACAGTGTATCTGAATATGACTGCAATGTTCTGCTTTGTCAAAAAAGTACAGCAAAGGTTACATTGACTAAAGGAAATCATTAGAAAACATAGAGAGCCTATAGGTCCTGAGGAAAATTTATCTCACTCAGAGGATGAAGTGATAAAGAAATATCACTTTCTCTCTCATCGAAGATTCTAGCTCTTAGAGTAAATCAAGATTAATCTGTAGCCTACCAAAGTCCAGATACTATAATAACAAAGGTAAAACTTTTAAGTGTGCTCCATTTCCTTGCCCCAGATTCTTTTCAAACTACAGTGGCAGCAGTATGCAGGTAGTCACAGCCCTCATTTTCTAGATTATATATATTTATACTATATTTCAATCCATTTGGTGTTTGGCATTTTTTCAATACAATTTTTTTCATTTGGGTAACAAATCACAACAAATGCTGGCTAGTTTAGCAAAGAGCTTGGGGGAGGGGGCATAAACATAAAGCTAGCTTGCATCTTACTTCTGGCGAAATGATGAACATTAGTAGAAACATTTGTCATATATTCCAGAATATTTACTGGAAGCTGTACACTGTGTCTACTGTTGACATACAAGAAGTTCATCAGTATTTAGCTAATATATTGCTGGCTCAATTATAGATCTGAATGTCCCTTGCATCCTCAAGAATTACTAAGAGGGATACCTGGTCAACATCTCTGCTCAGCAAATAAAAATCTTCTAGACTTTTTTTCCTTTTTTGTAAATTTTCATTTTATATTTTAGGTTGCTATACTGTTTGATGATTTTATTATTTTTTAATTGTCCTAAACAGTTTTATTATTGAATATTGTGAATATTATATTGTAAACCACTCGAATCAACATTGTTTGTAGGGTGCAGTGTATAAAAAAAATCTTAAATCTTAAATACAATGTTTCTAAGAAGATTAAAAAAAAAAAAAAAAAAAAAAGAATAGAAAATATAAATAGGCCAACAAAGGGAAACTTTCTTTCCTCCATCCCTCTGCATTCTTCCAGACCTGGATTTAGGCATAGGCAACACAGGTATGTGTCCTGAGCACCAAATTCAGAAAATGCCCAAAAACTGGGACTCCCCCTACTGCTCTCCAGGGGAGGGAGGGAGGGAGGAAATCATTTGTAATAGGCCCTCTGCTGATGGGCATTATCGTCTTAAATCTGGCTCTGCACTCTTCTGGAAAAAAAGAAAACCCAAGCTCCTTCCCTCACTCCTTACATCTTCTATATCGACTGGAAAAAGATAGTGCTGCTGACTGGGGATTGCCTATCATCAGTGTACCATCCTTTTTTAGTCAGAAGATGATGTAGAGATTGAGGGGAGGGGCTTAGTTTTTTTTTTCAGAATGGTGAAGAGTGAGAGAGGGAATGAGAGACTAAAGAGTTGAATTAGGGGAGAGCATTAGATGAAGGGTACTTGTTTTTCAGTAAGGCATTTGACATGATTCAGCATAGGCAACTTTTAAATAAACGAAAAGCCTTTTGTATGAGTCCTAACTGATTGATTGGGTTAGAAACTGGTTGAGTGGGAAGCTACAGTAGTAATGAAAGGAGCCCGTCGTGAGAAAAGGGACATTACTAGTGGTGTGCCAGAAGTATCAGTCTGTAGACTGGTTCTTTTCAACATTTTTATAATTTATACTTCCGAAGGACTATCTGGAAACATTTGTCTTTTTGTGGATGATGCCATAATCTGCAACAGGATAGACAGCCAGGAAAATGTGGAAAACATGAGGAGGGATCTAGCACAACTTGAGCAATTCTCTAAAACCTGGCAGCTTAGATTTAATGATAAAAAAATGCAGAATCATGTGCAACCTCTGTCTCAGTGGTTGAGCGTGAAGGCAGGGGTAACACGTGGTCCTAGGGCCAACTCCTTGCTTCTCTCTCCATTTCTATCACAGCCCATACACACAAGGTCAAGGCAGAGGTCATATGGGGTCCCAGTGCCAACTCTTTAATTTTTTCTCCCTCTCTGTCATAATCCATGGGTCCTGGGTATCGGGTTCTTACTGACAGGGGAGGTGGAGGAATACTCCTGCTAGGCCCAAAATTTTGGGAGGTGTCTCTTAAATTCTCTTTCCTGGGAACATATCAGTTCACTTCCAGTGGGAGAGATATGAAAGCCAAAAAAATACTCTGGACTCTTGAGTTGGGTGTCCAAAACAAACCTTTTCTATAGCAATTTTTAAAATGGAAAATAGTTGATCTTTCCACATTATTGCTTGGTATAGTTCTCCAACTTTCTTTAAGGGGCAGATTTTTAATATTACGCGTGGGGGGGTACATTTGTGCACGCTATCGGGCGCGCACAAATGTACACCCGATTTTATAGCATGCGCGCGCTGCCGCATGCATGTTATAAAATCCAGGATCGGCATGCACAAGGGGATGCACACTTGTGCACCTTGCACACGCCGAGCCCTAGGGGAGGCCCAATGGCTTTCCCCACTCCCTCCATAGCCGCTCCGAAATCCTTGGAGGGAACTATTGCTTTGGTCCCCCCCACCTTTCCCTCCCTTCCTCAATCTAACCCCCACCCCAGCCCTACCTAAATCCCCCCTACCTTATTTCATTGTGTTAAGCCGGCCTCTGGCAGGCGTAAGTTGCATGTGCTGGCTGGCTGCCGGCGCGCCAGGCCCCGACACAGGCCGCTGTGCCAGGGCACTCGGCCACACCCCCAGACCACTCCTGGACCACCGCTATGCCCCCGGACCATGGTCCCGCCCATGGTCACGCCCCCAGACGGCCCCTTTTGCGAAGCCCCAGGACATACGCGCATCCCGGGGTTTGTGCGTGCCGCCGAGCCTATGCGAAATAGGCTCGGTGCGCGCAGGGGTAGGTTTTCGGGGATTACGCATGTATCTTATGCACGTAACCCTTTGAAAATCTACTCCTAACTGTGCAAGTCTTTCTCAGTAATTGGTCAGGAAAAACTCCCACCCTCCAAGGCTTGGAAAACCAAGTCTTCCCAAGTGGACAGGGGTATCTTGGTTTGGATGGAAAAAACTCCCATTCCAAAAATACAGATGGATAAAAAAACAGGGTCTCAGTTTCTGCACAAACTCCCACTTGTTCCTTTTCTCCTCAGGGTGAAGACTTCTGATGGAGGTCTCCAATGGTAATAAAAGATCATACTTACAGTTCTCTTTCTCTAGGTGACACACAGGATCTTTTGGATAAAAGATCCAGGCAGCAGGGAACAAAGCAGCTCTTCTGATTTTTCCCCATATCAGGCTAGGAAAGATGGCAGCAAAACTTCCCCTAAACACAAGGTAAAATCTTCAAGAAAAGGCCCAAATTGGAACTCTTCTGATCCATCTACTGGGTATGAGATGCAGCAGAATCTCCTCCACTCTTGGTGTTTCTAAGAAAGAAGGCCCTAGACTATCACACCAGGGCTATCACAGAAATATTTCCCAAAACAAATCTAAAAATTCCTTAAGCAACCCCTGTGGCACATGTACTTGCCAGCAAGGTAACATTTCTCCCTTTCTATTCAGTGTAGGATTCTAAGCCCTGAGGCCCAGTACACCAGAATAGGGGAAAAAGTCAACTCAGGAAAACAGCTCCTTCACCTCTGGCTACTAACAAAAAATGGATACAAGCTGCTTTTATCCCAGTAGGGAACTAGCCATTCCAGCAAACTCTGTGGAGATGCTATTCTGAGAATGCTGCACCCAACCTCTACTACCTATGTCCTACTCCTAGCTCAAAAAGAGTTTAGGAACCAGGACAATATAGTAGGGATCCCAAAGGGTCACTACATATGCATTTGAGCTGCAAAATCCCAAGGGAATAATATAGTCTAGGGAGTACAATTTTTCTGTTCATGAAATAAGAGTGTGATCATATCTGATGATTTCAAGTTAGCTAAACAAGTGGGTAAGGCAATGGCAAAAATCAGAAAGATGTTTGGGTGCAAAGAAAGATGAATGATCAGCAGAAAAAATGAGGTGATATTGACCCTAAATAAGTCCTTGGTGAGACCTCATTATACAGTTCTGAAGATTACACCTTCAAAAAAAAATATAAACAGGATAGATACAGTCCAGAGGGTGCCTACTACAATGGTAGGTGATCTTCATTGCAAAGCATATGGAGGCAGACTTAAAGATCCAAACATGAGGAAAGGCAAGAAAGGAATAATATGAAAATACATTAGAAGTATTTGGGTGTCATGGACTGACAGGCTGGAGTCTGGGAGCACCCCCACAGAGGCAGTACAGGGCTGCAGGGAGGGACTGGAGCTTGTCTTCTGCCTATCAACCTTGGGTTCTGGGGGCTGGTATAGCTTGTCTCCACCTGTACATCATGGTGCAGGCTGTGAGCTGGATAGAGGTACCAGTTAGAAGCTGGACACAGGTACTGGCTGGAAGCTGGACACAGACACAGACTGAATGCAGGGACTGGTTAGTGCTGGATATAGATGCAGACTGAATGCAGGGACTGGCTGGGGCTGGATACAGATGCAGACTGAATGCAGGGACTGACTGGGGCTGGGTATAGATATAGATTGAATGCAAGGACTGGCTAGGGCTTGAAGCAAACAGAGACTGAAAGCAGGGCTTAGTTGGGCGGGATATGGACATAGACTGAATACTGGGACTGGCTGGAGCTGGATACAGGATACATGGCAAAGATAGGAACCAATACAAGACATGGAGGAGGATAGCACAGGACTGGACAAGGACAGGATTGGACTAGACAAGGACAGGCAACAGTAAACAGGAAAGCCCATCAGGGCACAAGGCTGGCAGGAAGAACCTAGCAGGCCTGGAAGCCATAAGGTAAGGCAGAGAGGCCCAGGGGACCATAGGGCAAGACAAAGAGGCCTGGAAGACCACAAGGCAAGACAAGAGGTCAGAGAGGCCACAAGGCAAGGCAAGAGGCCTGGTTAGGCTAAAAGGCAAGATAGAATAGCAACAACAGGGTGGCCAGGTTGAAAGGCAAGGTGACTCAATAAAAAGGAACCAAGGTATTGAACAGACTGGATTAATTAGGACTGAGGCTGAGATGTGGTTTAAGCCGTGTTAGGTTTGCTGCTCGGAGTTAGCAATCTGTTAAGAGTTAGACTGCGGAGTTAGCAAATGGTTAGGGTTGCTCCTCCCTAGGGGAGGCGTTAGCGTTTTGTTAGGAATCTCCGGGAGGAGTTAGCAATCCTGTTGAGCTTTGCTCCCCCAGAGGGGAGGAGCTAGCAATCTGTTAGTGACTCTGCTAGGGTAAGCAGTCTGTTGGCAAACTGTTATAGAGTTGCTCCCCAGAGGGGAGAGGTCAGCAACCATATAAGATCTGTTCTTCCAGAGGGAAGGAGTTAATATCTGTTATGGATCTCCACACAGTGTGGCAACCTGATATACGAGAGTTCCCTTGAAGGGAAGTATTGGCCATCTGTATGGTTCCTGCTAAGAAGTAGCAATTGGTTATGATACAGTTCCTGAGGAAGGAGATGTTAGCAACAGTTGAGGGTTAGACTGCAAGGTAGCAGTTTGTTGTACTCAGCTCTTGAAATATGAGAGATGAGCACTCTAATATAGAATGGTGAATCCTTGGGCCAATGGCAGATGACAGCGCCCCCAGGAGGATATCATGAGAGGGGCCACCGACTAGGCTAGAATATGGAGACAGACACAGATAGTTCTTTATTAGACAGGTAGTAGAGCCACCAGAGATGGCAGTAGTGAGCTGTTGTGCACGGCAGGGCTGAAGTCCTTCAGATCCTGGAACTTCTATCTCTGGGTTTGCTGAGCTGTAGAGAGAGACTCATAGATAGTGAGTAGACAGGGTATGCTGGATACATAACCAGAAGTAGATGATACACTCACATGGATTAATAAGAAGGCTCAGTAGCTGGAGAGAGTTAGGCCCTCTAGGAGCGAGTACCTGGTTCCAGGGGCAGCTCTGAGAGAGCGATGGTAACTCAGTTATCTATATCTGTAATGGTTTCTTAGACAATAGAGAATAGTTAGTATATTCAGGAACAGGAGCCTCAAGGCGAGTACTGGTTCCTATATGCAAACTGAAATAAGAACTCACAATATCTATATATGAAATAGCTTCTGAAATAGAAGAGAGTCTTCGGAGGGTTTTAGGAACATGGGTCCTCAAGGAGCGAGTACCGGTTCCTATCTGCAATCTATAATAACTCACGATCTCCGTACCTGCGATAGCGTCTTAGACAGAAGAGAATCTTCAAAGTTCTAGGAACATGGGCCCTCGAGGAGCAAGTACTGGTTCCTATCTGCAACTGGAATAGAAACTCACAATGTTCATGTCTGTGATCGCTTCCAGGCAATAGGGAGTCTTCTGAGCATTATTCAGGGACATAGGCCCTTGAGGAGCGAGTACCGGATCCCGTCTTAGCAATCAGAAAACAAGAAGAGAGAACAGGGCCTCCAAGGAGTGGGTACCCCTGGTAAGTTAGAAGAGGCAAAGCAGTGGAGAATGAAGCGGGTCGAGATGATCCCCGCAATCAATCCCTTGCTAACTCAATTCATAAGCAAAGACATTTTATGTTGGAAGCAGGGGACGCCCCCGAGGTTCGCGTCATTGCTGGTACAAACTTTGGAGCATGCGCGCGCGCCCTACATCATCATGAACATGGTGGATCCGCAGCATCAGGCCAGCCTGGGGACTCCGGGAAGAAACGGCAAGGAGAAGCCACGGCAGCAACTGTCCATCAGACCCGAAGGGAGTCACCTCAGAGGTAGAGAGGGTGGAGCGAGGGCAAGAGCAGGCACGAACACAACAACCAGTAAAGATGCGACTTGCAGAACTGTGAGTAAAGCTTGCTGGAGTCCTCTGCTGGTGGGGAGGTGTCATAACAAGTAAAACCAAGGTTCAATGAGGCCTCACAGTAGGCAAATCCGTGACAGTACCCCCTTTTCAAGACTCCTTCCTTCTGAGTCCTGTTTACCATGGGGGCTGTGGTCAGTAGGTACTAAGCATTTTTAGATTACAGTTGATGCTAGTTACAGAGGTATCTGGGAAGGATGAACTGGTATCTCTCTGGAGCAATGGTCTTGATTCATAGTTTCTGGCACTGGGAGGCTTTGCTGACATCTTTCGGAGGCTGGACCATTGGTTTGGAGCCTCTCCATGGCCATAGTGCTGGTTTCAGGTCACTTGGATGCCTGATAGCTGGAAAAGAGTTTCTCGGGAATAACCAACAGGAATAATAACGAACAGGAAAAATGAGGTGTTAATGCCCTTGTATAGATCCTTGGTAAGGCCTCACCTGGAATATTGTGTTCAGTTCGGAAGACATTACTGCTGGAAGCGGTCCAGAGAAAGGCAACCAAAATGGTGTGGGGTCTGTATCAGAAGACTTATGAAGAGAGGCTAAAGGATCTGAATATATACACACTGGAAGAGAGGAGATGGAGGGGAGATATGATACTCCTCATTTGTAGCTAGCTTACTCTAGGGGCCGTATATTAAGAATTACGCGAGAGCGTAGATTTGTGTGCGCAATCCAGCACGCACAAATCTATCCCCAATTTTTTTTAATATGTGCGTGCAGCCGTGCGCATGCTATAAAATCCAGGGTCGGCGCTCTCAAGGGGGTGCACAATTGTGCAACTTGCATGATCCGAGCCGTGCAGCCTTCCTCCGTTCCCTCCGAGGAATCACAGTATACAATGATTCAATATCAAAGGAGTTGAGTAAAAACTCTTCCTTAATGTGTACAGTATCCAAAAAATGGAGCATATGTGTGCTGTCCTTAATATAAGAGGCTGCTGTTGGTATGGTAGGTTTCCAAAGGTAATCTAGAAATATGCAGATAGGTTCCAAAACAGAATTTTGGGCTGACCCAATAGGTCTCCCAGGAGGTTTCTGTGGATTTTTGTGAATCTTGGTTAATATATAAGTTATAAGCACGCATGGATGTTCATTGATCAAAAACATTTTCTCTTTTTCTGTCAAAAATCCAGTCTCAAAGCCACGTTGTACAGTCTCATAGTCTATGGTCTGAATGGCTACTGTTGGATCAGCTTCTAACGGTTCAAAATACTGCTTATTACTGAGCTGTCACCAGACCTCTTCTTCATATTGTAATCGGTCCATAACAACAATCACTCCTCCTTTATTGGCAGGTTTGATGACAATGTCCTGCTGGTGTTGAAGTTCCAATAATGCACATCTTTCTTCTTTTGAGATGTTATAATAGTGTTTGAATCTAATTTCTTCAATTTTTTCAATATCTTGTAGGATCTTAAGTGAAAAGTGTAAAGAATTGGATTAATGGGACCAGGGGGAACCCACTTGGAGGGGTTCTTAACAATTGATGTCTGAAAGGAAATAGATGGATTCTGTTCACAATAAATTTTCCTCTGTAGTTGACATATGAATTTGAAAAAAATCAAACGTATCATGGAGACGAGTGGGACAAAAGAAAGATCTCTATTAAGTATTTTCTCTTGATTGGACGAAAGGGATACTTTAGACAAATTGATAACAATAGATTGTATCACCTGCTCATATGTCGAATAAACAGTTACATAGAAATATAGAAACATAGAAATGACGGCAGAAGAAGACCAAACGGCCCATCCAGTCTGCCCAGCAAGATTTGCACTTTTTTTTCTCTCATACTTCTATTATTCTTGGCTCTTAGTAACCTTTTGGTTCTATTTCCCTTTCACCCCCACCATTAATGTAGAGAGGAGTGTTGGAACTGCATCTAAGTGAATATCTAGCTTAATTAGTTAGGGGTAGTAACCGCCGCAATAAGTAAGCTATACCCATGCTTATTTCTTTACCCAGACTATGTAATTCAGTCCTTGTTGGTTGTTGTCTGTATATAGATCCACTTTACTTCATTCCCCCTGCTGTTGAAGCAGAGAGTTATGCTGGATATGCGTGAAGTATCAGACTTTCTCCCCTGCCATTGAAGCAGAGAGCTTTGAATGGTGTCAACCTGTATCTTGGGTTTGATTGTAGCGACATCAGTCCCTCATTTGGCAGCCTCACTGTGGGGGGTGGCAAAAAATGTGCAGTATTGGAAGATGGGTCCTCGTCGCTGCCTGATGATGCATCAGATGAAAAGGTGAAAGACACCTTTTTCACAGGTTTTTGCTGATTTAGCCACAAATAAACCGGACCATGTTTGTAATTCGCCTTGTCTCTTTGAAATTTCATGATTTTGAAAGCTTTCAGTTCTGAACAAATTCTATCCATAGACCATTGAAAATCACCCAAAGCTGTGTCGCAATCATCTATCACAGAATCATTTTAAATATTTTCAAGATATATTTGGGAATTCTTTTTTGACATTTCATTGCCGGTCCTGTGAGTGTTATTTGACAGCTGTCATTTTGTATTACACATATGCTAACATCATCACGGTCTGTTTAAAAAGAACTTTGCATAAAGCTGCTGCACATGCCCATTTGAATTACTGAAACTTAATACAGCAATTTCTTTCTCAAGTAAATAACCTGTTTGTGAATGCTTGCTTTCAAGTATTATAAGTGTGCCTTCTTTTAATTGTAATTTTTTATTTCACTTATCCCTCATTGTTTTAAAAAGACAAGAACACGGTTTCTATTAGGGATGTGAATCGTTTTCCATATCGTCTTAAGGATAGAAATCATGTGGCAGGGCAAGAAAATCGTCTTAGGCACGATTTTTTAGTTAAAAAATCGTTAAAAATCGTTTTTTCCGATTAGTGCGCACTAACGGGAGCTAGTGCGCACTAACTGGGAGTTAGTGCGCACTAACTGAAAATGATACAATTTGACACTTTTCAGGTCAGTTAAGGTCAGTTTAGGAATGAATATGTATTCCTATTGGCTGCCCTCTTATTTATTCATGTTACCAAGTTTCCTACTGACAGTATATGGGGGATGGGAAATGGAAACAGTTGGTAGCTTGACAAAACAAGTAATGTGATCAGTCAATGTGACTAGAACTTGTGCCCTAACCCTGATACCAGGGGTATTGTGATCTTCCTGCACACAGTGCCCTATCCCTATTAATACCAGGAGTGTTGTGATCTTCCTGCACACAGTGCCCTATCCCTAATACCAGGGGTGTTGTGATCTTCCTGCACACAGTGCCCTATTCCTGATACTGGGGGTGTTGTGATCTTCCTGCACACAGTGCCCTATTCCTGATACCGGGGGTGTTGTGATCTTCTTGCACACATCCCAATATCAGGGATAGGGCACTGCATGCAGGAAGATCACAACACTCCTGGTATTAATAGGGATAGGGCACTGCATGCAGGAAGATCACAACACTCCTGGTATTAATAGGGATATGGCACTGCATGCAGGAAGATCACAACACCCCTGGTATCAGGGATAGGGCACTGTGTGCAGGAAGATCACAATACCCCGGAGGAGTGAGGGTCAGGCAGCTCCCCCCTGTCTGTGAAGCCAGCCTCTCACTAGTAATGCAGGGAGGGAGCTGTCTCAGACTTCACCATCCTCCCCCCCCCCCTTACCCACACACCATTCACTAGCTGGGACATGGGGGAAGTCAGGAGTGAGGGTCAGGCAGCTCCCCCCTGTCTGCGAAGCCAGCCTCTCACTAGTAATGCAGGGAGGGAGCTGTCTCAGACTTCACCATCCTCCCCCCCCCCCTCACCCACACCCCATTCACTAGCTGGGACATGGGGGAAGTCAGGAGTGAGGGACAGGCAGCTCCCCCCTGTCTGTGAAGCCAGCCTCTCACTAGTAATGCAGGGAGGGAGCTGTCTCAGACTTCACCATCCTCCCCCCCCCCCTCACCCACACACCATTCACTAGCTGGGACATGGGGGAAGTCAGGAGTGAGGGACAGGCAGCTCCCCCCTGTCTGTGAAGCCAGCCTCTCACTAGTAATGCAGGGAGGGAGCTGTTTCATACTTCACCATCCTCCCCCCCCCCCCTCACCCACACACCATTCACTAGCTGGGACATGGGGGAAGTCAGGAGTGAGGGTCAGGCAGCTCCCCCCTGTCTGCGAAGCCAGCCTCTCACTAGTAATGCAGGGAGGGAGCTGTCTCAGACTTCACCATCCACCCCCCCCCCTCACCCACACACCATTCACTAGCTGGGACATGGGGGAAGTCAGGAGTGAGGGTCAGGCAGCTCCCCCCTGTCTGTGAAGCCAGCCTCTCACTAGTAATGCAGGGAGGGAGCTGTTTCAGACTTCACCATCCTCCCCCCCCCCCCCTCACCCACACACCATTCACTAGCTGGGACATGGGGGAAGTCAGGAGTGAGGGTCAGGCAGCTCCCCCCTGTCTGTGAAGCCAGCCTCTCACTAGTAATGCAGGGAGGGAGCTGTCTCAGACTTCACCATCCTCCCCCCCCCCCTCACCCACACACCATTCACTAGCTGGGACATGGGGGAAGTCAGGAGTGAGGGTCAGGCAGCTCCCCCCTGTCTGTGAAGCCAGCCTCTCACTAGTAATGCAGGGAGGGAGCTGTCTCAGACTTCACCATCCTCCCCCCCCCCCCCTCACCCACACACCATTCACTAGCTGGGACATGGGGGAAGTCAGGAGTGAGGGTCAGGCAGCTCCCCCCTGTCTGTGAAGCCAGCATCTCACTAGTAATGCAGGGAGGGAGCTGTCTCAGACTTCACCATCCACCCCCCCCCCCCCTCACCCACACACCATTCACTAGCTGGGACATGGGGGAAGTCAGGAGGGAGGGACAGGCAGCTCCCCCCTGTCTGTGAAGCCAGCCTCTCACTAGTAATGCAGGGAGGGAGCTGTCTCAGACTTCACCATCCTCCCCCCCCCCCCTCACCCACACACCATTCACTAGCTGGGACATGGGGGAAGTCAGGAGTGAGGGTCAGGCAGCTCCCCCCTGTCTGTGAAGCCAGCCTCTCACTAGTAATGCAGGGAGGGAGCTGTCTCAGACTTCACCATCCTCACCCCCCCCCCCCCTCACCCACACACCATTCACTAGCTGGGACATGGGGGAAGTCAGGAGTGAGGGTCAGGCAGCTCCCCCCTGTCTGCGAAGCCAGCCTCTCACTAGTAATGCAGGGAGGGAGCTGTCTCAGACTTCACCATCCTCCCCCCCCCCCTCACCCACACACCATTCACTAGCCATGGGGGAAGTCAGGAGTGAGGGTCAGGCAGCACCCCCCTGTCTGTGAAGCCAGCCTCTCACTAGTAATGCAGGGAGGGAGCTGTCTCAGACTTCACCATCCCCCCCCCCCCCCCTCACCCACACACCATTCACTAGCTGGGACATGGGGGAAGTCAGGAGTGAGGGTCAGGCAGCTCCCCCCTGTCTGTGAAGCCAGCCTCTCACTAGTAATGCAGGGAGGGAGCTGTCTCAGACTTCACCATCCTCCCCCCCCCCCCTCACCCACACACCATTCACTAGCTGGGACATGGGGGAAGTCAGGAGTGAGGGTCAGGCAGCTCCCCCCTGTCTGCGAAGCCAGCCTCTCACTAGTAATGCAGGGAGGGAGCTGTCTCAGACTTCACCATCCTCCACCCCCCCTCACCCACACACCATTCACTAGCTGGGACATGGGGGAAGTCAGGAGTGAGGGTCAGGCAGCTCTCCCCTGTCTGTGAAGCCAGCCTCTCACTAGTATTGCAGGGAGGGAGCTGTTTCAGACTTCACCATCCTCCCCCCCCCCCTCACCGACACACCATTCACTAGCTGGGACATGGGGGAAGTCAGGAGTGAGGGTCAGGCAGCTCCCCCCTGTCTGCGAAGCCAGCCTCTCACTAGTAATGCAGGGAGGGAGCTGTCTCAGACTTCACCATCCTACCCCCCCCCCTCACCCACACACCATTCACTAGCTGGGACATGGGGGAAGTCAGGAGTGAGGGTCAGGCAGCTCCCCCCTGTCTGTGAAGCCAGCCTCTCACTAGTAATGCAGGGAGGGAGCTGTTTCAGACTTCACCATTCTCCCCCCCCCCCCTCACCCACACACCATTCACTAGCTGGGACATGGGGGAAGTCAGGAGTGAGGGTCAGGCAGCTCCCCCCTGTCTGTGAAGCCAGCCTCTCACTAGTAATGCAGGGAGGGAGCTGTTTCAGACTTCACCATCCTCCCCCCCCCCCTCACCCACACACCATTCACTAGCTGGGACATGGGGGAAGTCAGGAGTGAGGGTCAGGCAGCTCCCCCCTGTCTGTGAAGCCAGCCTCTCACTAGTAATGCAGGGAGGGAGCTGTCTCAGACTTCACCATCCTCCCCCCCCCCCCCTCACCCACACACCATTCACTAGCTGGGACATGGGGGAAGTCAGGAGTGAGGGTCAGGCAGCTCCCCCCTGTCTGTGAAGCCAGCCTCTCACTAGTAATGCAGGGAGGGAGCTGTCTCAGACTTCACCATCCTCCCCCCCCCCCCTCACCCACACACCATTCACTAGCTGGGACATGGGGGAAGTCAGGAGTGAGGGTCAGGCAGCTCCCCCCTGTCTGTGAAGCCAGCCTCTCACTAGTAATGCAGGGAGGGAGCTGTCTCAGACTTCACCATCCACCCCCCCCCCCTCCCCCACACACCATTCACTAGCTGGGACATGGGGGAAGTCAGGAGTGAGGGACAGGCAGCTCCCCCCTGTCTGTGAAGCCAGCCTCTCACTAGTAATGCAGGGAGGGAGCTGTCTCAGACTTCACCACCCCCCCCCCCCCTCACCCACACACCATTCACTAGCTGGGACATGGGGGAAGTCAGGAGTGAGGGTCAGGCAGCTCCCCCCTGTCTGTGAAGCCAGCCTCTCACTAGTAATGCAGGGAGGGAGCTGTCTCAGACTTCACCATCCTCACCCCCCCCCTCACCCACACACCATTCACTAGCTGGGACATGGGGGAAGTCAGGAGTGAGGGTCAGGCAGCTCCCCCCTGTCTGCGAAGCCAGCCTCTCACTAGTAATGCAGGGAGGGAGCTGTCTCAGACTTCACCATCCTCCCCCCCCCCTCACCCACACACCATTCACTAGCCATGGGGGAAGTCAGGAGTGAGGGTCAGGCAGCACCCCCCTGTCTGTGAAGCCAGCCTCTCACTAGTAATGCAGGGAGGGAGCTGTCTCAGACTTCACCATCCTCCCCCCCCCCCCTCACCCACACACCATTCACTAGCTGGGACATGGGGGAAGTCAGGAGTGAGGGTCAGGCAGCTCCCCCCTGTCTGTGAAGCCAGCCTCTCACTAGTAATGCAGGGAGGGAGCTGTCTCAGACTTCACCATCCTCCCCCCCCCCCCTCACCCACACACCATTCACTAGCTGGGACATGGGGGAAGTCAGGAGTGAGGGTCAGGCAGCTCCCCCCTGTCTGCGAAGCCAGCCTCTCACTAGTAATGCAGGGAGGGAGCTGTCTCAGACTTCACCATCCTCCACCCCCCCTCACCCACACACCATTCACTAGCTGGGACATGGGGGAAGTCAGGAGTGAGGGTCAGGCAGCTCCCCCCTGTCTGTGAAGCCAGCCTCTCACTAGTAATGCAGGGAGGGAGCTGTTTCAGACTTCACCATTCTCCCCCCCCCCCTCACCCACACACCATTCACTAGCTGGGACATGGGGGAAGTCAGGAGTGAGGGTCAGGCAGCTCCCCCCTGTCTGTGAAGCCAGCCTCTCACTAGTAATGCAGGGAGGGAGCTGTCTCAGACTTCACCATCCACCCCCCCCCCTCACCCACACACCATTCACTAGCTGGGACATGGGGGAAGTCAGGAGTGAGGGACAGGCAGCTCCCCCCTGTCTGTGAAGCCAGCCTCTCACTAGTAATGCAGGGAGGGAGCTGTCTCAGACTTCACCATCCTCCCCCCCCCCCTCACCCACACACCATTCACTAGCTGGGACATGGGGGAAGTCAGGAGTGAGGGTCAGGCAGCTCCCCCCTGTCTGCGAAGCCAGCCTCTCACTAGTAATGCAGGGAGGGAGCTGTCTCAGACTTCACCATCCTCCTCCCCCCCTCACCCACACACCATTCACTAGCTGGGACATGGGGGAAGTCAGGAGTGAGGGTCAGGCAGCTCCCCCCTGTCTGTGAAGCCAGCCTCTCACTAGTAATGCAGGGAGGGAGCTGTTTCAGACTTCACCATCCTCCCCCCCCCCCTCACCCACACACCATTCACTAGCTGGGACATGGGGGAAGTCAGGAGTGAGGGTCAGGCAGCTCCCCCCTGTCTGCGAAGCCAGCCTCTCACTAGTAATGCAGGGAGGGAGCTGTCTCAGACTTCACCATCCTCCCCCCCCCCTCACCCACACACCATTCACTAGCTGGGACATGGGGGAAGTCAGGAGTGAGGGTCAGGCAGCTCCCCCCTGTCTGTGAAGCCAGCCTCTCACTAGTAATGCAGGGAGGGAGCTGTTTCAGACTTCACCATTCTCCCCCCCCCCCCCCTCACCCACACACCATTCACTAGCTGGGACATGGGGGAAGTCAGGAGTGAGGGTCAGGCAGCTCCCCCCTGTCTGTGAAGCCAGCCTCTCACTAGTAATGCAGGGAGGGAGCTGTCTCAGACTTCACCATCCCCCCCCCCCCCCTCACCCACACACCATTCACTAGCTGGGACATGGGGGAAGTCAGGAGTGAGGGTCAGGCAGCTCCCCCCTGTCTGTGAAGCCAGCCTCTCACTAGTAATGCAGGGAGGGAGCTGTTTCAGACTTCACCATTCTCCCCCCCCCCCCCCCTCACCCACACACCATTCACTAGCTGGGACATGGGGGAAGTCAGGAGTGAGGGTCAGGCAGCTCCCCCCTGTCTGTGAAGCCAGCCTCTCACTAGTAATGCAGGGAGGGAGCTGTCTCAGACTTCACCATCCTCCCCCCCCCCCCCTCACCCACACACCATTCACTAGCTGGGACATGGGGGAAGTCAGGAGTGAGGGTCAGGCAGCTCCCCCCTGTCTGTGAAGCCAGCCTCTCACTAGTAATGCAGGGAGGGAGCTGTCTCAGACTGGTATCAGGGTTAGGGCACTGTGTGCAGGAAGATCACAACACTCCTGGTATTAATAGGGATAGGGCACTGTAAGAGATGACTGTAGTAGATTGAATAAAGATCTGATGTTTCTGCTCTCCTCACACCAAACAAAAACAACACACAAGCAGAGAAGCCCTTCTTACAAAGCTGAGCTAGTGAGTTAAGTAGGAGGAAAAGTAAACATACTGGTGCCAGTGTGGCTACAATCAATTACATATATTTGAACTGTGTACAGTTCCAGCCAGGACCACCTTTCTAAAATGCACAGTGATTGGCAAATTCAACATGCACTAGCATTTCAGGTGCCTGCTAACAAAAATAATAAACAAACAAGTTCTAGTCACGTGAGTGCTCATCATTACATTACTTTTTTTGTCAAGCTTCCAACTGTTTCCATTTCACATCCCCCCAACCATATTGGTAACATCAATAGATAAGAGCACAGCCAGCCAATAGGAATACATACATACATATTCATTCCTAAGTGACCTTTACTGACCTGGGAAGTGTGAACACTTTGTTTCATTTTCTGTTGGTGTTCGTTAGTTTCCAGTTCCATTTCCCATCCCCCCCAACCATCACCTCAGTGGTAACCTTGGTAATATCAATAGATAAGAGGGCAGCCAGCCAATAGGAACACATATTCATTCCTAACTGACCTTCAGTGACCTGGAAAGTGTTTATTTGTATCATTTTCAGTTAGTGCGCACTAAATCGAGTTAGTGCGCACTAATGGGGAGTTAGTGCGCACTAACTCGAGTTAGTGTGCACTAACACGATTTAACGATTTTTAACGATAAATCGTTAGAATTTCTATTGTATCGTGTTCTATAACGATTTAAGACGATATAAACATTATCGGACGATAATTTTAATCGTTGAAAAACGATTCACATCCCTAGTTTCTATGTGTACCCCTGATGCTGATGCAGTCACCCCATGAAACATGACGTTGTGTTGGGTGCCTTGTCAGTGTTTGCTGTTGCCACTGCCCTTGTCTTGCCTTCAATAAATACAAAGAGAAGCAAACATTTTACTTGTATTAAAAATTAAAAAAAATTGAAGTTTAAACATTTTTTTTGCATGAAAGCAATGGACCTATGATTAAAGATGATCTGGGCATTTTGTGTTAAAACATTTGTTGCATGTACGGGTGTTATGAAGGTCCTTCCTGCAGCCAGTAGATCGAATTGTTTGATGTACATTAAATATTTTAAGCATCATTGTCTGAAAAAATGTTTTTGATGATGTGAACCATATTAAAAACTAGGGTGAATCCTGTGTTAATTTTTGTATATTTTACAACTGCATTCTCTTTCAACTCTTTTTCTATTTTTAACTTTAAAAATGGGACCATCTGCCTGGAGGATGGCATTAAGGTGATTTCACTTCCACACCTTCCTCCAGTGCAGCCATACCTCAAAATGGTACTGGCTGCACCAGTGGAAGGTGCCAAAATGATATCACTTTGGAACTATGTTTAAAACATCAGGACACAAGCAGGAGAGATGCTCCTGACCTATTCCTTTCTGTCAAGCCCAGCCTAGGTCTAGTCCTTGGTGGCAGGCCTGGCCCAGTAATAGGCCTTGGTGCCAGGTAGTTTCTTGCTGGGGATTTCCAGTCAGGGCCACCATTTGTTGCATTATTGGCTTTTGTTATAAACAAATACACATTTTCTGCTTGTTATGCCTCTTATTTTGCACCGTAGCATCCCTCCAGCTGTGGTGACCACCTTGTCACATTATTCTGTTACCCTGAAATTATCTGCAATGATCATCCCAGTTTTTCTTTCCTGGTTGGTGCATATCATTATCCTACTTCCTTGCATTTCTGTACCACTCTATTCCTCAAGCTTTTTCTGATCCCTTAAGAACATATGAAATGTTATGCTGGATCAGACCAAAGGTCTAGCAAGTCCAACATCCTGCCTCCAATAGTGGCCAATCCAGATCACAAGTGCCAGTAGAGTCCCAAATCATAGGTCCAATCCTTCTTGCTCATGACTGGGATAAGCAGTCTACATGACTATTGACTAATATTAGATTATGGACTTTTCCTCCAGGAACTTGTCCAACCCCTTTTTAAATCCAGCTACAATAACTGCTTTCACCATCTGGGAATAAATTCCACCATTTAATTATGTGCTGAGTTAAAAAAATACTTTCTCTGATTTGTTTTAAAAGTACTATCCATTAGCTTCATGGATTATCCCCTAACCCTAATACTATTGGAAAGGGTAAATAACCGTCCCCTATTTATCTATTCTACACCACTCATGATTTTATAGATTTCTATCAAATCTTCTCTCAGCTGTCTCTTCTCCAGGCTGAAGAGCCCCAACCTATTTAGTCTTTCCTTATAGAGGAGCTGTTCCATTCCCTTTATCATTTTGGTCATCTTTCTCATTGTCTAAAATTACCCCCTTAGACGGTAGCATTCAAAGCAGGGTATGCGCGCACATGTGCATATGTTTGTCGGCCCGCTCCCGGGGACGCGAGTGTTTTATAACATACGTGTGAATATGCGCACTTGTTATAAAATAGCCTGGTTGCACCCACAAGTGCGCCTAATTTTAAGTGGATATGCACCTGTGTGATCAAAAGCCGCTTCTACCGTGTAAGTAACGAAATTTTGAAAGGGATATGCATCAATGCCATTGCCTGTTTTACCAGTTCCTCCCCAGTTCGCCCAGTTGACAGATAGGTCCTTTCACCCCTCCTCCCTGGTTTGATAGCCTGTACATCCCCAGTTACTCCCGACCCTTTATACCCCTTAGATATTGCTCATTAGTTGTTTTTTTTAAACTTGCACGCCATTCATAGCAGAAGTAAAGCTATGCGGCAGGGGACCTCAGTGCACGTCAGATCATGCAAGTATTTATGTACAAATCTCTGGTTCAAGTATCAAATTGCCCATTTACCGCCCATGCCCTTCCCAGACCACAGCCACACCCCGCCCCTTTTTGAGAAGTTCTGAGATGTGCGCAGAGCAGCATTTACATGCATATCCGGGCAGGTTTTAAAATAAGTTCGGGGCGCGTGAGACCGACATATTTGCACATCTCCTAATTAGTGCGCACGTCAGGCTTTTAAAATTCACCTTTTAATATTTTTGAATGTTTAAAGCCCTCACAGAAATGAAGTGGCAGGGCTACTTTTGTGATAATAAAGTATTCAGCCTAGAGCCTGACCTTGTGGAATCAGGCCCTTAATTTATCTGCCTGTTTGACAGATGCAACTTTTTATATTCACTAAGAATAAAACAATATCATTCTCTAGTTGTAGTGTTAATAGTAATCTCTGAGTATGGAGTATACCATGAACAAGAGACTTCCACTTTTAATATAAATATAGTCAGTACTGAAGCTCACTATTATGCTAATCTCACACCCTGAACAATGTAATTCTTCTATTCAGCTTGATGACATGGACTAAAATTCATTTATTTGTGGATGGGGAATTGGATCTGGATTATATAATGACTCCTTCTTTTTGTAATCAGGCAATAAATTACTTAGGATAAAAAGTCCTGTATCTATATTTCAGATCAGGAAAAAATGTATTGTTAAGCTTGCTATTTACAAGTACAATATCATAAATCATCCAAAGTCCAGAGAAGATTCATTCTGAAATACGGTTCTGACAGCAACTTCCAAAACTTTATATTTTCAACCGAAAAGAAAAAGCTAGGAAAACATTTCAGAGGAATGATCTGGGCAACACTTAATTATCCTTGAGTGCGGGATATACAACATTGCATAAATGCCACAAAATAAATATAATTCAGATTTAAAAAAAAAACATTCTTATTCCTCTTTTGAGAACAATATTATCTTCTGTTCTATATGTAATGTGTACCCAAAATACAAACTCAGATATGTGAGTTCTTATGACAGCTGATCAAACAGATGGTTTAATATGCCACAGATGGCCAGAAGAAGAGTAGCTTGCACCTTCCCCAGGAAGAAACTATATCCAAACTCAATTAGACTTTTATAACTATGAAATCCGAGGTCAGGCCCAGCTGGTCTCAAACTGGCAAGTAAGAAATCTCCCTAGATATCCACAGGCCCAGTAAATGTCTAGACCCATCTGGTAATGTTATTTTTTTTTCTCCTGTAGCCACTGACTTCCCCCTTCTACCAGCTCATTTGTCCAATAGGGACCATTTCAGATTGACTGTAATAATTAAACCTTTCTGTTATGACCTGTTACCTGTTTCCCTAAATTTTTGTCTGTTCTTGTGTTCTTACTTCTCTGATTGGTCAGATCCTATCCTTCTTCCTGTTATGTATTCCTTGCTCTTTATGTATTCAATTTAGCCATAGACTGACTTGCTATGATTTAGTTTTCAGCCTTGACCTGCCCATGTCCCAGCTTGTTCGTTTTCACCTTTGCTTGGATGTGGCCCTTCTCTATTGACCATCCTTTTTCTGTGGTCTCAAGTATATTCTAATTTATTAGTTCATCTCACCCATCAGTCACTTACATCTTGGCCTCTGCCTGAGAACCACACATCTCAGTTGAGTGAATTTACAGAATTTAAAATAGAATTCCAATTATCAGGGTACATTTCATGATTCTTCCAAATAGTAGTCCCTTTAATTATTATACATTATTCACTGGATGTCCCCCTTCTGATCGGATTCATTACTGATGGACCTTGGGGATACTATCACCAATCCCCACCCCTACCACCTTAAAAACCCTACAGAAGAAATTTGGTGTCATTCAAATGTTTTGTCCAGCCCCCTTGCTCCTTCTCCTCCCTTAAGGGATTCTTTTCTGTGACCCTGATTTTTCTAAGATATTCACTTCAACAAAATTAATGGGGTTAAAAGCACTTGCTGGCACACAACCTGGAACTCAGTGGCATTCTCTGAAATGCTCCCTGTTCCACGCGCAGGTCTCCAGAAGCAGGAAGAGCTCCGGAGTCTCAATGTGTGGATGAGATGATGGTGCAGCGAAGAGGGATTCAGTTTTGTAAAGAACTGTACAACCTTTTGGGAAAGGGGGAGACTTTTCTGAAAGGAGAGCTCCTCTTTAACCAGAATGGGACCAGGCTGCTAGTGCTAACTTTTAAAAAGTAGATAGAGCAGCTTTTAAACTAGAATAAGGGGGAAAGCCGACAGTCACTCATCAGTGAATGGTTGAAAGGAAGGTAACTTCAAAGGATACTAATGAAACAGCAGAGTTAGGGTATCCCAACAGAGAGTTTAAAATAAAAGCAAAAGTAGTCCATGTTCCTATAAATAAAGTATCACCTGTGCTAAAGGATTGCAAATTATCCCTATCATCTGAAAAGCAGGCTGTTAATACAAGCCACTTTGAAATGTCTGTATGCCAATGCTAGAAGTCTAAGAAGTAAGATGGGAGAGTTAGAGTGTATACCAGTGAATGGTAAGATAGACATAATTGGCATCTCAGAGACCTGGTGGAAGGAGGATAACCAGTGGGACAGTGTGTGAGGCTATTTTCTCCCTGCTTACACATTAGCATATCTGTAGCATCCATCATAAAAAGTGGAAACACAGAATTGCTAGTGTCAAATGCTAGTGTGTGCTAATTGGATGTACTCACAGTGTACTCACTGGTGAATGCATTGGTGTGGTAAGGAAGATAAGTACGACATAACAGACATATATATAGACAGAGGCTAACAGAGCATGTCACTCACCCGGACACACATAGACACTCATATCTGTTAGGACAGTGTGGTTTGTAGAATATCTCCAACACTTGGTAACCTACTGAAGACGTATTTTTCTGTAACTGGGCTTTTTGTCATCATACATCAGTAATAACTGTGCCAGGCTCTTCCCTATCTGCTCATAATGTTGTCAGTCATAACTCTTCACAGAAGATTGTGTATATCTGTCAGGTTGACAGACATCTGTCAGAAGCATATATGCTCACAGATTAGTCCTTGTTTCGACATTGGCCCCTCCAGGTCTCAGGTACCCCAAAATGTTTGTCCTTCTACTGTATAACACTGAAAGTGCAGAAGACATCATGCCTACCAAATAATACCTCTGGGAGCAGTTGGCCTATACAATTTGCATAGTGGCAGGTTTCAGAAAGAGGTTTGGTCTTGGCTCATGAGGTCATCAGCTGACAAAACCTTCTCTAGCCTTAATGCTATTCACCGAGATGATGAGTGAGAGTCTATCAGCACACCTGCCTGGATCATGGTATCCGCTAAGTTCAAAAGACTCAAATACCACAGGGCACCCATCCTACAGGAGAGCTACTATGCTATGTTGGCCACAAGTAATGGCAGCCATATGGACAGGTAAGGGTCTAAAACCTGATAAGACCTGAAAAGTCGCAAGTCTGTTTGGACATTGACCATTCTGCAAGCTTGTCTCCCCTGGAGACCTCATCCTATGTGCTTTAAGGGTGACCATAGATAGGATAAGGATGTAACAGCTTCTAGCAATCAGAACAAACAAACTACTCTGCATATTTTCCATGTACCTACATAAAGGAGGACAAGATGACTAGCTCTGAGCTGGACAGGCAAAGAGCCTTGCTGCAGCCTGATTTCTCAATATTTACCAATGGTTACCTGTGACATAACAGGCTAGGTTGATAGCTTCTATCAACCTTTGCCCTGGGTTCAGTGAGGTGAACCTTTTTTTAGGTGATATATGGGTGGTAATATAGTTAACTCTAAATAAACTCTGACCTATACATTTCAGAGGTAACTTTCTACAACATGTGAGGGCATGACACCATCTATTCCCAATCCAGCCTTCAGATAATCAGATCAGCATTCTGGTTTAGCCTCCCTGAGCAGTTAAGATAACCAACATGACAGCCCAAGGGCCCAGGGCTTCCCCATCTGTACATGAGAGTTGCTTATCTAGGTATAGTTGTGCTTGGTAGTGTCCAACCCCTATGAGATATGCTAGCTTGACCTGTGAGATGTTTAGGACTACCATGATATCGGGCATGTACTTACCAAAAGGCTGTAAGTGAAACACTTGTATGTGAGAACTCAGATCTAAGCATTGCCTCAGAACCAGCTGAATATCAAATTTTCAAAAAACACAATCATTAAAAACTACCATTCATACACACATCCATACAATTTAAAAAAATCTCTATGACAATGTTGCACTCCCTTTTTTTATAACACCATTTCCCCACAAATTGATGCTTCTTTTTACACTCCCTTTATACTCCCAACATGTTTCGCCACTCAATAGGCTTCTTCAGGGGAGCATAATGTGAATCATTACTAACACCAATCTTCAACGATCTTCTCCAATTCACCCAAATGTATCCTCTCTCTCTCTTCAATTCCTCTTAATTCTTCCACTCCGAGGATAAGCAAAAGTTCTCCACAATTTCACCTTTGTTTTCGCCAAAGTGCTGCACTCCCAATCTTTCAACGGGTCCCCACCACAATTTTACTTTTGTTTCTTACTTCCTTTCACCAAAAAGAGCACAAAGATGCTCCCAACTTCTCAGCATTCTTACATCCCGTCTCACAGCCCGGGGGCATTGGCTCCCCTTGGGATACCACTGCTCGCGGTGCCCCCTAATACTTTGGCTGGAAACTTTATAATTAAAAAAAAAAAAAATCATGTGACAGGAGTGACCAGCCCACTGGGGGAAGCCCGGTCCCCCGATAGGTCAATCCGCCCCTGCAGACTACTTGCAGGTTATTGGAGTGGAAGAGCTTTCTGTACGGTAGATTTCCTCCCTGCGATTGGGTGGGATGATGGAGTGTAGTCAATAGCTCCCAGAATATTAGGAAAGTTGGTAATGGCATAAAACCCTCTCTTCAATTCCTGTAAGCTCTGCCTTTCACGAGAGAATCTTATATACTGATTAAGGCTAGCATGTACAGCTGTTATGACCTGACCCAGACAGCGGGAAAAAGAGGTTTGTGACATTCCCCCAATGATGTTTGGAATGAGCCAGATGCCATGAAATGCAAGGCTCACAATTGTTTGGTGAGGCCTGATAAAGCACATGACCTTTCCATGACCGGATCCAGATCCCCTCTGAGTTCTTGATATAATTCAATGATATCCTGAGAGCTGAGGCGATACCTCATAACCACATGTTCCTCTGGCATACACAGCAATGTGGCTTATGGTTGAAAGATGCACTCCCTGTAACTCAGGCATGCCCTCCTACGTGGAAAGCCCTGCTGAGGCCAGGGTGCTCTACTGGCTTTGGCTCCAGTGCGGGTAACTTCCCTAGGAGGCGGTTGAACCTCCCTTGCCGGTTGTAGTTCTCTTGTTATTCTTGTTGTTGAACAACTTGCAGCAGCTAATATTCCACTATTAGTGACTTCCCCCTAATATAGAAGCTTTAGGAAGACAGGCTAGCTAACAAAAGCTGTTTTTATTGGCCCAGCAGGGCACTGTACATGTGTCAAAGAGATGGTCTCATTTTAGTGTGCTCGATAATAGCTACAATGCGCAATAATGGCCACTGTTGTGCAATAAAAAATGTTTTTTCCCCTCTACTGCCAAAAAAAGATGTTGCTATTTCCCATATTAAATCCTGCTTTATTGTGCATTATTTTTCTGCTAAATGCGGAGTCTTCCATTTGCATAATTTTCTAGATTTTGCATATTCATCATATTTGCATACTAATGTGCAACGTGATAAAGATTGCATGTTTCTCATGCATTATACCCTTTTTATAACGTCATAAGGGCCTAATGTAATTTGATGAATGACCCTGTTAGCCAGATAAGATAAATATTGGAGTTAGAAGGATACATTATACAGCTAGGGTAACTTCTCCTTTAAACACTCCTGAAATGCACCTATGTTATTTGGCTAAATTTTAGCCTGATAATAAGAGTTCCAGCCAAAATTACCCACATAAGTCCCTAAATGGATAACATCTGAGTTATTTGGCTAAATTCTTCTGAATATGGACCTCATTGTGATTCATTCTTTCTGTCTTCCCTACTTGTGTGTTAATGTGCCTTGAGATATCTAAACACAGGAACATTCTACATTCTACATGATCAGATAAGGAAAGTGTTGCAGAACACTGAGATAAGATCATATTTGCATTTGGAAGGTCACATCTTTGATTATGCATATTGGAGTATTTGTGACAGAGGTTGCACATGTATGCATGATTCTCACCAAAGCTATATGTGTGTTTTCTTGTGATGAATCTTACACATACATGGTTCTTAGGATTGCCAATTCATCCCAGGTCAGCTGAAGAGGTTGATTCAGTCCTGGATTTCCCTCATTACATTTATAGTTGGGATTTTTCCATTAATTTTCTTAGAAGTCAAAATTACAAATCCATGCATGCACCGGAGTAAAGCCAAGCCTGGATCAGCATGTTTAATTGACCTTGGGTGAGGTTAAAATCCTGGTGAGTCTGTTTATTAGTTAATAAAAAGAGCATAAACAGTTAATTTACTCCCATATGAAAGACAAAATACAGTTAACTTCTCTCCCAGGTCCCACTTTTTCTCCTCTAGTTAGTTAAAATGGTGGAAATGGAGAAGGAAGATATTAGAGAAAGTACCAACTTAGACTCCATATTATGTACAATGTCAGAGAGAAAGTACCAACTTAGACTCCATATTATGTACTAGGGATGTGAATCGTTTTTCAACGATTAAAATTATCGTCCGATAATGTTTATATCGTCTTAAATCGTTATAGAACACGATACAATAGAAATTCTAACGATTTATCGTTAAAAATCGTTAAATCGTGTTAGTGCGCACTAACTCGAGTTAGTGCGCACTAACTCCCCGTTAGTGCGCACTAACTCGATTTAGTGCGCACTAACTGAAAATGATACAAATAAACACTTTCCAGGTCACTGAAGGTCAGTTAGGAATGAATATGTGTTCCTATTGGCTGGCTGCCCTCTTATCTATTGATGTTACCAAGGTTACCACTGAGGTGATGGTTGGGGGGATGGGAAATGGAACTGGAAACTAACGAACACCAACAGAAAATGAAACAAAGTGTTCACACTTCCCAGGTCAGTAAAGGTCACTTAGGAATGAATATGTATGTATGTATTCCTATTGGCTGGCTGTGCTCTTATCTATTGATGTTACCAAGGCTAACACTGAGGTAATGGTTGGGGGGATGTGAAATGGAAACAGTTGGAAGCTTGACAAAAAAAGTAATGTAATGATCAGCACTCACGTGACTAGAACTTGTTTGTTTATTATTTTAGTTAGCAGGCACCTGAAATGCTAGTGCATGTTGAATTTGCCAATCACTGTGCATTTTAGAAAGGTGGTCCTGGCTGGAACTGTACACAGTTCAAATATATGTAATTGATTGTTGGTAAGTGTATTTTTTAAGTAGCCACACTGGCACAAGTATGTTTACTTTTCCTCCTACTTAACTCACTAGCTCAGCTTTGTAAGAAGGGCTTCTCTGCTTGTGTGTTGTTTTTGTTTGGTGTGAGGAGAGCAGAAACATCAGATCTTTATTCAATCTACTACAGTCATCTCTTACAGTGCCCTATCCCTATTAATACCAGGAGTGTTGTGATCTTCCTGCACACAGTGCCCTAACCCTGATACCAGTCTGAGACAGCTCCCTCCCTGCATTACTAGTGAGAGGCTGGCTTCACAGACAGGGGGGAGCTGCCTGACCCTCACTCCTGACTTCCCCCATGTCCCAGCTAGTGAATGGTGTGTGGGTGAGGGGGGGGGGGGAGGATGGTGAAGTCTGAGACAGCTCCCTCCCTGCATTACTAGTGAGAGGCTGGCTTCACAGACAGGGGGGAGCTGCCTGACCCTCACTCCTGACTTCCCCCATGTCCCAGCTAGTGAATGGTGTGTGGGTGAGGGGGGGGGGAGGAGGATGGTGAAGTCTGAGACAGCTCCCTCCCTGCATTACTAGTGAGAGGCTGGCTTCACAGACAGGGGGGAGCTGCCTGACCCTCACTCCTGACTTCCCCCATGTCCCAGCTAGTGAATGGTGTGTGGGTGAGGGGGGGGGGAGGATGGTGAAGTCTGAGACAGCTCCCTCCCTGCATTACTAGTGAGAGGCTGGCTTCACAGACAGGGGGGAGCTGCCTGACCCTCACTCCTGACTTCCCCCATGTCCCAGCTAGTGAATGGTGTGTGGGTGAGGGGGGGGGGAGGATGGTGAAGTCTGAGACAGCTCCCTCCCTGCATTACTAGTGAGAGGCTGGCTTCACAGACAGGGGGGAGCTGCCTGACCCTCACTCCTGACTTCCCCCATGTCCCAGCTAGTGAATGGTGTGTGGGTGAGGGGGGGGGGGAGGAGGATGGTGAAGTCTGAGACAGCTCCCTCCCTGCATTACTAGTGAGAGGCTGGCTTCACAGACAGGGGGGAGCTGCCTGACCCTCACTCCTGACTTCCCCCATGTCCCAGCTAGTGAATGGTGTGTGGGTGAGGGGGGGGGGGAGGATGGTGAAGTCTGAGACAGCTCCCTCCCTGTATTACTAGTGAGAGGCTGGCTTCACAGACAGGGGGGAGCTGCCTGACCCTCACTCCTGACTTCCCCCATGTCCCAGCTAGTGAATGGTGTGTGGGTGAGGGGGGGGGGGAGGAGGATGGTGAAGTCTGAGACAGCTCCCTCCCTGCATTACTAGTGAGAGGCTGGCTTCACAGACAGGGGGGAGCTGCCTGACCCTCACTCCTGACGTCCCCCATGTCCCAGCTAGTGAATGGTGTGTGGGTGAGGGGGGGGGGGGAGGATGGTGAAGTCTGAGACAGCTCCCTCCCTGCATTACTAGTGAGAGGCTGGCTTCACAGACAGGGGGGAGCTGCCTGACCCTCACTCCTGACTTCCCCCATGTCCCAGCTAGTGAATGGTGTGTGGGTGAGGGGGGGGGGGGGGAGGAGGATGGTGAAGTCTGAGACAGCTCCCTCCCTGCATTACTAGTGAGAGGCTGGCTTCACAGACAGGGGGGAGCTGCCTGACCCTCACTCCTGACTTCCCCCATGTCCCAGCTAGTGAATGGTGTGTGGGTGAGGGGGGGGGGGAGGAGGATGGTGAAGTCTGAGACAGCTCCCTCCCTGCATTACTAGTGAGAGGCTGGCTTCACAGACAGGGGGGAGCTGCCTGACCCTCACTCCTGACTTCCCCATGTCCCAGCTAGTGAATGGTGTGTGGGTGAGGGGGGGGGGGGAGGATGGTGAAGTCTGAGACAGCTCCCACCCTGCATTACTAGTGAGAGGCTGGCTTCACAGACAGGGGGGAGCTGCCTGACCCTCACTCCTGACTTCCCCCATGTCCCAGCTAGTGAATGGTGTGTGGGTGAGGGGGGGGGGGGGGGAGGAGGATGGTGAAGTCTGAGACAGCTCCCTCCCTGCATTACTAGTGAGAGGCTGGCTTCACAGACAGGGGGGAGCTGCCTGACCCTCACTCCTGACTTCCCCCATGTCCCAGCTAGTGAATGGTGTGTGGGTGAGGGGGGGGGAGGATGGTGAAGTCTGAGACAGCTCCCTCCCTGCATTACTAGTGAGAGGCTGGCTTCACAGACAGGGGGGAGCTGCCTGACCCTCACTCCTGACTTCCCCCATGTCCCAGCTAGTGAATGGTGTGTGGGTGAGGGGGGGGGGGGAGGAGGATGGTGAAGTCTGAGACAGCTCCCTCCCTGCATTACTAGTGAGAGGCTGGCTTCACAGACAGGGGGGAGCTGCCTGACCCTCACTCAAGCAGAGAAGCCCTTCTTACAAAGCTGAGCTAGTGAGTTAAGTAGGAGGAAAAGTAAACATACTTGTGCCAGTGTGGCTACTTAAAAAATACACTTACCAACAATCAATTACATATATTTGAACTGTGTACAGTTCCAGCCAGGACCACCTTTCTAAAATGCACAGTGATTGGCAAATTCAACATGCACTAGCATTTCAGGTGCCTGCTAACAAAAATAATAAACAAAGAAGTTCTAGTCACGTGAGTGCTGATCATCACATGTCAAGCTTCCAACTGTTTCCATTTCACATCCCCCCAACCATTACCTCAGTGGTAACCTTGGTAACATCAATAGATAAGAGCACAGCCAGCCAATAGGAATACATATTCATTCCTAAGTGACCTTTACTGACCTGGGAAGTGTGAACACTTTGTTTCATTTTCTGTTGGTGTTCATGAGTTTCCAGTTCCATTTCCCATCCCCCCAACCATCACCTCAGTGGAAACCTTGGTAACATCAATAGATAAGAGGGCTGCCAGCCAATAGGAACACATATTCATTCCTAACTGACCTTCAGTGACCTGGAAAGTGTCTATTTGTATCATTTTGAGTTAGTGCGCACTAACTCGAGTTAGTGCGCACTAATCGGAAAAAACAATTTTTAACGATTTTTCAATGAAATAATCGTGCCAAACACGATTTTCTTCTCCTGCCACACGATTTCTATCGTTAAGACGATATGGAAAACGATTCACATCCCTATTATGTACAATGTCAGCATGTAGCTTCATGGAAAGATGACATAGAAACACAGCATTGCTAAAAGAAATTACAGGCTTCTGAGCTGTTAGGTAGCCCTCTGCTCTCCTTTTATAGCCCACAACATTTTCATTCCCCCTCTCCTCCTTTACTAGAAGTAGCTTGGAATACTTCATAGCCCATGACCCCCCTTAACAGCTTTCCCCCTTCTCCTCCCTTTGCTAAGCTTCAAGGTCACACACAAAATGGAGATATGACTTAATTACAAGTATGAGACCACTTATTTAGAGTGAGACAGGAGATAGAGAGTAAAGGTTTTGTGTCCAATGCAAGCAGCTTTCTACTAGTGTTGAGAGCTGGAAACACTTGGCAAATAACCAGATTAGTTTTTATAAAATGAATCTATCAAGAAGTACAAGTATTTACAAGTCCTTTTAATAGTGAACAGTAAAGATAACTTTTTACCCAAGACATGGCATTAGTGATTCATAAACTGATTTTTGGTAGTTTCACATGTGAGAGAGAATGTCTGTGCAAGATGGCGATTCAAAGAGGTCCTGAGACACAGATTTTCCTTATCAATTATTTTGGCAAAACTGCAGGAGTTAGAACAAAGGAAATTGTTCTGAGCATGAACAGACATGCACATAATATATACAGTTTCAAGGTGGGATAGGCGAGACTGCTGACGAGAGCTGAATCGAGAGAAAAAGATCCAGAGTCTCCGCTACTGCATTAAAATCTGTTTTTATTTGTTCCCAAGTGTTCTCATAAGCATTTGGTTTCTGCATAAATTATACAGAAAAATATAGCTTTTCATACTTTCACATAAGCTATAGTCAAGCGTTATTATTTTTTCATTGTGTATATTTGTGATCCAGACTGTAAGACAAATACCTCAATCCAGAACCCATTACAGTCCATGATTGAGATAAGATGTACGTGGATAAGGGCATGACTTGTATCTATCTCTGAGTTATGCTCATTAGGGATATGCAGGCCAAAACATTTCATTTTGTTTCATTATAGGGTTCTGACCAAATTTAATTTCACTGGGGGCTTTTATTTGGGAAGGTTCTTCTTTGTTCTGGGAAATAATGCATGCAGAGAGTATATGATAATCACAAATAATACACACTATTCAGAAAGAGTGTGCACTATGCAAACTATGCACGCCATTTGCCAAAAAAGAAATATAAAAATCTGAATTTTCAAACAAATGCAAATCCCTAACAGATACTCAAAACATAACTTACTACTCGGTGTGTGGGCACACATACATGTACATATGACAGCGCAACCCAGGGATGCAGCTATTTTATAACATGTGTGCGCATGTTACAAAATAGCCTGGCCACACACACATGTGGGTGTAATTGTAAGCATGCATGCTCCTAGTTGCTTAAATCGGGTTTCTACCGTGTAAGTCAGGGTGTTTTATAACTGGCACGCATCAATGCCATGACCAGTTTCACCAGTTCATCAACCAGTTCTCCCAGTCTAGAATTAGGTCCTCAAACTCCCCCCCCCCCCTATTTTAATATCCTGCACTCCCCCCAGTTACCTCAGACCCTTTAAACCCGTCAGAAATGACAATTTTTTTTATAGTTACCCCTCCTCCATAGCAGATGTAAATGTACATGGCACTGGTCATGGGGGCACGTCCAGGTGCATAAATATTTATGTGTACATTTCTTGGCCCTGCCCCACCCTGGAACTCCCACGCCTTGCCCAGACCACACCCAGACCACACCCCTTTTTTGAAACCAAGTGAGATGTGTACACTGCGGTAGCTTTTATTATACACTACAGCAGGTATGTGTAAGCCCTAGGCTCATGTGCATCTCTTGACTTTGGTGCACGCCATGCTTTTAAAATTCACCTGAAAGGATTTTGCTTTTGCTGCTATATATATTTTTTTTACACCTTTGCATATAGGAAGCAATGCTGCAAGGAGCAATTTTCAGAGGATTTTCCATTGGTTAATGGTTATTTACCTGAAGAGAAGACCAAATGAAAATTTCCCCATCCCTTGCAAGGAAAAGGGATCAAACTGAAGGTAGAGCTGGAGCCACCCTGGACAGTTAAAAATAAAGTTTCTACATGTATTTCCCAGAGTGAAGTTTGTAGCTGTAAATTTACTACAGGGCTGAAAATTGGTCTCCCAAGTTCTTTTAACTAAGAATGGAATTGAAGGTCTTTACTGCAACATAACCTATTGTGCTTAAAGTTCTATTATAATCCTTGCTTAGCTGTGAGCTATTTATTCTGTGACATTGGGGTGTCAGCATGCAATGATGTGAGTTCCTTCAAATATATTTCACATTAAAATTGCATAGTGTTAAAAAATCTGTGTTTGAGAGACACTGCATAGAGCAGCTGTTAGAAATGGCAGCCGTAAATAATATTTCTCATATAACAGTGCTCTAGGTGATGCAGTATAATTTGGCATATTCATTTTTTGCTTCTCGGTGGAAGCTGGCTTCCATGAATCATACAGAAAATGTTAATTAAAATGGTTATCTTTTTAGAAGCTTTCTAAAGTAAGATAAAATGTGTGCTTCTGTTCTATTATTTACATGGCTGCAAATGTATATAAAAAAAAAAAATGAAGCAGGCAGCAAGTGAAAATGTGTGCTAATGAGTATTTTTTTCTGTTTTCATTTTTTTCTCATTTATTTTGAAAATCTCGATTCTTTTAATCATCTGATTCTTTTATATTTCAAAATAGTATTTTATCCCTTACTGACCAAAGGTTGTCTAGGTTTAAATGGTCCTCACTGAACTTCATAGTGCTTAAACATAATGATACTTATCCTTATGATGAGACAAAACTACAGGAACTCTCTATTGATTGGTTTTCCAAAATATCAAATTCATAGGCTCCAAATGATCCAAAACACTGCTCTTCATCTGATTGCTAATGCCAAAAGGCAGACCCACTTACAGCAAGTGCCCAATGCCCTCCTCAGGCTACCTTTGTATATAGAATATAATTTAAGCTGTTTTGTGTAATATTTAGTGTTCTTCATAACTGCCCGCCTCAATACTTGACAAAGGTTATCTCCTATTACAGCCTAGCCAAGCCCTGCATGCCACACAGCAAGCCTTACTCACTGTTCCTAAAGTCAGATAAGTAGAAATGAAACAAAGGGCTACTATGTGAGCTGGCCCTACTCTATGGACTGCTTTACCACTGAATCCATGACTGTTAGATGATTACACTGCATTCTGGAAGCAATGTAAGACATGGGATTTTTAAAAAGCTTTTCCATAAAGCTATTGTTTGTTATGGTGATGTCTGTTATGCTTTAAGGAGTGAATTTTAAAAGAGCTTTTGCACAGAAAAGTGCCTTGTATGTGCATACGTTTAGCATACGCACATATGAACATATAAACCTGGCTCTTTAGCCAAGCTTTTCCAGAACTTTGATTATTTTTTACCTCCAGCTATCAAGATTTTCTCACCATCGCAATCCCTTCTGCAGATCACATTTATCTTAGACAATTACGCCTTATTTTATGATTTGGTTTCTCAAAGAGACTATACAATTTTCTCAATGTTATTTTTCGAACCTGTTTTCCATGTTTTCCAAGTTCTATAACCTTGTTATATGTACCGCCTCTTGGCGTAATTTTTATGTTTCAATGTAAACCGATGTGATCTGTATTTTAATACAGGAACACCGGTATATAAAAATCTAAAAATAAATAAATAAATAAATGAGCAATTTTCTAGAAAGTAGAGCACGTACAAACTTACGTGTCAGTGCGGGAAAGTAAGCACATAAAAATCGGGGGGTGTTGAGGCGTGGTTTAAATGATCACACATACGTTACTATTTTATAAAGAATATGCACGTGTATACACATCATCAAGAATGCACAAACGATTTTACACCTGCTGTTTAACATGCCGAATTTAAACTTTGATTGCCTTTTTGAACCTGATATTTGGTATGCTAGTTTCTTGTGATGAGTGAAAAGGGCAGCTTGCTAATATTATATCACATCGGTTTACATTTGTTATCAAATATTCATTTAAAAATATTTGAATTTCCAAAATTAGGAGAAGAGGAAGAGACTGTCTGAGGCTATCTACCCCTCCAGCTCCCACTCGAGCTTCAAATGCTTGGCCCTGCATGCCTGCAGCCTCCCATTCAAGCCATTCCATCTCTAGAAAGATAAAAAATAAAAGGTCCCGTGCCAGCCTCCCCCTCTCGCACACTTCTGGATCATGATAAATCTTTAATAAAGGGTAGCCTTCAGGGGCTTTCTCCACTCACCATCCCAACCCAAACCCTCTCACCCTCTCTGTGTCTTCAGTCAGTAGGCTACAATGCTCTAGGGGTGTGCATTCGTTTTCACCGTATTGGTGATCCGCAACGTATATTGCACTATTCGTAGTATTCGTGGGGAAGCGAAACGTATCGCAATTCCCCACGAATACACGAATCTTCGCCGAATTATACGGCCACCTAAATAAAAATTTAAACAAACCCCCCACCCTCCTGAACCCCCCCCCCCCCCAAGACTTACCAAAACTCCCTGGTGGTCCAGAGGGGGTCCAGGAACCATCCCCTGCACTCACACCCTCGGTACCGGTTTCATCATGGCGCCGATAGACTTTGTCACAGGGGCTACCGGTGCCATTGGTCAGCCCCTGTCACATGGCCATTGGCGCCATCTTGTGCTCCTACCATGTGACAGGGGCTGACCAATGGCATCGGTAGCACCTGTGACATAGTATGGGCAAAGACTATCAGTGCCATTTTGAGTACTGGCATCGGATGGCCGGAGTGCAGGAGGTCGCTCCGGCACCCCCGTTGGACACCCAAGGACTTTGGCCAGCTTGGGGGGCCTCCCAAGCTGGCCAAAAGTCCATGGGGGTCCAATGGGGGTCCCGAAGCGACCTCCTGCACTCCGTCCGTCCGATGCCAGTACTCAAAATGGCACCGATAGCCTTTGCCCATACTATGTCACAGGTGCTACCGATGCCATTGGTCAGCCCCTGTCACATGGTAGGAGCACAAGATGGTGCCGATGATCATGTGACAAGGGCTGACCAATGGCACCGGTAGCCCCTGTGACAAAGGCTATCCGCGCCATGATGAAACCGGCACCGAGGGTGTGAGAGTACAGGGGATGGCTTCCGGACTCCCCACTGGACCACCAGGGAGTTTTGGTAAGTCTTGGGGGGGTCAGGAGGGTGGGGGGTTGTAGTTAATTTTAATTTTAGCTGGGACACGAATAGAAATCGCTGTATTAACGCATCGGGGTGCCATACGGCCGAATGCAACGTATCTGCTCCCCAACGAATCCGAATCACGAATGCAACGTATGGCGTCCCTCTGCACATCCCTACAATGCTCCCCCTTGGCTTTTAATGAAAAACAAATTAACTAATGAAATGAATAAACTAATTATTTTTTGTTTTGAAACCAGTGAAATGAATTTGGATACCAAGAAATGAATGAAGGAACCAAAATGAATTTTTTTCTTCTGCATATCCCTACTGGGTAGGGGATAAAAGAGGCCCTACAAAGTCACAATTGGTCATTCTGTAAAATAAATCTTTATTTTTGCCCTAGACTTACTGGTGTGTGTTTGTGTGTGACTGCTGAGCTTGAGTAATGAAGTTTGAGTGGATATGTACAGGAGAGATCCAAATGTTATATATTTCTAATGGTGATTGTGAAAAAGATGGATGCTTGGGGTTGACAGGAGGGCAAAGGAGATCCTATGGAATAGGAGAGACAAAAGGAAAGGAAGAAGCACCGGCCAAATCCCATGATTTTCTGTGAGAGCAAACGAAATGAAAAATAATGTTTTCTTCCATAGAAGATAAATCTGAGTTACTCAAACAAAAGGGAAGCTACCTGACTTTCTCCCACTCTGAAAAGAAGTAAATGTATTTGGTTCCGGGGCCTTGGGAAGGTGAATAAAGCTTTGGGGGTGGAGCAATTATTGAAACAGAATTCAATAATGGCTAATATAAGCTGCTTATTCCTCCTGCATTCTCCAAATAGACTTTTCCAGATCCACCTTAATAACTTTGGGAGAGTTCCAATATAGCACAAATAGTGGCCCAAAAATGTCCCCTTTTATGACAGGTGATATTTGTGAAAATCTGATATTTGACTGCTTTCATTAAGTAGAAGCCAAAACGTAAAGGGGTGAGTTGACTCTGAAATTATCCCTAAGGTGACCATTCTCAGACTTCCAGATGTGAAGGCAAGAAAATGTAATTAAGATAAAGCACGGTTTCATGTCAGTAGCATTTGCTATTAGAAACTCCAGAATTAGTATCCTTTTATGTTGACTGAACTCTCAGCCAAAAAATAAGTGAATGAATTCAATTAGAATGCAGTAATATTCACTGCACTTAGGAGGGACGGGAGCTTTCAAAGGGGCACACGAGTGCACATTGATGCATGTATATTGGCACATGCCCAGGGACGTGTCAATTTTATAACATATGCGCATATATGTGCATATGTTATAAAAAAGCCCAAGCGCAAGTATGTGTACACCCAGTTTTGCAACTGGGCATGCACAGCCACACACATCCGGGTATGAGCTGCACGAGTACGGGAATTTTATAAAAGATGTTCATCCACACTTTGAAAAATGTCACCATTTTGTGCACCAGTTCACCCAGTTTAGAGCTAAGCTGTCAAAACCTTCCTGGTTCTTTAGCCTGCACTCCTTCGCCTTACCCCAGACCCCTCGAATCTCTCACAGCTGCCTGTTTTGTTTTGTTTTTTTAGCTTACACCTCCTCCATAGTAGAAAAAAACTTATTTATTTATTTATTTGTTTTTAACTTTTATATACCGACATTCCTGTATAAAATACAAATCACACCGGTTTACAATAAAACATAACTTCGCCTGTGAGCGTTACATAGAACAATCAACAAATTATACTAAAAAGCATACATTACCTTTGTCAGAAATGTAAAACAATTATAAAGAAGAAATTGTTAACAAGGGATAAAAGATAACAAGGGGAATATTTAAAACTAGGGGATGCACGAAGGGGTGCACAAAGGGGAATGCTCCTTTGTCGCACCCCTTCGGCGCGCGACTCACGGCGCGCGGCGCTTGCTGGCTTGGCACTTTTAATGGATCAGGTCCGTGAGCGATGACGTCGGGGGAGGGGCGGGTCCCTCAGATCTTTTATTCTTTTCAAATTCATCATCTCTTCCCAGTTTCAGCGCTGCTTTTTTTCTTTTTCAATTTTTTTTGTCTTTTTTTTACCTCAGATGTAATCAGGTGATTTCCAGATAGTGGCCAGCTCTCCCCCTCAGCAGCGCCTGCTGGCTTGGTGCTTTTAATGGATCAGTTCAGTGAGCGATGACTTATGCGGCACTGGACCTGGGTGCACACTCAGACACGTAGGTACTTGCGCGCATATCTCTTGGCCTCACCCTGGAATATCAATCAATTTAGCAGGTGTGTTGCAAAATAAGTTACAATGGTCCATAAAGAGAGACTCTCAAGACAAGCAATCAGACAGCAAAATTTAATAAATCCAGGATGCCAAATATTTATTCAAATGCCAGTCCCCCAACACGGACCCGCGTTTCGCCAGGGCTGCATCGGGAGGGACGAGTTTCATATAATATGATAACAAAGGCATTAAACCTCTTGAAGGAAGTCACCCATTCATTCATATAAATAAAAATTAGCAAGGGTAATACTTGAAGGACTGTAAAGGATAGATATAAACAAGGTGCCATTCAATTACGCACCAGTGAAAGAGATGTGTATCAGGATGCACACAGGATGACAGAATGAATAAAGACATTCTGCCCCTAATACCATAGCTCAAATAAACAGAGGGTCATTCGATTAAGCGCTAGACAAGGAGTGTAGAAGCTCACACCCACACAGGGGGTGGCAGGATAATAAAGGCATGTAGTCAAAATTGCTGAAGCTCAGGACTTCCCAGGGACCATCAGGAAGTCAAGCTGCGATAGAACTAGAAGCGTAGGAAGAGATTTTTACAATTTCATTTCATTTCAAACACAGTTAAAGCTGGTACCACATAAATTGGAACTGCCCCTGCTCAGCTCACCCTGGAATGCACATGTCCAGCCCATACCTCACCCATACTCCATCCATACCATGCCCAATTCTATTCAAAGAGACAGATTAATGTATCAGGAGATGTGTATACATGTAGGTGGTTTTTACAATTGGGTGAAAGAGCCTGTGTTCTACATGCACATGTATTTCTCAATTTTGGCACACATACGGCTTTTAAAATTCATCTCATAATATTCCTCTGTTTCATATTCATACAAAATAACTAGTAAAACATAGTAGTGTAAGATAACACCATGCTTGAAATAAATGTTTTGCTTCACTTCAGCAAATAGATTCTACATAAATGACAGCATATCTCATGACTAAGCAATTTTATTCATAAGTCCAAGACAGTGTGAGTGCCAAGAAAGTTAACTTTTTCATTCTGTTCAGTAATAAAATCATGGGTACTTCTGTAATGAGTTTTTGCTTCTGAATCCTTACAATGTAAAGGTCAGCGAAGGGTTGCAAATCTTTCATTGACAACATTTTGAGCTATATTTAAGGACAGCTTTTGCACAGCATTGATCGAGTATTTGCCTTCTAGAGAAGGTGTGCCTCTGACAGCGCAGCATATGGAGAGCGATAGGAATGGTCTGACCCCTTGTACTGCTCATTTTACCCAAGTACACTCTCAGTGTATATGTAGTGTTCACAGAGGGGCAGAGGTGTGCAGTTGGGCATGGTGACACATCCAGTATGCTGTACAACATGAATGTTATACTTAGCATTTGGCTGTTGTTCTGACTGTGGCCTCCCACCCAGACTGATGTTTTAGCACCAAGTAGGCCAAAACCAGGCCACAAGAACCTGGCAATTACCCAAACACTAAGAAGATCCCATGCTACTGATGCAATTAATAGCAGTGGCTGCTTACCCACATCTAGGCCTGGCCCAGAGCCTTTGATTTTTATGGAGGGAGGAAGTGTTGGTAAAGAAACTGCCCAGTGAGTGTGGAAATGCTGTGATGCATGGAACAGGCAATGTAAAGGACTAGGTAATGGTATGCCTATAGGGCCCTTTCAGATGAGTGCTTGGCATTATGCTGGTTTACACGCTGCATGTATTGAGAAACCTGGTGCATGTTTTTGTGTGTGGTTGCTGTTGCTTTGCTTGCCACGTGCCACAGGCATTGGGATACAACTATTATAGAAGGACTAGGGGGCACTCCATGAAGTTAGCATGTAGCACTTTTAAAACTAATTGAAGAAAGTTCTTTTTCACTCAACGCACAATTAAACTCTGGAAATGGTTACCAGGAGATGTGGTTAGTATGGTTAGTGTATCTGGGTTTTAAAAAGGTTTGGATAAATTCTTGGAGGAGAAACCCATTTCCTGCTATTAATTAAGTTGACTTAGAAAATAGCCACTGCTATTACTAGCATCAGTAGCATGGGATAGACTTAGTGTTTGGGTACTTGCCAGGTTCTTATGGCCTGGATTGTCCACTGTTGGAAACAGGATGCTGGGCTTGATGGATCCTTGGTCTGACCCAGTATGGCATGTTCTTATGTTCTTATGTACAGAGTCCCTTCTTTCTGGCACTTTTCTCGTTTAGCCCTCTCTGTAGCTCATATCATGCACAGTTCACATAGAGGTTCCCACACCAGCCCCCATTTTTTATCACTCCCTCTGTGCTGTGTAGATGTAGGAACGGTCCGCCTACCGTCTTTCGCCCATATGAACAATACCTTTTCTCTGCAAACCTATATGCGGTGTGCCTATATCTGCCTACAAAGGGAGGGGACACCGAGTCCTAAAAACTATAGGAGCTTCACTTGTTCAGTAACCAAACGTTATATTCCACTATACTGTGTACTTGGTGACTCTTGCAACGCAGTGTCAGCTGCTGTGTGACAAGTAGGGAGGAGGAGTGAATGAGTACCATGTGGTACTGAATCTGCACAGGTGCAGAGCACCGGACAAAGAGGGGTGCTGCTGGTGCTATGGACCAGGCAGACTTTCACAGACTACCATGCCTGTAGTGGCCTGCCTTTGGGATCTGGATGCTACCTGTAAGGTCAGCCTTACCGTACACGTATTATACAGAACCCCAAGCCATGCCAGTACAAGGATGGAAGCCAGAGTGTGGAAGGCAGCCTGGTCCCCACTACCAGCAGCACGCTTCTAGGCCCTCAGGACATTGTAGCCCATGGACATTGTAGCGCAGATGGTACGCCATCACTCATCATCCCAATTTGTGAGCCAGCTGCTCAGAGTGTGTACCAACACACAGTAAGTACACATCTTATTTGGTTTAC
Source organism: Rhinatrema bivittatum (assembly GCF_901001135.1). Taxonomy (NCBI): domain Eukaryota; kingdom Metazoa; phylum Chordata; class Amphibia; order Gymnophiona; family Rhinatrematidae; genus Rhinatrema; species Rhinatrema bivittatum. The sequence continues at coordinate 194,532,904 of NC_042621.1, forward strand.
AATGTAAGTTCCAAATGTATGTGGTAACATACCCTTGTACTCCTGACAGAAGTAAGAAGGCAGAAAATAAACTGTTGGGTAATGATGACTCCCAGTTCCCCCTTTACACCACCCAAGCTGTACATGTACACTATATAATGTGTTGACCATAAAGGTACAGAGCTGGTCACATACACACACATATAAGCAGGGGTTAGCAAACCTTATGGTATGTGAAGACTCACAAAAACACCTGGTCCAGCAGGGGGCCTGGGAGGCTACCGTTGCCCATGACACCGGTAGCCCCTCTCACATGGTAGGGTCTAAAGGCCACCAGTGCCATTTTGGTTAGTGGCAGCCGATGGCCCGAGAGCAGCAGATCACTCCTGGGCCCCCCACTGGACCACCAGGTGTTTTTGTGAGTTTTGGGCTGGTCGGGAGGGTAGAGGAGTTTTTTTTTTTAATTTGGGTGGGTGGTGCAGGGGGTGGGGAGCAGTGGCATGATGTCCCTGCCCTTGGAGTCGGGGCTGCAACCAGAGGCGGAGCAGGGGTGTGTGGTGCAAGGCAGAAGGTGCCTAGGACGCCTAATCCCCTTGCACTGGCCCTGTGTATCTGTGAGGGTGAGCAAGAGGCAGCCTGTGTATGTTAGAGAGAGAGGGAGCGTGTGAGAGAATGAATGTTTTATTGTGCTTGTGTCTGAGAGAGAAGATAAAATTTGTGCGGCCCTACCTCTCCCAATCTATGACAATCTCAGGGTGACTGGAAATCAGATCCCAGGTATGGAGAGCAGATTTTCAAATCCTTATTACCGTTAGTTTTCATTTTGGGGTGCAATTTGAAGGCTCTTTTGAATTTTTTTTTTTTTTTTGGGAGGGGGAATAGAACATGTTTAATTGGATTTTTTATTCATCAGATTTTTGAAATTTGTTTTGGTGTTTCAGAAATTTTCTATATTCTATTCATTAACTGGTTTGAAATATTATTTTTATGAATATGACTCTACTATTATGATTAATGTTTTATATTTCTTGATTGTATTTAATGTTTTATGAAGAATGGTAATGTTTCTATTTTTCCATTGTTACTCTGCATATGGAGATGGGTTTGTTGTGGGTTCCAGTTCAGTTCTTCTCGGCACCTTTCTGTTTATTCTTTCTGATCTCTTTATTCTGTATTTGGTCAGGGTCTCTCTGTGTTCTGCATATGTGACCGAGGTGAGGTATTTTGCTAGCATGTAATTTCTGTGAAGGGATCTATAGCTGCCTGGTTTCCTAATAAAAGCTTTGATTAGTATTCTAGGGCCTGGCGTTGCCTTTCATAGATAAGGTTGTTAAGATTGTTTTGGTATGGGAGGTTTACTATATTGTAATGGTAATTCTGTAGTTCATGGCTTTCTGAGGGCCAAGATCACATCCAATACACTTTAGAAAAAAGTCTTAATTCCATAGGAGCTCCAAATGTAATTTTTGCAGTTTTCTGGTTGACACCCTCAGGAGTGCATGTAAATATAATATGTATGCTATAAGTGATATTTTTGCCTCAGAAGACTATACTCTTGAATATTCTTTTTTATGTAAAATTTGTTATAAAAGCATAATTTATTTGTGGTTTTCTGTAAAAGATGTGGTAGTGTGTGTGTGTGTGTGTGTGTGTGTGTGTGGTGGGGTAGCTTATGTGCAAGGCTATAAGGTTTGCCTAGGGTACCTACTACACTTCCTTATCCATGGGTTCTTGGTGTGGGGGGGGGGGGCCTTGTCAGTTTTTAAAAATACAGATTGCAGGACAGAGCTGGGCTTTATTTGAATAGCCCGGGACTAGCAATGAATGAATTGAGAGGGGGGAAGGGGCAGCACAGTAATTTTTCACACAGGGCAGCAAAAAACTAGCACCAGCCCTTGATGTAAAGTCCAGAGGTACTTGACCCTGGATCAGTTCACGTAGTTGCAAAATTACCCACACATTCCAAATCTCTTTTTTTTTTTTTTTTTGGTAAATTTACTAAAGGGTGTGAAAATAGCATTGTGGGACTTTTACTAATCTTCAGTTCTGGTTTTTGGTTTCCCATAATTGTCTATTACAATAATTATTGTTTGTTTTAATGCAATCAATGTACTGTGCAAAACAAAAAACTTGCATCTTGGTGAAATCTTAATGTATACTTTTGTTGAAACAAAGTAAAAGCATTTTATCCAGTTCTCAATTCTATGCCAAATGAAAATACATTAAACTGTAATAATGTATCAAAAAAAACAGGAGTTTTGAGATGTTTGCAGCATCACATACAATTGCACCTCTGAAGTTAAATCTGTAATTTTTATAACTACCTGTAATATAAATCATGGTAGACTAATAAAGCAATACAGCTATTTAAATTGATACAGCTAGTCCCTCTTTTCTGTCATTTCAAACTACTTTACTATATAAACAACATGAATAACAATAATCTGTGTTTAGAAGGCACTTTTGAAACATATTGAATAAAAAATCATTTATATGAATTACCACTATGAAGTGTACAATTTATTTTTGGCATTGTCTACATAATGCATGACACAGACATATGTAGGGCATAAAAACTGTTGGAATGTTTTGCTGTTCTTCTCTCCTTTTCGTCTTCTTATTTGAATGCATGCTAAGCAATTTTCAAAGCCATTTCTAAGAGTGAATCAGTGCTTTACCTGCAGAGAGGCATTTTACAACATTGTCTACCCTATGCAGGTAAACTTATGTGCATGTGGCTTGTAGCCTGTATGGGGTTGGGGAGATTTTGCACTTATGGGCATACTTTTGCATTTTCAAAAGTATGCATGTAATTTTTCCTGAAAAATCTATATGCACTTATTAGCATATGCAAATATGTATGGGTAGTTTTGGTGGGACAATTTTCAAAGGGAAAGCAAGTGTATATATTCCCTTTAAAAAGTAAAAGTCTATGGCTGAAAAGTGCTCACAGATTTTATATCAAAGAAGGACATTACAAAATTACTCCCTAGAAAGGAAACTTTCAAAGTTTTTTTACATAGGTAAACTCATGTGTACTTTTTCTGCAATGAAAAGGGGATGTGATTAGGTCAGAAGAGAGAAAGTGTGCATGTGTAATTTATACCATATGCATTTTGCTTCATGCACGCAGGTACAAAGTACATGGGCACTTTGGGCATACAGTGTGTTCACCTGGAAGATTTTCACATGAAAACTCCATGGGGAAGTTCCCTTTGGAAATGACATTTCACGTCTGCAAGTACAAAGTACCCAGGGAGGTTCAACCTCTGCTGGGAATCTGGAAATTTCCCCCAGAAAATATAAATAACTCAAAATGAAAATAGTCAAAAATTGCATTAGGAAGTAATGCTCTAAAAGAAACATGTTGACAGACTACGGCTAATTAAGCCCAAATGTTGACAGACTGGGTAATTAAGCCCAAATGTTGACAGATTCTGGCTAATTAATCCTGAAAGCTAGCAGCATTGCTATGAAAGCAATGCTTGATGTGTCAGCGAGTAATACCATGATACCGTGATCCTGGAAACCGTGTCGGGTTTCGGGGGGGGTACCAAGTGGGATGAAAGGGTTTGGATTTGGGAGGTAGGATGGGGAGATTAGGAGAGGGCCCAAAGGCTGATATTTTTGGCAAATCTCGCAGGTGCGGTGGATCCTCAGTCAATAAGCTTGCATAGTTTTTATATTTTTTTTCAGGGCTTGGGGGAGAGGTGGGATTGGATGCAATACCTGGCATTTGTTTCAATCGTTTCGTGGGGCAGAGAGTGGGGAATTGGGACAGCAGGCCTGATAGGATTTATTTTATAATTTTATTTCCTGCCACTAAATATAGCCAGTTAAGATAAAGTTACCCAGATAACGTCTTGCTTATCTTCCTTCATGATGCTATTAATGGCAAAATTACTCAATTTTAAACCAAAATTGTAAGACGTTTGCCTAATATACTGTATTTGCATGCCTCTATGTCTATCTGGCATTCAGTATTCTCAGTTTCTGTTCAGAGAGAAAATTTGTGAAAACTCTGATTGGAGTCCATGAAAAATTGAAGGAAAACTATTAATAAATGAGATAGGGCTTTTTAAAAATTTCAGATTGCAAAGATTTTCAATTCTCAAAGGATTAGATTTTTAAAGGGTTGCGCGCGTAAGATACGCGCGCAACCCCGGAAAACCTACCCCTGCCGCCCCCTGCGCGCGCAAGCCCCGGGACGCACGTAAGTCCCGGGGCTTGAAAAATGGGCATTCCGGGGGCGGGGCCGTGGGCAGGGCGCCAGCCTGGGGGTGTACTGGGGGTGATACAGAGGCCTCTGGAACAGCCACCGGGACGGGGGATGGAGAGCCAGCGCACGCTAGATACGCCTGCCCGGAGGCAGGCGTAACTTCTCCAACAAGGGTCAGGGGGGGGTTTAGTTAGGGCTGAGGGGGCGGTTTAGTTAGGGGAAGGGAGGGGAAGATGCGGGGGGGGGGGGGGGGAGCAGAAGGAAAGTTCCCTCCGAGGCCGCTCCGGAGCGGCCTCGAAGGGAACAGTGGAAGGCTGCTCGGCTCGGCACACGCAAGTTGTACAATTGTGCACCCCCTTGCGTGCGCACAAGTTATAAAATCTGGCCCACAATGTCTAGCATAAAATAAAAAAATAATTTAGATCAGTTTTCATAATAATCGAACCAGAGAACTACTGAATTAGTCAGTGAAATCGCGGGGGGTGAAATTTGTACATTCACATACTTTTGCAATGTGGGTATTTTTAGCCTCATTATAAAGAGTCATGCTTGCAAAGCAGGAGGAGGCTCCTCAGGTTGAGATGTAACCCCTACACATAAAATTGCATTTTCAAATATATGTGCATAGTTTTTATCTCATTCCTCCACTTGCACAAATATTAGGAGGAAAGTGCATGGACCCACATTCACTGCAAATTGTGAAGGTACAAAAATTACCCATGCACTCTGCTCTGAGCTGCATTACTGAAATTTGCCCTCTTTGGGGTAATTTTCAAAGGGACGTCTGATGGTAAAAGTGTTTTCTAAGCAGAAGTGGCCTTTTAAAAAATTGTCCTCCCAATATGCATTTATGCGCTTAGCTCATCTTTACGCATTTGTTTTTCCAGACTCAGCAGAGGCGTTCCTGGGGGCGGGGTTGAATTTACACTCTAGTAGGTGAATTTTAAAAGCCCAACATACACATCAGTCAGGGATGGGCGAATAAGTTAGGCTTGTGCGCGCTGACTGCATTTTAAAAAGCGCCTAGATATGTGCGTAAATGCCGAAGTGTGCACATCTCGAACGTTTTCAGAAAGGAGCGTGATGTGGGTGTGGTCTGGGCATGGGCATGGCAGGGTGTGGGCATGGGCAAACCGAGGGGGGGGGGGATCTATCAAACCGAGGGGGGGAGATCTATCTCTTAAATGGGCGAACTGAGTACAAACTGATAAAACCGGGAATGGTGTTGGCACGCGCCCCTTTTAAAATCCGACAATTTACGTAGCGGAAGCAGAAATTGTGCACATGTGCACGCCCACTTAAAATTAGGGGCACATGTACTCAAGCAAGTTATAAAATAGCTGCAACTCTGGGTGTAGGCCAATGCACGCATGCAAAGTTACCATCCCTGTTTTTGCTACTTTCAAAAAGCTAACATCACTATTTTACAGTTGTAAAGCAAGTTTTTAGCGGGTGTAGCTGTGAAATATGTCACTTTCATTAATTTGCTCTTCCCTGCAATACACAGCTATAACAGTAAAGCATACTCACTAATGCCCACATTTTAAAAGGATGCGTGCATACAATTCAGGGGTTGCTCACGTGGTTGGGCCCTGCAAGCACCGCGCACATTTTAGAATGGGACCGGACATGTGTGTAACCCCCAAGATGCGCAGAACTGCCGGACCTGTTAAAAGGGGTGGGCCGACGGCGGGTCAGGGCGGGTCGGGGCAGCGCCATTAGATGCTGTCCCAGGTAAGTGCACGCTGGCAGGCGGCCGGCGCACGGAATTTACTTTCTGCTCTGGAGGAACAGTAAGTATGAAAATAAAATTGGTGATAGGTTTAGTTTAGGGGTCGGGGAGGAGAGGGAAAGAGGGAGGAATGATAGAGTTAGTGTTAGGGAACTGGGAAAAAGGCTGATCGTGTCACCACGTGTAATTGAAAAATTCATCCCCAGCGATTGCGAATGGGGCACCTACCCGCGCATGTGCATGTTGGTTATAAAATTGGGCGCACATGTGCGCAAGGATATCATATTTTATAGCATGCATGCAGTGGCACGCGCATGTTATAAATTGCATGGTATAAAAACCTGCATGCCCATACCCATAGAGGTCCGACTTCTGGGTATGGGCATGCGAGTGCATACGCCTGTGCACAGCTATCGCTCCCTCCCCCCCCAAGCAGAAAGATTGGGGGGGCCTTATGGCCAAAAGATAGGAGGCGGCCTGTGGCACCAGGGCCTGAAGACAGCAGGAGGCCAGCGGGGCCATGGTGGAGTTCACCCGCCTCAGCCCAAAGACAGCACAGGAGGCCCTCGGGACCATGGTGGAGCTCATCCTAACACGGCTCACTGATAACAGGAGACCATGTGTGTGTGTGTGTGTGTGTGTGAGCTTGTATGTATGTGTGAATGAGTGAGAGCCTGTGTGTGTGTGTTTGAGAGCCTATTTGTGTGTGCATGTGTGGGTGTCTGTGTGAGATCCTATGTGTGTATGTTTATGTCTGTGTGAGGACCTGTGTGTGTGTAACTGTGTGAGAGTTTCTCTGTCTGTGTGAGAACCTGTGTGCCTGTGAATGTGTCTGTATGAGACCTTGTGTGTTTGTGTATGTTTGTGTGCCTGTGAGAGCCTATGTGTCACATATAGGCTCTCACAAGCATGCACACACACATACACATATAGGGGTAGATCTTAAAAAAAATACGTGATCGCGAACAAAAGTACGCTGGATTTTATAAGATACGCGCATAGCTGCACGTATCTTATAAAATCCGGGGTCGGCGCACACAAGGGGGTGCACATTTGTGCAACCTGCGCGCGCCGAGCCCAGCGCGCGCTGCCTGTTCCCTCCGAGGCCGCTCCGAAATCAGAGCAGCCTCGGAGAGAACTTTCCTTCACCCTCCCCCCACCTTCCCCTCCCTTCCCCACCCCCTGGCCCTATCTAAACCCCCCCCCTACCTTTGTCGGCAAAGTTACGCCTGCTGAAAGCAGGCGTAACTTTGCGCGCGCCGGCCGGCAGCCCTGCTCCGTGTTCCAGTCCCGGGTGCTGGTCCGGAGGCCTCGACCACGCCCCTGGGCCTGCCCCCAAAACGCCACAGCACACCCCCGAAATGCCGCATCGTTTCGGGAACACCCCTGACACGCCCCCCCCCCCGCCCCTTTTCCAAAGCCCCGGGACTTACGCGCATCCGGGGGCTTTACGCGCGCCGGCGGCCTATGCAAAATAGGCCGCCGGCGCGCAGGCCTTTTAAAATCCGCCCCATTATGTATCTGTGAATGTGAGGTAGAGGCAGCCTGTATATATTAGAGAGAGGGTGTTTGTGAGAGAATGAATGTGTTATTGTGCATGTGTGTGAAAGAGAAGATAAAATGTGTGCAGCCCTACCTCCTCCAATCCACCATAATCTCAGGGTGATTGGAAATCAGATCCCAGGTATGGAGAGAAGATTTTTAAATCCTTATTAGTTTTAATTATTGGGTGTAATTTGATGATTCTGCTCTTTTGAAATATTTATCTTTGGAGAAATAGAACATTTTTTAATTGGATTTTATTCATCAGATTTTTTAAATTTGTTTTTGTGTTTGGGAAATGTTCAATATTCTATTCATTAATTGATGAAATATTATTTTTATGAATATGACTTTACTATTATAATTAATGTTTTATATTTATTGATTTTATTTAATGTTTTATGAAGAATGGTAATGTTTCTATTTTTCCATTGTTACTCTGCATATGGAGGCGGGTTTGTTGTGGGTTCCACTTCATTTCTTCTCAGCACTTTTCTGTTTATACTTTCTGATCTCTTTATTCTATGTTTGGTCAGGGTCTCTCTGTGTTCTGCATATGTGACCGAGGTGAGGTATTTTGCTAGCATGTAATTTTTGGAAAGGGATCTATAGCAGCCTGGTTTCCTAATAAGAAATGTTATTGGTGTTCTAGGGCCTGGTGTAAAATGTGCAGTGTTGCCTTTTCATAGATAAGGTTGATAGGGTTGTTTTGGTATGGGAGATTTTCTATATTGTAATGGTAATTCTGTTGTTCATCGCTTTGCTTTCTGAGGGCCAAGCTCATACCCAATACATATTAAAAAATGTTTAATTCCATAGGAGCTCCAAGTGTCTTTTTTGCAGACTTTTCTGGTTGGTACCATAAGAGTTCATGTAAATATAATATATATGCTGTAAATTACATTTTTGCCTCAGAAGACTGTACTCTTGAATGATTTTTTCATGTAAAATTTGTTATAAATGCATAATTGCATGTGACTGTAAAGGTTGTGAGAGAGAGTGTGTGTGTGGGGGGGGGGGGGGGAGTGGCGTGTGTGCAAGTCTATAAGGTTTGCCTAGGCTACCGAATACATTTCCTTATCCATGGGCTCTGGGTAGGGTGCTTGTCAATTTTTAAAAATATAGATTGCAGGATGGAGCTGGGCCTGGGACAGGCACTGAATGAATCTGGGGGGGGGGGGGGGGGGGGGGTGGAGCAGCACAGTAATTTTTAGCACAGGAAGCAAAAAAACTAGCATTGGCCCTGTTCATAATAGAAGAAAATTTACATGGCAGTGAACCAAAGCATGTGCCGGGGTACATGTTTTTACACACACATTTCTTGGCCACACTTGAAATGCCCGTGCCCTGCACATACCACACCACTCTTCAAAACTGAGTGAGATGTGCGAGCAGTGGGAGATATGCACATATCTGGGCGGCTTCTAAAATTCAGTAGACATACACAAGCCCGACCTTTGCGCTATTCTCACAAGTTTGGCATGTGCCAGGCTTTTAAAATCTACGAGGGTAAGTCAGTAACTAAGTCACAAACATACATGGGATTAAAGTTCATGAAATTTATTTAAATGCAAAAGATGATTTATATACTGTGAGATTTACAGAATATAGTCACAAACAGTTTTTCTGGAAAAACCAACTACTTTTCAACATTTATCCATTTGTCCCAGCATTTGAAAAGTCTGTCAAAACCTTCTGTGTAAAAGTCTTTTGGCTGGCATCGTAACTAACGCTTCACCTCTTGTTCTACTTCTTCATCGCTGGTGAAATGTTTACCACTGAGATGGCTTTTCAGTTTGCCAAACAAGTGAAAATTGCTGGGTGCCAAATCTGGACTGTATGGTGGATGTTCAAGAACTTCCCAGTGCAGGTTCGCAATTGTCTGACGAGTCTCATTCGAAGTGTGTGGTCTGGCATTATCGTGAAGAATCAGCACTCCTCTTTTTTCCAGATCTGGGCATTTTCTACAAATAGCTCCTTTAAGCTCCCCAACTCCCTAAAACAAGCTGTTGTCAAGCCCATCTTAAAAAAACCCTCCCTCGATCCTTCCAACCTGTCTATCCTCCGTCCCATCTCCAATCTCCCTTTCCTTTCTAAAGTCCTTGAAAAACTAGTAAACTCCCGCCTCTCCGACCACCTTGAACAATTCAACATACTCCTACCAACACAATATGGTTTCCGAAAGCATCTCAGTACGGAAACCCTACTCCTCTCCCTAACAGATACCATTATCAAAGGAATGGATGCAGGCAACTCCTACCTCATTGCTATGCTAGATATTTCTGCCGCTTTCGATACCGTCAATCACAACATCCTTATCAACACTCTCATCAGCATAGGAATCTCCGGCACTGCTCTTTCCTGGCTTAAGTCTTACCTCCAAAACCGTAGCTACACAGTCCTCACTGACAACTTTGTATCTTCACCTGTTAATCTCAACTGCGGTGTCTCCCAAGGCTCCTCCCTCTCTTCCACCCTATTTAACATTTATATGCTCCCTCTCACCAACCTCCTCTCCAACCTTGGTGTTACACACTTCATCTATGCAGATGATGTGCAAATCCTCATCCCCTTCACAAATTCCATTCTCACTGCACTACAAAACTGGGACACTATTCTTGCCTCCATCAACCAGCTCCTCACTGACATGCATTTATCCCTCAATCCCCAAAAAACTGAACTCCTTCTCATCTCCTCCAAACATTCATCAATACCCATACCCTCTACCCTTACTTCTACCACTTTACCCTCCCACACAAGAAACCTGGGTGTTATACTCGATAACCAACTCACCTTCAAACCATACATCAAATCTATTCTCAGCAGCTGCTATTTCAAATTACAAACCCTCAAAAAACTCAAACCCCTGCTCTATTTCTCTGATTTCCGTACTGTTCTCCAATCTATAATTTTTTCGAAGATGGATTACTGCAACGCTCTACTCCTTGGTCTCCCTGCTACCTACATCAAACCTTTACACTCCTTCAGAACGCTACTGCACGCATCCTTACTAATGTCAACAAGAAAGACCACATCACTCCCACCCTCATTGATCTCCACTGGCTTCCCATTCACTCACGAATTATTTACAAAACCCTAACCCTCATTCATAAAAGCATTACCAATGAACACTACAACTGGTTAAACCCACCTTTCCTCCCTCGCACCTCCACAAGACCAACCCGTTCCTCACTCCGTGGAACTCTAATTTCCCCCTCCATTAAATCTACTAGACTTATCTCCACAACCAATAGAGCCCTTTCCCTCGCAGGCCCCACCCTTTGGAACTCCATGCCTCTTGACCTATGCACTGAAACCTCCACACCCAACTTTAAAAAGAAACTTAAAACCTGGCTCTTCCTCCAAGCCTACCCCCTCTCATCATCACTTACTAACCCTCCCCATCCAGGACCCATACCTAACACTTGTCCCCTCTAACCCTTCTCTCCCGTCTTCTCTCTCCAATTCAAGAACCAGCAATTAATACAAATGCATCACTTAACACTGTATATATTGAATTTTATATAACCTTGTATATAACTTCGTCTTATCGAGTGTTATATACGGGGTTATATAACCTTGTATAAATCCTTGTATATATTGAATGTCTCGCTAAACCCTTTACTTAACCTCTCCCTTCGTGTCGTTGTTTTACTCCTTCTCCGCCCCCCCTATGTTATTCCTAGTTGAATCCCTCCCTCTAATTTATCTAATTATCCAGTTTTCACTCTGTCACGGCCTTCTATTATTTTCTTGTTCATTGTAAAGACAATGCCTATATATACATTGGTTGTAAGTTACATGTAAACCGACACGATGTGCAAACGGTTGTCGGTATATAAAACCGTTTAAATAAATAAATAAATAAATAAAATAATAGAGTAGCACAGTAGGAAGCCGAATTAACAGATTCACCACGCTCCTGAAAACTGGTTAAGAGTATCCCATCTCGGTCCCAAAACACAGTCAACATCACCTTTCCTGAAGAAGGCACAAGCTTGAACTTTCTCGGTGTCGGTGATTGTGGATGCTTCCACTGCATGGAATCGCGTTTCACTTCTGATTGAAAGTGGTGCACCCACGACTCGTCACCAGTAACAATAGGTCCATCATTGATTCACCTTCGTTTGCATAACTGCAGAGATTTTCCAAACAGACACCCATCCGGTTGTTCTTATTGTCTTCAGTCAGCTGTTTGGGAACCCATCTTGCACAGACTTTGCGAAAGTTCAATGCATCGTGCACTAAGGAATATGCTAATCCGTGAGAACACCCAATTTCTTTGGCAACTTCATCAATTGTTACCCTCCGGTTAGCGTGAACCATCTCTTCAACCTGCTTCACAGTTGCGTCTGTCACAATCTCTACAGGTCGACCGGGTCTGGTTTCATCGTTCACGTTGGCACGTCCTTGTGCAAATTTATCAGTCCAATTATAAATTGCTTTACGCGAGAGACATTTCTCTTCATATACTGGATACATTTCTTTATGAATGTCTTTTGCTACTAAGCCCTTAGACCATAAAAATCGGACCCCAGCACGTTGTGCTTCGACCGTACAATCTGTCAACATGGCAGCCATTTTCCTTGGGTACACAGCCGCTGCACATGCACAGTTTAAATAACTATTTATGTACTTAAGCACTTCTAAGGTGCTGCCATCTATGGAATATGACAACATTACAGATATATGTTTTATTACCATAGTAGAGAGATTTGTGACTTACTTACTGACTTATCCTCATACCTCAAAATGTAAGAAAACTAATATTTAGATACTTAGCGGTACATTTAAAAAACAGCGCAAGCGCGTACTTTTGTTTGCGCAATCGGCGCGAACAAAAGTATGCCGGATTTTAAAAGATACGCACGTAGCCGCACATATCTTTTAAAATCCGGGGTCGGTGCGTGCAAGGCTGCGCAAAATCGGCAGCCTGTGCACGCTGAGCCGCGCAGCCTGCCTCCGTTCCCTCCGAGGCCGCTCCGAAATCAGAGCGGCCTTGGAGGGAACTTTTTTTTTGTCCCCCCCCCATCTTTCCCTCCTTTCCCATATCTAACCCCCCCCCCGGACCTACCTAAATCCCCCCCTACCTTGTTCGATGCAGTTACACCTGCCGCTGGCAGGCGTAACTTGCATGCGCCGGCTGGCCAGGCCCCAACACAGGCTGCTGTGTTTGACCGCCCATTCTAGCAAGCCCCGGGACTTATGCACCGGTGTGCGAGTGCCCTGCACGCATAAATCTGGTAGGATTTACGCACGCAGGGCTTTTAAAACCTACCCCATAGGGGTACACATGTACGTTACGCACGTAACGTACACGCGTAACCCTCTGAAAATCTACCCCTTAGTATCTTTTCTTTCAGCAGACATAAAATACAGCTTTCATTATAATCCAAGCACTTATAACATTCCCATTCCATTTATCTCCTCTTTCTTCCTTTATAACCCCTTCAATTTGCCATTTGCTTCCACTATCACCTCTTACCTTGAGATCTGTAGTTTCTCCACAAATAGCAGGCTATAAGATTCAACAATAAAGAATGAAATATAAAGTCCTCAGTTTTATTAAAATCGTAAACAAATGATGTATCCAATCCAATATAATTTTTATTTCAACAAACTACAATAGCATAACAAACATAAGACATCATAAAAATAAGGAGAGTGGTGAGGTAGTGAAAAAGGTGTGAAAAATATATTTTCTTTTTTCAAATGCCTTTGAAATTTGCAGTGATGGGATATCAATGTGAGACTAATATGAACAGTCAGATGTGAGTATTTAAGGCAGCTGCTATGTTCATTCATCCCTTTATTTAAACAGGTTCCCCTTGTTGAGTTTTATGAGAAACCTTTGTGTATTCAAGGCCCCCGGTTCTGGAATTTGATGCTGCTGGATATTAAAGACTAACCATCTTTGTTGAAATTCAGGAAGGTATTAAAGGCACATTTATTTCAACAAGCCTTCAACATTTGATTTTTATTAGTGTGTTTTATCTAGCTACAATGTTTTACTGAAGAAATTCAGGAAGGAATTATGGCCTTATGTATTCTCTAAATCGGGCTAGTTGGAAACATTATGTCTGTGAGTTCAGGATGCTGTGAATTTTATATAGTGGGGCTTTATTAATAACTGTTGGCCTTTATTTTTTAGTCTTTCTTTTAGCATGTTTGTTAATTTTATTTCTTGTAATAATGGTCTTAAGAAATGTTTTTACACAACTGTTTTATTATGCTTATTTGATTTTTATTGTATTACTTTATGGATGTTTTATTGTAAACCACTAGCCATTCTGATAGGTGGTATAGAAATATTTCAAATAAATAAATCAGATTAGGTGGTATATTTTTATTTTATTAATATTTCTATATTTTATATTTTATTTATATTTTTATATTGTATATGGCAATTATAATGCCAATAGACCCAAAGCATCAATCATTTATCCTAACATGAAAGTGCAAGGTACTCTCTCTTTTTTTTTTTTTTAACACAAAAAACATGGGAATTTCTAAGGCAATAATGTCTTATGTGTATCATAACTATAAGAACATAAGAACATAAGAAAATGTCATACTGGGTCAGACCAAGGGTCCATCAAGCCCAGCATCCTGTTTCCAACAGTGGCCAATCCAGGCCATAAGAACCTGGCAAGTACCCAAAAACTAAGTCTATTCCATGTTACCATTGCTAATGGCAGTGGCTATTCTCTAAGTGAACTTAATAGCAGATAATGGACTTCTCCTCCAAGAACTTATCCAATCCTTTTTTAAACACCGCTATACTAACTGCACTAACCACATCCTCTGGCAACAAATTCCAGAGTTTAATTGTGCATTGAGTAAAAAAGAACTTTCTCCGATTAGTTTTAAATGTGCCCCATGCTAACTTCATGGAGTGCCCCCTAGTCTTTCTACTATCCAAAAGAGTAAATAACCGATTCACATCTACCAGTTCTAGACCTCTCATAATTTTAAACATCTCTATCATATCCCCCCTCAGCCGTCTCTTCTCCAAGCTGAAACTATCTCCCAAACAATGTAGTTCTCACAATGAAATCCCAACCCCAACATCGGCCAATATGTTGGCATGTTAGGCTTTCTTCAGAGGAATATTTTAATACAAACTTATCTGTAGCAAAATATTTCCAGAAGAACCACTTTTTAAAAATCTCTAAATGTAATTTTAGCTGTAGTCTCATCGCCAATGAAGTCCAAGGTGCTGCACTAAAAATGTCCTTTTTAAAGCTTTTAATTGATGACATCACTGAAGAGTGGCTTCCTATTGGTCCCCAACTGATCTCATTCAAAATATAGTGCCATATTACTTAGCAAAAATCGAACAACAAAGAAGAGTCCTCTAATTGGTCAATGAAAGCATCCTTCAAAAATGACATGGACTATGAAAAACAAAAAGAAAAATAATAATCAGAATATAACCAAAACATATTATTCTACTAGAATATGTGTCACAGAAACACAGTCAGTTCCGAATTGAATCCTAAGGGCTCTGTAGACAATTAATCCACTTTTGCTCTGATTGTAACAGCTTCTTGGACAGGTGTCTCCCATGCTGATGTGGAAATACCTGATCAATTATGCAAAAACTCAGATGTGTGAAAAAATGCTGACATGCTAAACAATGTGAGTCAAAAAGGTTAATTTAAAAAAAAAACAAAACAAAAAACAGGTGCATGCATCAGTTGTGGATGCGCAAATAAATTGAGTTTGTACGCGCTGAGCAGACTTTAAAAACTGCCTGCATATGTACATAAATGCCACACATCTTGAAAGATTTCAAAATGGGAAGGGGTGTGGGCATGATCTGGGCAGGGCATGGGCATTTTGGGGCATGAACCTGAGATGAGGGCATAAATACTTATGCAACCCGATGCTCCGTAACATTACTTGTGCTATGGATGAGGTGTCAGTTAAAAAAGAAAATGGGTCAGATCTGTGGGGGTGTTAAGGGTTGGGGCTAACTAAGGGGGGTGAAGGATATCAAACCAGGGTGTGTGTGTGTGTGTGGGGGGGGGGTTTGGAGGACCTATCTCTTAACTGAGTGAACAGAACTGGAGACAAACTAGTAAAACTGGGAATGGAGTTGGCACACACCCCTTTTAAAATCCCCCGATCTACAAGGTAGAGGCGTTATTTGCACACACACGTGTGTCCCCAGTTAAAATTTGGCACACAAGTCTACGGCAAGCTATTTTATAACATGTGTACATATGTGTGTGTATGCTATAAAATGACTGCGTATCTCGTTGCGGGCCAACGTATGTATGCAAATGCGCACAAGCTCACCGCTTTGAAAGTTACCATCATCATGAGCTGTCAGATGTGAATATTTAAGGCAGCGCTTATGTTTTTCCAGCCTGATCTGTCCTTTTTCCCCAGTTAAAATTTGACACATGGACAGTGAATAATATATATAACCCAAGATGACCGACATTCAGTCTGATACTTTTACTGTACAGTCCTGGCTGAATATCTAAGTTTAACTACCTGTGAACTATATCACCACTTAAATATTTACACAGTGGGAGGAGGTAAGAGCCTTTCCTTCTCCAACTGGTGTATTGGGAGGCTTTTGGGTGTTTTGGGGGTAAAGGTGCTCCACTTTATTGAAAGGGGAATGGTGAATAAATTAGAGAATGTCATAATGCTCCATGGTGAGACCACACCTTGAATACTGTGTTGCTGTATTTGAATCGGTTATTTACTCTTTCAGGTAATACAAGGACTAGGTGGTACTCCATGAAGTTATCAAGTAGCACATTGAAAACAAATCGGAGAAAATTATTTTTTACTCAGTGCACAATTAAGCTCTGGAATTCATTGTTTGAGGATGTGGTTAGGACAGTTAGTGTACCTGGGTTTATAAAAGTTTGGATAAGTTCCTGGGAAGTCCATAAACTGCTATTAACTTAGGGGTAGATTTACAAAAAATGCGCGTTTGCGTACTTTTGTTGGCGCACCAGTCGCAAACAAAAGTACGCTGGATTTTAGTAGATACATGTGTTGCCGCGCGTATCTGCTAAAATCCAGGATCGGCGCGCGCAAGGCTGCCGATTTTGTGCAGCCGGCGTGCGCCGAGCCGCGCAGCCTGCCTCCGTTCCCTCCAAGGCCGCTCCGAAATCGGAGCAGCCTCGGAGGGAACTCGCTTTCGCCCTCCCCTCACCTTCCCCTCCCTTCCTCTATCTAACCCACCCCCCTGGCCCTATCTAAACCCCCCCCTACCTTTGTTGGGGGATTTACGCCTCCTGGAGGGAGGGAGAAGTAAATCCCCGCGCGCCAGCGGCCCGCTAGCGCGCCGAGACGCGACCCGGGGGCGGTTCCGGAGGGCGCAGCCACGCCCCGGACTGCCCCGGGCCGAAACCACGCCCCCAGGCCCGCCCCCGAAACGCTGCGTCCCGCCCCAAAATGCCGCGCCGATCGGCCCCGCCCCTGACACACCACCGACATGCCCCCCTCGAAAAACCCCGGGACTTACGCGAGTCCCGGGGCTGTGCGCGCGCCGGCAGGCCTATGGAAAATAGACGCGCCGGCGCGCAAGGCCCTGCTCGCGTAAATCCGGGCGGATTTACGCGAGCAGGGCTTTTAAAATCCGCCCCTTAGGGAATAGCCACTGCTTATTACTGGCATCAATAGCATGAGATATATTTTAATGTTTGAGTACTTGCCACTGTTGTAAACAGGATGCTGGCCTTGATGGACTCTCAGTCTGATCCAGGAGAATTGGCTATTCCACTTCTACACTTTTTTTAAACTTGTGGGGAGGGGGGAGGTTGGTGGGATTGGTCTGCTACTGGCCAGAATATTCTTTTTGTTTGTTTGTGTGTTGGAGAGGGGAGAGTTCAGGCTGCTGCTGGCCACAATTTTTTTTTCAATTTACCCTAAGGCCGCAATATTCAGTGGAAAGCAAGTTCCGCTGAATATATCTGGTTAACTTTATACTTATCTGGGTAAGGTACCCGGATAACTTTAGATTTTCTCTCCAGCATGACCACACTTATCCAGATAAACTTAGCTGAAGTAGTCCTGAATTTGAATTTGAAGCCCTCCCTTGGAATGCCCCCATATTTCCTTTTTTATCCTGGTATATTTTAGTCAGATAATGACTTACCAGGTAAAACTTATCCCTTGAAAGTAAAACCCCAAGTTTGTCTGGCTAAATTATGAATTTAGGTAGATAAACACTTTTGATTTCAAACTACAAATTTGTAGAAGGAATTTGCAATATACATGGCATGGTTCACAAAAAAATATTGTTCTTAAGTCATTCTGAAATAAAGGCACAGGATCACTACATAAATACTGGATCTGATTTGTCCATTTTGACAATTAACACTATAATATGGTAGGGATGTGCATTTGTTTAAACACAAACCGGCGGATTTTAAATGCCCTGCTCGCGTAAATCCGGCCGGATTTACGCGAGCAGGGCCCTCGCGCGCCAGCGCCTATTTTGCATAGGCTGCCGGCACGCACAGAGCCCCAGGACGTGCGTAAGTCCTGGGGCTTTTTTAAGGGGGCGTGTCGGGGGCATCGCCAAATGACGCGGCGTTTCGTGGGCGTGATGCGGCGTTTGGGGGTGGGCCCGGGGGCGTGGTTTCGGCCCAAGGGCGTTCTGGGGGCGTGGTCGCGCCCTCTGGAACAGCCCCCGGGTTGGGTCTTGGCGCGCCAGCAGCCCGCTGGCGCGCGCGGATTTACATCTGCCTCCGGCAGGCGTAAATCCATGGATAAAGGTAGGGGCGGTTTAGATAGGGCTGGGGGGTGGGTTAGGTAGGGGAAGGGAGGGGAAGGGGAGGGGAGGGCAAAAGAAAATTCCCTCCGAGGCCGCTCCGATTTTGGGGCAGCCTCGGAGGGAACGGAGGCAGGCTGCGCGGCTCGGCGCGCGCAGGCTGCCCAAAATCGGCAGCCTTTCGCGCGCCAATCCCGGATTTTATAAGTAACGCGCGGCTACACGCGTATCTTATAAAATCCAGCGTACTTTTGTTTGCGCCTGGTGCGCCAACAAAAGTACGCGATCGCGCTATTTTTTAAAATCTACCCCAAATGGTATTCGGAATCAGAAATCGCAATTTTTGTTTTATTTTGTTAAATCCAAAAGAAATAATAAAATGGATCCACTATTTGCAAGTAAATGAGCACTATTTTCCAAAAGATAAAAATTAAATTAAATGGAAAAAAACAATTTCCTCCCCTGAAATGAAATATGGGCCAAATAATAACCCCAACACAAAAGAAATAAAATGAAATGAAATTTTCAGCCATACACATCCTCATAATCTTGTGGGGATAGGAAAATACCTATAGTTCCTGAATGTAATCCGCTTTGATGTACACTTTGAAGTGCTGAAAAGCAGTACATACAAATCTAAACAAATAAATTAATAATTTGGTTCCCATTATTGTTTTATTCTTTGACTTGCACCTCATGAGCAATTGAGATTTGAGTTTTCTTTGTCATTTTCATGAAAGGGTTTTAATTTACTGAACATTAAAAAGAGAGGGGCAATTGCAACTAAAACTTTAAAAAAATTATTCTAGTGAATTTTTTTAATAACATCTTGAATTGGTTGTAGTTTTGTTTTTTTTTTTCTTCTGAGATTAATTGGAGAATATCATTCATTGATTGCAGCTTCATTTGAACAGCCTTAATGTGTAGGGTTTTAATTACATCAGGTTTGATGCAGTGAGTAGAGCATATCTCTTATATATCAAATATATCTCATTTATCATAGCTCTACCTTCTTGTTTAATGTATTTATTTAATTAAATCTTTTAGATACCGCCTCCAAGTCAATGTTTGGTGTGATTTACAGTAAGATACATTCATAAATAAAACACATAACAGGCAATTTTAAATTAACAGAAAACAAACAGAAAACCCAGTAAATTACTTACATGCCACCTTAAAATATAGGATTCTCTCTATAGTATTCCTGGGTTTTTTTTTTTACACAGTGTTATATTTCAGTCTGAGCATTTTAAACATGATTTACTAAAGCTTTTTTTTTTTTTTTTTTTAACAGAGTTTATGAGAAAGCCTTTGTAAATCAGACTCTTTGCATGCTATTTATTTTTGTGTTCCCGTGGTTAATCCATCATCTTCATTGCTGCCTTTTCTTTCCTATACTTAAAAATCAGAATATAGAGTCATCTGATCCAAACTCCAACAAATCTATTACAGCAGAGCAGATAGAAATGCAGAATTCATTTATCTCTAATGATACTCCTGTGAACTCTATTTCTGTTTCTGCATTAGGGAAGCTTCTGCATTTTTATGAGAGATGAACTGATTTAAATACAATTTTGTGGAACTTGGTGACTCTTGAGGTAAAAGGTCAATTTATGACTGTTTTCCCCAGAAACATCATAAAACTTTGTAAACCATTTCAGAAAAGTTCACAAAGAGTGATGATCTTATTTTATTTTATTTTATTTATTTAAGGTTTTTTTATACCGGCATTCAAGAACTCGTTCTCATCATGTCGGTTTACAGAAAACAGGGGTGCAGAAATATAACCAAAAACATAACTAAACGTGGAGAAGAGAAGCAGTTACAATTAACAAGGGATCATGAACTGGGATTATAAGAAATAAAAGAGATAGAGGAGGATAATTATATACAAGTGTACAATGTAAATAAGGAGTTCTCTATAAATACAAGAGAACAAAATAAATATGGAGTCCATTATATACAGCTACTTAGCATAGGAGTCATTGATGGATCTTGTTAGGTGGAGTTCGGGAAGGCTTGCCTGAAAAGCCATGTCTTAAGTCTTTTCCTAAACGTTAAGAGGCACGGTTCGTTTCTTAGATCTGGTGGGATAGAGTTCCATAGCGGAGGGCCTGCTGTTGAAAGGGCTCGGTCTCTCAAGGTTCTGTGATTAGTAGTTTTTACGGGTGGAACAAGGAGGCATCCTGTGTAGGCTTCCCTAGTCGGTCTTGTTGATTCGTGAACACGGGGAGGAATTTGTAGGTCGATTGTGGTGTGTTGGTGAATGATTTTGTATAATAATGTGATGGATTTGTAAATTACTCTGAAGTGGATTGGTAACCAGTGGAGGGCTTCAAGGACTGGAGAGATGTGGTCTCTTTTTCTGGTGTTTGTTAGTAAACGTGCTGCTGCGTTTTGGACCATTTGGAGTGGTTTTGTATATGAGGAGGGGAGGCCAAGAAGAGTCGCGTTGCAGTAGTCTAATTTGGAGAAGATGAGGGCTTGGAGAATGGTTCTGAAATCTTTGGCGTGGAAGAGTGGTCTTATCCTTTTTAAGACTTGCAGTTTATAGAAGCAGTCTTTGGTTGTTTTGTTGATGTGGGCTTTGAAGTTCAATTTATTGTCGATTAGGACACCTAGATCCCTTACATGAGTGGTTTGAAGGTTGGTTGGAAGACAGGCTGTGGGTTTGTTATCGGGTGTGGTAGAAAGTCAAGTTTTAACATTTTACCTTATAGTTATCAAAACTAGAGCACAGCTTATCCCAGACATTGTTGCTGGAGCGTGTTCTTGGTTCCTGTTCCAGCTGCTGCAGCTGTGGTTCCAGAATTTCTTGCAGTCTAGCCATTTCCTCTTGATGTTCTCAGAGAGAGAGATTTAATGGAAGATATTCACAAAATTTCTATGAAAAGCGAAGTGCTATTACAGGTGATATCAATCTGCCAGATGTTGATTGGGACATCCTGACTGCAGTGTCTTTTAGAGCCTAGATTTTCCAGTGGGAAAAACAAAACCGGCCCAAAACCGGCCCAAAACCGGCCCAAAAAACGACGCGGGAAAACGAAGCTCAAAAAAACCCACCCCATGCATTAAAATTTACTATAAAACATTAAATACAACCCTCCCCAAGACTTACCAACATCCCAGGTGGTCCAGCAGGGTCCTGCGAGCGATTTGCCCCTCCCTGCCATCTGGCCTGCCTCGCTCAAAATGGCGCCGATAGCCTCTGACCTACTATGTCACAGAGGCTACCGGTGCCATTGGTCAGCTCCTGTCACATGGTAGGAGCACAAGATGGAGCCGATGGCCATGTGACAGGGGCTGACCAATGGCACCGGTAGCCTCTGTGACATAGTAGGTCAGAGGCTATCGGCGCCATTTTGAGCGAGGCAGGCCAGACGGCAGGGAGGGACAAATCGCTCGCGGGACCCCGCTGGACCACCAGAGATGTTGGTAAGTCTTGGAGAGGGATCGGGATGGTGGTGGTGGTGGTGGTGGGGGGGTTGTATTATACTAAATTTTAATGCTTGGGATGGTTTTTTATTTAAAAAAATAAAATGTGCCCCTCCCCCCACACAAACCCAAAAAACAAATTTTTCTCGTAGTTTGGGGAAAATCTGTTTCAGGGGGCGGGGCCCCTGAACCACGATGAATTAGGCAATTTCATTGAAATTGCCTAATTCGACATAAACGAATGCACATCTCTACTAAAAATATGCCTTTTCAAGCAAGCCTGTGATACTAACTCTTAGAAAAAAGATTCAGCTACTCTGACAGTGCTGCATTTGGCCAGCCAGGGGTTTGTCCTGTGACCGGCTGCTCTTACCTCCAGGACAAGGGGGGATTCCATCCAAGCTCCAGCCAGTGGAGACACAACTGATCACTGCTCAGGCCAGACACAGTGCGTGAGGGACGCCGTTCAGCTGAGCGGGCATCCCTAGGTGCACAGACGCAGCTCAGCCCTTTTTAAAGGGCCTATGGCAGGAAAAATCCTGCGGCGCCTCTGGATGACATTACAGGCCTGCTACTATTTAAGGCCTGCTCTGCCTTGCCTCAGATGCCTCAGCAATAGCTGCCACTCCTTGGAGTAGCTGTTTGCCTCGTTGGTCCTGGTTCCTGTTCCTGTTTCCTTGGTAGTCCTGTGTCTTCGAAGGAGGTTCCTCGTCTGTCTTTGTTCCTCTTGCTATTCCACCTAGCCTTCCTCCCTCTGGATTGTCTCCTCAGCTTGGACCCTGGCTTTTTCTTCGTTTGGATTCCTGGCTTGACTTCGAACCTCCTTTGACTTTGTTGGAATGCTGCCAGCTCTGACCTTAGTTTGTTCTCATCTCTGCTATCTGCTGCCTGCCCTGAACTCTGCATGGACTGACCTTGTTTTCTTCTTGCTGGCCTACTACTTCTATGACAGATCTATCTCTGCACAGAGGCCTGCACCTAAGTCCTGTTGACCCCGGCACCCAAGAGCTCAACCTGAGGGGAATGAGGGCTGGTATTGGTGAAATTCCTGTTGGGCCTCTGCTCCAGCCAGCTCCACCTGCCGACAGTGAGGATCTGCAGGGTTCCTCCCTGTGAGTAGCATCAACTACACCTCAGTCCAAGGGTTCAACCTGCAACAGATTGCCGAGGCCATGGAGCCGGCGGATCTCTCGGGCCTCCAGTCCATCCTTGGCCTGGCACAGAAAATTCATCAGCAGCAACATTTTCTTGAACTTTTGGCGGAATCCATGGAGTACCTTAGCGCCCACCTCGATGCCACTGCAGCCTCTACAGCCTCTCTGGCTCCTGAAGTACCAGCAGCTGCAGCAACTGTGCCCATGGTATGCCTCCCGGTACCTATCTGGTATACAGGAGTCCCCAAGCAGTGCCGCAGATTCTTAAATCAGTGCTTTGTGCATTAGTTGCTCCACCCTGTGCAATTTCTCAGTGACACCATCAAGACCACCTTCATCCTCTCCCTTCTGGATGGGAAGGCCTTGGCCTGGACCTCTCCCTTGTGGGAGCATGGGCACGTGCTTCTTCAGGACTTACAGCAGTTCATCAAAACATTTAAGTTGGTGTTGATAACTCGGCCAGCTGGCAATGGTGGGATAGGACCTCCAATACCTCCGGCAGGGCACACACCATGATGGATTAAGCCATTGAGTTCCACACCATGGCCACTGAGCTGAATTGGAAGAGGGATAGCCTTCAAAGTAGTTTTTGGAAGGACTATCTTACGGGTGAAGCACAAGCTAGCTACATGGGAGCCTCCCAAATCTCTGGCCATGCTCATCGATCTGGCTGGGAGGATCAACTGCCACCTCCAGCAGCGGGCTTGGGAACTGTGACCTCCATGGAGGCAAGTGATGCTGGCTTCCGTCCTTTCTCATGTCCACTTATTGCGATACTAGCAATGGCCCCTAGCGCCACCAAGGCCCAAGGAACATGCAACCAGAGACCGAGTCACCACTCTCTTGAGGAGAGGCCTCCACGCCGCACCTTGGGACTCTGCTTCTACTGTGCCGAGAAGGGGCACCTGTTGGCAGTCTTCCCACAGAGACTGGAAAACTAGCAAGCCTAGGAGGCAGTGGGGAGATGATCCTAGGCTTTATCACTTCTGCTCCCCAACTTACCCTTCCAGTGTCTATCACTGTGGGCAACCACAAGTTCCACACTCCTAGAGTTGGTAGACTCTGGTGTGGGAGGGGAACTTATCATGAAGGCCCTTGTGGACCATTTGAAGCTGCCTGTGGTTCCCTGGGAGAGTAGCATTAATCATCTCTTCCATCCATGGAGAATCACTTTCTGGTTCAGATCATCAAGGCTACAGTTCTTTTTGCGGCTTTGCAATGGCATCCTGCATGTGGAAGTATAACCTACATCACTGAGAAAGTGGTGCACCCCATCATGCTAGGGTTGCCCTGCTGCAGCTCCACTCTCCTCAGTTTGACTGGGGATTGCTTCAGCTGATGAGCTGGGGCTCGTTGCCATGATTCATGCCTTCTAACGAATTGAGCCTCCATCAACTGTTCCCCTGGCTACAACCTTGTTGGGTCTGCAGCTTCAGTATTGGGAGGCTACAATCTTCATTTGGAAAAAAGCAAGGCAACAAATGGAAGATGGCATCAACACATGGGACAGCCATTATGAATATTTGGTAATTCAATTGGCCTATGTAAGCCCCTGCAGTATTCCAAAACATGATAAATCAAATCTTCAGGGATATTCTGTACGCCTGTGTCATGGTTTACGTTGATGAAATTCTCATCTTCTCAAAGAACCTCCTGACTCATCATCAAGATGCTCGTCAAGCTCTCCAGTGACTACGGGCAAATAAATTATACACTAAACTGGAGACATGCATCTTCAAGAAAGAGAACCTGCCTTTCCTGGGATATATAGTTTCCAGCAGCGGCTTCCATATGGATCCGGAGAAGGGTCAAGTGTATCCAGGACTGTGCACAACCTTCCAGGCCTCTGCAGAGGTTTTTGCTTTTCATGAATTACTACTGGCACTTCATTCCCAATTACTCCCAGATTGTGGCCTCACTCACGGCATTCACCAGAAAGGGAGCCAATACCAAGCTTTGGCCTCCTGAAGCGGTCGCTGCCTTTCTTGTACTGAAGCAGGCCTTTCTCTAGGAAACTGTGGTCTCTACCATCCAAACCCCACAAGTCCATTTATCCTAGATGTTTATGCCTCTTCCTTGGGCCAACACTCCAGTACAGGGGTTCTTCACTCCTGCTTCTTCTCCCAAAAGTTCTCTTCCACCAAGCAGAATTATGGACTTGGAGATAGGGAATTGCTAGCCATCAAGATGGTGCTCAAGGTGTGGCGACAGTGGTTGGAAGGTGTACAACACTGAATTACAATATATACCGACCACAAGAACTTGGAACATCTCCACCATGTCCATCGACTGAACACTCACTAAGCCTGATGGTCTCTATTCTTCGTGTCTTTTGACTTCAAGGTGAGGTATCAGCCTAATACAAAGAACACCCTGGTAGATGCCCTTTCTCAATCCTTTGAGGCAGAAGACTCGCCTGATCCCCCCAGGTACTTTATCGATCTGACCTGGATTCTCTTAGCCTCTTCTGTGTCCGTTCCTCAGAAATGACGGTCATTCTACTCTGACTCCGACAGAAGGTATTGGAGAGGTCTCACAATTCCCATGTTGTGGGTTACCCTGGGTGGGCTCAGATTCTTGCACTGCTCCAGCAGTATTACCAGTGGCCTCAGATGCAAAGAGATGTTAGGGCCTACATGAATTATTCTCCTACCTGTGCACAGCAAAAACCACTGGTGGGATGACCTTGGGGAATGTTACATCTATTGTCAGCCCCCAGGGAACCCTGGATTCATCTGTCTACCAACTTTGTGTAGGACCTCCCCCTCTCTAATGGTTGTAGCACTAATTGGGTCATTATCAACTGATTCTCAAAAATGGCTCACTTTGTTCCTCTCTCGGGCCTTCCCTTAGCACCTGAACTGGCCTGGCTGTTTACTACCCACATTTTTTCGCCTGCATGGCTTGCCCAAGCATATAGATTCGGATTGAGGAACCCAGTTTACTGCCAAATACTACCAGTCTCTTTACCAGAAATTCAACATCACTTTGGATTATACTACTGCCTATCTTCCTCAAGCCAATGACCTGGCAGAGTGAACAAATTGGACTTTGAAAACCTTTCTGAGGGATTATGCCAACACATGCCAGGACAATTGGGTGACCCTCCTTCTGTAGGCAGAATTATCCCACAATTCCCAAATTTGCTGTGCTTTGGTATTTTCCCTGTATGGGAAACAACCTTCCCCTCCACTGCCAGTTTTGTTGTCTGTCCCTTCTCCAGCAGGACAATTAACCACACAAGAGCTCCAGGAACTCTGGATTAATAATAAGGAGATGGTTCTGAAAGCTGCACAGAGTGCCAGAAGGGCGACAGACATGCACCAGTGACCGGCAACATAATTCAAACCTAAGAATGCCTTTCATGAGGTTTGCCCCTTGCTACATCAGGCCTTTCCACATTTCTTGTCAAGTGGGACCCATGACCTACCCGCCTCTCTGGGGATCCATGATGTGTTCCACATCTTCTATCTCAAGAACCTAATCCTCATGTGGCCATCCTGAAAGTTGCCCAGACCCCAAAAAGTATCCACCGAATAAGACCAGGTCTATCAAGTGAGTGAGATACTGGATGTTCGGTGTTGGAACAAAAAATGGGAGTACCTGATCTCCTGGGAGGAATGCAGCCCAGAAAAAAACACATGGGAACCTGCCTTGAACATCTTGGACAAGAACCTCCTAAGGGCATTCCACACTTCTCACCCCAAGAAACCCAGACCCCCTTGGGGGGGGGGGATAGATTAGGGGGTACTCTTGCGTTTGGCTGGCTGCAGGGGGCGCATTGATGCATCAGCCAGCGGAGACCCAACCATCTGCCATGCAGGCCCGATGCGGGGCACGAGGGATATCGCTCAGCTGAGTAGGCGTCCCTAGGTAAGTGCATGTGAGGCTCAGCCCTTTTTAAAGGGCCCACAGTGGAAAAAAACCCCGCAGTTCCTCTGGATGACATCACAGGCCTGCTACTGTTTGAGGCCTGCTCTGCCTTGCCTCTGATGCCTCAGCAATTGTTCCCACTCCTTGGAGTAGCTGTTTGCTCCATTGTTCCTGGTTTCTGATCCTGCTTGCATTCCTGTTTCCTGTTTCCTGTCTTCAATTCCTGGTTCCTGTTTCCTCGGTGGACCTATGTCTTGGTCTGGTGGTCCCTTGTCTGTCTTCATTCCTCTTGCTGGCATCCACACAGAACAGCAGCTTCCACTTCCCACAAAACTACCTCCAACCATACCTTCCTCATGCTCAATCCAGCTTATAAATGGGAACTCAACCAATCTGAAAACAAGGGGGAATGGGCAAACAACTGGGGAGTTTCTAAAAATGCAAAACTCTCCCAGTAGCTAGAAAGAAGTGAAAAACATATAGTAAGGAGAGAAGCCTTCCTTTTGTGTTTTAGGTCAATTTTATTTATGTATTTTTTAACCTTGTAAACTGCTGTGATTGTTTAGTGCAAGCAGTATGTAAAATAATTTAAATAAACAAAATAATATTCCCTCTTTCCAGACTAACCCACAGTGCCTCTTCCTTACCTTATAAGCCCTGCAGTTCTGTTGCTTTAATATTAGTTTTTATTCCCAGCCTGTTTTTCCTGAATAAATTGTAGCCTAGTATAACTATATCCCAGTGGTAGTTTTCTATGTATCTCCAGCTGTCATCTTGTGGTCCATTTTCACATTCCTCTCTGCTTGAGTTTTCCATCGTTGACACCTCATTAAGCATTTCATTAATGTAGCCCTCTTTCTCCCAGATGCTTCTCATTCTTGCCACCTTCTCTGAATTATACGAATTGTTTTTTGAGGAAGACGTCCTGCAGGCATTTATTTAAAATTATTTCTATACTGCATTATCCTAGGTCCTAAGTGGCTTACAAAAATCAATTTATAATATACAAATAAAACTAAACAAATATACCTATGTACAATGCAACAATACAAACTCATGACACACACTATCAGAAAAACTCAACATAAACAGTTACTTTCTTATTGCTTCACATTCATAAATTCAAATATCAGTATACCCCACCTACCATTATTTCCTACCCTAAGTTAAATGCCTGTCTAAGCAAATATGCTTTTACATGTTTATTTAAAATTTGAGACAAATTTCCTTCTGCAACATCTCAGGGAATTGATTCTACAAAGTAGGACCTGCCATGAGACGCCTCTCTCAAGACACTATTAATCCTGTTAACATAAGGAGCAGAAATATCCAAAATACATTTATCAGCTGAACAGAGACTCCTTGAATGTTGATACATTTTTAATGAAGAGCTAATATATTGTAGTGCATCATGGCTTTACGCCTTATAGACCATCATAATGATCTTACAATGAACCTCCATTCAGCAGTAACCAATGTAGTGCATAAAGAGAGAAATGTGTCAAAACCTGTCATCCTTTGAGAATCCATGCTGTGGAATTTTTAATTATTTTCAATGTTTTTAGCATGGATTGTGGAAAAACAAGATAAATAAAGTTACAGTAAGCCAGCAAGTTCCTTACTGTGGATCAGGATAGCCATTTGGATAGCAGTAGAAGTAGAACCAGTGGTGACAGCTTTTGGGTCAATCATCTGCTATTAGGAGCTTCTGGTACATGCTGAAAGAAATGAGAAAAATTTAGCAAGGTCCCAAACTTTTCATACACTGACCTGTAAGTAAAATTAGCTAGCCTGTGGAATCTTAACTCCCACCTCTATACTCAGAATCCCTGTCTATAGTCCAGTTTGCTTGCTCACTTATTGTTTTGAAATATGACATGGATTATTTTATCCTTTCAGACAATGAGGCCGATGCAATAAAATTTGCGGAAAAGTCAGTGCCCACTTTCTTAGTGCACGCATGGCGCCCGCCGCTTGGGGTGGGGGGGGGGGCAAGAGGGGCACCATGCAATAAACAAATTAGGGGGTCATGATAGCAAGGAGGCGCTAGGGTCACTAGCGTGACCTTAGTGCCTCCTTGCTAACGCGACCCTGCGGTTACTGGCGGTCTGCCAGTTATGAACACCGATGCCGATAAACTCGGCATTGGTTTTCATAACTGCAGTCAGCCAGTTATGAAAACCGATGCTGAGCATATCAGGTTGGTCATCAAAGTGGCCGGCAGGTTTTTTTCTTTTTTTTTTAACTTTAAAAAAACTACAGAAAAGCATTTTTTTCTGCTTTTCTGTACTTTTTTTTCAGTGCGCTCAGCTATTAATGCCTGCTCCAGGCAGGAGTTAATATCTGAGCGATAAATGTGTGTCTGAGACGCACATTTATTTTTTTGCATTTGGAGTGAATGAGTAATAGCCTCATTCACATGCATTTCCATGTGATGAGCGCTAACTCATTCACTCCGCATCAGATGCGTGTTAAATAGGCGCTAATCCCCCTATTGAATTAGGGGATGGATTAGCGCTTATTTAACCTGCGTCCGACAGCGGGTTAAACAGTGCGCTCGGCTGAGCGCACTGTATTGCATCGGCCCCTAGGATATGTATTTATATATCTCTAGTGTGTGGTCTAGTATGGTTCACTTTGTAGAATTATATTCCTTAGGGTATAAACAAATAAAGAAACAGCTCTATCACACTGTCATGCTGGCTGAGGAGTGAATTCTTGGACCACTGTGAAGTTAGTGCAGCCTATATTGTCCTTGGATTGAGCCTATAGGTTTTGGCAGCTGGCAAGACTTGCAAGCCAAGCTGAGGTCAATGCAGAGTTGAAGTCTGCATTGACTTCAACTCTGAGAAGTCAATGCAGGCTGAGAGCAAGGTAGAGTTGAAGTCTGATCCAGGGTCAGGGCTGAGAGCAGATCCAAATGGGGACAACACAGAGCATTCAACAGAGAAAGGAACAAGATCAAATGAATAGACACAGAGGCAAACCAGGAGAGGAGCAGAAATAACTGGAAACAGACTGGAATAGGGAGGGAGATACAGAGAAGCACTAGCAACTAGCAGCACTGCTGAACATGAGCAGGAGACCTGTTATGAAGGCATTGAATGGTAGTTCTGAGGTTTCTTTATAGTAGGGAGGAAGTGATGTCATCAGGGCATGTTCCAAACAGCAAGGCTTATAAGAATGGCTCTTGAAGTTCAGGAAGTTCAGCCATGTTCCTGGGATGATGCATGATGCCAGAGGTGCTTCACACTAGATGTAAAGGGTATAACACGCATTCTCAAGCAGAAAGAAATAAATTGCAAAGGCACAATTAAGCAAACGTCCCAGCAGAAAGAAATAATTAAGCAAGTTAGACAGACCTCAATTGTTTAGACAATGCCAAATCCCATTCTCAGCAACTCCCTGAAGACTAAGGTTTGTTCTGCCCTTGCCTTTCTACTTATCTGCTATTTCAACAGTTCCTTTGATGATTCATACTATGGGAATGAGTATGTTAAAACCAGCAGGCAACATGCTGGGTGTTTTTTTATAATTAAATATTTATTAAGTTTTCATTAAATAAGCATGAAACTTAAGGAAATTCTTGCTTGCAAACAATAACAAATGAATTTACAATATTATAATTAAGGAAAAATCTCTACTACAAGACAAAGTCTAATCAAATAATGGAGGAATATAACTTTATTTATTTATTTATTTAAATACTTTTCTATACCGAAGATCATGTACAAGTACATATCGGTTCGGTTTACAGTGAACCAACAGTTGGAAATTACATCAAACAATAAGAACATAATTTAACTAAACCTTGTACAGCCAACAATAAGAACATAATTAACAAAATTGTACTAGAGTAGAACTGTAGTTGAACAAGCATAATGAGTGGAATATAGGGAATATCGAAAAAGGGAAAAACATGATAATCAGCACAGGGAGTACATTATAGAGGTTACGGGGAACTTTGATCGGTTAGACACGATTGAACCTAAGTTCTAAAAAGTAAGGACAGGTATGGGACTTTAAGTAAATGCTCTTGAGAAGAGCCAGGTCTTCAGTTTTTTTTGAACGTCCGCAGGCAGGGTTCTGTTCGGAGTTCCGAGGGCAGATTGTTCCATTGTAATGGTCCTGCAATTGAGAATGCTCGTTTCTTGAGAGCTGACTTGGCCGGGGGAACATAGAGTGTACCTAGGTATGTTGTTCTCATTGGTCTGGAGGTTGAGTGATGTTGCAGGGGGAAGATAGTTCGAGGGAAGTTAGAGAGTGAATCGTTTTGTGGATCATAGTTAGCACTTTATACTAGGGATGTGAATCGTTTTCCATATCGTCTTAACGATAGAAATCGTGTGGCAGGGCAAGAAAATCGTCTTAGGCACGATTTTTTAGTTAAAAAATCGTTAAAAATCGTTTTTTCCGATTAGTGCGCACTAACTCGAGTTAGTGCGCACTAACTGGGAGTTAGTGCGCACTAACTGAAAATGATACAATTTGACACTTTTCAGGTCAGTTAAGGTCAGTTTAGGAATGAATATGTATTCCTATTGGCTGCCCTCTTATTTATTCATGTTACCAAGTTTCCTACTGACAGTATATGGGGGATGGGAAATGGAAACAGTTGGTAGCTTGACAAAACAAGTAATGTGATCAGTCAATGTGACTAGAACTTGTGCCCTAACCCTGATACCAGGGGTATTGTGATCTTCCTGCACACAGTGCCCTATCCCTATTAATACCAGGAGTGTTGTGATCTTCCTGCACACAGTGCCCTATCCCTAATACCAGGGGTGTTGTGATCTTCCTGCACACAGTACCCTATTCCTGATACTGGGGGTGTTGTGATCTTCCTGCACACAGTGCCCTATTCCTGATACCGGGGGTGTTGTGATCTTCTTGCACACATCCCGATATCAGGGATAGGGCACTGCATGCAGGAAGATCACAACACTCCTGGTATTAATAGGGATAGGGCACTGCATGCAGGAAGATCACAACACTCCTGGTATTAATAGGGATAGGGCACTGCATGCAGGAAGATCACAACACCCCTGGTATCAGGGATAGGGCACTGTGTGCAGGAAGATCACAATACCCCGGAGGAGTGAGGGTCAGGCAGCTCCCCCCTGTCTGTGAAGCCAGCCTCTCACTAGTAATGCAGGGAGGGAGCTGTCTCAGACTTCACCATCCTCCCCCCCCCCTTACCCACACACCATTCACTAGCTGGGACATGGGGGAAGTCAGGAGTGAGGGTCAGGCAGCTCCCCCCCTGTCTGTGAAGCCAGCCTCTCACTAGTAATGCAGGGAGGGAGCTGTCTCAGACTTCACCATCCACCCCCCCCCCCCCTCACCCACACACCATTCACTAGCTGGGACATGGGGGAAGTCAGGAGTGAGGGACAGGCAGCTCCTCCCTGTCTGTGAAGCCAGCCTCTCACTAGTAATGCAGGGAGGGAGCTGTCTCAGACTTCACCATCCTCCCCCCCCCTCACCCACACACCATTCACTAGCTGGGACATGGGGGAAGTCAGGAGTGAGGGTCAGGCAGCTCCCCCCTGTCTGTGAAGCCAGCCTCTCACTAGTAATGCAGGGAGGGAGCTGTCTCAGACTTCACCATCCTCCCCCCCCCCCTCACCCACACACCATTCACTAGCTGGGACATGGGGGAAGTCAGGAGTGAGGGTCAGGCAGCTCCCCCCTGTCTGCGAAGCCAGCCTCTCACTAGTAATGCAGGGAGGGAGCTGTCTCAGACTTCACCATCCTCCCCCCCCCCCCCTCACCCACACACCATTCACTAGCTGGGACATGGGGGAAGTCAGGAGTGAGGGTCAGGCAGCTCCCCCCTGTCTGTGAAGCCAGCCTCTCACTAGTAATGCAGGGAGGGAGCTGTCTCAGACTTCACCATCCTCCCCCCCCCCCTCACCCACACACCATTCACTAGCTGGGACATGGGGAAGTCAGGAGTGAGGGTCAGGCAGCTCCCCCCTGTCTGTGAAGCCAGCCTCTCACTAGTAATGCAGGGAGGGAGCTGTCTCAGACTGGTATCAGGGTTAGGGCACTGTGTGCAGGAAGATCACAACACTCCTGGTATTAATAGGGATAGGGCACTGTAAGAGATGACTGTAGTAGATTGAATAAAGATCTGATGTTTCTGCTCTCCTCACACCAAACAAAAACAACACACAAGCAGAGAAGCCCTTCTTACAAAGCTGAGCTAGTGAGTTAAGTAGGAGGAAAAGTAAACATACTGGTGCCACTGTGGCTACTTAAAAAATACACTTACCAACAATCAATTACATATATTTGAACTGTGTACAGTTCCAGCCAGGACCACCTTTCTAAAATGCACAGAGATTGGCAAATTCAACATGCACTAGCATTTCAGGTGCCTGCTAACAAAAATAATAAACAAACAAGTTCTAGTCACGTGAGTGCTGATCATTACATTACTTTTTTTGTCAAGCTTCCAACTGTTTCCATTTCACATCCCCCCAACCATATTGGTAACATCAATAGATAAGAGCACAGCCAGCCAATAGGAATACATACATACATATTCATTCCTAAGTGACCTTTACTGACCTGGGAAGTGTGAACACTTTGTTTCATTTTCTGTTGGTGTTCGTTAGTTTCCAGTTCCATTTCCCATCCCCCCAACCATCACCTCAGTGGTAACCTTGGTAATATCAATAGATAAGAGGGCAGCCAGCCAATAGGAACACATATTCATTCCTAACTGACCTTCAGTGACCTGGAAAGTGTTTATTTGTATCATTTTCAGTTAGTGCGCACTAAATCCAGTTAGTGCGCACTAACGGGGAGTTAGTGCGCACTAACTCGAGTTAGTGCGCACTAACACGATTTAACGATTTTTAACGATAAATCGTTAGAATTTCTATTGTATCGTGTTCTATAACGATTTAAGACGATATAAACATTATCGGACGATAATTTTAATCGTTGAAAAACGATTCACATCCCTACTTTATACTGAATTCTGTATTTGATAGGGAGCCAATGTAAATACATAAGGACAGGAGTGATGTGGTCTCCTCTACCGGTGTTGGTCAATATTCTTGCTGCAGAATTCTGTAGCATTTGCAATGGTTTGGTTGTGATAGCTGGGAGGCCGATTAGAAGAGCATTGCAGTAATCTATTTTTGAGAATAAGATGGCTTGGAGAACTGTTCGGAAGTCCTGCATGTGAAGGAGGGGCTTCAGATTTTTTAGAATGCATAATTTATGGAAGCATTCTTTTGTTGTGTTGTTGACGAATTTTTTTAAATTCAGCCGATTGTCTATAGTTACTCCCAAATCTCTTACATTAGTGGTAGTAGATATTTGGAGTGAAGAGAGGTTGTGGAGTGTCCGAGCATGTTTGTTGTCCTTTTGATCGATGATTAGTAATTCTGTTTTAGATGTGTTGAGTAGTAATACATGGGTAATACATGGATAATACATGGGTAATATACATGGGTAATACATGGGTAATACATGGGTAGTAATACATAGGGTAATACATGGATCAGGGAATAATCATAAATATAAGGAGTACCATTATTATTTAAATAGCCTATATAATGCGGGCATCTTCTCGGGTTATCAGTAGTCCTGGGTGTTTAGTATCAGTCTTCTAGTTAGAGTAAGATGATTAATGGGAGGTTCCATTCAAATCCAGACCCTTTTCTTGTGGAATCTGGAATGGCCATCCCACTTGTAATGGTACATAACAGCTCCTCAGCTAGAGCTTAGAAGGCAGTCCTTTTTGGTTAGTACATAAGAATATAAGAACATAAGAAAATGCCATACTGGGTCAGACCAAGGGTCCATCAAGCTCAGCATCCTGTTTCCAACAGTGGCCAATCCAGGCCGTAAGAACCTGGCAAGTACCCAAAAGCTAAGTCCATTCCATGTTACCATTACTAATGGCAGTGGCTATTCTCTAAGTGAACCTAATAGCAGGTAATGGACTTCTCCTCCAAGAACTTATCCAATCCTTTTTTAAACACAACTATACTAACTGCACTAACCACATCCTCTGGCAACAAATTCCAGAGTTTAATTGTGCGTTGAGTAAAAAAGAACTTTCTTCGATTAGTTTTAAATGTGCCCCATGCTAACTTCATGGAGTGCTCCCTAGTCTTTCTATTATCCGAAAGAGTAAATAACTGATTCACATCTACCCGTTCTAGACCTCTCATAATTTTAAACATCTCTATCATATCCCCCCTCAGCCGTCTCTTCTCCAAGCTGAAAAGTCCTAACCTCTTTAGTCTTTCCTCATAGGGGAGCTGTTCCATTCCCCTTATCATTTTGGTAGCCCTTCTCTGTACCTTCTCCATCGCAATTATATCTTTTTTTAGATGCGGCGACCAGAATTGTACATAGTATTCAAGTTGCGGTCTCACCATGGAGCGATACAGAGGCATTATGACATTTTCCGTTTTATTCACCATTCCCTTTCTAATAATTCCCAAAATTCTGTTTGCTTTTTTGACTGCCGCAGCAAACTGAACCGACGATTTCAATGTGTTATCCACTATGACGCCTAGATCTCTTTCTTGGGTTATAGCACCTAATATGGAACCCAACATTATGTAATTATAGCATGGGTTATTTTTCCCTGTATGCATCACCTTGCACTTATCCACATTAAATTTCATCTTGTACAAAGTACAAGGGTAGAGAGGAGTTTAGTTGTGTTATTTTACAGGCCCAGCCAGAGGAGCCATGCAAGCCTTGTTTGGTGGTTGTGGCCAGGGTCGGGAAAGTTTCTTCCCAGCCAGTACACAACCTTTCTGATGGAAGATTCTCTCTGAGTGCGTTTTTTGGAGTTTAACCTTTTAAATAGTACGGGCCTTACTGGAGCCTGTTCACCACCTTGGCTCAGAAATTGGGAAGCCCTTGGTTTGGGTCTGTGCAGGTTAGGAAGACCTGCCTCTCTTTATTCTCAGTGAGGTTGGGGGTGTCAGTGACATGCTGTAAGGAGAGTTCCTGTGTTATCTTCACCATCCAGGGGGAAGTTCTGACTGCCTTTCCTGCCTACCTGGAACCCAGAAAGTCCTGTTCCAGGGGATCCCTCCAATCAGGGATTTGACTAAATGCACAAAGGACTGCATAAGAACAAAGAAGGTTTGAATCATCCATCAGTGAATAAAGGCAAAGCCTCCATTCAAAATGACATCCATCCAGTGATTCTTCAGACCCTGGGGCAAAAGAAAGTTTTATCTCTCTGTTCAGAGACAGTAATTTTATATTTTTGCCAGTTGGAAAGAGTAGTTCTGCTCATACAAAGGATACCCTGCCCACCTGGAGACCCTATTTTTCCATGCCCTGGAAAGTAGGATTCTCATGGATCTCACACTAGTCGTTCCTACACAGATTGAAGAAGAACTTGTAACCAGACATTATATTGTGCTGCTATAGATCAGGAGTTGTGCCATTTTCCTAAATGTCAACAGTAAACAATTATTTTTGGACACTAAAATAGGGACTCCAGTCTTTATTTGGCATCCTAGCACATAGCATTATTTTAATTATTGCATCACCAAAGAGAGTCAGGAAGAGAGGAACCAAGAGGACTCCTTTCATCCCCAAGTATATCAAACCTATTTTCTGGGAAGGAAGTAAATTAGTACAGCTAGCCTGGGTTCCTTCCCCAAAGAGTACAAATATATTTATGGCCTCACCCATGCTAGGATTGCACACCAGGGTGGGGTTACACCTATTAATCCTCCCAAACTATTTATTTATTTATTTATTTATTTATTTATTTATTTATTTCAAATTGTTTGTGTACCGCTTTTTCAATCAAAAAAATTAGTCAAAACAGTTCACATACTGATACAAACACAATATATAAAACCAAAATAAATATAAATATAAAACAAATGAGTGAGAATTAAAAATAAAATAAAGGCTAAAAACTAAACATCTGTCAAATTAACAATACAGGTTCTAAATCAAGTATAAATACAATTCTCAGGTGTTACAGGAGGACAATATTAGAGTTTCCTCGTATTTGGGTATTGAATGCTCGTTGAAAAAGACATGTTTTTAGTGGTTTTTTGAATTCTTTTGTGTTTCAAATTTGTTGAAGTATGTTAGGTAAGTTGTTCCAAATTGTTGGACCTGCAACTGAAAAAGCTCTTTTTCTGGTGATAGCTAGCCTTGCAAGGTAGACCGAAGGGAAATCTAATAGGTTTTTGTTCAAAGATCTTAAGTGTCTTGTAGGTTTGTAAATTTGCAAAGTGGAGCATAACCAAGTTGATGTAGGATTATGTAAGAGTGAATGGAAGATAGACAAAGTTTTGTATTGGATTCTGAATTTAATGGGGAGTCAGTGGAGAGAAAACAGCCTCCAGCCCCAGCTCTGTATGCTTATTGATTATAAAGGAGTCCAGGTGCAGGGGATCTATAAAAATAAACTTATTTGACTGAAAAGTAATAATTAATAAAACACACGCATTCAAATCTAAAAATTTACCTTTTAGCTTTTGAGAGCTAAAACTCTCTTCTTTAGATCAGAATTTAAATGAACAAAAGATTATATCACCAGAAAATGTAAGTGAAGTGGCTGTCAAAGTGTCACAAAGTCACTGTTTAGATCTAAACACTGATGAGAACTTTCAGTCTTTTACTGGAAATTAAAGATTGAACTTGCAAATCCTACTGCATTTGCATTGCATATTTATTTTCACTCAATTTCAGAACTATTTTTAAAAATTTGCAGCAAAATATTCCAAAGCTGAGTGAGCTGTAATATTTATTTCAAAGGTGCATTGTCACATTGTAAGTCACTGGCCTAGTGGTAAGCTATCCATCCCAGGCAAAGAAACAAACAATTTTTATAACACGATTTAACTTGTACCTTGTTGCTTAAACTAACTACACAATATCTGTATGTACAGCAGGAACTGGAGTTTGCAGTGTTTAATATTCATCAGGAACATGTTTAAAGGTATAATATCTCAAGGCAGTTGAACATATTGCTCTTTGTACCAGCAGCAGAACATATCAAACACAACTGTTAAGACTCCAGTTTTTTGATGACACTTTTAGATCTAAAATAGCTCATGGTGATTTGCTTCAACAGGCAGCGCTTGGTAGACACTTTCGATATACTAGGAATTTTGTAAAAGTAGATAGCACAGAATGCTTTCATCAAATCATGAAATAGATTAATAAAATTCTCATGAGCTGCAGTTACTTGACATGCATAGTTGTTTTTTATCTGACTGACTGTCCTGTCAAATTTCTCGCATTAAGTTAAATCAAATAAAAGATTGCCCTTAGGTCATTTGCACTGCTGCAGTGAGAAAGCATTCACTGGAATTTTATATTTGACAGCATCTGAAAGAGGGAAGATAATCTCATTAAATCTGATTTACATGCACTTTCTGATTTACTTTGCTTTCATTGCATATGTGCCCAGTGCAAAATGTTGGCATCAAATTCCTTTTCAGGATTCTTAAGGCAAAATGTTGAATCTTTGTAATGAGTGTGATGTGTGTGTCCCCATCCATTAGTAAAATAAGTCACAGAAAATGTACAACTCACTCTACTCCCACATGTAGCTACAGCTATTCCTGCACATTCCTCCCACCTCTCACATGCCTCCACACACCACCGACCTTCTGGGGTACCTCTTTATCATCCATTGCCAGCACGGTTGCTCCTGACCAGTCTACTACCACCACTGTCCCTAAACACCACTGCTGCTGCTGCTCCTGAACACCTACTGGTTTTGTCACACTTTTATATCCCCAAAACTGCTGCCACTCCTGTACCCCCTCATTCTATACCAATGTCACAATCCCTCAAAAC
Source organism: Rhinatrema bivittatum (assembly GCF_901001135.1). Lineage (NCBI taxonomy): Eukaryota > Metazoa > Chordata > Amphibia > Gymnophiona > Rhinatrematidae > Rhinatrema > Rhinatrema bivittatum. The sequence goes on from NC_042621.1 coordinate 194,571,402, forward strand.
CATACTACTTCTACTTATCCACTCTACAGCTGCCTTCTCTGCAGCTCCACATTCTTCCTGACTGGGGCCATTTCTGCTTCCAGTCCCAACATCATTCCTTCCATTCCTGCCTTATCTTTCTCACCCTCCCCTACATCACAGAGGCTGGAGCCCAACTCTACCACTGCTGAAAGCTCCCTGCTTCTCCTTTTGTGCTGCTCTGTGACTTCTGTGGTGGTCAATTTCAAAACTCATCGTCAGTCATTTCCTCGCCCTACAGTTTTTTAGTGTAAATATTTTTATTGGCAATGTACAACAATAATAAGCACATTGTACCCACAACAAGGGAAACATATTTTGTAGAACATTCCAAGAGCACAACTGTGGGATATAAAGAGGGAGGGTGAACAGAGCTAGAAGGATGAAAGAGAGAGAAAGGGCAAAGCTGGGAGAGAGGAGGGATAGAAAAGGAGAGGAAAATGAAATGAGACAGGAGATGGAGCTAAGATTGTGAAGGGGTAGGAATAGGGACAGTTAAAGGAGAATACAGAATGGACATAGAAAGGAGCTTGAAAAATAGGATGTTGGATGTTCTTCCCCACCCAAAAGTCGTATCTTTCTCATTATCTCCTCCCAGGGACTCTAAAAGTCTCAATCTCTTTCACATTCTGATAGAATCTTTCCTAGAACAGTAACTCATTTCAAAATTCTGAGATATTATTGGTATGTCAAAGTTTGTCAAACATCAGAATATGTCTTTTAAAAAAAAATATGAATCACTCAGTAAAGATTGTGTGTTTTGTTTGTTATACCATCCTGTGTTAGGGTTTGTCTATTGTCAAATTACCTAATTTTAGACATGCAAAGGAGGCTATTAAATGTATTAATCAGAAGGAAAATCCTTAGGTGGATCTACAAGAAAATTGTTTTCTTGAAACATTTGACTGACCCGCAACATCAGAAAACTAGATTAAGGATAGCTCAGGAGAATAAGGACTCAGGGCTTGCTATTTATTTCTATCGTATTAGACATCATGGAGTCCATATTCAGCCACTGAGCACGTAGTTAAGTTATCCAGTGCTGCAACTTCACTTCTGAGTTCACTTGGGTAATTAAAAGTTCAGCAGGGGCTTGCCTAAGGCTCTCAAAACTTATTTTACCCACAAATTCTATGTCTTTAAAATGCCCCAGTGCTGTAGGAATAAAATAGGCAAATGGTCAAATTAGGAAGAAATTATGCAGAAAAATAAATTTGATTTTACTTGCACTTGTAGCACTGCACTTTATTCCCATAGGATGTCACTGATCATATTCCCTGCTTTACCTCACCATCACTGGGAGACTAAACAGAGTGGATTTTGTACCTGATTATACAAGAACCTAGTGGGAATGAGGACATTCAGAAGAGCCTTGTCTGGGAAACACCATGGGTCTCTACATTGGACACTGCAGCAAGAGTCTGAGACCCCAACCTAATGGTGCTTTATACTACGGAAACAAATGAGGTTCTATGGAAGCTAGGGATGTGAATCGTGTGCCTGATTGTTTTAATGATCGGGTTTGTCTGGCGGGATAAAAAAATGTGATCGGCATGACTTTTTTGGTAAAAAAATTGTTTTTCTGAATAGTGCGCACTAAGGGGTGGATTTTCAGAGCCCTGCTCGCCTAAATCCGCCCAAAACCGGGTGGATTTAGGCGAGCAGGGCCCTGCGCGCCGGTGAGCCTATTTTACATAGGCCTACCGGCGCGCGCAGAGCCCCGGGACTCGCGTAAGTCCCGGGGTTCTCCGAGGGGGGCGTGTCGGGGGCGGGCCCGGTCGTCGCGGCGTTTTGGGGGCGGGTACGGGGGCGTGGCTACGGCCCGGGGCGGTCCGGGGGCGTGGCCGTGCCCTCCGTACCCGCCCCCAGGTCGCGGCCCGGCGCGCAAGAGGCCCGCTGGCGCGCGGGGATTTACTTCTCCCTCCGGGAGGCGTAAATCCCCGGAGAAAGGTAAGGGGGGGGGGTGTAGACAGGGCCGGGCGGGTGGGTTAGATAGAGGAAGGGAGGGGAAGATGAGGGGAGGGCGTTAGAGGATTCCCTCCAAGGCCGCTCCGATTTCGGAGCGGCCTTGGAGGGAACGGGGGTAGGCAGCGCGGCTTGGCGTGCGCCGGCTATACAGAATTCATAGCCTTGCGCGCGCCGATCCAGGATTTTAGTGGATACGCGCGGCTCCGCGCGTATCTACTAAAATCCAGCGTACTTTTGCTTGCGCCTGATGCGCCAGCAAAAGTACGCCTATTCGCGTTTTTTGAAAATCTACCCCTAAGTAACTAATTGTTACTTAATGGTTTAAAAGTAAGATTTGAGGAAATTTTCATTAGCTAGAGGTGTGCACTAAGCCGCGCATGTTTGGTGCTGTCCCCCGTGGCCATTTTGCTACCAGATATAGCACGCACTAGCCAGAAAGAGAAAAATGTATCAGCAGGCTGCAGCAGTGACAGTGCCAGCAGTAGCCAGTAGCCAGTCTAGCCTCAGCCTGCTCTTTAAATTTAACTACTGTAAATATAATAAATTAATAATAAAGTTTTTTTGTATAGTTTTTCTATAGTATGTTAATATTTTGAAGCTCAGGTTGCAAGTTTCTTTATTAAATGTTTTGTTTCACTAAAGTAGCATATAGAGAAGTACTTAATTTCATTTTATGTAAAGTTTCTTTAGTTTAATACACAAAGGGCCAGATTTTAAAAGCCCTGCGCGTGTAAATCCGGCTGAATTTACACGCACAGGGCACTCGTGCGCCGGCGCGCCTATTTTGCATAGGCCGCCGGCGCGCGCACAGCCCCGGGACTTACGCGTCCCGGGGCTTCGTAAAAGGGGCGGGGAGGGGCGTGTCTGGGGGCATGTCCAGGATCAGGGGCGATTCGGGGCATGGCGCCGGCCTGGGGGCATGGTCGAGGCCTCCAGACCAGCCCCTGGGTTGGGTGATGGCGCACCAGCAGCCCACTGGCGCGCGCAAATTTACACCTCCTTTTGGCAGGCATAAATCTGCCAACAAAGGTAGGGGGGTTTAGATAGGGCCGGGGGGGGGGGGGTGAGTTAGGTAGGGGAAGGGAGGGGAAGGTGAGGGGAAGCAGAAGGAAAGTTCCTGTGCGCACTGAGCCCGGCGCAAGCTGCCTGTTCCCTCCGAGGCCGCTCTAAAATCGAAGCGGCCTCGGAGGGAACAGGCAGCTTGCGCCGGGCTCAGTGCGCACAGGTTGCACATATGTGCACCCCCTTGCATGCGCTGACCCCAGATTTTATAAGATACACGCGGCTATGCGCATATCTTATAAAATCTAGCGTACTTTTGTTCGCGCCTGGTGCACGAACAAAAGTACGCGCGCGTGTAAATCTACCCCAACGTACTTAATTTTATTTTATTTTACTCTAGTGAAAAAAAAGAAGTTTAGTTTAACACAGGAACTGCAAACTTGAGCACAGTGAATGGAGGTGGGGGAAGAGGGATGTGAAGGGGAGACAGCCCCTGCATTCAGCAGCTCTGATTTTCTGAAGAGATCTGTCCTTCAGAGACCAGGGAGTGGGACTGCTTGGCCCTTCACCTCCCCCTTTCCCTTCCCTTTGTCAAGTTACCAACCGTTTCCATTTCCCATCCCCCATATATTAAACCATCACCTCAGTGGCACCTTGGTAACATCAATAAATAAGAGGGCAGCCAATAGGAATACATATTCATTCCTAATTGACCTTAACTGACCTGAAAAGTGTCAAATTGTATCATTTTCTGTTAGTGCACACTAACAATGGGTAGTGCGTACTAACTTCCTGTTAGTGCGCACTAAGACGATTAACGATTTTTTTATGATAAATCGGGGGAATTTCTATTGTTTCGCATTCTTTAACGATTAATGACGATATTAAAAATATCGGACGATAATTTAAATCGTTAAAAAGTGATTCACATCCCTAATGGAAGCAGCTGTCCAAAAAGTGGTAATCATAGCTGATTGAGAGCTTCTTGGAGGCATATAAAAGATACATCCAAATCTGGATACATCAGTCCTATAAACCAGGTCTGTAAGTGGAGCTGAAGGTGTTAATTGAGTATCTATGGGAATCCTGCTCCCTACACAATGAACAATTTTCAGGAGATTACTAAATATTTTCATTTAGAAAGGTAAATTTCTTATTTTAAAATAACTAAAATACTATCAGTCAGGAGCCACCATACCAACACATCTTATTCAACATCGACCCAAGGAACAGTTTTTCCCATCATCCATAATTGCAACCTTTTCTACCAGACTGATATATTATTTACTATACTGTAAATGAAATGTATTAGAAAATTATTGTCCTATGAAAAGAAATACTGCAGCTAAGTAAATTTTACTAAAGCCCAAAGTTGAGAATTGTCATTGTATTGCTCTGGAAAGGTATTTTTTGTAAAGTTTGTTACATGTACATAATGATAAATATACTAAACTTTTCTCTTTTGAAAGTGCAAACTCATTAGCATGCTTTTAAAACTTCTGAAAAGGTTCTGTTTAGTATTCATTCTGTTCCTGACTGACATGACTAGACATTCAGTTTCTGTTAAGTTTCTAAAGTGATCACAGAAACAGAAAAACAGTATAACTCCACTACACCCAATAAATAAGCTTAATTTATTGTATCAATACTTTGTACAAAGCAAGGTTTGGCTTTATTCTTTATTTTACAGCAAATCTGAGAAATTCTTTAAAATGTGAATCCTTTTAAAATACCTATCACTGTGTACAGAGTGTTATAGAATTTGATTAATTTAATTCTAGAAAAGGTGAAAATATTTGGAAGATATAAAAATAATTATATGACGTATTTGTTTTAAAGATCAACATTTTTTTAAATGCTTTTCTCATAGGCACAGAATGGGAGAAACCATTTTGAAAGTACTGCAGGTCCTATTATCCAATTCCTGGAGAAAGGACATTCAGAATAGTGGAATGCCTTATTTAATCCTGCTAAAAGTGCACACATTGTGAAAGCCCTGTATACTTTTCACCAGTCTAATAGGGACATTTAAAACCAGGGCTATCTTTGAAAATTATCCTCTCCAAGAGCAATGAATGATTAAAGATTCAAAATAACAGAACCATTAAGATCACTTAATCAGACAATATACTGTTGGCAATTATCCTGCATTGAGTCCCAGCCTAACCTCCTCTCACTTGGTTCCCAAAGGGAATTAGATGAGAGGGGAAGGGGAGAAGATTGCACATGGCCCTAGTGGCCTGACTGTAGCCTCATGAAGTTTGAGACAAACAGGGTTTGGGATTGGCTGTTGCTTGGCATCAAAATGCATGTGGCAGGGTTGGGGTATAGCTACCGCAGGATATAAAAAGGGGAGGCAAAGGTGCCACCCACTCATTTGTCTCCTTTGCACCTAATCCTTTTTCAGTGTATGTGGGTGTTTGATTGATTAATATGTACAGCTGTGGGAGGGGGAGAAATGGTCTGAGATAATTGGGAGTTTGACTGGCATGCTTTTGGCTGATTGGCATGTTTGGTTACAGGGTATTGCAGCTATTTGTTGGGGGCATTCACATGCAGTGAATAAATTAAAGTATGAAGGGGAAGTTGCAATTGCTGGTGGATGGATTTTTCGCATGCGATAGAATGCAAATTAGGTGGAGGGGAGGAGTCGGGGTGGGGAGGGGCGGAGTCGGGGGTGTCTTCGCTGCCGACAATGTTACTAACATTATCAACAGCAGTAGCGCACCGAATAGCACAACCTTTCACGGTGGTGCTATTCGGTGCAAAAGCCGGCAGCCGGCGCACCTCCATGGTGCAAAGGCTGTGAGCTTTTGCAGGCCCACTCTCCCACTCCCCGTTTTTGCAGGATTCATCATTCTGCGAGGAATACTGGGATACGATTGATACAATTTGGATTTTTTAAAATTCTAATCCAGTCTGCATCAAAATATCAGTTTTCTGAGCCAGGTAAATTTACCTTTGATTAGTCATTTAAATTGTCATAAATTTTCCAAAGTTGCTAGGTAGGAAGAAGAGGAGAGAACATGAAGATTGATCAATGTCCAGATTTGGAAGCTAAAACTTAATTGAAATTAGAATTTAGAAACTATCAGTTTTGGTTTTCCAGGGATTTTGGTTTTCCAGGGATAGCCAATTTGTAACTAATCTAAGGCTCATATGGATAGAGAAAGCAGTTTTTCTGATATTCTGAGTAACAGAGATTTGCCAGGTCAGATGCATCACTAATTTAATCTGAACTGATATACCATTTCTAAGGAAAAATAGTCAATATATAAGTTTTAGATGCTATCTGAAATATATTTATGACTAGATTTTTTTTATGTCGTCAAACAGTTTCCCCTTTCTAAGGAAAGAAAAAGGGCTTTTAAGTACCATGGATCAATCATTGAAATATTTAACTGACTAACATCAGGAATTATAGTGGCATAAGAAAGACAGAGGCTGGCTGGTACCATTTTATCAGTGACATTTTGTCAGGGACTCATTAACACACCAGGGTTATTAAGAAATGGCAAAGGGGGAGTTGGGGAGAGGACTAGGGTGGGAGAGAAGGTTGGGAGGCCAGAGGGAGAATTGGAGTCCAGTGGGGGGAATTGGAAGTTTGGGGGGGGGGCATGAAAATTGATGACAAAGGGTGGGATTTGGGAGGGAGGGAGAGCGGCCTGACTGAAATGCTTCTTACATTTTTTTTTAATTATATTTGTACTGGGGCCATCTTAAGGATCAGTGGAGAAGTGTAACGGGGGATCTCCTCAGATTCCCATGGGGGTTTGTTTACTTGGGGAGGGGGGCATTACTTAGTAACTAAATGAGCCTTTTAGGATCCTAAAACTAGGCAAATAAATAGCAGACCTATGCTTAGGATTCTAAGTTTTGGGGCACTAAATTTAGGTGAAATTTCAGCTGAAAATCTATATAATTGGCTCTAGATGAAAAATTTCCTAAAGATAACTGCTTAAAGTTAACCAGTTAACTTAACCTTCTGTACAATTAAGGCCCTAGTTAACTCCTTGAACCAGAAAAAACAGGTTAATTTAAAGGAGGCATCATTCTATACAACCCCTCCCTTTGAGGGTGCTGGGATGGGCACTCTCTTTGTGGTATAAATTAGCTCCCTCCCTGAGAGAGTGGGGCAGTGCAGCTTGAGTTTGGAGTTAGAAATGTCAAGAGTTTTTGCCTCAGTTGATTTTTTTTGGTCTGCTTCTGGGATTCGACACTCTGCCTGTAGTTCCTGGAGAAAAAGTTGGGAATTAGCCTTTCCAGGCCACTCTCTGGCTGGTTAGGTTTGTCTTCTGGGTTGTTTTGGGGATTTTTCCAGTTTTACTGGTAAGAAACCTGTTTTTGACCTGGAGAGAGATTATGGGGAAGTCTTTCCCTGGGGGGGTCAGGATAAGGAAGACTTTGCCCTCTTCACCCAAAATCTTCTGGATTCTGGTGTTTGCACTCAGTATTGGGGAAAAAAAGATTTTTGTGTTAGAAATCCTGGGAGCAGGATTTTACTGCCCCTTCCTGCCCTGATGGAGGAACATCATGAGAGCTGTGTGTTCCTGATTGGATCTCTTTTCCAGCATGGGATCCTGAGTGACAGAGAAACATGCTGAGATATTTTGGGGACCTCCATCAGGAGTCTTCACCCTAGGGAAGAAGAGAATTTTGGACTCTGTGAAAAGACTGAGTTTTACCTTTTTCTCACCATTTAGAGGAGATTTTCTGCCCAAACAAACCCACTCTTGGCTACTTGGGAGCCTCACTTTTCCACACCCTGGAGGATAAATGTTTCCCTTGCTCTGTAAGAGGAAGAGATCCTTGCACAGATAAGAGGAAAGACTGAGAACTATATTCCATCTATTATGCCAAGATTGGATAAGAATTGTGCCATTTATTCTTGCAAGAACATCTAAAGGAAAGGTGCATTTTTTGGACACTCAACCAGAGTCTCCTGTGTGGCTAGTTACCGGTATTCACATCCCTCAAAGTAGAAAGAGAATTTATACTTCTCCCAGTTAGAAAGAGCCTGTTTCACCTCTGCTACCCAGGGCCTTGGAGGAGAAATTTCTTCCCCCTGCCAGTAAACGAACCCGGCTCTGAGGTCAAAGAGATTTGTGTGAGAGCATTTGGAGTTGGTATATTGGCCCCGAGAATCCTGTGTGCCCCTACACCTATGCAAACCACAAATGGGTTACACTTAAAAATTGAACCTAGATTTTGATTGCATCATGCTAGTATTCTTTGATAGGGTAGGAAACAATGTTATCTTGAGACAGAACATTTAATAATGTTATAAGTTACATATCTTTTACTAATTAATATCAAACACACTTTTGCTCAGTGTTTTACCATAGTAATTATCTGTATGTTAATAAAACACAAAGAATATGATATCCACATTTGGACACATTCTGGATAGCAAAGTTAGCCGGATAAACTTATCAGAGTACAGGGCTCTGTTTATTAATGGTTTGAATCATATTTATGTAAAAGAGAACAGCAAGTTCATTTTGGCAATTCTGATTCTGATTTGTATGATAAGTCAGCTGGGGATCCACAGAGTTCAGCCCTTTTTCATTGCTTTCTTTGTTTAATATTTATTTACGCCCCCTTTGCTCATTATTACACTAACTTTCCATTAAGTTTCATCTCTATGCTGACAGTATTCACTTGTTTATTTCCTTTGAAAAAAACAATTTATCTTCAGTACTGTTGCAAATTGAGGGTTATTTGCATGCCGTGTAAAAACACCTGGATGTGTGCCAATTTGTTACTAAACCTTGCCAAAACTGAACTCATGCATTTTTCACATCAAGGCACTTTATCTCTTGATGTACACTCTTGTACTTTATCTGTTCTGGGGAATCCAATGTTATTCTCTTAAAATGTGAAGAATTTGGGGTTTATGTGTACTTCCTGTTTAGCCTTTAAGTTGCAAATTCAATTTGTGTTACGTTCAGGATATTTATTTATTTAGTTAGACATTTTATATACCATTGTTCCATGTAGTGTATTTTAAACTACATCATTATAGCATCTAAAATATATTTTGGAACAAAAGGATTTTCATGAAGTTATTCAAGTCTTTGCCCAGATTACCATCAATTATTTCAATTCGCATTATTGCGGATTGCCTGTGTCGCATCTTAAAGCTTGCGGCCTGCGGTTGCGCGCACAAATCTACACCTGCGCATAGGTACTGAAATCTGGCCCTTTATGTTCTTCTGCTAACTATTGTTTGATGTTCCTTCCATAAAGGGGCCCCACTTATATGATACTCAAAGTCATACTTTCTTTGTTTCTGGGCTTATTTTATGGAATTATTTGCCTAACGTTTTCCAGGCAATCGAGGATCTTTTTATTTTTGAAAGTAATTGAAAGCTTTTTTATTTCAGGAAGCATTCCTGTTTAGGGAGGCTAGGTTAAGTGTGTTTCATATAGATGATGGGCCAGTATTATATAGACTTGGTCAATCTTAAATTTGTTCATTTTTATGTTTTTCTATTCTCTGTGTTGCGTTCGCGCCTACGGCCCTGAGGAGGGACGCGAAGGCGCGGTCATCTGCTCCAGGAGAGAGTGAGCCCTTGACTCATGAGGCAATTCATGAAGGAGCCCCAAGACATGCCCCAAGAGAGGTGAGCATGGACAGGAACTGAGACGAAGAGGATCAGCCCCCAGCTGGGCTACACGCCCCAGTGACATCAGAGGCAGAGAGCTGGGAACGAAGAGACCCGGAACTGGAATGGGAAACTCTGGATCCTGGAACAAGAAAAGAGTTAAGAGTATATACTCTTGGAGACTTGGATGAGGAACTCAGACAATAAGACGTGGAACTTGGAACTCTGGAGACAAGAGGTGGAGCTTGGATCTCTGGAGACAAGACATGGAACTGGAACATGGAGACTCAGACATAGACAAGCAGATTCCTCAGGTGCCCTACACAATCCGTGGGCTGGTCGCGGACCACACTGTCCCCTAAGCATCCTACACAGCCAGACGGCTAGTCGCGGACCACGAGGGGAACGGGGCAAGCTCAGAACATCAAGACAGGTCAGGAACGAATCAACCCCTCGGATCCTCTGGAGTTGGAACAGGATACAGACTTGGAATTAAAACTTGGAACCTGGAACTTGGAATATAAAAACAGGGAACCTCCAGAGGCTCGGGTATTCAGGATCTGGGACATCAGGACTTGGAACTTCAGGACTCGGAACTTCAGGACTTCAGGACTTGAAACAGGGCTTGGAACATCAGGAGAGACTACTTGAAGACATGGGCATCGGAGGACGTGGACCTCAGGACAAAAGCTTCTGGACATCTAGAGACCAAGGGACATCTGGACCTCTGGAGATGGAAGGATGCCAGGACATCTAGAGGAGTATCTGGACACAGACAAGGAACTCCAAGGCTTCGGGTGAGAAGCCAGGAACTGGTAACATACCATAAAGGAGTTTTGACAAGGGACAAGACCCAAGACATCGAATGAAGACATCAGGAACATGAAGAACAAGGAGTCATCGAGACAGAACTAGAAGGTGGAATCCTTGGAACCTGGAGCAGATCCAAGGGAGATGTAAATCAGAGATGGCATCCGATCCGAAGGCTCTGAAGGAAAGAAGCAGGGCCTTTTAATAGGGCAGGTCCAGGAAGTGTCCTAAGGACATCATGAGGTGAGCTGAAGGCTGCTTCCTGTTCCTGGCCCTTTAAAACCTGAAGAGAGTCGCATGCCCGCGCCTAGAGGATCCCCAGAGGCAGGTGGGCGGAGTCAAAGCCTGCAGTGGCATCCTGCCGCAATGAGGAGAACAGGCTGGTAGTGGCTTCCAGCCATGAAGAGGGGCTGCGCTGGACCAGGCTGTGGCCCCGAATAGGAAAAGGCTGAAGCGGTGGCTCCTGGCCACTGAAGAGGCCTCCGGTGGCGGCATTCAACTGCGTGGACAGAGGGATTCCCAACACGGACTTCCCCACGGAAGGTGGAGTCAGCGGGGCGGCACAGCCGCAAAGAGGAAAGCAACATCAGGCCGTTTGGAGGAGCGCTGGCCATGGCAGCAGGCAGCAGGCAGCGGAGGAGGAAAGTAATAGCCTGTTTGCGGGATTGGGTCCTCAGACAGGATCGCAACACTCTGTCTGTTTTATATATGTAATGTTTTTAATGTTTTTACTTTGTAATCGCTTGATTCATCATTCTGCGAAGAATGATGAATCCAGCCCTAAGGTTGGTTTAAAAAGAAAATTGGCATTGACAGAGTGCTAGCTTGAACTTTCATCATCTAAGAGAAATAGAGTAAAACTATAAAAGCTTCCTATTATATTTTTTTTAGACCCTGGTAGTTTGTTACATTATACATGGCCCCATGGAGATGAAGCACATGTATCTCCAGTATCCATTATGTTCTAATCATGTGTACTATATTAAATGGAGTTTTTATGTTTTGGTTTAAAAAACTATAATGATTATTTTAATATAATTTTTTCTTCATTTTTAGGGTGTGTGTTTGTGATGGTGGTTGGCCACAGAGCATTCTAATTCTGTAGGAGCTATTATCATGTTAATTTTTATGTAAATGGTTACAACTATATTGAAAGATTTATCAAGCTGTGGTAGGGCTATAATGCACATTAAACAGCATATAGCATGCAATATAGCCCTATTGTGGTGATATTGTGCAATATTCACAATATTTTGCATAATTTAGGCTAGATTCCCTTCCCTATTCCAAAGAGCTGCTTTGCATGAGATTTGCATGCATGAATTTTGTAAACCCATGCAAAGCAGCGCTTGTATAAGTAATCTCATGTAAATAAACAGTGAATTTGAAATTTGTCAGTCATGTTAATTTTAGCTACAGTTCGTGGGAAAACATTAATGTAACATGGGAGCATCGAGACCCTAGTGCGGGCCTAAGGCTCCCATGTTAGATTTAAAGGCCACAGCAAAAAAAAAGAAAAGCCACCAAAAAAGTTACAATTTGTGTGGGAGTCAAACATGATACCCCTTCTCAGTCTGGGGTCACCAAACAAAGTGGCCCAGACAACAAAAGTTAAAAAATTGCTGCTGTTAATCATACAATGATAGTCCAACCCAGTCAACGTAGTGGCCTCCATCCATCCCCTATTTCAATAAAAATATAACTATACTGGTTCACCTCCCCATACCTCTTCCTACTAACCCCCAACACCCATGTTTAAAAACCACCATTGGGGATCTAATGGTATCCCTATTCACAACCCTTGGACTCCGCAATTCAATAAAAAAAATCATTGGGGTCATGTGACTGGGGCAAGGTCAGGTTGGCGCAATTTTGGACTATGTTGCTGTCTAGGTCTGGGGTAGGGTGCACCTTGGACTCTTCTGCACATTTTCTGCATTTTGAGGTACTGAGATGCGGAAGGGAGATTAGGAGGGTAGAGGGTCTGGGTGGTTCACCATTGGACCTCAATTCTTTATTGGATTTGGGGGGGGGGGGATCTGTGGGATGTGAATGGGTACTCCACTAGACCCTAATGATGGTGCTTTGAATGTGGGGGTTGGAGGGTTGGGCCAGAGGGGTATGGGAGGGGAAAAAGCATGGCTACTTTTTTATTGAAAGGGGGGGATGGAGGGATACCATATATTTTATCTATGTTGACTGAGTTGGAGAGGGTTATCATTGCGCAATTACTGGCAGCTATTTGTAAACTTTTGTTGTCAAAAGGCCCCAGGCTGAGGAGAGGGATCATATTTGACCCTGTACATGCTTTAACATTTTTTGGTAGCTTTTTATTAACTGGTGGATTTTTTAAGATATGGCGGCCCTGTGAGTTGGGAGCTGCTATAGCATTTTAAAGGACCATACCACATTCTTTTGCCTCGCAGTTTTTTGCCATGAGAGAAAACAGTGTGGCAATAGATCTGCAATATTTTTTGGAGAGAGGGGCCCACTATCACGGATACACCCCATCCCATGATAATGGAGCCCCTCCCACAAAAAAAGTTATGCTTTCTGAATCCAGGCTATAATTCTGTGGTCTTCAAATAGTAGGTGAAATGGAGGTTGTTCCAGCCGATGGACATTTTGGTTTATACAGCACTTGTGCTACCTGCTTTGCTGCCCTTCCCCAAAGCCCCCATGGATTTTAATGGTGCCATTCATGAGCTTCTCTTCTTTTCCTAAAAATAAACGTTTTGTGCCTGAACATCATTTCCTGTTGCGGTGCGGTTAGAGTATGGTGAATAAAAGAGTGAGCATACCTGGACACTACTTCCCCGTAGTGACCAAGTAATTTCTTTGAGAGGAGAAGTGTTTATCTGGTGGACTGTCCAAAGGATAATTACAGTAAACTATTCTCAAAATATACCTAAAAGAACATTCCTTAAATTTTGAAACCACTATTTTAACCCTAATACAAAGCCTCAGAATTGGTGGGCATGTCCTTCATATGAGGTAATTAATTGTACACTTGAAAAATTCACAACAGCCAACAAAATCCAGCTGTTATCAACATGTAAATATTATAAATAAATCAAGAATAAATGACCACCCCTCCCCCACCCCATCCACAGTAGGAGACTTTGAACTGGGTCTTAGGATATTTAACACTAGGGCTCATGCAAGGGTCTTAGGTGGCCTAGGTGAAACTTACAGCATTGTACTGCATTCCCCACCCCCACCCCACCCCACCACACACAGTTACAAATTCTGCATTTTTAATAACAGATTTTACACTAAAAAGGACATTCAGAGTACTGTCTTCTGAGGTAAAAATATTTACAACATGTAGAATTATTTTTACACGTGCTGCTGTGGTGCCAATCAGAAAACCCTAGGGATGTGCATTCATTTAAAATGAATTTGAAAAATACAATGAATAAGGGCAATTCCTTTCATTTGGGGGGCCCCAAAATGAATTGAGGGCCCCCTCAAATTAAACGAATCCTATGTGTGGCATTCATTTAAAAAGAATTCCTTAGGCCTACACCTAGACTTGAAGCTGGGGCCTTGCCTAGGGAATAGTCCAAGGTCCAAAGCAGAGGCCACAAACTTTGCCTGAGTGCAACACTGGTGCCTTGGCCTAAGTCTTGGCCTGAGGCTGGGGTCTCTAGGGATGTGAATCGTGTCCTCGATCGTCTTAATGATCGATTTCGGCTGGGAGGGGGAGGGAATCGTATTGTTGCCGTTTGGGGGGGTAAAATATCGTGAAAAATCGTGAAAAATCGTGAAAAATCTAAAAATCGCAAAACCGGCACATTAAAACCCCCTAAAACCCACCCCCGACCCTTTAAATTAAATCCCCCACCCTCCCGAACCCCCCCCAAATGAGTTAAATAACCTGCGGGTCCAGCGGCGATCCGGAACGGCAGCGGTCCGGAACGGGCTCCTGCTCCTGAATCTTGTTGTCTTCAGCCGGCGCCATTTTCCAAAATGGCGCCGAAAAATGGCGGCGGCCATAGACGAACACGATTGGACGGCAGGAGGTCCTTCCGGACCCCCGCTGGACTTTTGGCAAGTCTCGTGGGGGTCAGGAGGCCCCACACAAGCTGGCCAAAAGTTCCTGGAGGTCCAGCGGGGGTCAGGGAGCGATTTCCCGCCGCGAATCGTTTTCGTACGGAAAATGGCGCCGGCAGGAGATCGACTGCAGGAGGTCGTTCAGCGAGGGTTCCGGCGCCTCGCTGAACGACCTCCTGCAGTCGATCTCCTGCCGGCGCCATTTTCCGTACGAAAACGATTCGCGGCGGGAAATCGCTCCCTGACCCCCGCTGGACCTCCAGGAACTTTAGGTATATTTTGCCAAAAGTCCAGCGGGGGTCCGGAAGGACCTCCTGCCGTCCAATCGTGTTCGTCTATGGCCGCCGCCATTTTTCGGTGCCATTTTGGAAAATGGCGCCGGCTGAAGACAACAAGATTCAGGAGCAGGAGCCCGTTCCGGACCGCTGCCGTTCCGGACCGCCGCTGGACCCGCAGGTTATTTAACTCATTTGGGGGGGGTTCGGGAGGGTGGGGGATTTAATTTAAAGGGTCGGGGGTGGGTTTTAGGGGGTTTTAGTGTGCCGGCTCACGATTCTAACGATTTATAACGATAAATCGTTAGAATCTCTATTGTATTGTGTTCCATAACGGTTTAAGACGATATTAAAATTATCGGACGATAATTTTAATCGTCCTAAAACGATTCACATCCCTAGGGGTCTCACCTAGGTATAAGTTGCAGTATTACAGGTGCAAAAACGTTGTGGTAAACTACCTGTGCTAAGATAGTACATGGTGCAATAATTCTAAAATTATCATAACCATGCCCCATTTTCTTATTGTGGGTATTATCCACGCAAAATTATAGCATTTTGATGAATCTAGGGCTATGTAAGGTTGTGCTGGAAGGATCCTGGCCCCAGCATATTTCCGGGTGGGAGAGATGGGTGGTAAATTTGGGAGGCATTGGGAGACCCCATTTCCTTATCTTGTTTGTTTATGAGGTTTTATTTTTTTAATGTTTGATTCATTTTTTTTAAATGAAAGAACAAATCTAACATTCAACAAATCGAAATTCATAGGGATAAAACCTCCTGAAAATGGACTGAGTAATGAAACCCAATTTTTACCCCTGTACATCCCTAGAACACCTTGCAAAAAAGAAAAATAAGTGCTTAGGGGTAGATTTTAAAAGGGTTATGCGCATAAGGTACGCACGTAACCCTTTTAAAATGCCCCTGCGCACGCCGAGCCTATTTTGCATAGGCTCGGTGGCACGCACAAGCCCCAGGACACGCGTAAGTCCCGGGGTTTCACTAGGGGGGGGGGCGTGTCGGGGGCGTGTCGGGTGGGCGGCGCATCGTTCGGGGCGTAATTCTGTTGAAAATTACCTCCTTTAAGGGTAAATTTTAAAAGACATGTGTGCACTCCTAAATTGGTAGATGCGCATGCATGATAGCACTTACGTGTGTCCAATCTTGTTTATAAAATTCGCCCATACGATGCAGGAACAAATTGGCACACTTTAAAAAGGGGCGGAATAGGTGTGAGGCCAACACTTGTGCACATAAATTGCTATTTTATAATTTAAGCAAGCGTTGCATGTCCATCTGCCACCTGCACCCATTTACTTCAGAATTTATGTATTTATTCCTCTTTTTGGCACTTCAAAGCGGATTACATTCAGTTGCTGTGTGTATTTCCCTATCACCAGAGGGAGTTACAATCTAAAGGGGTGAATGTTAAAAGTCCGGTGTGCACATTATTTAGGGGATGCATAAATAGGTCGGGCTCATACATGCTGAGTAGATTTTAAATGCTGCCCGGATGTGCGTGTATCTCCTGCAGTGCGCACATTTCTAAAGAATTCAAAAAGGGATGGGGCATGGATGTGATCTGGGCAGGTCATGGGCATTTTGAGGCATGAACCAGAGATGTGCGTGTAAATACATATGCACCCCGGCATGCGCTAAAGCCATCTGCCATGCAACTTTATTTCTGCTATAGATTACGTGCAAGTTAAAAAATAAAGAAAACTTGGCAGATCTGCGGGGTTTTATAGGTCAGGACTGAAGGCTATTTAACTAGGGGCATTTGGAGGACCTCTGTCAAATGGGCAAACTGATAAAACTGGGAATGGCACTGGTGCGTGCCCCTTTATAAAATCTCCCAGTTTATGTGGTAGAAATGGGATTTGCACACACGTACACCCAGTTAAAATTCGGTGCACATGAGTGTGTAAACAAGACTATTTTATAACATGTGCACATGTGTAATAAAATGGCCTTGTTCCTAGGTGTGGGTTGACATATGTGTGCACTGGTTTGACTGTTATGATCCAAGTTTGTATCCAAGGCAACTCAGGTAAAGTGATTTACTCAATGTTACAAGGAGTGGCAATGGGAGTTAACCCTGGTTTCCTTGGTTTGTAGCCTGCTGCTATAACCACTAGGCTACTCCTAAACTCATTCAATCCAATCAATCAATCAATAAAACTGGAAATCTCAACAAGCCAGACTCTGTATGCAGTGCAACATTGGAAAAACAGAACATTAAATTCCTCATACAACATCAAACAATAGAATAAAAAATATATATTATCAACAATAGTGAAACCATTCTAATGAAAAGAATAAATGTTTCAAAACAGCAAACAATAGAATAACATCCAATAATTAAAAACACATAAACACATTTTATAACATTTTTCAAACACCAATAAAATATTTAAAAACAGCAGGCACATCAAATAATCCCCAATAATTAAAACTAAAAAGGATAAAAAAAATGTGCATTTTCTATACTTGACAACTTATGATTTCCATTCATCCTAAGATTGTCGTGGATTAGTGGGGGAAGGTGGGCACACACACTTTCTCCTTTTTCTCTCTCTCTCTCACACACATGTTCATTCTCTAACACACATGCTTTCTTATATGCTTACACACATGCTCATGCTCACATACACACACATACTATCACTCAGACTGACTTCTCCTTTTTTTTGGCTGTGGGTGACTTGAGCTCTGCAAGTGGATGGGCCTTTCATTTTCTTCAGGCACCAGCAGGTTGGGATCTTCCAATGGCCCTAAGGCTTCTCTAGCTACTTACAGGGCCTCTCCTCTTGGGCAGTCAAAGGGGCAGGGAAGATAGGAGCTTGGTTAGTGGAGCCTTTCTACTTTTTTAGTCACCAGTGGGTTGGACCCTGCCAGTGACCAGCAAGGACTGTCCTCTACTTTGGCCATCAATGGGTTGGCTCCTCCAGTGGACCCTAGCCTATCTTTTTCTTTGGACACCAGTGGCCATCCAGCCTCGCTTTTTCTTCAGCCCCAGGCAGTCAACAGGATCTCTCTTATTCTTTGGCTGGTGATGGGCTGGGTTCTGCTCGCAGCCATAGGGCTTCTACTCTTCTTCTTTAGTATTAGTGTCAGTAGGCCTCTTCTTACTTTTGCACTGCTGACTGCTAGGCTGCCAACCCTTCTGGGCCGCTGACCTGTGCTCAGCTTGCATAGTAGATTCTGCTGGCCCTGGGTTTATAAATACACATATATTCACAACTGTTTCATGAACTGCTTCCAGCTTATTTATTGCATATCAGTTCTCAGGAATTTAAAAAAATGCAAACAATTCTGGGAAAACTATACAAACATCCTAGTTCTCAGAAATATTATGCTATTTGCATAAGTACATAAGTATTTAAGATTTGCCATAGTGGGTCATTAAGCCCAGTATCCTGTTTCCAACAGTGGCCAATTCAGGCCATTAGTAACTGGCGGAATCCCATGTACTTGGCTATAAGTTATTTTATATATTTGTAATCCTGTAAATTTTTCTGGGACACATTTAAGTACATCTATATGATTTTGTGATTTCTTTTGATGACTGTATTTTGTATACATAATTTTTTCACGAGTATATTTTTTTGCTGATTTGTTTAAGAATGATATTATTGGGACTTATTTTTTAATACACTTTTTAATATATTTTTGTTAACTGGTTTGACAATATTAGAAAAACAACAGGTCATTCTTATGCTGGATATAAAGTCTAAGAACTGCTTTATTGAAACGGATTATAGCACTCACATTAACTTGCTTAAGATTCAGGTATCTCACATAGTTTCAAGACTAAACAGAACTGTTTTATTTTCAAACAAAAAAATATTTAAAAAATAACATAAAAGTGGACCTACAAGCTCTTTAGCTGTTACATGAGATTACAGTGTTTGTCGCATCAGTCCTACAAATATAATAAGAAAGCTTTATTACCTTGCTCATTAATTCTTTGAATTAAATGACCAGAAGACCTATTGTTTTTCTAATATTGTCAATGTGTGGCTTCTGGATTAGGATTTTGTTAGGGCAGGATCTTTGTCTTTATATGTGTATGTTGTATTAGTTATAATTACAGTTATATTGATATATTGAAATTTTCCATTTTTTAAACATGATATACATTGTTATTCTTCTGTTATATGAATTCAGTTTAGCAGAAGTTTGTCATTCTTTAATTTTATTCCCACCACTTTTTTCTCTCTTCTTAATTTAAATATTTTTCTTGATAAGATAGAGATTTGAGCTTGAAGGTTCATTAACTGATTTAGTATAGAATTAGAAACAGAAGCTTTTCCATTGGCATGATCTAATATAGTAGCCTCTGAAAAAAACATGAGTAATTGGATGGCCTAAAACATCTCCTTAATATAATACGGCATTGAAAAAGATGAAGTCTAGTAATAAGCATCTAGAGCAGAAGTGGCAAAAATCTAATTCAGTCCAATAAGCCTGATGTCAATGCCTATAAATGTGCCATTACAGACACAAAATGTGTTTTCTTGAAGGCATCCATTAACAATGTGTCTAATGGTTCCTGAGACTTGTTTACTATAATTAAAGGACTTTTCTCCCTTGCTTGTCTCCTTGTTTTTTTTATTTGTCCCTGGACTGTCATCTCACATTTTTTTTTAATAAGATTTGGCAGGCAGACTGGAGTTGCCTCTGTTAGCACAGAGTCCATAGTTTAGAAACGGATAATCCTCAATTGAGGTGGTCAGATTTTTGGCCCTAACACTATAGAACTCTCTCTCAATGGGACTTTGATTAGGGAGGGACTATTTCAGTTAAGGACATCATTAAAATCTAATCTATTTAGTCTGTTTTTTAAGTAATAGTAGAGTAGCCAATTTAGGCCTGGATTTTCTAACGTTGCACCTCTTATTGAATTGCGCGATAATGGGGGGCAGGGGGGGCGAAGCGGGGATGGGCCTGCGAAAGCCAGCAGTGATCGCACCACTGCGGTGTTATTGCTGCCGGCTTTCGCACCCAATAGCGCCACCATGAAAGGTGTCACTATTGGGTGCGTTACTGGCGGCAATAACACGTCTTACCTTTTTGCCGCTAGCGAAGTTTCTGCCGCGTCCGCCCCGATGCCGCCCTGACTACTCCTCTTCCGGTCCCGACGCCGCCCCGACTCTTTTCACATGCGATATGGCTAGAAAATGACCCCTTTAGTTTGGTCTACTGTTTATACTAGGGATTTGCAGAATTTTATATGCTATTTGTTAAGTGATTTTTAGGTCTGTTTGAGCTCTGGGAATGACATTTCATTATTTTTATAATATGTCCTTTGTTTCTTCTAGGGTTTAAGCCCAGTTTTCAGCTCAAGAAGTAACTCCTAATTTTAATAATATATATTTCATGATTTCTTTTTGGTTTGAGCTCAATTTTGTTGAGTTTATCATTTTGTAGTAACTCCTGAATTACAAATATGTGCTGGGTCCCAGGCAGCAGTTTAGCATTATCTTGTTTTTTAATTTTTAACTTTCTGGCCATTAATTTTCCAAATGTATAAAGAAATGAATAAACTTTGCAAAATAATTGTGAGAGAGTTACAAGAAAACAATCAAAATGTAAATATAGAAATAAGAATAAGCTAAATATAGAAAATCATACTCTCTCTTAGGACAAAAAAGAATTTGGGGAGGAGGGGAGAGGAAAACAAAGGAAACAATCAGAATAAAAATGCATAATTAACCAAAGACAGCTTGAGAACGATCTTCTAATCAATATTAACAGATAAACCTTAAGGAACCTCTGGGTTAGATACAGAATTAGACAATCTGGCACTTAGGAAGTTCCGCAATTGCTCTAGGATAAAGAAAATAAATGTATTAGCATTCAATCTGAGTATACATTTCTTTTTATTAATCTGTTTATTACATTTTTAAAACAAATCAATACAATAAAAATCAAGCTGAGCTACTTTAAATAGTAAACAGTAAACACTGAATAGTAAACATTGAGTATTGTTCTCTCCCTCCCCCCTCCCTTCCTTCCCTTCCCTCTTTTACTCCAACCAAAAGATTAACAGAAGTAGGTAACAAAGATATAGTTAGGGTTGAATAAAATGGAACAAATATATGAGATTAAATGATATATACCGCCTAAGTAAGACATTGTTTGGCCTGTATGTATTATCATATAGTGTGCATAGTAGGCCAGACGACCTAGTGGATAGTGCCACACTGTGCACAATACGCTGAAATGTAGTATCACGTAAGCTAGACACTATAGTGCTATTCACATAATATGTAGTGGAATATATTACTGTCCAGTGTGATACTGAGGTAAATTCTAATAAGAATTAATAGCAATATGTTATGGTTTTTAAGATGTTGGAGTGGATTCTTGGGTACTGTGGTGATGGCCACTCCCATGGGGAGGAGCCCCGAGAGGAACCACAGTACTAGGCTAGACTCAAGACACGCAAACACAGAGATTTGCCTTTTATTATTCAGCTGGATGATACCACCAGAGGTGGCAGTAGTGAGGTGATCCAGTAGTAGCAGTCCAGGGACCCTCGGCAGAGGAGACCCATCTCACAATGGTAGATGTTAGCAGCATGTTCCGGATGCAGGTTCCCAGTGCTGAGCTGAAGATGAGACAGACTGACAAAGGTTAGATTACTCACTAAGTTGGTAGCTGTAATGTTGTAGATACCAGCAGGCAGAAGTAGTTGGATTGCAGGCACCAAGGCAGGGAGAGCAGGCCCTCGAGGAGCGAGTACCTGGTATCCCAGATAGGCACCTGAAAGAAAGCAAAGGGGCCCCCGAGGAGCGGGTACCCAGGTTAGATTAAATACCCCAAAGGGTAGAGAGAGCTTCCAGCAGCAGCACGGAAGCAGCATTGTAGCTTAGATCGGAGGTGCAGCCAATCCTTGCTAACTCGAATTGTTAGTAATGAAGGGCAGGCTAAATACCCGGATGACGTGACGTCACTCGAGGGGGACGCCCCCGAAGTTCCCGCCATGACGTGGATGAAGATGTGGGTGGCGTGTGCGCGCGTGCACCCTAGGAGGCCCTCAGGAGAAATATGGTGTATAGCCTTGCCATAGCTGTTCCGGGGACACCGGAGAGAGCAGCAAGCAGACATGGCGTTAGCCATCTTCTCAAGGCTAGCGGGGAGAGCAGAGAGAAAGGAGAGCTACAGAGGTCAAAGCCATCTGAGACCGACGGACACAACACAATATTTGTAAGGGTGTGAAATCAGAAGAACCAGATACACCATGAAAGACAGAATGCTCTAAAATGTGTCTGCGCTTGTTAGGCTATCACTGTCTGCAAAATCGGTCATACATAGGATGTATCATTAATTGGGGTCCAAGTCTTGTATCATGGTGGGGGATATATAAGTGAGAAAGGCAGACCAGATATGTAAACTATTAGCAAACTTCCTCGGTGAGGTGCTTTTAGCTACTGTATATTCTAGGAAACACAGATGGATTATTTTCTGGAACT
Source organism: Rhinatrema bivittatum (assembly GCF_901001135.1). Classification (NCBI taxonomy): domain Eukaryota; kingdom Metazoa; phylum Chordata; class Amphibia; order Gymnophiona; family Rhinatrematidae; genus Rhinatrema; species Rhinatrema bivittatum. The sequence goes on from NC_042621.1 coordinate 194,593,620, forward strand.
AATGTTCATAACTATGTCCTTGGGTATCTAGCCAACAGGCTAGAATGACCTTCCTGCTAAAGGGCTGACCTTCCTGCTAAAGGGCTGGCCCTTTTAAGGAATAATTGGGTTGCTGGGCCTACCTGCTGACATGAGGGTGATTCCGAGCCAAAAAGCCACAAATTAGGATCTGGAGGTAACTTAGTGCACAGTAAATGTGCACATATAGAGTTAATTTTGTCCCAAAATATGAAAATTAATGGATATTCCCAGAAACATTGGGAGAAAGTGCCAACATCATTACAGCACTTTAGGCATACTTCTGAGGGACTTAATTTAAGGTGAAAAGCTCAAGAGGGAGTAATGTAGATTTGCCAAAGAAACTTGTAGTAAGATTCTCATAACAGCATGTTTTCCGAAATATCGGGGAATGATATAAAAATATTTTTAAACTCATTGAATGGTACCGAGAAAAGAGGCCATTCTCTCCAAGTGGTGTGGCTTATCTGCTTCAGCTAATGTTTTGCAAAAGTGAAAGATTGTGGGTTGTTGCCTTTTCCCAGTTGTTTGGCTGCTTTGAGTATGTGCAGACCCTAAAAAGAGAGGAGATTTACTAGTGATAAAGTGTCGTACTTGCAAAAAAGCAAAGAAGTCAGTCTGTGAGATTTAGGACTGTTGGCTTAGCTCCGTAAAATCTAGAAGCTGGCCAGTAGTAACCTTAATAGGTAAATATAAATAAGGCCTTTTCATTGCCATTTGGCAAAGGCCATCTCGGTTAATCCTGGTAAAAAGGAGGGGTTGTGAGCAATTGTGATAAGGGAAGTCATGGGGTGAGGCTGGTCATATATCTTATATAACTGTAGCCAAGCTTTCCTGCACGTATGGAGTCATTTGCAAGACTACCTGGAGCAGGGCATTGAGTGAGGGTACTCCATACCACTCCAATCGGCTCTAATATGGAACAAAGGCAGAGGTTGCATACGGCCAATCCCGCACATATCATAAACAGCAAGCCAAATTGTACAGGGCAAGATTGGGGCAGCCCAAGCCTTCTTCTTGTATTGGTTTTGTGAGTATCTCCATTGATAATCTAGCTTGTTTCCCCCACCATATAAATGACCATAAAGTTCTAAGTAAACTTTTATGATCACTTTTTGTAATCCAAAGAGGTGACATCTGCAGAACATAGAGCCTTTTAGGAAGGATTACCATTTTAAAATGTTGAATTCTATCCACAAGTGAAAGAGGTAATGAGTGCCATTTATTAATGTTTTGGAGGTGTGTGTGAGTAAGGCTTGTATATTAGCCTTATAAACCTCTTGTACCTTAAGTGGGATTTTAATATCCAAGTATTTCAGTTCCCTGGATACCCACCATAAGGGAAATGCCCTAGGCCAGTTCGTTTGAAGGTCTCCAGTAACATCAATGACTTTGGATTTATCCTGCTTGATTTTGAGTCCAGAAAACTGTACAATATCATTTAGAATTTATAAGACTACCAGAAGGGAGTGTTGCGGTGCCATGAGAAAAAACAATACATCATCCATGAATGCGGAAATTTTGAAGGTATGTGGAGGTTTTCCAAAGCCTGCTATATTAGGATGGAGGCCAATTTTCCTCAGCAAGGGATCTATGGAGTGGAGAGGCTATAGAGCAAGGGTGACAAAGACATCCCTGTTGGACTCTTTGTATGTGGACAGCTTCGGACAAACATTTATTAGTGTTATGGTTTTGAGGTGTTTGAGTGGATTCTTGTGTACTGTGGAAGATGACTATGCCCACAGGGAGGAGCCCCGTGAAGAGCCACAGTACTGGGCTAGACTCAGGATGCACAAACACTGAATTTGTCTTTTATTGTACAGCAGATGTATACCACCAGAGGTGGCATTAGGGAGGAGATCCAGATGTAACAGTCCAGGGACTCTCGGCAAAGGGAACCCGTCTCATCAAGCTGGTAAAGGGAGGTTCCATTGTAGGTATCCCAGCACAGCAGAGCTGTAGATGAGACAGACTGAGAATTAGATTACTCACTAGATGGTAGCTGTAAGGAAATTTTGAAGGTATGTGGAGGTTTTCCAAAGCCTGCTATATTAGGATTTTATTTATTTATTTATTTAAGTTTTTTATATACCAACATTCAAGACAATAGTCCCATCATGCTGGTTCACATGAAACAGGAATAATAATTGGAGGCCAATTTTCCTCAGCAAGGGATCTATGGAGTGGAGAGGCTATAGAGCAAGGGTGACAAAGACATCCCTGTTGGACTCTTTGTATGTGGACAGCTTCGGACAAACATTTATTAGTGTTATGGTTTTGAGGTGTTTGAGTGGATTCTTGTGTACTGTGGAAGATGACCACGTCCACAGGGAGGAGCCCCGTGAAGAGCCACAATACTGGGCTAGACTCAGGATGCACAAACACTGAATTTGTCTTTTATTGTACAGCAGATGTATACCACCAGAGGTGGCATTAGGGAGGAGATCCAGATGTAACAGTCCAGGGACTCTCGGCAAAGGGAACCCGTCTCATCAAGCTGGTAAAGGGAGGTTCCATTGTAGGTATCCCAGCACAGCAGAGCTGTAGATGAGACAGACTGAGAATTAGATTACTCACTAGATGGTAGCTGTAAGGTTGATGATTCCACCAGGCAGAAGTAGATGGTTACAGGCACCGAGACAGGGAGAGCAGGCCCTTGAGAAGCGAGTACCTGATCCCAGTGAGGCACCTGAAAGAAAGGAAGGGCCCCCAAGGAGCGGGTACCCAGGTTAGTGAATACCCCGAAGGGCAGAGAGAGAGAGCTTCCAGTGGCAGCACGGAAGCAGCAGAGTAGCTTAGACCGGATAAGTCCAATCCTTGCTAACTCAATGAGCTAGCAATCAATCGTAGGCTAAATATCCAGATGGCGTGATATCACTCGAGGGAGACGCCCCCGAGGTTCCCGTCATGATGTGGATAAAGAAGTGGGTGGCATGCGCACACGCACCCTAGGAGGACCTTAGGAGAAACATGGCATTAGGCTTTGCCATAGCCGTTCCGGGGATGCTGGAGAATGCGGCTTGCAGATGCGATGGTAGCTATCTTCCCAAGGCTAGCGGGGAGAGCAGAGAAAAAGGTGAAGCACAAGGGTCGAAGCTGTCTGAGACCGACAAACACAACAATTAGCTACAATCTTTGAGACCAGTTTGTCATATAGGAGGAGAAGATAATTTTAAAAAGTCCCTAGAACCAGAATTGATGAAGCACTGAGAAGAGCTAGGTCCACAATACCCAATCAAATGCCTTCTCAGAGTCGAATCCAATTGCCCGGGCTGGAATATTATGGGATTGAAGATGTTTGAGGCTATCAATAACTTAATGATATTGAAATTCGCTTTCCTTCCTTTAATGAATCCCACTTGAAATTCGGAAATCAGAACAGGCAATAGTATTTTTAATCTGTTGGCTAAAACCTTTGCTAGTAGTTTCAGGTCGCAGCTAAGAAGAGAGATGGGGCGATATAAAGCCGGTAGTAGTGGGTCCTTGCCAGGTTTAGGGAGTACTGTTATATGAGATTACAATTTGGAGGGAAGGACTGTGCAGCAAGACCATCTAGGTAAAAGTTAGTCAAGGATATGACTAGCTGTGTGAGTAGAATTTTGTAAAAGTCATAGGGAAAGCCATCAGGCCTGGGGGATTTACCAGACTGAACCAACGATATCGCTTGCAGGACTTCGTAGGTTTGTATTGGGCAATATAAAAATTCTAATTGGGAGGCAGAGAGGGTTGGGAGAGGTAAATCTTTAAACAAGAGGTCAGCTGGGTATAAAGTTTGTAAAAGAAAACTCAAAATATTTCGCATATATCCTGCTTGTGGGATACTAAATCACCATTGCTTCTTCTCATGCATGTGATAAAGGCATTGGGTTTAGTTGTTCACACGAGATTAGCCAAGAGATTCCCCATTTTGTTACCAAAATGGAAAAGCTGTTGTTCCCCTTTTTGCATAGTATATTGTGCTCGCAGACTAAGCAATGTGTTTTCAGCAGGGGAAGGATTATGTGTAAGCATGGTTGTAGCCTGTAGTAATTGTGTCTCCAAGTCTAGAATGTCTTTATGTAAAGCTTTATTATGTGAGCTGACATAAGAGATTATTTCTCCTCGCAGCACTGCCTTTCCTGCTTCCCAGAATAATTGGGGTTTGGAGGTATGTTGTTGGTTCTGTGTTGCAAAATCAGTCCATTTATTTATTTTGCAAGTATTTTTGGAACTTAACATCATCTTTAAGATAACTAGGAAATCTCTAAATGTACGTGGTATACGTGTTAATCCTTGAATTTATCAGAATGGAGAGTGGGACATGATCGGAGATAACTTGTGATTCTATGATGGCTCTAGCTATGTCCAGGAAGGTCATACAGGAGACTAACATATAGTCAATGCATGAAAGGGAATGGTGGGATCTCAAAATATGGGTGTAGTCTCTCTCTCCTGGATTGAGAGACCTTCACACATAAGAACATAAATTGCCATGCTGGGTCAGACCAAGGGTCCATCAAGCCCAGCATCCTGTTTACAACAGAGGCCAAACCAGGCCACAAGAACCTGGCAATTATGCAATTACCAAGAAGATCCCATGCTACTGATGCAATTAATAGCAGTGGTTATTTCCTAAGTAAACTTGATTAATAGCAGTTAATGGACTTCTCCAATAACTTATCCAAACCTTTTTTGAACCCAGCTACACTAACTGCACTAACCACATCCTCTGGCAACAAATTCCAGAGCTTAATTGTGCGTTGAGTGAAAAATAATTTTCTACAATTAGTCTTAAATGTGCTACGTGCTAACTTCATGGAATGCCCCCTTGTCCTCCTATTATCTGAAAGTGTAAATAACCAATTCCCATCTACTTGTTCAAGACCTCTCATGATCTTAAAGACCTCTATCATATCCTCCCTCAGCCATCTCTTCTCCAAGCTGAACAGCCCTAACCTCTTCAGCCTTTCCTCATAGGTGAAAGCGGAGGTCTGGGTCTGGAGATAGGATGGAGCGTGGTCAGGCGAAAGCGGAGGTCTGGGTCTGGAGAATAAAATTAAAACAGCAAACATATGTAAAAAAAACCACACAAATAACTTATAAAATGCATATTAAATATATCAATACAAAAAATAAAATCATACAGCATATAACAAATATGTAACTCAACATTTATAATTTATAAATTTAAATCTTTATCCTGGGAAATATTTGCCAGGTACTTATGGCCTGGATTGGCCACTGTTGGAAGCAGGATGCTGGGCTTGGTCTGACCCAGTATAGGCATGTTCTTATCCCCTTTATCATTTTAGTTGCCCCAAGTCCTAGCTGATGACAGAGAAAACTGATGCCCTTCTCTTTTCTGCCACCTCTACGGGATATTGAGGGGCTTTATCTATGCTGGGGTCATGCACACAATTAAAATCTAACACTATTAACTTAAAAAAAAAAGCTGAAAACCTGGCTCTTCAAACAAGCCTACCCATAACTCTCATACTTTCCAATATCACCCACTCACCCTACCCCACTCCATGCCCCCAATACCCCTTCCCAGTATTATTAATGATAGAATTTCTTCCCGCCCCCCCAATTCAACATGTTCTATTTTGTTCCTGCATCCTTTCCGCCCTCTCTGACTTCAGAGTGTTCCCCTTCTGCCTCTCTTTAGTTCACCAAACTGCTATAATGTAAATTCCTTCCTTAGTTCAATTGTTTTAATGGAAACCGATGTGATGTGGAAATGAATGTCGGTATATAAAAAAAGTTAAATAAATAAATAAATAAAATCTACAAGTAAAAAAAGGGTGCCATATAAGTGGGTAAAAATAAGATTTCGCATTTTAAGAAAAAAGGCATGTGAATAGTCATTTGGGGCATAAACATTACAAATGGTCACTGGGTGCCCATCCCAATCATCGGTAAGGATAAGGAATCAGCCATCAGGGTCCGCCAAGCTCTTAACTGAAAGTTATTCAATTTGTTTATTAAGATGGCAACACCCACCGTTTTGCCCTGTGCAGCAGAATAAAAGCAGGAACCAACCCACTCTCTCTGTAATTTCTCTCTTTCTATTGATGAGAGGTGTGTTTCCCGCAGTCCCACAATATCTACCCAGAGGCACGTACGATGAGATTGGACTTTTTCATTTTATAGGTAGCCCCAAACTAAGAGATTAATTTACTCATATCTTTAATAAGCAGAATATACCTTCCAAGAGAACCATAAGACATTAACAGTGGTGAATGGAGAAGCCCCCAGCACAGCCTCAGCCATTTCCCGGTCCCGATAGTGTGTTACCCACAAACTACAATGAACTATGAATGTTAAAGGGGTCCAGAGCCCATAGTACTGTAACAAACTATTACATACCAACTTAAGCCATAACATCAGATGTGTACACTTGTTGAACAGCCATTGAAGAATAAAAACAAAAAGGTTGAAGTAGAAGTAAAACCAAGTCCCCATCCCATCCCTCCCATGCATAAAACTCGAAACCCCCAAAAAGGTTTGCACACCCAGTCCAAGAAAAGGCTTTCTTCCAAAGAGGGAATGGAGTCATGTATCCAAGCATACGAGTGACATAGTCCTCTCCGCGTTATTGAAGACTAAAAAGCTCTCTCACTTGAGGCAGATACCAGGGTTGCTGCCTACCCAAAATTAATGTCAATGCAACAGAAGATTAAATTGCATAGGAAAGATCATAACTATTTATCGCCGGAAAGCCGATGGAATGCGTAGATGTCCAGGGAGTGTGGTAAGAACCCCAATTCAACATACCGGGTCCTTAAGCTCTGATACGGGAGCCTTGCAGCGGTGTGAATGATCTTCTCGGGGGAGCCCAAGGCCCAAGGAAAGCATAGAATTGAACTACGAAGCCGGTTCTGTCACACCCACTTAATGAGCTAACTGCACAGGAGGTATCAAGCTGAATGTAAGTGTGGCTTGAATGTTCCCACCCTTCCCGTGAAGGGATTAGTGTGGCGGATCTCAAATTTTGTAGTTAAAATGTCATTGAGTGGGCATGTGTGTGTATGGAAGAAGGAGAGATGTGAGTGAGTGTGTGTGTGTTGGTGAGAAAATGGCAGAAGTAAAGGTGTAAATGGACAGGTGAGAATGTGAGAGAATGAGCAGTGAAAATAAGTGTGAACATGTAAGAGTGTTTATGAGAGCAAATTTGTGAGCATCCATCCCACTGTGCAGTTGCCCTCCCCCCGTTCCCCCCCCCACCCCGCTAGTCCATGGAAATCTCAGGGTGACTGGAAGTCTAAAGTCCCCTGGTATGCTTATCCAGGGCCGTAGGTAGTGTCGTGACCTCCTCCTGTTGGATCCACGGCCGTGCTCAATTTCCTCCTCTGGAGCCTTGCGTGCTCTCAAATCCAGATAGCAATGCTGTGACCACTGGAGTCTGTTGCAGTCCCAATAGCTATGGCTTCTCCCTGGTGGGGTTACTTGCAAACCTTTCAAAACAGGCTAGGGTCCATGACACTGCTCGTCACCCTGGCAAATCACCTTTTCCAGGCTCCCCCCAGGTGGGGAATACCAGCCCCTCAGGGAAATAGTTATTAAAAAAAAACAAAACCCCAACAACAAAGAACAGTTCAATATTAGTCCAAGTTCATTCCTCTTTCTCAAGGCTGTGCAGTAATCCTTCTCTAATGTCCAACAACAGAAAAACTGCAACCAAAACACCTATATCCAAATGTCTGCTGTCAGGCTTTCATCCTGCCTATAACCATCTTGATTGGGGATTCAGCACAACTCACCCCTTCTCCCCTATAGCTGTGCTCCAAGTAATGGTTTACCTCTACCTCATAAAACAGCCAGCACTCTCCTTAGTTAGTGCTTTACTGAAAAAACAGGTGAGACAAAACAATTTCCCCCTGTAGGTTTTCTCTCCATTCCCTACTTCGTTCCTCCAACACTTACTCTATCTCCATGCTGGATACAGAAGAGTCCTCTGTGGGCAACTCCCAGTCCATCTCCTCCACCTCTGTGTCAGACGAACAGCTCTCTTCACATTCTCCTTCACTCAGGGACACACCCTCTTCTTCCCACAGCATGGACTCAGCTGAATCTAATTCGTCCCAGTCACCTTTAGCAGCCACTTCAGCCTCATCCTGGGCTCGAGCTTTCCACTGCTGCTCTGGAACCCTGGGTATTATAGTTTTTCTAGGGTATCAAAGCGCCCCCTGCTGTTCCACCTTGAGATTGTTTGGCATCTTTTTATTAAGGCAGGGCTTTCTACCCCTCCAGGAGGGCTGCGGGTTGCTTTTCTCATTACACATTCCCCCCCATTCAAAAACACTGGAACTACCTGGACCAGGTGTTCCAGTGTTCTCCTCTAATCTAGACAGGAAATCCGCATTTATATGTTCTTTGCCTGCTCTATGTTGAACCTCAAACTTGTAGGCTTGAAGTGCTAAATACCACCGGGTTAATCTTGTGTTGGAATCCTTCATCTGATGCAACCATTTTAAGGGTGCATGGTCTGTGACCAAACCAAACTGTCTACCTCCTAAATAATACTTTAGGGATTCCACCGCCCATTTCACCGCTAAACATTCTTTTTCTATTGTTGCGTACTTTTCCTCATGTGGATGTACTTTCCTGCTTAAATATAAAACAGGGTGTTCTTCCCCTCGTTCTAACTATGATAACACAGCTCCTAACCCCCTTCCAGAGGCATCAGTCTGCAACACAAATGGCAAGGCAAAATCTACCGCTTTTAATAGGGGTTCCTGGCATAGGGCCTTCCTGAGTCGCTCAAAACCTTGGGTTGCCTCCTTTCCACATTTCAACTTATTAGGGGCCCCTTTTTTTAACATACCATTCAAGGAACCTGCTAACTCTGCGAAATAAGGAATAAACCTTTGGTAGTACCCCACCAACCCCAAAAAGGCTCTAAGTTGTTTCTGCGTCTGTGGCTGAGCATAACCCCAAATACTTTGTACTTTATCAACTAGAGGCCTCACTACTCCTTTCCCTACTATGTGTCCCAAGTATTTAACTTCCCTTTGAGCTATCTTACATTTTGTGGGATTGGCTGTCAAACCCGCCTCTCTTAATACCTAAAGTACCGCCTTAACCTGCCTCAAATGGGTTCCCCATTCTTTAGAATAGATAACGACATCATCCATGTATGCTGCCACGTACTTTAAGTGGGGGCATAACACTCTATTTAAGAGGCGCTGCAGCCCCTTGTAATCCAAAGGGCATTCTTACAAATTGGTACAACCCTCTAGGTGTGGCAAAGGCAGTTTTTTCCTTTGAACTCTGCTCCAAAGGAATTTGCCAATATCCTTTGGTTAAATCTAAGGTCGTGAGATACTGGGCAGTCCCCAGTCTCTCTACCAACTCATCCACCCTAGGCATCGGGTAGGCATCAAACGTTGAAATTGCATTCACCATACGAAAATCAATGCAAAAATGCATGGTACCATCTGACTTTGGGACTAACACCACAGGACTACACCAAGCACTATTGGACTCCTCGATCACCCCTAATTGCAGCATTTCAGATACCTGATGGTCTATTTCTTTTTGCATAGTCTCTGGTAAGCGATAAGGCCTCCTCCTAACCATTTGCCCGGGAGGGATGATTATCTTGTGTGTCACTAATCTCGTATGCCCTGGTAATGGGGAAAATACATCTCTAGCCTGCTCTACTAACCTTTCCACCTGCCTTTTCTGCATATTCGTTAGCTCTTTTCCTATGAGTACTTCTCCTTCGAGCTCCATTTCACCTATTTGAGGGCCCAACTCTACCTCTTCCTCATGACTCACTTCTGCCACCATCCCTTGTCTTTCAACCCAAGGCTTGAGAAGATTCACATGGTAGACCTGAGATTTTTTAGATTCTACCTTCACTTCATAATTTAATGGTCCTAATCGCCTTACCACCCTGCCTGGACCTTTCCACTTAGCCACTAGGCAATTTGGAGAGGTAGGGACCAAAATTAGAACTAAGTCCCCTTCCTGAAATTCTCTTGCACGGGCTTCCTTATCATAATAGGTTCTTTGTTGATCCTGGGCTTTTTAAAAATTCTCCTTGGCCATACTCAATGCCACCTCCACATGTTGTCTTAGGTCCTGCATATAACTTACTACATCTTGCTGTACCGGCTCTTCCCCACTCCATTGTTCCCTGAGAACATCTAATAATCCTCTGGGTTGACGTCCAAAGGTTAATTCGAATGGAGAAAACCCAGTAGACACTTGGGGAACTTCTCTGGTAGCAAATAATAAGAAAGGTACTAACTGATCCCAATTACTGGAATCTTGCTTTAAACAACTCCTAAGCATAGCTTTCAAGGTCTGATTGTATCGTTCCACAAGCCCATCTGTCTGCAGATGGTAAGCAGCTGTACGTAAATGTTTGATACCAAACTGCTCCCACATTCGGGCTAGCTCCCGTGACATGAAGTTAGACCCTCTATCTGTTAGCACCTCCCTGGGGAATCCGAACTGGCAAAACATTTTAATCAATTCTTGCCCTATTACTTTAGATCCTGTAGACCTTAAGGGGATTTCCCAGGGGATTTCCCAGGGGAAACGGGTGGCATAATCTATTACAAATAATATATATTGGCGCCCCCTTTTGCTTTTTTCTAATGGCCCTATAATATCCATTGCTATCCTGTCCATGGGTTCCTGCACAATAGGTAGTGGCACTAAGGGTGCTTTTGGAGGTCTTCTGGGCACGACTAGTTGACAGCCCATACACGACCTACAAAACTTCTTTACAGTCGTGTATATTACTGGCCAAAAAAACCTTCTTTTAACACGAGCTAATGTGCTATGGATCCCTAAATGGCCCGCTAGGGGATGTTCATGAGCTAAGGTCAAAACTTTCTTCTGACAACTATTAGGTATTAGGGATGTGAATCGTGTGATCGATCGTCTTAACGATCGATTTTGGCTGGGGGGGAGGGAAATCTGATCGTCATGGTTTTTTTTTTTTTTTAAATCGTTAAAAATCGTAAATCGGGGGAGGGCGGGAAAACCGTCACACCAAAACAACCCTAAAACCCACCCCGACCCTTTCAAACAAATCCCCCACCCTCCTGAACCCCCCCCCAAATGTTTTAAATTACCTGGGGTCCAGTGGGGGGGTCCCGGCGCGATCTCCCGCTCTCGGGCCACGGCTGCGTTAATGGCGCCGGCGCTACTTTTGCCCTCACTATGGGCCTCATTTTCAAAGCACTTTACCGCGTGCGATAAATTCGCGAATCGCGTTAACAGCTGTTAACGCGATTGCAAATTAGTCATTTGGTATTCAGGGGGCGGAGTTGGGGCAGAGCATATGTAAAGCGGGAACCTGTGTATCGTGTGCGGCGAAACAACCGCAGTGGTAGCGCAGCTGCTATCGCGGATTTTAACTACAACTCCAACCTCGCGTTATGGACTGCGCTACGGGCCAGAAAAGGATTATCGCCATCCACGGTAGTTCCGGACAGCCTGTTTTTTGAGAGAGAGAGAGAGAGAGAGAGAGAGAGAGAGAGAGAGAGAGAGAGAGAGAGAGAGAGAGAGAGAGAGAGAGAGAGAGAGAGAGAGAGAGAGAGAGAGACTTACTATAGTGCCTATGCCCTACATAGGTATTTGAATCCCTATGGGAGGGCTACCTACTAACTCGGGGTGGGGATTAGGTATGAGTGTCGGGGGTTGGGGGCCACTTTTGCATTCCACATGAGACCTACTGACAGAACAGTGGTCTCTAGTGCAGATTTGCTGGCCGTCGGAGTGAGGACGCTCACTCCAAGAAGTGGTTTGGGCAACGTTCTCTCCACCTAGCTTGATGGACACTCTACCTGGGCAACAACATGCTAGGTGGAGAAAATGTTGGCCAAATCTCCGCTTGGAGTGAGCGTCCTCACTCCGACGGCCAGCAAATCTGCACTAGAGACCACTGTTCTGTCAGTAGGTCTCATGTGGAATGCAAAAGTGGCCCCCAACCCCCGACACTCATACCTAATCCCCACCCCGAGTTAGTAGGTAGCCCTCCCATAGGGATTCAAATACCTATGTAGGGCATAGGCACTATAGTAAGGCGCTCTCTCTCTCTCTCTCTCTCTCTCTCTCTCTCTCTCTCTCTCTCTCTCTCTCTCTCTCTCTCTCTCTCTCTCTCTCTCTCTCTCTCTCTCTCTCTCTCCAAAAAGTGCCAAATATCGTGCACTGCGATACATGAAACTGGCAAATATCGTGCACCGCGATAAAACCCTGAAAGAATCATCGTGCAGTGGGAAAACATCGCGTGCGGCGCTAATGTTTTCGCGAATGGCGAAAACATCGCCGCACACGATGTTTCCCCACTGCACGAAAGAAGCCTCATTTGCATTGGTAACGCCCCCTAATGCGTTACCAATGCGATATTGGAAAATAAGGCCCTATGTCAGTAGCGCCCCCCAGCCAAAATCGACATTTTGCCCTCACTATGTCAGTGAGGGCAAAAGTAGCGCCGGCGCCATTTTGAATATTGGCAATACGGCCCGCATGCAGGAGGTCGCTCCCGGACCCCCGCTGGACTTTTGGCAAGTCTTGTGGGGGTCAGGAGGCCTCCCCAAGCTGGCCAAAAGACCCTGGGGGTCCAGCGGGGGTCCGGGAGCGATCTCCTGCACTTGTGATGTTGGGTGACAGGAACCAAAATGGCGCCGGCGCTACCTTTGCCCTGTCATATGGTAAGGGCAAAGGGCCACCGGCGCCATTTCTATTAACGCAGCCGTGGCCCGAGAGCGCTTGTATAAGGGAGTATTTATTCTGAGCCATAGCTGTCCATAATCTCATGATATGTTTACTCACTTTCCTTCCCTTTACAATGCTTGCTTAATTCTGGGAGATTTGAGCAGTTGCACTATATTTAACCTGTTGGCAAGTGTTCTGCCCTGTATGTATATTACTGTAATGTCACTTTCTTCTGACAGCTAACTTGTAATGTTACCACAACTGTACACGTTTTGATGGATGATTGCTCTGTTCTATATATGACGTGTATGGGGGGGGGGGGGGTTTGAGGGATTGGATTGGGGATATTCAAAAGTTTGGAATACGGGACTGTCTCATATGGGGCATAGCTGTAAGTTACTTGTTTATGTTTATGTTCTGTTCATTGATGGTATTCTGAATAAAAAGTTAAATTACAAAAGACAGGAAGGAAACAGAGTAGGTTTAAATGGTCAGTTTTCTCAGTAGAAAAAAGTGGACAGTGGAGTTCCTCAGGGATCTGTACTTGGACCAGTGCTTTTTAATATATTTATAAATGTTCTGGAAAGGGATATGATAAGTGAGGAAATAAAATTTGCAGATGACACTAAATTATTCAGAGTTAAATCACACACAGATTGTGATAAATTGCAGGAACACCTTGTGAGATTGGAAGATTGTGTGTCCAAATAGCAGATGAAATTTAATGTGGACAAATGCAAAATGATGCATAAAGGGGAAAAAACCCAACCGCTATAGTTACATGATATTAGGTTCTGTATTAGGTGTTACCACCCAGGAAAAAGATCTAGGCATCATAGTGGATAATAGGGATGTGAATCGTTTTAGGACGATTAAAATTATCGTCCGATAATTTTAATATCGTCTTAAACCGTTATGGAACACAATACAATAGAGATTCTAACGATTTATCGTTATAAATCGTTAGAATCGTGAGCCGGCACACTAAAACCCCCTAAAACCCACCCCCGACCCTTTAAATTAAATCCCCCACCCTCCCGAACCCCCCCCAAATGAGTTAAATAACCTGCGGGTCCAGCGGCGGTCCGGAATGGCAGCGGTCCGGAACGGGCTCCTGCTCCTGAATCTTGTTGTCTTCAGCCGGCGCCATTTTCCAAAATGGCGCCGAAAAATGGCGGCGGCCATAGACGAACACGATTGGACGGCAGGAGGTCCTTCCGGACCCCCGCTGGACTTTTGGCAAGTCTCGTGGGGGTCAGGAGGCCCCCCACAAGCTGGCCAAAAGTTCCTGGAGGTCCAGCGGGGGTCAGGGAGCGATTTCCCGCCGCGAATCGTTTTCGTACGGAAAATGGCGCCGGCAGGAGATCGACTGCAGGAGGTCGTTCAGCGAGGTGCCGGAACCCTCGCTGAACTGACCTCCTGCAGTCGATCTCCTGCCGGCGCCATTTTCCGTACGAAAACGATTCACGGCGGGAAATCGCTCCCTGACCCCCGCTGGACCTCCAGGAACTTTTGGCCAGCTTGTGGGGGGCCTCCTGACCCCCACGAGACTTGCCAAAAGTCCAGCGGGGGTCCGGAAGGACCTCCTGCCATCCAATCATGTTCGTCTATGGCCGCCGCCATTTTTCGGCGCCATTTTGGAAAATGGCGCCGGCTGAAGACAACAAGATTCAGGAGCAGGAGCCCGTTCCGGACCGCTGCCGTTCCAGACCGCCGCTGGACCCGCAGGTTATTTAGCTCATTTGGGGGGGGTTCGGGAGGGTGGGGGATTTAATTTAAAGGGTCGGGGGTGGGTTTTAGGGGGTTTTAATGTGCCGGTTTTGCGATTTTTAGATTTTTAGATTTTTCACGATTTTTCACGATATTTTACCCCCCCAAATGGCAACAATACGATTCCCTCCCCCTCCCAGCCGAAATCGATCGTTAAGACGATCGAGGACACGATTCACATCCCTAGTGGATAATACATTGAAATTGTTGGCTCAGTGTGCTGTGGCATTCAAAAAAGCAAACAATGTTAGGAAGGGAAGGGTGAATAAAACAGAGAATGTCATAATGGCTCTGTATCGCTCCATAGTGAAAACTTCACCTAGAGTACTGTGTGAAATTCTGGTAGCTACATCTAAAAAATGCATAGAAGGTACAGAGAAGGGCAATAAAAATGATAAAGGGGATGGAATGGCTCCCCTATAAGGAAAGGCTACAGAGGTTAGGGCTGTTCAGCTTGGAGAAGAGACGGCTGAGCAGAGATATGATAGAGGTCTATAAAATCATGACAGGATTAGAATGGGTAAATTTGATTTAGTTATTTACTCTTTCAGATAATAGAAAGATTAGGGTGCACTCCATGAGGTTAACAAGCAGCACATTTAAAACAAATCAGTGAAAATTCTTTTTCACTTAATGCATGCTTAAATTCTGGAATTCATTTCCAGAGGATGTGGTTAGGGAATTTAGTATAGCTGGGTTTAAAAAAGGTTTGGATAAGTTTCTGGAGGGGAAGAGCATAAACTGTAGAGATGTGAATCGTGTCCTCGATCGTCTTAACGATCGATTTCGGCTGGGAGGGGGAGGGAATCGTATTGTTGCCGTTTGGGTGTGTAAACTATCGTGAAAAATCGTTAAAATCATGAGCCGGCACACTAAACCCCCCTAAAACCCACCCCGACCCTTTAAATTAAATCCCCCACCCTCCCGACCCCCCCCCCCCAAATGCTTTAAATTACCTGGGGATCCGGCGGTGGTCCAGAACGGCGGCGGTCCGGAACGGTCCCCTCAATAGAATTGTGTTGTCTTCAGCCAGCGCCATTTTTCAAAATGGCCGCCGCAAAATGGCGGCGGCCATAGACAAAAACGATTTGACGGAGGTCGTTCCGGACCCCCGCTGGACTTTTGGCAAGTCTTGTGGGGGTCAGGAGGCCCCCCCAAGCTGGCCAAAAGTTTCCTGGGAGTCCAGCGGGGTTCCGGGAGCGATTTCTTGCCGCGAATCGTTTTCGTACGGAAAATGGTGCCGGCAGGAGATCGACTGCAGGAGGTCGTTCAGCGGGGGTTCCGGACCGCCGCTGAACGACCTCCCACAAGACTTGCCAAAAGTCCAGCGGGGGTCCGGAATGACCTCCTCCGTCGAATCGTTTTTGTCTATGGCTGCCGCCATTTTGCGGTGGCCATTTTGAAAAATGGCGCCGGCTGAAGACAACACGATTCTATTGAGGGGGCCGTTCCAGACCGCCGCCGTTCTGGACCACCGCCGGATCCCCAGGTAATTTAAAGCATTGGGGGGGGGGGGGGTTCGGGAGGGTGGGAGATTTAATTTAAAGGGTCGGGGTGGGTTTTAGGGGGTTTTAGTGTGCCGGTTTTCCTGCCCTCCCCCTTCCCCCGATTTACGATTTTTTAACGATAAATCGGGGGAATTGGTATTGTATCGTGGCCCTAACGATTTTTTGACGATTTAAAATATATCGGACGATATTTTAAATCGTCAAAAAACGATTCACATCCCTAATAAACTGCCAATATCAAGTTGACTTAGGAAATAGTCACTGCTATTACTGGCATTAGAAGCAGGGGATCTATTTCATTTTTGAGGAATGGTCGGATACTTGTAACCTGGATTTGCCACTGTTGGAAACAGGATGCTGGGCTTGATGGACATTCAGTCTGATCCAATATGGCAACTTCTTATGTTCTTAATAAAATAAAAATGTTCTATACAGAGAAGGTGCTGGTTGCATGGAACAGCCTTTCAGTGTTGGGGGTTGAGGTTCAAGAATGCATGGGGTAAGCACAGGGATCTCTGAAGAAGAGGTATGGATTGTAGAAATGGGCCAACTAGATAGGACATATTATGGTCAATTTTGAACTACTGTGCAGCTTGGCTGGTTAGCTGGATAACTTTATCTGACTACCTTGCAGGGTATATTCAATGCCACTGAATATACCAGCTATCTTAAAGTTAGCTGGATAAGTTTATCTGATTAATCTTTAGGTCTGTACCTCAACCAGAGTTAGCCGGATAAATTATCTGGTTAATGTGGCATATTGGTGTTTGCTGAATAATTTATCTGGCTAACACCACTCCTCTACAGAATACCTCCTGCTCAACCCCAGAATGCCACCTACTAGGGATGTGAATCGTTTTAGGACGATTAAAATTATCGTCCGATAATTTTAATATCGTCTTAAACCGTTATGGAACACAATACAATAGAGATTCTAACGATTTATCATTATAAATCGTTAGAATCGTGAGCCGGCACACTAAAACCCCCTAAAACCCACCCCCGACCCTTTAAATTAAATCCCCCACCCTCCCGAACCCCCCCAAATGAGGTAAATAACCTGCGGGTCCAGCGGCGGTCCGGAACGGCAGCGGTCCGGAACGGGCTCCTGCTCCTGAATCTTGTTGTCTTCAGCCGGCGCCATTTTCCAAAATGGCGCCGAAAAATGGCGGCGGCCATAGACGAACACGATTGGACGGCAGGAGGTCCTTCCGGACCCCTGCTGGACTTTTGGCAAGTCTCGTGGGGGTCAGGAGGCCCCCCACAAGCTGGCCAAAAGTTCCTGGAGGTCCAGCGGGGGTCAGGGAGCGATTTCCCGCTGCGAATCGTTTTCGTATGGAAAATGGCGCCGGCAGGAGATCGACTGCAGGAGGTCGTTCAGCGAGGCGCCGGAACCCTCGCTGAACGACCTCCTGCAGTCGATCTCCTGCCGGCGCCATTTTCCGTACGAAAACGATTCGCGGCGGGAAATCGCTCCCTGACCCCCGCTGGACCTCCAGGAACTTTTGGCCAGCTTGTGGGGGGCCTCCTGACCCCCACGAGACTTGCCAAAAGTCCAGCGGGGGTCCGGAAGGACCTCCTGCCGTCCAATCGTGTTCGTCTATGGCCGCCGCCATTTTTCGGCGCAATTTTGGAAAATGGCGCCGGCTGAAGACAACAAGATTCAGGAGCAGGAGCCCGTTCCGGACCGCTGCCGTTCCGGACCGCCGCTGGACCCGCAGGTTATTTAACTCATTTGGGGGGGGGTTCGGGAGGGTGGGGGATTTAATTTAAAGGGTCGGGGGTGGGTTTTAGGGGGTTTTAATGTGCCGGTTTTGCGATTTTTAGATTTTTAGATTTTTCACGATTTTTCACGATATTTTACCCCCCCAAACGGCAACAATACGATTCCCTCCCCCTCCCAGCCGAAATCGATCGTTAAGACGATCTAGGACACGATTCACATCCCTACCACCTACTTATCCAGCTAAATTCTAGCGGGATAACTCATTTTAAGTTATCTATCTAATTGGCTTTTGAATATTGACCTCAAGATCTTTTTCTGCCATCATGTTTCTAGGTTCCTATGTTTCTATGATATAAAGATGTTTATAAAATTATGTGTGTTGTGGAATAATTAGGAATGGTTATTTACTCTTTCGAATAGTACTAGGACACTCCATGAAACTAACTAGTAGTGGATTTAAAACTAATTTAAGAAAGGGTTTGTTTCAGCCAATACATAATTAATCTATAGAGCTTGTTGCCAGATAAGGCGAATAATATATGTGAGTTTAAGAAAGGTTTAGACAAGTTTCTGGAGATCAGCAATTACCAGCTAAATAGACCCAGGTGTCTCCATGTCTTACTTCTGGGAGTAAGCAGCATTTATTTATTTTATTTAGTGCTTTTTTATACCGGCATTCATGATTTACAATCATATCATGTCGGTTTATATGAAACCGGGGTACAACAACCTTAAACATTAACATAGCGAAGAGAGGTAATAGTTACATTGAAACATGCAATTGAAAAATTGAAACATGCAATTGACTGTACTGGCCACTGCCAGAGACAGGATGCTGGGCTCAATGGACCATTGTTCTGACCCAGTACGGTACCTCTTATGTTCTTAATTGTCCCCTAAAATATTTTCCATTTTCTGTTAACATAAAATTTCCTTACTTCTATCTGCCTATATTATATTAAAAAATTAATATTATTTTGGATATATGCATATATGCTCTTGGTTCCTCAAAAATGAACATGGCAATATCAAGGATAATATATAGATACTTCACAGTATCTGACCTTCTCAGAATAGCTGTTTCCATTTTCTTTGTAATAGTGAGCTTGCTCTTTTTGTGAGAGCTTAAAATATTCCAGTTTCTAAACCCTGAGGAATTATTTTTAATGCATTTGTGATACCGACTGGTGTGAGAGCAGTAAGGATGACTGACTGTGCCTTGTCTGTTAAACAGGAGGGCATTGATTTTCTGTACGAGCTATAGAAATTAATTACAATCTTTATTATAAAAGATAACTGGCAAACAGCTGAAAAAAAGACCCTCAAGGTTAGATTAGAATCAAATACTGGAATAGAGAAATTATAAGGGTACTTCTATACTAGGTTAAGTTTTGTATGGTAAATTCAAAGATTTACCTAGTTATGTTTGAACATTATCTAATCATATGAGGCCATCTTATACCTACAGGTTTTCTGTATAGAAACATAATACAATTTCAAAAGTTATTTGTATATTTGTCTTCACTTCTGTTTTAGATTAGGGATTTTTTTCATATTTTCACGGCATGGGAAGTCATAGACCAGTCAATCTTTTCTTCCAGTTTCTCTCCACATCTTCTCTTCTCCCTCCACCCAAAAAATATAAGCCACCATCATCACAGACAATTTCTTCTGAAAAGAACTGCAGTTTTATTAGACATTAGATAACATTAATATGTATATACCTGTACTTAAAGGCAAGTGAGAAAGATGTATGAAATAATGACACATTGAAAGCTGATGTACACACTGCTGGCAGTAACCAGCATAGACTTGACAGTATTTACTGGTTATCTGTCGGTGAGCAACACATTTCCTGTTAGTACTCTACCTATCCTGGTTCATCCTTGTATCAATCTTATAGCTGTTAAGTGTACATTTATAACATGCTATAAATAACTCTTACCTTTAGCCATGTGGAGAATAGTTTTAAAAAAATTGCTGATCTTTGCCCAGTTAAAAGTTCATATGGGCTTGCAAGTGGGCTAGAAAGAGTGGTTTCTGAGGGTGAGCTTATGCCAGGGAAAAAAACAGTATGAGCACATGAGATTTCCATAAGCATGCAAACTATTTTACTTCTCACACCCCAGCACTGCAAATAAAGCAGGAGCAAAACACACAGATGTTTTTACTGTGTAATTATGCAAGTCCTTACTTCTGAATTGTGGATCAGACTCAAGTGCATAGTTAAGTCCCCTCTCCAAGAGGTCTGTATGGCTCTTGTCAGAAAATTCTGTCTGTCCTGGTATTCATTGCTGAAAATGTTCCCAAGTATATAAAAAAACAAAGGAATATAACTGGGTAAGTAGGTATTTACCTTGCTAAAATGGCCTGACTAAAAACTACTACTATTACTTATCACTTCTTTAGCAGTACTCAATATATGCAGTACTGTGCAAAAATATATGAAACAGTCTCTTCTAGGGATGTGCATTAGTTTAAAATGAAAGTGCAAAACCCAATGAATAAGGCCAATATGTTTTATTTTGGGGCCCCTGAACCGAATCGGGGGCCCCAGAATGAAACAAACCTTATTTGTTCCATTCTTTTTAAACTAATGCATCGGGTCAAGATCTAGGCCAGAAGCTCTGGCCTTGCCTAGGGTGGAGACCAAGGCCCAAAGCAGGAGCTGCAGCCTATGCCCGAGCATGAAGCTGGCACCTTGGCCTATGCCTGAAGCCAGGGCCTCATCTAGGGCATTGGCCAAGGCCTAAGCTTGATGCCAGGGTCTTTCCAGAGGCACAGGACAACAGCGAGTCCTCAACCAAAATCCCCAAAAATTAAAAATAAAAAACGTATCTGATCCATTGGATATCCAACAAAGGTCAAGTCCCAACACCTGGGCCATGACCCACCCTGAAAGCTGGGTTAAGATGCTGGGTCCTCAGCCCAGACCCAGGTCCAATGCCATGACCCAACACAGAGCCGGATCCAGACGCCGGAACCAAGCCCAACGCCATGACCCGACCCAGCCCAGGCCTGGGAGCTCCTCTTCATCTTCTTTCTTCAGCGTTTGAAAGCCAAAGGACACCATCTTCCTGGGGTCAAAGTGCTGCAGTTAATTAACTGTGGTGCATTCACCCCAGTGGATGGCACCATTTTGAGGTACAGCCATGCTGGACAAAGCCATACATGACCCTAGCATATGACATCATTTGGCTTTCAAGAGCTGAAGAAGGAAGACAAGAAAGAAGAGGAGCTCCCAGGCCTGGCTCTGAGGCCTGGGTCTGACCCTGGGCTGAAGTCCAGGCATCATGCCCTGTCCACTGGTTCAAGGGCTTGGTGTCGGGCCTGGATCCGGGCAGAGGGTATGGAGTCAGAGCTCGGTCTCTGGGTCAGGTCACAAAATCGAGCCTGGGTCTGGGCTGAGGCCCTAGCATCAGTTCCTGGCCTTCGGGTCATGTCATGGGAAAAAACCTGAAAACTAACTGAAAATGAATACTCATTTTTCCCCCTGCACATCCCTAGGCCCTTCTCTATAGAGATTCAATCTAATCAATATAAGCATAAACAGCAAAAGAGGCTTTGGACTTTCATTTAGTAAGAAAATGGCAACAAATTAATTTGGCTTTATAGGGAATAATCAGGGGTTAAGATTTAAAAACACCCTCAAAGAATTGGCAAAAATGACACGTGGTGGGTGGCACCTTATAGATTAACCACTTTATTCAGGCATGAGCTTTCGAGGACAGAGCCCATGTCATCAGAAAGGGTTTTAAGATGGGATTTAAATAAGGCAAGAGAGGGAGCATGATGCACCACCTCAGGAAATCTATTCTAAGCACTTGGTGTAGTGAAGTAGAAAGCACAGATAGAAATTGGTGATAGAAGAGAAGGGCATAGATAGGAGTGACTTGCTTGATGAATGTAGTGCATGAGGAGGGGTGTAAAGAGAGATAAGGGAGGTAGTTAGTGAGGAGCAGCAGAGTTAAGGCTCTTGTAGGTGAGTAAGAAAAGATTGAAATGTATGCGAGAACAGATAGGGAGCCAATATAGTGACTTTAGAAGAAGGGCTATAATGGTATAGCAACTTTTGTAAAATAGAATTTATTTATTTATTTAGATTTTTATATTTCTGCTTTTTGGCACTTCATAGTGTACATCAAAGTCACACAGGTGGATTTTGTATGAATTGTAGTGGAGAGAGATGATTCACTGGGAGCCCTGTAAGGAGCAGGTCTAAATGGGAGGTGATGAGAGAGTGGATAAGGGTTCTGGCAGTGTGTTCAGAAAGGAATGGATGCATTTTGTTGATGATATAGAGAAAGAAATACCATGTTTTAGTAATGTTTTGGATATGAGGTGTAAAAGATGACTCTAAGGTGATAGGCTGAGGGGACTAGGAGGTTTACATTGTTATCTACTGAACTGAAGAAAGGAGAAATGCTAATGGTGTGTGCAGGCTCTGGAGATCTAATATTATTAGTTTTAGGCGCATTCCAGAAGGTGTCTTTAGGTTGGGAATAGAAAACAATTTGACTTTCAAATGCACACATGGTATTTCACCCCCCTTCTGCTGCCTGTATAAATATGAAGTGCAAAGTATGTGGACATTTTTAACTTACATGCTTTGCATTTGCTAATTTTCAAAAAGAAACTGTCTTGGCAGTTTCTCTTGGAAAATATGCCCAAAGTATGGACCTGATTCATCAAGATAATTTCCCATAGTCACAGAATGGGAGAAAAGCCTTAGTGAATCAGGCTGTATGTTTGTTAATATTTTCCCCACATCATTTGCAATTATACAGGCTGTTTGATAATTGTCTCCTAACAAACATCCAGCCTTCCCTTCCTCAAGGTACAGCTTTTTGCTGAATCCTCCAGCTGTAGAGACAACTTATGGAGACTACTGCCATTAGCATTCAGTAATTTTACAGAGAAATTACGGTCAACAAACAAGTTGTAGGTGATATCTTTTTTAATGGATTAACTTGTTACATTTGTGGCTAGCATTTGAGCTTCCTTTATTAGGTTACTGTTCCACTCAGTCCTCTCTAAAAACGGGTTGTGCCAAACTGGATGATAAGAGAGGTCATGTGCATGGCTGGCTTGGGGAAATGCAAGAATCTGAGTGGCTTTGGGTGCTCTAAACTGAGATCTGAAGTTTCTTGTTGCCAATGAGGCAGTGGCAACAAGCTAATAAGGCATGCAGCCATAGCAATAGGGAGGTTTGTGAAGGCTTGCCACCTCTGCCTCTTGACCATGTTCCCCAGAAAAGACTAGTGCTTTGGGGTGATCCATGTATTACAAGCCATGTCCTCTTTGCTGCCAGTTGGTCATCACCTTCTGCTGATTCTTCCATGTGATATGTCTATATCTCTAATGTTTGGGTAAGGGCAAACCTGAGCACCAGTGATTATCAGATGGTATGGTTCGCTATCTTTAATACAATGCAGAGAAGTCACACAATCATCCTAATTTTGAATTTCACAAATACAGACTTTGTCAAAATGGGGACGCACCTGGAAGAAGAATTGGAAGACTCAGAGAAAATGGATGAGGTGGAACAACAGTGGGCTAAATTAAAAGGAGCTGTTTCAAAAGGTAACAAATCAATATATTAGAAAAGGGAGTAAGAGGAAAGGAAAGAAACAGATCTGGTTCTCAAAGGAGGTGGCTGAAAAAATAAAGGCAAAAAGAACAGAATCCCATAAAAAGGAATACAGGGAAGAATATCTGTTAAAACTGAAGGAGATGAAGAAAGAAGTCAGGAAAGGAAAAAGTCAAGCAGAAGAAAGGATTGCCAAAGAAGTAAAGCAAGGTGGCAAAATAGTTTTCATATCAGAAAAAGAAGAGAGCACAAAGTGCAATGGCAAAATTGAAAGGTGACAAGGAGCAAAGTTTGGGAAGAGATAAAGAAATGGTGGCAATATTAAACTAATACTTCAGTTAGGTGTTGTTAAATTCATGGACCCTTGCTGCTGTGGTGAGATTGACTAAGTCTACAGAGTAGGCCACATAGGTTCTCAATGATAGCTGGCAGAGCTACACAAGGAAGAGACTGGACAGGAGCTTCACCTACACCAACCCCTTTCACTTGGGTTGATCCCTTGGGTTCTGGGGGCTGGCAGGTCTTAGGCAAGAGTCTTTATGGACGTGGAAAATGTGTAGGTTCCAGGGCCAGGCCCTGGAGGCAGGTAGCAAGAAAGAATGTTCAATGTCCAGGCAAGGGTCAGATCCTGAAGTCAGTCTGAGGACATGCTGGGGAGAAAAGGAGAAAGACTGATACAATGGGGCTGGCAAGAGGGTAATGTTTGCAAAAGATGAAGATGGACAGACTGAAGAGACAAGGTAAGACTGGGGTAAAGAGATGATCCAGGCTGGGCTGCAGAGACAAGGCAAGGAGGAAGACCAGGAATGCAGGAAACAGAAGCATCAACACACACTACACTCTGAGATGTAGGAGACCTGATGCTGAGAAGAGCTGTGAGAGTCAGAGGGGCCCTTTTATAGGGCTGAGGCACTGACTTCAGTGGGTGCTACAGCCCTTTTCCTGCCATGTACCCTTAAAAGCTGGGGATTTAGCATGCATGCGCACCTAAGGAGAACAAGGGGAGGGGCCAGAATAGTGGCCCAGCCATGGAGGATCGCTGTGGACATTGGGGGTAAGTGCACTGGCTCTTAGTGCTTTCCTGTGAGCTGGCAATTTTAACAGTACCCCCCTCACAGCTCTGGGCTTAGGTTTCTGAGAGACGTGAAAGTCCTTTATTAACAAAGGAGCTTAGAGGTTGACAGTTGTATCTCCTCTGGCTCATATCCTTTCCAAGAAATAAGGTACTCCAGTTTGTTGTGTTGTCTGCAGTAATCCAAGTTTTCCTGTACCTCATAATGAGAGTCTTGTTCAGAGATTATCTCTATAGAGTTGGTAGGTTGTCAAGAAGGCCAGGAGAGAACCAGTGGTTTTAGTAAAGAGATGTGGAATACACTGTGTATTCTTAGGGTATTTGAGAGCTTGATTTGATAAGTTACAGGTCCCAACTGTCGCATAAATGGAAATGGACCAATAAATCTAGGCGCCAGATGAATGTAAGGAACTCAGAAATGCAATTATTGATTGCTTAGCCAGACAAGGTCATCCTTCTGGAATTGTGGGGCTGGGCTATGTCTCTTGTCAGCGTGCCTCTGTGCCTGTGCTGCTGCTTTGGAAATTAACCATTTTGTGTGTAACCAGAGGTCCTCAAGTTCTTGAGCTATGAGGTGGGCTGCTGGATAAATTTTAGAGAGGAAGAGTGGTAGCGGGACCCATGGGTGCTTGCCACGGTCAATGGGGAAGAACCAGTGGCACTACTAATTTGGTAATTGTAAGAAAACTCAGCCCAGAGTAGGAGAATGACCCAATCATCTTGACATATAGTCTTGACATATAGATGTAGCAAGTTCTTGAGGACCTGCTTGATCCTCTGTTTGTCCAATCTCTTGTGGGTGATAGACTGTGGTGAGATCCAGGGAAATGCCAAATATTTTACCAAGCACCTTCCAATTGGATGCCTCTATCTAACAGAATGTGAAGGGGGAATCCATGTAGTCAACAGCCATGTTGGATTTATTTATTTATTTTATTTATTTGTAAACTTTTATATACCAAAGTTTGGTACTGGCCTTCACTCTGATTTACAGTTAAACAATGTTTTACAGTATTAACAAGAACATTTGTGGTTTGCAACATTGAAAAATCATAACAAAAAAAACAGTGCAACATTGAAAACGTCGTAAAAAAACATTATAGGTTTGTAGATTGATAGAGGTAACTTGCAGTATAACATTATAGGTTTGTACATTGACAGAGGTAACTTGCAGTATAACTATAAACAGTGATTATGTTAAATGTAGATGACACCTTGACATTTTCATAGATATAAGTATAGTACAACTGTTATGCCGTCTGAGGGGAATAAGTATGTATTTTCTCAATAGTTGGGTAGAATGTTATTGTAACATAATTCACAGAATAGGATGTAAATGGGAAAAATTGGGGGGAAAAAAAAAGATGAAGAAGCGGGCCAGCTCAGGAGCCAAAAACAAGCTTGAGAGAGGAATGAAATGTGCCACTTTATTTATTTATTTTATTTATTTAAAAACTTTTCTATACCGTCGTTAAGTTAGATAACCATCACAACAGTTTACAGCAAGGCACGCTAATGAAAATGTGAGTGGTATAGATTACAAATTAATCATGTGCCATCATAGTGCGGTAACAATCCATTTAAAAAAAACTATGTGTGTAAATTAGGCTTGTCTGTTGGGATCATATTAGGCGGTTTGAATTTAACATTAATGTGCATTTGTAGCTTACAAGTAACTACTTTTAGTTTGGTGCGTCCTTATCAGTCAACTGTTTTTTTCCTTCTCTTTATCTTTATAAAAAGCTTGTTTAGAGAACCTGTCCACCACAATCCATATCATGGTGTAGCTGTGTGAGAGAGGGAAGTCTGTGATAAAATTTGTGGACAAGTGGGTCCATGGTTCCTTGGAGGCTGGCAAAGGCTGTAACAGCCACCAAGTTTGGGCCCGAGCAGTTTTATATTGCACACAAACAGGGCAGGATTCTACATAACTCTTTACATCAGTTTTAATCTGCGGCCACCAGAAGAATGCTGAGCTGCATAGAGAGAGAAAAAAACATAAGAAAAAGGAGATAATGCCCTTGTACTAGTCCTTGCTGAGGCCTTATCTGGAGTACTGTGTTCAGTTCTGGAGTGTGTATCTCATAAATGACAGAGACAGGATGGAGGCAGTACAGAGAAGAGTGACCAAAATCATGTGGGGTTTCCATCCGAGGATTTATGAGGAAAGGCTGAAGGATCTAAATATGTATACCCTAGGAGGTGCAGTAGAGATATTATACAGACCTTCAGATATCTGAAAGGTTTTAATGATGCATAAACATTGAACCTTTTCCATTGGAAAGAAACAGTAGAACTATGGGTCATGAAATTAAACTATACGGGGGATGACTAAGAACCAACATCAGGAAATATGTCTTCATGGAGAGAGTGGTGGATGCCTGGAATGCCTTTCCGAAGGAGTGGTGAAGACAAAAACAATTTAAGAATTCAAAGGGGCATGGGATAAACATTGTGGATCCCTAAAGGCCAGAGGATGGAAATGAAGAAAAGGGTGCACTGGGGTAAACTGCTTGGTGCGGCAGTTAGTTTACTACCCTTAACAGAAGCATTGGGATTACTAACCTTAACCAATAAACATTGATGCTTTTGACGCAACTGCAACATCGCTCTCTGCTCTCTGCTTTGGCAGGGGGGGGGGAGGGGAGAAAAAAGGGAATTGGATTAGGACAACAACCAGTAAGAGCCCACACTTTTCTGGTCTGGGGTACTGATATGCAGACATAAGGAAAAAAGCACAGGACTGTTTCAACGGCCAAGTCCAAAAGCAAAGCACGTCAAGAAGCATTGTCTGAATTTTTAAAGAAGGCTCCTCAACCAGTAAAAATGTTGCTAACAGTAACTTTTTATGGGTTTGACAGTTGCTTCATTTTGAGTGGAAATATTACTTCTCTTATCACAAGGCTTGGGGATAACTGTATGGACTACCCTTAAGAAAAAACATGGAGGTGACCTGCATGCCACAGCAGATACTACCATAAAAAGCTTGCTGGGCAGGCTGGATGGACCATTTGGTTCTTATGTTACTATGTTACTGTGATGCTATGTTATCTGCAGAGGTGGTAGACACACTTTGCTATCCCCTTTATGTGGGCAGCAGCACAACAAAACCTCACTCTCCCCGTGATATTTTTCCTGCTAAATAAAGGGGGACACCTAGAATAGGGTGCACATTTTGAGTGACATCTACTTGCTCTCATAGTAGGAGCCAGCACATGGAATTTTTTGAATCTGAATTAATAAAAAATGATTGCCTCCAGGCATTCCTTTCTAGTATTTAAGTTTGGCTGATGCAACATTTCTGATTAATGACTGAAGAGAGAGAGGGGGGGCACCAGAGGACTTGTTGCCAGATGGATGTGTGTGAATTCTGCTGCCTAAGGAACAATAAAAATAAAAAACAGTACACCCTGCAAGTAAAATTGCTGGGTCTTTCAACTGCTTTTTCTAAGAGATAACTTACATGGTCACAGGCAAAAAAAGAAGCACGCTTCTTGGCATAACATGGAATCAAAAGGTCCAAACATGATCTCTCCATCATCAGAAAAACAAAACGACTGCTACAAGACAACTGAAACTTCCTTTTCCATGATCATGAAGAAACTCCATTCTCAAATGTTTAATGGTGGAGAATCATTCCATTAAAAAGAGGTGGCTTTTACAGCACAATTCTCTTCGTTTCAAAAGAGAATGAGCAAATTAGAGAAAAGCACTTTCTCACTAGAAGACACCGTGGTACTGCTACAGGACAAAGAGAGAATCACTGCAGAACTGAAAGGGGACTTTGAAGATGTACATAATAGGGATGTGAATCGTTTTTTGACGATTTAAAATATCGTCCGATATATTTTAAATCGTCAAAAATCGATAGGGCCACGATACAATACCAATTCCCCCGATTTATCGTTAAAAAATCATAAATCGGGGGAAGGGGGAGGGCAGGAAAACCGGCACACTAAAACCCCCTAAAACCCACCCCCGACCCTTTAAATTAAATCCCCCACCCTCCCGAACCCCCCCCCCCCCAAATGCTTTAAATTACCTGGGGATCCAGCGGTGGTCCAGAACGGCGGCGGTCCGGAACAGCCCCCTCAATTGAATCCTTTTGTCTTCAGCTGGCGCCATTTTGCAAAATGGCCGCTGCAAAATGGCGGCGGCCATAGACAAAAACGATTCGACGCAGGAGGTCGTTCCGGACCCCCGCTGGACTTTTGGCAAGTCTTGTGGGGGTCAGGAGGCCCCCCCAAGCTGGCCAAAAGTTTCTGGGAGTCCAGCGGGGTTCAGGAAGCGATTTCTTGCCGCGAATCGTTTTCCGTACGGAAAATGGCGCCGGCAGGAGATCGACTGCAGGAGGTCCTGACCTTACAGGTTATTTGGAAAATTCTGATTTTGTGAATACAGGCAGAGCAACTGTTCGGGTTGAGCTCCTAAATGAATCTGATTAACAGTTAATTTTGAAACTTTTCTTCAATTGAAAAGAATGTTTTTCATGGTTATAACATCTCTATATTTCCTGATGTAACAAGGGATACTCAACAACGTCCTAAAGTTTTTTTGGCTAGGAAACAAAAGATTCTAGAAATTGGTGGATCTTTTCAATTAAAATTTCCTTCTAAATA
This sequence comes from Rhinatrema bivittatum, assembly GCF_901001135.1. NCBI lineage: Eukaryota > Metazoa > Chordata > Amphibia > Gymnophiona > Rhinatrematidae > Rhinatrema > Rhinatrema bivittatum. The sequence goes on from NC_042621.1 coordinate 194,622,580, forward strand.
TACCCTTAAATATCAGTGTAATAGATATGTTTTCTATGAAGTTATTCAGCTAGTTAATTTTTTGGCCAATAAGGAGGTTGTTAATCTTAGTAGCGGTCTGCATGAGGATTATTTTGGTCCTAATGAATGTATTGGCTTACTCTTTTTAAGCTTTTAGTTTCTTCTTTTGATCTCTCCCCGTGTGCACTATTTTTATTTCTTTGGTCCTATTGTTAATTAAGCATTTTTATTTTCCTTGTTGACTTATGTGTAACCAAAGCACTTCCTTTTTCTGTAACCAAGTTTTCCTGGAAAATGTGTTTAAAATTCAATAAAGAAATAATGACAAAAAAAAATATCCCAGGGGTTTAGAGAGATTCCCTGTCCCATTTCCTACTGTCACTTGAGATGTGCAAATTAAGAAAGATATGTTTTAAAAGTTAGCTTTGCTTAGAAACAGACCCTGCCCTTGACCCTCCATCACAAATTTCTTCCCCTTTGTGAAAATCCCCCAGACCTCAAACTCCTCTACTCTTACCCACCCCCTGATTCCCCTGGCCCTTATCTAGCTAATCCTGGTATTTCACTGGTGCCTGGAGCACCACCTAAGGACCAGGCCTAGTGCCACCATTTTTAAAATGACATCAGCTGGCTGATATTGTACCTTTGCCCCAAGATGTGACAAATGAAGAAAAGTACTTTGTGTGATATGGGCAAAGGTAGGATATTGATTGGCCTGCACCATTTTGAAAATGGCAGCACATACATAGAAGCCCTAGGAGGTGTATAAGCCACCAGCATCGCTGTCAATCCTCACTCCCAGCTGGGGGTTTAGGACATTCGGGAGAGACAGTCTGGGTTAGGGAAAGATCAGAAGAGGTTGCAGGTGGTTGAAGGGTGGGAAAGGGGCAGAAGGGATCACAATTTTGAAATGCAAAAATGGGGAAGTGTGGTGTCTACCTCGGGGCATTTGTAGCTCCTCTAATTATTTATTTGTTGGGTTCAAAGGTGAGGGAAAATTGAACAATATGCCTTAAGTCCACACTTATTGTTCTGAGTTGGAGGGGGATGGGGCTGAAGGTCCTGGAGATACATTTTTTTCCTGTTTGCTACCACTTAACCAGATTTATTTTGAATATATCTAATTGATTAAAAGGCAAGTTATCTTCCTCCCACAACCAGATAACTTTAGACTTGCTCTGAGGCAGGCCTAAAGTTATCCATCTAACTTACCTCTAGATTTACCAAAATGCTATATTTATACCAGAAATAGTGCCTGTGATAAAATGGGATGTGGTTAGGTTAATTTTCTTGCTCCTGCATAGATAATTTCTACAAGGTGCAATAAATTTATCACACCTGTGCTAATTAATCCGAGAGAGAGAGAGAGCCTTCATTGAGACCAATATGTCACTTTACTATTTATACCACTGTAAGAGGTGTGGTAATTCTAAATTTATCTAAAATTACTCCTTTTTCTTATCACGGGCATTATCCATTAAATTATAGCATTTTGATGAATCTAGGCGTAGGTTAGTGTTGGTGACAATGGCGCTTTTGTTTATACAGTTACAAGTTTCTTTTGTTTGTACAGGCACAACCCCCAAGGTAGGTAGTTTAGTCAAAACATTGATGATGCAGAGTTTCAGATTAGGTTTATTATCACCTGTTGAGTTGGAGACTTGGATCCATTGGCTTGAATTATATTGAAGCAATAACAAATAAACGAAGAAAAATTAAATTAAATATCTGTCACTAGAAGGAGCACATGAATTTCGTTTGGTTGTTTAATTGAGAGCACAATTAGTGATACAAAGGTTTGGCATATATAATAAAGGTACTTAGCTCTGTTTCAAAAACTTTTTATACTACCTATGATGCTGACCATTTTTATACAAAATGGGATTATTCTTGTGAATTTATGGAAACGTTTATACCAGTTGAAAAATTCCATCACTTCCTTCTTTTTGCATGAATTACTTTCATGGACAATGATATATTACCCTGACATTCTATCCAGGAAATGTGGGGAACTTGTGACTTATATAGACTAAATGGAAAGGGACAAGATCTTCTACTTAAATTACTGGAGTTGAATAATGAATGCAAAATGAAACAAGTCTCAGTCAAAACAAATATAATTTAAACAATCCAGAGGGTAACCTTTAAAATAAGGGTAATAATCAATTTCAAAAACATTTAAGAAGCAATAAAAATAAACTTTCCTTTTCCTTCCACATGATCCATAACCAAAGTGAAATTTATTTGAAAAGGTCAGCATGGCAAATATTTAGTTCCTCAATTATGAATAATATATAGAATGGAATGAAAAAGAACATAGAGGGTTGTTAATATTAAAATGACTGCTGAAATCAAAATGTTTATTAAATATGCATTTGTTGGAAACAGAATAGGAAAGTTTAACAAATATTTCCTGCTTTGTATAATTTTGTTTTCAAAACAAAAGAAAATACAATTTTGTTTTCATTTATTTCGAAGAAAAATAAGGTCGCCACTAGCCAATTTTTTTTTTTAATCTCTCCTGGCCCTCTCCCAAGTTCCTTTGGATTCTCTTACCCTTTTCATTGCTTGCAGTTTTCTTTATGGGTCAGGAGCTATCTCCAGTTGCTCCTGTTCCACCAGTGAGTCAATTGCAAATGGCATCAGAAGACCGAGGCCAGCACCAGTATGTATGGCAGAAATGAACAATAGTGCTGACCTTTGTCTTTCAGGGGCATTTGCAATTGATTCACTGATGGGGCTGGAGAGACAGGTGACTGCTCTTACCCCATGAAAAGGGTATGTGAAATTGGGGTTCAGGAAAGCACTGGCAGTGATTTTTTAAAATGTTATTACTGGCAGTGGCAAGAACCTGACAATTTTACATTTTGTTTTATTTTTTTCATTTCTTTCCTTTTAAGTTTCATTTACTATTTGGTTTTTTTTTTTTTTGTTTTAAATAAATAAAAATAAATGAAAAAAAATAAATGAAAAAAAAAATAAAAGAAACATTAAACAAAACAAAAAAACAATGTTTGTATTCACCTCTAAATTGTATAAAATCAATTGTCCTAAAGAAAACCATTTTGCAGCAGCTAACAGCTTGTGAAACAAGCCATTTCCTCGGGTAAAATAACGCTTTACCCAAGAAAATGAGCTTCTGCAAAATTGCCCACCCAACATGCAGGTAAACTTACGTGCATATGGTAGGGATCTGTATGTAGAACTTTTCTATTTTGGTTTGATTTTTCATTTAGTACTTTTTGTTTTCCTTTAGGTTTCTGTTTGTTCAGTTTGGTTTGTTTGTTGAACTGAAATAAACATTAAGGGGCAGATTTTATAATCTGCGTGCGCGGGGTACATTTGTGCACGCTATCCGGTGCGAACAAATATACACCTGATTTTCTAACATGCGCACGCAGCTGCATGCATGTTATAAAATCCAGGATCGGGGCGCGCAAGGGGGTGCACACTTGTGTACCTTGCGCGCACCGAGCTCTAGGGGAGCCCCGATGGCTTTTCCCGTTCCCTCCGAGGCCGCTCCGAAATCAGAGCGGCCTCGGAGGGAACTTTCCTTCCGCTCCCCCCCACCTTCCCCTCCCTTCCCCTATCTAATCCACCCCCCCAGACCTACTTAAATCTCCCCTACCTTTATTTTGTTATTTACGCCTGCCTTTGGCAGGCGTAACTTGCGCGCGCCGGCCGGCTGCCGGCACATGAGCCCCCGGCACGCCCACTGTGCTGGAGGCCTTGGTCCCGCCCCCATACCAGTGCCCCGCCCATGCCCCCACCCCCTTCCCGCCCCTTTTCCAAAGCCCCGGGACATACGCATGTCCAGGTGCTTGCGCGCATCGCTAGGCCTATGCAAAATAGCCTCGGCGCGCGTAACCCCCCTGCACGCGTAAATCCAGCTGGATTTACGCACGCAGGGCTTTTAAAATCTGACCCATATTTTTAAATTTTTGTTTGATAGTTTTAAATTTGGTAAAATATTAGACACATTTATGAATGTCAAGACTTGCTCCAAAAGTTCTGATTTCTTATTAGAAATATTTTTAGCAAAATTCTAAATCGGCGTGCAAGTAAGCTGATTCAAGATCAAGCTGATACCATTCTGTGTCTGTAGTCCATTATTGCAGTCTCTAGTACATTGCCCGATCTACAACAATTCTAGTTGCGGTCTCTGGCATTTAAAAAAACTGCTAGAGAAACAGTTCAAGATACAATCTTAGTGGCACTGAATAAGTTGCCTGAGGGCATCAATTTTACTTATCTTGGGAAGCAGTTTTTCTTGTATACGTCGAAAGACGCCTGAAACACCAACGTACGTTTTGCAAGGGTGCTGCATCAAGGCAGTATCGTGTCTAGACAGGTTATCTTTAACACAAAAAACATTGGGGCGGATTTAAAATGCCCTGCGCGCGTAAATCCGGCCGGATTTACGTGCGTAGGGCCCTCGCGCGCCGGCGCACCTATTTTGCATAGGCCGCCGGTGCGAGCAGAGCCCCGGGACGCCGTAAGTCCCAGGGCTTTCTAAAAGGGGCATGTCGGGGGCGTTCCCGAAACGACGTGGCGTTTCGGGGGCGTGACGCGGCGTTTCGGGGGTGTGGCGCCTGCCTGGGGGCGTGGTCGAGGCCTCCGGACCAGCCCCCGGGTCGGGTGATGGCGCGCCAGCAGCCCGCTGGGGCGCGCAGATTTACATCTGCTTTTAGCAGGCGTAAATCTGCCAACAATCTGCCATCTCCCCTGCTTATTGGCAGGGGAGATGCTTGCTTATTGGCAGGGGAGAAGAAAAACAACCGATAAGGGCTGTATAACATAGTCTGGGTAAAACAAATAAGCATGGGTGTAGCTTGCTTATTGCGGCAGCTACTACCCCTAACTAATCAAGCTAGATATTTCACTTGGATGCAGCTCCATCACTGCTCTCTACATTAAAGGTGGGGGTGGAAGGGAAATAGAACCAAGAGCTAAGAGAAACAAATAAGTATGAGAGAAAAAATGTGTGAAGCTTGCTGGGCAGACTGGATGGGCCATTTGGTCTTCTTCTGCCGTCATTTCTATGTTTCTATAACAAAGGTTAGGGGGGGGTTTAGATAGGGCCGGGGGGGGGGGGTGGGATAGGTAGGGGAAGGGAGGGGAAGGTGGGGGGAGGGCGAAGGAAAGTTCCCTCCGAGGCCGCTCCGAAATCGGAGCGGCCTCAGAGGGAACAGGCAACGCGCGCTGGGGTCTGCGGGCGCAGGTTGCACAAATGTGCACCCCCTTGCGCGCGCCGACCCCGGATTTTATAAGATACGCGCGGCTACGCGCGTATCTTATAAAATTCAGCGTACTTTTGTTCGTGCCTGGTGCACGAACAAAAGTACGCGATCACGCAAATTTTTAAAATCTACCCCATTATGATTAAAGTCTAAAATTGTATGGTTCATTAGTATCAATATATTCATAGTTGTTCAATTTACGGTTTCTGTCGCAATCAAACTTTAAATCATCGGGCTTCAAATCAATGGCAAGATATGTGAATATTAACTGGCTGTTTTTATAGGCTACTCACAAGAGATGTGATGACGTCAAGACATCTCTCAGGTATATTGATTAATGATTCTACAATTCCTGTGTTCAATAGATTATAAACTGGCCCAATCTATCCTATTTAATCCAACATTCTTATCAACTTTTTGAATGTCCTTGCATTCCGGGTCCCTGGAAATCGATATTGCCACACGTAGTTAAGAACATCTGTTAGCAAGCTTCTTAAAGAATGCTCAGTCCTTGTATGCCAGTGATTCATTTTTTTGCCGCCACTAAAGCCCGCCTTTTTTGCTTCTTCTAGGGGAGCAATCTGGGAGGTTTTTCTCTCTCTGTCCATGCTCTCTGGGAGGACAGTATTTCTTTAGTCTGTTTTTCTATATGTCCATGCTCCATGGGAGGCCTTTGTGTCTTTGTCTATTTTTCTCTCTGTCCATGCTCTCTAAGAGGCCTGTGTTTCTTTGTTTTTCTATCTGTCCATGTTCTCTCGGAGGCCTTTCTTTCTCTGTCCATGCTTTCTGGGAGGCATGTGTTTCTTTGCCCTTCCTATAATCTGTTTTTCTATCTGTCCATGCTCTCTGGGAGGCCTATGTTTCTTTGCCCTTCCTATAATCTGTTTTTCTATCTGACCATGCTCTCTCGGAGGCCTATCTGTTTTCTCATGTATCATTGCTGTTCTTGAAATCGCCAATAACTGGTGTACAATACTTTTGTTTCCTGTCTCTGTTTCGGCATTGAGCAACTTAAATGGAGAACAAGCTGGTGGTCAACTGAATGGACAGCAGAATGGAAGAAAATGAATCTTGCATTTGGATAAAAGAGAAGGAACTGTGCAGGAAGAGCAGGTGGGCCCCAGTGGTGTCCAACCTCCACAAAAGCATGTATGTGATTTGCGCTTCTCTGATGCAGAGAAGGAACAGCTTTGCTGGAGTGTCTATCAGAACTAAAGGGCTCTCTTCAAATCAAAGTGTTTGCAATCTACCAGAAAGCAAATTTGGGAGCGGAATGCTCGAGAGGTCAGTCTCCTTCCATGCCTGAATTCATGTTCCCCGACATAATAGATGAGAACCTTCCAACTGAGACTGAAGTGGTCAAGGAGATGCAACCTGAGGAACATTGAACACGGACCTGCAGGAAGATACCCCTCAGGAGGACACCCCTCAAACACAGCCGGTGGAGACTACAGGGGCTCCAGTAGAGCAGCAGGAGGAAGTGGTTGGCATGCCCATCATCTGCCTGGATGAGCTTACCAACAACATGGTGCCCAACTTGATTGAACAGCAACAAGATCATAACACTGATGTTGTAGAGGGGTGGACTGGAGTCCAATCAGTCCTCCAGCAGATGCAGCAGGAGAATACCGAATTCTATAACAACATCACCGCACTGGTGGAAAGACTGGTTATGGCCGTGGAGGCCTTAAGCCAAGCCTTCACATTATCTAGCCCACAGTGACAGTTAAATACATGTTTTATTTTCACAATAACATAGTTCCGTGTTTTTTAAAGGCTGCAATGTCTCTCATTTTTCCAGTGTTTTCAAGTTGTCTATTTTATACCTTCCTATGATTTATTCGACTATGATTAAGCATTTCCCCAAATGTGGGAAGCCTGCTAATAAAAACACAGGAGATAATGGCACAACCTCAGATTTTCTTCCCTTTTCTCACCTCTTCCCCCAACCCCTAGACATCGCCACCTAGACACCCCTATCCCTTGCCTGATATCTTCATCTACCCTCTCTCCATTTTCCACGTGACTGGGGCATTACCCTTGTCATTATCCTCTCCCCTACCCTCTTCCCACTCTATCATATTTTTGCCCTTGCACTTTATAGGGACAGCACTGGTGCTGGTCATAATACTGGAGAGCCAACAGGACAAGAATCAAATGTCTAAATTTTAATTATTATTGAAATATAAAAAATAAAACTATTTACAATTGTATATACAAGTGTACAGGAGGAGGCTAGGGATGTAGGACAGGGGTTGTTTAGGTATCTGTGGGGGATGAGGAGAAGCGTCACTGGTGAGGCAAGAGGGGCCCACTTGGCCAGGGCTGGGACAGGACCATCAGTGATCCAGCTCCTGCTATGGTTGTCAGAAGCTCGATCATCCGCTGCTGGCCTTGTACCAGCTCTGCCAAATTGGCCCCCATATACACCAGGAGCCTTGCATTGTATCCATCCTGTGGTCCAGCTGACTGAGCAGTGTGAGCACAGCATCCAGGCAAGCCTCGATTGAAGAAGCCCTTCCTTCCCCACCAGGCACATCCTCAGATGCTGCCTCTTGCTCCTGCCGATTGGGGGCCGCAGATGGAGCATCAATGGAGGGCTCCTCATCATCAATGACGACAACCTCCTCGTCCCTCTGGGACATGGGGTGGGAAATGGGTGGGGGGGGGGGGGGGGGGTAGGGTATAGAGCCATGGTGGTGTTGGGGGTGGAGGCCAAATATCCGGTAGTGTCAGTGGTAGCGGTGCTGGGGGTGGAGGTGTTGGGGGTGGTGGTGTTGGGGGTGGCGGTCACGGGTAAGGCTCTTCAGTAATATCCTTTTCTTCCACCTCCTCCTCTTCCTCCGCCTCTGAGCTCGAGATGTCTGAAATAAAAAATAGTAAAAAGTGTTGGGGAAAAGGAAGATGGAAGGATGGATGGATGGAAGGAAGGTGGTATTCAAGATACATTGATTTTACAAAGCAGATATAAATAAACCGTATTATTTCTACTCACAACAATAATTTTGTTGGTGAAAGAGAACTCAATGGACTAGCATGCCCATCAATCTCTGTTTTATCAACTTAGGGGGTGGAATAATTGGCTGTAATTCCTAATATACTCACCATCCAGCTGCCCTTATCTGGCGCGGAGGGCCAGGAGTCACTCATTCTCCTCCCATCGCAGACGCCTGGCCCTCTTTTTCAATGCCTCCACCTGACGGCAGGAATTTAAAAATGCAAACATAACTATATACAGTCAATAATGCAGGACCTGCACCTCCCACCCATTATACAATTCAAGTTACCAATGTAGGCCTTGCCCATATGCAGGGTAGAAATAAAAAATGCAAACAGTACTATATACGGTCAATAATGCAGGGCCTGCATCTCCCACCCATTCTACAATTCAAGCTACCTAATTAGTGGTACAATTCAAGCTACTAATCTAGGCCTTGCCCATACTCACTTCTATAAGGTAAGAGGCTTGGGCATTAAATGTCTCCCTGAGTGCCAGCCAGGCAGTATCTGCCCTTTCTTGGTTCCGCTGGTGCCCAGGGCAAAAGAAGAGGTGCCTCTCATCCTGGGTTATAAAGGTGGCTAGAAGCCGCACATCTCCCTCTCTGAAATTCGGCAACCGGCCTCGCAGCATGTTGCCAAGAATTCGGCTCAAAATGGACGTTCAGGCATGGCCGTGGGGGATGGACGTAATAAGATATGCAAACTAGGAACTGCATGCATGAAAAAAGGTGTCCATGTACTTTGCATCTACTATTTTTTTGTTAGTGGCAAAGCTGGCGTAGTTAGGTACTAGTGTATTTTTACTTAACATGGAAACAGAGAACAGGATGGCAAGTAAAGTTCATATGGCCCATTCAGTCTTCTCATCTCCCTAGAAAGGGAATGGTGAATAAAACGGAAAATGTCATAATGCCTCTGTATCGCTCCATGGTGAGACCGCACTTTGAATACTTTGTACAATTCTGGTCGCTGCATCTCAAAAAAGATATAGCTGCGATGGAGAAGGTACACAGAAGGGCGACCAAAATGATAAAGGGAACGGAACAGCTCTCCTATGAGGAAAGACTAAAGAGATTAGGACTTTTCAGCTTGGAGAAGATTCGGCTGAGGGGGGATATGATATAGATGTTTAAAATGATGAGAGGTCTAAAACGGGTTAATGTGGATCAGTTATTTACTCTTTCGGATAATAGAAAGACTAGGAGGCACGCCATGAAGTTAGCATGTGGCACATTTAAAACTAATCGGAGAAAGTTCTTTTTCACTCAACACACAATTAAACTCTGGAATTTGTTGCCAGAGGATGTGGTTAGTGCAGTTAGTATAGCTGTGTTTAAAAAAGGATTGGATAAGTTCTTGGAGGAGAAGTCCATTACCTGCTATTAATTAAATTGACTTAGAAAATAGCCACTACTATTACTTGCAACAGTAGCATGGAATAGACTTAATTTTTGGGTACTTGCCAAGTTCTTATGGCCTGGATTAGCCACTGTTGGAAACAGGATGCTGGGCTTGATGGACCCTTGGTCTGACCCATTATGGCATGTTCTTATGTTCGTATCTCCTGTTCAGCTTTATTGTCCATTCCTCTCCCTGTCAGAGATCCTTCTGTATTTGATGCTAGAGGTATGCATGGCAAAAAATGTTGTTTCATTTAATTTTTGCTTTGCTTTCTATTTACTTCCATTTTCTTTAGTTTCATTATTGAAAGTTTTTGTGTTAAAATGTAGGTGTCGATTTAGGTGTACACTAACTAAAATTGGCAGGGGCTAGTCAGCAAGAGACCCTGGTAGGCTAGGCTTAGTGCTGCCATTCCAGCTTAAGAGATAAAAGCTAGGGAGCCTTTTGCTAGGGTCATGACAGTGTGCTAATGTACAGCCCAAAAGGGGATTTTGGGCCAGTCTGAAGTTAGCACCTGCTCTACATGCTTGCATTGCTGAGATGCCCCAGGGAATAGCTTGCAGTATATCCATGAAGCAACAGATTTGTGTGAGGACTAAAGATATTATTTTACTGCAACTGTCTGCCTGTGATATTTCCAGGAATCCGGCAGCAGTCCAGAACAACGTGCAATAAGTTTCCTGACACAAATGTGCAATTGAATCCTAATGAATGACTGGTGGACCAATATAATATGAGCTAGTATTGAGAGTCCCTCCATCAGGATGGCCTTGAAAGCCTTTGCACTGTCTGCATCGCAGCACTTAGCTGCACATTTATAATCTGACTGTGACTGCTGAAGCTCCATGAGGCAGAACAATATTCTGCAGCACAGTATACAAGCACCATTGTTGCAGTGTGGACTGTGGATAGGGACCTTCGTTTTCAGTTTTTAGTTTATTTTTCCTAGAAACTAAGCAGAATTTATTACAAGAAGAACAAAAATAATATTTTCCCTTGAAAAATGATGAGCCATATCTTTCCACTGATTTCTCCTGGTTTTGTTGCAATAAACCCTGATAAATTCCTGGAACAAAATAAAACTAAAAACTGAAAATAAAGGTCCCCAATTGTGGGCAACTTACAGGTGATCTTCTTGTGAATGATAGTTCACTGAGAACTAGACAACTAACATCATTAAGAGGATGGCAAACATCTGAATAATGTTCTCCTGATCAGAATAAAAATGAATACACATAGGAGAGGTAATTTTCAAAAGGATTTACACACCTAAAACTTGTTTTTACACCCATAAATGCACTTTACGTGTATAAGCAGGCTTTTTAAAATTGCTGTGATAGCATCTTAAATTTACACACTTAACATCTTAGAAAATTACCTCCTAAAAGTTCAGTAATATATGTAGCAATTAATTGTAAAACTGCAGCTGATTTTTTTTTAGCATATCCCACTCTTTCTTGTTTTTATTATCCTTTGTTTTGTGATGTTGAAAATGCTAAAAAAAAAGAGGTATAACATTTTGAAATGGCCACTTCATTATTTTCATTAAATGAAACACTAAAATCCTTGCTTTCGATTCACTACGTTACGCCAATGTGACTCCAAAAGCAAGAAGGATAATCACTTTTAAGATCAATCCTGTAACCAAATTCCTTCATCATTTTTCTCATTTAAATGGAACTAAAGTCCATTATTAGCATAATTATTGATGATCTGTATTCTATCAGTTCATAAGATTTTAACTATCAGCAGTCCAACAGCCGTCAGCATTTTCCTGACTGCTTTACAATACAGATTGAGTGGCGTGAGCCTTCATTCGATTTCTGTAATCGTACTACTAGTATACGTGACCTGGCATCTAAATCACTGCAGCAATGCAGCAGAAAAAAAATTAAAACATTTTCCATTGAAGAATACAAACAAATCATTTTTATATCACACTTACAGCCTAATTTTATTTTTAGTGCAGGCTACACCTTCTTCTTTCTTCTAGTGCATTGATTAGTATCCTGTTGGAAACCAGGCATAAGCAGCAAGGCTTGCTAGAAATTGCTTTCTTTGTCAGCCTTCTTGATTGACAGTTTAAAGTTTCCATCATGCTAATGGCGTATCTATCATTCCGATTTCTTACAAGAAATATTGATTGCAATGAAACCTATCTATTCAGACCATCCTAGAACTATACATTTTTCTTGTTTTTGAAAAAGTGGTCACTTCATACTATACAGATATCATATTAACAGGATATGTGAAGAGATAACCAAATTAGTAATGTCCAGTAATAAGATCTTAGATCTTTTATTATTGGAACCTGATTCTTTATGTGATACTAAGGTGCTTATTTGCTATAATGCGACAACACATATTGAACACTGAATTTGGCATTTAATACACATTGAAAGATCTTATCATCAGGTGCTCTCGGCAATACTAGGAGGAAAGTTGCTGACACTGTAAAGAAAACAGATCAAGGTGAATAAAAATCCAAGCATGCAAATGCATGAAAAACAGCTCATTAATATTAAAGTGGAGCAAGGCACATTGCAATAAATTTTTTGATCCATTTTATTCTATGGAAAGTTAATTATATCTCAAAACATGCAGTTAACAGCCCCCCCAAAATAATAATCAGCAGGCTAATGCGCCTGCCGATAATCTCAGGGGACCCCCACCACCTGTGATTTAAAAAGATTAAGTAAGCCTTGAGTGACAACACCCTGCGCTTAACCCACCTTCCCAGCACATTCCCCCTAACAAAGGGGCCGATACAATACATTTTGTGGAAAGCGGGCACTGACTTTTCAGCGCCCGCTTTCTTAGCACACACATGGCACCCGCAAGGGGGGGTGCCATGCAATATGCAAATTAGGGGGTCGCGCTAGCAAGGAGGCGCTAGAGTCGCTTGCACGACTTCAGTGCCTCCTTGCTAATGCGACCCCTGTCGGTTCTGAAGACCGACGCCTGTAAACTCGGCATCAGTTTTCATAACCGGTCATCTGCCAGTAATAAAAATGAACACCAAGTTTACCGGCGTCGGTCTTCATAACTCGGCGGTCTGCCGAGGTAGCTTTTGTTTATTTTTTTATTGAAGAAGTACCGAAAAGCAGTTTTTTCTGCTTTTCTGTACTTCTTCTACATGCACTCATTTATGTTTTTGAATGCGGAGTGAATGAGCAATAGCCTCATTTGCATGTGATGAGCGCTAACTCATTCACTCCACGTCAGACGCACATTAAATAGGCGCTAATCCCCCTATTGCATTAGGGGGTGGATCAGCACCTATTTAACCCGCGTCCGACAGTGGGTTAAACAGTGCGCATGTGTGAGCACACTATATTGCATCGGTCCCAAAATATGTCAAGTCCTATTTCTGTCAGAAACCCCACCCTTTGCTCAAAAATAAAAAATCCTCACCCCTTTGCCTCCTGCCATGCTCCCAACCTCAGACTCCTCCTTGCCATATATTTATGAGTGACAATCTCCCCCTAAGGGCAGCAGTAATCTCCAGTCACTCCTGGCCAGCCACTGCCAAATTCAAATTGTTGCTGACTGACCAGAAGCTCCTCTTTGCCCATCACATGTAGGACAAAGAGATCAGCAAGCCCCATTTTGAATTTTGGTACCAGCAGGGCAGGAGCAACTCAGAATTACTTAAGCCTTAAAATATCATAATGGAGTTATCCATGAGTGAAGGGTATGACTGAGGGATGGCATTTTTTACCTTTGGGTGGGATGTGTGGTTTCTGATCAGGGCTGGGTCTTAACTTGAAACGTTTTTTGTTTTGTTTTTTTTTGGGGGGGGGGGCTATGCTGGGGGAGGAGAATGAGGGGGCCTTTGGACTGATGGGGGTAGGTTTGAGTGTGGGTGGTGTTCTGCTTGGGGATTATTGCCCCTTTAAATGTCAATTTAGTGAATTCTAAGGAAAATAACTTGTATTAAAATGGCATGAGAATGTACTATTTTATTGCAATTGGTAAATAGTCCACTAAATAACTTAATAGAGTGCCTGATTTAATAAGAGGCTGATATTCAGTGCCATTTGTCCAGCTAAGTTTGAACTTACCTGGCAATCTTTAAGATAGTCAGGTATATTCAGCGATGTTATCTAACTTTGCTGGATGGACAGTGGCTGAAAATGGACCCCTAAGTTTTTTTCCCCACAGATGCAGGGAAGATAATTTTCAAAAGCAGAAATGGGCTTTTTCATAAACTGCCTGCCCAAAATTGGGTTGATTTAAAAAAATATGTGCATGGGGAAAATGGGGGTTACGTGCACGGCTGGGCCTTGTGCATGCCGTGCACTTTAGAAGGGTCCCAGCCGTGTGCATAACCCCGTTACACGCACAAGAGCCAGGCCTCTTTCAAGGGGGTGGACCGGGGATGTGTTCAGGGTGGGGTGGGGGTGGGCCGGGACAGCGGTATTGATCGCAGCAGCAGCTGGCTGGCCTTACATGCCAGCCAGCTGCTGTCATGCACAACTTACTTCAGGTCAGGTCCTGAAGTAAGTTGTGGAAAAAAAAAATTGAAAAAAGCTAGGATTTAGGAGTTGGGGAGGAGAGGGACAAGGGAAAGGGAGGTTAGGGTAGGGGATAGGAAAGTTCCCTCTCAGACTGCTCCTTATTTGGAGCGGACTGGGAGGGAACTGGGGAAGGCACCGATGCGTCGTTATGCAAAAGTTGCAGAAATCTACCCCCCTTGCACGTGCCACGTGCATATGCGCATGGATTACAAAATACGGCGCGCATGTGCACGCGTCCCAATGTTTTTATAACATGCGTGCACCAGCGTGTGCATATTATAAAATCAGTGTGTCCATGTATGCGTGCCAGGAACCATGCTCACATGGACATGCACTCGCATCTATTACAATCTACCCCTATGTGAATAAATTTACATGCAAATATCCTTTTCATATGTAAATTTACTTGGACTGAGTGGAGACATTCATTGGAATGGAGTTGGAGAGATTTGCAGTTATATACATCCCTTTGGATTTTAAAAATTTTAGAGAAAATTTCAAAGGGTTTTCTTATGAAAGTAGCATGTACATGTGGATATGCTATTTTATAAACACTCAACGTGTATTTTCCATTTTGCTCATACATTGTACTGGCAGAAAAAAGGAATAGGCTAGGGACGTACCATGGCAAAGTTTAGAAGTATGTGTGTCAGTTGCTCTTTGCAAGAGATATATAGTATGTATACAATACCAAACTTATTTCTGTACTTTTTTTATACCTTCTAATTGATTTATGCAAGTGAAATCAGACTTGTCTTGTAGTCTACAATTTTTGGTCGAGAAGTATGGGTTCAGAGTAACGTCCTAGAGGGTCTAGGTGAACTGGAGATGGACTGGGTGAACTGGCGGAGGTATCAGCAAACTGGTGATTTCAAGTATGCATGTATTTTCAAAAATGGTATATCACATACTTTATATCAGTGGTTCTCAACAGGTGTGTTGGGACACACTAGTGTGTCGCGAAGTCCCAGGAGGTGTAGCAGAGCCAGCAGAAGACTGATCTTTCCTCATCAGTCTGGGCAGGAGTTGGTGACTTCTCTTTTATTTGGTTTGACAGGAAGCTTCTCTTGCTTCCTTCTCCTCTTCCTGGCCAATGGAAGGTTGTTCCTACCTCCTTTACCCAGTTCAGAACATGGTATTACCAACTCCTATATCATATGGCCCTGGCAGGACACCAACATTATCTTCCTTTGCCTGGCCTGGTAGTGAGGCTGCTGATGCTCTTTTCATCCCATGGGGCCCGGATGTGAAAGCAGGAGCATAAGGGAGAAAGGTGCGTGCTCTGTAGATCTGCTGCTGCTGCTGCCTCCTCATCTTCCTCTCCTCAATGCTTCTTGCCTTCATCTGCTGCTGATAAAGAGGGAAGGAGACTCTGGATTGTACAAGGAGGGGGAAATTTACTGTGCAGGAAGTCATGGGAAGATAGGGAGTCAGGGATGGGGGAAAGGAGGGTGGGGGTTGCTGGGTAGGGAGAGGCGGAGGAGGGAGGAGTTGGGGGCTACTGGGTAGGGAAGAGATGGAAGTGAAGAGATGGAGGTATGGTGTGGCTGTGTTGGGGGAAAGGGAGTAGGGGATGCTGAGCAGGAAGGGGTAGGAAAGAGGTGGTCAGAGGGATTCTGGGAAGGGGAGAGGGAAGGGCAGAAAGAGTTGAACAGGGGAGAAAGTGAGCACGGGGAAGAGGATGTAGGGTGGGAGGATGTCAGGAATGTTGGACAGGGATAAGAGCATGTGAAGGGATGATTGAGTAGTTCAGAGAAGTGAGGGGTGATGGGGACATGGAGGGGAATGACTGGGTACAAGGGCCCCATACTATGTCAGTTTTGAGAATATGCATTCCTTCTCTCTTTGACATTTGCTTAGTATAAGAGGAAATATATTTTTGTTTCTAGTTCTCCAGATTTGCACTGCATGCAGAAGGTGGTTTTGGGGTTTCCATTCCAGGTTTTGTTTCCACATTTGTAATTTGTGGTCTTTTATTCTATATTTGGTGAAGCCAGGTCTGTCTGTGTTCTGTGTGTATGTGACAGATGAGATACTTTACTAAAGGTTTGTATCAGCCTTATTTGTTGTATTTTTCTCAGTATTATATTGCACTGGTGGTGAACTGCTGCCTTTTCATGGGTAGGGCTATTCCTGGTTCATTTCTTAGAGTTAATTCTGCTGAGGTAAGGCAGGTTTGATAGACATGTACAGAGAGGAGTTTTTTTATTTTTTACAATGCACCTGGTAGTAGGGGGAGTTTGTGATGCTATTATTAAGATGACACCAGAATCAGAATATCTTTTTTGCATAGTGAGTTGCACAGGGAAATGTCTTAGTTCTGCTCTGCACCCATTCTTAGGAAGCACAGGACTCCTGAGGATGCAGAGCATATGCTTATATTACGTTCCATTATGGTTATGTGTTCAGTGAGTCACGCATGTGAGCATCATCTCCCAGATGTGTCCTGATAGAAATAAGGATGAGAACTACTGCTTTATAGAGATGTGAATCGTGTCCTCGATCGTCTTAACGATCAATTTCGGCTGGGAGGGGGAGGGAATCGTATTGTTGCCGTTTGGGTGTTTAAAGTATCGTGAAAATCGTGAAAATCGTGAGCCGGCACACTAAAACCCCCTAAAACCCACCCCCAACCCTTTAAATTAAATCCCCCACCCTCCCGAACCCCCCCCCCCAAATGCCTTAAATTACCTGGGGGTCCAGCGGCGGTCCGGAACGGCAGTGGTCCGGAACGGCCTCCTGCAATTGAATCGTGTTGTCTTCAGCTGGCGCCATTTTTCAAAATGGCGGCGCAAAATGGCGGCGGCCATAGACCAACACGATTCGACTGCAGGAGGTCGTTCCGGACCCCCGCTGAACGACCTCCTGCAGTCGATCTCCTGCCGGCGCCATTTTCCGTACGGAAAACGATTTGCGGCAGGAGATCGTTTTCCGGACCCCCGCTGCACCCCCAGGGACTTTTGGCCAGCTTGGGGGGGCCTCCTGACCCCCACAAGACTTGCCAAAAGTCCAGCGGGGGTCCGGAACGACCTCCTGCAGTCGAATCGTGTTGGTCTA
This sequence comes from Rhinatrema bivittatum, assembly GCF_901001135.1. Taxonomy (NCBI): domain Eukaryota; kingdom Metazoa; phylum Chordata; class Amphibia; order Gymnophiona; family Rhinatrematidae; genus Rhinatrema; species Rhinatrema bivittatum. The sequence goes on from NC_042621.1 coordinate 194,639,798, forward strand.
TGGCCGCCGCCATTTTGCGCCGCCATTTTGAAAAATGGCGCCGGCTGAAGACAACACGATTCAATTGCAGGAGGCCGTTCCGGACCACTGCCGTTCCGGACCGCCGCTGGACCCCCAAGTAATTTAAGGCATTTGGGGGGGTTCAGGAGGGTGGGGGATTTAATTTAAAGGGTCGGGGGTGGGTTTTAGGGGGTTTTAGTGTGCCGGTTTTCCTGCCCTCCCCCTTCCCCCGATTTACGATTTTTTGACGATAAATCGGGGGAATTGGTATTGTATCGTGGCCCTAACGATTTTTGACGATTTAAAATATATCGGACGATATTTTAAATCGTCAAAAAACGATTCACATCCCTACTGCTTTATGTAATACCTGCCTCCACATATAAATCATGTACATGTTATATTTTTGCACCTAAAATATACACATGCATGTTTTTTAAAATAGTCTTTGGAAATATTCTCAATTTTTTTAAAACATTTGCATGTTCATTCATAACAGAACTAAGCAGTATTGTATAATAAAATATGCAGCTCCAAATCACAGTTTTTAAAATACTAGCTTTAATCTCTGCACATTCACTTACATCCATAAATGTTGTACTACAGGTAGTTTTGAAAGTTAAGCTCCCTGTGTGTAAATTTTCCCCCAAAACATTCTGTGCATATTTTAGCAGGTGTGATTGTGTTTGGATAGATTTGGTGGGATAATTTTCAAAATGGATTTATAAATGTAAGTCCACTTTGAAAGTTAGAGTAATTTATCTATGTATTTCCCTGCTAATGTCTGCACAATATTACAGAATTACTGCCAAAATAGGAAAGAAGCTTCAGGATATCAAATGCCAATTTTGTCAATTTCATCAATATTATTGGGAAAAAATTCTGATTTGTCCTCCTTGGTGCAAAATCCATGGATACATTTTACTTGTGGACATTGCACCAAATTTCAAACAGAAAGTATGCACATATTTTCCCTTTATAACTTTCCATAGGCACAAAAGAATAGAAAAACCTTTGTGCCTATGTTGAGTGCAGGCAGCATTTTGCCAGAAAGTAACATGCATAGAATTGAAATTTCAATCTACGCATATTGAGGTGAATTTGCAAACGATGTGCATGTAAACATAGCACATGCGCACATAAAATGGCATATATGTGAGTATATTCTATTTTTAATCCAGAACATTTGAACGTATATTGAAGATTGCAAGTACATTTAAATGTTCCAAGGAGGGACCAATTTTCGCACATAAGTTGCTATTTTACAACCTGCTAAAGTGATGCACATAAGCCTTTTACTTGTTTATATTTACTCCTGCTCAATATCTGGGGTAAGTGATCATAAACATCTCAAAATTGGAAAACTGGGTAAGGGGTCTGGGTGAAATAGGGGACTTCAGGCTGAAGAGCCAGGAGAGTGCTCATGAGCTACAGATGGACTGGGCGAACTGTTAGTCTAATTGGTAAAACTGATGTTTTCATTGCCGTGCGCACGTTATAAAATACCCTGACTTACATGTATAAAACCTGACTTACAGGGGGTAAATGCATCTAAACTATGTCAGTAAAATCTATTTGCAAATCCTTTTAAAATTCAAAGTACAAATATGTGTTACGCACCCCGTCCGCGCCCAGCCTGTTCACGGGCCTGCTCACTCTCTGTTCCACGGCAGGTCCCGGGCCGTCCTCCATAGTGGCAGCTGCAAGCTCTTCCAGGCCACGGCAGTTGCAGGGCCTTCCACTACGCACCAGGCCTCACGCCAGAGCTTGGCGTCCTCAGTGGTGTTGGCCACGCCCCTACGCACGCGTGGACCGCCTGGCCTCTTGTAGGGCCAGGGGCGGGTCCTAGCTCCGCAGCGCACCCTGATTGATTCCTTGTTATAAGGAAGTCCCTGCCTGCACTTCCTTGCCTTGGCAATCAGTCTGTACTTAGCTGGATTGTCACTGCATCTGAACCTTGTTCCAGTCTTGTTCCAGGATCCTTCTGTTCCAGCCTTGTTCCTGCTTCCTAGTATTCCAGCATCCTTCTGTTCCAGTCTTTGTCTGTTCGTCTCCCCAGGTAGTACCTCCAAACTGTTTCACTGGTACTGACCTCGGCTTGCTCCTTGACCTGCCTGCCTGCTGCCTGCCTTCTGATTTCAGCCTGCTCCTCGACCTGCCTGCAAGCTGCCTGCCTTCTGACTTCAGCCTGTTCCTAGACCTGTCTGCCTCCTGCTTGCCTTCTGACCTCGGCCTGCCTGTGACCTCTCCTGACCTCTGTTACCTGACTTTTGCTTTGTTGACCACTCCTCGGACTGACCCCCAGATTCCGACCTCTGTCTGCTTGACCACGTCTCCAGATTCTGTCTCTGTTCCTAGCAGTGTCATCACCTACGCTGTTCTGGTCCTCCTTGCTCCATCTGACCTCCAGTCTCGAACCTGACCACTCTGTCCTCCTGTCTGTGGGTACGCCTATCTATCATCTCTTCAGGAGACCCTGCGAGGCCCACCTCAGTCCAAGCGGCCCAGGTCCCTACAGGCTCCTCCCGGGGGGACCTCGGACTTCCAGTGGTGAAGCTCATCCGAGCCTCTGTCTCCTCCAGTGCTCCGCCCCCTGGGGGCAGGTGTTTCCTGGTCCCTACCAGGGAGCCGTTCTCCACAGCTCCAGGACAAGGGTCCACCCTTGAGCGCAACAATATGCTAGTATACCATTTGCGCATAATTATCCTGCTAAATACAGACTTTGAATTTGGTGCTACTTAGACTGACAAATTTGAACTTATAAATAACACATTTTTTGTTACTTTTCTAGCTATCTTACATACCTGGATAAGTCCAAAACGTGCTAATTAAACAGACAAGTAGTATTTTTCAGACTTATCAGATTAGGTACCACTACTTAGCCTCATAAATAAGAACTTGTCCAGATAAGTGCTACTACTGTTCCAAAAAAGTCTGAACTTGTGCGGCTCAGAGTTTTTACATATGCGTACATTTATACTTTGAAGTACTAAAAAGCAGAATATAAAACTATAAATAAATAAATGTATGCACACATATGTACTTATATGTTATAACCTGTACAGATCATTTGCCCATAGGTTCTGGAATACAGTAGTAAATGACCGTGTGCCCATATACACGCATATATGGGTTGACATGAGCAGTTTTGAAAGTTATCCTCCTTATTTTTGGAACTTACCCAAATTATTCCTACCAAAATTTGGTTCCCCAATCCAACTAAAAGTATGTAAATTGTGAAACCCAACACATACTTTCAGCTAGTCATTCAAGGCACAATTGTCAGTCAGCCAATTTTACCTAGATAATTTGCTATTTATCTGGATAAATAGCTTTGAATATTTCCTTCTTTGAGGTTATTCTTTTAACTCTTAATGGTGACCAGAAAACCCTAAGATACATCTAGCCTATAGCTGCCATCTGGATCCCACTGAAAGGTCTGAACATGTGCAAGAAACTATATGCTCTCGCATATAGTTCTGTAAGGGGGCAGATTTTAAAAGGGTTACGCGCCTAAATCCTCAGGATTTACGCGCATAACCACTCCTGCGCGTGCCGAGCCTATTTTGCATAGGCCCGTGCAAAGCCCCGGGACATGCGCATGTCCGGGGGCTTTGTGAAAGGAGCGGGGTGGGGGTGGGACAGAGGCCTCTGGCACAGTGGCCATGCCCGGGGATCGCGCACTGGCAGCTGGCCGGCGCGGCAAGTAATTTACAAAATAAAGGTAGGGGGGATTTAGGTAGAGCTGGGGTGGGTTAAATAGGGGAAGGGAGGGGATGGTGGGGGGGGGGGGTGAAGGAAAGTTCCCTCCGAGGCCGCTCCAATTTCCTGCGCTGACCCTGGATTTTAAAACATGCGCGCGGCTGCGCACACATTTAAAAATTGGGCGTACATTTCTGCGCACCAGGTAGTGCGCACAAATGTACCCCGCGTGCGTATGTTTAAAAAGCCGGCCCTAAGAGTTTAACATAAGCCTTAAAAAGTAAGCTTTGGCACTGATAAAGGTTTTTTTCTGATCTTCTCTCCTGCAGTCAGTGGTCCTTGACTCATGTGACAGAGACAGAGAGGCAATGGCATTGCTTTCTATATTCATTGGGGGCAGGGTAATAGTGGAATGGAGATTGAAACAGTGCAAGTGATTTTCTTTCTCTGTATGACTCAGCAGTGCAATGAGATTATCTGCAGGGAAATGGAACAGAAGCACAGTCTTGCCAGCCTTTATGGTTATGTTTCTAACAGTTTTGTTTGTGAATGTGTGTGTGTGTCTGTGTGTGTGTGTTTGTATTGTGTGTCAAAGGATTCAGTCAGCAATGCATGTGTATAAGTGTGTGTGTATGACAGATATTTTTACATATACAAAAGTAGTAGTACTGTGGGAGGTGATACAGTATTAATAAATTCTGTTGTGATATCAAAAACCCCAGTAGGAGCTTCAACATCATGCCTCTGCTTCAACATCATGCCACTGCAAAGAAAAGACAGAGGAGGGAATGGCAGGGGCAGAGGACTGGGGTTTCTTCAGAGTCAGCCCAGCCTTTCAGAAGTATAGCAAGCAGTACTAGAAACAGTGAGAAAAAAGGAGATTACTTCCCCTAAGCATAAAAGAGGCTTGTTTTTAGTAGTAGAATGCCTGTTCAAGCTAGAAGAAATTGCAATTTGGAGATCTGTGCCACCACTGCTTATTCCTCTCCCTCTTGATCTCTTGTTTTGTAGCAGGGGCAAAAAGTGGGTCAGTCATCCAAAGCTGACATTTGCAGGGCAGGAGCATAAATAGGAACAACAGAAATGCAACATCCATAACTAGCAGGGCACTCTTCCCATGATTACTGCTTCTAAGGAAATGGAGTAGTATTTTCAATAATTGATTCTAAGGAAGTATCTGGTCAAGGATTCCTTAAATCAGAAATTGAAGAAATAGTATAGATGGAACAGTACTAAAATGGGTTCATCATACTTGATTGGCAGAACCCAACAAATACGGATTTGATCCACCTGCTTTGACTGATTGCAGTTTCCTGTGGTGTACCTCGAGGATCTGTGTTATCATCTAATTTATTTAACATCTATTTAACCCTGCTATGCAAAAATCCAAGCTTGCCTGGGTATATAAAATGTATGCAGATATCATTCCCAAAAATATCGATTGGGCACATATCCTAGAACTGGTCTCATTATACAAAAATTATATTAACCATTGGCTTGCACATAACACGCTTAAGCTAAATATTGATAAACTGAAATTTTACTGTAAACTGGAACAAAATCACCATCATTCAAGATTCCTGTATCATTCAATTTTCAAGGAAACTGCATACCAATTGTTCATAAAGCAAAAACCTTGGGATCTTTCTTGACTCATATCATGCCTCTCTTATCTACCCTTCTTTGGCTTCCAATTGTACACAGAAATCAATCCAAATTTCTAAACTTAATTCACAATCTAGTATAGAAGAACTCAATGCTCCATACAACTCTTCAATTCTACAAACCAATCTGTTACCCAAGATCCTCAGAAAAAAATCTTCTAGCAATCCCAGCACCAAAACTTGCAAAGCTAGACATTACTCGCAAGAGACCCTTTTCAGTTGCAAGATCACGTCTATGGAACTCAATTCCCGATGCCCTTCATGAAATCTCTTGCATCAAAATATTTTTTATAAAGCTCTAAAGACCTTCCTTTTCACATTTAATTTAACTTAATTATATTTCCAGCACATTGAGCACTCTTGTCATGATGTATTATCTGCACCTTTTTGGTTGTCTGAATTTTTGTATGCATTTTGTTTAATATGCTTGCTTGTCTCTATTATGAATGTTTGCCCCTCAGGCAAAAATTGTAGCATGTGGGTTAAAAATGTTATGAAATAAATAAATAAAATAGTAGCTGAAGAAAATGTGGGATGCTTAGTAATTAGCATTTTAGCCTCCAGTAAAGTGATGGGTTAGAAGATGGATAATATTGATGGTGTTGAAAGCAACCTGCAGTAAGAGCAAACAGTGTAGGTAGAAAGTATGAGTCATGTTCTTGGCCTTTTTCCTCATAGTTCACCCTCAGCCTTAATTCCAGTGCCAGCAGAAGCCCTCAAGTATTCAGAAAAAAGATCACACAAGACATGCCTTGTCTAGAATCACTTTAAAGAGAGGGAAAACCCATGTTTTGCTCAGTGCATTTATTTCAGTAAATCCATCAGCTGAAGGACGGTGTGCAAACGAGTGGTGATTCCTGTAGGCCTGGAGATAAACTAGTTTTTTTTCAGCCTTGCTTAAAACAGTATTTCTTTATTACAGCTTCAGATATGCACAACAGTAGACTAGCTTCCCTTCAGAACAGTGTACTCTACTTATAGTTCAATACCACTTCCTCAGTACTCACAGTTCAGCTTCATCTCAGCTAAGTGTTTGGACAGTATTACATTATAGAAGCTGCCTTCCTCCTGGAGACCTGGGCCTGGTCTGGTTATCCCAACCTGGATCCCAACTCTGGTTATGCCCTCTGAGCCCCACCTGCCCTGCAGGATCCCACCCATAGAGCATATTGTCCTTAAGGAATTTAAGGTAGACCAGGCATCTAGCCTGGACCTGTCCAGGTAAATAATAGGGGGACACTAGGGGGCACTGCTTCACATACCTCTCCCCTCAGCTTGAATCCATTGGGCCAAGCGTCTCTATTCCCTCCTGGATCCCATTCAGGAGAGTCCAAGACATCCTATTCCCCATCCTCTGGCTTCCCACCAGCTATGCTTGGGAACAGGAACCTAGTGACATGCTCACCCCCCCCCCCCCCCATCTCTTAGGGTTACCCTCGAGGGCATCATGACCACCACACAGAGTGCTGTTCAGGTAGTGTACATCCACAGTCCTTTAACTAAGTTCTTTGCTGACTCTGGGTTAAAATTCCACCTTGATAGAGCTTTATGGACTGTCTGGGGACCCACAAGTGCTGGTCACTATATAACCAGCTGTGTCCTCTTCTTGGTATCTTGAATCTCTGATACAGAGCCCTTCCTTGCCCCCTCTGTATCCTCAGATGCTGGGGTCTCCACAGCACCATCCTATGGGCTCTCCATGGACTCTTCCTCCAGGTTCTCCGCCGAGCCTCCCTCTGGGCTTTCCGCTATACACTCTGGTCACTTGCCCACACAGTTGCTGGCTTCTCTGCAGCATCACTCACTGGTGTCTCCACAGCACCACCCTCTGGGCTCTCCATGGCATCTCTCACTAGCCTTTCTATGCCCACTTCTCTGGGCTTCTCACGGTACTCTGACTATTCCACTCCAGGTTTTCTCGTGGCTGCATACCTTTCCTACAAAGTAGCTTCCTTGTTGGAAAAGGGCCCCACCCTGTTTCCATTCACAACACTCATAGCCCACTCTGGCAGCTTTTCCAGGGCCATACCCTGTTCAGCACAGCCATGCTGCACCAGTGTTCCTTCCTTTTTTCAAGGCAAAAATAAATAGCTTGCTTAAGCAGCATTAACTAAATCACTTTTAATCTCTAGATAGTATCTCCTCCAGCCGGGCTTCTTCCATTAGTCAGTACAAACCTATCACTTCCTGGCTGTCCCTGCAACCAAGCCCACTCACAGTTTCCTCTATACCTGAAACTTTTAAACTTTGGGTGTTTTTTCTAAAATGCAGCTGGTGAGCCATACCCTTTCACAAGCTACCATGCTCTGTGCACCCCTGTGCTCTGAACTTTAATTTAGAGCCACAGGCCCCCTGTGTTCTGTACTATGTTTAGAACCATAGATCTCTTCACAACTCTCTCTACTTCCAACACACACTTTCTTGGAGGCTGTTATTTTTTCTGTGCAAAGCTTTAGAAAATATCCCATGCAAGACACTATATGAGGGAACAAGCATGATTCCCACAGTCCTGGAGGCAAACTAGTCTGATTCAAGTCTTGCTTAAAACAATATCGGGTAGATTTTCAAAGGCCTACACGCATAAATCCAGGGGGTTATGCACGTGGCTGACCTTGCGCACGTTGGGTGCACAACTGCCAGGCCTCTTCAAAGGGGCGGGCTAAGGGGCAAGGTCTGGGCAAGGAGGGTTGGGGCAGGACATTACCATTGAACACTGTCTGAAGACTCGCATGCCGGCAGTCAGCCAGTGCATACAACTTATTTCAACCTGGAGGACCTGAACTAAGTTCTGAAACAAAATAAAGATAGGTAGCATTTAAGGGGTGAGGAGGAGAGAAGGAGAGGAGGAGAGGGAAAGGGAGGGAGTTTAGGTAGAGGGATAGGGAAGTTCCCTTCCAGTCCCCTCCTTAATTGGAGCAGACTGGGAGGGAACTAGGGAAGGCCCAAATGCATCGCCAAGCTGAGTTTCCATAAATTTCCCCCCCTTGCACGTGCTGCCTGCACATGCGGACTATAAAATCTGGTGCGCATGTGCGTATGGTCATTGGATTTTATAACATGCGCTCACCGATGCATCCATGTGTGCGCACCAGAAAGCACGTGCACATGGATGTGCATGTGCATATTTTTAAATCTACCAATATATCTTTATTATAGCTTCACACATGCACAACAGTAGACTGTCTTCCCTTCAGAACAGTGTATTCTCCTTACTTAGAGTTCAGTACTGCTTCATCTCAGCTCAGTGTTCTGACAGTGTAACATTACAGGAACTGCCTTCCTCCTGGAGACCTGGGCCTGGTCTGGTTGTCCCCACATGGATCCCAGCTCTCAGTCCCCAGATTCTAGTTACACCCTCTGAACTCCATCTGTCCCACAGGATCCTGCCCATAGAACATGCTTTCCTTAAGTAATTTAAGGTGGACCAGGTGTCTAGCCTGGTTCTGCATAGGTAAATAGTGGAACACTAGTGGTACTGCCTCACAGAAGGTATTAGGGCATCTATCTAATGTTGGTATTCAGAATCACCTGAAGATAGTGGTGGGAATTTGTTTGAAACAAAAATAGGAAATATTGATGATATTTCCTATTTTGTTTCATTTTGGAATTAAAAAAATGATAGGAAAAAACACAATATTTAATTTTGTGTTTTCTATCCTTTTTCTAGGCCAAAAAAACCAACTATAAACAGAAAAAAACCCACCCCAAAACCATCCCAACCTTTCCCTTTTAACATAATATTAAACCCTCTTCTTTGCAGCTGGACACCCTAACCCACCCTCCTGACCCTCCCCTCCCACCAGGACTCACCCATAGCTCTGCTGGTGTAGGGAGGGAGGCCCGGGAGTGAATTCCTGATCCCAAACTGGTGGCTACCATTACTTATTATGGTACTAGCTGCCCTTTGCCCTTATCTTGAGACAGGGACTGACAGTACCATTGGGCAGCTGCTATCACAATATATGGACAAAGGGCGGCCAGTGCCATTTTGAGTAATGGTAGCCACCAGCCTGGGAGCAGGAGATCGTTTCTGGGCCCTCCGCTATACCACCAGGGCTATTGGTGAGTCCTGTGGGGGTTGATAGGGTGGTCTAGGGTGTTCAGCTATGCAGAAGGGGTTTAATATTTTGTTAAAAGGGAAGGTTTGGGGCGGTTTCAGGGGCTTTTTTCTACCATGAAAAAAAAGAAATGATCCAGGCATGGACCCAAAATGGCCCATTCCTGAAATTAAAAAAAAAACCCATAACAACATTTTTTGGGCCTATCAACCCTATCTGCAGTAGCAGCACCCACTAGCCTTGGCATCAGGGAAGGATAGCAATACTAACCAGGGGACTTCCTCTTCCACTCAAAGCAAAAGCCAGAGGAAAGAGATTGAAAAGGAGAAAACTATTCCCCAAGCTGATTCCACAGACTCTTCCACCAGTCAGATGGCAGGCCAGAAACCCCCACCCATATATCTGCAGCCAAAACCAACCATAGCGGTAAATGGGTGATGTTCCATATCACTGTCTCGGGGCAGAGGCAGCAGCATCAAATGTAGTATCGAGGTACATTAAGGAAATGATTGCCCTGGATCACCAATCACTAGAGATGTGAATCGTGTGATCGATCGTCTTAACGATCGATTTCGGCTGGGAGGGGGAGGGAATCGGATCATCGCAGTTTGGGTTTTTTAAATATCGTGTAAATCGTGTAAATCGAAAACCGGCACACTAAAACATCCCTAAAACCCACCCCAACCCTTTAAAATAAATCCCCCACCCTCCCGAACCCCCCCCCAAAATGCCTTAAATTACCTGGGGTCCAGTGGGGGGGGGAGGGGAAGGGGGAGGGCAGGAAAACCGGCACACTAAAACAACCCTAAAACCCACCCCGACCCTTTACAATAAATCCCTCACCATCCCGAACCTCCCCAAAATGCCTTAAATTACCAGGGGTCCAGAGGAAGGGTCCCGGTGTGATCTTTTACTCTTGGACCTCCTGTGCATTGTAGAAATGGCGCCGGCGCTACCTTTGACCTGTCAGGGCAAAGGTAGCGCCGGCGCCATTTTGTTTTTTTGTCCCCCGACGGCAGGAGCGTAGGAGATTGCTCCCGGACCCCTGCTGGACCCCCAGGGACTTTTGGCCAGCTTGGGGGGGCCTCCTGACCCCCACAAGACTTGCCAAAAGTCCAGCGGGGGTCCGGGAACGACTTCCTGCACGCGAATCGTTTTTCCATACGGAAAAATGATTCGCGGCAGGAGATCGCTCCCGGACCCCCGCTGGACCCCCAGGGACTAGGGGGAAATGGCGCCGGCCATATGGCGTATGGCCGGCGCCATTTTCCGTACGGAAAAACGATTTGCGTGCAGGAAGTCTTTCCCGGACCCCCGCTGGACTTTTGGCAAGTCTTGTGGGGGTCAGGAGGCCCCCCCAAGCTGGCCAAAAGTCCCTGGGGGTCCAGTGGGGGTCCGGGAGCGATCTCCTACGCTCCTGCCATCGGAGGACAAAAAAACAAAATGGCGCCGCGCTACCTTTGCCCTGTCATATGACAGGTCAAAGGTAGCGCCGGCGCCATTTCTACAATGCACAGGAGGTCCGAGAGTAAAAGATCACACCGGGACCCTTCCTCTGGACCCCAGGTAATTTAAGGCATTTTGGGGGGGTTCGGGAGGGTGGGGGATTTATTTTAAAGGGTCGGGTGGGTTTTAGGGTTGTTTTAGTGTGCCGGTTTTCCCGCCCTCCCCCTTCCCCTCCCCCTTCCCCCGATTTACGATTTTTTGACGATAAATCGGGGGAATTGTTATTGTATCGCGGCTCTAACGATTTTTGATGATTTAAAATATATCGGACGATATTTTAAATCATCAAAAAACGATTCACATCCCTACCAATCACTGCTGCTAATGAAGAACATGGGCTTTAAGCCTGTGCCTCATGTGTTAGCCCCAAATACAAAGTGCCCTCCAGGACTATATTTAGTAGGCAGGTTATCCCCACCATGTACAACCAGTGACATAGTTGCATACAAGAACAGCTAGCTAAGGTTGAGGGGAGTAGTGTGCAATTCATCAGTGATATCTAGACCAGCATGAACCCTATGCAGGATTACCTCTCCCAGATGGCACACTGGTGGGACCTGGTAGGGGAAGGCAGCAGCTCCAGCAGGACTGAGCTTAAGGGTGAGGTGGACTTTGCTGCACACCCAGGTGATGGATAGCTCTTAAACATCATGTAATATGTTATCAGTCATAAGAAAGTTGCTGGAGGACTGGCAGCTAGATTAGAGAGGCAGGAGTCTTCACATAGGTTTCTTTGTGACAGGCAGAAAGAAAAGTATAAGGACAGTGAGCTATCAGGGGATCCATTAATTTCCACACTTGTTGCATCTAGGGCCCAAGAACCACAATATTTCAGTCATGAAGAACCTGATGGAAAGGTACAAGAAAATAGCAGGGTATTTCCATCGTAGCATAAAGGGGAGAACTTCTCCATGAGAAGCAGGAAGAATTTGGGATTCCTCACAAGCTTCTGATTCAAGCTGTTGGCACCCACTAGAATTTCACTTATCTGATGCTGCAGAGGTTAGTGGAGCAGCAGACTCCCCTTTATGATTTGTCTGTGGAAACAGAGATAGGTGTGGATTGCCCCCAAGGTCATCATGATTGGTTAGTGAAGAGGCAGTTTATACCAATCCTGACGTTCTTCAAGAATACCATGGAGGATCTTAGTTCCAGAAGTGCTACCTTGAGAGGGGCCATCCCTATAGTAAATATGCTAGAGGAAAAGTTAGAGGCTTTCTGTAAACAAGAGGGAGTTGAAGTAGAGGTGTTGCAGGTTATGGACTCCTTACAGCAGCAGATGTAAGTGAGATGGTATCCTCTGACAGAAAACAATCCATACATGTTTGCCACACTTTATGATCCATGAGTGAAAGTGAGACTTGCCCTCCAGTCTCAATGTCTGATATACATAAAGGAGATATTTGTAGTTAGGATGTGTGAACAGGAGTGCCAGAGCTGGAGGCATAGTGGGAACAGAGCACAGGAAAGAGTGGCCACCCCAAAGGATAGTGCAAGCACAAGCAGCACCCTGTCAACTATTACTTTCTATTCCACCTCAATACAGCAAAGCCATGCTGCTCCAACAGTATTTTCTCTTTTGACATAGGCCACAGCTAAACCAACTGGCAAGAGAGACTTTCCCTCCACCCCAGGAAAGGAGATCCCACCAACATTTCAGTGACACACTAACAGAACCCATCAAGGTTATAGACACAGACCTGCTGGCATATTAGACACACCAGTCTGCAGTCTGGCCAGACCTAGCCAAATATATCAGAATTATATTTCTGGCTCACCATTCAGCATGCTCAGTTAAGGTGTCTTCTCAATGGCAGGGGATATCATGAGCCCTCATTGTTCAAGGCTGGTGCCAGACTTGATGGAAATATTAGTCTTTTTGAAAATCAATCTGCCTTTGCTGGGCTTTCTAGAATGTCCATGCATGTGGCAAGATGATTGAAAGCACCTTGGAGGTCTTGATACTGCTTTATCTAGCTGGTATGGCCCATATGTTCCACCTTAGGGGTCTTGCTGCTGCTGTGCGTAGCTATCATGCCTCAGATGTAGCACCTTGAAAGTCTTTTGCCACACTAATAAGAACACCATAATTTTGGAGCCCAAAGCAGGCTGCAGTGCTTCCCCTATAGACTGTAATGGTAATCAAATGAATGAATGAAACTTTGTTTTTTATTTGAAAATAATGAATGGAGGTGCCCTACTAAATGAAAGAACCAATAAAATTGAAAAAGGTCCCTCTAAACACTGATATCATTTTTAATAGAGATTAAAAATATATATTAGAAATTGGTTTGAATTAGGCTGGTACACCTCATTTTTTAAAATTTGAGTTGGATCTAATATGTTTTGAATTAAAATAAAATATTTCTGAACAGGTTTGAATTTGCATAGGTTACTTCAGAATTTTGTCCAGGCAGTCCCATAGTGTAATGCAGTTCACTTTAGATTTTCAGTGTGACGCATTTCTGATTTAACTGGGAAAGCTGATGAGAGGTTGCCTAGAATATGCTTTGTAATCTAAGAGGCTATCCTACCCAGCCTATGACTTACCACAGTCAAATGCTAATGAATTTTCATTCCTCCCACTAATAACCTTCTTCTGAATTGATGAGTTGTGGAAGGAAATGGGAATTAAAGGTGAGTTAATATTGGCTTGGAATTCAATAAGCAAAATTAAGCCAAGTTATATTTGATCTACATTTTACAGTGAAAGTCACAGGAAGGAAAATTAATTTATACCATACTGATCCTTCATAGTTTGAAAGATGCAAATAAAATCTAAACAGACTCATTCTGCTCTAATGTACATTGCATTGTAGGGATGTGCATTCTTGAGAAAGAAAAGGGAAATTAACAATTTCTTTTTTTCATAACGTTTAAAAACTATGGCCAGGATTCATCATTCTGTGCGGAATGATGAACCCTGCGCTACAGGGGGGTGGGGGCGAAGGAGGCGGAGGTCGAGCGATAGCCTGCAGCCAGCCGTAGCACGTGGTGCAGCTGGTTGCAGACTATCGCGGGCATAGCGCCACCATAAAAGGTGGTGCTATTCCCCGCGCTACTGCCGGCGATAATGTTCTAAACATTATCGCCGGCAGCGGTGCCGCCGCCGCTTAGCATAATTCCCTCCCTAACTCTGCCCCGACTCCTCCCCTCCCCCCTAATTTAAATCTTACGCACACAGCTTGGAAAATAACCCCCATGGTTAACACCACAGGAAAAAATGTTTTAAAAAACTCACTCCCTGATTTTCCCCCCTATCCTCTCCGGATCCCTTCTATCGTATTTGTTGCTTAAAAAATGTTCTTTATGGGGCAGGAGCAACCCCTGTTGTTCTTGCTCCACAGGTGCATCCATTGCAAAGAGTGCCAGAAGACCGAGACTGTGCATTGTTCATTTCTTCCCTACAAAATGGCACCGGACTGTACAAAAAAAAAATGACACCAGCCTCAGCCAAGCCCAGTTCAGTGCCATTTTTAATGGAACAAATGAAAAAGATGCCGGCTTGGTCTTCCAACTCCATTTACAAATGACACATCAGTGGCCTATTTGCTCCCGTCCGGTTAAGAAAATTTCATACAGCAAAGAAGGAAAGAATTGAGTGGGAAGGAAGGTGAATTGGGGAGAAGATCAAGAATGAGAGAATCAGCAGTGGCGGGGACTGAACATTTTTCATTTCATTTGTTGTTGGGTTTTTTTTTTCAGTTTAAATGAATTATAAGAAATTAAATAAACTACAAATGAAATGAAAAAGTGAACCCCCTTAAAAATTGAAATATCTATGCGCACCCCTACTGCATTCCTCTAGACACTGTTCTATTGACGGAATAGTAGATTTTTCAGATTTCCTTTTGCATCTGCATGCTCAAGATTCTTATTTTACCAAGTTTAGTTTCTCTTTTGTAAGCTGCATTTGGTACCCAATAATGCAGGTGCTTAAATCACCACAGTTCTTCCGTATCTGATTGCATTGTGCTTTGATATTTTATGCCCTTTTCAATACAACATACCTCTGAAAATGTAAAATTCCATTTGTGGTAAACTAGCCAGCTCATTCATAGATAGCTAAAAGGTTAGATTTGAAATGCTGACTTATAGAAACTCTATATTCAATTTCTAAATCCTCAAGAAATGTGTGAGCTCAGTAGAGGAGATGGGCAGGCAGGTTCAGATTTAATCCATACTAACTGTAAATTGAAGTGAGGGATTTGGTACAGTTTATGCAACCTTAGTTAAATCATTTTTGTTCATAAGCAACTCTAAGTTAAGTCATTTTTGAAAATAAAGACATTATAAAACAATCAAATATGTAATTTATTTATTGATTTATTTATTTACATATTTTTGTATACCATCATTCCAAATACATAGAAATATTCAAGGAAACTTTTATATCAGTTTCCTTGTCTAAGAGGTCCATATTCACATACTGGCTGGCAAGCAAAGTTAACTAGATAAACTTATCTGGCTAACTTTGCAGAATATTCAGAAGAATATTCACTGCCTCTGAATATACCCGGCTATTTCAAAATAGCTAGATATGTTTATCTGGATAACTTTAATATTGCTGCTTTTCAGTCCTAAAGTTATCCAACTATCAGGTCGATACAGTACAGTGCGCTCCGACGGAGCACACTGTTAGCCTGCTATTGGACGCGCGTTTTCCCTTACCCCTTATTCAGTAAGGGGAGGAAAGCGCGCGTCCAACCCGCAGCACCTAATAGCGCCCTCAACATACAAATGCATGTTGATGGCCCTATTAGGTATGCGCGCGGGATATAGAAAGTAAAATGTGCAGCCAAGCCGCACATTTTACTTTCAGAAATTAGCGCCGACCCAAAGGTTGGCGCTAATTTCTTCCAGCACCGGGAAAGTGCACAGAAAAGCAGTAAAAACTGCTTTTCTGTGCACCTTCCGACTTAATATCATGGCGATATTAAGTCAGAGGTCCCAAAGAGTAAAAAAAGTAAAAAAAAAAAAAATTTGAATTCGGTCCGCGGCTGTCGGGCCGAAAACCAGACGCTCAATTTTGCCGGTGTCCGGTTTCCGAGCCCGAGGCTGTCAGTGGGCTCGAGAATAGACGCCGGCAAAATTGAGTGTCGGCTGTCAAACCCGCTGACAGCCGCCGCTCCTGTCAAAAAGGAGGCACTAGGGACGCGCTAGTGTCCCTAGCGCCTCCTTTTCCCCGTTTCTACTGCACCACCTAATTTAAATACTGCATCACGGGCCCCGGCGAGGGGCCGGTGCGTGCGCCGGGAGAGCGGGCGTTTGTCCGCTTCCCGCGGACTTTACTGAATCGACCTGTATGTTAACCAGAAACAATGAAAATCAGCATTTATCCAGCTTACTTAGCCAGATAGCCAACTCTGTCTTAGAATACCCCTGCCCCAGCCCCAGCCCCAACCCCAAGTTAATTGGATAACATTTTAGTCCCACATGCAGGGCCCTGAGCTTTAGCCACACATCTGATGGGCAGCAGCCATGGCAATGGATCAAGCAGGGAACAGCAGAGATGGCAACAGAGTAACCAGAAGCGGGGAGAGGCAGCAGAAGTAGCAGCAAACAATTAAGCCACTTCCACCATGAGGAACAGACACAGATCTAAAGACAATTTTATTCTTCTTGGTTCCATGCCACCACTCAGCCAATAGGAAGGAAGAAAGTGGCAGGAGCGGACCATGGGCAGAGGTAGCGACCCATGAGCAAAATGAGAGCCAAAGAGGATTGAGACTTTGGCTGGAAAAGGAGGAGCTTCAAATCGGAAGAAGAGGTAGGAAGGGAGCAGTGTTCACCTCAACAGGGTCAGAAGCAGAGGAAGGAGGCAGAAGCAGTTACTTTTGGCAAGGACAAGAGAGGGTCGGCCTGCTTGGAGCTTTTGCATGAAGCTCAGCACTACAGGTTAGAAGAAGGCAGCTGTTGTCATTTTCTTTTCTTGGGTAGGTCAGGGCAGAAAGAAAGTGCATCAAGCCTCAGTGGGGATGGAAGAATAGTTCTATCTCTCATGGATCCCCATTGAGGCTTGACACCCCCCTTAAGGGGGTCATGGAGATGAGCTGGGGGAGGGCAGGAGTTTTGAGCCTGGGGAAGGAGAAAAGATCATATTGGGGAGAAGGGTTTGGTATATCTGAGATGAGGAGATATGAGAGTGAGGGAAAAGAGAATGAATTAAAGAACTTCAGTCTGGAAAGGAGGAAGAAACCCATTCAGCTGGCAGACAGCAGAGAGAGAAGCCCGGTATAAGATGCTAGAGCATGTGTGAGAGAAAGGGTGGGTGGTGTGTGTGTGTGTGTGTATGTGTGTGTGAGAGAGTGAGAGAGAGGGAGAGAGGGAAGCTTGTGTACATGCATGAGGGAAGTGCGTGTGTGAGAGAGGGAATCATGTGTGTGTACATGCATGTGAAAGCATTTATGTGTGTGTGCATACACGTGCATGTGGGAAAGAAAGAGAAGAAAGTTTCTTCACTTCTCCTAACTTCCTAATCCTCAAAAATCTCAGGATGACTGGAAATCAAAAGTTCCTCAGGTGTGGAGAGCAGGGGATTTTTATCCTTATTAGTTTTAATTATTGTGAGTTATTTGATATGTCTGCTGTTCTGAAATATTTTACTAGTGTTTTGGAAATTTTAAACATTTTTATGAGCTTTTAATTATTGGATGCTCTATTTGTGATTTATTTTAAAATAAGCTTCTATTAGTATGGCTCTATTATTATGATTGATGTTTTATATTTCTTGATTTTATTGTTTGCTGTTTTATGTAAAATGGTGGTTTCTATTTTTCCATTATTACACGGCATGCAAAGTCTGGCTTCTTTAAGTTTGCAGTTCAATTTTGTCTGTATGTTTCTTTTTAAACTTTATGATCACTTTTTTTCTGTATTTGATGAAGGTCTGTCTGTGTTCTTCATGTGTGACCAAGGTGAAGTGTGCCTCAGGGATTGGTCCTTGGATCGGTTTTTTCAACATTTTTGTGAGCAACATAATGAAAGGATTTTCAAGAAAGTTTTGACTTTTTGCCAATGATATCAAAATCTGTAACAGGGTGGACAGCCAGGAAGGAGTGGAAAATATGAGGAAGGATCTAGCAACGCATGGTCTAAGGTCTGGCAGCTAAGATTTAATGCTAAAAAATGTAGAACACTGTATTTATGATGAAAAAACCCAAGGGAAAGGTACAGTATTGAAGATTAAATTCTTCTAAGCACAAAGGAAGAGCAAGATCTGGAGGTAATTGTATCTGATGATCTTAAGGTGGCCAAACAGATGGAAAAAATGGCAATAAAAACCAGAAAGATGCTTGGCTGCATAGGGAAAGGAATGGTCAGCATATAAAGGGAGGTGATATTGCCCCTGTATAGGTCCCTGGTGAGACCTCACTTGGAACTGAGTTCAATTCTGGAGACCGCACGTTCAAAAGCATATAAACAGGATGGAGTTGGTCCAGAAGGTGGCTACTAAAATGATCAGTGATCTTCATTCTAAAGCATATGGGGATAGACTTAAATATCTAAACATGTATATCCTAGAGCAGGGGTGCTCAAACCAGTCTTACGCCGCCCCCCTTCAGCCAGTCAGGTTTTTGGGATATCCCTAATGAATATGCATGAGACTTATTTGCATGTACTACCTCCTGTGTATGCAAAT
This sequence comes from Rhinatrema bivittatum, assembly GCF_901001135.1. Classification (NCBI taxonomy): domain Eukaryota; kingdom Metazoa; phylum Chordata; class Amphibia; order Gymnophiona; family Rhinatrematidae; genus Rhinatrema; species Rhinatrema bivittatum. The sequence continues at coordinate 194,658,370 of NC_042621.1, forward strand.
ATTTCTCATGCATATTCATTAGGAATATCCAGAAAACCCTAACTGGCTGGGGGGCCCATAGGACCTTTTTGAGCATCCCTGCCCTAGAGAAAAGGTGAGAAAGGGGAGATATGATAGAGACATTCAAATATCTCAAAGGTTTCCATAAACAAGAGGTGAGCCTTTTCAGTGGAAAGGAGGTTCTAGAACTAGGGGTCATGAAATGAGTTTGAACGAGGCTAGACTCAGGTGTAATCTTAGGAAATATTTCTTTACAGAGAGAGAGAGATGGATGTGTAGAACAGCCTTCCAGTGGAGGTAGTGGGGACAAAAACAGTATCTGAATTCAAGAACACATGGGATAAAAACAGGGGATCAATAAGGAAGTAATGAGGATTATAATGCTAAATTAATTGGATGGATGGGCCATACGGTCTTTTTCTGCCATAATGTTTCTATGGTATTCTGCTAGCATGTGGTTTCTATGCAAGAATCTATAGAAGCTTGGCTTGTTCTGCAGACAGCAGAGATAGGTGGTGTATTGCTGTTTGTGATAGGGCCTACTGGAATATTTGCAGTGTTGCTTTTTCATAGGTAGGATTGTTACTGTTTGATTGATGGTATTTAGTGAACTTTTGGAATGAGAGGTTTAATATATTGTAATTGTAATTCAGTTTACTCTGTGATTTCTGAGAAACAAACCCACATCCAATATGCTTTACAATAGGTCTAATACCATATGGGTTCAGTGTCTACTTTTTCAGGGTTTTCTGGTAGGTGCTGCAGTGGTGCATGTAAACAAAATATACTTTTACCTTAGAAGATTAATCTTTGAATGTCCTTTTTTATGTAAAATCTATTATAGATGTATAATTGTGTACCCCAGTTGGTTTAAGAGTAATGCTGGCACCCTTGTGCCTCTAACCCACTTCTCCTGCCACTGAGGCCTACCTTTCGCCTGCTTATTTCAATCAGCTCTTTGAACCCGTGCAGTGTGCAGGAGAGAGGAAATGTATTGGTGGGAGATGCTGGCTAGAAGCGCCAAGCTTCCAATAACCAATGCTGCTCTTCTGTGTGGTCAGGCCAGACAGGTGTAAAGATTTATGACAGTCTGCTTGTTTTTTTTCTTGCAGTAGGAGATGTTCTAGGACCTGTCGTAATATTTGCAGTATTGGCTTTTCATATGTAGAGTTGTTTCTGAGTCTTGATGAGTAGAGCTGATTTAGTCTGGCAGATTTGCCCTGGATGGTTTATTATATAGATTCTGAGTATCTCTTTTGTTGAATTTTGTATTAGCTCACTATAATGGTAATTCCCAAACAGCCGCACAGGTGTATATGTATGTACATATGCCGGCTTGCATTTAGAGATATGTCCATTTTATAACATGTGTGCCTCTATGCGCATATATTATAAAATCAGCAGTATGCGTGTACATGTATGCACAATTTCATATGGGTGCATGCATGTGCATGAAAATGCCAGCTCTACCATGTAAGTGTGGGGATTTTATTACATGCACATTTTGATGCAATTACCAGTTTTCCCAGTCCATTCCCAGTTCAACCCTGGTAAAGGCTAGGACTTCCTAACCCCCCTAACTAACCTGCCTCCCTTTTACCCTTTTAGCCCCAACCCTTCAAACCTCTCTAACTAGCCTCATTTTTTTATTATACTAGTTACACGCCATCCATAGCATCTGTAAAGATACACCAATAGGGACCATGGTGCGCGCTTAAGCGCATAGTTATGCGCTGTTTTAATGCTGAAATCTGGGAATGCTGATGCCCAGCCCAGACCATACCCATGTCCTGCCCCTTTTTTCCCAAAAACTTTTTGTGCACATACCAGGAGATATATGCACATTCGCACGTTTTTAAAAATCCGTGCAGAGCTCACTGACCTGAGAGATGCACATATTCCTCGGTTTGGCGCCCACCGAGCTTTTAAATTTTACCCCAGTATGCCTAATCATGGAGAGAGCTGTATTGCTGTCAATGAAATGACATTCAATATTTGAATTTTTTTTTTGTATGGTGAGTTGTAAAGTGAAATGTAATTCTTTTGTTACATCTTTTTTTTTTTTCATGTATTTACTTTCATTTAATTATCTGCCCTATCAGGATAGCTCCAAGTGGTATACAATAAATGAATCAGTTAAAAATCAAAAATCAAAATAGAACTTCATTGGTTCTTTCAGTTTTGGATTACCTCAGGGTTTGGACCTGAGGCCATGGCTATTTCTGTTCAGTATATTTGTGAGTGATATTACAGAGGGATTAATCGGAAAAGTTAGTACTTTTGCATATGACACTAAGATCTGCAACACTGTTTAGGAGATATATTTGAGAGGTCCAGCACAGTCAAGATTAGTGCTGTATTCTTACGATCAATTTTGATTTAAAAAAATACTCCTTTCAGTATCGTTGGTTTGAGAAGTACAGATGGTTGGATTACTCTGTCCCAGAAAATGCTACATTTTGTTTTGCACGCAGAAACTTTGAATCAAAACAAAACAGAAGTAACATGGATGCATTGATTTAGATTTACTATGGCTTCAAAAACTGGAAGAGAACATTAAACTCTTTTAAAGATCATGAAAAGACAGCAGTTCATAAGGCAAGCATGTCGGCTTGGATAATAAGGTACATGGTGATGTAATGGAAAAATTACAAGCAGCAAGTGAAAATCAAATCCGAGAAAGAAAGGAATATCTCTGGAGCATTGTAAATGTTGCACATTTTCTTGGGAAACAAGGATTACCTTTTAGAGGTCAAGATGAAAGCAAAGAGAGCAAAAATAGAGGATATTTTATTGAGCACTTAAATTTATTGAAAACATTTGACCATTTTCTTCAAAATTACTAACTTATTTGAAAGCTTTGGTGGCTGTTGCAGATTTGGTTGAGATGGCTCAACCTTTTGTTTTGAGTCATAATTTACATTTATATATGCCCTACATTCAGTTATGACTTTGTTGACTCATTCAAAATCTCAGTTGCTGTCTAATATATGACTCATTCACTATGAACTCTTTATTGGTCAGCAAAATTTGTTTATGCATCAGTCCCCTCCTTTGAATCCAGCAGCTAAGTTCCTCCATAAAACTACATATCCCAAACAGAAACCTCAGATCAGCAAATAAAGGACTTCTAAAGACACCACCCACTCGCTCCAAACAACTCACCTCAACCCAAAAGAGAGCAATCTCTCTAGGAAGCCCAAATCTCTGGAACTCCCTCCCAACTGAACTCAGAACTCAAGAAAACCTAAAAACTTTCAAAAAAAGATCTAAAAACATGGATGTTCACCAAAGCATACTAACTCATCTAATGAACATAACAACGCCAACCCCCTCCGGTCTAACCTGAAGAAAAATGAAACTCAACACAAGTATATTTTACAACAAAGAATTGAAACATAAAAAAACTGAACAGCAACTAATTTCTATATGTTGTCCCTATTTTAACAACCTTTTGAACATTTTGAAAACCTTGTCATCCTCCTTAACCTTGTAAACCTTCATATTTTTTGTAAACCATTATGATGGCGAAACCGAATGAGGGTATATAAAACTTGATAAATAAATAAATAAATAAATATCAGCCGATACTGAAGTTTGAAGATATAGTTTACTTTCTTCAACAGTGGCTTTCAACTCCTCAGAGACTAATTTTGTGTTTTCAACAATTAAGACCATGAGGTCTAGAGAGCATTTATTTAAAATAGAAATCCACTTCGCGATAAAATCACTATGATCGGCAAACAGCTTGGGTTCTTTCTGCATTCGCAACCCTCTGGGAATCATATGTTGTTTAACATACTGCAACAAAAGTTACACTGTGTAATTTGGATGATAAGTTGCTTGTGCCTATTTAATAAATTTGGCCAGGTAGTAAATGATCAAATGGGGAACCGAATGGTTCACTCACTGTAAAAATATCACCTTATTGTGATACTGAATTGTTGAAAGCTTAAAAAATGTTTTTCCAAAACATAAAGCAAGTTCCATTTGGCATGTAGGCTCATTAAAGCATATTAGATAATAATAATAATAAAAATATTTTTTAAGCTTTCAACAATTCAGTATCACAATAAGGTGATATTTTTACAGTGAGTGAACCATTCGGTTCCCCTTTTGATCATTTTTTATGATATATCACTGTACAAGTGGCATTGATAATTCAGGTAGTAAATGAGGCATGTTCTTCCAAATCCTTTAATAAGGAGCCATCTTTCAGAACCAAAGAAATCTGATCTTCAGTGCAAGATTGTAACTAAAGGTATGAATTGCTAAATTACCACCATCTTTTTGTATTTGTGCTTGTGCTGAGTTCATAGTGACCAAACATTAATGAATAATATGAAATCAGAAAAAATTGCTGTGAAAACAAATAGAAAAACCTAGAAATTTTCTAGAAAACCTAGAAATTATATTTTCTTGTTGATTAAGTAATCAATGTCTGTGTGCATTCAAGGCTCTCTTGAAAGCTGGCCTCAAAACTTGCACAGGGTAGCAGAGACCTAAATTTGGATTTAAACTTAATTTAAGAGAACAGCTTTGGATTTTTACAGCAAAATCTGTGGCTCCTTATCGATGAGTAAATGCAGAAATTGATTGGTAATCTATGATTTGATCTCTGATGATACATATTTGAATTTAGCCTGTATAGCAACTGATGATGTCGCACTATGATTTAATGAAACAATAGAATATTTTCAAAATAACTATTGGTCAATAAAAGATGGATTACTTCTGGGGTTGGATTAGAACCCTTGAAACTAATGAAGTTTAAAAGTATGATTTATATGCGATGTTACCTTGCGAGTTATGTGCTAATGTTCTGTGTGCAGCCCTTTTTTTTCAATTTCAGTTTTCTGATATTTAGTAAGACCATCCCCTGAAGCAGAGTCTTCACCCGAAACACGGCTCGGGTTGGGACTGATGGAATCTGTCATACCAGCTTTATTATGAAAAGAAAAGAACTCAACAAACAATGGGGTAGATTTTACAAATTTGCGCACACGTGTACTTTTGTTCGCACACCAGGCACAAACAAGAGTACCTGGGATTTTAATAGATACGTGCGTAGCCGCGCATATCTGTTAAAATCCGGGATCAGCGCATGCAAGGCTGTGCAAAATTAGCAGCCTGCATGCGCCGAGCCGCGCAGCCTGCCTCCGTTCCCTCCCACCCCCGCACCTTCCCCTCCCTTCTCCTACCTAACCCAACCCCCAGCCCTTCCTAAACCCCCCTACCTTTGTTACACAAGTTACGCCTGCCCAAGGCAGGCGTAACTTGCACGTGCCGGGCCGGCCGCCAGAGCACTATTCCCAGGCCCGAGAGCCATTTCGGAGGCCTCAGCCACGCCCCCGAAATGCCCCCAGGCCGGAAACACACCCACAGCCCCACCCCCAAATGACGTGCCGCCGTGACACACCCCCGACATGCCCCCCCAGGAAAGCCCCGGGACTTATGCGCGTGCCGGGGGAACGTGAGCCGGCATGCTACCGAAGCGCGCAACCTGCGTCTGCCTGGAGGCAGGCGCAACAGGTAAGATAAAGGTCGGGGGGGGGGGTCTAAGTGAGGGCTAGGGGGTGGGAGGGTTAGGGGAAGGGAAGGAAGGTTAGGTTAGGGGGTTGGGAAGTTCCCTCCTAGGCTGAGGGAACGGGGGAAGGCCGTGGGCATCAGCGCGTGTAGGTTGCACATTTATGCACCCCCTTGCGTGTGCCAACCTCCGATTTTATAACATGCGTGCATTTGCACGCATGTTATAAAATCTCTCGTCCATATGTGCACGCCAGGTAGCACGCGCACATGGATGCACGCGAGTAGGTATTAAAATCTACCCCTTAGGGCCAGATTTTAAAAGCCCTATGTGCATAAATCTGCCAGATTTACGCATGTTGGAGGCCTTACACACACCGGGTCTATTTTAGAAAGGCCCAGCTACGCACGTAAAGCCCTGGGATGCGCGTATGTCCTGGGGCTTCAAAAAAGGAGCGGGGTGGGGTGGTCCAGGGGCAGGGCAGGGAGGGGTCTGAGGCTCCCAGCACAGCGGCCATTTGCCGCTGTGCCGGGGGATAGCATGCTGACAGGCTGCCGGCGCATGCAACCTGCGCCTACCTAACAGGTATGATAAAGGTTGGGGGCAGGGGTCTAGGTGAGGGCTAGGGGGCAGGAGGGTTAGGGGAAGGTTAAGGGAGGTTAGGTTAGGGGGTTGGGAAGTTCCATCCCAGGCTGCTCCAAAATCGGAGCGGCCTGGGATGGAACCCATCTTATAAAATCGGGCGTCCATGTGCGCGCACCAGGTAGCGCACGCACATGGACACTCGTGCGTTGGTTTTAAAATCTACCCCTAAGACTAAGTTTTGGTTTATGTGTGAAAAAGGCTGAATTTCTTTGAAAATTTACCCCTATATTACTGGTTAACACATTGAAATTATGTTGTAGTATAAAAGATATAGCTAATCACTATTCTACTAAAGCATTTATGCTTATTATTGTGTTGGCTAAATGTCTTAGTTTAGGAGAAACCCACAAAGTGAAAGTAATACATTGGAAAAACTGTGTGTAAATATCTCAATAAAGAAGAAATCTATATTTTTCATATGATTTTGTATATGTACAAAGACACACATACATTTATGGTTATGTGTTTTGTGTTGAATGCATTTATGCTTTAATTATTCAATGCAGGTAGCACTATTTCAAGAATGTCATTAAAAAAATCTTGAAATTGCTTTTTATATTAATGTCTTTACCCAGTTGTTCTCTTTTCTCTTATCAGCGAGAACATTACTGAACATTTCCATGAACGGAAGCAGTATTTTGCTGTACACAAAGTTCTCACTGCAATTAATTATCACTTCACATCTCCTTTGGTAGAGTTCAAACTCACTATTGGACTTGTTTAGAGACAATCCCTTAGTGATAATATTGCCTTTTTAGCAGACACTGCTTTACTTTACCTTTTTTATTAACTTGGTTTAAATGAGTTTTCAAGGATTTTGCTTCTCGAGCAAAACAGAGACTGATATCAATTTTGCTTTATTTGTAATTGGAATTTATTTTATTACATAGGCTAAGGATGGAAAGGTGATACTGTAGTATTAGAGCTATAAAGAACTAAGTAAGAACCACTCTAGTCAAATATTTATTTAAAAGACAGGATTTTACTGACATGATGGATGATCATTGAACACTTGCTAATGCCTACAAGAGGAGGGTGATCTTTCATCCATTTTAAACTAAAGGGAACAATTTGGGGGGGTTTTTTTTCTTAATGCTGTACAGCCTTATGGTATGAATTAGGGATGTGAATCATTTTTTGACGATTTAAAACAATCGTCAGATATATTTTAAATCGTCAAAAATCGTTAGAGCCGCGATACAATAGCAATTCCCCCGATTTATCGTCAAAAAATCATAAATCGGGGGAGGGCGGGAAAACTAGCACACCAAAACAACCCTAAAACCCACCCCGACCCTTTAAAACAAATCCCCCACCCTCCCGAACCCCCCGAAAATGTTTTAAATTACCTGGGGTACAGTGGGGGGTCCCAGCGCGATCTCCCGCTCTCGGGCCATGGCTGCGTTAAGAGAAATGGTGCCGGTGGCCTTTGCCCTTACCATATGACAGGGCAAAGGTAGTGCCGGCACCATTTTGGTTCCTGTCACCCGACGTCACGAGTGCAGGAGATCGCTCCCGGACCCCTGCTGGACCCCCAGGGACTTTTGGCTAGCTTGGGAGGGCCTCCTGACCCCCACAAGACTTGCCAAAAGTCCAGCGGGGGGTCCAGGAGCGACCTCCTGCACTCGGGCCGTATTGCCAATATTCAAAATGGCGCCGGCACTACTTTTGCCCTCACTATGTCATTCGGGTCGTATGCCAAAAGTCCAGCGGGGGTCCGGGAGCGACCTCCTGCACTCGGGCCGTATTGCCAATATTCAAAATGGCGCCAGCGCTACTTTTGCCCTCACTATGTCATACGGGTCGTATGCCACTTTGAATATTGGCAATACGGCCCGAGTACAGGAGGTCGCTCCCGGACCCCCGCTGGATTTTTGGCAAGTCTTGTGGGGGTCAGGAGGCCCTCCCAAGCTGGCCAAAAGTCCCTGGGGGTCCAGCTGGGGTCCGGGAGCGATCTCCTGCACTCGTGACGTCTGGTGACAGGAACCAAAATGGCGCCAGCGCTACCTTTGCCTTGTCATATGGTATGGGCAAAGGGCCACAGGCACCATTTCTATTAACACAGCCATGGCCCGAGAGCGGGAGATTGCGCCGGGACCCCCCCCCCGTATGAAATATGTGAGGGCAAAGGTAGCACCGGCGCCATTTTGAGTACTGGCAATATGGCCGGAGTGCAGGAGGTCGCTCCCGGACCCCCGCTGGACTTTTGGCAAGTCTTGTGGGGGTCAGGAGGCCCCCCAAGCTAGTCAAAAGTCCCTGGGGGTCCAGCGGGGGTCCGGGAGCGATCTCCTGCACGCGGGCCGTATTGCCAATATTCAAAATGGCACCGGTGCTACCTTTGCCCTGTCACATGGTAAGGGCAAAGGGCCATCTGTGCCATTTTGTTTAGCACAGCTGATAGCATGGGAACGGGAGATCGCTGCCCGCGGCCCCCCTGGATCACCAGGTATGTGTAAAAAGCATTTGGAGGGTGTCGGGAGAGTGGGGGAGGCTAAGGGGGTAATTTTAAAGGGTCGGGTTGGGTTTTTTTTTATCAGGCCATCGGCGCCATTTATATTTGTGGCAGCCAAAATGGCGCCGATGGCCCGAGAGCGGGAGATCACGCTGGGACCCCCCCCCCCCCACTGGACCACCAGGTAATTTAAAACATGTTGGGGGGGTTCGGGAGGGTGGGGATTTGTTTTAAAGGGTCGGGTGGGTTTTAGGGTTGTTTTGGTGTGCCGGTTTTCCCACCCTCCCCCTCCCCCGATTTACGATTTTTCAAGATAAATCGGGGGAATTTCTATTGTATCTCGACTCTAACCATTTTTGACGATTTAAAATATATCTGACAATTTTTTTAAATCGTCAAAAAACAATTCACATCCCTAATGGATTCCTTCAGGAAGCACGCCTGAAAAGCCCTCTTTTCTGCCAAGCTTTTTATGGACAAATATAACTTATCCAGCCAGTCTCCCAGGGGTAGGGAGGGAAAGCGGGGATAAAATTAGGAAAAACAAAATGTCCTGTATGAGGATGTTAGTCCAGAAAAACTCTGCAATAAATGAGTCTGTGTTAATAGGTTAACAATTTTATTATACCCTACGAAATAAAAATTGAAACTAGCTGGCAATAGATTATATAACATGTATGTGAGATTTTTCAACAGGTATTTTCTAAACAATATTTCAAGAAAGGGAATAGTCTGTCCAGAGAAAGTGCAATAAGTAGACATACTGGGAGCAACACATATCCAAAGAATTGAGAGGAAGGCACCAAAATGTGTAAGGCCTAGAGAAAAGAGAGAGGAGCTATGGCTGAGACCCTGTGTGGCAGAGAAAAGTAGACAGCACAGCTAGTTAAAATACACAGTATCGCAGTCACAGTAGATATTGTCATGGCCACATATTCAAATAGTCATATGTATGCAAATTGGGATAATGAGCTGTTCAGTAGTCATCTCCCTATGCACCAAACTGGTGCAATATTTTCCACTGGACCATTACAATGGGAAATTTTCTGCTGGCAGAGGGAGTGGTTGTATTGTACCTGCTTACATTTATTTTATTTTCCTGGCTTGGTATTGCATTCCAGTGCAAGCTACAGGAAGCAAAGAAGTGGACCCTAATTCTTGTAACTTGCCAGGCAGCAGCAATATTTAATATTTTTATTTTTGCCCCATTGCCTAGCTTTAACACTGTGAGTCCAGTACCTGCTACTGCAAGAAAAGTTTCATGAACCAAATAATTATTTTTTTAAATTACATACCAAGGTAAAACTGTATTTACGTTGGGTGCTAAATTTGGAATGCTACCCAGGGTAACTTTGCAAGTTTAACACTGTATAGTGTATCGGCCTCTTAATTTGCACCTTCTGGTTCATAGCTTTGTAGGGTGCAATTCATTTTGAAGAAAATAAAAGGCTAGTGTCCATGAGTTACCCTTCAAAGCAAATGCAACGGTATCACCTGCAACTTGCTTCCTGACCTTTATGTCTCTTTATTTAAGTGTCCTAATACAACAACTACATTATTTTACCCTTGTAGAACATAAAGCTCTACACTTACAACCTATGTTCCCGCTATAATAGAAAGATCAAATGGATTCTGTCTACTGTCTCTACTGCATGCTGACACTCATTTACCTCCTGCTATCTCTTTTCCCTTTAACAATCTCTCAGCAACGGGCATAAATAAACTATATCTGGAAAACCTGCTGGGTTGTCTTTGAAAAAGTGACCAAAACAAATGCACAAACTGTTGCTGAACTGCACACATCACATATCTTTCAGCCAATGTACATCTCTGAAATTCACAAAGGTATGTGTACTACTTATATGAAAAACAGAGACATATAGAAATAGCAGCAGGAAAAGCTCACAAATTAAGGATATGCAGCTCCCAAATTTCGGTTCAGTTTGCTTTTTGTTTTCTTGAAGGACCTTCTTTTTGCTGTTTGTTTAAAGTGGGGTTTTTTTTTCCCCTTTCATTTTGGTTCATTTGCGAACTCTCCACAAAAAACATTAAAAAAAACCAAAAAAGTCCTCAAAACAATTTTAGAAAATATGGGCTGCCTGTAGCCCTCTACCACCCTACTGCCCTTCCTGACTTTAACTTGGGGCCCCAGGAACCTCTGAAACCCCTCCCCCAATCCCTACATAATTGAAACCCCAGCCTGAGGCCTGCCCAAACCCTGCTAGGGTCTCCCCATGCCCCTCTCAATTCCTGTTCAAATTTGTCGGGACCAGGGAGCTCCCACCCAGGCTCCCACCTACTCATCCCCAGGTCCTGTTAAAAGTTTAAAGGGCAGGATCAAAGCCCATTCAGTCCTGACCTGGATCTGGAAGATGAAAAATAGTACCATCTGCCTGGAAGATGGCACCAAAGCGACATAACTTTGTCAACTTCCACTGGTGCAACTGGCGGCATTTTAATGTACAGTCATATGTTTATATAGATAAAGATATAGATAATTGCATATGTGTGTGTGTAGAATAAGAGAATATGATTTAATTTGACTTGAAAATGAAATGAAAAAAAAATTGTTAAAACTATGAGGAGTTATTTCCCTTTGATAATAAATACAGATATAAATGTAGCACCTGAGTGTTTCTTGGAAAATAATGAGCTGAATATGATTTTGAATGATTCTCAGGAGATTATTAAAGATCAGTGGTTCTCAACTTTTTTTCTGTTGGGACAATTCTGATAGATGATGCTCACATGAGTGACACACTGAAAACATGACCATCATGGGCTAAATTTAAACATATATTCTGTATCCACAGGAATCCCATGATCCCTAATAATAGGTGCCTTGCAAAATTAGGATATTTCCCTGAACAACTCACCATACAAAAAAGATATTCTGATACTGGTATCATTTCAGTATCAGACAAAAAAAACCTCTCTCTACTACCAGGCATATTGTAAAAAATAAAACCTGAAAAAAAAAATGCTCAGCACATATATAGCAAACCTGCCATATCATAACAGCACTAACTCTGAAGTCTCAAACAGCAATTGCCCTACCAAAGAAAAGGCAGTAGTGCACCACCATTGCATGTCCTATTGAGAAAGCACAACAAATAAAACTTATACAAATGCCTACTTGCTTGGTCTCACACACACAGAACAGGCCTTCACCAAATACATAAGAACATAAGAAATTGTCATGCTGGGTCAGACCAAGGGTCCATCAAGCCCAGCATCCTGTTTCCAACAGAAGTCAAACCAGGCCACATGAACCTGCCAAGTACCCAAACACTAAAAAGATCCCATGCTACTGATGCCAGTAATAGCAGAGGTCATTCCCTAAGTCAACTTGATTAATAGCAGTTAATGGACTTCTCCAAGAATTTATCCAAACCTTTTTTCAACCCAGCTACACTAACTGCACTAACCACATCCTCTGGCAACAAATTGCAGAGCTTAATTGTGTGCTGAGTGAAAAATAATTTTCTCTGATTAGTCTTAAATGTGCTACATGCTAACTTCATGGAATGCCCCCTGGTCCTTCTATTATCCGAAAGTGTAATAACTGATTCACATCTACTCGTTCAAGACCTCTCATTATTTTAAAGACCTCTATCATATCCCCCCTCAACAGAATAAAGGATCACAAATTACAAATGTGAAGACAAAAACTGGGATGGAAACGCCAAAAAGCCAGAGTGCTTTCAGTACAAAACTGGAGAAATAGAAACAGAAATATATTTTGTCCCACATTAAAGCAAAGTACAAAGATAGAAGAAATACACATTCCCAAAGCTGACATTATGGCTTTTGCATCCTGTCACTTCCCCTCCATGCTCCCATCATGCCTCATTTCTCCCAATTATTCTATTTCAATCACCCCCTCACATATCCCTGTCCAGCATTTCCAACCCCCAAAGCCTCTTTACTGTGCTCCCTTCCCTCTCTCCTCTTCTCAACTCTCCCTACCCCCATCCTCCCCCTCCATGTCCTTTTCCCACCCCTTCCTGCCCAACAGCCCCCACAATCCCTCTCTCTTCCACCTCCCTGCCCAGCATCTCCAACTTTCTTTTCCCCACCCCCCATAGGGTGAAGAGAGCATCAGCAGCATCTTCTGACCCAGAAGAGCAGGAGTTGGCAATGTATAGCTGGCTAAATGAGGAAACAGCCTTCCACTGAGCCAGAAAGAGAAGAAGTGACACTGGGAGCCTAGACCAGGGTGTGTGCCCGGCCGGGCAGCTAGAAACTTTACCCCCATTTCCAAAATAAGTATTCATGTCAACATTCAAATTGGAAATAAACAAGCCACAGCTTTATTTAACATTGCATTCTACAAAACTGCTCTATAAGGGGTAACCATCCTCTAAACCTTGCCTCTTTTCCTCAACAAAGAACACCTCCTAAATCCTTCCTCCAACCATAATGTTAGGCAGATTGAGAAATCCCTTCCCTGGCCATGTCTGTCCCACCCCCACCACCATACACACACAAAGAATAGAAATGCATCCTCCTTAGAAGGAGAAAAATAACAGAATATTTGCCAGTTCTTATTTTCTACCTTCTTTGTCATGTTCAGTTCCTGAAAGACATCATGCCCTACGAGTATCCCAACTTCTTTCCCTCCACACTTCCAGTAGAGAAAAGAAATGTGCATTCATTTTTAAAATATGCCAAAAATGCAATGGATGAGGCCATTTTGTTAGTTCTGAATGGAACAATTTAAAAAATACCCTTCTATGAAAATACCTGAAAATATTTGGGTATTTTTATATTTGTGACATTTGAAAAATATTTAGCCTCCCTGGGCTAAAAATATTTAGCCTCCCAGGGCTAAAAACTAACTAGCCTGCCTCAGAACCAGACCCTGTGTCAGGGCCTTCCCCAAGCTGGCCTGGTGCCTAATCCTGCCTTAAGTCAGCCTTGTACTGGGGCTGTGACTCTCCCTTCATTAAAAGTGCTGGTGCTTGGGAGCTCCTACTTGGCCCCCACTTACGTTCTTTGAGGATCCTGGTTTCAAAGGTGCAGGAGCAATGCCTAGTCAATCCCACTTGGGTCCAGGCACTTTAAAATTGATGCCATCTGCCTGGAGTATACTACTGAAGTGACATCACTTTGGCATCTTCCACAAATATGGATGGCACATTTTAATATATGACCATGCATTTCTAAAACCTTATATCAAAATGGCATTGACAGAACTGGAGGAAGATGCCAAAGTGACATCATTCTCCATGTAGATGACACCATATTTATTTATTTATTTATTTATTTATTTATTTATTTAGAATTAGATAGGTCTGGTGGGATTAAAATAAAATAAGAGATGATACCATATTTAAAGTGCTAGGACTGGGGTGGGAGTGATAGGTCATCACTCCTGCCCTTTTTGAACCAGTTTCTTGAAAATTGGGGCAATAGTGGGAGCTCCCTGGCCCTGGGCACATTTAAACAGGGTTAAAGACTCAATGGCCCCAGTCCTGAGCAGGTCCCTACATAGGACCTGTCAATAGGCAGGCCCCAAAATAGGCCAAGCTTGGGACAGGCCTAGGCATCAGACTTGGTTAATGACTCAGCTCAGGTCAGCCCCTTGTACTATATCCAGCTCAGGGAATTTCCTGGTACCAAGCATGGTTAGGGGAAGAGTTTTGGCCCTGGAAGGCCCAGGCAGGGCCACTGATGGCCTTTTGTTTTATTGGCTCATTTTTAGTTTTCTTTTGGGGTTTTTTACTATTTTTTTTCAGTTGGTAAACAAACCAAACTGAAATAAAAGCCCTGTTAAATGAACCAAAAAAAACCAAAAAACTGAACTACAAATTTTGCGGCTACACACCCCAACTCTGATCCTCCAAAATGGCCCTTCTTTCCTCTCCTGCTCTGTCTTCTGCCAGATTGTACTTTCAGTTGCTATGCACCAAAAATCTGGAACAAGGAACAACTATCCCTTCACCTTGAGCCATGTTAACTCACTTTCTAGAAAAAAGCTAAAGCTTAGCTGTTCAATCGGATTAATTCAGCAACACTTGTAGGGCTTCCATCGCAGGTTTCAGATAAAGGAGTTTGAATATTGAAATTTCCTATAAGTTCATAATAGAAGATAAGTGATTCGGGAAGCCTTGTGAGGAGTTGCCCGAGTGGAGAGGGGCACAAGGGACTGAGCCTGGGAGATACCGAGCCAACTTCCGCCTTCCCCCCCGACGTCATCAGGGAGGGACTCCTGCGACTATTAAAATCCAGCCGCAGCGCCAGGTCAGTGGAAGCCTTGTGAGGAGTTGCCCGAGTGGAGAGGGGCACAAGGGACTGAGCCTGGGATATACCGAGCCGACTTCCACCTTCCCCCCCGACGTCATCAGGGAAGGACTCCTGCGACTATTAAAATCCAGCCGCAGCGGCGCGCAGCCGCTGGCGCGCTGCCGAAGCCGCGCACCAAAGGGGCGCGCCCCTCTGAAGAAAAACTGCCCGAGTGTCATCCATATTAAATCGGAACGGATGGGGAAAAAAAGAAAAATGAAGCTGGCTGCATCAACACCGGTATCAAAAGAAGTAAAGGGACCTATGGATTTTCATCTAGCGAGAAGGGTGAGTCAGACTTCGAGGGAAGTCGTGTCTGATATTTCCTTTTTGTCGGGTGCGACAGCTAGTCCCCCCCCAGACCAACTATCCAACATACTATCAGTCAGAGCAGGGGTTAGTGATGTTACTACTCCTCCAGGTCCGATTGATTTAAGATCCACTAAGGAAAGTAAGAATGAACCAACTGATCAGGGTCCTGTTGCTACTGTGGAAGGTGGGAATATTACAGCTGTGAATACAACTGATATGTTGTTGCCCCCAGTACCGGATCCAGACAATATTACTCTCCTAGATGTATGGAGAGCTGTTACTAAGATAGAGAGGAATCTCTCTTTATCTATGACCCAATCCACAAATTTCTTTGCCCAGACCAAGGAAACGCTGAAGGACTATGGAAATCGCATTGAACAGTTGGAACAAGTTGGGTCTGCCTCAACAGTACAAATTACATCCTTGCAGACAAATGGTGCTACATTTATTAAAGATACCTTGATAATGTATAAGCAAATTGAGGGTTTAGAGAATAGTTTGAGAAATAAAAATCTACGGTTCTTAAATTTCCCCTTTACAAGGCTATTGTCAGCACAAGAACTGTTTAAGAAATATACTAAAGAAACTTTGGGTATTTCAAATGATTTATTGATTTCTAAGATATATTATATTTCCAATATGAAAAGAGCGGGGGGAGAACCTGAAGGGGGAATAGATCCATTAATTGCACAAAGTCCAAATTTAACATCTTTTTTGGAGGCATCTGAGGACGATATCCAAACAAGAGCCACATTGATTGTGGCTTTTGGGTTGGAACAAGAGAAAAATCTGGTCATGCCAGAAATATTTTAAAAATAGAGGCTTTAAATTTTGTGGCCAAATAGTACAGGTTTTTCCGGACGTCTCAAGGGCTACACAGTCAAGAAGAAAACAATTCCTAACAATGAGACAGAGGGTGGTTTCTCTTGGAGCCACCTTCTTTCTCAAATTCCCTTGCAAATGTATTATTATTTACCAAAAGAATAAGTTTGTCTTTCTTGACCCTGCACATTTGGAAGTTTTTCTTTTAGATAAGGGTGGATGAAGGGAATGTAACAGCTTTAATGGATAATGTATAGGTCTAAATGGAAAAATGGCCCTAATTTTCAAATTGTTTGAATTTTCCTAAGTTTTTTCTTATATTGGCTTCCCATTTTGTGGACTTAAAAGTTGGTAAAACATATAATGAAAAATTTTCTTTATTGATTTGTAAAAGTTTTTTTTTGGTTTGTTTTCCAAAAATATTTCCTGTTATTTCTTTTTCATTGAAAATGTATCAAGAAATTGAATAAAGTATAAATTGAAAAAAAAAAAAAAAAAGAAGATAAGTGATTCTACTTATTTTAAGAAGAAAAGTAATATCTAAATATGCACTGAAGCTTTTTCACTATATTATTCACAAAACAATTTTTGAAAAAAATGCAAATTTTGCTTGACCGATGATTAAACATAAGGCCGAGTCTTAAAGTGGTTCACTACACGATGAAGCCTATTATGATGGTCATATAGATAATATTTATTTTCATGCCGAATTTGGTTTTTGCATCATGACATTTGATAAAATTTGTGGATTTAGTTGGTCTATATAATTGGGCTTTGAGTATCCAACGATCCAAAACAATTTGAGTTCACCTACTTACTCATTTCCAGTGATGGATATCTTTCTTATATCTTCCTCAGTGAAGACTGAAGTAAAGAATTAATTTAGTCTCTCTGCTATGGCTTTGTATCCCTAAATGTCCCTTTTACCCCTCAATCAATTAATGGTCTATCTGATTCCTTTGCAGGCCTTCTACTTTGAATGCACCTGAAAAAGTTTTTAATATGAGTTTTTGCTTCAACAGCAAGCTTTTTTTCAAATTGTCTCTTTGCCTTCCTTATCAATACTTTGTTCTAACTTGCTAGTGCAAATGCTGTTCCTGTTTTCTTTATTCATATCCCTTTTCCATTCCTTGAAAGAAGTTCTTTTAGCTATTATAGACGCTCTCTGCCTCACCTTTTAAACATGACGGTAGTCGTTTAGCCTTCCTTTCAGCTATTGTATTGCATGATCTTGGCTTCCAAGATTGTAATTTTAACATTGTCCATGCCTGATGTAAAGTCAACCTTTGCATCTTCTCCTTTTAGTTTTTTCCTAACCATTTTCCTCATTTATCATAGTCACCTTTTTGAAAGTTAAATGCTGTTGCAGTTATTATGTCATAGTTGATCATGTTGTGATCACTATTGCCAAGTGGCTCCTACACTGTTACCTCTCTCACTAAATACTGTGTTCCACTAAGGACCATGTTTTTAAAATATTTCCCTCTTTTTTTTGTTCTTGCACCAACTGCTCCATAAAGCAGTCATTTATTTCATCTAGGAACTTTATCGCTCTAGCATGTTCTGATATGACATTCACCCAGTCAATACTGGGATAATAGAAATCATCTATTTTTACTGTGCTACTGATTTTATCTTCCCTAATTTATTTTAGCATTTCATTGTCATGTTATTTTATTGCACCTTTACTTTAAATTTGATTGTATCAGCCTTGAGGCTATTCCTGGAAAAAGAACATAAGAACATAAGAAATTGCCATGCTGGGTCAGACCAAGGGTCCATCAAGCCCAGCATCCTGTTTCCAACAGAGGCCAAACCAGCCACAAGTCTCTGGCAATTATCCAAACACTAAGAAGATCCCATGCTACTGATGCAATTAATATCATCCCATATGCATCCGTCATAGAAGTCCAGGTGACAACATATGGCATGCCTTTTCCTGTGCCTCTGCAGTGTTGGTTTGTGATGCTTACTTTCTTCTTCGGCTTTGCCTTGATGTTATAATATCAATGCATGCACTGATTTGTTAATCTTCTGGAAATTCCCAGACTGTTGACTGCTGCTGCAATAGATTTTCCAATCTCATTTGCTGCCTTGGCCTTCTTATAAGATCCCTTCCTGAGAGGGCATTATAATCTCCATCGCCTCCTGACTGAGAAGCTCGTTCTTGTTGAAAATAAAGTGGACTACACAAATCTAAGGATTGGCCTCCTGGAATACAGAGCCTGGTCCTGTCTTTGATGCACTTTGTCTAGGATGGATTACTGAGGTTTTCTCCTTGCCTGTTGCTCTCTTCTTTTCCTCTCCCTTGCTCCTCTGTCTACTGCCCAGTACCTGCTTTCTCTTCTGTCTGGCTTCTCCATGCTTCTCTCTATCAACAGTACCTCTGTTTTTTGCTCCCTCCCTCCCCACCACTTAGCTTCTATTGCTGGCGTTCTCCCTATTTCTCTTCTTCTGCACAGTCCCTTCCCTCACCTTTCCATGCTTCTACTCATTGCATGTTCCTCCCCTCAGCTGCACCCCTTCCTGTTTGGAATGCCTCAACTCTCCTGGCTTTAGCCTCACACTTGGCATACTCCTTTCATGCTTCCATGCTTCTCATTGCATTGTCTCTTGGCAGATCAGACACTCCTTTATCTCAGGCACTCCTTTATCTTTATTTCCTGTCAAAACCCTGGAAACCCTACCAGCTGCTACCAGCTGCCTCTTCATTTCTTTAGCATCTGCTTCAGGGATAGTAGTGGTGATGGTAGATAGATGGAGAAAATGGCAGGGTGATGAGTTTGTGGCACACTCTCTCCAGTCACTCTTTACTCCATACATTCTTGCTGTCTTGTTCCCTCTCCATTCTCACCTCTTGTCTCACTCACATTCATTGTCTCTCCTTTCACAAAGCTTCTCTCCTTTTTTCTTCTCCTCTATTTTACTCACACTCCTCTCATTCATACCCAACCTCCTCACCTTGCTTAGGGTTTCTCTTCAGCTAGTGAAGGTTGGGGACCCCACCCCAATTAGATACCCTAATTATCACTGAACTCTCCATTCATCTTTCCTCTTCAACAAACTTCTGCCTCCAGTATTCGCCATTCCCCTCACAATTTATACAATGAAGGGCAGAATTATGGAAGCTTTTAAATGTTTGAGAAAGAAACGGGGTGGAAAGGAATTCCAGTGTGCATACACACAGCAAAATAACTTACAGCCACTAAAGCCAGAGGTTCCCAGTCTTTGCTGGAGTGTGGTCCCCTTTTCAACCTCCAAATTTTTCACAGACCCCCATATACTTCTTGTTGCATTTTGTGGCTTGCTACAAGGGCCTGCGAATTGAGCTATTTACCAGATGCTTCTTTCCTCTTCACAGCAGCATGTCACCATTGCAGACAGCAAAGCAGGATGCCACTGGCCCCTCCTAGCATGTGTGCACACCAAAGTTGGGAAATTTAAAGGGCCTATGGCGGGAAAACCATGCGGTGCCCTTAGATTACATCATCTGCCTTCTCCATATAAGATTGCCTCAGATGTCACTATGATGCTTCAGCAACAGGTTTTTCTATTCTGGTAGTGTGCATTACCTTCCAGATACTGCCTCAACTGACCAGTCTGATTCTGCCTTGCCAACCCAGCTCGACCCTGCCTCATCAGCCCAACCTGATCCTCTTCCTGCTCCACCTCTCACTCTCCTAGCTCCTTGGATAGATTCTTGGTTTTGACCCCTGCTTGGACTCCCATTTCACCTGTCTGCTGCCTGCCATTGACCTCTGCTTGGACCTTGTTTCATCTCTCAGCTGCCCACTTTTGACCTTTTGCTGGTCCTGTACTCCACTCCTTTGCCTACTCCCAGAGACCCTCACTCTGGCACCCAAAGGCTGAACCCAAAAGGAATGAGAGTTCGTATAGGTGAAGCATCACTCTGGTCTCTGCCTCTCCTGGGTCTGCCTAATGGTGGTGAAAATCTGTGGGGCCTCTCCCCACGGGTTGAGCCAGCCCAAGGGCCCATAGACACAAAACTTCTCTTTCATTTTTGCCTGCAGTTATATGCCATATATGGTAAAGTTATTAATGTAATAACAAATAATTATATGCACATCAGACTCATTCATAATAAATAAAACTTAGTAAATAATTCTTGCTGGTATAAACATCATACATATAATTGCAAAGCACAGCATTAAATGTGCAAGAATATATTCATTAACTTATGTATTGTAATTATAGACAGCCATACAGATGGATCTGACTGGATCTGGACCAACTGGGAGGAATGGGCTGGTGGTGCAAGGAGGAGGGAGAGAGAGAAACTGACAGGGTGGGAGAGCAAGACAGACTGGCAAGAATGGACTGGTGGAGGATAGATAGATAGATAGACTGGTGGAGATGGACTGGTGGAGGGAGGGAGAGAGAGGGAGGGAGAGAGAGAGAGAGAATGGTGTAGGTTGGAGGTATAGGCAGGGATAGATTGATAGAGAGAGAGAAAGACTGATGGGGATGGAGTGGTGGAGGGAGAGAAAGAGACACTGGTGGATGGAGAGAGAGACTGGCAGGGATGGACTGGTAGGGAAAGAGAGACTGGCAGGGATGGACTGTGGAGGAAGAGAACATAAGAACATAAGAAATTGTCATACTGGGTCAGACCAAGGGTCCATCAAGCCCAGCATCCTGTTTCCAACAGTGGCTAATCCAGGCTACATGCACCTGGAAAGTACCCAAACACTAAGTAGATCCCATGCTACTGATGCCAGTAATAGCAGTGGCTATTCCCTAAGTAAACTTGATTAATAGCAGTTAATGGACTTCTACTCCAAGAACTTATCCAAGCCTTTTTTAAACCCAGCTACACAAACTGCACTAACCACATCCCCTGTCAACAAATTCCAGAGTTTAATTGTGCATTGAGAGAGACTGGGGTTGGGCTGGTAGAGGGAGAGAGAGAGAAAAAACATGGCAGGGATGAAATGGTGGAGGGAAAGAGAGAGAAGAGTGACTGTTAGGGCTGTACTGGTGGAAGTAGAGAGTCAGACAGACTGGTGAAATGGGATCCACAGCAGCTTGTCAGACTTCTTTTGCAATACAGACAAACCTTTCTCCTCACCTCTCACAGTTCACTTCCCACAGATCCACTGTTATGATCTGGAGGGCCCCTAGGGATCCACAGACCACAGGTTGGAAACCATTGACTAAGCTATTCATTTGGTTAACACATACAGTATGCATTTAGTCATTTATATGCCCATGTTAAAGTACTACAATGTATCAAAAAAGAATCACATCAACAACGTGAATATAGCAGGACGGGTTCACCCTCATAAATGAGTAACTATACATATACACCCAAGAGGTGTTTCAAATCTCTTATGCACTTATCTTGTATGCGCAGGCACTCTTATTTTAATCATAGGGTGTCCCAATTTTTCTTTTTTTGTAGTTTTTTTTTTTGTGTGAAAGTCCTTTTTGTTCTAAATCACGTTAGCATATGCTGTTCTTGTAAACACAAAGGAAAAATACACAATTTTGAAAGAGGTGAATTATCACGTTGTTGTATGTGATTATCACGTTGTTGTATGTGATTCTTTTTTGATACATTGTTTGTAGTTCTATCACATATTTCGCCAGTTTTTTCAATTTTGCATGTTAAAGTATTAGCATAGATTTCTAACCTGTCACTTTATGCATGTAATTACTTTCAACAATGCTTGTTAAAATGGTATTTAATGCTCTTATTACCATCAGTAAACTATTGTACATTAACTCCCAACTTTAATGATCATTAATTCATATATTTCATTGACTTTCTCTTTTTTTGGCACAAAAATGCATGGAAAAATGTGACTTTCTGAGTGTGTTGTTCCTTCTTTTTTTTTTTTTAAAAGCATATTTTTTATTCAAGACAACAAGAGGTACAATAAATGCAGCGGGAGTGTCACCAAGAAAAACATATATACAGGTACCCGAACATACAAATGCATCAAAATATTGAGTAATAAGGTATTTTCTCCAGTATTGCCCCTCCCCACCCCCCACCCCCACTCCACTCCCAGGTACTAGGTTAGGTCCATAAGAACTGCATGTAATTCTATTAAAATCAGTCAAAAAGAGGCAATTATAATATCAGTTACAATGTGAAGCCCTGTTGGCTGAATTTGCCTTTGTCTGGAAACCGATGTGATGTATCGTGCGAATGTCGGTATAGAAAAATGTTAAATAAATAAATAAATAATAAAATTATCGGTTAGAGACTTTCAATAAGAGGGTCTTGGATTTCGGTGGCAACGTCTGGATATACAAGTTCCACATCTGTTGAAAATGACGTTGTTGAGGTGTGGGCCGAGATGCCATTTCATCTATTAACATCATTTTATGAAAGTGGTTACGCCATGCCCAATATGTAGGGGTTTCTGGACTTCGCCACTGCAACAATATTAACATTTTCCCCACATAGCATGCCTTACGGAGCAAACAACGAGTCCCCAAAGTCTTAAGCAGTCGACATGGGATAGCATCAAACAATATCCACTGGGGTGACAACAAGATCTGGGCATTCACCAAATTGCTCAGGTAGTGGGTAACCTTGGTCCAAAATCGTTTAATATGAACGCAAGTCCAAAATAAATGAATAAGGGATCCTTCCTCCTGTTCACATTTCACACAGAGAGAAGAGGTTAACATCCAACAGTGAAAGGCAGTGACAGTAGATGTATGGGCCCTCCAGAGAAACTTATGTTGCATTTCCCTGAAGTACATATTAGGGGAGGTCGAAGCTATCTTACGAAAACTAGCCTTTAACATAGGTACAGTAAGTTCAAAGGCACCCTCAGTGTTCCACTTCTTAACCAACCAGGGAAAGGGGTCACTTCGAATGTGGCCCTTCAGTTGCTTATAGTAATAGGACAATGATGGTGGGCAAGTCTTACTCAACTCAAACAACTCCTCCAGAGCAGTAAAAACCTGCGGCTGAAGGGATTGCACCGTTAAGGACTTAACATAATGCTGCAATTGATAGTACATAAAACAATGTGGCCGTCCCAGCCCATGTAAAGAAATCAGATCAGAAAAGGGCAGCAAAGCCCCAGTAGCATCAAGGACCTGCCCCAGTTGTTCCATCCCCTTATCCCGCCAGACCTGGAATCCAGAAGACTGCATCCCCGGGATGAAATCTAAGTTGCCCCTCAACAGCAGCAGGTAGGCACAAACCGAGGGCAGTGACATGGCTCTCATAACCCTGGGCCATGTTCTCCAAATAGGGGTTACAAGAAATCTAAAGTGCAGGGGAAGAGAATACTGAGCAATAGGGCATTGCAACACATAACAAAGGTCCAGTGGGTCCACTAACATATTTTCAGCAGGCAGGTTCACAAAGTAAGACTTCCCAAGCAACCATTCTCGGATGACCTGCATATTACAAGCCAAATTGTAGACGCTCAAGTCTGGGACGCTCAGACCACCACGTCCCACTTATCTTGTAGGCGAACAAGGGAGATACGGGCCTTTTTGTTACACCAGAGAAAGCACCGTAACGCAGATTCTATCTTGGCTAAGTCTTTGCGTTGAAGGAGCAAAGGGAGATTTTGAAATAAATAAAGCCATTTCGGGAGCAGGGTCATTTTAAACAGATTATTACGCCCATTAAGAGATAAGGGTAACTGCGCCCAGGCTCTCAACCTCTGCTGTGTCTCCTGAAGTAAGGGAGTGATATTATAATGATACAATTTAGAGAGATCAGTAGGGATAAGCAACCCAAGTACTTGATTTTGCCTTCTGCCAAGGTCAACGGAAATATGCCCTCCTCCCCTTGCATCAGGTCTGCCGGTTTAGACCAGTCCCGGTCTTTTTCCTTTTTATTGAGACGGGTGGCCATAAGTTGGTTTTGGGCACACCAAGGTCTGCTAGCATCGTTTTCCCCACCAATGGAAGTCGAAGTTCGGCGATTTGTGGCCGCAAAGGAGGCAGATTAATTCATATGATTTACGGAGAGGGGGGGGGGGTCGCCATGAGGGTTCTCCATGTCCGAGCACGTCAAGCCATCACGTGATCTCTCGTGTTGTTCCTTCTAATACCTAATAAAATATTGATTATTGATTCTTCCATGTAAATCCATAAGAAGCTTTAAGTACTTGATAATTGTGCTATTAAATTTACAATGTGATTTCAAGTAAAGGTATGCAATTATGAGCTCTAGAAAAAGTGTGGGTTTTTTCACATTGAAAACATTTCCTTTCCCTATATAAATGTCAGTTGCATAAGCTTTGGTCTGCTTGGTTGGCAATATGGCAGACAATAGGAGCTTTTCTAAAGCACAATTTAGTTTTGTTGAGATAGCAAGATGTTGAGAGGATGAGAAGGAGGATGACAGAGAAGATGTATGGATTAAGGGTAATCTTAAATAACCAAGCAATGCTTAGTGATCTGCCATCTAAGATTAATGATAATCTCCCTTCAGACTTACCCATATGTTTTGCTATATCCAGTGGAAATAGTGAAAAAGAAAGGCAACCACAGTAGATGATGTTTCAAATGATTATTATTGGCAAGCAGTAATAAGCTTATGAATATTCGTTATCAAACCATCCTGTTACACCAACAAATATGGCTTTTCAAGAGCTGCTTATTTCCATTAATAGTCATACAGTAATAATTAAAGAAAATAAAAATAATACTTTGCCCTTTAGCTAATGGGACTTTGCAACCTGTATCTGCTAATGGAATTTGTATATGCACTGAAGCATTTAATCCTACCCTCACTGTGGCTTTAAGTATAAGGCCAAGTGTAGAAATTGTGTTTGATAATAACAAGGACAATAAGAAAAGTTCATTAGTCAGCTTATGAAGCATATAAGACTATAGATAAGTCTGGTCAATGGCTGTACTGCTCCTAATCATTTTTGCATCAAAATGTTAATGTTATGCTTCTCTCCACATAAGTCATGCTGTTAGACCCAAAGAAGCCCTTTAATTCAATAAGACTATCATTACATATGTTTTAAAATCTTTGAATTAGCATTAATATATTTAAAACCGAATTACATGATTTGGCACTGCTCTTATTTGGCTACAGGAAATGTTTCTTTAGCTAACAGTAATCTGTCAAATGTTTTTGTGTCTTTATTCTTCTGACTGAGGATATAACACTTGCTCCTGTTCTATATTTTTCCTTAGATAGAGAAACCTCCTCAATTTCAAATAACCATCAGCATAACAATTTAGATTACTGGAGGCCGGTATTCAGTACAATTATCCAGCCAAGTTAGACATCACCAAACAAATGTCAGAAGTTGAAAATCCTGCCATGCTGACCAGCCCCAAGATAGCTGGATATCAGGCTCTATAGCTAAATTTTATCCCATTAACTTTAAACTTAGGGGTGTAGCATGAGCATTCTCAGCTGGAGACGGTAATCCAATATATAATGAATCACAAGATATTATGGGGGGTCATTTTCAAAAACTTATGTGGGGTTCAAGCCTGAAAAATTGGCATACAGGTGCATAAGAAGCCCATATGTGGTGATTGCAAATTTTCACAATGGCAGCAATTTGCATATACATTCAAAACTGCACATGCATGTATAGTTGTAGAAACAGGGTGGTTCAAGGGTATTTGTAGGTGAGATTGAAAGTAGGCTCGCATTTATGCATTTTATCAGCAAAGTACATACATGTCCTCAAATATCTGTGCATGCTTTTCCACCTGCACTTTAACTCACAGAATTTAGATCTTACTTTTGTTTTAGGACTCGGTGCTTGAAGTGTTAGCTAGTGCTGGAGCCTGGAGGTTGGTGGGAATTGTTTATGAGTGTTTGCATTTGGTTTTGAGTGTTTGCATTTGGTTTTGTTTGATAATTGTAATTATCTGTGTTCACTTTTGGTACCCTTTTTATGATTTCTTGTGGGTTTGTCAGTTTCCTGTATGTCCTCTAGTAGGTTGGCTATTAACTCATTCTGTGTCACCATCTCTCCTCGCAGGCTTTTTTAATGACACTATACACTGTGAGACCAGGGTGGCACCTCTCAATCCTAGACCCCTGTATGGAATTTGACAAAGTCTCCCATGAGAGACTTCTGAGAAAATTAAAAAGTCACGGAATAGGAGGCAATGTCCTATTGTGGTTTGCAAACTGGTTAAAAGATAGGAAACAGAAAGTAGGACTAAATTGTTGATTTTCTTAATGCAGAAAGGAAAACAGTGGAGTGCCTAAGGGATCTGTATTGGGACCAATGCTTTTCAGTATATTTATAAATGATCTGGAAAAGGGAACAAGTGAGGTGATCAAATTTGCAGAAGCCACAAAATTATTTCAAGTTGTTAAATCACAAGTGGACTGTAAGAAATTGCAGGAGAACCTTGTGATACTGGGAGACAGGGCATCCAAATGCAAGAAGAAATTTAATGTGGAGAATGAAAAGTGATGCACATAGGAAAACGTAACCCACACTGTAGTTACACAATGTTAGGTTTCACTTTGATGCAGCTCCAGCACTGCTCTCTAGTACATCAATGGCGGGGGTGGAAGGTAACTAGAACCAAAATATTACCAATAAGGGCCAAGAGTAACAGATAAGTATGAGAAAAAAATAAGTGTGAAAGCTTGCTGAGCAGACTGGATGGGCCGTTTGGTCTTCTTCTGCCATCATTTCTATGTTTCTATGTTTCATATCATGAGTTATCACCCAGGAAAAGGATGTGGGCATCATCATGGACAATATTTTGAAATTTTCTGCTCAGTATGCAGCAGCAGTCAAAAAAGCTAACAGAATGCTGGGAATTATTAGAATGGAATGAAGAATAAAACAGAGAATGCCATAATACCTCTGTATCGCTTCATGGTGAAATCACACTTTGAATACTGTGTCCAATTCTGGTTGCTGCATCTCAAAAAAGGGAACAAGTGAGGTGATCAAATTTGCAGAAGCCACAAAATTATTTCAAGTTGTTAAATCACAAGTGGACTGTAAGAAATTGCAGGAGATCCTTGTGATACTGGGAAAGGAAAAGGTACAGAGTAACCAAAATGAAGGGGATGGAATGGCTCCCCTGCGAGAAAAGGCTAAATAGTTTAAGGTTGTTTAGATTAGAGAAAACACCTGAGAGAAGATATGATAGAGGCCTATAAAATAATTAGCAGAATAGAATTAGTTATTTCTTCTTTAAAAAATTACAAAAACTAAGGAATACTCCATGAGGGTAGTAAATTGCACAATTAAAACAAATCAGAGAAAATGTTTCACTCAAAGCACAATTAAACTCTGGAATTCATTTTTAGCGGATTTGGTAAAGGAAGTTGTATAGCTGGGTTTAAAGAAGGTTTGGAAAATTTCTTGGAGGAGAAATCCATAAACTGTTATTAACTAGGTAGAGTTCAAGAAAGTCATTAGTTAATAGTTATCCCTTGAGCATTACAACCTAAGGGGCTGATGCAATACAGTGCGCTCAGCCGAGCACACTGTTTAACTTGCAGTTGGATGTGGGGTGATGCATGTAGATGAGGCTATTAGTTAATCATCCGAAATGCCAAAAAAAATCTGCATCTAAAATAGACAGTTTTGTACTCCCAAAAGTTTTACAGAAAAGCAGAAAATATTGCTGGCTGTGCGCTGATTAGGAAAATGGATGCTGATAAATTTGGCATCTGTTTTCTAAACCAGTGGACAGTCGACTACTCGCAGGCTCCCGCTGTCAAGGAAGCGCTAGGGGCACACAAGCATTTTAATTGAATCAGCCTCTATGAATATAACAACATAAGATTTGTCTTACTGGGTCAGACCAAAGATACATCAAGCCCAGTATCCTGTTTTCAACAATGATCAATCTAGGACATAGGTACCAGATAGGATCCCAAGGGGTAGATAGATACCTTGCTGCTTATCCCAAGGGGTAGATATAGATACCATGCTGCTTATCCCAGGGATAAGCAGTGAGTTCCTGCAACTCCACCTTAATAATATATTATAGACTTTTTCTCCAGGAACTTATCCAAACCTTTTTTAAATGCAGCTACACTAAAAGCTTTCACCACACCCTCTGGCAATGAATTCCAGATCTTAATTATGCGTTGAGTAATATTATTAGTTTTAAGTGTGTCACTTAGTAACTTTATTGTGTGTCCCCTAGTCTTTGTACATTTTGAAACAGTAAACAACCGATTAACATCTATTCATTACTCTCTACTCATTAATTTTTAGACCTCTATCATGTCTCCCCTCAGCCATCTCTTCTCCAAGTTGAAAAGTTTTAAAATCTTTAGCCTTTCCTCATAGGGGACTCATTCCATCCCCTTTATCATTCGGGTTGCCCTTCTCTGTACCTTTTCTAATTCTGCTATGTCTTTGTTGCGTGTCCCAGCCGCGCTAGGTCCGCGCCCGGGCCTGCTCACCTCTCTCTCTCTTCTGAGGGACCCGGTTCTTCCTCCCCTGCTGCTGCGGGAAGCCATCTGCATCCCTGGCATCCAGCTTCAGCTTCTCCAGCTCCCTCGTGCTCCTCTGCCTCCCAGGCCTCGCAGCGCGGCCCACACCGGGGCTTGGCATCCTCCGCCACTTTGGCCCCGTCCCTAGGTGCACGCACGCGTTCTGCGCGTCCCTTCAAAGGGACCTTGGCGGGAACCAGCTCCACGGCATGCCCTGATGACATTACATAGACTCACTATAAAAGTGAGGGCCTTTTCCCTAGACCCTCGCCTTGGCAAACAGGTCATCACCTTGTGTGATCTAGTTGCCGTCCTCGTTTCTGCATTCCTGTGCTTGTTCCAGTGTTCCTGCATATGTTCCTGTGTTCCTGTACTCATTCCAGTGTTCCTGAGTTTGCTCCTGTGTTCCCGTGGTCCTTCCGGTGTTCCAGCGCCTGTTCCTGTGTTCCTGTGTTCCTTCATTCCTGAGTTTCATTCTATGTTCCACAACCCTGGTTCTACCTTTCTCGAACTGATACCCGGTACTGACCTCTGCTTGTCTTTGACCACACTTGGACCGATACCTTGAATTGACATCGGCTTGCCTCTGACTTCGCTTGGACTGATACCTGGAACTGACCTTTACTTGCCTCTGACCACACTTGGACTGATACCTGGAACTGACCTCTGCTTGCCTCTGATCATCCTTGGACTGATACCTGGAACTCACCCTTGCTTTGGCTTACCATCCTCGGATGGATACCCTGGCTTTGACCCTTGCGCTCCATTCGGACACTCTCTTTGCTTCTCCTGTGACCACCAGGTTCACCTGCCTTGACGCTGTCAGCGGCCTTCCTCGAGCTAGACCACTAGGCGCTGCCTACCCTGCCCAGAGGACCTTCATTTCCTGCCTCGTACCCATGGTCTCCAGAACTCTCTGTTCCGGTCTAGCTCGTCTGTTCACCATCAGCCGTGCACCTCTAGTGTTCGGGGGCACACCTCTCCACCATCTCTCCAGGAGACCCCCAGAAGCCCACCTAAGCCCAGGCAGTGTGGGAATCCAAGGGCTGAACCCGCAGAGCCCCCGGGCCATTATTGGTGAAGCTCCAGCTTGCCTCTGTCTCCTAGTGTGCTCCACCTCCTGGCGGCAGGCGCCCTCTGGGTCCCCTCAGAGGGCAGTACCAATCTTGCACCAGGCCAAGGGTCCACCTCCAGCGCAACAGTCTTTTTTGAGATGTGGTGACCAGAACTGCCCATAATTCTCAAGATGAGGTCACACCATGGAGCAGAGTTGCCAACTGGCTCCGGATTTTCAGGACTGGTTGATCCAGTCCTGGTTTTACTCCCCTGTACAGATACTTATAGTCTTGATTTTCTGATGGAATGCAATAGGTAAATCAGAATAAGTTCCAGCTTGAAATGAGATAAAACTAGGACCAGATCAACCTGTCCTGAAAATCTAGAGCCAGTTGGCAACCCTACCATGAAGTGATTCAGAGGCATTATGAAATTCTCTATTTTATTCTCCATTCTTTCCTAATAATTCCTAGCATTCCATTTGCTTTATTGGCTGCTGCTGCTGCACACTGAGCAGAAGATTTAAACGTATTATCAACAATGAAGCCTAGCTCCTTTTCTTGACTGGTGACTCCTAATGTGGAACCTTGTATTGTGTACCTATAATTTGGATTACTAGCAGCATGGGATCTATCTCCTGTTTGGGATTTCACCATGTACTTGTTACCTGGATTGGCTACTATTGGAAAGAGGATACTGGGTTTGATGGACCATCTGTCTGACCCAGTATAGCAATTTTTAGGTTCTTATGTTCTAATAATTAAACAAATTTGAGATTCACGAAGATTTTGTTCAAGCTTCTACTTTCCTTGCTTTCCTATATGCATCTAACTAGATATCATCTAAACTAAATAAAAACAGAAATGTTTGGTCTCTCCCAAAATCTTCAGTTGCAGTTATATCTAGTGGCCAGTTGCTAGGATCCTTGATTGGTTATATAGTTTTATAGACATCTATTTGGATGTGGCTGATTTGCTGTCATAATTATTTGGCCACTCACTCCTGATTGGAGGGCTAGTGTCAGGGGAAATCCCCTATTTGTTAGCTCAGTTTTATAATTGCCAAATGGCCATGACCAGTTTGAATGAGAGTCAATGATTACCAGTTGCATATTCTAATTTTGTGGTTGGTCTTCTCCAGATATCTCCTTTGGGGTGCTGATGGTCTAGATGCAGCATCTTGTTATGATGAATCATACCTCATTGTGATAGTCTGTCTGAGACTCCTGCTCACCATAAACATTTCTGAAGCTCAAAATAATCCTTACTGTAGTCATTCATTTATTCATCCCTCCCCCATCATAGAAACATGGAAATATGATGGCAGAAAAAGGCCATATGGCACATCTAGTCTGCCCCTCCATCCAATTTATCTAGTCCATACAATTTCCATTACTCCCTCAGAGATCCCCTGTATTTATCCCATGCTCTCTTGAATTCAGATACCATTTTAGCCTCAATCACCTCCACTGGCCATGCATCCACTATCCTAAGACTACTCCCAAGTCTACCCTCTTTCAGCCTCATCCCACGACTCCATGTTGTAGAGCCTCCTTTCCATTGAAAGAGGCTAGCCTCCAGTGCACAAAAACCTTTCAAACATTTAAATGACTTTATCATATCTCTCCTATCTCATCTTTCCTCCAGGGTATACATGTTTCTATCTTTAAGTATTATCTTTAAATATTATCCCTATATGATCATTTAGTGGTGCTAATTATGTGCAAACTTGTATTTAAATAAATAAAAAGATAGATAGATACATGTGTATTTGTCTGTAAGACCCTAGAGCACTTAACTTAAAAAATAGGAAACATCTATTCAAGCAAACAATTAAGCAGAAGCTGTCTGCCTTTATAAGACAGTTTTCAGCATTATGCTTAAAAAAAAAGTATATGAAGTAAAGAAAAAAAAAATTGACTACTGTAAAAACAGACCACTAGGTATACCTTTACATTTTCTCTCTCTTGATTACTGATGGCAGCTTAGTGGCACACAGGAATCACAGTTTACACAAAAGTTTCACAAAAGCGTACTTGCATTGATTTAACAGAAAACTAATGCCATAAGCAATACATCCATAGCAAAGTACATAACATGATAAATATCAGGATAGCTTGTAACATCAATAGAATAATAATAGGGAGTTTAATAAATACAAGAAAATATTAGGCTGTAAGTGAGTATTCAAACGGCAATAAGAATAAAGCAATCATTTTTCTAATTTGCTTAGTGATAGCTTGTAATTTGCCATTATCTATCAACAAAAACTTAGAGGTAGATTTTAAAAGCATTGCTCATGCAAAAATGGCCACATACATGTGTGAGCTTTACAAAGCCAGGAAGGGCATGCATACATAATAAGCAGTACAGGCCAGATGAATTTTGCAAAGGCAATGCATGTAACTTTGCTTAGAGAGAAAGAGCACCTCTGTAAAAGGTCAGTCTAACACTCTATATATAGGTACCTCTGTAGAGGTGCTCTTTGAATCGGGGTGGGTTTCCAGGAAGTGGGTTGGGGTTAGAGTGGATGGCGTTAGAGACCTATTCAGAGGTATTCATTGTAAAATTGAGTAGGGATGTGCAGTCGTTTCCGATGAACTAGGAAATAGAGATGATATTTCCTATTTCGTCGTGTTTTGAGGGGCGACAAAACAATAAGAAAACCCACAAAATTTCATGTGGTTTTCTTATCGTTTTTTTTTTGGGGGGGGAGAAAGGGCACATTTAAAAAAAAAACCAACCCCAAATCCACCCCAACCCTTCAAATTTAATTATTTATTTTATTTATTTAAAAGGTATTTGTATACCGTTTTTTAAAAAAGGAATTTTATCAAAAACGGTTCACAGATTTAAAACAAAAATAAAATAATCAAAATAAAATGGAATTTTTTAAACTTTACATAAAAATAGGCAATGACTAGTCAGGATGCTAGTATATAAGATTTAAAAATATAAAAGTTTGGGGTCATGGGCTTATTGTTTTGGGGAAAAAGGGGGGGAAAGGGGAACGGAAGAGTGGGAAAATACAACGTACAAATTATATGATAATGAAGGGGGGAAGGAAGGAGGATATGATAATTAGAAACAAGTGAGTGGGCAAATATGTTGTAGTTATGAGTAGCATAAATGGAGTTGTAATGGGTGTAATTAGGTTTATGAAAGTGGGTTCGGTATGGATGATTGAGTTTAGTTAGAAGACGTATTGAATGCAAGTTGAAAAAGATAGGTTTTGAGAGATTTTTTGAAATGAGAAGGGTTGGATATTGAGCGAAGATGGTTTGGTAAAGTGTTCCAGAGTGTTGGACCAGCTATTGAAAAGGCTCTTTTTCTAGTGAGGTCTAGTCTGGCTTGTTTAGGAGAAGGGATATCTAGTAAATTTTGATTAAGTGATCTTAGGTGTCGTGTCGGTTTGTATATGCGCAGTAGTGAACAAAGCCAGGTGGATGTATGATTATGGTTATGAATTAAGCTATGGATAATAGAGAGAATTTTGTATTTTATTCTGAACTTTATGGGTAACCAATGTAGCGATTGTAAAATAGGGGTGATATGATGGTGTAGAGAAGTTCTGGTTAATATTCGGGCTGCAGAGTTTTGGATCAGTTGAAGGGGGTATAGTGAAGAGTCTGACATTCCTAAGAAAAGAGCATTACAATAGTCTAAGCCAGAGAAAATTAAGGATTGAAGAATGGTTCTATAGTCTCGGTAGAATAGTAGAGGGCAAAGATGTTTTAGCAGTCGTAGCTTGAAAAACGATTTTTTTGTAAGTGAGGATATGTGTTGTTTTAGTGAAAGATCTGAGTTAATGTTTACACCTAGGCTTATAGCAGAACGTGTTATGGGGATAGTAACATTATTGATTGTCAGATGTGATGGTGGGCCTAATGAAGAATCAGAGATGGAAGTTAAGTGCATAAGCTCAGTTTTTGCTGGGTTTAGTTTTAATCGATTATGGGAGAGCCAGGAGTTGATAGTAGATAAATAAAGATAAACTAAGGATAGAGTGTCTGACCATGATGATTTATATGGGACAAAGAATTGGATGTCATCTGCAAAAATTTTGAATTGAAGATTAAGGGAGGATAGAATATTGCATAAAGGAAGAAGATATATGTTGAACAGAATAGGAGAGAGAGATGAGCCCTGAGGAATGCCGGAATTAATGATGTATGGGGAAGAGCAGTGTTGATTGTAATTGACTTGTTGAGGTCGGTTGGAGAGAAAGGATGTAAACCAATTCAAAACTGTACCTGCGATGCCTATGTTTTGAAGACCTGAAATGAGTATCTGATGATTAATGGTGTCAAATGCTGCTGATATATCTAAGAAAACTATAATGTAGTCTGTATATTAATCGAATGCACGGAAGAAAGTATCAAAAGAGGATAGAAGGAGTGTTTCTGTGGAATGACCTTTTCTAAATCCATGTTGATTAATATGAAGAATATTGTGCTCAGTTAGAAAATCGGTTAACTGGTGGAGTACTACAGATTCTATTAGTTTGGCCAGGGAAGTAAGAGAGGCTATAGGTCTGTAATTGTTGAGATCAGATGTATCTTTTGCTTTTGCTTTTAAAATTGGTAGTATAGAGGTCTTTTTTAAAGTATGAGGGAATTTGCCTGATTCTAGAGATTGATTAACTAGAAGAGTAAGGAAGGAGCAGGCTTCTAGTTTGAGAGCTTTGAAAAAGGCTCCAGAACAAGGATTATAGGGGGAATTGGAAGGTTTTTGTTTGTTTATAATGGCTAGGATAGAAGTATCTGAAGTAGGGGTGAATTCTGACCATGATTGACTAGGTATTTCTTTTTTTTGAGTGGGATAAGGAAGGTTTGAAAATTCTGCAGAAATGTTAAGTACTTTAGTTTCAAAATGTTTGGCAATTTTATTACAAAAGTTGGTATCGACATTTATGGAGTTTTCAGTTTGGGGAGAGGTTAAGGTTTTTACTATATTGAATAGTGTGTTTGGATTGCCATTGGCTTTGGCAATAATATTGGCATAGTAGAGTTTTTTTGTTTGGTTTATTTCTTTATTGTAACGACGTAGTGTACAGCGGTAATTGTTTTTTAATTCTGTGGTTTTGTTATTACGCCATTTACGTTCTAGTTTCCTAAGAAGAGTTTTAAGTGTGTGCAATGATTTTGTGTAACATGGAGCATTTATTTTCTTTTTATTTCTATTTTGTTTGATCTGCTTAAACGGGGAGATTGTATCGAGGGTGGTTGTAATTGTAGTATTCCAAGAGTGTACTGTGTCATTTATATTGGAGAGAACAGTGGTAGGTATGTTAGGAGTGATTGTCTCTACAAATGTGTCTGCATTAATAAATTTCCTTCTATGTGTTATTGATTGTTTCTTTGTTGTTATATGTGGATTTTTATTTAGATTTAGAGAGAAATGAATTCTGTGGTGATCTGACCAGGGGATGGGTACTACTGTAGTGTTGTTCGGAATTGGAAAATGTTGGAGTGGGTTAAAAAATACTAGGTCTAATGTTTGACCTTTAATATGCGTAGGGGTTTTGATGAGTTGATCCCAGCTGAGGCCGGACATGGCATCTAGAAAGGAACTGGTGATTATGGAAGGATTAGAGATATGCAGATTAAAGTCACCCAGCAGTATTGTTTTATTTAAATCTATATGAAGTGTAGAAATAGTTTCTAGAAAATTTGAAAGTTCAGAATTGAGACATCCAGGAGGACAATAGATGATTCCTATGTTTAGTATTGTAGTAGTAATTAGAAGTATTTCAAACGAACCTGATGATATTATTTGTTTTTTTACTGGATTCAGAGAGGATTTGATGATAGCTAACAAACCTCCTCCTCGGTGGTTTATTCTAGGTTCAGAAATGGTCGTATAGCCTGTGGGAGTTAAATTGTTTACTATAGCTGTATCTGAAGTAGTTAACCAGGATTCTGTGATAAGAAAGAAATCCGGCTTATTAATATGTATGAGATCTTGCAGAATGGAGACTTTTTTCCGAACAGACTGTGAGTTACAAAGAATAAAGGATAAAGTAAACATAGCTGCAGTGCAAAACGTGGATCTTATAACAGTTAGGGTTCGATTTATATACTTCTTATGTCCAGACTGATATGACTTTGGTTGTGCTTGAGATGAAGGCATATTGCCAATTAATTGCCAATTAATTGCAACCCCCCACCCTACGTCCCGGGAGTGATCTTCCCCTCTTGGGCCGTTGGCTGCCACTAATCAAAATGGTGCCGACGGCCCTTTGCCCTTATCATGTGACAGGGTGTTGCGTCCGTCAGTGCTAGACGGCTTCACCCCATTTGCCTCACCTTATTCACGGCTCCTCCCACTTACCTAGGAAAGATGGCTACCGCTGCGACTACAAGCCGACCTCTCCTGGGTCTCCGGAACGGCTATGGTGCAGCCTCCCGCCATGTTCCTCCCAGGTACCTACTAGGGTGCGCACGCGTGAGCGCCACCCACGTCTTTATTCCAAC
Organism: Rhinatrema bivittatum; assembly: GCF_901001135.1. Taxonomy (NCBI): domain Eukaryota; kingdom Metazoa; phylum Chordata; class Amphibia; order Gymnophiona; family Rhinatrematidae; genus Rhinatrema; species Rhinatrema bivittatum. Next base: position 194,694,341 of record NC_042621.1, read on the forward strand.
CTTGGCGCGAACCTCAGGGGCATTCCCCCTTGCTGACGTCATGCTATCGGGTATATAACCTATTCTAATTTGCTAGCTCGTTGAGTTAGCAAGGACTTGAACAAGGACTATTTGAACTCGTATCCGTTTCTGTCCACGCTACTCTGCTGCTTCTGTGCTGCCGCTGGAAGCCTCTCTCTGCCCTTCGGGGTAACTGCTAACCTGGATACCCGCTCCTCGGGGGCCGTCTACTTTATTTCAGGTTTATTTATTTATTTATTTAAGGTTTTTCTATACCGATATTCGTTGTTGGACATCATATCGGTTTACAGTCAACATGGAGTCAGCAACATAGCTTTACATTTAACCCATTTAACAGCTTTTACAGAGTAACTCTAATAACAGTATAATGTTTTTAACAAAAACCAGCTAAGCAGAATATATTTGATTCATGCAGCATTAATAGGTTTATAATTAGGGGGCGCTCTCGAGCAGCGACCAAGATGGCCGCTTAACCATCGCGCTCCACCAGACTTCGCTAGCATTCTTGGAATAATCCCCTTTTACCTCCTTTATTTTTTGGTATTGCGGACGAATACGAATAAGCCGACATGTCTGTACCCAAATCGGGGAAAATTGAAGCAGCGTTCGCGGCGGTTTCGGGCTCAAAACGTGCCAAACCGGATCCCCCAACACCGGAGAAACTCGCCGCGCAAAAAAGTATGGCGTCTGCTGAACTTGTTCTCGTCGAGCTTAAGCAATTAAAAGAAATGCTCCAGCTTAATACGGATGCAACCACAGCCATAAGATCTGATTTGCAAGCTGTCTCTCAGCAAATGGCACACTTTCAGATCCGGCTGGATGACGTGGAAGCTCAGACTTCTTCTTTGCTGCTTACGACCTCGACTATCCCTAAACTTCGACAAGATATGGAGCAAATGCAAGCAGATATAGAAGACCTATCTAATCGAAATAGAAGAAACAACTTGCGGATACTGGGGGTGCCGGAAGGCACTGAAGGCAACGACGCTATAGCCTTTTTACAGCAACTTATCCCGGCGTGTCTTAAACTAAAATTCGACAAGCCCTTTGAAATTGAAAGGGCGCATAGGATCCCAACTAGGCCGCTACGAGATGCCACTCGTCCAAGGCCTCTCATATTTAAAGTGCTGTGACACCCGCATACTCTGCTCATCCTCACAGCGGCGAAAAATAAAGCGCCTATTAATTATAAAGGTAACACAATTCTTTTTGTCCCAGATTTCGCTAAAGCCACTGCAGCTAAACGGAAAGGTTTTCTTGCGCTTAGGCCCCGTCTCAGAAATATGGGTGCACAATATGGCCTACTATATCCGGCCCAAATGAAAATCACCTACCGCAACCACACACAAATTTTTCACAGTCCAGCTGCGCTAGAAGACTTTCTACGCACCCAGGACCAACCCTCAGAAATGGTAACTTGAAAATGTTATAGGTACAAATTGGTATCCGTTTTTCTACATGCGCTGCTGAACGCAGCATTTGTATACCGGCTCTTTTTGGTTGTATATATTACCCTCCGCAAAAGTCGGAGTTCAGCTACTTTTCTTTGAGAACCCTTTATATGCTAACTTCACTCTCATTTTCAGAGAGTAGCCGGTGGTAGTTATTTCTTTTAATTTTTTTGATTCTGTGTTTTGGGAAATGGTCGACTTTTATACATCCTTTTTCTATTTTATTTTTCCTGAAACATCTCCCACCTAACAAGGGGGTTTAAACCAGATTATTTGTCGTCATAAGTCTGGAGGAAACTGATTGGTTATTGGGACCTCTGGCACTACGAGAGGCTCATATGCAACTAATAGCCTGTATGGCTTTGTTATCAGTCTTTTTTGGGCTGGTCATTTTTGTTTATTTTTCTTTTTCTAGACGACTTTTCTGGACTTTTTCTAATGTTCTTTCTCTCTTCACCTTGCGATTGTCGCCAGTATCACCAGACTATTTGACCTGGCTCCCCTGCTACCTAACGCGAAGATTCCAACTTATCTCATGGCGACTAACATTAATGAGATTACTGTCATCTCTCTGAACGTCAACGGCTTTACACACCAGATCAAAAGGAAAAAAATCCTGACCTATTTACAATCACTCCATGCTGACATCGCGCTCCTCCAAGAGACTCACCTTACTTCTTTGGAGTCAAGCAAACTCAAACAGCAATGGGTGGGCCAAGTCCTCTATAGTCCCGCTATTCATAAGAAAAGGGGCACTGCTATCCTTCTACATAAGAGATTGGACGCACAAATCATACACAGCTCTGCAGACTGTGAGGGCCGATGGACTATGCTTCAGATACAGATAGCACAGCATAAATATACTGTGTTAAACATATATGCGCCTAATGCAGATACCCCGGATTTTTTTCATCAGCTGTTCACTCAACTGCTTAATATGCCTCTAGCACCTATTATAATAGGAGGGGACTTTAATCAGGTTTTAGATCCCTTTCTAGACCGGACTACAAAATTGAAGCCAACGATTTCTAGATCCAGCAAACTTTTATTATCATTACTACACTCACATGGCTTATCAGACCCGTGGCGTTTATTGCATCCCACGACTAAAGACTATACCTTTTTTTCTGCTCCTCACAACGTTTATTCAAGGATAGATTTTTTCCTAATCTCGAAACAGCTTATCCCTGCATTAAAAGCAGCCTCCATTCATCCCATTCTGATCTCTGACCATGCTGCGATTCAACTTACATTTAAACTTCTTTCTCCAGTCCCTACAGAGCATCGCTGGCGTTTCAATTCTTCACTCTTGTCTGACACTTCCTTTATTTCCAAAATTCAAGGCCATATCGAAGAATATTTTCGATTCAATTCTACCCCAGATGTGTCTCCAGCTACCTTATGGCAAGCTTTCAAGGCTACGATTAGAGGCTCCATAATCAGTCATTCTATCAGTCTCAGAAAATCCTATCAAGCTACTTTATCTGCACTTCAGCAAGAAGTGGAACGACTTGAACATAAACATATTGAGGATCCCACTCTGACCACCCTTACGGCTTTGTTAAGAGCACGATATAGCTACAATCAACATTTAAGTTCTCAAGTTCAACTCCACCTGAGTCGCACAAAAGCGACCTACTATGCTGAAAATAACAAGTGCGGACATCTCCTAGCCTCATATCTTAAGAAACGCCAGGAGAGGAAACGCATAGACATGGTGTTGTCTGCCTCCAAGGCGCCTCTGACATCCGATGCAGACATCCTACACGAATTTCGATCTTTTTATGATACTCTCTACCAATCGGAAGCCGACTCCTCAGCGGAATCTATTCAGAAGTTCCTGGCGAACTTTTCCCATCCAGCTCCTCATTGGAAATGCCTTTCACTATTGAGGAAGTTTCTGCAGCTATTACATCGCTCTCCAGCGGTAAGGCCCCAGGGCCGGATGGACTTTCTTCTGACTTTTACCATGCGTTTAAATCAATGATTGCTCCTCATTTACATCACTATTTTTCTTCGATTCTCTCTTCTCCAGATGGTCTTACTAGCTTTACTGAGGCATGTATCATAGTTCTTCCAAAGCCGGGAAGGGACCCCTCGGTTATCTCTAACTATCGACCAATATCGCTATTGAATGCAGATTACAAAATTTTTGCTAAAATCCTAGCGATTCGTTTATCCAAAGTCCTGCCCTCTATTGTACATCCGGATCAATCTGGATTTGTAAAAGGTCGGTTGATAGCTAACAATTCTCGCATGTTTTTTCATATATTAGAACAAGCACCCACATTGACAACCCCGGCAGTGGCCGTATCATTAGATGCAGAAAAGGCATTTGATCGTGTCGAATGGCCTTTTCTTTGGGCTACTCTCCAGTGGTTTGGCTTTGGCCCGACTTTTCTCTCCTGGGTTCAAACTTTATATACCTCTCCCACGGCTTTTCTTTTTATCAACACCCACTCATCTGCGCCTTTTCTTTTACACAGAGGTACCCGCCAAGGTTGCCCTCTGTCTCCCCTTCTTTTTAACTTGGCTTTGGAACCACTATTACTATCCATTAGACAAGCAACAAATGTACAAGGATTTGAGTTAGGAGGTGAAATGTTTAAATTATCAGCTTATGCAGACGATGTTCTCCTATTTCTTACTAATCCTGAGATGTCCCTCCCCTCCCTATTTGCTCTTATTTCCAGCTATTCTCTCATTTCTGGCTACAAGATTAATTGGCATAAGACTGAGCTGCTCCCTTTAAATTCCCAAGGTGCCCTATTAAAATTGGCTCAACTTCCTATACAAACTGTTAAGAGTGGGCTTAAATACTTAGGTATCCGTTTTCAAATGGATTCTAATTTAACTGTTACTCATTGCGAGGAAACCACCATTCAGACACTTCGTGACGCATTGATAGCATGGTCCCCTTTGCATTTGACTTGGTGGGGGAGACTAGACTCTATTAAAATGGTTCTTGCCCCACGGATTATGTATATTCTATCTATGGTTCCCATATTTTTCTCTAGTAACTTCTATAAACAGATTGACCGCCTGCTTACCAGATTTCTTTGGAAAGATAAACCCCCCAGAATAGCATTATCTAAATTGAAGCTAGCTAATACACATGGAGGTGTAAATTTCCCTGATTTTTACACTTATCACCAAGCCTACATGTTGCAACAAGGTTCTCACTATTTTAATCCTGATAGTCCTTCATATGTTCCCCCTAGATGGCTTTCTATAGAACGGGTGTTAATATCACCTGCTCCCATGAAATATTTTCCAGGAGTTCCATTGTCGTATTCTGTTAAACTTAATCCTATAATAAGGTCCTTACATAGAGCGATGATTGAATTTGATAAGATGCGATCCCCTACTTTGCCTCCTTGGACTGACTCAATTTATGCTCCGCTTTGGCATAACCCAAAAATAAAAATAGATAATCATACCATCAGCTGGCCAGCATGGCAAAGGTGTGGGTTATGGTTTTTGACATCCATCTTTCAGAATAATAAATTACTCCCCTTTGACCAGTTGCGCATTAGATTTGGTTTACCCACATCTCAATATTATGCTTGGCTGCAATTACAGCACGTTTTTCAAGATATTTCTACCTCGGCTCTCTCATCGCAAGCTGAACCTGCTTTACTGTCCTTTTTTTCATTGTATGGGGACCGGGGCCATCTTGCATCCAGGCTATACAGACACATCAAGAGCTGTTTAATGCAGACATCCTCTACTGGGGTACAATCATATTGGATGACTACTCTTCACACACAATTACTCCCCAGTCAATGGCAATACCTTTGGCAGAAATCGATACGAATCTCGCTCTCCTCGAGCTTAACTCAGACGGCTTATTTTATTATGCATAGAGCAGTGTGGACTCCGTGGAAATTACACAGGGCTGGATTAGCACAATCTCACGCTTGTTGGTCATGTCAAGAAGGCAATGGTTCACTTACTCATATGTTGTATTCTTGCCCCATAGTGCACAAATTCTGGAGACAAATCTGGTCTATCATTTCAGACATTTTATCGCTTACATGTCCCTTGACCTTTTCCTTGGTCATTTTGCGAAGTAATGATCCTTCCATCCATCTAACTAATGCTCACAGCAAATTGTTAGATTTTCTGTTATTGGTTGCCTTGCATAATGTCATGACCAACTGGAAGAATAGCAACTCCCTTTCTGAACATATGTGGTGGAATTCCATATGCCTCTATATTAAATATGAAAAGGCTATGGCTCTCAAATTTCATAGGCTTGCATCCTGGTGTCAGGTGTGGAAGCCGGTTGATGACTACCTTTCCATGTTAAATATGGTAGCTGGGTAGCCTTAATACATCCATTATCATTTTCAAATCGCATATAGTCATAATGTCCATGGTAGTTGGGTCTTCCTCCTACCTTCAGCTATGGTGATTTGTTTCTTTCTCTTTTTCCACTCTTTTCTTTCTTCTCTTTTTCTACTTTTTATGTTTTGTTTTATCATTTTTTATACATTATACTATGAGGGACACACTTGAGCTTTGTTCATTGAATTGACTATTGTGCATATTTGTTATATCTTTTTATATTATGTAAGATGTCCAATTGGTATGTGTGTTGCCTCTTAATAAAAACATACTTAAACTAAAAAAAAAAAAATAATAGGTTTATAATTTAACAAATCAGGGTTGCTAAATAATATAATAATAATGTACATATATATCTAAAGTGACTGGTATAAATAATGTCATAATATCATTGGGAGTGTGGACTGGACCATTTTCAGTAGGATAAACTAGGGTAAGGAGGAGATTAGTATTCTCCGAGAGGAGAGCTACTGTGTGGTGAGGTGATAAGGTAAGTGAGGAGGCGTAGGTTATTGTGAGGGCAGGGAGAAGGGTGTTATAGGAAGCAGGGTGGTGTAATAGGATGCAGTGTGGCGTCCTTGAGATCATGGGTATGCTTGTGTGAAGAGCCAAGTTTTTAGTTTTTGTTTAAATTTGTTCAGGCAGTGTTCTTGGCGTATGTCAGCGGGCATAGAATTACAGAGTGTGGGGCCAGCAATGGATAGGGCGCCTGGTTCAGGTGCCTTACAGGGAACAGGTACTCGCTCCTCGAGGGCCAGCTCTCCCTGACTCGGTGCCTGTACTTCCTTCTACAACCTGGTGGAATCGCATATCTACAGCAAACCCTAGTGAGTACTCTAACTCTCAGTCTATCTCATCCACAGTACTTCCTTGCTGGGAAACCTGCTTCGGAACCTTCCAATACCAACGGGGTGAGAAGGTCTCCCTCTGCCGAGGTCCCTGAGACTGCTACTACCAGACTGCTTCACTACTGCCACCTCTGGTGGTACTCTTCAAGCTGTACAATAAAGATCTAACTGTGTTTGTGCGTTCTGAGTCTAGCCTAGTACTATGGCTCCTCACGGGGCTCCTCCATGAAAGGAGTTAAGCTCTGGAATTCATTGCCATAGGATGTGGTTACAGCAGTTAGAGTAACTGGGTTTAAAAAAGGTTTGGATAAGTTCCTAGAGGAAAAATCCCTGCACTTGTGCCGTCGGATGCCGGTATTCAAAATGGCACCGATAGCCTTTGACCTTACTATGTCACAGGGGTTACCAGTGCCATTGGTCGGCCCCTGTCACATGGTAGGAGCAATGGACAGCCGGCACCATCTTGTGCTCCTACCATGTGACAGGGGCCGATCAATGGCACCAGTAGCCCCTGTGACATACTAAGGGCAAAGGCTATCGGCACCATTTTGAATACTGGCAGCCGATGTCCCGAGTGCAGGAGATCGCTTCAGGAACCCGCTGGACCACCAGGGACTTTTGGCAAGTGTTGGGGGGGGGGGGGTGGATCAGGAGAGTGGGGGGTTGTAGTTAATTAAATTTAAAGGGTTGGAATGGGGTTTTTGTTTTAACTTTAATGGGAAACAAATACCATACGTAACTAATGGACGAATCGGGGTCCCCCGAAAATGGATGTAATGGATTTGGGTCCTGACAAATACAAATACCGAATCGAACATATCAGTCCCTACTGCACACCCCTACCATGAGTATTTAAAATGCTACACACATATTTTATAAAATGAGTTGTATGTTGGCTTGCATTTCTTTTAAAATTTACCAGTTAGCATTTGCATTTTTCCATAATTTGGGTGATATTGGAAGTTATGTATAACAAGAGGCTTCCAATATTCACTACAGGGAAGATTGTGATATGAAGGAATAAATGGGACATTGGTATCTCTTATGCCCCACAGTAAAAGATAATGCTAACAAAATATGAGGTGCTAGAAACCATGAACTGCATGAAACATTACTTAACTGATTCTTTTAAAGTAGTGTCAGACAATTTTCTGTGCTATATAGATTAATTGTGACATATTATTATAGTCTGCAGCATTCAACTGAAACTCAACCAATGTGTATACTTCCATATTCACTGCAAGTTTTTAGGATTCAATGGAGCATTTACAAACATTGGCAAGTTTTGCAATTGCATTTTGCTTTTTCATTAATCTCCAATTTTTGCATAATGCAGAAGTAGGAATATTTGTGATTTAGTAGTGTATTCAGAGTATTGGGAGGTTTCAGTTAAATAGCTCAGGTCTTTATCTGTCTGGCTGCTGCTTGGTTTGCCATCAGTCCTTTGCTGACATTGTTTTTTTTCTTGAGTGATTTTCCTCTTGAGTAACTAATTATGTGCTTCTCATAACAACCTCATATGAGACTAATGGAATAGGTATTTCATATGGTAATCTTGTAAGTTATGATATATATACTCTATATATATAGGGAAAATCAAGAGGATTGAGCAAGAAACATGAAAGATTGAGCACAGCAGTGCAATAATATGGGGTAGACTTTATGCTCCCTTGGTTCAACATTGTATGCAGGTTTTCTGCCCTGGAGAAACTTTAATTTAGATTAGATCTAGGGGAAGTAACTATGATCTCATGCTTTTGCATGCAGAACAAAGATGGATATATAAACTGGAGGCGGGAACATTAGACGGGCTAGATGGACTAGACTCGGAGGTATGAGGTTGCATCAGCAGCCAGCTGAGATGACCCGGCTATGAGGTGAGTAAGGAGGAAGCATTTGGACTGCCAAATGTAATAATAAGAATCAGTTATGTTTTATACAGTTCTTGATTTCTGGGACCCCATTTTTGTTAGTATTACATTGTAAGAGATGTTCTGCTTATTTATACTTAGTTATCCACAGTAAACGGAACCATTTATTCTGAGAAAGCATTGGAATTATTATAAATAGTAGAGAATGATTTGGAAATCAGTAGTACATAAGTGCAATTACCTACATAGAAGTTTAGGAAGAAGGGAGTAGGCATTCTAATTCTCAGAACTGGGACATGAGACAAAGGGGAAGAAGGATTCTAAAATGAAGTTGCACAAGTATACAGGTTAGGAAAGAATGGGAATGACTGATTAATATCCTATGCCACATCCAGAGGGCTATCGTTTTGGGCCAAGAAGCAATACTTTCAAAGTTAAATTCATATAATCAACAACACAAGCACTACAGAGTGAAGGGAAGTAGATAAGTATACCCATCTTTTTGGCAATGTCCATTGGCCTGCAGCCATCCACAAGGACGTGTTTACCCATCAGGAGAGCTCAGTTCTTGAACAAATGTTATCAGGGAAGTAAAACTGCTGAGTAATAACAGTCATGGTAACAATGAAATAGGATTCACAGAGAGAGTGCCTATAGTAATGACATCCCTGAAAGTAATGAAAGTGCTGCCTGGATAAGAAGGTGGTAATATTTTACAGGGACCCCCAAATTTACACACAATGAGCATGCAGTGGACAAAATATTTCTTGTATGGGAGAAGCTGATTAGGATCATCGAATTAAAGGAAAATAAAAGAAAATAAACTGGGGTTAGCATAATAGAAAACATTTGCTATACTATATAACACATCAAATAAACATAACAGACTGATAATCACCTTGGATTACTTTTATGAATTAATTTGTGAGCTCCTACTGCAATTCCAGTAAGAAAAAAACATTATTGAATAAAGCAAAGCTACTATTTGCATAATAACATTTTCTTAAAATCTCTCTGCTCAGCATTCACATACACACTCCTTCTCTGCACTTACAGTTACTGTTATGAATGCGCCCAGCGGACCTTGAGAAGGGACACAGAGGCGCGATCGCTTGTTCCTGAGAGAGAGAGTGAGCCCTTGGCCCATGAGGCGACTCAGGGAGGAGCCCCAAGACACACCCTGAGGGAGGTGAGCGAGTACAGGCATGGTGTTATTGCTCACCCCGCCAGGAGGGCGGAGTTAGCAATCTATTAGGTTCCAGCTCCTCTGGGAGGAGAGTTAGCAAACTGTTGTGGCTCAACCTGCCAGGAGGGTGGAGTTAGCAGTCTGTATCGACCAGCTCCTCCGAGGGGAGGAGTTGGCAGTCTGATATGGCTAACCCTGCCAGGAGGGCAGAGTTGGCAACCTGGTATGCGCTGGTTCCTGTAGAATGAAAGAGCTAGCACTCTGTTATAATTCTGCTTTGGAGTTGAGCAATCTGAGACAGATCCGATAGGGAGTTAGCACTTAATATAATCTCTGTACTGAAGTACCAATCTGTTATGGATCTGTTCCCTTGAAGAAGGAGTAACAGTGATGATACTCCATTGGCAGAATTAGTGAACTAATGTGAGTTGGCTCCCACAGAGTGGTAGATGATATAATACCGCTCTTTTAGTGTAAGGAATGAACACTTAGTAGAAATGAAATGGTGAATCCCTGGGCCAATGGCAGATGACAGCGCCCTCAAGAGGAGATCCTGAGAGGAACCACCGGCTAGGCTGGAGTATTGAGACAAACACAGATAGTTCTTTATTAGACTGGAAGTAGAACCACCAGAGGTGGCAGTAATGAGCTGATGTGCTTGGCAGGACTGAAGTCCTTTAGATCCTGGAATAGCGAGTTGCTGAGCTGTAGAGAGAGACTATAGGTAGTGAGTAGACAGGGTATGCTGGATACATAACCAGTAGTGGATGATGCACTCACAATGGTAGATGTCTGTAAGGTCCTCTTATGCAACAGAGAGTCTTCAGTATTCAGGAACAGGAGCCACAGGCAAGTACTGGTTCCTGTAAGCAGTCTGAAATAGTAACTAACTGTGTATGAGATGGCTTCTGGAATAGAAGAGAGTTTAGGAGAGTTGAGGAACATAGGCCCTCGTGGAGCGAGTGCCGGTTCCTATCTGCAATCTGTAATAGCAATCCATAAGATATAGATATGCAATATCTTCTGAGAAAGATCTTCTGAGAAAGAAGAGAGTTTGTGAAAGGTTTTAGGAACATGGGCCCTCGTGGAGCGAGTACCGGTTCCTATCTGCAATCTGCAATAACTCACGATCTCCGTACCTGTGATAATGTCTTAGATAGAAAGGAGTCTTTGGGATTAGGAGCGTAGGCCCTCATGGAGTGAGTACCAGTTCCTATCTGACTAGAAATCACTGTGTTCACATCTGCGATTGCTTCCAGGCAACAGGAGTCTTCTGAGTCTTCAGGAATATAGGCCCTCGTGGAGCGAGTACCAGATCCCGTCCTGTATCTGAAATCAAGAAGAGAGAGAGCGGGATCCCCGAGGAGCAGGCACGCCTAGGTAAGTTTGTAGAGGCAGAGCAGCAGAGAAAGATTCCTCCTTGCTAACTCGATTCGTAGTTGCAAGCAAAGACCTTTTATGTTGGAAGCAGATGACGTCACTATGGGGGGACGCCCCTGAGGTTTGCACCCTTGCCGGTACAAGTCTGGAGCATGTGCGCGCACCCTTACGTCATCAGGAACATGGCGGATCCATAGTGTCAAGCCAACCCGGGGACTCCGGGACACAGAGGCAGAGAGAAGCCGCGGCAGCATCTGTCTGTCAGAGCCGAAGGGAGTCGCCACAGAGGTAGAGAGGGTGGAGCGAGGGTGAGAATAGGCACGAACGCAACACATGGGTGGAGCAAGAACACAGGAGTAGGACGAAGCGGGTCAGCCCTCCGCTGAGCCAACATGCATAAGTTAGGTCAGACGGAGGCAGAGGCTGGATTGAAGAGGCAAGGAACATATCCTAGAGCATAAAAGAGTCAGAGTACATAGGGGAAATGAGGACTCCTGGAACTTGGACGAGACGAGAATTCCTGGACTTGGACAAGATGAGATGAGACTCTGGAGACCTGGATGAGATGAGACAAGGCTCTGGAGACTTGGACGAGACGAGAGTCTGGAGACTTGGACGAGACGAGAGTCTGGAGACTTGGACGAGACGAGAGTCTGGAGACTTGGACGAGACTCTTGGAACATGAAAGAGACAAGACTCTTGGAACTTGGAAGAGATGAGACTTTTGGAGTAAGATGGTGCTGTCCCTCAGGGCGCCTTACACAGCCTGACATGGACTGGTCATGGACTATCCTGTCCCGCTGTATGCCCTACACAACCTGGAAGGCTGGTCATGGACCATGCGGAGAGCGGAACATGCACAGGATGGAGAAAAGGATATGGGCAGCACTTGAAAGAAATCCAGCCGGAAGGGGTTCCAGTCACCTGAAGACGGACACCAAATGAGACGGATTTACTCCTAAGAAGGTCAGCTGGAGACGAAGTCCTGGGGATGGCAAGGATGCTAGTGGATTCTTCAGGATCATGATGAGGAGTGAAGGAAGATGGTACACAAGAGAAAGGCACCTCAGGACACAAGCCATCTGGAGATCTGGATGCCTGGACATTTGGATCTCTGAAAGAGTGGACATCTGGGCATCTGGACATCAGGACGGATGGACATCAGGAAGAGTGGACTTCTGGATGAGAAGAGATCTGGATCTCTTGGACAGGGATGAATGGATATCAGGATGAAGGATGAAGGATGTCTGGACACCTGGACATCTGGATCTCTGAATGAGTGGGCATCTGGGCATCTGGACATCAGGACAGATGGACATCAGGAAGAGTGGACTTCTGGATGAGAAGAGATCTGGATCTCTTCAACAGGAATGGATGGACATCAGGATGAAGAACATCTGGACACCTGGACATCTGGATCTCTGAACGAGTGGACATCTGGAACATCTGGGACATCAAGGAACAGACGAGGAACCCCAAGACTTTCAGAAAGGGAAGCCGAGGGCTGGAACATACCACGAGGTTGATCCAACGAGGGACGAGACCTGGAGCATTGGACGAGACATCAAGTACAAGAAGACATGGAACATGAAGTCATCCAGACAGGAGCAGCAAGATGGACCACAATGGAAGCGGTGGGACTCCATGGATGAAGGAGAAGTTCCATGGAGTGTGCAACTCCATCCAAAGGCCCTGAGAAACTGAAGCAGGGCCTTTTTATAGCGCAGGTCCAGGAAGTGCCCTAAGGACGTCATCTGGAGGGCTGAAGGGTGCTTCCTGCTTCTGGACCTTTAAGATAAGAAGGAAGGTTTTTGCCCGCACCTAGAGTTAGTCCTGGAGGAAGTGGGCAGAGCCAAGGCCTGCAGCAGCATCCTGCCACATGAAGGAAGAGGGAGCAAGCCAGAGTCAGCTCCTGCCGCAAAGAGGAGCCATGCTGGGGGCGACCTCCTGTCCCGAAGATGAAGGGAAGGCGGCGGCGGCTCCCTGCCTCTGAAGAGGACTCTGACAACAGCACTCGGGCCGCGAAGAAGGAAGGAATCCTGGCGGGGACTTCCCTCATGGTGGCACGGCTCCAGCCTAGCAGGAGGAGAGCAGCAACAGGCCGCTCAAGGGAACACCGGCAGCGGCCTCAGCCACAAAGAGATGCAGCGGCGTCGAGTCGGCAGGGAGAGGAAGGTGAGAGTCTGTCCGTGGGATTGGGGTCCGCGGACAGGATCGTAACAGTTACATCCTTTTAAATAATAAGCAGATGCCCTAGAAGGTTGCCGCATGATTTACTGTACAAATATTTCTTCCATTCTCTTTCCTTTTTTTACCTTCTTGATTCTTACCTTCCCAGAAATATACACATTCATAGTAAAACAGACACACAAAAGATTTTACACAAACATATCCTTAAGAGGCATAAGATGACCCTATAAAATAATAAAACTCAAAATAAAATTCAAATCATTTCAGATTGCTGTTTTCTAGAAAGGATGAGCCTTGGTGCAGAGACTTAGTTCTGGCACTGAGGCCTAGCCCTTAGTTTGCCCAGCACCCAGCCATTACCCTGAAGCCAAGACCTAGCCCCATGCTGGACCAGTTGCCTGATACCTAGCCCCAAACTGGGTCCAATGCTGAGGCTTAATCTGGGGCCTGGGCCAGTGCTGAGGTCTAGAACAGAAGTCTGCCTAGAGTGGGCCAGGGCTGTGTGGTTAAAAAAGGAGGGGCCAGGGAGCTCCTAGATTGGCCCCACTCTTATCTCATCCCATCTCTAGCATTGAAGGCAGAAATGAGTCCAAGTTGATTCCACTCATGTTCCGGCACAAAAAATGGTGCCACTTGGGAATGCACCAATGTGACTTCACTTCGGCAACTTCCTCTGATGTGACCAGCACCATTTTGTTATATGAGTATGGCCATACTTCAAAATGGTATCATCCACTCAAGAGGAAGTGTTAGGATTTGTGGATATGTGGACCCTTTGGCCAAGGTGAGAGATGGTACCGCCCAGGGGAGGAGCCCCACTGAGCCTCACCATCGGGAGGTGTGGTCTTGGCTGCGGGATGGTGTACAGCAGAAAAGAAAGGAGAATGAGAGAGAGAGGGTGATCCCAGGAGGCGGGCCACAGAGCAACAGCACAGGTGCTGATGTCAGACTCAGCTCAGGACAATTGGAGTCAGGCAATAGGTGCGGCACTACCTGAGAAGTGGGGGTGCTAAGCGAAAGTAGAGTCACTGAAGTTACACAGGGTCCATTGAGATGGTACACAAGAGGGTTCCTCGGTGGGAGGTCACGGTAGTGGTCCGCAGAGCGAGGTACACCAGCGAGGGTTCCTCTAGGATATCACAGCACTGGTCCACAGAGCGGGGTACACAGGCGAGGTTCTTCTAGCGAAATCACAGAAAAGGTCCGCAGAGCGGGGTACACCGGAGAGGATTCCAATGTAGATATCACAGTAGTGGTCCACATCATGGTTACTAACAGTGGCTGAAGACAAAAGAGTAGTTCCTTAGGAAGCCTCAGAATGCGAGGCAGGCAGGAGTCTGGGTGAAGGCCCTCCGAGGAGCAGATAGCTGTGAGACGAGGAAGGGCACCCAAGGAGCGGGTACCCGGTAGTCTCACACCACGGAAGCAGGAACCGGAACAAGCACTGAAGTCAGAGTAGGTGGATTCAGCCAGATGAACTCGATGCCAAGTCATCGGCTGATTGGGCCGGTGGGTTTAAATATCCAAGATGAGTGATGTCATCTAAGGGGGATGCCCCCGAGGTTCCAGCCATGACATGGTTAAAGCAGGCCCGGGAGCACGTGCGTATGGGGACCCCAAGAGTAAAATGGTGGTCGGCAGCGTCCATGCTGCTCAGGTGGGCCCGGGAACGGAGGCAAGAAGGCCGGCGGTAGCTGGCAGAGGCCACGGGTTTGCCCAACAGAGCCAAGGCAGAGAAAAAGGAGGTGAGCAACAGAGGTCGCAGCCGTCTGCGGCCACGGAGCATAACAGGAAGGTGCTGAAGAGATGCTGTTCTCCAGGTTCCCAGTGTCATTTTAGAAGAGCCAAAATGCAGGCAGGAGCACTGGCCCCAGCATAGCCAGACTTGGCCCAGGCCTAGGCCTTGGTGCCAGGACCAGGCCTCGGTGATATGCTCTGGCCCCAACAATAGGCCAGACTTATGTCTTGGCATCTTGATCAGATTTCAGTTCCATGTCCCAGTGCCAGGCCTAGGCCTCAGCAATGGACCTGGCCAGGGACTAGGCCTTGTCATTGGGTCTGGCTTGGGGCTAGGCCTCGGCATTGAGTCTGAATTAGGGCTACCTTAGTACCAGAGCCAGCCTGAGCTTAGGCATCGGTGCCAGGGCCACTTTGGTGCTGAGCCTGGCCCAGGGTTAGGCATAGCATTGGGTCTATACCTTGTGCTGGGCACAGCCTGGGGCTAAGCCTTGGCACTGGGCATGGCTCAATATTAGGCTTCAACGTTAGGGTTAGGCTTTGGCGCCTAGCCCAGCCTAGGTCTAGGCTATAGCACCAGGAGTAGACCTTGGTGAAAATGAAAATAGTCCTGTTAGAAATATTTTTTCAGAATATAATTCCAAAGAGAAGAGAAGAAAAGCCCTACACATTATCATTTGCAAATGGGTCTCATTTATTAATGGAATAATGAACAACTCTTTTTGGGAAGATCATATGCTAATGAACTAGAGCATAAGCAGTCAACACTGATTGCAAATATTCAGGCCCAAACCAATGTTATGCTGTACGGGTCAGCATCAAAATATAAAATCTAACACTAAATTCTACCACTAGCCAGTACAGTTGGGTTAACAAAGAGGAACATGATCTGTACAGCTCTACCCTCCTAAGAACTTAGTAGTTATATTTTGGAACAACTGAAACCTCTTAAGGGCTGACTGAGGCAGTCCTACATAATGGGCACCTGAATCACTGTAGTTAAGTTCTTGGGTGCCAAGAAAGATCTAAGTTCGACTTATCTTCTGCACTTGCCCAAACAGACTTTTCATCAGGCAATAAACATAAACCTGTATTGATAGGTCAGTATCCAACTATTCCCCAAGGTTATATACTAAATGAGAAAAGGCCAGGACTTGATTATCAACCTTCACTTAAAAATTCTTAGGTAAATCTCCTTTACAAATCCATAACTAATTTTGCTCAAATATAATAATATCTCTGTATCACTCCATGATGAGGCTACTCTTGGACTACTGTGTGCATTTCTGGTTGCTGCATCTCAAAAAAGATATAGTTGCATTGGAAAGGGTAAAGGGCTACCAAAATGATAATGGGGATGGAATACCTCCCCATATGAGGAAAGACTAAAGCGGGTAGGGCTGTTCAGCTTGGAGAAGAGATATCTGAGGGGGGAATATGATAAAGGCCTATAAAACCATGTGTCTAATAGAATGGGTAAATGTAAATCAGTTATTTACTCTTTCAAAAAATACAAAGACTAGGGGACAGTATGAAGTTAGTAAGTAGAACATTCAAAAGAAATCAGAGAAAATTATTTTTCAACCAATGCACAATTAAGCTCTGGAATTCATTATTGGAGGATCAGGTTAAAACAGTTAGTGTAGCTGGAGTTAATAAAGGTTTGGACATGTTCCTGGAAGAGAAGTCAATATAATGTTATTAACCAAGTAGACTTAAGAAATAGCCACTACTTATTACTGCACGATAGCACAAAGGGATCTATTTACTGTTTGGGATCTTGCTAGGTACTTGTGGCCTAGATTGATTACTGTTGGAAAGAGGATACTATGTTTGATACACTCTTAGTCTGACCCAGTATAGAAAGTTCTGATGTTATAACTTTAGTTTGTGATCTTTTAACCAATGAGTTACTATCTCCATCCCCTTGTTCAGCCTCTCCAGATTGCCCACCTTGCCCTGCAACACTGGACAAAAAAATCTGGATATTATCAGCAAAGAAATGGAACCTCAAGCCCACCGAACTCCTGCATAATGATGAGAGATAGGTAATGTACAAGCGCCAGAAAAGAATCAAGCCCTGAGGGAACCCACACTTGCCCTTAGACACCATCTGGGAATGGCCCTGCAAAAATGAAATAAATTTTTGCTGGACTGTACCAGCTATATCTTTTTACTTCAACCAGGACCCCCAATAACTGATGATTAATGGTATAAAAAGTGACAGTAAGATCTAATAGAATGAGCATCATCACATTACAGCTCCTATCAAGATCTCTATACAGCTCCTCCAAAAGAGAGATCAATATGTTTCCATATCCTGGGTCCTACAGAACCATGAATGAAACTCATTCAAGATTAAATGATCATCCAAAATATAGATCATCTGTAAAAATTACAGATGATCTATATAATTATCCTTAATATTAGTATTGAGACCTCGGGCTTCAGATCCTGATGCAGGCACGACCTATGGCTGGTGATGTGGACATGAAGGTGCGGTCGCTAGCTCATGGGGGAGCGTGAGCCCCTGAACCACGGCACGACTTAAGGAGGAGCCCCCAAAGCACACTGTGGGAGGTGAGACCATGCAAGCACTGGCAGAGCAGGAACAAGCAGGACTGAAACTGAGACAAGGAACTCAGAACAGGAACCAAGCAGGATCAGCCCTCCACTGGACCTACACGCACCAGTGAGACCCAGCAACGCAATGCTGGCCTCAGGAGTAGCCCTCCGGCCACTCGAAAGCCCTTCCGGACCCGTCGCTTGGAAACGAGTGCGTGAGGCCAGACGAAGGCTGAGGGCAGGAACAAGATAAGGACTTGGAACTTGGAAGGACTCAGACGAGGACTTGGAACTTGGAAGGTACAGGTAGGCATTGTCCCTCAGGGTGCCCTACACAGTCTGCGGTGGGCTGGTCACAGACCAACCTGTCCGCTTGCGTGCCCTACACAACCTAGGAAGGCTGGTCGTGGACCACGCAGGAGCGAGACAAGCACCAGAAGGGGATCCAACCAAATGAGGCTCCAATGACTGGAAACAGGAACCGGATCCATATGGATTTACCCTTGGGGTGGCCATCTGGAGGACTCGAAATGTTGGCAGACTCGTAATTTGGAAGACTCGAAACTTGGAACACTTGGCATACTTGGAACTTGGAACACTTGAAATATGGAACACAGGATCATCAGGACTTCAGAACATCTGGAACATAAGGACTAGGCAACAAAGGAGATCTGGAACATCAGGACTAGGCAACGAAGGAGTTCCAGTGAGGAATGAGACCAAGAACATGAAGACACAGAACAAAGAACCATCTTGGACACATGAAGGCCACGGAGGACCTGGATGGGCAAGGAAGAACATGGACAGCCATGAAGTCCAGTCCGAAGGCCTCGAGGAACAGGAACTGATCCCTTTTATACGGCTGAAGCAGGAAGTGGACTGAGGCTGACATCCGGTGGGGCCGCGGGCTTTTCCTGCCGCTGGCCCTTTAAAATACAGAAGAAGAGGCGTGTGCCGTTGCCTAGAGGACCTGAGAACAGGAGGTGGAGCAGGACCACGGACAGCAGCAGCCTCCGCGTGGAAGGAGGAGCAAGCAGGTGACAAGAGCAGCCTCCAGGCTGCAAAATGGCATCAGTAGCGGAGGCAGCTTCCTTTGCTGTTCAGAGAGACAGATGGCAGCGGTGGCAGCATTCCATGCCACAAAAACAGGCGACAGGCACGGCCTCTGGCCACCCAAAGATGGCATCGTGGTGGCCTGCCGCAGAAGGTCCTGGCAGCATCGGCAACAGTGGCACTAGGCCGCAAAGATGGCATCAGCAGCATCCAGCCACACAAACAAGGCCCCGGGGAGCAGCGAGCGGCAGCAGCCCAGCCACAACAAGAAGATCTTGGCGGCGGCTTCTCCGCCGCGGAAGCAAAGGTCAGAGGTGGCAACTTCCCCACTGCACAGGATGATGATAAGGGCCCCTCCTTCTCTGAGAGTGGCATCGGGAAGGATGGAAGCGGTGAATGGAGACCTGCTCGTGGGATGGGGTCCGTGAGCAGGATCGTAACAATTAGGATCCAAATCTGTTTATCTCAGCAGTGGTCTAACTATTGTTTTCTTCAAAGGGACAAAAAGGTAATTTGAGAAAGCCAGAATGTTTTTTACGTTTTATCTAATTGTATATTTTTCTTCTTAGCATATGCAATTAATTCAATCAACACCACAAATAGTTGTAGAGAGAAACACAGGGTACATTTGAATATCAAAGGCAGGAAGGAGTGTGCTATGACATATTTTTCAGATCAGTATAAATATGTCGCAGCACACTTATTCCTGCCATTAATTTAATCAAGACATGGCAAAACAGCAGCAAATGGAGAGTATAATCTTTAGAAGCATTTACATGGGTAAAATCCAATTTACGGAAATGAAAATTTGGGGGCTGCACATCCCTACAATATTGTCCCCTTTTTTCAAAAATTTAACAGTGCTGTCACATGCCATTGTCTGCCTCATGCTCTACCATCTAATGATTGTTTCATAGCATGTATGTCCACATTGTTGGCTACTTTTTCACAGTTTAATAGTCATGGGTAGTAATTGATTGTTAGGTTCTCCATTTACCCATATAATGACATACTTTTGCTAAACCAGAAAAAAGCAGATGGACAGGCAAAATTATGGAGTATTTCTACGTTTTCTCTGTAAAGTAACATGAATAATTTTCTATTATGCAAGCTTGTATCTGAATTTTTCTATGTATTATATAGAATCCATAGAGATATGGATGAAAATGGTTTAATGAGTACTGTAATGTAATTGTTGGTGATGTTCTCGAGAGCTAATAGATTTGCATAAAGATATGTTACTGAACTTACCGAGTGAATTTCTGAAAGATTTTTACATGGGTAAAATGATGTTTATCCATGCAAGAGCCCTTATTTAAAATTACTTCTCCCCCCTTTGAAGGTAAAAATACACAAACTGGTGATAGCATAGTTACTTTAAGCCACTGGCAAAAGATCTGAGGTAGGTGAGGGAAAGAATGCACAAAGCTTTAATTTTGAAAGCCCCGTGTGGTGAAAGCTGTTAGCGTAGCCGCGTTTAAAAAAGTTTGGACAAGTTCCTGAAGGAAAAGTCCATAAACCATTATTAAGGTGGAGTTGCAGAAATCCACTGCATATCTCAGGGATAAGCAGCATGGAATCTATTTACCTCTTGAAATCCTGGCAGGTACTTGTGACCTGGACTGACCACTGTTGGAAACAGGATACTGGGCTTGATGGATTTTTGGTTTAACCCATTATGCAAGCCTTATGTTCTGGCTGCTGGTGTATTACAGGTACCATTGTACCTGCTGTTCACTGCCACTTGGTTTTTCAAAATGGTACCCCCATGAGGAATTTCCCTTCAAAAATAAGCTTGCAGTCCCATGGGTTCAACATGTCCATGGGATTGCAAGACCCATGGTTAGTTTACAATTTTCCCCAATAATGAATATTATAGCAGTATCTAGCACTAGTAATTAGGGGTGTGCATTCATTTTCAACATATATGTAAAACGCAACGTAATTTTTTTTTTTAACTTAAAAAAGTGATGAGGCGAAAACGATCGGATTTCCAACTTATTCAACATAGCTATGTTGAATAAGTTGGAAATCGCGATTGTTGATCCTAAATAAAAATTTAAACCCCTCACCCTCCTTAACCCCTCCCCCAAGACTTACCAAAACTCCCCAAGCTGGCCAAAAGTTCTGTGAGGGTCCGGGAGCGGACGCGCGGGGAATCACGTGACATCGCGTCACTCCGACGTGACGCCGACGTCACGTGGTCCACCACGGTTCCGCTCCCGGACCCCTCGTTGGACCCAAACGGCACTTTTGGCCAGCTTGGGGGGCCTTTTGGCCAGCTTGGGGGGGTCAGTAGGCCCCCCCAAGCTGGCCAAAAGTTCCGTTTGGGTCCAACGAGGGGTCCGGGAGCAGAACCGCGGTGGACCACGTGACGTCGACGTCACGTGATTCCCCGCGCGTCCGCTCCCGGACCCTCACGGAACTTTTGGCCAGCTTGGGGAGTTTTGGTAAGTCTTGGGGGGGGGGATTAAGGAGGGTGAGGGGTTTAAATTTTTATTTAGGGAATCGGTGCACGTATGGACATAGACTCAACTTATGGAATTGTACATATGTCCATATTGACCAAAATTGACCCCCCCTTTCGACTTATGGACTTATGAACTTAAACTTTTGGTCTGCACATCCCTACTAGTAATAGTATAATCTGTGTTACAGAAAGTATTTTATGGGAAAGTCATAGTGTATCTAAGTACTACAAGTGTAGACAGTGGGGTTTGTATTAAAGTATTGAAAATATATGATGTTCCATAGATTCTACTAAATTTATCAGTATATGAGCAGTTGCTATGATGACTTTGCAGTGTAGCGAGTACAGTATGTGTGTATATGGTATGTTCAAAAAAAGGATATTAGAAAGTGAGGGAATAACTATGTGACTATATTGAAAACTAGGCTTAAAAGAGAAAAATATAGTTGATAATATATAAGTTTTATATAATGATATAGGAATTAGGGCAGACCATAGTTGTTTTAATAGACAAATTCTGTGAACCTGAACAGGAAAAATAACACTGACTCCTTAAAAATAACTTTTGCATGAGAAACTTTAGCCTGTCATTAAAAATAGGAGAGAATGATATACATATTTTCAGTGAAATTTTCTGACACAGATTATGATGAGGGTTTGTTCACACTAAATGTCCTATTTTTCCTCAAGCATAAAAAGTTTTGAAAGAGTCAAAATTGTTATTAAGTGTCATATTCATTCCCATAGGAGCTGTGTGTCTGCTGCAGTGTTTCAAGTCAGAATTGCTACTGGCTCAAGTAGAAGTAAATATATTCAGGTTTGTGGGTGCCATAAAATGAATGAAAAAGGCATTCTCATGAATATTTGCTATTTGGCCTTTTCATAATACTTATATTTATTATTTAAGAGATGAAATGTATTTTGGGTGAATCAAGTCTTCTGACATTTTGAAAGACTTATAAATAAGATATCGCATTATCGACAGTCTTCTGCGGCTAGTCTTTCTTTTTTTGTGCTATTTATTTACAAAAAATCTCAAAGAATGCCCATGTTTTTTTTGTCTACAGCACTTGAGGAATATTAAAATAAAATCTACATTACAGTTCTGTGAAGGATATTCCATGGTGTAATTAATGGATTTCTGCAGCATCCAGTAACATCAATAAAACTGTAAGCATGAATTAATTACCTTTAAATATTTTAAAACTTTACAACAAAACAAGAAATTGTTTCTTGTTCTAACTGACATCCCTGGGCATGTGACCAACTGTTAAAGCCATGGCTGCATGCCATGCTCCATGGTGCTCTGATTACATATCATGCAATTTTTCTGTTCCCTAGTCACTAATCACCCAAAAGATACCCCAAATCCTATCAACTCATATGTTTAAAAGCATCTTTTTAGATAGTAATAAGTTTCATGATCTAATTATATGATCAATCTAAAAACAGCACTATATGCTTCATTTCAGGGGTTCTTAAAATGGTCCAATATTTGTTGATGCAAATACTAGACTGTATGAATCAATAATTACCTGTCAAAGGAATGATTTTCTATAACATTGGAAATTTCATTTAACTCTACATATGTTCAATTGGTCTTGTTATACAGAATGGGGTTGATTTTAAAAGAAGTGTGCGGGTGTCCTTGAGTGTACGGTTCCCGGCGCGCAAACATGGTTGTGGCTATTTTATAAGATGCACGTGTCGCCATGCGCATGTTATAAAATTCAGTTCCCACGTGCACTGAAGTTTAATATTCACACACGCATGTGCAGGCAGGTGAGGGCTCACGCGCACAGGGAGTGGGATTTGAAAAACCAACGCGCAGCGATGCAAGTAGGACTTCCCCAGTTCCCTCCCAGTCCGCTCTTATCCCCCCTGACTACCCTTCCTACCTTTTCCCCTCTCCTCTCCTCCCCAACCCCTAACCCAAACCTAGATATTTACAATTTTTTGTTTTAATATTTACTGCTCCTTCGGAGCAGAAGTAACTTCCACACGCTGGCCAGCTGCTGGCGCACGCTTCCCTGGGACAGGGCTTAATGGCTGCTGTCCTGGTCAGCCCCTGCCCTGCCACTCCCGGCCCAAACTCCGGGTCATTTGTAAAATGTGCTCGGTGCGCTCCAGGCCCGGCCACACACGTATCCCCCGGACTTTACGCGCACAGCCTTTTTAAAATTCGGGCGAATATAACCAGTTGTGACAATTTTGGAAGCATGAAAATATTTTTATGTTTTTCCATCAGTCCTAGCCTATTAAATCTTCTATTTCCATTCTTGATATGATAAAGAATAAGTTAACTATGCTTTATTAATACAGATTGTTTTAATTCATTTCAAAAACTATCTTTAAAATTATCTAAATCACTGATGTCTATTTTAGAACACAGGAAACTTGGGCCTCCATAAAATATCTCTGGATATCCCTTGTTGACACTGGCTGGCCCAACTATATCTCCCAATATTTATTTACATCCCTCTAATATTTCTGGTATCATGATGATGGGCCTCCAGCTCAGTGCGGCAGTCGTTGGCAAGCAAGGATGATCTGGAGGCTCATTATTTCTCTGGATGCAGAGTCTTGAACTTCTAGACTTTTGGCCAGAGAGACTTTTATCTGTTTATCTTGGCCAGTATGCATCACTGAAGATTAAAATAAATCTCAAATTTAAATGTATGGACATTGTAGAATAGTGCACTGCATATATCCTGCACATATGTAGTTATAGCACTATGAAGCACTGATTACTGAACTTGCCAGAGAATTATCCAGCACAGATGACATCATTCCTGGAAGGATGGAACTAAGTTTGTTATTCTAACTGATAAGAAGAGGCCTGTGGCCTATAGTGAGAGCAAGCTAAAGTACACATGTTAAAATATATATCGATTGGCTATTAAAGGTAAAGGGTGTGGATTATGCAGATGACTGATAATAGCAGACCCCAGACCCTTTATAAGCTGATGCACACGTTAAGAGCTCTGAGCAGATTTTAAACAGACCTTGTACACCTTTGCTTGTACTAAATTCTTTCTGTATTTTTCTGCTCCTAGAGGAATTATCCGCCTTCCTCTATATAATTACCTGTATTAATAAACCCCTTTCTTTATTACCGTCTGAAGCTGGTATTTATTCTGTAATTAGACACAGGGTTCGCCCCTCTTTTAACAACATTCATCACCTCTGCCTGTGTTTAAAAATCTTTGGGAAGGTTTGCATGTTAGGCGATAATAGCAAAGGATTGTTTACACTCATATGGTATGTAACAGAGTCCTTTATGTAGCATATGTTGACCTGCTGTTCTATTTTTTTGTTAAACTGAATAAAAAAGATTTACCATAAACATCTTTGGGACATTTTATATGCATACTTACAAAATCATTTTTGTCTTCTGACCAATGATTATAACACAGATGCTTTAAGCAATTCATAAGCTTCAATGCTGGGTGTTTTTGAAACTTTTATAAGATTGTAGGCAAGATAAAGGTATTCTTGAGCCTGTGGGGGCTGCCCACTTTACTCCTCCCTCTTATTTCTCCATGTCTGGGGGGGGGGGGGGGGGGGGGGGCGGGGGCAGTGCTACTGAAGTATAGTGTACCTCTTATCTCCCTTATATGAGATATGAAAGGCCCAGGAAAAGACACCTGCTTGTCTCAGACTTAGGTGGATTTATTTTCAGACATTTCAAATTTATCACTTAGAATAAAATAACATCTTATGCTAGACAAGAAACTTATAATTAATCCTTTGCATAGAATGCACTTCTAATAGTTAGATTAGTAGATATGAATAAATAAGAAGAACTATAACACACCACCTTAGCTGTGACTTGCTCATACTTTAAAACACTCCTAACTTGCTAGCCCATAGACAATAAGTCAGGAATTAACCCCTTCTTACCACTTTGTAGATCCCTGTTTTCTGAGCCATAAGAAAAGTGACATTACCAGATATGGCCTCTGTCTCTGAAGCAGCTGAGGGTCTCACCTCTGAAGGAAGGCAGAGAACTTGCCTAGTTCTTAGCATGACACACTTTTGTTAGTCCAGTAACTTTCTTGCCATCTGCCCTGTGTTTACATCTGTGTGACACATGATTTCCTGTAACCATGCTCCTGCATTCTTGCCTGGTAATTGTGTTCTTGCTTGATAAAACTTCCTGTCTAGCAGTCCAGTTTCCAAGTCCTGTTTGTCTAGTTCCAGTGCTGCTGCATCATGTTTCTCTAGTAGTTCTTCTCCTGCTGCTGAACTCCACTGGCTTTGCATCTCCATGCCTACATTACATTACATTATTTCCCCTCTGAAGCAGCCCTGATTGCTGAGCAAAGATACTTGCTGGCACATGGGTGCTTACAGACCCTAAGAGTGCCACACAATAAAAAGCCCCATAAAAAGGAACAAGAGGAAGCATCACAGAGGATCTGTACTCCATTCAGTCCCTTAATGTAGTAAATTTTACATATTTGCTAGGGATGTGCAGGGAAAAAGTTTTCGTTGCGTACGTGATACGTATTCATGGGGGGTCAATTCCGTTTCATGCGGAAGTATGGAGAATTCCATAAGTTGTCGATCTATAAATACGTTACTACGGCGAGTTAAATTATTGTCCCAGCTAAAATTAAAATTAACTACAACCCCCCACCCTCCTGACCCCCCCCAAGACTTACCAAAACTCCCTGGTGGTCCAGCGGGGAGTCAGGACGCCATCGCTGCACTCGTTTGCCGGTTTCATCACGGCGCCGATAGCCTGTGTCACAGGGGCTACCGGTGCCATTGGTCAGTCCCTATCACATGGTCACTGGCGCCATCTTGTGCTCCTACCATGTGACAGGGGCTGACCAATGGCACTGGTAGCCCCTGTCACATAGTATGGGCAAAGGCTATCGGCGCCATTTTGAGTCCTAGCGTCGGATGGCAGGTTGCTCCGGGACCCCCGTTGGACCCACAGGGACTTTTGGCCAGCTTGGGGGGGCATCCTGACCCCCACAAGACTTGCCAAAAGTCCAGCGGGGGTCCGGGAGCGACCTCCTTGCACGCCGGCCATCCGATGCCAATACTCAAAATGGCGCCAATCGCCTTTGCCCTCACTATGACACACATAGAGAGGGCAAAGGTGATCGGCGCAATTTTGAGAATCAAAATCACCATCCGATGCCAATACTCAAAATGGCGCCGATCGCCTTTTCCCTCACTATGACGGTGATCGGCGCCATTTTGAGTATTGGCATCGGACGGTGATTTTGAGTCTCAAAATGGCGCCGATCGCCTTTGCCCTCACTATGTGTGTCATAGTGAGGGCAAAGGCGATCGGCGCCATTTTGAGTATTGACATCGGACGGCCGGTGTGCAAGGAGGTCGCTCCCGGACCCCTGCTGGACTTTTGGCAAGTCTTGTGGGGGTCAGGAGGGCCCCCCCAAGCTGGCCAAAAGTCCCTGTGGGTCCAACGGGGGTCCCGGAGCGACCTGCCGTCCGACGCCAGGACTCAAAATAGCACCGATAGCCTTTGCCCATATTATGTCACAGGGGCTACCGGTGCCATTGGTCAGCCCCTGTCACATGGTAGGAGCACAAGATGGCGCCAGTGACCATGTGACAGGGGCTGACCAATGGCAGTGGTAGCCCCTGTGACACAGGCTATCGGCGCCATGATGAAACCAGCACCGAGGGTGTGAGAGTGCAAGGAATGGCTCCCGGACTCCTCGCTGGCCCACCATGGAGTTTTGGTAAGTCTTGGGGGGGTCAGGAGGGTGGGGGGGGTTAAATTTTTATTTAGGAGGCCGAATAAAACAGAAATCTGTTTAATACGTGGGGAGTCGCGATGCGTTTCGCCTCCCCACGTATTTAACAGATAGCAAAAAATAAGTTGTGGATTACAAATCCATGGAAAACGGATGCACATCCCTAATATTTGCTATGTGGCTTTGGCACATGGGGAGTTTTGTGCCAAAATAAATAATCTTTTAACAGTAAGCTGTGGCATAAATGCATAAGGAAGCAACATCACCAGCTGCTGGAGGGAGTTTGCGAGAGGTAACAGTGTTGGAGCCACATGGCAATAATGATCACAACAAAGTCAGATTTGACTTACCTGAAGGGAGGACACTAAATAAATCTACTGCAACAGCATTTAAATTTCAGAAGGGTGACTATGATAAAATGAGAAAAATGGTTAGGAAAAAACTTAAAGAAGCAGCTGCAAAAGTTAAGAGTTTACATCAGGCATTAACATTGTTTAAAAATACCATCTTGGAAGCCCAGACCAGATGTATTCCTTGCATTAGAAAAGATGGAAGAAAGGCTAAATCACTACTGGCATGATTAAAAAGTGAAGTGAGTAAAGCTATAATAGTTAATAGAACATCTTTCAAGAAATGGAAAATAGATCTGAATAAAGAAAACAGAAACAGCATAAGCACTGGCACATTAGAGAATTTGAAAATAAGCTTGCCATGGAAGCAAAAACTCATAATAAAAATGTTTTTAGGTGCATTCAAAGTGAAAAGCATGTAAGGAAGTCAGTTGGTTAATTAGATGATCAAGAGGTAAAAGGGTCACCTAGAGATAAAAAAAAAAAAAAACATAGCAAAGAGATGACATGAATTCTTTCCTTCGGTCTTCACTGAGGAATACGTAAGAGAGATACCCATTCCAGAAATGAAATTCAAAGCTGATGATTCAGCAGAACTGAAACAAATCTCAGTGTACCTAGAAGATGTAGTAAGGCAAATTGACAACCTAAAGAGTAGCAAATCACATGGATCAGATAATATATATCCCATTGTGCTGAAAAAACTGAAAAATGAAATTGCGGACCTGCTATTAGTTGGTTGTAAACCATCACTATGGCGTCTACAGACTGAAGGGTTTCCAGTGTAACACCAATTTTTAAAAAGGGATCAAGGGATTATCCAGGAAACTACAGATCAGAGAGTTTGACGTCTGTGCCAGAAAAAATGTTAGAAACTATCATAAAGAAAAAAATAGCTGATCATATAGATAGGCATAGTTTAATGGGACAAATCCAACAAGGATTTAGCCAAGGGAAGTCTTGCTTCACTAATCTGCCAAATTTTTTTGAGGACATAAATAAACATATGGATAAAAGTAAGCCACTGATATATTGTTTCTGGATTTCCAGAAAGCATTTGAGAAAGTCCTCATGAGTGACTTCTTAGAAAATGAAAAAATCATGGGATGCGGGCAGTGTCCTATTGTGGATTGGGAACTGGTTAAAAGATTGAAATAAAAAAAGTAGGGCTAAATGGTAAATTTTTCCAGTGGAGAAAAGTGGATAGTAGAGTGCCCCAGGGATCCAATCTGAGACAACTGCTTTTTTATATACTGTATTTATAAACAACCTGGAAATGGGAACAACAAGTGAGATGATCAAAGTTGCTGATGACACAAAATTATTCAAAATTGTTAAACCACAAGAGATTGAGAGAAAGTGAGAGGACTTTGCAAAACTGGAAGACAGGACATGCAAATGCCAATGACATTTTTAGTGGACAACTCCATAGTGATGCACTTAGGGAAGAGTAACTCAAATTATAGCTGCATAATGAAAGATTCCATATTAGGATTCACCATTCAGGAAAATGATCTAGACATCATTGTTGATAATAATATGTTGAAATCTTCTGCTCAGTGTGCAGCAGCAGTCAAGAAAGCAAATAGAATTCTAGGAATTATTAGGAAAGGAATGAAGAATAAAACAGAGAATATCATAATACATCTGTACTATTTCATGGTGCGATCTAATCTTGAGTATTGTGTGTAGTCCTGGTCACCACATCTCAAAAAAGATATAACAGAATTAGAAAAAGTACAGAGAAGGGCAACCAAAATGATAAAGGGGATGGAATGATTCCCCTATGAGGAAAGGCTAAAAAGGTTAGGACTCTTCATCCTGTAGAAGAGACGAATGGTGGAAGATAATGATAGAGGTCTATAAAATAATGAGTAGAGTGGAACGAGTAAATGTTAATCAGTTTTTTACTCTTTCAAAATGTACAAAGACTAAGGGACACACAATGAAGTTATTATATGATATATTTAAAACTAGTAAGAGAAAATAATTTTTACTTAACACATAATTAAGCTCTGGAATTCATTACCAGAGGATATGGTGAAAGCTATTAGTGAGCTGCATTTAAAAAAGGTTTGAACAAGTTCCTGGAGGAAAAGTCCATAAACCATTATTAAAGTAGAGTTGCAGAAATCAATTTCTTATCCCTGGGATAAGCAGCATGGAATCTATCTACCCTTTGGGATCTTGCCATATGCTTGTGACCTGGATTTGGCATTGTTGGAAACAGGATACTGGGCTTGATGGACTTTGGTCTTACCTAGTATGGCAAATCTTATATACTTATATACTTAAAGCAAAATTTTAAAAGCCTATCATGCACATCAATCAGGGGATGCATGAAAAAGTCAGGCTCTTACGCACCAATTGTATTTTAAAAAACACCCAGTTACTCACGTAAATGTTGTGGTGCACACATCTCAAAACTTTCCAAAAAGGGATGGGGCATGGGCAATGTCAAGGCAGGACATGGACGTGTCAGGGCCTGTCTAATAGAAGTGCACAGAAATACTTACATGTCTCGGCGCACCAATATCCCTTGCCATGTAACTTTACTTCTGCTATAGATGATGTGTAAGTCATAAAAGAAAAGGATCAAGCCATTTCTGAGGAGTTTAAAAAAACTGAGATAACTGTGAAAGCGTAGGCTATCATACCAGTGGGAGTTGGAGGACCTAGCTGTTAACTGGATGAACAGATAAACTGGGAAAGGAGTGGGTGCGCACTTCTTTCAAAATCTTCCAACTTACGCAGTAGAAGTAGGGCTTGCATGCCCATGTGTGCGCCCACTTGAAATTTTCAATGATAGCAAAACTAGTCAACCAATGAGAGACTGAAAGAGCAATTTTTGTATCCATTCCTGTTTATCACAAGGATTGAATGATTGGGCTTTATTATATCCCACCAGATTTGCGACAGGAACCATGCCTTCCTACTTTTAGGAAAAGACTTAAAACGTGGCTATTCATGAAAGCTTTTCCTGAACTAAACTGAACTTATTACATTATCAACCTGTCGCCCAGACTTTGCCTTAATCATGGTAATTAACATCCCTACCTCATAAGGGCAATTCATCAATGCTATAAGCACATTGACTGGCATATATATTCTGTTAATTTAAACCCCTGCATTCTTTTCTCAGATCCAAGTTATTTTATTCCCTTGTTTTATTGTAACTGCATTCCTTAGCCTTCTCTTGATCTATGTTTTTTACTACTATTATTATTATTATTATTATTTATTACTAAATGTTATTTTTTGATTTTGTTCCTATCCACTTGTTAATTGTGAACCAACATGATGCGATATTTATCGCGAATGCCGGTATAGAAAAACTTAAAATAAATAAATAAATAAAATATTAAATATATTAAAATATCAAAATATGTTAATAAAATTGATAGTAGAAGTTCTATCTTTGGTGTACTGCATTTCAAGTTTTATTGTTCATTAGCTATCAACATTCTTTTCTAGCCTATGATTGGCTGACTAGTTTTGTTATCATTGATTGGATGGTTTCAAGACATACGGGTTCTTTAAAATGCATTTGGCAGAGAATCAGCATTTCAAACCATGGCAGTAACATGTGCTTGACATTTTATCTGCCTGAGTCACCAGAGCAAATAGAGTGTTGACTTGTATATGAAGATAAGATATGCCAACAGGGTTAGACCAAGAGTCCATCAAGCCTAGCATCCTGTTTCCAACAATGGCCAATCCAAGTCACAAATACCTGGCAAGTACCCAAGCATTAAATGGATCTCAAGCTGCTATTCCTTTTTGATTAATAGCAGTTTGTGAATTTTTCTTCTAGGAACTTATCCAAACCTTTTTTTTAAAGCAAATTAGACTAACTGACATAACCACATCCTCTGGCAATGAATTCCAGAGCTTAACTAAGTGCTGGAGGGAAAAATAATTTTCTTAGATTTATTGTAAATGAGCTACTTGCTAACTTCATGGAGTGCTTCTAGTCATTCTATCATCTGAGTTAGTAAATAACTGATTTACATTAACTTGTTCAAGTGCTTTTGTGATTTTGTAGACATCTTTCATATACCCCATCAGTCATCTCTTCTCCAAACTGAACAGCCCTAATTTCTTTAGCCTTCCTCATAGGGGAGCTGTTGATTCACATCCACAACCCCTTATGCTATAAGGGTTTTAGCATGTCCAAAACGCACATCCTGTTGCGCTTCCCGGCCACATCCGCTCCACGGCCGGTCCTGCTCACCTCTCCCGTCCGTCTACTAGCTCCGGGCTCACTCCCTCTGCCACTGCAGCAAGTTCACAGCATCCCCAGCTCCCCCTCTCACCATCTCCGAGGCTGGTCTCATAACGGAACTCCCAAAGGAGCTCCATGTCTTCCTGCTCCTCGGCCCCGTCCCTAGGCGCGCGCAGCCAATGTCCTCCATTTTAAAGACCCAAGCGCGGGAAACCAGGCCCGGCACTCACCAGTGACGTCATGACTCTCTAGTATAAAAGGGAAGGCCCGTTCCCTTAAATGGAGCCTTGGCAATCGGGTCGTACACTCCGGTGTCTCTAGTTTGCCTTCCTGCATACCAGTTTCTTGCTCCTGCATCTCCTGTTCCAGCATCTTTGTTCCAGTGTCTCCTGTTCCAGCATCTCCTGTGTCTCCTGTTCCAGCATCTCCTGTTGCTTTGTCTCCCCATTCCTGGTAGTTACCTTTGGACTGATCTCATGGTACTGACCTTTGCCTGTTTTCTGACTACTCTTGATTGCTGCCTGACCTGACCGCCAACTACTCTTGATCGCCACCTGGAATTTGACCTGTGCCTGACCTGACTACGCCTTGATTGACCTCTGTTACTGACCCTGCTTTTGCTGACTATTCTGGACTGATACTCTGGCCTTGATCCTCGCTATACACTTGGATACTCTCTTCTGGCCTCCTACAATTTCTGGACTTCCCTGTTTGGACACCGACTGCGATCCCTTGTTCGTGGTGGGCACTCCCTTGAACTTTCTCTCTAGGAGACCCTGCAAGGCCCACCTAAGACCAGGCGGCCCGGGTAACCAAGGGCTCAACCTGAGGGAACCACGGGTTGCTATTGGCGAAGCTCCAGCTAGCCTCTGTCTCCTCCTGTGCTCCTCCTCCTGGTGGCAGGTGCTCTCCGGGTCCAACCGGAGGGCCATACCAATCCTGCACCAGGCCAAGAGTCCACCTCCAGCGCAACACATCCAACCCCCCCATGAACCTAATAGCGCTCATCACAGGCAAATGCATGTTGATGAGACTATTAGCTATTCTTTCCAGATCCCCCCCAAAAATGTGCCCCTGAGCTGCACATTTTTACACTCAGAAATTAACATCTGCCCTTCCCCAAACAGTTCCCCAGACCTCCCTCTTGCTACTGGACTGCTGCCTTCATATTAAATTTGTTCAGTTCCTAGTTAAGTTTAGGTTGCTATGGGAGAAGGAATACGTACAATTAGGTCCTTTAAATGTATTAGTGTATTCACTATTTATCTGGTAGTGACCTTCAAAGGAATGAATAAACTCTTGATAAGGTGTGGGGAATTTCTGAATTTAAGTTAAAAGGCTGATTTTTTTTTAATGTGAAAGTGTCACCTGCCTATAAATGAAATGATGAGCTAGGGGTGGGTAGAAGGGAGGGAAGACAATCACACAGACTCCTGGTTTTTGCCTGTACTCTGTCTAGCTATTTAATACAAAACACACAAACTCCTGGTTTTTGCCTGCCCTCTGACTAGCTATTTAATTCAAAGCACACAAACTCCTGGTTTTTGCCTGCCTTCTGACTAGCTATTTATTACAAAACACACAAACTTCTGATTTTTGCCTGCCTTCTGATTAGCTATTTAATAGAGACACACACACTAAAGAATATACCCCAATAGTTTACTTCTCCCCAAAACTTTTAAGTACTAAAACTTCCCCAAGCAGTACTCACCTATTATTTTTAGCTACTAGCAAGGTGATCCTCTCCTCTCAATGCTCCCATGGACCCCTGAGGAACAAGAATCTTTGAAACATAGCCATGTCAGGTCATTAACTTGGCGGTAATTGTTTCAGTTAAGTATTTTGAAATATATGGAGTATGCCATTTTAAAATAACTACAATATATATATATATATATATATATATATATATATATTAATATATTTAAAACATTTTTGATTAAAACATTGAACTGTCGGGTGAGTGAGGTGAAATTGATAGTTGGAAGTTGGCACCCTAACTCCGGGGGTTAGAGATTGACTTGTATGAAATTTTCACCTTCCACATTTAAAAACATTTCAATGCAGTTCTGATTCAGGTGACATAGTTGTGAACTCTTGTGCTGTAGTGTGGTTAATGCTACCTAGCAGGTAAACCCACTAGGCTTACGCCAACAGCTGGCAGACATGTTCTAGGCTGGAATTTATCTGGACCTTCACCTATACCAGCAATGTTCGTCACAGTTTGAGCCGTTGGAGTCATGGGTCTGGCAGGATTTAGGTGAATGTTCCACAGGGTAGTCAGAATAAAAATGCCCATAGCTGGGTTAAGATCAGAGCAGACCGCAGTTAGAGAGTTACTAGGTTTAGGCAGAGGGTCAAGGCAGGCAGCATTCAGGGTATAGTCAAGGTCTGGGATAGAGATCTATACCAGGTGGCAGGCAGAACAGTAGTCCGAGTCCTTAGCTGAGGTCAATACCAGCAGATTAAGCAGATAAGAGAGCGGGGCACTGTGGACAAAGTTGACAAACTGGATGAGTCAAGGCAGGCTGGATTAAGGCAAAACAGGCTGGACAAAACATGCAGCCAGGACAAAGAAAGATAGGATGGATGAAGCAAAGCAGGCTGGACAAGAACTGAAGCAGAGTGAGATACAGGTACCAACACACTGTAAGGCTGCAGGGGACCTGTTGCTGAGGTGATGACTTGGAACATGGCTGGGGTTAAAATTCCCAGCTATGCTGGCAACATCATCGCTGGGTACCGCCAGGGTCTTTCCCGCCATGGGGCCAAAAAGAGATCACCTGCACCTAGAGATAGCCAAAGGAGGGACGAAATGGTGGCATCCACGTTGCCAAACAGACAGGTCTTCACCGCTGGGAATCTGACATCGTTGTCAGGGTCTGGCAGTGCTTGGGATGAGTGTGGCTGGTCATGGTGCTCCCCGTAACTGGCCAAAATATTACATAGGGGTATGGCAGGTAGGCATCAAGCAGCAATTTGTGTACTGGTTAAAAGATACGAAATATATAGTAGGACTAAATAGTTTTCTCAGTGGAGAAGAGAAAATAGTGAGTGCCGCATGGATCTGTACTGGAACCAGTCATTTTTACTATATTCATAAATGAACTGGAAAGGGGAACAACAAATTTGCAGATGACAAAAAATTATTTCGAGTTGTTAAATAACAAGAGGACTGTGAGAAATTGCAGAAAGTCTGGTCAGGGAGAACCACCATTAAAAGGGGTTTTGAAATGCTTGGATAGTACATTGAAATCTTCTGTTAATACATTCAAATCCTCTGCTCAGGGTGCGGTGGCAGTCAAAAGAGCAAACAGAATGTTAGGAATTATTAGGAAAAGAATGGAATGGAGAATGTGATAATATCTTTTTATTGCTCCATGGTGAGATCACACTTTGAGCAATGTGTGCAATTCTGTTCACTGCATCTCAAAAAAGATATAGTTGCACTGGAAAAGGAACAGAGAAGAGCGCCCAAAATGATTAAGAGGATGGAACGGCTCTCCTATGAGGAAAGGCTAAATAGCTTAGGGCTGTTTAGCATGGAGAAGACATGGATGAGGAGGATTATGCTAGAAGTCTATAAAATCTTGAGAGGACAGGAACATGTAAATTTGAATTGGTAAGTTATTTACTCTTTCAGGTAACACAAGGAATAGGGGGCGCTCCATGAAGTAAAGAAAGTAGCATATTCAAAGCAAATCAGAGAAAAATATTTTTCTCTCAACGCACAATTAAATTCTAGAATTAATTGCTGGAGGATGTGGTTAAGGCCATTAATGCAACTGGGTTTAAAAAAGGTTTGGACAATTTCCTGGAGGAGAAGCCCATAAACTGCTATTAAACAAGCTGACTTAGAGAACAGAGATTACTTATTACCGGCATTAGTAGCATGGGATTTATGTATGTTTGGGTATTTGACAAGTATTTGTAACCAGGGTTGGTGACTGATGGAAACAGGATGCTGGGCTTGATGGACACTCAGTCTGACTCAGTATGGGAATTTCCTCCCTTCCATGAACTCTGCCCTTAAACTATCTTGTACTGCTAGCAGCATTAAACCATTTAGAGGAGTCACACCTCTCTAAGATAAACACTACTCAACTTTATTTCTGGTTTTAGTCCAGCCACTATGTGTAGGAATAGTATAGAGTAGGCATATATATATTAAGGGTTAGATTTTAAAAAACTACGCCCGCGCGTACTTTGTTCGCGCACAAGCCATGCATATCCTTTAAAATCCGGGGTTGGTGTGCGCAAGGCTGTGCAAAATCGGCAGCCTGCGTGTGCCAAGCCACGCAGCCTGCCTCTGTTCCCTCCGAGGCCGCTCCGAAATCGGAGCGGCCTCAGAGGGAACTTTCCTTCCACCCCCACCCCCCCCCTGCAGCTTCCCCTCCCTTCCCCTACCTAACCCACCCCCCCAGCCCCATCTAAACCCCCCCACCTTTGTTTGAAAAGATACGCCTGCGCGCCAGCCAGCTGGCCGGCACGCGATTCCCCGGCCCGGGAGCAGTTTCAGAGGCCTCAGCCACACCTCCGAAATGCCCCCGGGCCGGAACCACGCCCACAGCCCTGCCCCGGATGATGCGCCATCATGACACGCCCCCCACATCCCCCCCCCCCCCCAAGGAAAGCCCCGGGACTTACGCGCGTCCCGGGGCTTGCTCGGCGCGCACAGGGGGAGCTTGGGGCAGGTTTTCGGGGGGTGCGCGTGTATCTTACACGCGTACCCCTTTGAAAATCTGCCCCTAAATACTCAATGCATGATATTCAGCCATATCCAGCTAAGTAACACAGGATATTCAACAGCATGGCTAAGCCACTGAATATCCACGTATAAGTCACTACTTAGCTGAATAAGTTATATCCAGCTAAGCTAGACCAGATCTATGGCTGGTCTAACTTATCTGATTAATATAACTGGATTGAGCACTGACTGCACTTTGAATATGCTGCCCTGAATAATCAGAATTAATGGTATTCAGAAAGTCCAAGCAAACCTTTACCAAAGTATACCACACAATACTCACAGGATGTGTGTACCCATCACTCAGCCTACACTTGAACATTTATTTATTTCTAGAAATTTATATTCCGCCTTTTACCACAAGAGGCCTCAAGGCAGATTACAATAAATTTAATCAACAAATATTGACCATTTTAGAATAAATTATAAATAAGAATAAATTTACAGTAAGCATCTGATAATTAGTCAAGCACTGGCATTCGGAATGGATCATGGGGCTAGTTCAAATAAATAATTAGGAGTTGTTCTAACAGAAGTGTATGTAGAGAGGACAAGGCCTTGATCAAAGTAAATAGTTAAGGGGATGGTCTAGTGGGTCCACTAGATCTCTCAACTTCATATTCCAATATTTTACAGGAATATAAAGATCTATTCCTCACAGTACAGTTCTTCCATTTTTACACCAGTAGATATGCTTTTTCTTCCATATCTCAATCCACTACAACCACCACCACAAGGGACAGTACCACACTCCAAGATTCTTCTTCATTTTAAACCCCAGTTTCAAACTCCTTTGGGAAATGAGATTCACCCCCTTATGATTTACTTATGACTGCCTCCTCACTCAACACTCCTGTTTCTCCATTCATT
Organism: Rhinatrema bivittatum; assembly: GCF_901001135.1. NCBI lineage: Eukaryota > Metazoa > Chordata > Amphibia > Gymnophiona > Rhinatrematidae > Rhinatrema > Rhinatrema bivittatum. The sequence goes on from NC_042621.1 coordinate 194,731,393, forward strand.
TTCTTCAGCCATGTGCAGATCCCCCAGGTATCCTCCATGTACTGAGCTCTCCATGAGGCAATCCTCAGCTCAAAACAAGCTCTTTCTCCTTCTTCTAGGATTTTTTTTCCTCAAGGGGAAGTAGCACATTTTCTCCACCTTCAGCTCCTGGACATTTCCTCATGGGAAGGAAAGCCTTCTTCTACATCATGGCCCTCCATGGTCTCTTCACTTGAGAAGAAGAGCCCCTGAAGCATCGCATTCTATTCTGATTTGGCCTCAGGGCACACCAGCCTGCAGGCTGTCTATTCTATGCTACTATATACTGGAGGTCCCTCTCACACCATTCCAACCTGGGAAAGGTTAAACTCCTGCCAAGTTCTCCCATCTTTATACATCTTTATTTATTTTCAATTGTTTTATTAGTGTATCTATTTGAATAATATTGGATTTATTTTATGTTGATTTTATTTTATGCCTTTTTGTTTTAGTGAGCTAATTGATTTATATTTTATTGAATTTTATTGTTTATTGATTTATGTTATGAACCGTTATGACTATGTACAGAATATCAATATATAAAATATTATAAATAAATAAATCCTGCTAAACCATCTTTAACCAATCACATAAAATCCACATTCTTAAAGGGGACCCCTTAACCCAACATAATTAGCAAATCATATTGCTCAGCTCCTATAAAATGCCTTTCAGTGATCATTCAATATTATTACATGTGTAACATACAATATGTTAGTTGAAATGATAAACAAACGCCCTGGGTCTCTCTCACTCAAACTGTCTTGTACCCTTTAAGAGGGGGGGGGGGGGGAACATCCCCCTCCAAATGGTTGGGACAGATCATTTCCTTGGCTCAAAGACTTTTGGGGATAGTCTAATTATGAAAAAAGTGATTTAATAAGTCCAGAAAACATTGATATTCTCTGAGGAACAGAACTCCAATGGCAATTAAGTTAATGAAACCTCATGACATTTTCCCTCTCTTCATTTTTTTCTATCTGTCTCTTTATAACATTTACTCTGTAAATATCTGAGCAGTGTGGTCATCAGCACTATGCAAACAGTTTCGATTACTAGTAAAATTCATCAAATAAGCACACAAAAAACAATATTCTGACATAATGAACTGATGATTACTGCTAGGCTCTGTGATCCTCAGTGAAAAAGTTAGATTCTACACTACAAGAAATTAAAATAGATGAGAGTGGTGGTAGATGAACACTAGTTATGTTAACTTGAAGCCTTTCTTCCATCCTCCTCTTTCTCAACCCCCAAGCCCAACAAATAAATGGGGGAAGCAGGAAAAATATACAAAGGAAAGAAACCCACAAAGATATTTGTAATAAACAGTGTGGGTAAGGAGAGCAGATATGAGAATGAACAGAATGAAGACATGAAGCTTGTATTATAATCATAGACCTGGAGAACTTGATAGCAGAGGCAGTCATGGTCATGGATATTGTTGCTGTTACAGAGATATTGTTCAATAAGTACCATAGCTTGAAAATATACATGCCGAGTTATAATATGAATAATTTTCATAGCAAGTAGATTCTATTTGAAACTTGCTTCTGTTAGTTCTGTGGCTGTGGATTATACATAAGAAAGTATGTGTGTATATATATTTGAAAACTCAATTCTACTTGTGTGGTTTACTCCAACAACCTAAACATGCCTTGGGAATATCTATTTTAAAAGAAAATAGTTAACCAGATAGATCTTTTTGAAAACTTCCTTTCACCTATATGAGAAAGACAAAAAAGACAGAAATTAAATGTTTCAGTTAAGAAAGCAGGAAAGGATAATTTACATTGAGAAGCAGAGAAATGGAAATTAAATATTTCTGCTAGGGATAGGCAGGGCTTAAATTGTTTTGGATTTTTTTTCTTTTTATTATTTTTTTTTAATTTGTTTAATGGGGTTTTTTTCAGTTTGGTTCATTTTATGAACAAACTATCCAATTAAATGAACAAAAAAAAGCCCTAAAACAGAAACATATGTAGGGACTTATTTGACTAAGTGACTGAATATTAGAGATGTACAGCATAAAAAAGGGTTTTTTTCTGGTTTGTATGCATTATCTCTCAATACTGTAAATGACTGTTATTATATTCAGGAAACCAAAATGGTTTGTCTTGAACATCTTTTCTCTTGTACCTGTATTTCTTCCTTCTAACTGATGACTTTTGTGGACAAACCATCTCAGTATAATCAAATATCAAAATGGGTGGGAGAACCAAGCCGGGACTGTGGAGGGGTAGGAGAAAAATAAGAACTATAGAACAGTAGTAGTAGAAACTATATCTTTTGACTTTTTTGACATTTTTGTTCTTGGGACAAAACACCCTAGTATAAAAAGCCAAGAAGAAAACTAGAGTAGTAAGATTACTCTAAGGATCCAAAAGAGGACACCAATAACAGTTTGCTAGTAGGTTGTAGGGATGTGAATCGTTTTTTGACGATTTAAAATATCGTCCGATATATTTTAAATCGTCAAAAATCGTTAGGGCCACAATACAATACCAATTCCCCCGATTTATCGTTAAAAAATCGTAAATCGGGGGAAGGGGGAGGGCAGGAAAACCGGCACACTAAAACCCCCTAAAACCCACCCCGACCCTTTAAATTAAATCCCCCACCCTCCCGAACCCCCCCCCCCCCCCAAATGCTTTAAATTACCTGGGGATCCAGCTGTGGTCCAGAACGGCGGCGGTCCGGAACGGCCCCCTCAATTGAATCCTGTTGTCTTCAGCCGGCGCCATTTTGCAAAATGGCCACCGCAAAATGGCGGCGGCCATAGACAAAAATGATTCGACGCAGGAGGTCGTTCCGGACCCCCGCTGGACTTTTGGCAAGTCTTGTGGGGGTCAGGAGGCCCCCCCAAGCTGGCCAAAGGTTTCTGGGAGTCCAGCGGGGTTCAGGAAGCGATTTCTTGCCGCGAATCGTTTTCCATACGGAAAATGGCGCCGGCCATATGCGTATGGCCGGCGCCATTTTCTGTACGGAAAATGGCGCCGGCAGGATATCGACTGCAGGAGGTCGTTCAGCGGGGGTTCCGGACCGCCGCTGAACGACCTCCTGCAGTCGATCTCCTGCCGGCGCCATTTTCCATACGGAAAACGATTCGCGGCAAGAAATCGCTTCCTGAACCCCGCTGGACTCCCAGAAACTTTTGGCCAGCTTGGGGGGGCCTCCTGACCCCCACAAGACTTGCCAAAAGTCCAGCGGGGGTCCGGAACGACCTCCTGCGTCGAATCGTTTTTGTCTATGGCCGCCGCCATTTTGCGGCGGCCATTTTGCAAAATGGCGCAGGCTGAAGACAAAAGGATTCAATTGAGGGGGCCGTTCCGGACCGCCGCCGTTCTGGACCACCGCTGGATCCCCAGGTAAGTTAAAGCATTTGGGGGGGGTTCGGGAGGGTGGGGGATTTAATTTAAAGGGTCGGGGGTGGGTTTTAGGGGGTTGGCTCACGATTTTAACGATTTTTCACGATATTTTTAAAACCCAAACGGCAACAATACGATTCCCTCCCCCTCCCAGCCGAAATCGATCGTTAAGACGATCGAGGACACGATTCACATCTCTAGTAGGTTGTGAGGATTGCTTTATTAAGAATGCTTTTCTTATCTTCTTTAGCTGAATTCTGGCTATTCCATTTCTTCATTTCTTGGTTTCCTTGATTTTCTGGGGTATGGCTGCTAGGCGTGAGGAAGCAAGCCCCCCATGGTGGTATAAGGAGCATAGCAGATAGGTATGAGGCATCAAGTACCCTATGGTGGTATAAGAGGCATGGCAAGTAGGAATGCACTAGCAAGTCCCATATGGTGGTACTAGGGATATAGGAGCTAGGCATGAGGTAGCAAGTCCCCTATGGTGGTACATAAGTCATAGCTATTAGGCATGTGCCAGCATGTTCCCTGTGGAGGAAGTAGGAGTATGACATGCATGAGGTAGCAGGTTCCCTAGTATAAGGGATATGGCAAACAGGCAAAAAGGTAAAGTCGGACACTTGGGGTAGGTATATCTGGGGCATTGCAGGCACTGGCAGGCAAAGTGGCAGCAAAGTCTTCAATGTATTTTCAATCATCTTACCATTCATTCACATGAAAAATATGGAAGCTCAAGCAAAGGGAGAGTGCTTTTTAAAAATACCACTTTTCCATTAACTGTGGCATCAACCTTAAGTGATGAGGGCTCACAATGTCTGCTCTTATTGAATAGACATAATCACTGAGAACACTGGTTAGTGAGCAAGAAATATAGCACTGTGCCAGTTTGGCTAGATCTGGCCAGATGGTGGACTTGTGTGCCCAATTTGCCAGTGCAGCTGTGTCCATGTCCTCGATAGCCTCTGTGAGATAACATGTCACAGATTTTTGTGCTGAGCTCTCCTTTGCTGAAGGAGGTCAAAAATTGTTCTTCCTGCCAGCTGTTTTTGCTCTGGTCTGAGCCAGGAAATATGGTTATTTATGGGCAATGTGGTTTTTGGCATATTGAGATAGGAAAGGAAGTGCTAGCTGTCTGGGTGTTGCTCCTGCTTTTACTACTCTCTGAGGTGGCCACTGTTTCCTTCTATGTTACATGCCTACTCTGCCCATGACTCTGGCACTCCTCCTGATGGACTTTCCTTTCTAGCATCTCCTTCATATGTGTGAGACATTGGGAATGGGGGGAAAGATTCCTTTTTAATTGGTGATCAAGTAGTGTAGCAAGCATATATAATTGTTTTCAGTCAGAGGTTTCAGTTTCTTTTGCACCTGATGCTGCAAGTAGTCCACAAATTACAACACCTTATCTTCCATTTTCTCCTCCTAACCAAAGCCCTCCAACTTTTCCTCCAGAAAGTTTACAAGAGGTATGACATCATCCAAAGTGGTGCTTCTGGAACTCAAGTCCTCTATGGCATCCTTGAAGGGCTACAGGCTTTCTATAAGCTGCCTCAGGACTACCTAATCAAGATACCCAAGGGGGCAATTCACACATCCCTATTTCCTGAGACAGATCATGAAAAGATGTCTGCTGCTCCACTAACATCTCCAGTATCATGTATGTGGAATTCCAGCAGGCACCAATATCAACAATGTGATGCTTGTGAGGCATCCCAAATATCTCTTTATTTTTTTTGGAGAAGCTGCCCGGCCTTTACATGTCTTTGGAAGTGCCCCACTATCTTCCTGTATTTCTTTAATAGCTCCGGCAAGTATTCATTCTCATGGTACTTGGACCACAGCATCGGAGCATCCTTCACAGATAAGTGCAGACTGTGTGCAAAATATTGCATACCCTGAAAGTCCCAATCACATATTGCATTTACTATATATATGCCCTGGACTATAATGAATAAACCTGTATTTAAAGTTTCTCTTTGGTCTAGCTGCCAACCCTCCAGCATCTCTTTTATGGCTTATAAAATATTGAATGAGATATGGGATTCATCCATTGACTGGGTGTGCAACAAAGCCCACCTGCACCCTGATGCTCCATCCCCACTAAAGCTGCTGCTGCCTGCTCTGCCTTTGCTAGGTACCACTAGTGCACCATCATGGAGATATGAGTGCATAATATTCCTGGAGGTCCAGATGTCACTGGTGAAATACATTCTTCTCCCCTCTGCCTTAGCCTTACTTAAGAGTAGTAAATCACCTGGACCAGATGGTATACACCCCAGAGTTCTGAAGGAACTAAAAAAATGAAATTTCAGACCTATTAGTAAAAATTTGTAACCTGTCATTAAAATCATCCATTGTACCTGAAGACCGGAGGATAGCTAATGTAACCCCCATATTTAAAAAGGGCTCCAAGGGCGATCCGTGAAACATCAGACCGCTTAGCCTGACTTCAGTGCCAGGAAAAATAGTGGAAAGTATTCTAAACATCAAAATCACAGAACATATAGAAAGACATGGTTTAATGGAAGAAAGTCAGCATGGCTTTACCCAAGGCAAGTCTTGCCTCACAAATCTGCTTTTTTGAAGGAGTTAATAAACATGTGGATAAAGGTGAACCTGTAGATGTAGTATACTTGGATTTTCAGAAGGCATTTGACAAGGTTCCTCATGAGAGGCTTCTAGGAAAAATAAAAAGTCATGGGATAGGTGGTGATGTCCTTTCGTGGATTACAAACTGGCTAAAAGACAGGAAACAAAGAGTAGGATTAAATGGACAATTTTCTCAGTGGAAGGGTGTGGGCAGTGGAGTGCCTCAGGGATCTGTATTGGGACCCTTACTTTTCAATATATTTATAAATGATCTGGAAAGAAATATGACAAGTGAGGTAATCAAATTTGCAGATGATACAAAATTGTTCAGAGTAGTTAAATCACAAGTAGATTGTGATAAAATGCAGGAATACCTTGTGAGGCTGGAAAACTGGGCATCAAAATGGCAGATGAAATTTAATGTGGACAAGTGCAAGGTGACGCATATAGGGAAAAATAACCCATGCTATAGTTACACAATGTTAGGTTCCATATTAGGTGCTACTACCCAAGAAAGAGATCTAGGCGTCATAGTTGATAACACATTGAAATTGTCAGTTCAGTATGCAGCGGCAGTCAAAAAAGCAAACAGAATGTTGGGAATTATTAGAAAGGGAATGGTGAAGAAAACGGAAAATGTCATAATGCCTCTGCATTGCTCCATGGTGAGACCACACCTTGAATACTGTGTACTATTCTGGTCGCCGCATCTCAAAAAAGATATAATTGCGAAGGAGAAGGTACAGTTAGGGTGACCAAAATGATAAAGGGAATGGAACAGCTCCCCTCTGAGGAAAGACTAAAGAGGTTAGGACTTTTCAGCTTGGAGAAGAGACGGCTGAGGGGGGGATATGATAGAGGTGTTTAAAATCATGAGAGGTCTAGAATGGGTATTTACTCATTTGAATAATAGAAGGACTATGGGGCACTCCATGAAGTTAGCAAGTAGCACATTTAAAACTAATTGGAGAAAGTTCTTTTTCACTCAACGTACAATTAAACTCTGGAATTTGTTGCCAGGGGATGTGGTTAGTACAGTTAGTGTAGATGGGTTTAGAAAAGGATTGGAGAAGTTCTTGGAGAAGAAGTCCATTACCTGCTATTAATTAAGTTGACTTAGATAATAACCTAACCACTGCTATTACTAGCAATGGTAACATGGAATAGGCTTAGTTTTTGGGTACTTGCCAGGTTCTTATGGCCTGGATTGGCCACTGTTGGAAACAGGATGCTGGGCTTGATGGACCCTTGGTCTGACCCAGTATGGCATGTTCTCATGTCTTATGTTCTTAAGTTGACTTAGAAAATAGCCACTGTTATTACTAGCAACAGCAGCGTGGAATAGACTTGGATTTTGAGAACTTGCCAGATTATTATGGCCTGGATTGGCCACTGATGGAGACAGGATGCTGGGCTTGATGGACCCTTGGTCTGACCCAGTATGGCATGTTCTTATGTTGTTATGATAGGTTGGATTAGAAAAATGTTTCACTGTAATATGTTGTCTCTGTTGTCTCCTTGACAGCATGCCCTACCTAGGGTTTTACAACCCAGTACAGTCACACTAGAAGTGTTGACTGACTGCTATACTAAATCCCAACTATATTAGATCTGTTCCCCCCATTGATTTATATGGCCATAGACTTCAGTGGCTCATAGAAATGAGTGGGGAATGAAACAAATATAATGAATAGAATTTATATAATTTGTGGGACCCCCCTCCATTCATTTCAGGGACTCTCAAAAGATACAAATGGGGTCCTTTTTGTTTTGGAATGCCCAATCATTTTAAACAAATTCCCATCCCTGGTAAATCTTGTAGGTACTCCTACCCACACATTTTGTTCCTCTTCTCAAAGAGAAAGTATGAGCATTTCTTCCCTTTGAAAACTGCCCAAGGAAAAAGTACCCACAGAGATTTGCACCTGTTTTTTCTGCAGGTAGTATTTCAGGCCTAAGCTATGTGTGGTGTTACCTTCCCCAGACTAACCCTGCCCCTGAAATGCCTCCATAAAAATTGGTTAAGGTATGTTCATCATGAAACAGCAAATATACTTTTCCCACCTACAAGGAGGGCAATCTTCATATAGCCCTTTTATCAGATAAATGATTTTGAAAAATTTCCAACCTAAAATCACAGGCAAAAAGGGATCATAAAGCAATTTAGAGTTCTGAACTTCTGCATTTTAACTTTGATAAAATGGGGAAGTACCTTAGGGAGTTATTAGCAGATGAAAGATTCAGGTGGAATAAAAGAAAAATGGGCAAAATTAAACTAGACATTATGGGTTACATTTTTGAAAGCTTTGTAAGACATGCACATGTAGCCTGGCTGAATGAATTTAAAGAGATTTTCAGACACCTAAAACTACACACATCAGTTCATAATGCTTGGAAATTCAGCAGCATAATAAAGAATAGGGATGTGCATTTGGGAGAAATGAAATAGGAAATTAATGAAATTTCCCATTTTGTTTCAGGTCATCTTCAAAATAAAATGATTAATATTCTAATGAAATTACCTACCTTCACCATCAGGGATCCAACACCGTGACCTGGCCATGTCCTGACACCTGGGCCTTGAGAGAATGTGTCTGGCCCAATGCTGGGGCCTGGCCCAAACCCCAGCCGGACATCTTGGCCTCGGCCTAAGACAGGACCTAGGCCCATGCCTAATGTCGGGACCCAGCCCAGAGGCCAAGTCCCTATGCCTGTGCCTGGGCAAAGCCCAGATCCCACACTGGGGCCCAAACATGAGGCCCGATCCTGACACCTGGCTTTATATCCAAACTCACGCCCAACACCTGGGCCTCATCCTAGGCCTAGTCTTGATGCCTGCTGCTGGTAGCTGGGACATGAAGCCTTGACCTTGGCTTGGCCAGGACCAATGCCCAGGTCTGATGCCAGGGCTCACCCAGAGGCCAGGTCCCAATGCTAGGACCTCAGTCCAGGGTGAGGACCTCTTCCAATGTCTTCTTTTTTCTTTCTTTGCTCTTCAAATGATGATATCTGCTCAGGAGGCCCAAGCCTTGGGACTCTGCCTCTGGGCCAGGCCTAGGCATCAGGACCTGACCTCCAAGCCTGGGCCTTATGTAGGGTCTAGACTGAGGTTGCAGCATCTTACTGTGGCCTGGGCTTATACAAGTCTGAGGCTTCAGCCTGGACCTAGGCCTTGCCTGTGGGCACCCCCAGACTCGGTAAGTGGGGACCTGGGAAGATCCTGGCCCCAGCATTTATCTAGGTGGGAGGGATGGGTGGTAGGCACTGGAGCTCTCAAGTATCCCTGTATCTTTTTCTTTTCTGGTTTTTTTTTCATGTTTACTTATTTTTAAAAATCAGAGGTAATGAAATAAACATTAAACAAAACAAAAGTCATGAGAACCCCCCCAAAAAAACATAATGAAGTACGAAGCACAATTTTTACCCCTGTACACCCCTGATAAAGAAGTATTCCAGGGTGGAGAGCATTTTGAGAGCATGTTATAAATCTATGTTCAAAAATTAATGTTGCGCTGGAGGTGGACTCTTGGCCTGGTGCAGGATTGGTATGGCCCTCTGGTTGGACCCAGAGAGCGTCTGCCACCAGGAGGGAGAGCACACGAGGAGACAGAGGCTAGCTGGAGCTTCGCCAATAACAGTCCGGGGTTTCCGCAGGTTGAGCCCTTGGATACCCAGACCACCTGGACTTAAGTGGACCTCAGATGGTCTCCTGGAGAGGTAGCGGAGGGGTGTGCCCACCACGAGCAAGGATGCACGGCTGATGCTGAAAGGATGGATCAGACCCAAACTGGAAGCTCTGGAGACCTCAGGGAGGTAACAGTTCAGGAAGGTTCTCTGAGTGAGACAGGCAGCGCCTGCGGGACTAGTCTGATGAAGGCCATGGTTGAATCCAAGCAGGTTGGTCTGGTAGTCATGGTAGGCCAGAAGAGAGTGTCCGAGTGAAGCGCAAGGGTCAAAGCCAGAATATCCATCCAGAAGTGGTCAGCCAAAGCAGGGGTCAATACCAAGGTCAGTCCGAGCATAGTCAAGGCAAGCGAAGGTTAGTTCCAGGCAGCAGGCAGAGAGGTCAGGCAGGCAGTGGTCAGTTCCAGGCAGCAGATAAAGAGAATGGTCAGGCAGGCAATGGTCAGTTCCAGACAGCAGATGAAGAGAGTAGTCAGGCAGGCCGAGGTCAGTACCAGAGATCAGTCCGAAAATGTACTACCTGAGTAAGGATACAGGAAAGGCACAGGACACAGGAACACTGGAGACGCTGGAACAAGGATACGCTGGAACAAGGAGACACTGGAACAAGGATCAGATACAAGGAACAGGCAAACTAGTACACCAAGATGGCGACTCGATTGCCAAGGTGAGGTCCTGGGGGCAGGACCTTGCCTTATATAGGGCTTCTATGTGATGTCATCAAGTTGCGTCTGAGTCGGGTTTCCCGCGCTTGGTCCTTTAAAGATCGAGACGTCGCCTGCACGCGCACCTAGGGGTGGGGGCGAAGCTGCTGACGACACGGAGCCCCGACGGGAGCTCCGCTGCGAGGTCTGCAGCATGGAGGAAGCCGGAGAGGGCTGTGGTGAGCGACGGGGACGGCGGGAGCTGGCAGCAGCGGTGAGACCGGAGCTAGTTGAGGGCAGGCTGGTCGCGGCACCCACGCAGCCGGGACGCTCAACAATTAAGCAACCACCAAGATGCTGTTAAACGTGTAACTTTAAGTCATCATTATGAAGTAGGTAAATTTACTTGTGTAACAATCCAATATTCAAACATTAATTTGTGCAAGTACCTTGTGTTTGAGTATGTTTGTTTTCTTTGTTTTTAAAATTATGCTTGTAAGTTTGCAGTTAACTACATGTGTAGCAGACTTACACACATACTTTTACCCCCAAATAAGGTAGGCAATTTTATAAAACCCACTTCCACTGTTTTACTGAGAAAAATGGCTTTTAAATTTGCCCTCCCTTAGTAATTATCATGCCAATAAATTAACATGCCAAATAAAGTTTCTTGAATCAAAATCAATCACAACATGAAAATACATTTGAAGACCCACACACAGCAGATAAAGGGTTCTGAGGAGGAAGGGGACAGGATAATTGAATAGATTACATTTTTCTCGCTAAGTTTCACTGTGTACTTTCACATTGTGCCTTCTTTATCTAGATCAAATCCCAGTATGGTGACTACTACTATTAAATTATGAAAAGAAGCAAAAAGAAAAATGCATACATGTTATCCAGATAAAAAAGATGCCCACCCTTAGCCTCAGTACTGGGACTAATGACAATAGTAGTGATAGCACAGAATCTTCAGGAAAAGGTACCATTGTTGGCCATGGTGAGTCTTTTCATGGACCCACTGCAGCAGGAAACAGACCACAGTAGAGACTGAGCAAATTAAGAAGACTGAATATAGTCACATGGACCCCTGAAGATTCAAAAGAGACAATGTACTGGTATTTTTATGCAATAAACCCTGTATTTAAATGTAGAGCAGGGGGTAGGTTGCCGCTCATGACGGGGACATAACTTGTATTGCAGCCTGCCAGCACCATTTTGATATGAGATGGTGCTGAGCCCTTAGCCTAGGAGGCACTCCAAGCCCCACTAGGCCAGAAGGCCTTAAAAGTGTGCCCGAGGGGAGGGGGATGGACTAGGGTGGTTGGGGACATATTTTAATACAAAGGAGCGGGGTTGGGAAGAGAGGAAGGGCATTCACCATGTGATATTGATTTTGCTTTTTGTTGTTTATGTTAAGGCCACCTCTAAAAGTGGAGGGGGACTCATAATACCCCCAGGAGGGGTTTGAAATCATTAGGGGGAGGGGGTGTCAATCAGGCTGCTATGGCAATTTAACAAGATGATTGCCCCAGGTGAAAGGGCTGCTATCATATGACTTTTATTGCCTTTTTATTCATGCTATTTTTCCCCACAGTATTTTACCACAGGAGAAAATACCATGTGATTTCCTATGTCACAGTACTGAATGCCGCAGCTTAATAGATCAATGTGCTTTTTTTTTTCCCTTGGGGGAGATACTGTGGCTTAGTAAATAACCACCTAAGTTTGTACCTGAGGCAACATAGGATGAAGTAACTTGCTCAAGTGCATAATGATTATCAGCAGGATTTGAACTCTGGATTCCTGGCCCACTTCTCTAACCATTAGACTTCTCCCCTACACCATACACTGCCTCCATTATATGCAAATACATCTCATGCATATTCATTGTGGGTATCTTGAAAACCTAACCCACTTGTGGTATTCAAGAAATGGAGTTGCCTACCCCTGATCTAGAGGGTACACAAGCAGCCACCAAAACTGGAAGAAGTGCAAAAATATCAAAGGAAAAGCTGCAAAAAAACCCATGAAAATTTAAGATCCCGAATTGAACAAATAAAAATAAAGAAGTACACAAGTGAAATCACTTTTAAAAATAGCTCAGTGTTTGTTGCTGAAAAAGAACTGATGAGGGAAAGAGGAGCCTATTCCTGCACTGGTAACGTCAGTACTGGCTATCTCTATAGCTTCAGCTCCAGTTCCTGTACCCACAAATCCTGTTCTGGCTGTCTCTACAGCTCCTGCAATGGTGAAGTTAGCATGGCTGTCTTTCTTTATAACTCCAGCTTCAGTTCCTGCACCAGTGAATCTAGTGCTTGCTGTCCATACACCTGTAGCTCCTGTTCATGTGCTGGTGAATCCGATTCCAGCTGTTCTAGCTACTCTAGACCAAACGGAACCTGTGGAAGTCCCAGCAGACGGCTTCCGGGATTTTTATTTCGCTATCCTGATGAAACCTGCCCCAGCCACCACGATTCCAAGACAAGATGATGTTTCATGTCTTCAGCCTAGCTTCAAGTCAGCTCCAGCACCAGAGATTCTGGTTTTGGTCTCTACATTCAGTCTATTCCTGACAAATCTGCATCCAGTCATCACTGTAACTCCATTTACTGTACCGGAAAATCTGCCTCTGACCATCTCTGTGACTCCAGTTCCCGCACTGGAGAATCCAGCTTCAGTTGTTCCTAGGGTTGTCATCTGGCTCCAGATTTTCAGGACAGCTCAATCCAGTTCTGGTTTTACTCCCCTGCATACAGGTACTTGTAATCTTGATTTTCTGAGGGAACGCAATAGGTAAATCAGAATAAGTCACAGCATGCAATGGGGTAAAACCAGAACTGGATCAACCTGTCCTGAAAATCTGGAGCAGTTGGCAACACTAGTTGTTCCAGTGATTCCATTCCTGGCAACTCTGATTCTGATTCCACCAATCTGAGCAATTCCAGTTTTTGCACCAGATAGGTCAGATCCAGTCATTCCAGAACCCTGATTTCTGGCAACTATGGCTCCAGTTCCAGTCATCTCAGTGACTCTAAATCCCACCTTGGAGAGTCCAGCACCAGTCATTTTATCTTGTCTTTTATTAGTTTGTTAACCATTTTGATGTTATTCATAGAATTGGGGTATATCAAGTAAATAATAATAATAAATAATTCTGCACTGGAGAGTCCACCTCTGTTTGTCTCAGCAACTCTAGATCCTAAACTGGAGAGTCTTGATTTGGTCATCTCAGTGACTTTAGATCCTGCACTGATGAGTCTGGTTCCGGTCTTCTCTATGATTCCATACTGGAGAGTCCAGTTCTATTCATCTTACCACTAGTTGCTGCTCTACTAGCCCCAGAGACTCTTCTTGCAGTTGCTGCTGGCCCTTCTCCAGACCTGGACTCAAGGCTTGGCCCTGTTTCTAATTCTGGCCTAAAAACGGCAGGCCTCACGACCACTCAGGATTTTGCTTTCCCAGGTGCGTTTGGGATCCTGGGTGCAATTGGTGTACCCATCCTCAAGCCCAATGAACCACAGGGTATTTGAAATGTGACGCCATCCAAGAAATTAAGGCTCCTAGGAGTGTCCTCTAGGAGGGAGGAAATATTATATCAAGGGCAGTGGGGATTGAACCCACAACTCCAGGTATTCAAGACTGGGAGATCTGGTAGCAGAACTACAAAAACTGCTGGCTTTCCAAGGAATCATAGTATATTTATCCTTTGTTTAGAGTGAATAAAACACATCTCTGCAGGCTCAATTAGACTAGCATTAGGCGAGTCCCAAATTGAGAACTTATTATAAGGATCCCTAGTCTGACATACCTTTGCTGGTCAAAAGTCTTCTTAGGGTTTGCTCTGGGAAATCACTGTTCATCCTGATTCCTGCTTTGTTCCTGTCTCCTGCCTGATTTCTATAACTATATTTGACTTCTGCTTCCTGCCTAATTTATGCTCTGCAATTGATCCCTGTTGCCTGCCTGGTAAACCCTTGCCCAGAAGGGCCCCCACCCACAGGGAATAGCAGCTGCTATAAGCCAAAAATCACCTGCTATGCTTTCAGTGATACCTTGCCATTGTAAAGCATCTTTTGTGTTCAGGTGTGGTGTTCTCCTGACCTTACAAGAAGAAGCCCATGACACAATGTGGATTATCCCATTTATCCAAAGCACACGGTTGAGGAATTGGATGAGGAAAGGGCAGCCCCCTCAATTTTGTGGATCTCTAGGCGTATCGGAGAACTGAAACATTAAACCACCTGACCCTAACATCACTAAAACTCCCAGCACTATGAGCAGGATATTCCCCTGTGTTTCTGTTTGTTTAGAAAAACTTCAAAATCCTACATGAATAAAACAGGTGTTTGGCATTGTCTGATAGAAGAAGGTTAATGAATGTTGCTGTTTAATGGTGTTGGTCAGAAAAACAATTCTAAAATGCAAATATAAGGTATGTTTTGAGTTCTGAATTATTAATGCAAAGCACAGGTGGGAAATACTTATTAATACAGAATAATTTGCATTGTTATATTTCTTACCATAGAATCAACTCGATAAGCAAACATCTGATAAAATTATTTGCCTATCAAAATAATGTTTATTTTTCATGACCTTTATAAATCTAGTATTTAAAAATGGTAATAAGTAAATAAAAAAAAACTAATGCAAATACATGAAATGAATAATACACTGTTTACATGAATATTCTGATCCTATTTATGTAAATGAAATCTCTTATATAAGACCTGCAGAATGAGTATCACCTTAAGAAAGCATCAGCTGAGGAATATCAAAGAACCTCTGCAGTACTAAATAATATACACGTTAAAGGCTTTTTGTACATGCATTTTAAAATACTTTGTCAGTGTAAGATAAATCATCAAGTAGACCATGGTGGTCAAGATATTTGCATATATCTCTGCATCTCAGGGAGTTTTGTTAAAATGTGAATGCAGATTTGTTTTGAAACATGTTCCCTCTAATTTTTGAAAGGCAACATGCGCAAAAATTTCCTTTTCTGCAACTTTTTATAAGCTGAGTTCAAATTTGTGCACTACAAGCCAGTAAAGTGCAAATAATATGTTTTGCAGTGTGTGGAGGATCCACAACACGTGTGTGTGTACACATGCGCACAGCTGAGAGAAAACAGTGATTCTGTGCCAGGTATGTTTTAAAACTATTGTAACTCCCCTTTGAAAGAGTACCTATTATAAAGGGAGGGGCAATTACCATAGAAGAATATTATAAATTCTTTGCAGGTTCGCTCATCTGGGGAAGCAGTAAGACAATGTCCCAAACCCCCCAATACCATGCCTGGGTCTCCCCACAGATTGTCTAGGCAGTAATATCCCCTCACCTGGATTAAGCATTTATGATTTTACTGGTAAGCAAGCAAATAATGCTGTGGGATAGGGAGGGTAAAGGAAAAACAGCATAATCTGAGGTAGACAGTAATCAAATCACTGGAACACAATTTGATAATTTAACTGTGCAATAGTTTCAATCAAATTTAGTATTTGGCTGACTGAATAATCACTTTAAACAGTTTCTCTCTTTCTCTCTCTCACTCTACATATATACATATGTCTACATCTATGCAATACATTTTTTAAGATGGCCGGTGTAGGCCATCCATTATTCCTACCATGTGACAGGGGCTGGCCAATGGCACTGATAGCCCCTGTCACATGGTAAGGCCAAAGGGCCATCGGCGCCATTTTGATTAGTGGCAGACAACGGCCCGAGAGGGGGAAGATCGCTCCCGGGACCCCTGCTGGACCACCAGGGACTTTAGGCAAGTTTTGGGGAGGTCGGAAGGGTAGGGGATTGTAATAAATTAAATCTGAAGGGTTGGGATGGGTTTTGGGGGGTTTTTTGTGTGCCCTTTCTCCCCCCCCCAAAAAAAAGATAAGAAAATCACATGAAATTTTGTAGGTTTTCCTATTATTTCGGGGACCCCCTGAATTGTGACGAAATAGGAAATATCATCTCTATTTCCTATTTCATCACAAACGAATGCACATCCCTAGTAGTAACTGCCAAACTAGCAAGTTACCCCCATGCACCCTTTTTCTTATTTCCATCATCTAGCGTTCAGGAATCCACAGTGTTCATCCCATGCCCCTTTGAATTCTTTCACTGTTTTTGTCTTCACCTCCTTCTCTTGAAGAACATTCCAGGCAACTACCACCCTCTCTGTGAAGAAATAATTTTTGATGTTGGTTCTGAGTTGTCCTTGCTAGAGTTTTATTTCAGGACTCCTAGTTCTACTTATTTCTTTCCAACAGAAAATATTTGAAGTTCATACATCATTAAAACCTTTCAGGTATCTGAAGGTTTGTATCATATTTCTCATGCAGCTCCTCTCTTCCAGGATTTACATATTTAGATCCTTCATCCTCTCCTTATTAATCTGATGGAGACCCCACACCATTTTCTCACCCTTCTCTGGATCGCCTCAATACTATATCTATTAGAGATGTGAATCGTGTGATCGATCGTCTTAACGATCGATTTTGGCTAAGGGGGGGAGGGAATCGGTTCGTTGCGGCTTTGTTTTGTTTAAAATCGTGTAAATCGTAAATCGGGGGAGGGTGGGAAAACCGGCACACTAAAGCAACCCTAAAACCCACCCCGACCCTTTAAAATAAATCCCCCACAAGACTTGCCAAAAGTCCAGCGGGGGTCCGGAAGCGACCTCCTGCACTCGAATCGTATTTGCCGTATTGCAAAATGGTGCCGACCATACGGCCATACGGCCAGCGCCACTTTGCAGTACGGCAATATGGCCATATGGCCGGCGCCATTTTACAAAAATGACTATAGATTACATCTATCTGTGGCAAGAAAAGGGATCCTAAGAGATAAATTTAAATCCTATGTCATAAGGCATTTAAACTAGATGCCGGGGGTGGCAGAAGGAAACTACAATGTCACCCCCCAAATACAAATGCAAAGGAAAAGGGTGAAGTGGATAACAAAAGTCAGCTAAATAAGTCACAAAAGGAGTCCAAGAAAAGCAGCAACCTGAACAAGAAAAGCTGGAAAGCTTTGAGCACAAATGCTCATAGTTTGGGCAATAAAATCCCAGATCTGCAAGCCCTAATGGTGGAGGTGGACTTGGACATTGTTGCTGTCATGGAGACGTGGTTCACAGAATCTCACCTGGACCGGATGGTATACACCCCAGAGTTCTGAAGGAACTAAAAAAATGAAATTTCATATCTATTAGTAAAAATTTGTAACCTATCATTAAAATCATCCATTGTACCTGAAGACTGGAGGATAGCAAATGTAACCCCAATATTTAAAAAGGGCTCCAGGGGCGATCCAGGAAACTACAGACCTGTTAGCCTGACTTCAGTAGGGATGTGAATCATTTTTCAACGATTAAAATTATCGTCCGATACTTATAATATCGTCTTAAATCGTTAAGAAACAGAATTCAATAGAAATTCTAACGATTTATCGTTAAAAATTGTTAAATCATGTTAGTGCGCACTAACTCCCGTTAGTGCGCACTAACTCCCGTTAGTGCGCACTAACAGAAAATGATACAAATTGACACTATCCAGGTCAGTAAAGGTCAGTTAGGAATGAATATGTATTCCTATTGGCTGGCTGCCCTCTTATCTATTGATGTTACCAAGGTTCCCACTGAGGTGATGGTTGGGGAGATGGGAAATGGAAATGGAAACTCAGGAACACTAACAGAAAATGATACAAATTATTGACACTTTCCAGGTCAGTAAAGGTCAGTTAGGAATGAATATGTATTCCTATTGGCTGGCTGCCCTCTTATCTATTGATGTTACCAAGGTTCCAACTGAGGTGATGGTTGGGGGGATGGGAAATGGAAACTGTTGGAATTTGACAAAAAAAGAAATGTGATCAGTCAATATGACTAGAACTTGTGCCCTATTCCTGATACCAGGGGTGTTGTGATATTCCTGCACTCAGTGCCCTATCCCTGATACCAGGGGTGTTGTGATCTTCCTGCACACAGTGCCCTATCCCTGATACCAGGGGTGTTGTGATCTTCCTGCATGCAGTGCCCTATCCCTATTAATACCAGAAGTGTTGTGATCTTCCTGCACACAGCGCCCTAACCCTGATACCAGGGGTGTTGTGATCTTCCTGCACACAGTGCCCTAACCCTGATACCAGGGGTGTTGTGATCTTCCTGCATGCAGTGCCCTATACCTAATACCAGGAGTGTTGTGATCTTCCTGCACACAGTGCCCTATCCCTGATACCAGGGGTGTTGTGACCTTCCTGCATGTAGTGCCCTATCCCTGATACCGGGAGTGTTGTGATCTTCCTGCATGCAGTGCCCTATCCCTAATACCAGGAGTGTTGTGATCTTCCTGTACACAGTGCCCTAACCCTGATACCGGGATGTGTGCAAGAAGATCACAACACCCCCGGTAACCAGGATAGGGCACTGCATACAGGAAGATCACAACACCCCCGGTATCAGGAATAGGGTACTGTGTGCAGGAAGATCACAACACCCCTGGTATTAGGGATAGGGCACTGTGTGCAGGAAGATCACAACACTCCTGGTATTAATAGGGATAGGGCACTGCATGTAGGAAGATCACAACACCCCTGGTATCAAGGATAGGGCACTGTGTGCAGGAAGATCACAACACCCCGGAGGAGTAAGGGTCAGGCAGCTCCCCCCTGTCTGTGAAGCCAGCCTCTCACTGGTAATACAGGGAGGGAGCTGTCTCAGCCTTCACCATACCCCCCCCCCTCACCCATACACCATTCACTGGCTGGGACATGGGGGAGGGGAGGAGTGAGGGTCAGGCAGCTCCCCCCTGTCTGTGAAGCCAGCCTCTCACTAATAATGCAGATAGGGAGCTGTCTGCCTGTCTCTGCCTTCACCATCCTCCCCCCACCACTCACCCACACACCATTCACTGGCTGGGACATGGGGGAGGGGATGAGTGAGGGTCAGGAAGCTCCCCCCTGTCTGTGAAGCCAGCCTCTCACTAGTAATGCAGGTGGGATAGGGCACTGCATGCAGGAAGATCACAACACCCCTGGTATCAGGGTTAGGGCACTGAGTGCAGGAAGATCACAACACTCCTGGTATTAGGGATAGGGCACTGCATGCAGGAAGATCAAAACACTCCTGGTATTAATAGGGATAGGGAACTGCATGCAGGAAGATCACAACACCCCTGGTATCAAGGATAGGACACTGTGTGCAGGAAGATCACAACACCCCGGAGGAGTGAGGGTCAGGCAGCTCCCCCCTGTCTGTGAAGCCAGCCTCTCACTAGTAATGCAGGGAGGGAACTGTCTCACCCTTCACCATCCTCCTCCCCCCCCCCCCCTCACCCACACACCATTCACTTGCTGGGACTTGGGGGAAGGGAGGAGTGAGGGTCAGGCAGCTCCCCCCTGTCTGTGAAGCCAGCCTCTCACTAGTAATGCAGGGAGGGAGCTGTCTGCCTGTCTCCGCCTTCACCATCCTCCCCCCCCCCCCAACTCACCCACACATCATTCACTGGCTGGGACATGGGGGAGGGGAGGAGTGAGGGTCAAGCAGCTCCCCCCTGTCTGTGAAGCCAGCCTCTCACTAGTAATGCAGGGAGGGAGCTGTCTCAGACTTCACCATCCTCCCCCCCCCCCCTCACCCACACACCATTCACTTGCTGGGACTTGGGGGAAGGGAGGAGTGAGGGTCAGGCAGCTCCCCCCTGTCTGTGAAGCCAGCCTCTCACTAGTAATGCAGGGAGGGAGCTGTCTCACCCTTCACCATCCTCCTCCCCCCCCCCCCCCCACACACACACACACCATTCACTTGCTGGGACTTGGGGGAAGGAAGGATTGAGGGTCAGGCAGCTCCCCCTGTCTGTGAAGCCAGCCTCTCACTAGTAATGCAGGGAGGGAGCTGTCTGCCTGTCTCTGCCTTCATCATCCTCCCCCCCCCCCCCACTCACCCACACACCATTCACTGGCTGGGACATGGGGGAGGGGAAGAGTGAGGGTCAGGCAGCTCCCCCCTGTCTGTGAAGCCAGCCTCTCACTAATAATGCAGTGAGGGAGCTGTCTGCCTGTCTCCGCCTTCACCATCCTCCCCCCCCCCCCCCACTCACCCACACACCTTTCACTGGCTGGGACATGGGGGAGGGGAGGAGTGAGGGTCAGGAAGCTCCCCCCTGTCTGTGAAGCCAGCCTCTCACTAGTAATGCAGGTGGGATAGGGCACTGCATGCAGGAAGATCACAACACCCCTGGTATCAGGGTTAGGGCACTGGGTGCAGGAAGATCACAACACCCCTGGTATCAGGGTTAAGGCACTCTGTGCAGGAGGATCACAACACCCCTGGTATCAGGGTTAGGGCACTGTGTGCAGGAAGATCACAACACCCCTGGTATCAGGGTTAGGGCAGTGTGTGCAGGAAGATCACAACACCCCTGGTATCAGGGTTATGGCACAAGTTCTAGTCACATTGACTGATCACATTACGCTACATTACATCAAGCTACCAACTGTTTCCATTTCCCATCCCCCATATATTGTCAGTGGGAACCTTGGTAACATGAATAAATAAGAGGGCAGCCAATAGGAATACATATTCATTCCTAAACTGACCTTAACTGACCTGAAAAGTGCACACTAACGGGAGTTAGTACGCACTAATCGGAAAAAACGATTTTTTACCTAAAAAATAGTGACAAACACGATTTTCTTCTCCTGCCAGACGATTTCGATCGTTAAGATGATAGGGCACACGATTCACACCTCTAGACTTCAGTGCCAGGAAAAATAGTGGAAAGTGTTCTAAACATCAAAATCACAGAACATATAGAAAGACATGGTTTAATGGAACAAAGTCAGCATGGCTTTACCCAGGACAAGTCTTGCCTCACAAATCTGCTTCACTTTTTTGAAGCAGTTAATAAACATGTGGATAAAGGTGAACTGGTAGATGTAGTATACTTGGATTTTCGGAAGGCGTTTGACAAAGTTCCTCATGAGAGGCTTCTAGGAAAAGTAAAAAGTCATGGGATAGGTGGCGATGTCCTTTCGTGGATTGCAAACTGGCTAAAAGACAGGAAACAGAGAGTAGGATTAAATGGACAATTTTCTCATTGGAAGAGAGTGGACAGTGAAGTGCCTCAGGGATCTGTATTGGGACCCTTACTTTTCAATATATTTATAAATGATCTGGAAAGAAATACGACGAGTGAGATAATCAAATTTGTAGATGACACAAAATTGTTCAGAGTAGTTAAATCACAAGCAGATTGTGATAAATTGCAGGAAGAACTTGTGAGACTGGAAAATTGGGCATCCAAATGGCAGATGAAATTTAATGTGGATAAGTGCAAGGTGATGCATATAGGGAAAAATAACCTATGCTATAATTACACAATGTTGGGTTCCATATTAGGTGCTACAACCGAAGAAAGAGATCTAGGCGTCATAGTGGATAACACATTGAAATCGTCGGTTCAGTGTGCTGTGGCAGTCAAAAAAGCAAACAGAATTTTGGGAATTATTAGAAAGGGAATGGTGAATAAAACGGAAAATGTCATAATGCCTCTGTATCGCTCCATGGTGAGACTGCACCTTGAATACCGTGTACAATTCTGGTCGCCACATCTCAAAAAAGGTATAATTGCGATGGAGAAGGTACAGAGAAGGGCTACCAAAATGATAAGGGGAATGGAACAGCTCCCC
Organism: Rhinatrema bivittatum; assembly: GCF_901001135.1. Lineage (NCBI taxonomy): Eukaryota > Metazoa > Chordata > Amphibia > Gymnophiona > Rhinatrematidae > Rhinatrema > Rhinatrema bivittatum. Next base: position 194,753,387 of record NC_042621.1, read on the forward strand.
CATGAGGAAAGACTAAAGAGGTTAGGACTTTTCAGCTTGGAGAAGAGACGGCTGAGGGGGGATATAATAGAGATGTTTAAAATTATGAGAGATCTAGAACGGGTAGATGTGAATTGGTTATTTACTCTTTCGGATAATAGAAAGACTAGGGGGCACTCCATGAAGTTAGCAGGGGGTACATTTAAAACTAATCGGAGAAATTTCTTTTTTACTCAACGCACAATTAAACTCTGGAATTTGTTGCCAGAAGATGTGGTTAGTGCAGTTAGTATAGCTGTGTTTAAAAAAGGATTGGATAAGTTCTTGGAGGAGAAGTCCATTACCTGCTATTAAGTTCACTTAGAGAATAGCCACTGCCATTAGCAATGGTAACATGGAATAGACTTAGTTTTTGGGTACTTGCCAGGTTCTTATGGCCTGGATTGGCCACTGTTGGAAACAGGATGCTGGGCTTGATGGACCCTTAGTCTGACCCAGTATGGCATTTTTTTATGTTCTTATGTTCATGATTGGAATACGGCCATACTGGGCTATAACTTGTTAAGGAACGACAGAGAGGACAGAAAAGGGGGAGGAGTGGCTCTTTATTTAAAAAACAATATCCAAGCATCTGAGCTGCAAGGAAGATGGGGAAAAGAAGAAGCACTATGGGCTGACCTAAAAAAAGATGATGGGGCATCCATTTTATTGAAGTGGTTTACAGGCCTCCAAATCAAAAGGATGAACTTGATAAAGATCCGGTTGAAGACATCCAAAAGATGGGAAAGAAGGGAGAAGTGGTGATTGTTGGAGATTTTATTCTGCTGGTTGTAGACTGGAGAACCCCTTCTGCAGAATCTAACTGTAGTAGAGAGATAGTGGATTCCCTGCAAGGGGCTCTGTTCAAACAAATGGTAATAGAACCCATGAGGGAGGGAGCTATACTCGATTTAATGCTCACTAACAGAGATAATGTCTCTAATATCCAGGTGGATGCCCTCCTCTGCACCAGTGATCATCAAATGGTATGGTTTCAAATCACAAATAGGATATGGAGAAGTTGAACAGTTTTGCAGTTCCAAAACACGGACTTTGTTGAAATGGGGAAGTACGTGGAGGAAGAACTAGAAGGCTGGGAGAACAAGAGAGATGTGGAACAACAGTGAGCCAAACTAAAAGGAGCCATTACCAAGTCAACTAATCTATATGTTAGGAAAGTAAAGAAAAGCAAGAGAAAAATGAAACCTATCTGGTTCTCAAAGGAGGTGCCTGATAAAATAAAAGCTAAAAGAACAGCGTTTAAGAAATATAAAGGATCCAAAAGGGAAGAGCATAAGGAAGAATATCTGGTGGAACTGAGGGAGATGAAGAAAGTAATCAAGACAGCAAAAAGTCAAGCGGAAGAGAGGATTGCCAAGGAGGTAAAGAGAGGTGACAAAACATTTTTCAGATACATCAGAGAAAGGAGAAAAGTCCAAAGTGGCATAGTGAAATTGAAAGGTGAAAAGGATCAATGTGTGGAAAGAGATGAAGAAATGGCAGAAATATTAAATTAATACTTCAGTTCGGTGTTCACTAAAGAAGACCCTGGAGAAGGATGGACCGTCGCTAGTTAACAAGAAACTGGAGGGGAGTGGAGCAGATGAAACTCCATTTAAAGAAGAGAATATATGGGAAGAGCTAGGAAAACTGAAAGTGGGCAATGCCATGGGGCCTGATGAGGTTCATCCCAGGATACTGAGGGAGCTCAGAGATGTGCTGGCAGGTGCGCTGCATGACCTGTTCAATAGATCCCTAGAAACAGGAGTGGTGCCGATTGATTGGAGAGGAGCGGTGCTGGTCCCACTTCACAAGAGTAGGAGCAGAGAGGAGGCTGGAAACTACAGGCTGGTTAGCTTCACCTCAGTGGTGGGAAAAGTAATGGAGTCGCTGCTAAAAGAAAGAATAGTGAACTATTGCTGGACCAGAGGCAGCATGGATTCACTAGGGGAAGGTCCTGTCAGACAAAACTGATTGACTCTTTTGATTGGGTGACTAGGGAATTGGATCGAGGAAGAGCGCTTGATGTCATCTACTTGGATTTCAGCAAAGTTTTGATACGATCCTGGACAGGAGGCTTGTGAATAAAATGAGAAGTTTAGAGTGAGTGCCGAGGTTGTGGCCTGCATTGCAAACTGGTTGATGGACAGAAGACAATGTGTGATGGTAAATGGAACTTACTCTGAAGAGACAGCGGTGTTAAGCAGAGTGCTGCAAGGGTCGGTGTTGGGACTGGTCCTGTTCAATATCTTTGTGAGCGACATTGCGGACGGGATAGAAGGTAAGGTTTGTCTTTTTGTGGATGATATTAAGATCTGTAACAGAGTGGACACACCAGAAGGAGTGAAGAGAATGAGATGGAATTTAAGGAAGCTGGAAGAGTGGTCGAAATTATGGCAGCTGAGATTCAATGCCAAGAAGTGCAGAGTCATGCATATGGGGTGTGGAAATACGAAAGAACTGTATTTGATGGGGGGTGAAGGGCTGATGTGCACGGAGCAGGAGAGAGACCTTGGGGTGATAGTGTCTAGCGATCTGAAGTTGGCGAAACAATGTGACAAGGTGATAGCTAAAGGCAAAATAATGCTGGGCTGCATAATGAGAGGAATATCTAGTAAGAGAAAGGAAGTGATGATCCCCTTGTACAGGGCCTTGGTGAGGCCTCACCTGGAGTACTGTGTTCAGTTCTGGAGATCATATCTCCAAAGGGACAGAGACAGTATGGAGGCGGTCCAGAGAAGGGTGACCAAAAACGTGGATGGTCTAAATAAAATGACTTTTGAGGACAGATTGAAGAACCTAAATATGTATACCCTGGAGGAGAGGAGGAGCAGGGATGATATGTTACAGACTTTCAGATACTTGAAAGGTTTTAATGATCCATGATCAACAACAAACCTTTTTCGTTGTAAAAAAATCAGTAGAACTAAGGGTTACGATATGAAACTCCAGGGAAGAAGACTCAGAACCAATGTCAGGAAGTATTTCTTCATGAAGAGAGTGGTGGACCCCTGGAATGCCCTTCCGGAGGAAGTGGTGAAGACTAAAACTGTGAAGGATTTCAAAGGAGCTTAACACTGTGGATCCATAAAGGCTAGAGGATGGGAATGAAGAGAAGAGACATGGGGGTGGCTTGCTGGAATGGAGGCTACTACCTGGTGATTACTACCCTTACTCAATAAGCCTTCACATAGTTAATGCAACTCCAACATTGCTCTCTGCTTCAACGGCAAGGGGAAACGTGGATTTGCATTCCAACAATACCCAACAAGGACTGAACTACACAGTCTGGGTAAACAAATAAGCGTGGGGGTAGCTTGCTTATTGCGGCAGTTACTACCCTAAAACAATTAAGCCTGGTACATCACTTTGAATGGATATACAGCATTGCTCTCTGCTTCAACGGCAGGGGGAAATGTAGAAAAGAGGATTTACATTCAGACAACATCCAACAAGGCATTGATCTGTGCAGTCTGGGTAAACAAGCATCAGGGTAACTTGCTTGCTGCGGCGGTTACTACCCTTAACCATTAAGCCTTATGCTCACTTTTGATGCAACACCAACATTACTCTCTGCATCAATGGCAGGGGGTGGCAGGAAATTTGAATCAAACAGTTACCAACAAGGGCCCTGAACTTGGTGGTCGGTGAAACAGATAAGTATTGGTAAATAAGTGTGGGAGCTTGCTGGGCAGACTGGATGGGCCAATTGGTCTTTTTCTGCCGTCATTTCGATGTCTATGTTTCTATGTTTCTATTCACCCGGCATGTGCTCTCAGTCAAAAATGCCAGTTTAATCATCCACTCTGGATGTTCCTCCTTCTTTTTGATGCATTCATGAATCTTAGGAAGGAGACTCAAAAATCTTTCAAGAACTTTTCCACAAGATAGCCATCTCACTTCATTGAGCAAAACTAGGTCATCAAACTCTGTCTCATACTCTTCTAGAAATGCTAGAAACTGCTAGTGACTCAGTGCTCTTAAAATGATAAAATTGACCACCATGCAACCACTGCATGACATTCTGTATTTCACTATTTCTTTTTTACTTTACCCATAATTGCTTCTTGATCTATAATGCAATGAAAAACAATTAATTGGAGTATTTCTTTATCAAGCCAATCAATCCATTCTCCTTCCCACACATATTTGGTGCACAGTTTATTCACACAGAAGTTAGGTTTGTCCATACCAACTTATTCTCAGCAAAATAATGAATTAGGCAGTAAAAAATGTTTTCCCCTTTTGTCTGACCTTTCAAAGGCATTAAACACAGCTGTTCTTCCCAAACTAATTCTTCTTTGGGGAAACAATCCCAGATAATCAATTGTGAGATGTCACATATACCTGTACTTTTGTCCTCAGCTATGTATGCTAAACATAGTGCTGCCAAAATATCTGTAATTAACATGTTGGATTTCTTTACAATGTCCTCTAGCCTTCTTATTATGGTTGCTTTAGGACTGCATTTTTGTTACTAAAATCAGCATAAAAGATTTCTGCCATAGTCAAAAAACACTATTGATCTCTGCATCAGTTAATGCAATTTTATTTTTTGCTAAAATCCATGCAATTTTGAAAGATGCCTATGTCACACTCTGCAATGGACTTTTGATCTTTGTACTATTTTTTGCTGGCCTTTTTATGAAGCAACAAGTTGTTCACTTTAACTTTTTCTTAGATAACTGCCAGATGAGTAACTTTTATTGAAAATGTGCATGTGTTGTTGTGTAATGATGTTCTAAATTGCTGCGTTTAAAAAGAGAACATGTTTTTGTGACCAATTAAACAGACTTCATACATACATCATTAAGCACAAATACAAAGTCATCAGTCTGTTTTTCTTGAAACATTGGGTATTTTTGTCTACCAAAGCTCTTATTTTTCTCTTTCTTTTGGCTTCTGGCTCACTTATAGCTTTATCATGGCTGCTAATTTACCCAGCCTCCTCATTTTCTGTTGTTGCAGATCAGCTTATTCTTTTAATTAATCTCCACAGTTACATTAACTAGTTTCACTCCTGCTTCAGTTTCCATTTTCTTCAATTGAATTAGGAAATAACATATTCTTTCCAGCAATAGTCCGAGGAAGAGACATAATCAAGTTGAAGGGACTGAGATTCAAGCCTGGAGTACTAAGGAAAGAGGGACCAAACCAGAAAATTGAGAGTCTGGGTCATGTATCCTTCTGTTTTCTCTATTCCAAGGTTGAAGGACCTGAGTTGTTGACACTCATGAAGTTCCTTAATAGACCCTAGGTGCCTTATCATTCCCATGCTGCTCTTACTCTTAAGAACATAAGGCTTGCTATACTGGAACAGACCAAGAATTAATCAAGGCCAGTATCCTGTTTCCAAGAATGGGCAATCCAGCTCACAAGTACCTTGCAGGATCCCTAGGGATAGATAGATTCCAAGCTGCTTATCCCAAGAATAAGCCATGGATATCTGCAACTCCACCTTAATAATGGTTTATGGACCTTTCCTCCAGGAACTTCCTAACCACACCCATCTTTTTAGTGTGGGATGCAAACATGCCATATTTCTGCTATTTTTACCACAGCTCAATGAATCTAGGGTAAGTTAACCAGATAAATAATGCTGCCCAGTTACACCTTCTGCCTGTCCATTGACTATCCAGCTAACTACTCAGCTGGTAAGTGATTTATCAAGCTAAGTGGTGACCACTAGAGATGTGAATCGTGTCCTCGATCGTCTTAACGATCGATTTCGGCTGGGAGGGGGAGGGAATCGTATCGTCGCCGTTTGGGTGTTTAGAGTATCGTGAAAATCGTTAAAATCGTGAACCGGCACACTAAAACCCCCTAAAACCCACCCCCGACCCTTTAAATTAAATCCTCCACCCTCCCGAACCCCCCCCCCCAAATGCCTTAAATTACCTGGGGGTCCAGCGGCGGTCCGTAGCTAAATCGGGGGAAGGGGGAGGGCAGGAAAACCGGCACACTAAAACCCCCTAAAACCCACCCCCGACCCTTTAAATTAAACCCCCCACCCTCCCGAACCCCCCCCCAAATGCCTTAAATTACCTGTGGGTCCAGCGGCGGTCCGTAGCTAAATCGGGGGAAGGGGGAGGGCAGGAAAACCGGCACACTAAAACACCCTAAAACCCACCCCCGACCCTTTAAATTAAATCCCCCACCCCAAATGCCTTAAATTACCTGGGGGTCCAGCGAGGGTTCCGGACCCCCGCTGAACGACCTCCTGCAGTCGATCTCCTGCTGGCGCCATTTTCCGTACGGAAAACGATTCGCGGCAGGAGATCGCTCCCGGACCCCTGCTGGACCCCCAGGGACTTTTGGCCAGCTTGGGGGGGCCTCCTGACCCCCACAAGACTTGCCAAAAGTCCAGCGGGGGTCCGGAACGACCTCCTGCAGTCGAATCGTGTTGGTCTATGGCCGCCGCCATATTGCGCCGCCATTTTGCAAAATGGCGGCGCAGAATGGCGCCGGCTGAAGACAACACAATTCAATTGCAGGAGGCCGTTCCGGACCGCCGCTGGACCCCCAGGTAATTTAAGGCATTTGGGGGGGTTCGGGAGGATGGGGGATTTAATTTAAAGGGTCGGGGTGGGTTTTAGGGTGTTTTAGTGTGCCGGTTTTCCTGCCCTCCCCCTTCCCCCGATTTACGATTTTTTGACGATAAATCGGGGGAATTGGTATTGTATCGTGGCCCTAACGATTTTTGACGATTTAAAATATATCGGACGATATTTTAAATCGTCAAAAAATGATTCACATCCCTAGTGACCACTGAATGTATCTGGATATTCAGGGACTGCCACTTAGCTGGATAAGTCCTATTTATCTAGCTAAGTAGCATTTGAATATCATTGTTAACCCCCTAACACCCCCACCAAAGCATCAAAAAGATACATCCCCTCATACCCCCACAGCCCTCCTCAATGCCACCTGACATGGTTTCCATGGTTGAAAGCGGTAGGAATGAGCCCCCAGTCACTCCTGATCAGCTAGTTGCAATTTTAAAATGTGCAGATCTGAGGGCCAGCTGGAATCAAGTTGTTATGCAGCAGTAAAGCAATATGACTGTAAAGCATTATGGCTATAAAATAAGTTTTATGATCATAAAATCTGTTTTATAGCCATAGTGCTTTATGGCCATAAAGCAATTTGGCCCTGGCTGGCTCTGAGACTAGCAACATTTTAAAATCACAGATGGGAGGGGGGTGGGGAGAACGAGGGACTGTCGCTTACTCCTTCCCCTTTCTTGCTTGGAAACGCCTGATTGGATAAATAGGGGCTGAGGGGGTGGCTTTAGGGATGCCAGAAGGAGGGCTGGATTTGTTATTAAATAGGGCATGCTATTTGCTAGCACATACTATTTACTGAAATGAAAAATCTGAATAATTTTTTGATTTTTTGGAATGAGTCCATTTTCATAAATGTACTCATTGTCATGCTTTATCCTTTTGGGTAAAACAAATGCACATATCAAGTCTGTAGGTATTTTGTATCCCTGGCAAGTTTAAAAGAGAGTTATTTATGTACTTTCTCTATGATACCTGGTACAAAGACCCTGGGTAAGGAGTGTCCATGAATTTTGACCTAAAGTCAATTTTCCCCCTAAATCTTTATATTGGCATAATAAATATAAGGGAAAAGGGAGACTAGTAGGTTTTTCAAAAAGGTGGTCAAAACTGTAAATTAAAAAATTAATATTCAAAAAATATAATGAATGTAAGAAAAGGAAAGACAGGGAGTAATCTGGGAGAAAGTTGAGAGAGGCAGGAAAGGTAGTCAGAACTACAAAGGCATGAGATGAAAAAATAGCCAAGGATGTGAACCAAGGTGGCAAAAGATGCGCAGAGGTACAATAAAGAAGACTGAGTACTGGAAAGAATGAATGCGAAGAGAATAAGGAAAAAGCTGTTAATCTGAAAAGATATTTCTGTTCTGTGTTCACCAAGAAAGGCACTGGAAAATGGCCACAGATAGCTGACAGGATTATGTATTGTAGTACAGCTAAAGTCATTTTATTTTCAAAAGAAAAGGTTAGCATAGAACTAGGAAGACTGAAAGCGGACAAGGCAATATTGCTGGATGAAATACAATCTAGGATATTAAGGGAGATCAAAAAGGTTCCAATGAATCCAATCTTGAAGGCAGGGGTTGTTCTGGAAGACAGATGATGTTCCTCTTCATAGAAGTGGTAATGGGTAGCTACTGACTACCAGGTCACTGAATTGAGTGTTGACTGATTCTGTAATTACAACAATATAATTTATTGAGTTTTAAACTTTATGTCTCAAGAGTATTATTTTTTTGAAAAGACTATTTTTGTAATTGATGGCAACAATTTTTTCTAAGAACATTGAACTGGATGAATGATTATATTTTACTGAAGTATTGCTGTTATCCATCTATAGTATTATTGATGCACTTTGTATGACACCTACATTTAGAGGTATACATAAATATTGATATCAATTTAATATAATAGTTTAGTTTTTGTCCTTTAGAAACTGTTGGTATTCCATTTTTTTTATATGTAGTGGTAATTGAAGGCCACAGTGGAGACACTGGTAAAAGAAAGGATAACCATTATCTTGAAACCAGCTGGTTATGATATCTAAGGCAGTATGGATTTATCAAAAGAAGATCGTGTCAAATAAACCTGGTCAATTTCTTTGACTGGGTGACAAGAGAACTTTATCAGGGACATTTAATAGATATAGTTTACTTCGATTTCAGCAAAGCTTTTGATACTGTCCCACATAGGAGGCTTATAAAAAAACTGCATAGACTAGGGATGGGATAGAAATTGATTAAGTCATACACAATGAAGGCAGTGGCAAATGGACTTAACTCTGAGGAAGAAGGGTTTATTAATGGTGTGTCTTGGGTATCTGCCCTGGAACCAATTATTTTCAAACATTTGTAAGCAATGCCGTAGGAATAGGAAATGCTTGGCTGTTTACATGTGATATTAAGATGAGAGAACACTACGATTGGGGTAGTCAAAATCAGTAATCTAGAAAAGCTTAAGGAAAGAAAATGTATTTGACTGCTAAATTAAATGTAAAAAAAAGTAGAAGGTCATGCATTTTGGGTGCAGAAATCCAAAGGAGCAGAAATGTGATGAAAGTGAGATACCATTGTCTACCAGTCAGAAGAGAAACCTTGGAATGAACACATCTGATGATTTTAAGGTAGCAAGACAATATGACAAGAAAGTGGCCAGAGCCAGTGGAATGCTTGGGTACAAAATGAAAGGTATAATCAGTAGAAAAGGGTGATAATGCCCCTGTAAAAGTCACTGATGAAACCTTATCTAGAGTACTATGTACAATTCTGGAAGCTTTACTTCCAAAAAATATATAGTGTGGATATCCAGAAATGGACTGCTGAAATAAAGCCCTATGTAATGAGTCTGAAGGACCAAAATATTTATGCCCTAAACTCCTACAGGAAATGTGAGAGAGTGGTTGGATATGATAGAAACATTCTGATACCCCAAATGCATAAATACTATGCATGATGCAAATCTTTTTCATTTTGGTTGCTACATCTCAAAAAACATATAGTGGAACTAGAAAAAGTAGAATGGAGGATCACCAACATGATAAAAGGTGTGGATTTTCTCCCCTGTGAGAAAAGAGATCAGGACTCTTCAGCTTGTAGAGGAGATGGATAAGGGTAGGGAGATATGATAGATGTATATAAAATCCTGGGCGGAGGGTAATGGGTAAATGCAAATCAATTGTTTTAATCTTTCAAAACATACAGAGACAATGGGATACTTCATGAATTATTAAGTAGCACATTTAAAACAAATTGGAGAAAATATGTTTTCATCCAGTGCACAGTTAAGCTCTGTAATTTCCCGAGGATGTGGTGAAGGCAGTTCATGTAGCTGGATTTAAAAAATGGTTTGGACAAACTCCTGGAGAAAAAGTCCATCAAGTGTTAATAAACAGGTAGACTTGGAGAAATCCACTGATTATCCACTGGCTTATGCAGCATGGAATCCATTTACTATTTGGGATCCTGCTAGGTATCTATTACTTGACTGGGCCACTGGGCTTCATGAAACTTGATCTGATCCTGTATGGCAGTTATTATGTCTTAAGACTAGGATGTTCTAGAGCATGAAGTTGTGATAATAGGTTCAAGGGGATTAGTCCTGAGAGTAAAATATGAAAGTATTATTTTATAGGTATTATTACTTCAAAGAGAAGGTAATAAATGTATGGAAAAACCTTCAAGAGTAAGTGTATAGGCAAAACAGTAATACAATTTAAAGCTTGGAATAAACACAGACAATTCATAGCTGCAAAGAGGTGAAGGAAACCTGAGATTAATTAGGGTCTACAGTAGTGCAACAAGATGAAATATTTTGGGCAGAATAGATGGTCCCAATAATCCTTATCTGCTATTACAGGGATGCAAATCTTATGTTCTTATGATCTTTCACACACTATAAGCCAAGAAACCTGAATGCACAGTACCAAAGAGCCTCAAATGTTCAAGAGATGGGAAAGAGAGGTAAGGGTGGGGTGTGGGAGTATGAGGTTTGCAATGAGGAACTCCCTTCCCCTCATCCCCTCTAGTATTTCTCTCTATCTCTCTCAGTACCCTCATCAGTACTGTGTCCATCAGTCTTTCTCAATTCTCCCACTAGTCTCTTGTTCTTTCTTAATTCCTTCTCCCTATCCTGACCAGTCTTGCTTGATCCATCCACCCTGTCCAATATCAGACTCTTTCTCAATCCATAAGTCTTTATCTCTCCCTCAGTCCCACCACTCTGTCCCCACCAGTTTTATTCTCTCTCAGTTCTCTCAGTTCCAACCAATATCTCTCAGTCCTCCCAATTTGTCCCCACTTCTTTCAATTCTCCCACATGTTTCTCTCAAGCCCCCACCATGTCCTGACCAGTCACTCTTTGAATCCAATTTCCCTCCCAATCCTCCCACCCTGTCCTGAGTCTCCATCAGCCTCTGTCTCTCTCAATTTCTCCCAGTTCTCCTGCAACTCTCTCTCCCCTTATCTCAGTCTTACTCTGTTTACCAGCATCTCTCAATCAATTCCCCCACCCAGTGTGTACTAGTTTCCTCTACCCTGGCCCTCACCAGTGTCCTCTCAGTCTTTCATCCTGTATCCTTCAAACTCTCTGTCTCTGTTCTTCCACTTTTTCCCCACAATTTCTCTCAGTCCTTTGCTTTCCCTACTAATCTCACTCAGTCCTCCAACCCTGTCCCCACCAGTCTCTCTCAGTGCTTCTACTGTGCCCCAACCAGACTCTCTCTCAATGTCCTTAACTTATCTCAGTTTCTCTCAGTCCTACCTCCTTGTTCCACCCAATTCTCCCACTAGTCTTTCTCTCTTACTCCCACCACTCTGTACCCTCAAGTCTTTCTCAATCCCATTCTGTCTCTTCTGGTCACTCTCAATCCTCCGAATCTTCCCACTAGTCTCTTTCTCTCTCTCTCTCTCTCTCTCTCTCTCTCTCAATCCCTACCTATCCCTACCAGTCATCTATCAATCTCCTCACTCTTTTCACACTTGTCTCTCTCAGCAGCCCCAGCATAACATCTTTCACCCCATCCCATGTGCTAATTTATCAGTATCCCCAAACCCTCTCTTTTCCCCCTGTACTACTCTGCCTTCTGCCCAGCACCAGTATCTACAAATCCCCATCCTCTATCTTCCCTGCCCTTTTTTACTTTATCTCTGTCTCTCTGCTCACAACCATCTCTTTCTCTTTCCCTCTGTTCCAATCCATTCTCTCTTCCTTTCTTCCTTTCTTCCTCTCTCCCCCTGACCCTCAAGTACCTCACTGGTTTTCTCTACCATCCAACATCACCTCTTTTTGCATTTCCTTATCAAATCTTTCTATTTTCCAATCACTATTTCTGAATTTATTTCATCATACCTCTGATTCATTCTCTTTCCTTCCACTATCTCCCATCACAACCTCTGAATCTGTTACCATCCCCCAGCCCTTTTCATCAACTCTGACTCTGTTACATCCTCTTCATTTTAGTTTGAAAAACATTTTTGTTATGAACACCCCCTCTTCCAGGAGGGGAAGAAAGAACATGCTACCAGTTAAGAAAACTGCAGCAGAGAGGAAAATAAAAGGGTAATGCAAATATGTAATATGAGCCAACAGTCTGAAAGACAGAGCAGGACTGAAAAGAATATCAGACATCCTTCTGTGAGGATGTTTAAATGATGATTGAATAGATTTATTTATTTTTATTGTTTATTTATTGATTTTATATACCATCGTTTGGAGAAATACCATTACAATGGTTAAGTCAGAGATTCAGGAAGGAGATGGCATATATGGAGGTGATGTAAGGGCCTCAGGGAGACAGGAACCCCAGTGGCAGATCCAGAAGTGGAAGTGGGTCCCCTAGGAGGGTACAGATCCCAGCAGCAGATCAGGATGCAGAGTGGGGGCCCTATGTGGGCAAAGACCCCAGAACTGGAGGGTATGGACCCTGCGGCATTTCAGGAAGTAGAGAAAGACCCCAGAATTGGAGGACATGGACCCCCGTGGCATTTCAGGAAGTGGAGAAAAGTCCCACAGAAAGGCGTGTCTAAAGCAATTTAGACACAACAGATTTTGCTCGTGCCCCCCACCCCCGCCCTGTCCCCCATGAACAGCCTGCTCACCGTCTCAGTTGCATCTTTTCAAATGTGAAAGACCTGGGGAAAAGTGGGAGGATAATGGTACTTGATTAAATGGGAATATAAGAGGTCCTTCCTATTCTACATGGAGACATATTCTGTGGTGACCATCATCTCCAAATAGTTAAATGTTAAATTTCTTTGCTATCTTGTAGAAGTATACATAGTTACATAGACTAAGACTAATAACTATATTTTAAATGAAGTAAGTTAAGATATTGTGTATGTTTTTACTATGTAAACCGCCTAGACGGATAGACTACTACCCCGTGGTGCTGTATATAAAAACATTTAAATAAATACATAAATACATAAATAAATAAATAAACAAAATAAAAACTATGAGTAAATAAGTGTGCTGCTTGATATCCTGCTAACGATGTACATAGTCATGTAGGAAGTGACGTCTTCCTTCATGCTCACAGCCTGATCCTTTAGCTCTCCGGAGCTTTGATTGCAAAGTCTCGTTTATCGCATACTTTGAGCTCAAATTTTTGCTCTATCAGCTGGATAAAGCTTCCCAGATACTTTATCTGATGTCCAGCAAGAGAAAAGCGTCGGATCTTCGACAATTTTCTTATTCGAAGGCTAGTGACTCCCCCGCGGAGGAGAGTGACAAAATGGCGGCCGGAACCACGAGTGCTTCTAACAGTGAAGTAGAGTCAGTGACGGAGGAACGGGGCCGGATCTCCCTTCACGCACCGAAGTACGAGAATGGTTTATCACCCTGCGACAAGATATAAAAAATTATAAATCGGAGATTTCTACCCTGATTGCTGAGCTGCGAGAAGAAACGGCAGAGATAGGCCGGCGGCTGGATGAGACTGAAACGCGTCTCGACACTCACGCAGATAGCTGGCAATCAATCCGGGCTGAGCAAGCAGGCCTGCAAGACTCTTATCAGCTGGTAACAGAAAAAATTGAAGATCTGGAAAACCGCAGCCGTCGCTGCAACATTAGAATCAGGGGGGTACCTGAGACCGACGACTATAGCGACTGCAGAAAGGTAGTGGAAATGATTTCACAGTTTCTTTTGGATCAGGAAGATAGGAATCTCGCTGCTTCCTTGGGGCCAATTAAAATTGAACGGGCTCATCGATCTTTAGGTCCCAGAGTGGCAAATAAACCTAGAGATTTAATAGCCTGTTTCCACTCGTATCATCAGAAGGAGCAAATATTTATGGTGGCCCGCAAGAATCGCACGTGGCAGTGGGAAGGTCACTCTATTGCCATTTTTGCTGATCTTGCTGCAGCCACGCTAAAGCGACGACAGGACTTTAAATGTATAACTTCCAAGTTGATTGAGGAGGGCGTCCGCTATAGATGGCTTTTCCCCAGTGGTCTAGCCTTCACATTTAAGGGGAACTCACATCGGGTGAAAACAGTCATGGAAGCGGCTGGAATTTTGAGGGAAGCGGGCATATCGGTGGATCTACCTCCATCCGAGAAACCCTCCGCCTCATCCACAGTTGCTGGACGACAAGGAGACCGGCCCAGATGGCAGAGAGCGGTGAAGGGCAGACGCAGGCTACAGCGTAACTCCACGGGAGAGTCGACGGAGAAAGTCCAGACCTGAGGGACTATATCCACACTGCTCTTTGATTTTGAAGGGGACGGACACCACCCCATATAAGTGGTGGCCTGGTCACAGTTCCACTCTGCGAGATTCCTTCAGCGGAACAGTGGCATTATAAGTTTGAGCTCAGTGTTCCATTTGAGTGATTTCTTTACTGTTAAGCGAGACTACAGTTACTTTTTTCTTTTGCAGATCCGGTTATGGGTGCCGGGAAGGGGGGCTGGATCTTCCTCCATACTTTCCTGGGAACGGTTTTTGGGGTCCCAGCACAAGGTTGTATGGGGTTGGGGGGAGGGGGGATTTTACGGATGGGTGTCTGTTTCAAAATTGCATTTCAGAAGGTGGAGAGGGAATATTGCATTGTGGTGTTTACTTTCATCTTACATGTTAGATTGTTCTCCTTCTATTGGTTGGTTAAAGTGCAGAGGAGCTTTGTGCTGGATGTTTTCAGAAAGAGGGTGCGGGGAGTGAACTCTCCTCATGGCTTCATTTAAATTCCTATCCCTTAATGTCAAGGGAGTTAATTCACCCCAAAAACGTCGCCTATTATTCAAAGAACTCGAAAGATCAGGGGCAGATGTAGTCCTCCTCCAGGAGACTCATTTACGTAAGCATTATCAAAAATTGATGACCTCCGATAAATATCCACATCAGTTCTGGGCAGCGGCTACACCGACTCATAAATATACGGGAGTGGGTATCCTACTGCATAGAGATTTCCATTTTGAATTGAAAACATGCGTGCGGGACCCGGAAGGGAGGTACTTAATAGTAGTAATTTCAGTGGGCGGGGAAGTGATCACACTTCTCTCGGTTTATGGTCCAAATTTGCAAAAAGAGGGGTTTTTCTCAACCCTGCACTCCCGACTAGATGCCACCCATGATGGCCTTTGCATTTTAGGAGGGGACTTTAATATTACACTCCATCCCAATATGGATAACTCCACTGGGCGTAGTACTGATTCTAAGCTGGCGAGAAAATCCCTGAGGGATCTTATGAACAGTCAGGGTCTGGTAGACGCGTGGCGCTCTAGATTCCCGACTGCTCGAAATTATACGTTTTATTCTCACCCGCACGAGAGCTACTCTCACATTGATATGTTCTTGATTAGTAAACAATTACTCCCTAGAATTAAAAAGATAGAAATTGAGCCGATATCGTGGTCGGACCATGCCCCTATATGGTTTACAGTGCAATTTCATGAGTATGATCGGGGTACCAGATATTGGAAGCTAAACGACTCTCTCTTTGAGGATTTAGGTTTTGTTAAGCAAATGACTTCAGATATTCAGACATATCTCGACTTTAATGATACTGAGGAGGTGACCGCCGTGGTATTGTGGGAGTGTTTGAAGGCAGTTTTACGAGGCAAGCTCATCTCACGGGCCGCTCATTTAAAAAAAGAAAGGGAGAAATGTAGGGACCAACTGTTAGGGCAACTAAGGGAGATAGAGCGACAACATAAGTTATCACCTACCAGCCTACCATTATGCACCCAATTACGGGATATTAAACAACGCCTGTCAAGTATAGACGCAGCACTGATAGCCCATCAAATTACTATGACTCGTCAGCGTTATTTCGAAGGTGGAAATAAAGCTGGCAAATTACTGGCTCAAAAATTGAAGCGCCAACAAGCTCAGGCCACTATAGTCAAAATTAAAGCACAAGATGGCGTTATGCTTACCGACAATAAGTCTATTCGCCAAAGATTTCAACAGTTTTATGCTGAACTGTATTCCCAGGACACAGACATTAGCCTAGATCAGATTAATAACTATTTATCTGACATCCACCTACCTGAACTGTCTGCCTCTCAGAGGGATTTTTTGGATAGGGACATCACTGAGATAGAGATCCAGGCAGCTATTAAAACCCTCCAACCAGGGAAGTCCCCAGGACTTGATGGCTTCACAGGGAGATTTTATCAAGTATTTGCCAATCAATTAACCCCTATATTAGCCAATTTTTACAGGGCTTTGAGGGAGGGTATTCCGCTCTCCAAATCAGCCAACACAGCGGGTATCACAATCTTGGCGAAGCCGGGGAGAGATCCCACGCTGTGCGGATCGTATAGGCCAATCTCACTCATTAACATTGATTTGAAACTACTCGCCAAAATTTTAGCCACACGTTTGAATAGTTTTGTTGCCACGATAATTCACCCGGATCAGTCTGGTTTTATTCCTGGCCGTCAGGCGAGCGATAATGTTCACAAAATTTTGGATGCATTCTGGTGGGTTCAAAAACAGAAATTGCCGGCACTAGCCCTTTCGGTGGATGCCGAAAAGGCATTTGACATGGTGCATTGGCCATACTTGTTTACCCTGCTTCAAAAATTGAAATTTGGTGACCATTTTCTACATTGGCTAACTCAATTATATAATGATCCACAGGCTTGTATAAAAATCAATGGTGGTTATTCTCCTACCTTTCAGGTGCAACGTGGCACTAGACAGGGGTGTCCGCTCTCTCCCCTATTATTTGCTATTTTTCTGGAGCCCTTTGCGTTGCGGGTGCGTTCAAATGTGGATATAAGGGGGATTGAAGTGGGCTCGTTTTCTACAAAACTCTCACTCTTTGCGGACGATATTATGATTGTCCTCACAGAGCCTAGTCTATCTTTACCCACGACAACAGCTGCTCTGAAGGATTTTAGTAAAGTTTCGGGATTTCGGGTAAACTGGGATAAATCCGAAATTTAAATATTAGTATGGATTCGGCGGAGGCTCTACGACTCAAATCCCGCTTTCAATTCAAATGGGCTTCACAAAAGGTAAAATATCTGGGGATTTATTTGAGTGCTTCGCACAACTTATTTCAGCTTAATTATGCCTCCTTATGGGACCGTATTTCCCTGGATCTCGAAGAATGGAATAGATATTGTATATCCTGGCTGGGCAAGATTGCGGCCATCAAGATGACAGTCCTACCAAAATTATTATATCTTTTCCAAACTCTTCCCATCCCTATTTCTAGATCCTGGCTTGCCAGGGTACAAAAACGCATAATGGCTTTTATTTGGGGGGGTAAGAGACCTCGCATTGCTCGCCGCTTGATGTTTCAACATCGCTCACAAGGAGGATTGGGGGTTCCTCACCTAGAAAAGTACTTTTTAGCCGCTCAGTTTAAGAGAATTGTGGATTGGCATAGACAGTCCCCATCTAAACTGTGGGTTCAATTTAACCAACAGCTCTTGGGCAGTGTACCACTTACTAGTCTTGTATGGCAACCCAAGAAGACTTGGTGTGGAGAGCCTCATGCAGTTTTACCTCCTTCCATACTCTATACCCTAGAAGTTTGGGCCAAATGGCACTCTTCTCTTTCTGGGACACGTGAATATCATTTGAGTTCTTTTCTATATTATAATACTGACTTTCAGCCGGGCTTGGACTCTCAAGCCTTCAGAACTTGGGCGGCTAAGGGTATAACGCACTGGGTGCATGTGTGGGAGCGCTCTGATATTCTTCCCTTTTCAGTCCTCCAAAGTAAATACGATCTTTCAGATATAGATGTGTTTTCCTATTTACAGCTGCGTCATTTTGCCAGGTCCACAATGTTATCCCCCCATCTGCAACAAGGGAGGTCAGATTTCGAAACTTTGTGTATCAAAGCCGATAAGGGGGTTAAGGTGCTATCTGAAATCTATAGCCTGCTAGACCAGCAGATCTCTTGTAAACCCCCACATTTATTAGCCTGGGAAGATGACTTAGGAACTACTTACTCTATCAAGGAATGGAGGGATGTTTACCTGGGACTTGGCAAAGGCTTAATTGCAGCTTCTTTGGTGGAGAATTCCCTTAAAATGCTGTTTCGATGGCACTATTGTCCAACGAGACTACATAAAATGAACCCACTTCTTTCAGACCAGTGCTGGAGAGGTTGTGACCAGGTTGGGAATTACTTCCATTTGTGGTGGACATGTCCAAAGGTTAGGGGGACGTGGACCTTGATACAACAGTGGATCAGTCTGATGATTTCTAACATGACTGATATCCTACCCCAGAATGCATTAATAGGAGTACCTATTACTTCGCTGTCCACTCATGACCAACGCTTACTTAGCTATATTTTCACAGCGGCTAGGGTAGCAATTGCTGTGAAGTGGAAATCACATTTAGTACCCACTCTACCTGAGATACAGAAGCGGGTAGCAGACATATATACACTTGCAGAAATCACTGCTAGTAAACGAAAACTTATAGAGAAATTTCATACTACTTGGAGACCATACACCAGGTGGAAGTCGAAGCAGATTAGCTTGGGGACATAGTTGCTCTCTACTAGTTGTAGCTAAGGGAACATCTTACCAATAAAACACAATGATTTTTGTTTATGCTTTTATTTTGGCTTGACACCTTCTGTCTTTGCAACATTGGCGGGAGTAGGGAGGGTGGGGGATGGGAAAATATTCTTCTTTAATAAAATACAGGACCAAGCATCAGATGGGGTCCATGGGGACGATATGTTTTAGGTCAGGCTGTTATGTTACTTTGTTCCCTTGGGTGTTGATGCTTATGACATTGAATTGTCCTTTGCTTGACTGTACAATTTGCTTTTGTTGTTATGTTATGTATATGTTTGGTCTTGAATAAAAATGGTAAATAATAAAAAAAAAAAAGAAATGAATCTAATCAGTGTGCTGTTTGATATCCTGTTAATGATGTACATTGATATGTAGAAATGTTTATATTCATATTGTCTAATAAATTTGTATATATTTGTGCATACTTCCAGCCCTGTTCACAGCCCCATTTGTTTTCCTGGGATGAAGGGAGAGAAATCGCATGCACTAGTACCTTCTTCACCAGATGGAGGCTACAGGAACCAAGAACACAAGGACTGATGGAGCCTGCCCAAAGGGGGATCCTTCCAGGTTGTTCTGGACTCAGGAATGCCTTGCAAGGTAAATGGTCAAGGGGGCATTAATATACATTAAATCATTACAACTCTGGTGGGGCAGGAATGTGTGGGGATTGTTCTTGCTCTCTTAAGATAGGACAAATGAGCACATGAGAGTAAGTGGGGGGAGGAGAGAAGGGTTGCAAGGCCTGGGGGCTTGTATAGTGGAAGAGACAGAGGTTGGTTTATTTTGGCCAGGGATGTAGCTTTCTCAGGCATTCAGGGAACCAGGAATGAAATGACATGGAAAATGCAACAAAAAGTGTTGGGTTTTGTATTTTCCTGGTGTTTTAGAAATGACAGCATCCCTAGTTGAAAATGGATGCTGCCTCTGATTATTTATCACTATTGAAATTTTAGTGAGCAATTTTCAAATTGCTCTTATTGGGACCAAGTCTGTGGGTACTTTTAATCTGTAGCCTTTGTGATATTTTTCAAGGGAAAGTATGCATGTAGTAATGCTGAGGGAGGACAGTTTTCAGAGAGTGGATTAGTATGGGTAAAATCCTTGAAAAGTGTCTTTCCCATTCTTGTTGGCTGTATAAAAGTATATGCATGTGTTTTAATTGTGCAGCACTGAACTAAAAAATCTTTACAATGACCTCTTCAAGTGACTTCTGTAGAATCTGGAGTTTTCACCCCAATTTTTCATTTATTGATAATTCCAATATGGGCCTGCCACAAAGAACCCTCAATGCCTTTGAATCCATTATTACCTCCCTCACTTTAAAATTAAGTTATTCAGTTCTCATATATAGCCTTGGAGATAATACACAGTATATTGTACCTCAGCTGTTCCTTCTATTGCATTTCCATGTTCATTTGGACAAACATTTAGCATCTCTAGTAAGACATGTAAATTGAGGCCTTAACTGCTCCAAACTCCCCCTACCCCATTCACCTCCAGATATCCTTGGATCTCCATAGCCTTCTTGAATGTCCCACTCTCCTGACAAAAAAAGATACAATCTGGCCTCTGCTTACCTTAGGCCTTTTCCACCTCCACCTCCACACAACACCAAACACATCATGGAGCCTCTATGCCCCTTTTAATCCCTTGGCACTCTGCAAGTAACTATTGGACCTCTGTGGACCAGAAAATCCCAACCACCTTAACCTACTCCAAATAGAAATCCTAGATATGGGTCCCCTCTGTAATCAATCATAATAATCCCATGCTGACACTCACTATCCAAAGCCTTCCCTGTTCCTTCATCAACAGGAAGGATTTAGTTTCCCTCTTGTTGACCACAACGTAAAATATAAAGTAATGCTGCTGACACTCTGATTAATACTTTCTATGTGAGGGTCATAGTGTCATTGGTACCATTTGGTATTTGGTATTAGGACTGACAGAAAGGAAACTGGCCCTTCCTGCTGATGAAGACTCAGTAGAAGTTCTGGATGGTGAGTGAGTGGGTGGAAGGTGGCAGTTGTGATTTGTGTTTGGAGGAATGTGGGCTTCGGAAGGCAGATAATGTTTTCAGAAGGAATCAGGTGAGGGCTTTAGGAAAGGCCACTGAGGCCCACATTTGATTCAGTGTTTGGATACAGGCATTTCTCTATTCTAACAGGCTTTTTCAATTTGGCCTGTTAATACAGGGAAACCTGAGCTGCAAATTGCAATAGCATTAGTATGGTTGAACTGTCTTTAACATGGCTATGATAACACGTGCTTAGTCTGCATCTCAAGCCAGGGCTTCTCAAGTCAATCCGGAGTACGCCTTAGTCAGTCTATTTTTTTAGGATATCCATAGTGAATATCATTGGTTTAGTACACCAGGCATAAAAGCCTGAAGTACCACTTACATTAAATTGAGTAGGTAATTCATATTACCATGATGGTGTTATTGCTGGTTAGTACAAAGACCCAGATAGTATGAGCCTGGTATTAGATAAAAATGACTGCTTCATACTTAACTTAAAATGCTTCATCTTGATTAACACCAGAAATCGCAGTACAGGGATTTTATCGTGTAATTTAACTCATGAATCAAGCTGCTGGAAATAAATATATTGTAGTCAATGCTCAAGAGAGCTCATTTACTTCTTGTGAAGTGTCTGCATAATTCTTAATTATTAACATGCTAACATCCATAGCTCTTGCTGCCTAGTGAACAAAAACATGTTAAACGACGTTTATACTCCTCTGTGAAAGCTCCAAATAGAAGTGCTGGGGCTAATCACCTTTCATGTATTCAACCAAAGAAAGTTTCTGAAAACTGTATTTATTTAATGAAATGTTACCATATTAAGACATTTAAAAAAGGAACTTGAAGAGTAAAATTAGCACTCATATTTTATACTAGTCACATCCACAAACACTACCTGCACTACTGTTGCAAATATATTTAGCTTTAGTGCGTCCCATATTTTCCTTCCTTTTTAAAAAGAATATTTATAATTTTTATTAAATAATCTCAAGACAAAAATCTTGAAAAGTGATCCAGAATTGAAAGAGGAAAACATAGAAAATGATGAGGTAATATCTATCAATTTGAAACTAGTCCTCAGTTTAGGAGGGATACAATACCACAACTCAAATCAAAATACATAATAAGAAGTTAGTCAGCAGATACATTGGCAATACAATTGAACCAGAATGTATAGGACTACTAAATGCTAAGATGGAGATATTACAGAGGGACCTAAGAGATCCATTTTATCACTAAGAAATCGGGTCAACTGAGAAAGGGCATAGAAAAAAATAAGAAGCATTTCTATATTTTATGTCATGAGACATTTACAGGGAAATTAAAAAAAAACTTCCTCCATTTGTAAAACCCTCAGTCACATTAGAAGAAATTGTTTCTGCTTCTTTTGATTCTGTTTATTTAGCAACATCAAGGAACAGTTCAAATTTTAATTGCAAAAGGTTTCAGATCAATTTCTGGTTCCAAGGCCAGTGATACCATCAAAGTGGTAAGAGTAGCCATTTCACTATCCAAAGTCTCTAATAAAGCAGACACATCCATATTTTAATTCAACAGTGGGATTGATGAAAGTTCTTGAATATTCTCATTGAATGCTTCAGCCCTCCTTTTATATGGAGGGAGAACATTTTAGATACCAGGAGAATCAAATTCTCTGGGATATGCAAAATTTCCGGCAAAATTTCCAGCAAATAGCATCTAAACATCTCTCTAGGAGATATTGATGTCACTTTTGGAAAATTAATTAAATGAAAGTTTTTATTCCTAACCATGTTCTCCTGGGGTTCCATTTGCAGCCTCTTTGTGGCTTGGCTAGTTAGCCAGATAAAGATTTCCAGCTAACTAGTAGAGTCCCAGCTACCATAAAGATAGCTGGTTATGTCTAACTGGATAATTTTGGGACAGCCCTACAGCCTAACCAGTGTTAGCTGGTAAAGTTAGCCAGCTAATTCCAAATATCAGAGAATTAACCAGCTAACTCTGCTCCTCCCCAGAATGCCTATTGCCCGCCCAGGTAATGCCCCTATGTTATCCAGCTAAATTCTAGCTGGTTAAGGGTAAATATAGCCAGGAAAGCCATTTATATGGATAACTACTACATTATCCATCTAAATAAGAATGTAAGAACATAAGATATGCCATACTGGGCCAGACCAAGGGTCCATCAAGCCCAGTATTTTGTTTCCAACAGTGGCCAATCCAAGTCACGAGTACCTAGCAAGTACCCAAACATTAAATAAATCTCAAGCTACTATTGCTTATTAATTAATAGCAGTTTATGGATTTTTCCTTTAGGAACGTATACAAACCTTTTTTAAACCCAGATACATTAACCACCTAACCACATCCTCTGACAATAAATTCCAGAGCTTAACTATGCACTGAATGAAAAAGAATTTGCTTCATTTTGTTTTACATAAGCTACTTGCTAACTTCTTGGAATGGCCCCTGATCCTTCTATTATCTGAGAGAGTAAATTACCGATTTACATTAACCTGTTCAAGTCCTTTCTGTTACGAGCGTGAGGAGCGCGGTCACCTATAAAGCAGGTGTTGTGAGCCCTTGAGCCACAGTGCGACTCAGGGAGGAGCCCCAAGACACACTGTGGGAGGTAAGCTGGTGCGAGTATGGGTAGCCAGGAGCAGGACAAGGTAAAAGACATGAACCGAAGGTCCGACCCTCAACCGAACCTGCCCGCCTCAGGATGACCAGCAACAAAGTGTTGGTCAATGAACAGTCCTCTGACCATTCCAAGCCCTTTCAGACCTGCCGCTGGGTAATGGCAATAGGCGGCAGGCTGGACAGAAACATAGAAGGCTCCAAAACAAGGCACAGAAGATGTAGACTCTGGAACAAGGTACTGTATACATAGGCTAGGGTCAGGACGAGGTCTTGGGAGGATAGACATTGGCACTGTCCCTCAGGGCACCCTACACAGCCAGTACCACTGGTCTGGTCACGGACCACCCTGTCCTACACCCACAGGAGCGGGACCAGCGCAGGAAAGGAAAAATGCTGCACAAAGAAGTCTGAAGCAAGGTACTGCACACCAGCAGTCTGAAGCGAGGTACTGCACACCGGCAGTCTGAAGCGAGGACTGGGACAGGAACAACAGGAATCAACATCAGGGGACATCAGGAAACATCAGGAACAAGCAAACACAGGACATGGAACCATCATAATAAAAGAAACCAGTGGAAACCTGGATTGGCACAGAAGAACCTAGACAAGCATGGCATCCGATCCAAAGGCAAACAGGAACTGAAGTGAAGATCCTTTTATACTGCTGTATGCAGGCAACTCCCTTGGAGGAGTCCAGATGGGCCGCCCCTCGCTGGCCCTATAAGACTGGAGAGAAGCCGCGGGCCCGCTCCTAGGGAGAAGGGCGTGGCCCAAACCAGACCATCCAGGCTGCAGTGGAGCAGGCCTTGAGTAGGCCCTGGACAACACAAAAGGCCTCCCAGGCCATGGAGCAGGATCCGGACAATTGCTCAGGCGAGGCCCTGGCTTCGGAATGGCCTCCAGAGAAAGGTGAGATGCCTCCTGTGTCACATCTACAGGAGAAATCGTAACACTTTCATGATTTTGTAGACCTCTATCATATCCCTCCTCAGTCATCTCTTCTCCAAACTGAACAGCCTAACTTCCTTAGCCTTTCCTCATAGGGCAGCTGTTCCATGCCCCTCATCATTTTGGTTGCCCTCCTCTGCACTTTCTCTAGTGCAACTATATCTTTTTGAGATATGGTGACCAGAATTGCACACAGTATTCAAGATGCTGTCTCACCATGGACTGATACAGAGGCATTATGACATCCATCGTTTTATTTGCCATTCCCTTCCTAATAATTCCTAACATCAGTTCCTGAACCAATTGCTCCAGAAAACTGTCATTTATTTCATCCAGGAACTTTATCTCTCTAGCATGTCCTGATATTTCACTTACCCAGTCAATATTGGCGTAATTTAAATCTCCCATTTTTACTGCACTATCAATTTGGTTAGCTTCCTAATTTCTCTTAGCATTTCAGTTTCTGTCTTACCATCTTGGCCAGGTGAATGGAAGTATACTCTTATCACTATAATCTTCCCCAACACACAAGTGATTTCTTCCCATAAAGATTCAGTTGTGGCATTGAGGGCCAGATTTTCAAAGGGGTACGCGCATAAGATACGTGCGTACCCCCCAAAAACCTGGCCCAAACTCCCCCTACGTGCGCTGAGCCTATGTTGAGTAGGCTTGGTGATGCGCACAAGCCCCGGGACGCACGTAAGTCCCGGGGCTTTCCTGGGAGGGCATTCCGGGGGGGGTGTCAGGGGGCGTGCTGCGGCCTTCGGACCAGCCCCCGGACCGGACCCTGACGCACCGGCAGCCGGCCCAACGCGCACAAGTCACGCCTGCTTCGAGCAGGTGTAACTTGTACAACAAAGGTAGGTGGGGGGTTTAGATAGGGCCAGGGGGTGTGTTAGGTAGGGGAAGATGGGGGGAGGCCGAAGGAAAGTTCCCTCCGAGGCCGCTCCGATTTCAGAGCGGCCTCGGAGGGAACAGAGGCAGGCTGCGTGGCTCAGCGCGTGCAGGCTGCCGATTTTGGGCAGCCTTGCGCGCACCGACCCCAGATTTTAATGGATATGCGCAGCTACGCACGTATCTATTGAAATCCCGCATACTCTTGTTCGCACCTGGTGCGTGAACAAAAGTATGCGTGTGCGCAAATTTATAAAATCTACCCCTTAGTCTTATGCAAGATCTTTATCCTGTTGGACTCTATGCCATCCCAAACATAAAGTGCCACCTGCCACCAAGATGTTCCTCTCTGACTCTGCAATATAATTTGTACCCCGGTATAGCACTGTCCCATTGGTTATCCTCTTTCCACCATGACTCTGAGATACCAATTAAGTCTATGTCATCATTCACTGCTATACATCTAATTCTCCCATCTTACTTCTTAGACTTCTAGCATTAGCATACAAATATTTCAAGGTTAGTTTTTTGTTTGTATTAACATTCTGCTTTTCAGTTGACAGGGATAAATTAGATTCTTTTAGTTCAGGTGAGTTTTTAATTATAGGCTACTACAATTGACTACTTTTCTTATTATTGGAACCTCTCTCTGGGGATGCCCTAACTCTAATGCTTCATTAGCATCCTTTGAAGATACCTCCCTTTGAACCATGCACTGCTGAGCGACTGTCAACTTTCCCCTTTGATTTAGTTTAAAAGCTGCTCTATCTCCTTTTTAAAAATTAGCGCTATCAGCCTGGTTCCACCCTGGTTAATGTGGAATTCATCCCTTCAGAAAAGACTCCCCCTTCTCCAAATAGTTCATCAGTTCCTTAGAAAACGGAATCCCTCTTCCTTGCACCATTGTCTCATGCATGCATTGAGACCCCAGAGCTCTGCCTGCCTCTGGGGACCTGCACATGGAACCAGTGGCGTAGCCACGGGTGGGCCTGGGTGGGCAGCTGCCTACCCAATTTAGACCCAGGCCCACCCAACTGACACCAGAACTGCAAGGCTGTCGCGGGATCCCATCCCCGCGACAGTGAAGAGGAGAACCCATGCTTGGCACGCCATCACGGCACACGTGGGGAAGCGGTCCTACAACCATATGGCCGACCGATCTTCCTGTTTGCGGGGGGAGGGGGGGAGCGGAAGCGCCGTGCACAGCTTCCACTTCCTCCCCCCAATGCAGGAAGATCAGCTGCCCTCTCCTGCTATCTTCGGGCCGTATGGCCGACTGATCTTCCTGTTTGGGGGGGGGGAGGAGAGCGGAAGCGCCGCGCACAGTTTCCGCTTCCTCCCCCCAGAGCAGGAAGATCAGCTGGCCTCTCCTGCTGCCACTGGCCTCCTGCTATCTTCGAGCCATACGGCCGACCGATCTTCCTGTTGGGGGGGGAGGAAGCGGAAACTGTGCGCGGCGCTTCCGCTCTCCTCCCCCCCCCCCCCAAACAGGAAGATCAGTCGGCCATACGGCCCGAAGATAGCAGGAGAGGGCAGCTGATCTTCCTGCTCTGGGGGGAGGAAGCGGAAACTGTGCGCGGCGCTTCCGCTCTCCTCCCCCCCCCCAAACAGGAAGATCAGTCGGCCATACGGCCCGAAGATAGCAGGAGAGGGCAGCTGATCTTCCTGCTGTGGGGGGAGGAAGCGGAAACTGTGCCCAGGCTTGAATGTGTATGTGAGGATGAGAATGGGAGCCTTGTTGTGTGTGTGTGGGTGAAAATCAGACCATGGGTGTGTATGGGAGTGAGAATGGAGTCTTGAATGTGTGTGGGTGATAATGGAAGCTTGAATATGTGGGTGAGGATGGAAGCTAGAATATGTGGGTGAGGTTGGACGCTTGAATGTGTGTATATATGGGTGAGGATGGAAGCTTGAATGTGTATATATATGGGTGAGAATGGGAGCCTGGGTTTGTGTGTGTGGGTGAGAATGGAAGCTTGAATATGTGGGTAAGAATGGGTGCTTGAAAGTGTGTATGTGTGGGTGAGAATGGGACCTTAAATGTGTGTATGTGTGGGTGAGAATGGGAGAATGGGTTTGTGTGTGTGGGTGAGAATGGGTGCCTGGATGTGTGTCTGTGTGTGCATAAGAATATAAGCCTGGGGAGGGGTGAGAAAGTGAGAGCTTGTATGTGTGTCTGCAGAGAATGTGAGCTTCGGGGGGGGGGGGGGGGGAGAGCATATGAGAGTGAGAGCCTGAGTGTGTGAGGGAGTCTGTGAGAGAAAGCATTTATGTATATATGTGTGTGTGTGTGGAAGGGAAGAAGACAGTAGTAGAAAAGACACTGAAGAGGAATTAGGAAATGAGCGACAAGGGAAAAAATGGGAAAGAGAGACCAGGACCAACTGATTAGAAAAATACAAAGATCAGACAACAAAGGTAAAAAAAAAATATATATATATATAGAGAGAGAGAGAGAGAGAGATGTTAGCAATTTAAATATCTCTCAAAAAACTGCTGTAGCATCACAATTTTAACAACAAGAATTCTGAGTCACCTCAAGTGAGAGAAATTTTTTTTGAAATACCAGACCTCATAAACCGGCATAATTAGTAATGCTAAGTTAGCATAAATTGTATTTGCCCACGTTTATAATCATAGGTCACAGCTCTATATATTTTTTTATGCTTCCGTGTTTTTTATGCTTCCGTGTTTTTTATGCTTCCGTGAGAATAAAAATTGTCACTTATTGGTGGTAAAGATATAGTAAGTCACATTGACATGAACTTAACTTAAGTGAAGAAACGCCATGTTTTTCAGATGAGGCTAGCATAGAAAAAGCCCGACACTGGATCCGTGTTTCGGCTCGTGCCTTCGTCGGGGGCCGAAATAGATGGTGCTAGGGACGGCATGGGATGGCGGCGTCTGCCGATGTTGCGTTTCTTCCACCCAGCGTTTCTTCCACCCAGCTGGGTGAAAATTGTGATGCTACAGCAGTTTTTTGAGAGATTTATATTTCGCTGTTATCACTGCATGTAATTTTTGTAGAGAGTCTTTTTGGCATATAGCAATTTAAATATGTCATCTTTGGGAATGTGCATTCTTATATTTTTGTATTTTGCTCTTTCTTAAGTATTCCACTGTTCAGACATTTTAGTTTCTCAGGCTTTCTATTTTGGCTTTATCTACATGTTTCTGTTTCTAATTTATAGTCTCTTATTTCTATATTAGGTAAGGGTCGGTCTCAGTTTTGCCTGTTTGTGACAGAAATGAGTATTTCTAGCATATAGTTTCTCTGTAGTAGTAGTCCAGCCTGTTCTGTTATTCCCGTAGGTGATGTATTAATGTTCTAGGGCCTGGTGTAGTATTTGCATTGCTGCTTTTTCATAAGGTTGCTGTTTGAATCCTGAGAGTCAGTGCTGTGATTGTTTGGCAAGGTTCCAGATGCCTCTTTCTTTGCAAGAGTTTGTTACTTCACAAAATAGCAGTGGAGGGTTATTTTTTGCTGAGATTACACCAGAATTTGAATTTTTTTTTTCATGTTACTTGTAATGTGAATTGCCCTAGCTCTGCGCTGCACCTGTTCTGATGATTAATTATATTTTATTGTATTTATGAAGATTTCTGGGTTTCTGCAAAGATGGTTCATGAAAGAATACATTAATTTTTGTTTTATTATATGATTGGATTTGATTGTTTTCTATACTTGAAATAATTGAAGTAAATTATTTTAAAGTTTCATACATGACACATAATGGCTGTTGCAAACTACTTAGAAAGCCATTCTAGGGTACAGTATATGGCATTATTTATCAGTAAGAAAACAACTAGTAGACCTGCATGCCTTGTGCCCACCTATGTTAACCTTGTGCCCACCCAAAAAATCAATTCTGGCTACGCCACTGCATGGAACATGGAGCATTTCAGAGAATGCTACCCTTGAGGTTTTGGATTTCAACTTTCTACATAAGAGCCTAAATTTGGCTTCCAGAACTTCCCTCCTACATTTTCCTATGTTATTGGTACCCACATGTACCACGACAGATGGTTCCTCCCCAGTACTGTCTAAACTCCTATCTAGATGACATGTGAGGTCCACCAACTTCACACCAGGTAGGCATGTTACCAGGCGATCCTCACACACATCAGCCACCCAGCTGTCTACATTCTTAATTATTTTTATTTTATTTATTTATTGTTTTTGTTATACCAAGTTTCATGATAGGCATCACATCAACCCGGTTTACAAATAACAAGGAGTGTAAAGCATAACGTAACGTAAAAAACAATATTTTCAATAAGAACCTTGAACTTTAAATACAGTGAATCAGAAAAAGGGAGAGGGAAAGTTACAAAAAACAAGGAAAATAAACTTGGGATGGAAGGGGAGAAATTGAACAGCACAATATTTACATTTCAGCCTATTGATACATTAGAATAGCAAGTGAAAAAATAAGACTATGAAACGGTACATAATTACTGAAACGGTATGACTATGAAACGGTATGACTATGAAACGGTACATAATTACTGAATCACCAACTACGTGTTATTATTTGTAAGGGTTTTGGGTGGATCCCTGGACCTGTGGCAGATGACCATGCCCACGGGGGGAAGTCCCGTGAGGGGCCACAGGTCAGGCTCAGCATAGGACACACACACACACTTAGTTCTTTTATTATACAGGATTGGTGAACCACCAGACATGGAAGTAGTGAGCTGGAAAGTAGCCCGGTTGGGCTTGTAGTCCCTCAGGCTCTGGAACAGCAATCCCACAATGGCTGTGCTGTAATGGAGAGAACTGATATTGTGAGTAGTAGCAGTATATGCAGAGTTCAGGAATAGAGCCTCGTTGGTAATGTACTCACGCAGCGGTCTCTCAGTGTGGAGCACAGGAGCTGGAGTAAAGGCAGGCCCTCGAGGAGCGAGTACCTGGTTCCAGGGAAGAGCTCTGAGAGATAGAGATGGTAACTGACAGATGTTATAGGCAGCGGTGTCTTTCAGGCAGAAGTGAAGTCCAAGTAGCGAGTCCAGGAACATGGGCCCTCGAGGAGCGAGTACCAGTTCCAGACAGCGACCTGAAAGATAAGACAGAGAGAGAGGCCCCTGAGGAGCGGGCACCCCAAATAGAGTAAGCCCAAAGGAGGCAGAATAGCAAGGTACGGAGAGCAAATCCCATCCGTTCGGAAATCTTTGCTAACTCAATTAGCTAGAAATCACGTAGGCCTTTTGTATCCTGGATTAATTACGTCATCACAGGGGGACGCCCCTGAGATTCGCGCCACTGAAGGAACTTGAAGCAGGGCCACATGGCGCGCACCCTAAGGCAGCTGAACAGCATGGCGGGAGGCAGCGCCCAAGCCGGTCCGGGGACGCCGGAGAGGACAGCAGGCAGACGCCATGGCAGCCAAACGTCCATCAACCGCAGGAGGAGTCGCCAGAGAGGTAAGGAGGATGGAGTGGAGACGTCGGGCAACGACAGTCATAACACTACGATGGCCAACCTAACCCTTCCCTCATGGGCAGTAGCCCGAGGAGACACATCCTCAGTGCAAGAGGACAATGCACCACCTGGAGAGCAGGTCCTTGCTATGGAATCATTTCCTACTGCAACAGGTTGATGGTCTCCAATCATGAGCTCTTCCTTCTCCAAGGCAGCACCAGGGCTGCCAGACTTGATTATGGACTTGGCTACTTTGTCCCTGAAAGTCTCATCTATATTCCTCTCAGCTTCAGCTCCTTCAGGTCTGCCACTCTAGCTTCCAGAGATTGAACTCGTTCTCTGAGAGACCCGAGCTCCTTACATCTGATACACACATGTAATTTCTCACCAGTGGGTAAAAAATCATGCATCTGACACTCGATGCAAAAAACTGGGAGACCCCACTCTTGCTGCTGGACTGCTGCCTTCATATTAAACTTGTTAAGTTCATAGTTAAGTTTTAGGATGCTATGGGAGTAGGAATGTGAACAATTAGGGATGGATTTTAAGACACTAGTGCACCTTGCGTGCGCCGAGCCATAGGGGAGCTCCCATGGCTTTCCCCGTTCCCTCTGAGGCTGCTCCGAAATTAGAGCAGCCTCAGAGGGAACTTTCCTTCTGCTCCCCCACCTTCCCCTCCCTTCCCCTCCCTTCCCCTACCTAACCCGCCCCCCAGCCCTACCTAAAACCCCCCTAATCTTTATTTTACAAGTTGCACCTGCCTCTGGGCCGGTGTAGGTTGCGCGTGCTGGCCGAGTGCCAGTGCACGTTCGCCCGGCCTATTGGCCGTACGGAGGCCTCTGGCCATGTCCCCGCCCCGCCCCAGACCACCCAAACCCTCCTCTTTTTTCAAACCCCGGGACATATGCGCATCCCGGGGCTTTGAACGCATCGCCAGGCCTATGCAAAATAGGCTTGGCTCGCATAGGGCTTTTAAAATCTGCCCCTTAGGGTCCTTTAAATGCATTAGTATATTCACTATGGGCTGGATTTTAAAATCTACGTGTGTGGGGTACATTCCTTCCACCTTCCACCTTCCCCTCCCTTCCCCTACCTAACCCGCCCCCCAGCCCTATCTAAAACCTCCCTTAACCTTTGTTTAATAAGTTGTGCCTGCCTCTGGGCAGTCGTAGGTTGTGCGCACTGGCCAAGTGCCGGCGCACGATTCCCCAGCACGGCCACTGTGCCGGAGGCCTCCAGCCGGTCCCGCCCCCACCCCGCCCCTTTCACAAAGCCCCGGGACATGCGCACATCCCGGGGCTTGCGCACGTCACCAGGCCTATGCAAAATAGGCTCGGCGTGCGCAGGTGCAGTTACGCGCTTAAATCCTGAGGATTTACACGCGGAACCCTTTGAAAATCTTGCCCTATATATCTGCTAGTGGCCTCAAGGGAATAATTAACTCTTGATAAGATGTGGGGAATTTCTGAATTTAAGTTAAAATGCTGATTGTTTTTTTTCTTAAGCGTGAAAGTGTCACCTCCTATAAATTAAAGGATGAGCTAGGGGTAGATGGGAGAGCTAGGGGTAGATGGGAGAGGGGTGGGATGGTTGGGAAATACAAACACCAAAACTTCTGTTTTTTGACTACCTTTCTGATTAGCTATTTAAAACAAAACACACAAACTCCTGATTTTTGCCTGTCTTTCTGACTTTCTTTTAAAACAAAACACACAAACACCTGGTTTATACCTGCCTTCCTGACTATTTAAAACAAAACATATAAACTCCTGGTTTTTGCCTGTCCTCTGACTAGCTATTCAAATTAGACACACAAACACATTAACTAATGTACCCCAATAGTTTACTTCTCCCCAATACTTTTAAGTTTTAAACATTTTCCCAAGCAGCACTTAATGATTCTTTTCAGCCACCAGCAAGGTGATCCTCTCCTCCCAGTGCTCCCACTGGCTTTTGAATATTGATCTCAAGATTTTTTTATTTTAGATGACAGGAATTTTCCTTAATAATTATCTTTTGGACTTGCTTAACTTGATTCATATCAGTCCTAATAGATGAAATGTGCTGTCCTAGATCCAGAGAAAACATTTCTAAAATCTGGATAAGACTGAATTCAAGAAAGTATGGGATAAATACAGGGGATTTCTAAGGAAGCGATGAGTATTATAATACTAAATTTATTGGACAGATAGACTGGATGGATCATACAGTCTTTTTCTATCATCATGTTTCTAAATGTCTATGTTTCTATAATTCCACACAATTCTTCCCTAAAGGATTCAGTTGCAAAGCAATGGAATTGCCCAAACAAACAATTGCATATGTATTTGAGAGTGAAAGGAGTTGGTCTTACCAGTCTCAAAGGTGAATGTGACTCTTGATTTACTGAAGTAGTACTCAAAATTTCAGCAGAGGTCTTGTCAATATTCCCATCTCTTTCACTGCAAGTAAGCTTCACTCCCACACCCTCAAAACTGCTGTAGTTACACTTCCCTCAATGCTCCCTGCTTATAACATCACACCACTTTCATCAAACAGTGGCACTCTTCACAATAGAGAGGAAGCTCATGCTATAGCAAGGTTCTCAGGAGACATTCTTTCTGCTGTGCTTAGTGATGCCAATGAGTCTGGAGGAGACAGGAGCACATCTTCCCCTCCCTTACTCTCCAACAGCTGAGCCATTGACAGTGTCAGGCCACAAACAACATGGACATCCATCGGCACTAGGGAGAGGTTTGCAGGTGGGATGGCAGAGTAAGTCCCTGTTTCAGGATTCCTCTTCTATCCCATAAAGGAAAATAATAGAGACATTCAAGAAACAAGGAAAAATGCCCGAGAGAACACAATGTGCTATCAAGTGCTGACTGGCCATCTTCAATCTCCCCTATTTACTTTTATTTAAAATATTTGAAGCCTATCTACATCCCACCTTTTTAAATAAAAAGTTTAAAAAAAAATCACACTGATAATGAAAACACAAATACAAACAAAAACAAAACTTTTAACAAAAAATTGGTCGGTATTTTTGAAAGAAATTTCTTATCATTAAAACAGTCAATAGAATGCACCTAAAGTTTTAACACACCTCAGAAACTGCTCAAGACTAACTCACAAGCACATTCAGTGCCCTATCCACCAAATGCTAAAACAAGATTTTAATTTCTTCCTAAAAGTTAAATATACAATTCCAACATCAGTTCATCAGGCAGTGAGTTCCACAAAAGATAGATTGGTTAATTCACAAATAAAATGTTATTCTTACTATAATCTTCCTGTAAAGATGATTATATTCTTAGAGTTGTTTCAGATTATTCATGCTATCATTGCATTAGACAAAAAGCTATTGCTCAGGTCCATGCTCAGCTTGTTTTATGTCCCTAGACATAACAGTCTGTGAGCTGTAGAATCTCTGTTCTACTGATTGCCAAATCTTAAAATGATGCACAAACTAAGAGCCCACAACTGCAAGCAGGAAAAACTCAATCATATCATGTCACTCAATCAATCATAACAGATTCCACAAAAAGACTATTATCAATGAATGTGGTTGCTGAATATTAAGTCTGTCGGACCTTGAAGTAAGAAGTCTCGTGATATAAATCTGAAAAGACTGTCATGTGCAATGGTCCTTTCACTTAATTTTTTAATCTGATTTTAGTGTCCATAAATCCAAAGTAGTGCCAAAACTCATATATATATAGATATATATATATACACTTTGGGGTAGATTTTAAAACCCCTGCGCACGTAAATCCTCCCGGATTTACGCGCGCAGGGCACTCGCGCGCCGGCACGCCTATTTTGCATAGGCCGCCAGCGCGCGCAAAGCCCCGGGACGTGCGTAAGTCCCGGGGCTTCGTAAAAGGGGCGGGAGGGGGCGTGTCCGGGGGCATGTCCGGGGGCAGGAGCGGTCTGGGGCGGCTCCGGGGGCGTGGTGATGGTTCGGGGGTGGGCCAGGAGGGCAGTCCAGAGTCCCCCGGCACTGCGGCCTGTGCCGAGGGATGCCGGGGCGGCACGCACAAGTTACGCCCGCTTCAAGCAGGCGTAACTTGCCCAACAAAGATGGGGGGGATTTAGGTAGGGCTGGGGGGGTGGGGTAGATAGGGGAAGGTGGGGGGACGCGGAAGGAAAGTTCCCTCCGAGGCCGCTCCGATTTCGGAGCGGCCTCGGAGGGAACGGAGGCAGGCTGCACGGCTCGGCGTGCGCAGGCTGCCAATTTTGCGCAGCCTTGCGCGCGCCGACCCCGGATTTTATAAGATACGCGCGGCTACGCGCGTATCTTATAAAATCTGGTGTACTTTTGTTCGCACGCACGTATGTTTTGAAGATCTACCTCTTTAAAACTGAAAGGAACTGGAAGTAAAAAACTAATGAAGTCAGGGGAAGATTGCAGGAAAATAGCCTGAGGGATTATTTCAAAACCAGCCCAAGGGTACCTGACTTACTCATATGCTTAAATCACCTCAGTCTGATACAGGCCCCCATCAAATACAGAGTAAAGACACCATAAAGTATAAACAGAAATGTACAGACCAAAACTGAACTGGAAACTGCAACAAGCCAAACAAGCCAGATTTTGTATGCAGTGCAACAATGGATAAACAGTAACCATTCCACATAAAACACCAAACAATAAAATCAAGAAATATAAAATATATTAGTAAACTATATTAAACAAATGAACAATATTTCAAAACAGCTGATAAATAAAACATCAATAAATAAAAACTTATTGGTTAATATTTGAAATATTTCCCAAATACCAATGAAATTTTGCAAAACAGCAGATACATCAAACAACTAATAAAAATAAAAATAAAAAAAATTCATCAGTCTCCATACCTGAGAATTTTTTATTCTAGTCACCAAAAAATATAAATAAATGTGCACACAAAAACTGAGCTGGAAACTGCAACAAGCCAGATACTGTATATGAAAAACAAAAACATTACCATTCTTCTTAAGACATCAAAAAATAAAACTAAGAAATATAAAATACAATGGTAAAACCATACTAAAATAATGAGTAAATATTTCAAAATGGCTGACAAATAGAAGATTCAATAATTAAAAATTATGGGGTAGATTTTCAAACGTGGGCATGCACGTCCATGAGCACGTGCTTCCCAGCACGCTCATATAGATGTGCCAAATTTGTTGCGAGTGCGGAGGTGCTGTTCCTTGCTCTAGAGGGGTTGTGAGCCCTTGAGGCATGGCGTGGCTCAGGGAAGAACCCCAAGTCACACACCATGGGAGGCAAGAGTGTTCAAGCATGGGCTGGAGCTGGAATAAGGCTGGACCAGGAGCAAGACATGGAAAATCAAGGAACTGGAGCAAGGCAGGCTCAGACCTCTGCTGGATCTGTACGCACAGGTGAAACCCAGCAATGCAATGCTGGTCTCAAGAGTAGCCCTCCGGCCACTCGGTAGCCCTTCTGGACCCGCCACTTGGGAATGATGAGTGCGTGAGGCCAGATGGAGGCTGAAGGCAGGAACAAGATGAGACATGGAACTCAGGAATATGGAAGATTCAAATGAAGACTCGAGGAACTTGGAAGACTCAGATAAGGTTTCAGGATACGTGGAAGACTCAGATAAGTTTCAGGATTCAGACACTTGTACAGGGTGAGTACTGCACCACAGCGTGCCCTACACAGCCGTCCATGGCTGGTTGCGGACCATACCGGAAGTGAAGCAGACTCCAGACGAGAAAGTGGAGACTTGGAACTGGAAACATGTCGAAGATTCATGAGAGGCCTGCACCGAGGTGTGTCCTACACAGCCGCCCATGGCTAGTTGTGGACCACGCTGAAGCAGAGCAGGTTCTGTCTTGAGTCTAGGGCATGGACAGGAGAAGCAACAAGAAACTCTGAAGCCCGGGATCAGGATTCAAGACTTAGGACTCGGAACTCAGATTCAGGAAAGACTTTGGCATTAAAAGCAAGGGCCTTCCGGAGACTTGTGCTGCAGACGTGAAGACAGACTTAGGGCCTCGAAGCGCCCTGCACAGCCCCCCCATGGGCTGGTCACGCACCACGACGGTGGCACGCCAGGAAAGGTGGACAAGCAGGAAACCTGGAAGCAGGACAAAGAGCCAGAGATGGGGAACATCAGGACCAAGACTGGAACATCAGGAACTTCAGGAACATCAGGACATGGAACAGGCAAGGAAGGAACTCCAAAGAAGATCAAGACCAGGAACATCAGATGAAGGAGATCAGGAACATCTAACGAAGAGCTATCTAGACATGAGAAAACCACAGAGGACCTTGACTGGGGAGAGACCACAGGCTACTGTGAAATGTGATGCAAAGGCCCTGAGGAATGGAAGCTGAGCCCTTTTATAGAGCTGGACAAGGCACAGGAAGATGTCATCATGCATTAGGGCCGCAGAGCCCGGGAAGTGGAGGAAGTCGGCATTGGTGGCATCCCTCCTGCGTGAAAGAAGTAATCGGTGGCGGCCCCAGGTCGCAAAGATGGACAGCGGCATCAGGGCATCCGGGCAAGGTAGGAGTGGCCAACAGCAGCTGCTTCCTAGCTGCCTAAAGAGGCGGAGTCTATGGCGGTCACACTCCCACCACGAAGAGGAGTCCCGGCAGTGGCTTCTGCCGCGAAAAAGATGAAGACCACAGCAGCGGCCCCTCCTGCCATGTACAGTGGTATCGGACTGCACAGGTGTGGCAGCGGTGGTCCAGGGCAGCCTAGGCCGCAAGAAGAAGCCATCCTGTGGTGTCTTACCGAACGGGGGTTAGAGGCTGCTTGCGGGATGGGCTCCGCAAGCAGCGTCGTAACAGATTTTATAACATGCGTGCACTGGCAGGGAAGCACTCTTCTGATCTCAAATACATACATGCACACACACACACACCGGCTCCCAGCTGAGCAGCTCCAGTCTTCAGCCCTGTTGGCCTGGTCTCCGGCGGCAGCCAGCAGCTCCTTTCTTCTGCCCTATCTGCTGGGTCTCCGGTGATGGCTAGCGACTCAGTCTGATATGGGATGATGTTAGACACAGTGGCTCTACAGGTATGGGGCCGCTACGACTAACACTAACCACGTGATTGGGCCTACCGGCCCACCAGAGCATTCCTGAAGCTCCGATAGGCCAATCCACCCCGGGTGACGTGGAGTGAAGTGACACAAAAATAAAAGTTAAAAAATGAGCAGCTTCTAGTCATTTTGTACTATTCATAATATAGAAAATTAATGTAATGAAGTCCAACAGCTACAGTGATTCAAAAAAGTGAGTGCCACTCTATTTGTTCATTGAGACCATAAGGATCCAAGATGTTCAAATTAAAGATCTTAAAATGAAACAAAGATATAAAGATTTTCTTAGCATTCTCACAAGTTCCAGAATATGTGCCTTAAATAGTGAGCACCTGCATTTGCATTGCTCATTGGCTAAAGAAACTGCCTTGGGTTAAAATTGTTTCAAGGAAACCGGTATAAAAGTAGAGTGTTAAATCCAACTGATAGATAAATTCAACAATCTAATATACATATAGAATCTTCATTTTCTGGATTTAAAATAAAATAATTAACAGATGAATTTATTCTTGATTTTTTACATATTTCTAATGGACTTTTAGTATCATAATGAATTACCAAGAGAAACAGAAAAGGAAAGGGTATTTGGGTTAGCTATAATCACTGGCCCCTAGTTTCTTGAGGTAGATCAGGGTAGATTCTGCATCAAGAGTTAAATTTCTCTCTCTTGCTCTCTCACATGCATACCTCCTCTCCTTATCATATCTTTCAGCCCCTGCTCCTATTCCCTCTCCCTTCTTCTTACCATCTGATTCACAATGCCCTCACTCTCTCCATCCTCTCCCCTGCTGATTCTCACTTCTCTCACCTTCCACCCTCATCTCTTTCCTCTCTCACACTCCCCTTTCCTCTGAGAATCCCTATGGTGCCACTAATGTAGCTCTGCAGCCTGGGGATATGAGTGGTGTCTTGGGCCACATCCTCCTCCTTCTGCTGCCAGCAGATAAGTGTGGGGGGTGGCATATACCTGCACCCGACTATCCTGCCAGCCACTACTTCCTAGACAAAGCCATAGTTTCCTGCAGTTCTGTGGCAGACTGTACAATTCTGTGGTGAGAGCAAGATTTTGGAGCCTTTGTTATGGTCATGGAATCATGGGAGACTGGAGGTCCTGGCTATATAAGCAGTGCATATTTTACTAAGAGTGTTATTGTGTGTAAGAAGTGAGGAGTTACAAAGTTTTGGGAGAAACTGCATACTTGTGTATTGTCTTCCCCTTCATCTTGTTGGGTGTGCATTCTGCCCCGGACTATGTTCAAAGAGCTATTTATTAGCATAAAATCAGGTTACCTGGGTAAATTCCCTGGGTAAGAAACTCCTTCCCTTCAGTGGCTAAATCTAGTTCCACAAGGAGGTTGGATTTTGCAGTGGGAAAAAGGGAATGGGGCTGGGGGTGGGGCAAGGAAAAGCACATATAAGGATTTCATTTTGAAATCCCCAGGAATTCGTTACAAGCCACCTACTGTATGAGAACTGTTTGTGCTAGAGGCTGGGAAAGAACCCCATTCTTAGCCATATAAATGTTCTTTTTTCTGAGCAAAGTATTACTGGGTTATTCTACTGTAGCCATAGAGATATACCATATCAAGTGGTAATTTTGTTGTTGGAAAAGTTTCCGGTTAAAGTTTCTATTTCTATTTTAGGCTTATGCACCACTTTTCTAGCTCACCAAAGGTCAACCCAAAATACAGGTCATAGTAACACAAAGGGAGCCCAATTTTATAACATAGTGCTGAAGTCTGCATGTACTTTGTGACTTCTGCCATAATTTTCAAACTGGACTTATGCATGTAAATCTTGCTTTGAAAATTTACATGAACCCTTGTGTGGCATGCACACACATATTTATGTCTGTAGCAAATGTAAGTGCTCACATGTACATTAACGTACATACTTTTGATTTTTCAGAAGTATGCACATAATGGTTTTCCCCACTCCTAACTCTGCCCCCAATAAAGCCTTTTTCAAAGTATATGTAAAAGTACACGTGAAATTGCTTGTGGATGTATTTTTACATATATGCATGTAAAACAGTGTTTTATGCACAATTATGTTTTTGAAAATTCCATATAGTAAAAAGTCAGTTTACAGTATATCAAATCAATATAAACATATCTAAAACTCATTGCACCAGCATAGGCTATTGGAACAAGGACAGTGAGCAGGTACATATTGCATACTCAGACAGCAGAAGCCAAGTGAAGGGAAATAACAAAGCTGTCAGATGACAAGTACACAAATCAAAATTAACACTACTACATTGTTTTCATACCAAAGATGTAAAAGTAAAGGCAGTTCTGCAAAGTCGCAATCATTTTGACAGCCATCTGTTTTCACATTTGCAAAAGCTCCCCCATAATGGATATCTTCCAAGTCATCCAGGTCCTTGTGGTGCTGGTGGTGGTGGGGAGGGGCATTTTAGCCAGTCTAGGAGTTTTGGCCATCCTTCATGAAGAAACAGGGAGCTGCAATATGAAGATCCAATGGCTGAAGTCAGAATACTTATTGTCATCAGGCAGGCACTGAGATGTTGCAACACAAATCAGTAAATTGAGAAGCATCTTTAAATGTACGAAACAAAAATCACAAACCCATAGATATGCAAGCACTAAAAATAATAATAAAAGCCTCCCATGCAAAATATGTTGATAAGTGCAAAAGATGCGTCCATGTGCCCCCAGGACACTCTATTTATACAACATGGGTGCATAGGAGAGACCAGACTGTAATCGTGACGTACCAAAAAATACTTAGCAAGAACTTTTAACAAAATGAAGTGCTAATAAGTGATTATTAATTATTACTTTACTTTGTTTAAAAATTTTGATAAGTTTTCATTGGTGCATCATGAATTCACCTGCAGAGAAGGCCCCCTTAAAAATTGCTGTTCCTCATCTGTGGGAAAAAGTGTGAGCACCGTCAACAGTGTGATACTTTTCTGCAAAGGGAAAAGAGGGGGAGCATGGGAGGGCCCAAGTATACTAGCTGAAGTAATTGTGGTTATTATTTCACTTTGAAAGCTATGCATGTTGTTTAAACTATACATTGTGACTGCAGATTATACAAGTTAATATTCCTACAGAACTAACTGCTAATGATTTTCAAAGGGATAGGGGGAGTTTTCCCTTTAAAAATGGCTTGTGGGTACATGAATGCAGTGTTTTCATGGTTTTGCAAGTACCATGAGATAATTGAAATGTTCTAAACAGTGAAAATTGGCTCTCTGGTTAATCCCTGTAATATCGAACACAGCGATCTGAAAGCTGACTGTAGCTAAAATGTTTTAAGCTGTGGTGACATAAAATCACAAGCAATGCATGACTTCCCTGTGTTAGACTCTAAAGCCCCCCATTTACTCTTGGCAGAGATGTAAAATTGCTTGCCAGTTTTCAGTCTGTCTACATTTAAACAAAGTCTGTGGGTACTTTTTATCCATGGATTTTACAGCATTTCAGAGAAAGTACATACATACTTTCACTTTGAAACTTGCTTTTGGGTACCTTGTTCCCAGGGACATTTGCATCTACTTCTTCTTCGGGTATTTTTTAATTGAAGGTAACATATGTATAATTGAAAATGTAATCTACACAGGTTATTTCCAGTTATTTGACCAAAATACTTCCCTGGAAATGTCTCCTCTTAAGACATAAAAACATAAGAATTACCAAACTGAGTCAGACCAGGGGTCCATCAAGCCCAGTATCTTGTTTCCAACAGTGGCCAATAGGGATGTGCAGAGGGACCGCATACGTTGCATTCGGTATTCGTATTCGTCGGGGGCCAGATATGTTGCATTCGGCAAGGAGGGCCCCCGATATGTTCATGCATTCATTCTTATTCGTTTCCCGGCTAAAACTTAATTAACTATTTATTTATTTATTTATTTATTTATTTATTTATTTATTTAAAGTTTTTTGTATACCGACATTCGTTAAGAAAACATCACATCGGTTTCCATAGAACAAAAAGTGGCCAACAGGGCTTTACAATGAAACTGATAAAAGAACTAGTGGGGGGGGGGGGAGGGGAAGGGGGGTAGAGGGAAGGGGCTTTACAATGAAAATGATAAAAGAACTAGTGGGGTGGGGGAGAGGGGGGGGAGGGGAAGAGGGGTAGAGGGAAGGGGCTTTACAATGAAACTGATAAAAGAACTAGGAGGGGGGGGAGAGGGGAAGGGGGGTAGCAGGATAAGGGAAACCAAGGTTATGCTGTACAAATAGTTAAACGCAAAAACATAGTTAAATGCAAGTATAGATTATGTACAATGATATAGTAGGGGGAGTGAGTTAAGAAGGGGGGATTTCAGTCAAAGACCTGGAGGGCGAGGGGAGGGGCCGGGCGGGGAGTGAGGGGGCGGGGCGGAGAGGTGCAGTAGAAAAGGAGTGAAAAGAAGTGCGGCTCATGCGTAGGCTCGTGTGAACAACCAAGTCTTGAGGTTCTGTCTGAATTTCTTAGAGCACGTCTCAAGGCGTAGGTGGGTGGGCATAGCGTTCCATAGAGGGGGACCAGCTAGGGATATTGCATGTTGTTTGGTGACAAAGTGGGCCATTTTTGAAAAACGATCCACTACTACCCATATCATGGTGTTACCCTCTGAAGGTGGAAGATCCACAATAAAATCAGTGGAAATGTGTGTCTATGGTTTCTTGGGAATGGGTGCTGGCTGTAAAAGTCCCCAGGTTTTTCCAACCGGAATCTTGTGTTGCGCACAAGTTGGGCAAGAGTCCACATAAGCTCGAATATCCTTGCGCATCTCAGGCCACCAATAGTAATGCTGAAGGAGTGCTTGTGTCTGAGCTCTTCCCAGGAGCCCGAGAAACTGTGAGTTGTGCCCCCAAGCCAGTACCTTATTACGCAGTCTTTTAGGAACTACGGTTTTACCAGCTGGAATGGTAAATGTTGCAGAAAGGGTGATACATGCTGGGTCTATAATGTGTTGAATAGGTTCCTCAATATCCTCTGTAGAAAAGGACCTGGATAAAGTATTTGCTTTAATATTCTTTTTGGCTGGTCGATATCGCAATTCAAAGTTAAAGTGCATAAAAAACATCGTCCACCGAGCTTGCCGTGGGTTCAAGCTTTGGGCTTGCTGAAGGTACACAAGATTTTTATGGTCCATGTAGACTGTAATACGATGTTGAGCACCCTCCAGCCATTGACGCCATTCTTCAAATGCTAATTTTATAGCAAGTAGTTCTTTGTCGCCAATAGCGTAATTACGTTCTGCCAATGAAAACTTCCTGGAAAAATAAGAAC
The DNA here is from genome assembly GCF_901001135.1 of Rhinatrema bivittatum. NCBI lineage: Eukaryota > Metazoa > Chordata > Amphibia > Gymnophiona > Rhinatrematidae > Rhinatrema > Rhinatrema bivittatum. Next base: position 194,796,177 of record NC_042621.1, read on the forward strand.
AAGGATGGGCCGTTCCTGTGGTGTCATTCTGGCTTAAGACAGCTCCTACTCCTTCGGCTGATGCGTCCAACTCGACTACAAATGGGCGTCTTGGATCCGGATGCCGAAGGCAAGGCTTTTTAAAGAACGAGTCCTTAAGCACTCAGAATGCCTCTTCAGCTTCTACAGGCCAAGACTTAATGTTTGCCCCTTTTCAAGTAAGAGCCGTGAGGGGTGCTGCTAATTTTGAGAAATTCTGGATGAAACTACGATACTAGTTGGTGAAAACCAGGAATCGCTGAAAAGCACGTAATCCATTAGGTTGAGACCATTCTTGAATGCATTTTAATTTGGAGGGATCCATTTGAAAACCCTGTTTGGAGATGATATATCCCAGAAATGGAAGAGACTCTTGTTCAAGATACATTTTTCATTTTTAGCATAAAGATGATTCTCTCTCAGACATTGTAAACTAGAATAACATGTTGTCGATGTGCTTGTAGGTTAGCAGAAAAAATCAGAATGTCATCCAGGTAGACTCTCACGCAAACATAAAGCAAGTCTTGGAATATTTCATTAATGAAGTGCTGAAACATTGCCGGAGCATTAGTCAAGCCAAAAGGCATAACAAGGTACTTGTAATGTCCATCTCTGGTGTTTAAAGCTGTCTTCCACTTGTCCCCCTCTCAAATTCTGATGAGATTATAGGCTCTTCGCAGATCCAATTTTGAGAACACCTTGGCCCCCTGTAAATGGTCAAAAAGTTCAGCTATCAATGGTAAGGGGTATCGGTCCTTGATAGTAAGGGCATTCAGTTCATGGAAGTCAATACACGGGCGCAGGGTCCCGTCTTTCTTCCAGACAAAGAAGAAGCCAGCCCCAGCTGGAGAAGTCGAGTATCTAATGAATCCTTTCTGTAAATTGTCTTGAACATATTCAGACATAGCACGGGTCTCCAACGTCGATAGAGGATAGACCCTACCACGAGGTGGAATAGCTCCAGGGATTAGATTGATGCTACAGTCAAATTATCGGTGTGGAGGTAAAGTGTCAGCAGCCTTTTTTGAAAACACGTCTGCAAACTGACTGTACTGTGCTGGCAGTCCCTCAAGGCAAGAGGTGCAAAGGAAACTACCGGAAGAATTGGATCCTTTAATGCAGGTCTCGAAGCATGTTGGGCCCCAGTGAAGACATTTTAAAGATGTCCAGTCAAACTGGGGATTATGCTGTTGCAACCACGGAATACCAAGAACGATAGGATGAATGGCTCTTTGGATAACATAGAAGGATATATTTTCGGTGTGGTCTGGTGCTATGTGGCATTCCATAGGAACTGTGTGATGGGTTATTCTCCCCGGCAGGGGATCTCTGTGAATGGAAGATATGACTAAGGGCTTAGGACACAGACGAATGGGAATGTGCAGTTGTTCCACTACATCTTGCAGGATGAAGTTTCCAGCAGCTCAAGAATCAACTAAAGCCCACGTAGAGAATGGGTTATCTCCAGAACACAGGGTGACATGCAGGGTTAGTGGGGGAGCTGGGGAAGCGATGCCTAGGGTTACTCCCCTGATGGAGCCTAGGCTTGGGAGTTTCCTGGACAAGTAGGGCATCGAGCGATGAGATGGCCCGCTCCTCCACAATATAGGCATAGGCCTGCCTTGCACCATCTTTGCCTCTCTTCTGGAGAGAGGGGGCCCCAGCCCAATTGCATGGGTTCCTCCATAGTCCCTTCTGTGGAAGATGCAGTTCGAGGGACTGGAGTAGATGAGCGAGAAGGGGTCGTTACCGCCAAATGCCTTCTCGTGCTTGATCCTTCTCGTGCTCTTTCCTGTAGCCGGCAATCAATACGAGTCACTAAGTCCACAATAGAGTCCAATGAGGATGGTAACTCCCGGGCTGCCATTTCATCCTTTATTCGAGATGACAGACCCTCCAAATATATAGACCGAAGACAATTTTCCTCCCAGTGGAGTTTGGATGTAAGAGTTCTAAATTCAATAGTGTAGTCAGCCAACGGCTGATTGCCTTGTCGAAGTTGCAGAAGCTTGGAACCAGCGACCACTTGTTTCCCTGGATCATCAAATACTGTTTGAAATAAGTCCAAAAACTTAGGAAGGTCTTGTAAGACTGGGTCGGACCATCACCAAAAAGGAGAAGCCCAGGCCAGGGCTTTGCCTTCTAAAAGAGACGGGATATAGGTGGTTTTGTAAGGTCGTCCGGAAACAACAAAGCTTGAAGGTGGAAATGCATACTGCATTGATCAAGGAATCCTTGGCATAACCTGGGCTCACCCACATAACGTGGAGGAATAGGTAATGGAATCATGACCCGAGTGTTGCTCTGAATCCCTGGTAGTACGAGTACAGGTGCAAAAACAGCCTGAGCCGCAGCCATAGAGTCCAGCCGGGCACTGAGTCATTCCAGGGAAAACGCCATAGATTCAAGGATACGTTGCTGCTCCATGACCTTTTGGACTAGTCCAGGAATGGCCGACGAGCGGAAGCCTCTGCTGGGTCCATGGCCTTGGTATTCTGTTATGAATTCAGAAGGTGGACCCCTGTTTCGAGGTAGAGTTGGTGCTACCCAGACGGACAGAGAACCCGTTAGGTTTCTACCATTGGAGGGCAAGGCTCGGTGAGTGTTGAAAGAAGACTTCACCCTGGAAGCTCGTGATCCCCCCAGGAGGAGCCTGTAGGGATCCGGTCACTGGGACTTACAGAACTCCCTGTAGACTACTGAAGGTCTGGACGCAGGCGCCTCCTGGAGGTCATGGATTCCAGATGGCTGGTGCCTCCAGCTGGTCATAGGTAGTCCAGGAGTAGAAGTCGAAGGAGAATCCAAAGCCAGTCCAGGGGTCGAAGTCCAGAGAGTGGTCCAAAGCCAGGAACAGATGGGAGAGAGGTCCGAAGCCAGTCCAGGACCAACACAGGAGAAGGGTCCAAAGCCAATCTGAAGTCAACGCCAAGCACTCACCACAGCCGGTCTGAAAGGAACAGGAAACCAGGCACAAGCCTCAATACTAAGGCAAGGTCTGAGGAGCATTAGTGTATGTGTGTGTGTGTGGGGGGGGGGGGGGGGCAGGGGTTGGGGACAGAATGTTTCCCTGTGATAGCCAGCCCTTTCACTTTTAACTAGTTGGCATTAATAAACCTGCTGCACCATCCTGAACACAGCCAAGGTAATGTTTTTGCATTCTTCATCTCATTAGTTTTGCGCATAAATTTATTTATTTATTTATTTATTTAAGAGTTTTTATATACCGTCATTAAGTTATTCACCATCATAACGGTTTACAATAGGGCACCAGTAAAAAATATATTGGTCGTACATTACATAGGTGGTGCCAGTAGTAATCGGTAACAATAAGGCGTTTATTAGGGGGGTTAAGTGTTTCATAGCAATATGTCCTGAAGGTTGCCTACAGTTAAAAAATGTTGAAATAATTCAGTAAGGATTTATAAAATTAGGCATTTAGTGCTTTTTTCCGCATAACTTTTACTTCATTTCCCGCATCAGTTTTCTTTCTTGAAGGCTTGTATGTAAAGCCAGGTTTTGAGCTGTGTTTTGAAAAGTTTGTGATTGCTCTGGAGTCTAAGGTCAAGGGGCATTGAGTTCCATAATATGGGACCGGCTAGAGACAGAGCTTGCTCCCTTACTTGGGTCAGTCATGCGGTTTTCACAGAAGGGATGGGAAGGAGTGCTCTGTTTGCTGACCTTAGATTTCTGTGTGGGACATGTACTCTAAGTGCTGTGTTCAGCCATTCTGCTTTATCGTCGTGGATAAGTTTGTGTATTAGGCACAGTGCTTTGAACTGTATTCTTTGTTCATTGGGAAGCCAATGTAGAGTGGCGAGCGTATCTGTTATGTGATCTCTTTTGTTTTTTCCAGTGAGAATTCTTGCAGCAGCATTTTGTAAAATCTGTAGAGGTCTTACTGTAGTGTTAGGTAGGCCTAGTAGCAAGGCATTACAATAGTCTGTAAGTCTTAAAGCACAATATACTTCCATTAATATTGTTAGATAATTTGTGTTATCATGGTGGTTTTAATGCTGGTTAGAATGTAGACCATTTAGTAATTCAGTTTGAGTTACTAAGTATGATGTCTTTCAGTCTGGTTACTTTTTTCTTAAAATGATATTCTTAAATCCCTGTATAAATATATTTTTCTTCTCAAAATTGTGAGCATCGTCCTCTGATCTTGTACATTACTATCAAATATCTCTGCAAACTTTAAGCAATGTTTCATTTAAAGAGCATATAACACACCCTTCATTTTCCTTTTAAAAAGTAGAAGAACAGAAAAGTAGAAATTTAAAGCGATGTCTGAGGTAGGGTTAGATGGGATACTTTTTAAAGATGAAGGAAATAAAGATCTTCAATTGTGTTCCTGCTTCAGAATCACTAGGTGAATCAAAAAAATAATCTTTATATTCTGTTAATGGTTCTATTCATTAAGCCATTTGCACATCAGAGTGCCTCATTAATTAGTGTTATTAAATGTATTTAACCTTCATTAGATTTGCAGATTATAATTAAGATTCACTCATAAGAGCTCTCCAACCAGATTAATTAAGATATTAGGAGGTTGTTCCACATCAATCTTTTTAAACTTTGTGCTGAGCTTGCGGACAAAATATATACCCTTATTGATCAGTCAAAACAAAATGCAATATGCAATTTAGACTAAGTGTGCCAACAGCAATCATTCTCCCTCACTGTGATGCAATTTAAAGTGCAAATTGATCAGACCTATTAGTCCTTAATTTATTGTTAGCATAACAACATTCTTTCAAATATTTATGAAAAATCAAATTTTACACAACAAAGCAGTTAAGGCTTTTCATTATATGTTCACATATTATTTTAAAAGTGGTCTAAGAAAAATCTGTAATATAACAATAGATCAGAAGAAGAAAGGTTTATTTTAGATGCTATGTTTAAGGGCTTATAAAATGTACATAATGTTGTGTTCTGGGCTCAGACCGTGCACATTGGCATTCTGCCTGGGTGCTAGTCTCACTGGAGTCTATATTGGGAGTTACCCGAGGGGCTAATCACCTGCATACACACAGGACTGCCTTGGGAGTTTACACATAGTTATTGAGATTATATCTGAGTGCTTGAACCCAGAAGCTTATTCCCCACAAAAATAGTCACACATACACATTCTGACTCAGTACATCATAGTTCCAGGTCTTTATTATAGGTTCATTTAAGCAATTAGAGGATTGAACAGAGAATAAATAAAATCAGATAATACAGAAGAGTTAGTTGCAGATAATAAACAATTATATATATATATATATATATATATATATATATATATATATATATATATATATATATAAAGCTTTCATTTTCCAAAGGATCAGTCTGTGCTATCACGTCCCAGAAGCAGTCTCTCTCTTTCTTTCTCTCTCTCTCTCTAGCTATCATCACTTCTTAAAGACTAAAACATGGCAATTTGCTTGGGATAGGAGCAATGATCCCTCCCTCTGTGTTCTTATCAATTCCATGCACAGCTGTGTGCCCTTCACTCTCTCAGACTTTGGTATCAGTTAACTACTTACTTTCCCAACTGGGAATTATTGGCACTACAATTCTCGGATTCTTGCCTGTTAGTAAGCATTTTTTAGCATTTCACAGCGTGAAACAGTAACTATGAGTTCACTTACAGGTTGACCTGTGGTCTTCAAACTAGTCTGTGTGAGAACTCTAAATGCACTATGGTCTAGCCTTTAAATACATCCTCACCCAGAGTAGACAGAAGTGATACCATTATATGCTGAAGGTATGTCTTCATGATTTTAAGATAGGCACACAACAGAGTCAGGATATCATAGACCTAAGGTCTACTCAGCAACTGTGTTTTGCTTCAAAGCTGTCATATGACAATAAAAAAAGGCTGGCAATGTTTCTGTGCAGCTATTCCAAGACTACTACAGGTAAAATCCGTGTAATGTTTGGGCTGGCATCAAGATGTCCCAGAACCGACCACATTCACCCCAAATGCCACCAATATGGCCAGCACACCATCTTTGAGTGCTAAGATAGAGTTTGTACAGTCCCAAAAAACTCAGAACAATTTAAATGTCCAAAAGTAATATTTATTCAAAACGGCAACTCCACTGTATAAATAAGATCATGCTTTAAGCAAGGAGGTCCCCCGACACGGACCCGTGTTTCGCCAGGGGCTGCATCGGGGGGGACACACACAATATTTTGGAATAATCTGTAATTAAAAGAATAAAACAGGACTGTAACAACATGTAGCTGCCAATGTCACCAAGAATTTCAACGAACTATTCACTTACCAAATTGCAGGTCATATACACGTAACAGGGAGCGCGTTTGATAATCATTCAACATGGGGTTTTAAACATGTAAAAGGCGCCAAAAATCCTTCACAGACCCATCAGCTGTGGTGAACCACCCACCAATCCGAGCCAGGTATTGCTATCCAATGAGCTGTCAGATGAAGTGAACCACCCACCAATCAGAGCCAGGTATTGCTGTCCAATGAGCTGTCAGATAAAGTGTACCCATTCAATCTCTTTATTGAGACCTGCGGGGGTAACAGTATTGAGTCGATAAATCCAACGTTGTTCACATCGAATCAAGTGAGCATCAAAATCTCCTCCTCTAGGAAGGGGAGATAGCACTTCCAAGACAAAAAAGAAAATATCAGAAATTGAATGAGACAGGGCTACCCAGTGATCGACCAAGGGAGCTAAGAGCCGCGACTGTTTGATGTTAGATCGATGTTCTATGATGCGAGTGCGGATTTGTCTGTTGGTCTTGCCTATGTAAAGTTTATTACAGGGACAACGAATGACATAGATTACACCAGTAGAACTACAGTCAGTACGGTCAAACAGAGTAAAAACTCTACCAGAGGTGGGGTCCGTAAAATCAGACATATTGGCAGTATGTCTGCAAACTGAGCAATTTCCACATGGAGCATGAACGCCCCGTGTGTGTGTCAATCTGTTGTGAGAAAAATCAGAGTGAGTTAGAATATCTCTTAAATTTCTGCCCCTCCGGTACGTGAACCGCAATGAGCTCTGAAAGAGTTGTGAAAACGATAAAGCAAACCAATGTTTCCGAACAATTGAAGCAATATTGTGACTGGCTGGTGAGAAAGGTAAAATACAATTTATAGATGTTTCCGAATCAGTATGTGAGGGTAAAAATAATAAATCCCTGTTGACAAATAATGCTCTCTTATATGCTCTTTTCAAAATCTTCAAAGGGTACCCCCTCTGTCGAAACCGGAGCACCATCTCCTTAGCTTTATTCATGTATTCAACTCTTGAAGAGCATAGCCTACGCAGCCGGAGGAACTGACCTGTAGGGATGTTAGTCTTAAGAAGCCTCGGGTGACAGCTGTCAAATTGCAAAATCGTATTGCGATCAGTTTCTTTCCTGTATATTGACGTCGTGAAAGTGCCATTGTGAATTTTAATGAGCATGTCTAAGAAAGGAATCTGGAAATGATGTAGATTAAAACTAAACTGGAGATGTGGGTTGCAATTATTCAACCAATCAAAAAACATGAAAAATTGGATCTCAGTTCCTAACCAGATCAACAGCACGTCGTCAATGTAACGAAACCATGCATGTATATACTTCTGCCAAGTGGATGGATAGATATAGAAATCTTCAAATTGTGCCACGTATAGGCATGCCAGGCTGGGGGCCATCGTAGCCCCCATAGCCGTCCCTTTAATCTGCTGATAAAATGTATTATCAAAGCGAAAATAATTTTTTGTAAGTGCCAGAGTCGTCAGTTGCATTAAAAAAGTTGTAGGGACACGGATCGGTGTGGGTCTTTGATTGAGGACAGTCTCAACAATATGTAAGGCATCCTGTTGGGGAATGTTGGAATAAAGAGATGCAATGTCCAATGTCACTAACAAATATGGTGGAGCCGGAACCTGTAAAGCATTTAGCAAGGAAATAAGGTGGGCAGAGTCACGGACGAAAGATTTAATCTTCGGAACTAAAGGTCTTAAAAATATGTCCACAAATTTAGAAAGAGGCTCTAAAACGGAGCCAATTCCCGAAACAATCGGACGGCCCGGAGGGTCCACCAAAGACTTATGAATCTTGGGTAATACATAAAAAACGGGAATAGTTGGAAATACAGATGTGAGAAAATTTGCCTCACGTTGGGTAATATAGCGATTTGTGAGTGCTTCTTGTACCATAATAGAGATAGAGTTCCTAAGAAAATCTGTAGGATCAGTTGATAGAGGGAGATAGAACGTGGTGTCATTTAATTGACTGTTTGACCGTACTGACTGTAGTTCTACTGGTGTAATCTATGTCATTCGTTGTCCCTGTAATAAACTTTACATAGGCAAGACCAACAGACAAATCCGCACTCGCATCATAGAACATCGATCTAACATCAAACAGTCGCGGCTCTTAGCTCCCTTGGTCGATCACTGGGTAGCCCTGTCTCATTCAATTTCTGGTATTTTCTTTTTTGTCTTGGAAGTGCTATCTCCCCTTCCTAGAGGAGGAGATTTTGATGCTCACTTGATTCGATGTGAACAACGTTGGATTTATCGACTCAATACTGTTACCCCCGCAGGTCTCAATAAAGAGATTGAATGGGTACACTTTATCTGACAGCTCATTGGACAGCAATACCTGGCTCTGATTGGTGGGTGGTTCACTTCATCTGACAGCTCATTGGATAGCAATACCTGGCTCGGATTGGTGGGTGGTTCACCACAGCTGATGGGTCTGTGTAGGATTTTTGGCGCCTTTTACATGTTTGGACTTATCCATTGTGTGAAAATAAGACCCACTCCTCAGGAATTTTGACAACTTTCTAAGACAGTTCCACCTAATATTCAACCAGACTGGATGTGCCTCATCCTCTACCATGGAACTGCTGCAAATTTGCCATGATACTCATACTGTGGGCAAGTACGCCATTGAATTCCACACTTTGGCCTCAGAGATCCACTGCCCAGATGGCCATTTTTGTAAGGACTATTAGGATGTATTAAGGATGAGCTGGCAGGCCGAAATACTTCACCCACACTGGATGGCCTAATCACCCTGGTGATTCGAGAGGACTTGAGGTTCTAGGAATCTGTACAAGAGAACAGAGTCTCCTACCATCCTATTTTACTGGACCCCAGGTTCCAGTGCCACCGGTGTCCTCCTCTGATTCTGACTTGACAGTTCCCTCTCAAGAACCCATACAGCTGGGTCAGGCTAAGCTTACAGAGGAAGAAAGACTGAGACCAAGCAATTGAACCTATTCCTTTACTTTGCTGGCCTGGGGAATTTTGCCAGCCACTGCTTTGAGAAGTGGAAAACTTGTGAACCTAGGGTTGGTTGGAGAGGCCACCCTCTTTTGAATCTTCTCATCTCTACAACTATTGATGTCTGTCTGCTTCACTATTGGGGAAACTATAATAGGGATGTGAATCATTTTTTGACGATTTAAAATATCGTCCGATATTTTTTAAATCGTCATTAATCGTTAAAGAGTGCGATACAATAGAAATTCCACCAATTTATTGTGAAAAAATCGTTAATCGGGTTAGTGCACACTAACGGGAGTTAGGACACAACCTAAAAACCCACCCCGACCCTTTAAAACCGCTCCCTTAGCCTCCACCACCCTCCCGACCCCCCAAAAAATGTTTTAAAATTACCTGGTGGTCCAGCGGGGGTCCCGGGAGCGCTCTCTTGCGCTCGAGCTGTCGGCCGATAAACAAGGGCCCTTTGCCCTTACCATGTGACAGGGTAACCGTGCCATTGGCCAGTCCCTGTCACATGGTAGGAGAACTGGACGGCTGGCGCCAATTTTATTAGTGGCAGCCGACGGCCCGAGAGCAGGAGATCACTCCCGGGGCCCACTGGACCACCAGGTAATTTTAAAATGTTTTTGGGGGGGTCGGGAGGGTGGTGGAGGCTAAGGGAGTGGTTTTAAAGGGTCGGGTGGGTTTTTTGTTTATCGGCCGACAGCCCGAGCGTGAGAGAATGCTCCCGGGACCCCTGCTGGACCACCAGGTAATTTTAAAACATTTTGGGGGGGGGGGGGTCGGGAGGGTGGTGGAGGCTAAGGGAGCGGTTTTGAAGGGTCGGGATGGGTTTTTAGGTTGTGTCCTAACTCCCGTTAGTGTGCACTAACCCTATTAACTAATTTTTTCGGTGCCCTCATCCTCAGTCCGGCCTGCTGCTTCTTGCCGATATCCAGTGGCAGGTCCGAAAGGGCTGGGAACGGTCGGAGGACTGTTCATTAACCGACATAGTGTTGTTGGCTTCCAGAAGCATGCAGGTCCGGCAGAGGGTTAGACTTTGTCTTCACCTATGCTTGGACATGTCTCGCCAACCCTCGGTGCTGTCTTGCATTCTTCTGGGATCAAGCTGAAGCCTAAGGGCATACAATCCCCTCAAGTTGGGATCGCTCTCCTAGCGGTCCTCTCATAACAGATAGATAGTGAAATGCTAAAAGAAATTAGGGAAGCTAACCCAACTGGTAGTGCAGTAATAATGGGAGATTTCAATTACTCCAATATTGACTGGATAAGTGAAACATCAGGGCATGCTAGAGAAATAAAGTTCCTGGATGGAATAAATGACAGTTTTATGGAACAACTGGTTTAGGAACTAATGAGGGAGGGAGCAATTTTAGATCCAATTCTCAGTGGAGTCCAGGATTTGGTGAGAGAGGTAATGGTGATGGGGCTGCTTGGCAGTAGTGATCATAATATGAACAAACTTGAATTAATGACTAGAAGAGGGACAGTAAGTAAGTCCATGGATCCAGTGCTAAACTTTCATAATGAAAAAAATTAAAAGGTACAGCTACAAAGGTAAAATATGTGCAGCAGGCTTGGACATTCTTAAAAAAAAAAAAAACATCCTAGAAGCACAGACCAGATGTATTCCACGCATTAAGAAAAGTGGAAGGAAGGCAAAATGATTACCGGCAAGTTTAAAATGTAATGTGAAAAAGGCTATTTTAGCTAAAAGATTTTCATTCAAAAATTGTAAGAAGAATCCATCATAGGAAAATAGGATAAAATATAAGTATTGGCAAGTTAAATGTAAGACATTGATAACACAGGCTAAGAGAGAATATGAAAATAAGTTGGCCACAGAGGCAAAAATTCACAATAAAACCTTTTTAAAATATATCCAAAGCAGAAAGCCTACAAGGGAGTCAGTTGGACCATTGGATGATCAAGGGATTAAAGGGGCACTTAGAGAAGATAAGGCCATCATGGGAATATTAAATTAATTCTTTCTTTGGTGTTTACTGAACAAGATATTGGAGAGATACCCATTCCAGAGAAGGGTTTCATGGGTGATGATTCAAATCAACTGAACCAAATCTCAGTGAACTTGGAAGATGTGGTAGGTCTGATTGACAAACTGAAGAGTAGTAAATCACCTGGACTGAATGGTGTGCAACCCAGGGTTCTGAAAGAAATAAAAAATTAAATTTCAGACCTATTTCAATTAATTTGTAACCTATCATAAAAATCATCCAATGTATCTGAAGACTGGAAGATGGCCAATGTAACCCCTATAATTAAAAAGGGATCCAGGGGTGATCTGGGAAACTATAGACCATTGAGCCTGATTTCAGTGCTGGGAAAATTTGTGGAAACTGTTATCTATTATATAAATAAAAATGTAAATGTTTGTTTGTTCAAAATCTAAAATCTACGAAAGTTCTTCACCGATTGCTTTGAAATTTTGACACAACGTTGCATTCGAATAAGCGTGTGTTTTTATATAACTATATTATATAGCTGTCACACCTGTGACAGGTAAAAACTTGCTTTTTTGGAAAAACAGTGCCATCTGTTGGATGTAAAATCAACACAGGCTATCTACAATATAAATGGGCTCTGACCGACGGACCGCAAATGCACAGTAGAGAGCAGCTCTACCGCGCATGTGTGGACCATAGAGCTCTGCACTATGTGCTGGGTATCACAGAGGGGAGGAGGAAAGGGCAGACAAGTCGCCACTCTGAGAAACGGCTCAGCCTGTTCCTCTGCTGCTGGGGAAAGGGGGAGGGAGTAGGGACTTCCGAACAGTTACACACAGGAGAAGGAAAGGGTAGAAGAGTCACCCAGCCAGTCCGTCCACCGCCGGGGAAGGGGGGAAGGAAGTTGGGACGGCCGGAGCAGAGCAAATGCAGTAGAAAGTGGCTGTGAAGAGATCAGTAGCAGCTGCAGCCTGCAGCAGCCAAAGCACAAAGAGCTGAACAGAGAACAGCTCACTTAAACATATTAGAAGCGTGCACTTTCTCTTTTCTTTCTTTTTCATTTAACCAGACTGAGCCACAGCAACGCGTGGCCGGGTACAGCTAGTAAAGAATAAAATCACAAAATATAGACATGGTTTGATGGGACACAGCCAACATGAATTTACCAAAGGGAAGTCTTGCCTCACAAATCTCCTACATTTTTTTGAAGGGGTGAATTAACATGTGGACACAGGTGAAACAGTCAATGTGGTATATTTGGATATTCAGAAGGCATCTGAAAAAGTCCCACATGAGAGGCTTCAAAGAAATCTAAAATGTCATGGGATAGGAGGTGATGTCCTTTTGTGGATTACAAATTGGTTAAAAACAGGAACAGAGACTAGGATTAAATGGTAAGTTTTCAAAGTGGAAAAAGGTAAACAGTAGAGTGCCTCAGGGATCTGTACTTGGACCGGTGCTTTTTAATATATTTATAAATGATCTGGAAAGGGGTATGATGAGTGATGTGATCAAATTTTTGGATGACACAAAATTATGCAGAGTAGTTACATCTCAAGCGGATTATGATAAATTGCAGGAGGATCTTGCAAGACTGAAAGATTGGGCTTCCAAATGGCAGATGAAATTTAATGTGGACAAGTGCAAAGTGATGCATATAGGAAAAATAACCCTTGCTGTAGTTACATAATGTTAGGTTCTATCTTAGGAGTTACTATCCAGGAAAGTGATCTTGGCGTCAGAGTGGATAATACATTGAAATTGTCAGCTCAGTGTGCTGTGGTGATCAAGAGCAAACAGAATGTTAGGAATTATTAGGAAGGGAATGACAAATAAACAGAGGATGTCATAATGTCTCTATATCACTCCATGGTGAGTCCACACTTTAAATTCTGTGTGCAGTTCTGGTTACCACATCTCAAAAAGGATATAGTTGCACTGGAGTAAATGCAGAAAAGGGGGTGACCAAAATGATAAGGGGCAAGGAACGGCTGCCCTATGAGTAAAAGCTAAAGAAGTTTAGGCTGTTCAGTCTGGAGAAGAGATGACTGAGGGGGGATATGATGGAAGTCTACAAAATCATGAAAATCATTATTTACTCTCTCAGATAATAGAAGGACCAGGGGGGCACTCCATGAATTTAGCAAGTAGCTCATTTAAAACAAATCGAAGAAAATTCTTTTTCACTCAGCATATTGTTAAGCTCTGGAATTTATTGCCAGAGGATGTGGTTACAGAATTTGATATAACTGGGTTTAAAAAAGATTTGGATAAGTTCCTAGAGGAAAAATCCATAAACTGCTATTACTTTAATTAATATGCAATAGTAGCTTGTGATTTATCTAATGTTTGGGTAATTGCCAGGTACTTGTGACTTGGATAGGCCACGGTTGGAAACATGAAACTGAGCTTGATGGACCCTTGGTCTGACCCAATATGACATATCTTATGTTGTTATGTTGTTATGTAACAGGAACTCCCAGAGTAAGCAACTTCTTGTGAAGGCAACGAGAGACTGACAGAGAAGCCCTTTTATAGGACTGCAGGAATGACATCATCAGAAAGGGCCACAGAGCTTTTCCTGCCATGGGCCCTTTAAATTATGAACAGGGGCGCATGCACACGCCTAGGAGGACGTCAGATGCAGGAGTAGTAACAGGGGCCAGAGCCGCAAGGTGGCATCGTTTCCAGACCACATGAATGAGTTAGCATCAGTGGCATCCAGGCCGCAAAAAACATAGCATCGGCAGTGGCATTCCTCCGATGCATGATGTGTCATGGAAAGCGTCACTCCAGGCTATGAAGAGCATCGACGGTGTCCCACAGCTACATGAGTTAACAAATTCAGGAGTGGATTTTTAAAATTTTTGTGACAATTATGTCACAAATCTGTATTTTTTTTTACATAAAGTTTCACATCTTCCACCATGCAAAAAAAGTCAATTTTTTATTGAAAACTTTTCAGAATTTTATTAAGCAACATTTAACTTATATAGAAATAAAAAGTTTATCATTTTCCAAAAGCAACTTTATGAAGTGGATATATCTCAAACTGTAACTACGAAATGCCAATTTTCTTTGGTGCACCAATCCTTTTCATATTTTCTTGAGAAACTCATTTTATTTAATATATGAACTTATGTTTGCTGAAGCTGTGCTTAGCATCAACAAAGTTTGTCATTCTGTTGATTGAAATGAATGTCAAATCTACCAGCTGTTGGATAAGAGCAGCTGCAGACGTCCAACATAAATCCAGGTCTTTGTCAACTGGTATATGATTGGCTTCATATACAGCTGCAAGGACCATTTGCATAAGGATAAAATTATTTTAAGGTGAGTCTGTCCAATTAATTTAGCATTATAATTCTTATCACTTCCTTACAGAGCCCTTGTAATTATCCCATGCTTTCTTGAATTCAAATACTGTTTTAGTCTCCACCACTTCCACTGGGAGGTTGTTGCACATATCCAAAACCCTCTCTGTAAAGAAATATGTCCTAACATTACTCCTGAGTCTACCCTCTTGGAACCTCATTTCATGACCCCTCGATCTAGAGCCTTCTTTCCATTGAAAAAGGCTCACCTTCTGTGCATGGAAAGTGGAAACAGCATCTCATTCTAATTTAATATCTCAGTCTGCATGAATGCTTCTGATTCATTAATAAAAATGTCTTCTCATGAGGGTAGTGTGTCCAAATGGGTATTTCACATACCATAATAGGAATGAACCTCGCTCATAAGCTACAAGAAGTGAGGCTGTATTCCCTAGAATAAAGAGGCAAGAGAAGTGGGTTCCATCCCCCCATATTTAAAGACCGAGAATGGAACATCCAATGGGACACTAGGGGAGGGCACTCCAGAGTTAGCAGAGGCAGAGTATCTGGGGACTTTGAATAGGCAGGTGTGACACATAAAGGGAGCAGGGACACAAAAAGAGAAGGCGGAGGAAATGGCATTCCTTCCCACAAACCCAGGACTGGAGTTGCTCGAGCCTGCTAGAAATAACATGGAGGAGCCCATGGAGACAGAGGAGCCAGTCTGAAGAGAAAGAGTAGCATCCAGCAACAAAAGTCAGGTAGACACCAATCTAACTTGGTTTGTTTGCCGTGGGTGGCTGTGGCTGGGTTTTGCCTTCATGTTTGTGAAGTAACATGACCTAAGAGAAGCTAGATGTTCTGAATATACTTAATTGCGATCACAGAAGTCCTATAGCACCCAATTTAAAGTAGGGAATAGCTGCCCAGTAACACAAAAATGAATATCAGCCAAGGACCCAGATTCTAAACTCAATAATAGTGTAAGTACACAATGTAGTCCTATATATAGCAGACCTCATACATAGTATACATATTTCATGCTAATTAGCATAAGTATACCGCAGTATAATCATTGGTCATATAGTGTCCAAAATTTTTTTTAAGAATTTTCTTCTGCATACGTGAGCATTAAAGCCTATTGGCATATTGTGACTTCGCAAATTTTGCATAACATTTCAATCAAGCACTTAGCTTAGTAGTTCCGAGGAGTAAGCAGAGACATGGAGGTGAGGACGAGCACGGTGGCAGGCCCGACACGGACCGTGTTTCGGCTTAAAAGCCTTCTTCAAGGGCAAATAGTGTCTGCAAATCAAAACGCATAATGAATAAAAAGGATCACATCACAATTCATGCATTTATAAACATTATATAGCGGTGGTACCAACATGTAAATAAGTCAGCTGCATCTTAAGCAATGAAATTTTTCTCCTCTGCCGGAGCGGACGCTCTCGCGCCATTTTTCAAGGAGCTGCAGCAAATCAGAATCCCGGCTCCACCCAGGAAATGACGCACATGGTTGCTAGGTGAATTGCAACAAAAAATTACAACAAAGAATACCACTCAATGGCTGCGTTAAGTCCTTCAGGTTCCACACATTGTAATTGAAATATCCAGCGCTGTTCCTTCATGTTGAGAAGTTTCTGAAAATCTCCTCCTCTCTTTGTAGGAAGGATGCGGTCAATGACCCGCCATTTAAGATCAGTGAACAGATGTTTTTTATCAAGGCAATGCTGAACAATTGGTGCATTCGTTTTGCCCGTATTCACGCAGCTACGATGTTCAATTAAACGTGTCTTGATGC
Source organism: Rhinatrema bivittatum (assembly GCF_901001135.1). Lineage (NCBI taxonomy): Eukaryota > Metazoa > Chordata > Amphibia > Gymnophiona > Rhinatrematidae > Rhinatrema > Rhinatrema bivittatum. The sequence goes on from NC_042621.1 coordinate 194,812,528, forward strand.
TGCGTTTTGTTCTGCCAACATAAATTTTGGTGCAAGGGCAGACAATTATGTAAATCACATGGGTAGAAAGACAAGTCGAATGAAAGTAAGCCTCATGGATCATACCAGCATTGTCAGTCCAAACAGGGCCATCCAATGATTGTGCACACATTGAGCATTTGCCACAAGCCCAATGACCGGGCAATTCTACAGAATAGGTAGAAGTATCAGTATATGTCCTGGTTTGAGTTAACAGATCTCGGAGATTTTTGCCTCTGCTAAAAGCTATTAATGGAAATTCAGAAAAAATTGAATGTATTTGAACAATATACCAATGCTCTCGAAGGATCCTGACAATGTCTTGAGATCTAGAAGAATAACGAATGGTACATACTAGCGGAGGTTCTGATCGTACTTCAGTGGAGTCCAATAACAGCCATTCGCGCTGAGCGTTAAAAGCTCTCTTTAAAGCCTTTCTGATTATAGGCGGGGGATAACCGCGATGAAGTAATCGGGATACCAGGACTTGAGCCTGAATGGCAAACTCTGCCTTGTCAGAACATAGGCGACGGATGCGCAAAAATTGGCCAATAGGAAGGCTTTTTTTTAAACTGTAAGCATGAAAACTTGAAAAATGGAGTAATGTGTTTCTGTCTGTGGATTTCTTGTATAGGACTACATTGTGTACTTACACTATTATTGAGTTTAGAATCTGGGTCCTTTTCTGAATATACTTAAGACATCTCAGCCACATGAGAGTAGTGGCAAACTGACACCACTAATTGAAGTTGCCAGAAGAAAAAAAACCCCAAAAACATTTAAGCTAGCCTAAGAACTGTGAATTTACTTGTCTTGAGAATGCTGAACCACCTTTGCTGAGCTAGCTTGAGAACTGCAGAATTGATGAGGGTGCTGGCCTATATTGTTAAGATAGCTTGAGGACTATAAATTTATGCTGAGAACCAATTTGTTCAGGGTTGCATCAATTAATTCTTTTTGGACCACAAGCTGTTTCAACACAAAACAGGAACTATCTGCAGAAGTTCAGGCTGTGTTTGACTATGCTGAACATCGCGGATATCATCAACCCTCTGTGTTAATGCTTTGTCACACAGCGTCAACTAGTGTTGGAATCATGCTTGTGGAGGGGAAGGGCAGATTCTCCCATTGCTGGGTGTTCAAGAAATCCATAAACCATTTAGCTTGACTAACACTTGGCTCTGGTGTTTGGATCTCAAGAGATCAGCCCTAATTGATTAGCCTGTACTTATTTATGGGTTTTCTGAAGTCAGGGGAAGGTTCATTTTCAAAAGTGTTCAGCTAGGTAAATAGCGATTTACCCAGGTATGTTTATGTGGGGATCCTCTGATTGCCCACTAAATGGCCCTAGATCTTTATCCTGGTAGGTGATAGCTAGAGGGGCAGACCATTCTCTGCAGCGTCTCCCTCTGAGGCTGTTTGTGATGATTTGTTCTTTGCCTATGGGGGGAGGGGCGGCGGAGAGAGCTAGGAGTAGGAGTAGTGTGGTCAGTTTGAGTGACCCTGTAAGGAGGAAGGAGCTATTTTTGGTTTATTGAGGAGGCTTACCTACCCTAATCATTATTTTGTTACTGAGGAGACTTTGAACAGTGCACAGCCTGCCTGTGAGGATCTGCCTTCGTTTTGAGAGAGACATTGTTAAGATTTTACTATTTTTGAATAGATTGGTGTGAAGTTTTGTATCTTTTGGTGATGGTTAGTCCCCGACTCCAAAGGGTTTAAAAAAAGGTTTGGATAAGTTTCTAGAGGAAAAATCCATAAACTCCTATTACGGTAATTAATAAGCAACATTAGCTTGTGATTTATCTAATGTTTGGGTACTTGCCAGGTACTTGTGACTTGGATTGGCCACTGTTGCAAACAAGATACTGGGCCTGAGGACCCTTGGTCTGACCCAGTATGGCATACCTTATGTTCATATGTTCTTATATTCTTATATTTGGTGATATGGTGCTGCAGGGACAGACAGGCTGGACACATATTGGGTGTTCAAATTAAATTTACTGATTCTTCAAAGTGAATTCAATGTCCAATAATCAAACCAAATGATTTACAGCTATCTTTCTTACAAAGGCCTCTCTTTCTCTGGGTAGGGGTCCCTTCTGTCAGGTTCCTGGGATGAGGCTCATCACTCCTTTTCTATGTATATAAACTATCCCAGTGGGCCAGGGAAAGCATGTAAGTGAGGGGATCCCCTTAATCCTGAAAAAAATCCTACCCAAGTCCAAAGTCAAATTGTTCTTCCCCAGCCTGTGTTCCTTAGAGTAGAGATCCAGTTGTGGGTTTCTTGATCTTGCTCCTTCTTCCCAAACTCCTGATGACAGTGACTTCTTTGGAGGAGAGATCTGATGATAAACAGGAAACTGCTATCACAACCCAGTTTCTCAAAGAGGAAGAATGGATCTAAAAACTCCTCACAACACAAAAAAGGGGAAAACATTTCAAAGCTAAAAATTCTCATTCTGGGGTGATGCCATAACTGCTAGGGGTGTGAATCGTGTGATCGATCGTCTTAACGATCGATTTTGGCTGGGGGGGGAGGGAAATCTTATCGTCGTTTTTTTTTTTTTTTTAATCGTTAAAAATCATAAATCGGGGGAGGGCGGGAAAACCGGCACACCAAAAAAACCCTAAAACCCACCCTGAACCTTTAAAACAAATCCCCCACCCTCCCGAACCCCCCCAAAATGTTTTAAATTACCTGGGGTCCAGTGGGGGGGTCCTGGCACGATCTCCCTCTCTCTGGCCACAACTGCATTAAGAGAAATGGCGCCGGTGGCCCTTTGCCCTTATCATGTGACAGGGCAAAGGTAGCGCCGGCGCCATTTTGGTTCCTGGCTCCCGACGTCACGCGTGCAGGATATCGCCCCCGGACCCCCGCTGGACCCCCAGGGACTTTTGGCCAGCTTGGGGAGGCCGCCTGACCCCCACAAGACTTGCCAAAAGTCCAGCAGGGGTCCGGGAGCGACCTCCTGCACGCGGGCCGTATTGCCAATCTTCAAAATGGCGCCGGCGCTACCTTTGCCCTCACTATGTCATACGGGCGACCGGTTTTCCCGTGTCTTATTTAACGATACAATACAAATGCCCCTGACGATAAATCGGGGTCATTTGTATTGTATCGTGCACTCTAACGATTTTGGACGATTTTAAAATTATCTGATGATAATTTTAATTGTTCAAAAACGATTCACATCCCTAATAACTGCCACTTTTAACCAGTTGCAAGCCACAAAAGGACATCGCCTCCAATCCCATGACTTTTTAGTTTTCTTAGAAGTCTCTCATGTGGTTCTTTGTCAAACACCTGCAAATCCAAATATGCCACATCTACTAGATCACCTTTGTCCACATGTTTATTCAGCCCTTCAAACAAATGTAGGAGATTTGTGAGGCAAGACTTCCCTTGGGTAAATCCATGTTGGCTGTATCCCATCAAACCATGTCTATCTAAATGTTATGTGATTTTATTATTTATAACAGTTTACATGATTTTTCCTAGCACTGAAGTCAGTCTCACCGGTCTATAGTTTCCCGGATCACCCCTGGATCCCTTTTTAAATATAGGGGTTATATTGGACATCTTCCAGTCTTCAGGTACATCAGATGATTTTAATGATAGGTTACAAATTAATTGAAATAGATCTGATATTTCATTTTTTAGTTCTTTCAGAACCCTGGGGAGTAGACCATTTGGTTCAAGCGATTTGCCTCTCTTCAGTTTGTCAATCAGGCCTACCACATCTTTCATGTTCACCGCATCTTTCATGTTCACATCTTTCATGTTCACATCTTTCATGTTCACGTTCTTTCATGAACATGAACTTTCATGTTCATGTTCATCTTTCATGTTCATCTTTCATGTTCACCACAGCTTTCATGTTCACCGCAATTCACATCTTTCATGTTCAACGCAATGTCCAACTTACATCCTTCTATGTCTAGCACTCATCCAGCTCTCATCCATTTAAGTCCAACTCTCATCCAGATCCTGATTTCATCCTGAAAATGCCGTCACTCCGTTCCTCAGCCCAAGCTTGAAGCTCGGCCCACCACGACCCGATCAGCCCTATCAGAGGGCGGCTTCAGTGCAGCCAATAGGGGAGAAGCCGGCGGGGATTTAAATTCTGCTCTTCTCAGGCTCCATTCCTCTTCACCTCGCCGGATCAGTCGGAAAGCCTGCACAGTCGGCACCTTGACCTGCCGGGGTAAGGCTTTTTCTTCTCTTACCCCAAGCTGTCTCAGCGCTGCCTGCGAGCCTGAAAATGCCAATGCTCCGCTCCTCAGCCCGAGCTTAAAGCTCGGCCCACCACGACCCGATCAGCCCTATCAGAGGGCGGCTTCAGTGCAGCCAATCGGGGAGAAGCCGGCGGGGATTTAAATTCTGCTCTTCTCAGGCGTCACGCGACAAAGGGGCCCGCCCCTTTGTGCGCCCCTTCGTGTGGCCCCTGAGGACAGGCCCCATCACTAACACGACCGACTTCACCTCCTTATCCTTTGCTTCCCTACGATCAAGTCTCCTCCTGGATTCAACACACACCTACTCCAACCTCAACCCAGCTCTTCACGTCAGATTCTGCCATAGGCTCACTGTTCAATGCTTCCGTTTGCTACTTCCTCACCTCAACTCCACCGAACACAGCCACTAACCCTAACTGGCTCGATTGGCCTATTTACCCACTAAACTCAATCTACCTTCTAGGGTCTTCCCCAGACCGCCACCACTTCACTCCTCACAATCTTACCAACAACATCTTCACCTCAGCTTGACTACATTTTCAACTTCCCCTCTCTCCAGCTCAAACATTTAGAATGCATCCAGCCTTCCCAATCCCAATTCTACCGCACTGCCTATCACATAGAAGAATTCTAACCAGACAAGCACAACACCGCAACTTAAAACCCCTTACACCTATCCTGATTGCACTGATTACTCAGCTCCTAGACCTCACCCTATTCATCCTATCTCTATTCAACGCGCAATCCCTAACCAAGAAATCTCTAATCTTCAATGACTATCTCACGGATGCTAAGCCGGATATTTGCGCAATAACCGAAACTTGGCTGAAACCCTCAGATACCGCAATAATAAACAAGCTACCGACGCTAACCTATGACATTTTCTCCCTTCCCAGACAGAAAAAGAGGGGAGGTGGAATTCTCCTAGCAACCCAAAAAGACCTTAGATTCTCTCAACATCCTGTCCACTCAGATACCAAACTTGAAATTGGCTTTTTCACATCACACCAACTTCAAATTCTACTCGTCTATGCCCCCCCGGGCCTCCTAGAAACTGATGCCTCCCCTATTGTTGAAATAACTACATCGCTCCTCAACCAGGATGCCCCAGCAATAATCTTAGGAGACTTCAATCTGCACATGGACAACCCCTCACTCTCTACCAGCTGTCAAACCCTTCTCTTAGCTCTCTCAGCAATTGGATTCACATAAATAGTCAACAAACCTACACATTAAGCTGGTCATACTCTGGACCTGATCTTTGTCAACAAAGGCATAAAGTCGACATCCCTACTGAAGAGTAAGAAGGTACCCTGTTCAGATCACTCCCTGATCTCAACTTCTTTCTCGCTGGAACAAACCATCGCCCCTCACATACCCTCACCTTCCTTTCCTTACAGGAGATCAGGCTCCTCTGAAGACCTCAACAATCACTTGATTCCACACCTTCCCTCCATAGACCTCACCGACTCTAACACTGCTCTCCATTCTTGGAATGTCATCACAGAATCCATAGCTAACAAGCTCTGTCTGCTAGCAATAAAAAAAATCCCACTCAAATGCCTCTAAAAGACAACCCTGGTTCACTAACGACCTGAGAAGGCTTAAACAAAGTTTAAGACAGAAAGAAGCCAAGTGGCGTAAAACACCATGCGCTAGCACACTCTCCACCTACAAATTTATGCTTCACCTGTACAAGACCTCCACCTCCAAATCAAAAAGGGATTTTATGCGTCCAAAATTCATAACCTGGTCTTTGACGCTAAAGCCCTATTTGCCTATGTATCTAGCCTCACTCAGGTCACCCCCCCAGAATTTCCCAGTAACCAAGCACAATCCAAAGCTGAAGAACTCGCATCATTTTTCCAAAACAAAATCATCAGTCTTCTTACCCAACTACCCTCCAAGATCGCCCCCCTACCATCAGCTCTGCAGCCTCCCATCAAAAATATTCACCTTGAAGCTTTCGAACACATTTCCTCCTCTGAGATTCAAGTTGTTCTAAGAAGAATGAAACCCTCCTCTCACCCAGCGGACCATATCCCCACCAAACTTCTTCTCACAATCCCAGACTCTATCTCCAAAACACTGGCAGACATTATTAACTGTTCTCTCTCCCACGGTTCCTTCCCAGACGACCTCAAACTGACGTCACTCAAACCACTCCTAAAAAAACCAAATTTGGACCCAAAAGATCCTAACAACTTCCGCCCAATAGCCAATCTCCCCTTCGTTGCTAAGATTATGGAAAGGCTTGTGAACGCCCAACTATCGGACTACATTGAAGATAATAAACTTCTATCTGCCTCGCAATATGGATTCCGTAAAAATCTAGGCACGGAATCCCTCCTTACTTCCCTAACAGACTTCCTCATCCTGGGTCTCGACAAAGGTCAATCTTTTCTGCTGGTCCTTCTGGACATTTCGGCAGCCTTTGATACCGTCAACCACTCCATCCTCATCAACCAGTTAGCTGCCATAGGAGTTTCCAGCTCTGCTCTATCTTGGTTCAAATCGTTTCTCAGCAACAGAGGTTACAAGGTCAAAATCCAGAACAAAGAATCTTCACTCCATGACTCATCCGTAGGAGTCCCACAAGGCTCCTCTCTATCCCCGACACTCTTTAACATCTACCTTCTACCACTTTGCCAACTCCTCACCAACCTCAACCTAAAACACTTTCTCTACGCAGACATTATCCAGATCCTGATCCCCATCAAAGGCTCATACTCGAAAACCCTCGACTACTGGGATTCCTGCCACCAAGAAATCAAACGTCTCCTCAATAGCCTAAATCTAGTACTAAACTCCTCCAAGACCGAAATACTACTCATATCTCCAGAGAACAGCAATCTCACCGCTTCTCATCCAAGCAACCCACCAACCACTCAAGTGAGAGATTTAGGAGTGATAATTAACAACAGGCTGAACTTCAAAGCCTCCATCAACAGAACGACCAAAGGCTGCTTCCACAAACTCCAAGTTTTAAAAAGGATAAGACCTCTCTTCCACGCCCAAGATTTCAGAACGATCCTCCAAGCAATTATTTTCTCAAAGTTAGATTACTGTAACGCTATCCTACTTGGTCTCCCTTCCTCCTACACCAAACCGCTCCAAATGGTACAAAACACAGCAGCCCATTTACTAACAAACACCAGGAAAAGAGACCATATTTCCCCAATTCTAAAAGACCTTCATTGGTTACCAATTCACTTCAGAATCATCTACAAATCCATCTCCTTGATATACAAAATCATCCATCAACACATCACAATTGACCTACAATTTCCTCTCCGCTTAAACAACTCCACAAGACCTACCAGAGACGCATACAGAGGATCCCTCCATGTACCCCCTACTAAAACCACTAGTCACATTACCTTAAGAGATCGATCCCTCTCCACAGCTGGCCCATCGTTATGGAACTCCATCCCTCCCGATCTCAGACAGGAGCCTTGCCTCCTAACCTTTAGAAAAAGACTCAAGATTTGGCTGTTTATGCAAGCTTTCCCGGACTTAAATGAATGCACCTCGCCATCAACATATCTAACACAGCAGCTGTACCTCATCTCCTTGTATATAATTTAGTCTCTGCTAAACTATCTTTATTTCCTCTGATCCCAGTTCAACAGTCCTTGTTAATTGTAACTGCTTTCTTCGACACGTTATTTCTGTTTTGATGTATTTATTGCACCCCTATTTATTTGTAAACCAGCATGATGTGATCGTTTCATGAATGCCGGTATATAAAAACCTTAAATAAATAAATAAATAAATTTGCTTCAGTTAATTTGAATCATCACCCATGAAAACCTTCTCTGGAATGGGTATCTCTCCAACATCCTCTTCAGTAAACACTGAAACAAAGAAATTGTTTAATCTTTCCGCGATGTCTCTCTCACGAGAGAGAGACAATGACATACATACACTTAGGCAAGAATTCACACCATTGCCTGAGCCAAGAAGCTTTCCTTTCAGCCCTACAGAAAGAATCCACAGCTTGGGGAACATGTGAAAAGGGAGAGAATGCTTGTGAAGAAAGTCCCAGAAATAAGTACTGTTGTTGTGCCCTTGGAAACAGTGCAAAATCCAGAAAAAAGAGTTACATTGACTTGTCTGAAAATTGTCCTCCTCTGCCCTGCTAAAAGTATATGTGGGCATTCTCTGTATACAGATAAGAAAAGATACATTCCAAGAGGTGTGCTTAGATTAGGAGAGTAAAACAGGGTGAGGCATTATGGCTAGATGCTCTCTCTCTCTCTCTCTCCATGGTCCCCCCAGTGGTTGTATGTAGGAAATACCACATTCTGGCACTTATCTGAAAGTGCAAAAAAGTTATTACAATTTGTGGTAACTTAGCTCTTCACATAGAGGTAGATCTTAAAAAAGTATACGCGCGCGTACTTTTGTTCGCACAACCAGCGCAAACAAAAGTACGCCGGATTTTATAAGATACGCACGTAGCCGTGTGTATCTTATAAAATCCGGGGTCAGCGCGTGCAAGACTGCGCAAAATCGGCAGCCTGTGCGCACTGAGCCACGCAGCCTGCCTCCGTTCCCTCCGAGTCCCCCACCTTCCCCTATCTTCCCATATCTAACCCACCCCCCAGCCCTACCTAAATCCCCCCCTACCTTTGTTGTGCAAGTTACGCCTGCTTGAGGCAGGCGTAACTTGCGTGCGCTGCCACGGGATCTCCTGGCACAGGCCGCAGTTCCGGGGGACTTGGGACCGCCCTCCCGGCCCGCCCCCCCCAGACACGCCCCCTCCCGCCCCTTTTACGAAGCCCCGGGACTTACGCTTGTCCCAGGGCTTTGCACGCGCCGGCGGGATTTACGTGCACAGGGCTTTTAAAATCTTACCCCATAGGTATTAGTGCAAATTGCAATAAAGTGCCTAGTACCATAAAACACACCCCTTTTTCTATCGCAGGCGATATTTAGTGCATTTTGATAAATCCAGGCCTAAAACATAAAAACATTTAATTACATCAAAACCTAAAATCCCAGTACAGAAACTGATAAACAAACAGCAGCCTTCATACCATGATCAACTTATAGAATAACTAAGTATTTGGGATCAACCACATATTTAATTTCTTTCTAAACACTACATAATTAGACTTCAACTAGACATCCAGTGGTGTGGTATTTCATGTTTCTGGGCCAACCACTGGAGAAAAAAAACCTTTTTCAATGTGATACCTTGTGGACTTCATGTACAAATGGAATTTGAAACATACTCCTAAGCATAATTTGCATTCAGCATATGACTTCTGTATATATTTGGCTCCCCCCCCCCCCCCCCCCGAGCCACCTTAAGCATGGGAAGCCAGTGTAATTGTTGCAATAATGGTATAATAACAGAAGATCATATATGGCCATCCATTTATACACAATCCAAAGTGCCAACTGCACCAAGTGCTTCAGTCTCATAATTATACGTCTGATGCTTCTATGTATGTGAGAGACAAAACAGTTGTTAGTATTCAGAAAGGTCTATTGAAAATGTATCATATAATATACTTGACATCAGCTGTCCTTGTGCTATATAGGCCACAAATAAATACCATGCATTCCTTATGTCATAAATTCTTTATCGTTTTCCCTATGAAGGAAGATTCATCAACAAAAGATGCTGCAAAAGCTCTGTAGAGCTAATATATTTGTGGTTATGTACTTAAACTCAAATTATCACATATTTAGGAGTTACTGTTCATATGTAATATCCAATGAATACTCTGGGTGGAAAATATATTTTTTTTGTATCATAAAAATCCATGTATTTATTTATTTCTATTTGATTATTTATTTATAAGATTTCTTACCTGCCCTTCCATAATTCAGGCTGGGGTACAATAGAACATACACACTGATAAAAATCACAGAGACCAAAATACATATAAAACAGCTCTCAGAGAGTGACGGCAGACAAACTAAAAGTTAAACAATAGAACTGTATGCCAGCTGAAATGATGAGTCTTAAGTGCCTTCTGAAAACACTTAGCATCTGAAGTTGTCCTTATTTCCAAAGGAAGTGAATTCCACAGCATGGGTCTGGCTTATTAAAATGGGCAACTTTAATTGAAGGAATGCTGAGCAAAGCCTGGTTAGTGAATCTCAGCTTCCAGGAGAGAGTGTTGACTTTCAGAGTCACAGCAACCCAGGGTGATGAGATACTGTTTAATAGAATGTATATAATTACAGCAAGTTTGTATTGTATAAGGTGAGTGACTGGTAGTAGAGGGGTGATGTGGTGGCATAAAGGAGTATTGGTTAACAGGGATGTGAATCGTGTGCCCGATCGTCTTAACGATCAAAATCGTCTGGCAGGAGAAGAAAATCGTGTTTGGCACGATTTTTTAGCTAAAAAATCGGTTTTTCCGATTAGTGCGCACTAACGGGAGTTAGTGCGCACTAATCAGTCAATGTGACTAGAACTTGTGCCCTGCCCTATCCCTGATACCGGGAGTGTTGTGATCTTCCTGCATGCAGTGCCGTATCCCTGATACTGGGAGTGTTGTGATCTTCCTGCACACAGTGCCCTAACCCTGATACCGGGAGTGTTGTGATCTTCCTGCACACAGTGCCCTATCCCTCATACCGGGAGTGTTGTGATCTTCCTGCACGCAGTGCCGTATCCCTGATACTGGGAGTGTTGTGATCTTCCTGCACACAGTGCCCTAACCCTGATACCGGGAGTGTTGTGATCTTCCTGCATGCAGTGCCCTATCCCTGATACCAGGGGTGTTGTGATCTTCCTGCATGCAGTGCCCTATCCCTAATACCAGGAGTGTTGTGATCTTCCTGCACTCAGTGCCATATCCCTGATACTGGGAGTGTTGTGATCTTCCTGCACACAGTGCCCTATCCCTGATACCAGGGGTGTTGTGATCTTCCTGCATGCAGTGCCCTATCCCTAATACAAGGAGTATTGTGATCTTCCTGCACACAGTGCCCTAACCCTGATACCGGGAGTGTTGTGATCTTCCTGCACACAGTGCCCTAACCCTGATACCGGGAGTGTTGTGATCTTCCTGCATGCAGTGCCGTATCCCTGCTCAGTGCAGGAAGATCACAACACCCCAGGTATCAGGGTTAGGGCACTGCATGCAGAAAGATCACAACACTTCCGGTATCAGGGTTAGGGCACTGCGTGCAGGAAGATCACAACACTCCCAGTATCAGGGATATGGCACTGTGTGCAGGAAGATCACAACACTCCCAGTATCAGGGATAGGGCACTGCGTGCAGGAAGATCACAACACTCCCGGTATTAGGGATAGGGCACTGCGTGCAGGAAGATCACAATACTCCCAGTATCAGGGATAGGGCACTGTGTGCAGGAAGATCACAACACTCCCAGTATCAGGGATAGGGCACTGTGAGCAGGAAGATCACAACACTCCCAGTATCAGGGATAGGGCACTGTGAGCAGGAAGATCACAACACTCCCAGTATCAGGGATAGGGCACTGTGAGCAGGAAGATCACAACACTCCTGGTATTAGGGATAGGGCACTGCATGCAGGAAGATCACAACACTCCCAGTATCAGGGATAGGGCACTGCGTGCAGGAAGATCACAACACTCCTGGTATTAGGGATAGGGCACTGTGTGCAGGAAGCACAACACTCCCAGTATCAAGGATAGGGCACAAGTTCTAGTCACATTGACTGATCACATTACTTTTTTTGTCAAGCTAACAACCGTTTCCATTTCCCATCCCCCCAACCATCACCTCAGTGGGAATCTTGGTAACATCAATAAATAAGAGGGCAGCCAGCCAATAGGAATACATATTCATTCCTAAACTGACCTTAACTGACCTGAAAAGTGTCAATTTGTATCATTTTCCGATAGTGCGCACTAACCTGATTTAACAATTTTTAACGATAAATCACTAGAATTCCTATTGTATCGTGTTCTTTAACGATTTAAGACTATATTAAAATTATCGGACGATAATTTTAATCGTTGAAAAACAATTCACATCCCTATTGATTAATAACCAGGCAGCGGAATTTTGTACTATTTGCTGAGGTTGAATAGTGCATGCAGGGAGACAAGTGAAAAGAGGGTTACAATAATTGAGCCCAGAAAAAAGAAAGCACTGGAGTACTGTGTGGAAATCAGAAGGATCAAGCAAGGGTTTTAAGTGCCAAAGTAACCAAAATTTGAAAAATAATGATTGAGTGAGTGTCTTAATATGGACATTCATGGAAAGAGAAGGATTCATGATGATTTCATGATTCCGAATCATATTGGAAATGTGAATTTCTTTGTTCAGGAAACTGATCTTGTTGGGGATATTTGCCATAGAAAAAGGTGAGATTATCATAATTTCTGTTTTATTAATATTTAAAGCCAATTTATTATGTTTTAACCAATCTTTAATGGAAATAAGGCATAGTGAGATGAACTATTCAGTAAATGCACATGAAGACTTTAGAGAAAAGACTTGTATGTCTCTTGGGGAGTGTACCCCAAGGCTCCCAAGTAGTTTGCATAAAAGAATCATGTACATGTTAAACAGCGCAGCTGACAGAGTGGAGCCTTGGGGTACACAGATGACAAGATAATCCAAGAAGAGACATCTGAACCCATAGTGATTTGCTGAGAGCCATCAGTTAAGTAAGCAGTGAACCAAGAGAGACAGAACAGTACCTAAAATCTCCAGAGAAGCAAGACGAGTGATCCACAGTGCCAAATGCTAAAAAAATATCCCGCAGAATAAGTGCAAATGAAGTTCCATTATCAAAGCCCCACAGAATGGTGTCAAAACTAGAAAGAAGAAGCATTTCTGTGTTATGATGTTTTCAAAAACCAAACTGCTACTGGTCCAGATTTGAATATGAATCGAGAAAAGTAGTTAATTGCTGTAGGGACACATTTTTGGATTTAAAAGATAATCTGGACCATTTTGTTACAGAAAGAATATTATCATGTAGTGTAATCTATCTATCTAAATATATATGTCTTAATTTGTTTCATTTCTTTCCATACAATTTCCTTGCGACAGATTGTCAGTGACTTTCCAGGTGTATGTCAGGCTGAGGATTATTTTCTGCTCCTCTCAGATTAATCTGAAATGTTTTGCGGCCTGATCATCTGACCTTCCTTAGTCAGATGGTCTTCATATTTAATCCAGATAATTCCTATTTATTTTAGAAACATTTTGGAATTTGAGTAGCTTTTTCAAAATAATCAATTGCAGTTGATCAAAAACTGAATTTGAAACAGAATAATGATCGTTTATAAATGAATTTTAAAAAAGGTTATCTGTTTTTTTCAGTAAAAACCCATGCAACAGTGGTTATTTACTAAAATGTATTGTGCATGGATTGCATTGAAGTTCTATATTTTAGGGTATTATGTTGTCAAGCAGTTCAGGATGACAGGGAACACAGATCTAACTATCACGTGTAATCCAAAAAGCATCCAGAACAAGTATCTAAAAAAATGTTGTAAATATTTTCAAATGCAAAAGCTGATTACAGTCTTTCTAAAGTGCCATAGAGCACCGAAGAATGGAACTGGACACTCCATAGCATTCTGGCATTATTTTCCCTAGATGTCCAAAGGGTGAGGCATTTAACAGCAGAGAGATGCTTTCAATTTCCCAAATTATTATTTTTTTTAATATTGCTAAAATGGAAATATCTTCAATAATATGTTATTTTAAAGCTTAGCTTCTGGGAAATCTCATTGCCTGACTGGATTATCACTACCATGCTAAACCCCACAGGATACTAAGAAATCTATTTATTTCTGCAAAATGGTGTTAAACAAGATTGTGGTTTACATGTCCCATGCTGATATAAATGACCTGAACCAATCTAATCTGCCCATTGCTTTAATGATTCTAGGGACCTAGCATAATTTAATGTTTAATGTTTAATAGTTTTCTATTATCTGTAAAGATGATTTGTCTTACAGTCTACATTTGTGCTAGACCTTAAAACAGCTTTGTATGAACTCCTGAGAAATTACTATAGATATCAAATAAAATGCACGAGGGATATGAGTGACAAACCAAAGGAATATAAGAAAGATACTGTGAATGTAGTAAAATAATTATGAACTGGACTGACCACAGAAATGACTGAAATAAGCACATTCTGCATACACTTTCATATAAGTTTTTTTTATTCCATAGCATATGCTGAAATTATATTGAAAAGTCTTACTAATTAAAACCATTGTAAGAACTATTAAGCCAGTTCATTTTAATTAAAGAAGAACTTTATAGAGGTCATTTTGCAACATCAGACATTAGTAAGCTAACAGATAAACACATACATTACATCAATTTTGAAAGTGGACTTAGGCCTGAATTTATCAAAATGCGGTAAGTACCAAAAGGGGTGTGTTTTATGCTAATATAGTATTTTTTGTGAAGAGATAAGTTAGTGCACATTGTGATACCACTTCATATTCTGCAATAAGTGCCAAACCTGGGGGGGGGGGGAGAGAGAGAGAGAGAGAGAGAGAGAGAGAGAGAGAGAGAGAGAGACTGGCCATAATAGCATGGCCCATAGGCAGGTATTTGTATCCCTAGGATAGGCCCACCTAGTAACTCGAGGTGGGGATTAGGTAAGAGTGTAGGGGGTTAGGGGCTGCTTTCACATTCTACATGAGACGTATGAACAGAACAGTGGTCTCTTGTGAAGATTTGCTGGCCTTCGGAGTGAGGAAACTCACCCAAAGATGAGATTTGGGCAAGGGTCTCTCAACCTAGCTTGATGGCTCTCTCTCTCTCGCGCCTTCAAATCCTCTGAAATAAGCCTTACGGGACACATCACAAATGGTGATAAACCCTTTCCACATGGTCACAACCAGTATCGCACCACCTAACACATTTGAAAAAGGTGTAGTTAAAAATCTGCGTTATGGCTGTGCAATACTCTTCGCAGAGAGCCCACCCCTACTCCTTCCATTTTTGGAATTTGCATCGCACCATACGATATGGTGCAATCGCATGCGGTAAACACGTTTTCGCATGCGTTAAAGGCCTATCGCATGTGAAAACGGGGCTTTTCGCATGCAATAAGCCCTTAACACATGCGAAAACGCCTTACCGCATTTTGAAAAATGACCCCCTTAGATTCATAAGTCCCCTTTAAAAACTATCCTGGCAAAATTACTCACAGACAATTACACCTACTGTTTGATGTGCATAGTTTTGCTGAGAGAATTTAAACATTTATATTGAGTAATTAGTTTCCACATCCAGAAGGAAAATCTGTGGACAGTACTATTAAAAGCAATTAAATCTCCTGCTGTTTGCTATCACATTTTTATTTTTATATTTATATTTGTATTTGTTTCAGTATTTTGAGCATTTTCATTGATTGACAGAAAAAGCTGTATTACTTTGCAATGATTATATATACACATATTTATCAAGATGGTTAACATGGTGGAGGATGACTAGGTTTGCAGACCCCATGTAAGTGAGTAGTGTGCATAGGAGAAGAAGGAGAGCCGTTTTATCATAAACTCTAAATAGACTTAATATTTGCCTTAACTTGTGGTAGACTGACAAGTTCTCTGCATGTGCCACTGACTGAATAAGCTCATGAAATTAGAAATACATCTTTTCAAGAGGACATTCAGCATCTAAGTGCACATTACAATTGTAAATAACATAGGCAAAACTTAATGGATAAGGTTTAATCTATGGGCAACTGGCAAAGTTAACCAGATAAATTTATTGGGTTAACATGGGATATTCAAAGGCTTGGATTGCACTGCTTGTACCCAGCTATATCAAAATTAGCTGCATAAATGTATCTAACTTTAGGACTGTTCTCTGGCAGTTTTAAAGTTATCCGGCTTACAGGGTCATTTATCATTTCACAATAGGGCCTTAATGTGCATAATAACACCCTAATGCGAGCGATAATGCCCTAATGTACACGATAAATAATGCAATGCAAAATGTGTATGCAAATTAGATTGAGTATTCCAGTGGGAGGATGTTGGGCAGAGTTTATGGAAATGAGGGTCTGCTAGCATGGAATGTGATAGAGTAATGTACAGTAATGTAGAATTTAATGCCGGAAATAACTACACGTTTTTTTTGCTTTATGGGGAAAAAAACTTTTTATTGCGCTACCATGGCCATTATTGCAGATCATGGGGATTATTGTGGAGATTATTGCATGCGATAAAAAGAGGTATTCTATCAGACACACCTATCAGGCCCTCCTGGCCAATAAAACCACCTGTTCTTACCTGGTCTAGCTTCCTAAAACCATAGAGGTAGATTTTAAAAGAAGCGTGCACGGTCTACATGTGCGCGCGCTACCTGGCAAGTGCACATGTACGCCCAATTTTATAACATACATGCGCAGGCATGCGCATGTTATAAAATCCGGGGTCGGTGCGTGCAAGGGGGTGCACAATTGTGCACCTTGCACGTGCCGAGACGCTGCCTTCCCCGTTCCCTTCCCCCTAGCCTGACCTTCCCATCCCGTCCCCTAACCTTTCCCCTCCTAGCCTTACTCTAACCCCCCCCCCCTGTCCTTTGTCTTACCTTTTGCGCCTGCCGGCACGCGATCCTGCAACACAGCAGCAACGGCCACTCTGTTGAAGGCCTCTGGCCCCGCCCTTGCCCCACCCCAGACCACCCCTTTTGTAAAGCCCCGGGATTTAAACGTGTCCCGGGGCTTTACTCGCATCGCCGGGCCTTTTTAAAATAGGCCTGGCATGCGTAAGGCCATATTTATACGTGTAACCCTTTTAAAATCTGGCCCATAATGTTTGTGGCAAGTTTACTTGTTGAGATAATGGATGCTTCTGGAAGATCACCGCAGACAACAAGAGGAACAACAACAACCTCAACAACAGGTAATGGTAGTTCCAAGTCCTCCTAGGGAAGTCCCTGCACCGGAGGCTGAGCCACTAGCCCTGCACGGTCAGGGCCCATGGCAGCGCCTGGCTCATAGGTGGCCATGGTGAAGGAGATATAGGGACCACATTTTTCCTCCCCCACCATCATTGCTGGGCATGCCAGAGGATTATGTGGTTATCAGGTATCGCCTCAGCTCTCGGGTAATCCTGGAATTATATGAAGAAATCTGAGGGGATCTGGATCCGGTGGTGGAAAGATTCCATACTGTGCCTGACCTCACCAAACTATTGCCACCCTGCATTTCATGGCAACTGGCTCCTTCCAAATGGTGTTTGTGGCAAATGGCACGGTCATGGTGGGCGGGTGGGGGCTGTGGGGGATGTAACAGCATCGCTGCCATAACAAGTGGCTTGTACACTTACATCTGCAGGCTTTTGTCCCAGGGTCCGTCTTTCTCTACCCATGCTACAGAGGCCTGGTAATCTTGTGAAGGCAAACAATGCAATTGCCATAAAGCTTGGTGTGTGAGCAGACACTATACACTTTCTATATGTTCACTTCAAAAGTGGCCTGTTCCTATCCTCCCATTGGGAGCAGTTGAATTCTCACTGGTTAATCACATGCTTGAAGGGTCCACACTGCTGGTGCTCTTAGTGATGGATCAGCTAGTATGTCGGGCACAGTTTGTCTTGACCATCAATCAGCTAAACCAGAAGCAATGGCCTGGGCATTTTGGGGGCCAGGCACATTCCCTGTGTCAGGGCTCACAATTGGTCAAGTCCCTGTCAGCTTTGGGTACCTTTTTTTTTTTTTTTACAGATGACATTCAGGTTTACCTCTCTGAATAAGAATATCATTCATCATTCACACCAAATCAATTGCCTGACATTGCCTGGATGTCCTACTGCCACCATAAACGTAATGGGGTCAATTTTCAAAAGGTTTAGGCTCCTAAGTTTTTATGTCAGTTTCTTAAATTGACCATTTTGAAAATTTACTAGGTCTGAGTTTCTAAATTTAGGCTCCTAGTTTCACAAAACTTTTTTTTGTTTAGGTCCATCCTTGTGGAACAGCTTACCATTGACACTGAGATTACAACATAAGAATATAAGAATTGCTATAATGGGCCAGACCAAGGGTCCTTGAAGCCCAGTATCCTGTTTCCACGGTGGCCAATCCAGGTCACAAGTACCTGGCGAGATTGTAAATAGTAAATAGATCCTATGCTGCTGTTGTGAAGTGAGAAGTTCTAGCTATTCCTTAAGTCCACTTGCTTAATAATACAATATGGACTTCTCTTTCAGGAACTTGTCTAAACATTTTTTAAACCCAGTTATGCTAACTGCCTTAACCACATCCAACAGCAATGAATTCCAGAGCTTATTCTGCGTTGAATGAAAAAGAATTTTCTCCTATTTGTTTCAAAGGTGCTACTTACTTTCATGGAGTGTCCCCTAGTCTTTGTATTTTTTGAAAGCGTAAATAACCAGTTTACATTTATACATTCTATTTCATTCATGATTTCATAGACCTCTCTTATATTCCCCCCCCCCCCCTCCCCCCCGGCCATCTTTTTTTCCACGTGATCAGCTCTAACCTCTTTAGCCTTTCCTCATAGGGAAACCTTTCCATCCCCTTCATCATCTTGATTGCCCTTCTCTGTATCTTTTCTAATGCAACTATATCTTTTTTGGGATGTGGCAGTCAGAACTGCACACAGCACACAGGATGTAGCTTCACCATGGAGTGATGCAGAGAGATTATGACATTCTCAATTTTCTTCTCTATTCCTTTCCTAATAATTCCTAACATTCTGGGGTTGTTTTTTGTTGTTTTTTTTTACCTCTGCAGCACACAGTATTCTCCACTATTATGACCCATTGGTAATTCCTAATATTGTGAAGGGAGGAAGTGAGTGAGTGAATGAATCATGAATCACCATCCGGGGAGCAGGGGGAGTGAGTGAATGAACAGGGGTTTATGAGATGGGGTAGGGAATTACCAGGCTGAGTGCAGAAGGGGAAGGATACCAAGGTGAGTGAAGGGTTTATTGGGTGAGGACAGAGAGATGGGAGGGTGCCAGGGTTTGTGAGAAGCATGAACGAAAGGGAGGGAACCAGGTTCTGTGAGGGGTTTGTGTGGGATGAAAGTGAACCAGGATTTGTGAGGGAGGGGAAGAAAGTGAATGATAGGTTGCTGGAGAAGGGACATGAAAGAGGGAGAGTGAGGGGATCAAAGAGACTTTGGAAGGAGGGACAAGGGAAAGAGAGGATGGAGTATGATTTAGGGGCATGTGGCTTCCTTCCTCCTTCTCCTCCTTCTCTACCCATCCCTAGTCCTCCCTCTTTCCTCCTCTGCCATCTCAACCTTCCCTTATTCTCTTCCACCCTTTCCTTCCCACCTCCCACCTCCCACCTCTCTAACTCCTAATCCCTCTTCCCTTCCCTCCCACTACTGCTCTCATTCCCTATCCTTATCTTCCCTGAATTCTCCATCCTCTCCTGTCTCTCCCTCCCTCTGTGCCTTTGTTCTCCTCCATCCCTTATCGTACTACCTAGAGAATCCTAAGATTCCATCGTTTCACTCCTCTGTGATCTCCTCTCTTCCAATTCCCAGATGCCTTCTACCTCTTCTTCCCCAGCCCCAATCACTAAGATTCCTTTTCCTGTAAAAAAGAACCAAATAAATTAAATGAATACAGAAATGTCAGAAAAGGACTTTATTTTTATAAGGTAAAATACAATTACATTATTTTAAATTGCAAATATATGCAAATTTGCCACATAATTATTGCTGAATGTTGAAAAATCTGCCACATGATTTTCCAACTCTTGCCGCAGAATCTTGAAAAATCTGCTGCAGAAAACTGAGGGCTCTGACAATTGTTATCCCTGGGAGTAAGTAATAGAAATAAGATCTGCTTTATGGGATCTGCCAGGTATTTGCAACCTGGATTGACCACTGTCAGGAGACAATTATGCTGGGCTTGCTGGACCTTGGTCTGACCCAGCAAGGCAATTCTTATGTTTGTGTATCTAATTGTGCATTTGCCAACTAGAATTTTGAGATAAATCATCTTTTAATTATTGTATTTCATTTTTATTAGTAGGAAAGCTTATTATGATTGTTAAATATGTTTGTAGATCTGTATCTTTTAGTCTATATTTTTTTTAATAATATTTTCTTTTCATTATTTGCTGCTACTGCCATATGTTTTTCAGTTTGAGGGTTATGCAATTTCAGTTATAATGGAGAATGGGAGGTATGCTGCTAAGACTAAATGATGAAAGTTTAAGCATCAAGACAAGGGACTTTAATGTATCCATCTCTTTCTGATGTCACAAACATTTATTAATTTATTTATTTGTCTGTTTACAATTTCTTCTTTTAACCAAAGAGGTTTACAATAGAACATTTATGTAATTAAAAATAAAAAACAAAAAATACCTCATTAATCAGTCAATATCACAGCCATCACCTCAGTAAATCTTTCAAAAAATGCTTGTCGCCTGAGCAGTTTAGATGTGCTCACCTCTTAAAACATTCCATTCACTTAAAACTTTGTTGATACATCATTAAAAGCCTCCTGAAATAGCCAGGTTTTGAGCCCTTTTTAAAATAATGTTTTGTCTGCCAATAATCTCATTGTGTCAGGCATTTTGTTCCACAGGATTGGTGCTGCACAGAAATTGCTCTCTCTCTTCTCCCAGATGTGCTTCTCGGATGGTAGGGATAGGTAACAAACCCTTATTTGCTGACCTGAGATTCCTGGTTTGAGTATAAAGATGTAGTCTGGTACCCAGCCAAGAAGCATCTCCTTTGTAAATGATTCAATGGAGTAAAGACAATACTTTGTATTGAATCCTATATTGTTATATTGATATAAGCATGCTTTCCATTTTCTTAATATTAAGAGCCAGTCTATTCTGGTGTAACTATCTCGAGATAGCTGACATATAAATCTCAAGTTCTTTAAATGCACTAGTAACTGAAGACCCTATAGGAAATGAAAACTGGATATAATCTGCCTAGATATGGAAATTAAGCCACAAACTGAGAAGTTTAAAAAGAGGGGCTAAATAAATATTAAACAGGGTGGCTGATAGACTTGATCCCTGGAGAACTCCAGTTTTAATAACTATTCACTCTGAACAATTAGATCCAATTCTCACTTCAAAATGTCCTATTGCTTAAGAAGGAACAAAACCAGCTAAGGACTAAATTACAAATACCAAATTCTATCAACTGAGTTAACAAGATGTTGTGGTCTATAGTATTGAAGGAAGCAGAGGTGTCCAATTATACCAGAAGAAATCTCTGACCTTATTCAAAGCCACGAAAAATGTAATCTGCCCAGGAGAACAATATTGTTTCTGTACATCTATTTTGCCTGAAGCCTTATTGTTTGGGATGTAAAAGGGCATTATCCTCCAGATAATCACATAAATGCTTATGAACTGATTTTTCAATAATTTTGGAAAGATAGGGCAGATTGGAGATGTCACAATAATTTGTAAGGTCAGTTGGTCAGATTTAGTATAAGAACATAAGAAATTGCCATGCTGGATCAGACCAAGGGTCCATCAAGCCCAGCATCCTGTTTCCAACAGAGACCAAACCAGGCCACAGGAACCTGGCAAGTACCTAAACACCAAGAAGATCCCATGCTACTGATGCAATTAATAGCAGAAGCTATTACCTAAGTAAACTTGATTAATATTTTTGGGGATTGGTGAGACAATGGTTTTTTTAAAGGAGTCTGGTAGCATGCTTTCCTCCATAGACAAGTTGATTATTTTAGTTATAAAAGTCTATGTAGAAGCAGATATATTTCAGTTCCCTTATATCAGAAGATGACCAGTTATCTAATTACTCTCCCTTTTAATAAAATGAAAAAGATTATGAGGCAGATTTTAAAAAAGTACGCCCGCGTATACTTTTGTTCGCGCGACCGGCGCAAACAAGAGTACGCCGGATTTTAATAGATACGTGCGTAGCCGCGCGTATCTTTTAAAATCCGGGGTCGGCGCGCGCAAGGCTGCGCAAAATCGGCAGCCTGCGCGCGCAGAGCCACGCAGCCTGCCTCCGTTCTCTCCGAGGCCGCTCTGAAATCGGAGCGGCCTTGGAGGGAACTTTCCTTCCACCCCCCCACACCTTCCCCTCCCTTCCCCTACCTAACTTTGTTTGAAAAGTTAAGTCTGCGCTGGCCGCGCGATTCCCCGGCCCGGGAGCAGTTTCGGAGGCCTTGGCCATGCCCCCGAAATGCACCCGGGACTAAACCACGCCCACGGCCCTGCCCACGGATGACGCGCTGCCGCGGCATGCCCCCCCGTCATGCCCCCAACACATCCCCCCAGGAAAGCCCCGGGACTTATGTGCGTCCCGGAGCTTGCGTGCGCCGCCGAGCCTATTCAACATAGGCTCGGCGCGCGGGGAACTTGGGGCAGGCTTTCGGGGGGGGGGGGGGGTACGCGCGTATCTTACCCGCGTACCCCTTTGAAAATCTGCCCCTATGGTTTTAAAATCCTTTGATCTTAAAACAGGTTTGATAAATATTTGCTTCCTTTGGCCCAAAGTATCAGTTCTTTTGGATTGGATTGATTATAATCTAGATTTACTCTGTATGACAGACACTTGGTGAGTTTCTCTTGACTCTGGACTTTTGGAAGCATATTTTCACAATTCCATTAGAATGGAAAATCAAAGATACAGTATCTTCATTTTTGCATCCTACAAGAGCACTTTCAGTTCAGAGCGTTTCCTTTTGGTCTGGCCATGGCTCCAAGAATGTTTACCCAAGTCATGGTGGTAGTGGCAGCTTTTCTGAGGAAAAAGGCATTATGGTTCATCCTTATGTAAATGAATGGCTAATCAGAGCCAAGTCTTTTCAGGAAGATCATCAAGCACCTGACAGTGTGGGCCAGGTTTTAGGATACTGTTATTGTCACTGATGTTTGTCCATCTGGCTAGACATTTTATAATTTTTCCAGGTCTTCTGGTAAAGGGGAAGGGGTAGCAATCATTATTCATAACTCTTATCATACTCAAGCTTGATGTTGTTCAATTTTGGTGATCATGAATTTGAGGCGGTCTTGGTTTATCATGCTCTTAGTTTATCATCTCTGCTTCTTCAGATACCTAATTTAGACCTGGATTCATCATTCTTCACAGAATAAGGTGTTAAAGAAGCCCTCAGCTATGCCCTCAAGAGGGATACAGAAGGTGTAGGAACATGAACATGAACTGAATGTGACCTTGTCCAATCAACAATGAGTGTATTTCTGGGAGAATGTAATTTGATGTTCTCTCTCTGCCTCCCTAACTCAGTCCGATTTTTATTTTGCCCGTCAGCTTTTCTGGACCCAATAAAGCTGAATAAGCTTGATCCTTCTATTTCTTCTCTTTGTTGGTTTTGCAATTCTGAGTTGCAAACATAGGCCTGGATTCATCATTCATCGCACAATGATGAATCCAGCGAAAACGGGGGGGCGGGCCTGGGAATGCCCGCAGCCTTTGGACCACTGCGCTGTCTTCGCTGCTGGCTTTCGCACCGAATAGCACCACCATGAATGGTGGCGCTATTCAGCGTGCTACTGCCGACAACAACATTGGTAACATTATCGCCGGCAGCGAAGACACTACTGACTCCTTCCTCCCCCGCCCTGACTCCTCCCCTCTCCAACCCTACTCCTCCCCTCCCCCTAATTTGCATTATATAGCATGTGAAAAGGCCCTTTTCGCATGCGATATGGCCTTATCACGTGCGTTAGGGCCCTAACGCACGCAATAAATCTTTAGTGAAGGACCCCCATAGGATCACATTTTTTTTTCTGTAATAATGTCCAGTCTTTTTGGTGCAGTATATGGAATATCATTTCAAAAACCTTAGCACTTAGGATAACTCTTCCCTCTTTGGTTCTTATATGAACGCTTCTTTCCTTTATCAACATCTTACCTGTCCTGACAGGACCCTTCAAAATATTTTATTGGTTCTTCCTTGTCAATGTGTTGTGGAATGTTGGAAACATTGTTCCCGATTAAATGTGACTTTTTGATTGGATACGGTGTTGTGGGAGTCTCAGTTTAGTGGACCCTTGGGCCAACCTGCTGGAGACTAGGAAAAGATGAACAGTGTCTCTGATGAACAGCGGGCCGGGAGGCAGATGTACAAGCGGGACGTAGATGGTCTTCACCCTGGAAGCTGGTGCTCCCCCGGGAGGAGCCCGAAGGAGCCCAACCGCTGGGACTTAGGTGGCTTCACCCTTGGAAGCTGAAGCCCCCCCGGGAGGAGCCAGTAGGGGCCCGGCTGCTGGGACTTAGGCGGGTTGTGGATCAGGACAGGTAACTGGAACCAGACTAGGAGAGTAGAGATACTGTAACTGGGTACGGGTTCTGGAACCAGGCAGGAACTATAGCAGGTTCCAGGTACTGGAACCAGGCAGGAACTATAGCAGGTCCCAGGTACTGGAACCAGGCAGGAACTATAGCAAGACTCGGATACTGGAACCAGGCAGGAACCAAGCAGGTACTTTAGCAAGCAGGCAGGAACCAAGCAGGTACTGTAGCAGGAACAGAGCGACGTAGCCAAGCAGGTCACTCCGGGGCACAAGGCAACAGGAAACCAGGATGCTAACCCGTTGCAAGGCAAAGGTTGGATGGCCACGGCCGGCTTATCAAGTCCACGGCGTCTGACATCAGGAATTGGGCGGAGTCGGCACTGCGGGAAACTGGCTACAAAGGCGCCCAAGTGGTGCACGCGCCTAGGAACAGGGCATCCCCCAGAACCTCCACGGTGGTGCTGCCCCAGCGGGGACGCCGCCAAACAGGCCGCAAGCCAGTACCCCGGAGGCGGGAGCAGGTCTGGGAAACAAGAGGTAAGGGTCTGGCCGCGGTGCTCGCGGCCAGGACCGCAACATACGGTTTGTTTAACTCACAAGTATGGGGTTGCATTTGCTGATAAAACTGATCATGCCTTTGTGTTATCTCAAATATAACAAGTTAAGTGCTAAAAGCCATCTTTAAGTATTTTGTGCCCTAAGCTCTTTAATCTCCGATGTGTATTGGCTTTTTTTATACTTTCTTATGCTGTGCTTCATGCATGATGTTTCCAAGCTTACTTGCTTATGATATGTTATTTTTTCTTTGTTATTCATTGTTCTTGGTTTTCTTTTGATCATACATTAATAACAATAACAATAAAAGTTTGAACTAAACAAAAAAAAAAGGTAAAATCTGGTACTGAGAGAAGAAAACCTGTCTTACTACTAAAATCTCCCAGTCTCACAAAAACCCCACAGAAATATTTAGAATGGTTAATAGCTATAAAATATTTATCTAAGCACTCTTTTCAAGAATGTCTAGAGATACCCTCAACAAACATCTTTGCTCTGTTTATTTACTCTGACATTGTGGATGTTCACTGTAAATTTAATGAGATGTCACCTTGCCCTTTATTTACTGAATTCATTACTATTCCCTGTCCTGACTTTGTGTCTTTAAACTTTTAACTAGTAAAGAGGTTGAATCTTTTGTCAAGAGAACCAGTCCCACAAGATGTACTACTGACCCTTGTCCCAGTAGCTTAATTAAAGATTGTATTGCTAATTTGGTAGTGCCTATAAAGCATATTGTCAATCTGTCACTCCAGGTTGTTGTTTTTTTCCTAATTCACTAAAGGAAACCATTGTATGCCCTAGATTAAAAAAAAATAAAACTTGGCATCTCTCTGAAATAAACCTATCATCTTATTTCAAATTTACTATACTTGTGAAAAGTTATCAAAATGGCTTTTATGATTCAGCTCTTTACTATTTTAGAGGAACAGGACTTTCTTAACAGCCACCAGTCAGGTTTTCATGCGGGTTTTAGCACTGAAACTGCACTCATGGACTTTGGTCAATGATCTTCACAAATCACCTGGACCAGGTTAATGATTCACAATTGTGCTTTTTGATCTTACAGCAGTTTTTGACATCATGGATCATAGAAGTTTACTGTCTTGGCTGCATATCCTCAGTATTGGAAGCACAATGCTGGCATGGTTAATTTTTTTTCTTTATGACAGATCCTACTAGTACCATCTGTGATCTATCTTATAGGATCCCTGAGAGATTAAGTGCTATGTCCCTCAATGTTCTATTCTTTTATCTCTTTTTAATATATATTTCTTTCATCACTTCTATTTTATAGATAGATAGAAATATACATCCATTGGCTGAATTTATTACAAAACCCCATCTGAAAATGTAAATGAATGATTTATTGTGATCTGGGCACAAATATTTTGCTCAATTAATAAAATTGGACCAGTGTTTGCATGATATCTTCATTTGGATGTTAAATAACGAATATGTCAAAGACTGAGGCATTATGGGTAATTCCATTCAGCTAAATCAGGAGAATGGGATATTGAGGGTAACCCTGGATAAGTATTTGGATTTGCACTCATATTTCTTCAATAGTGAAGGTTTATTTTTTTCCCAACTTCAATTTATCAGAAATGTGTGCCCTTTTCCATCTAAAAATGATTTGGTAACTGTACTTCAATCTTTAGTGACAATATGTCTTGATTATTTTATTTCTTTGTTTATAGTATTACAGAAAAAGAACAGTTGCCTTGTTTACAGAACACTTTTTTTCAGGGATCAAACCTTGGGACTATACTACCCTGATTTCGAAGAATCTTCATCGGTTGTCTGGGGTTTGTAGAGTAACCTTTAAAATTTTTACTCTGGTTTACAAAGCAGTCTTTAATAACAACCTAAATATCTCTGTAGTCACTTGACATGCCAGGAGTAACTGTTTATGAATGTAAAACCCAGGGGTTTTTGTTGCGCCCATTGGCCGCAGATAGCTGTGGCCTCTCTGTCTCACCTCTTTTCTGCCTTTCTCCATTCCAGTTGGCAAGATGACTGCCTCTGCTTCCACATGCCATCCACTCCGGTGCCCCCAGACCAACAAGGGAGATTGTTTTGCCATTTTCCTTCTGGGATCACCTAGGGGCACGTGCGCACGCTCGCTGGCCCTCCTTTTACATATGTCATGGTGAGAACCTCAGGGGCATCCCCTCCGCATGACGTCACTACCTCTGGGAATTTAAACTCTAAACTCCATTTTAGCTACGAGTTAGCATGGATTTGTTCCTACTAATTTCGCACAGGGCCTTTGCTCTGTACTGTCTCTGGACGACCCAGGTACCCGCTCCACGAGGGCCTTGCTACATTCCTGTTTTACCCTTCGGGGTCAGCTTGTTCCAGCTAAGGATGCCCTGGTACCCGCTCCTCAGGGGCCTTGCCTCGTCCTGGGCCTCCGCACCTCAGAGGTCCCTACCTTCATCATCCTATCTCTACAGAGTGAGTATTCCAGCTTTCCAGCCTGTCTCTCTCTCTCACCTTTCTACAGTGTAGATTCACGGTGTACCCCGCTCTGCAGACCACTACCGGATCTACAGTCTGTTGGTAAGAGTTCATCTCCGTGGGTCACGTTGTGGAGTATCAGCGAGACCACTCCTCTGGGATCACCCTCCTCTGTGCAGAGATACTCTGCCCACTTCTCAGTTTATTTCCATCATTGGCTATAAAATTAGAGCCAGCCTATCGCAGGAAGTCCCCACAGGGCTCCTCCCTGTGGGAGGTTCCATCTCTTGTTACGATCAAAGGCCCACAACACCAACAGCTTTTTTTTGTTTTTAACTTTTTATCATTTACATATAACAAACAACTATAAACTTGCCACAGAAATAGCAGCTTAACAAAACAAATTATAAGAAATATATCAAAAAAGAAAAAATAACAATCAAATGTTGATGAGACTACCACAATTTGAGAGGGACCTGAAAAACAAGGAGAAAAAAAATGGCAATAGGAGAAAACCCAATGGAGAAAAATAATAGGTCTGGAGTTTATTTCCACAGCCTTTAAAAGAAGAAACTTCCTTTTTAAATTCATGAACTTGGAAAAGGGATTTTTCTTCCAGCAAGCATTTAAATGCAGTTAAGCTCAGAAATAAGAAAAAGTATAAATCAAGTCTGGTAACTATGTAATTTTGAGCAGCACCAGGTTGTGTTTTATTGTATTTATTATGTTTTATATGTTTATTATTTGTTTATTTATATATTATATTCCTTTTAATCCATGTAGGTTTTTATAGCTTATTTGCTGTATAACATTAATCTGGTATTGTATTTATAAGCCCATGACAATTGTTGAAGTTTGCACAGAGGTTTTTATGGCAGTGTCGTATAACACCTCCTTTAATTGGAATTAGCCGAGTATCTACTATTTTAATTGATGTTTTCTTTTGTTAATTATGTTGGGACTGATTTTATAAATGTACTACTAGAAACTGCTAAGACATTCTAATTGGTGGTATATAACTTAAAAAAAATAAAATAAACAAGCTGAAACAAACATGCCAGACAAAATCCCTTCACTAAAGTTAAACCTCATTCACTTTTAGGTGATCTTGCATTAATGAATCAACAAAGATGTAACGGTTCAATAAATACAAATTTTTCAGTTGAAAAGACAATCATGCACTTACAGGGAAAAAGCAACAAAAAAACAAACCCCCAAAGTTCAGGGCAGGTTAGATAAGAAAATATACATAAATAAATTGAGACATATGATTTAAACAAAAAGATTGAACAAGATAAATAAATGAAATAATAATATGCATTTAAATAACAAGATAGTAAAATGACAAAATAAAATAAGATGGTAAAATATACGAAAGAGGAGGATGGTCATGGTGGGCACAAATCTGGGAAGGCTTGTAAGAAGAGGTGGTGTTTGAGAGCTTTTTTGAAATCTTTTTTGTTAGAAATTAATCTTAAGTTGGGAGATAGTATGTTCCAATGAATAGACCTGCAATTGAAAAAGCCTGCTGTCTGGTTATAACTAGCCTGGTTGCTTTAGAGGACGGAATTTGCAAAAGAAGTTTGTTTTTGGATCTGAGGTTTTTGCAGGGGGTAAATACGTGTAATGTGACAAATAATTAAGTAGAGTTGATAAAAATCAGGCTATGAATAATTGTTAGTTTTGTATAGAATATGCCACTTGATTGGTAACCAGTGTAATTGATGAAGAATTGGTGATATATGATCATGGGGTTTACTATTAGTGAGGAGTCATGCAGCAGAGTTTTGTAGAAGCTGAAGGGGATGGATAGTGGTTTCAGGAAGGCCTAAGTATAGAGAATTACAGTAATCTATAGGGATGTGCAGCAGGGATGGATACGTTCAATTCAGTATTCGTATTCGTCGGGACCCAAATCCGTTACATCCGTTTTTGGGGGGACCCCGATTCGTTCATTAGTTACGGATGGTATTCGTTTCCCAATAAAGTTAAAAAAAAACCATCCCAACCCTTTAAATTTAATTAACTACAACCCCCCACCCTTCTGACACCCCCAAGACTTGCCAAAAGTCCCTGGTGGTCCAGCGGGGGTCCTGGAGCATTCTCCCGCACTCGGGCCATCGGCTGCCGGTATTCAAAATGGCGCCGATAGCCTTTGCCCTTACTATGTCACAGGGGCTACCGGTGCCATTGGTCGGCCCCTGTCACATGGTAGGAGCACAAGATGGCACTGGCTTCGCCCTTCCCTGCCCCGACTCTGTCCCTCTCCACCCCGACTCCTCCCCTCCCCCTAATTTGCATTCTATCTCATACGAAAAGGCCCTTTTCACATGTGATAAGCCTTTGATAAATGACCCCCTAAGATGGCAGAAATATTCCAAGTAGCCCCATCCTGGCTTGATACAGCTTGACCATCATTTCCACCCTTTTGCCTTTTTGAGTCTAAAAGGTAGAAGGCTGTGTGAACCAAAGGTAGAGCAGACTGAGACAAACCTAGCACTTCCCATATATAGGTCTTGAAAAGTTCCAAAGAAGAAATCATAAGAAGAAGGGGAAAAATGAGGAATCTGACTTCTTGCAGAATTTTATTAAATATCCAATCTGTCTTGTACCAGTATATTTTGAACCATAGATATTTTCCCAAAATCTATTTCCATATTTTTAATCTGCTCAGCATGATCCAAAGTAATAGTTTCCTGGGCTTCCATCTGAGGCCAAATAATATTCATAATAGATGTAAGAGAAATTAAGGACTGCTCAACAGTAGAATGTACAGTTCAGATATTGTCCAAAGTTATTGGGGAGGGTTTAGACATAGCAGGAACTGAACCTGGAACTGCAGCTTACTCACCTCAATGGGCTCCGGACAACACAGACACTGAAATAGCAACTACTTCCATAGCTGCAACCGAAGCAATAAAACCCAGTTGTATCTACATACACCCAAATTTTAAAAGCCCAGTGCATGTAAACTCCAGAGGATACGCATGTGGCTGGGCCCTGTGCGCCGAAGGCATTTTAGAAAAAGCTGGCCATGCACACATCTCCCGGTATGCTCAGAAGTGCTGGGTCACGCAAAAGGAGCGGACTGCGGGCGGGGTATGGGTGGAGCAGGGGTTGGCCAGGAAAGTGCCATTAGATGCTCTCTCAGGGGAATGTGTGTATAACTTACTTCATCTATTCAGATGAAGTAAGTTAACTGGGGCAGACTGGGAGGAACTGGGAACCGGCTAATAGTGTCGCTGCATGTATTTTTCAAAAATTCCCCTCTGTTGCAAACAGGAGAGGCCACCCACTGACAAGTGCATGCACGGACATTAAATTCCAGAACACGTATGCACAGGAATTGTATTTTGTAACATGTGCACAGCGACATGCGCATGTTATAAAATTGGTGCGTCCATATGCAGGCATGCACATTTCCAAAAATCAACTGCTACGCAATTAACAATAAAATTGGGATAGAGATATAATTTAGAGAAATAATTTTAATGTTTTAAAGTATTTGCACATATACACATATACAAAGTTATATCTACACCTGAACAGGTATAACTGTTTGCATGTATGTGAGCACTGGTTCTGTGCACACCTGCAAAATTTCAGAGCAGATATAGGGAAAGCAGAAGGTCACTCAGCAGTAGATGATTCAGAGGAATAATCCTTGAAGGATATTAATGAAAAAGGAGAGTTAAGGCATCCCAACAGAGAGGTTCAATAAAAGCAAACTTAGTCCATGTGACTATATGTAAAAAATTACCTGAGCAAAAGATTTCCAAATTATTCCCGTCAACTGAAAAGCAGGTTGTTGATATAAACAAAAAACACACTTTGAAATGTCTGTATGCCAATGCTAGAAGTCTAAGAAGTAAGATGGGAGAGTTAGAGTGTATAGCAGTAAATGATGAGATTGACATAATTGGCACCAAAGAGAACTGGTAGAAGGAGGATAACCAATGGGACAGTGCTATATCAGGGTACAATTATATAGCAATGAGAGGGAAGATCAACTTGGTGGGGGTGTGGCACTTTATGTCTGGGAGGTTATAGAGTCCATCAGGATAAAGATAATACAAGAGATTAATTACTCAGTAGAATTTATATGGGTAGAAATCCCATGTGTATTGGGTAAGAGTAAAGTGATAGGTATATACTACCGTCCATCTGGACAAAATGGTCAGACAGATGATGAAATGCTAAGAGAAATCAGGGAAGCTAACCAATTTTGCAGTGCAGTAATAATGGAGATTTCAATTATCCCAATATTGACTGGGTAAATATAACATCAGGACATGCTAAAGACAAAGTTCCTAGATGTAATAAATGACTGCTTCATGGAGCAATTCATTCAGGAACCAACGAGTATTTCTTAGTGGAATGCAGGATTTGGTGAGAGAGGTAACAATGGTGGGGCCACATGGCATTACTGATCATAACATGATCAAATTTGAACTAATTACTGGAAGGGGGACAATAAGTAAATCTACAGCACTAACACTAAATTTTCAAAAGGGAAACTTTGATAAAATGAAGAAAATATTTAGAAAAAAATGTTCAAAATGCATGGACATTGTTTAAAAATACAATCTTAGGTGCACAGTCCAGATGTATTCCACCCATTAAGAAAGGTGGAAGGAAGGCAAAATCATTAATGACATGGTTAAAAGGTGAGGTGAAAGAGGCTATTTTAGCCAAAACATCATCCTTCAAAAATTGGAAGAAGGATCCATCTGAAGAAAATAGGAAAAAGCATAAGCATTGTCAAGTTAAGTGTAAAACATTGATAACCCAGGTGAAGAGAGAATTTGAAATGAAGTTGGCTGTAGAGGCAAAAACTCATTATAAAACTTTTAAAAATATATCCGAAGCAAGAAACCTGTGAGGGAGTCGGTTGGACCGTTAGATGACTGAGGGATTAAAGGGGCTCTTAGGGAAGGTAAGGCCATTGCAGAAAGACTAAATAAATTATTTGCTTCTGTGTTTACTAATAAGGATGTTGGGGAAATACCAGTTCCGGAGATGGTTTTCAAGGGTGATGAGTCAGATGAACTGAACCAAATCACTGTGAACCTGGAAGATGTAGTAGGCCAGATTGACAAACTAAAGACAAGTAAATCTCCTGGTATGCATCCTAGGGTTCTGAAGGAACTAAAAAATGAAATTTCAGATCTATTAGTTAAAATATGTAACTTATTATTAAAAACATCCATTGTACCTGAAGATTGGAGGGAAGCCAATGTAACACCGATATTTAAAAAGGACTCCAGGGGTGATCTGTGAAACTATATAGACCAGTGAGCCTGATTTCAGTGCCAGGAAAAATAGCGGAAACTCTTCTAAAGATCAAAATCACAGAGCATATAGAAAAACAAGATTTAATGGAACACAGTCAACATGGATTTACCCAAGGGAGGTCTTGCCTCACAAATCTGCTTCATTTTTTGAAGGGGTTAGTAAACCTGTGGATAAAGGTGGACCGGTAGATTTAGTATATTTGGATTTTCACAAGGTGTTTAACAAAGTCCCTCATGAGAGACTTCTAAGAAAACTAAAAATCATCAGATAGGAATTGATGTCCTTTTGTGTATTACAAACTGGTTAAAAAACAAGAAATAGAGACTAGGATTAAATGGTCAATTTTCTCACTGGAAAAAGGTAAACAGTGGAGTGCCTCAGGGATCTATAATTGGACTGGTGCTTTTCAATATATTTATAAATGATCTGGAAAGGAATACAATGAGTGAGGTAATCAAATTTGCAGATGATACAAAAATTATTCAGAGTAGTTAAATCACAAGCGGATTCTGATAAATTGCAGGAGGACCTTACGAGACTGGAAGATTGGGCATCCAAATGGCAGATTAAATTTAATATGGACAAGTGAAAGGTGTTGCATATACAAGGTGTTAGGTTCCATATTAGGAGCTACCACCCAGGAAGAAGATCTTGACATCATAGTGGATAGTACATTGAAATTGTCGGCTCAGTGTGCTTCAGCAGTCAAAAAAGCAAACAGAACATTAGGAATTATTAGGAAGGGAATGGCTAATAAAACAGAAAATGTCATAATGCCTCTGGATCGCTTCTTGGTGAGATAGCACCTTGAGTACTGTGTACAGATCTGGTCATCACATCTCAAAAAAGATATAGTTACACTGGAGAAGGTACAGAGAAGAGCGACCAAAATGATAAAGGGGATGGAGCAGATCCCCTATGAGGAAAGGCTGAAAAGGTTAGGGCTGTTCAGCTTGGAGAAGAGACGGTTGAGAGGGGGGGGGGGGGGGATATGATAGAGGTCTTTAAAATCATGAGAGGTCTTGAACGAGTAGATGTGAATCGGTTATTTACATTTTCGGATAATAGAAGGACTACGGGGCACTCCATGAAGTTAGAAAGCAGCACATTTAAGACTAATAAGAGAAAATTATTTTTCACTCAATGTACAATTAAGCTCTGGAATTTGTTGTCAGAGGATGTGATTAGTGCAGTTAGTGTAGCTGGGTTTAAAAAAGGTTTGGATAAGTTCTTGGAGGAGAAGTCCATTAACTGCTATTAATCATGTTGACTTAGAGAATGGCCTCTGCTATTACGGGAATCAGTGGCATGGGATCTTCTTAGTGTTTGGGTAATTGCCAGGTTCTTGTCGCCTGGTTAGGCCTCTGTTGGAAACAGGATGCTGGGCTTGATGGACCCTTGGTCTGACCCAGCATGGCAATTTCTTATGTTCTTATGTAATCTGCTTTTAAAATTAAGGTTAATATTTGCATTTAAAATGTACCAGCAAAATTTAGCCTTTCTGGGTTATTTAAAAATTATCTTTCTTATGTCCCTGCTAAGTTATTACGATCCATCCAAGACTGCTATCTTTGTATTCCCTCAGAACCAGTGGTAAAGTTGGTGGTAACTTCTAAAATAACTTTTTTTTTTTTCTGTTGTAGGATCTTCTTAAGGAATTCCATTCCTAAAAAGTTTAGGTTGTTTTGATTATTTAGTTTTTAGAAAAAAGTATAAGGCTTGGCTATTTGATTCTGCTTTTGAAGAATGCATTGTTTTATTTTAGGTCTGGTTTTATTTGTTTATGAATATATATTATAGTACAATATGTTACTTCATATGTTATAGTTTAACATATATTTATTTTCTTATTTTCATGATTATCAACTGGTATTTTCTGATGTTTATATGTTATTGGTTATAACTGCCCAGAGCTTGTGACAGGTTGCTGCCAGTGTTGTGACCCCAGAAGCAGCAGAAGAACTGGACTCAAATGAGGCAGGCCAGAGTATAACAGAAACAGGATATCTTATGTATATACCGACCACCTACCCTTTGAATTGAGCCCTTAGGTGCTGATGACCAGCAGGATTTGGACAGCAACTACACATGGAGACACACACCTAGGAACTTCAAGGCATTCATAGGAGCATGGCAGGAACTCTGCAAGATTAGGGTTCAGGAAGGTACGCCGTAGAATAAAAATAAGACCAGGAAAAAGTGAGCCAACTAGAACCAAAGACACAAGAGAAAACTAGGACAACAGAAAGGCATACAAGATACAAAAAACAAACTAAGGAAAAACAAAACAGGCTGAGGATTAGAATCAGAGAGCATAAGACTCAAGAAAGACATGAGGCCAAGGCTGGGAGCATAACAAGGACCAAGCATTGGCATTGAGCATTGTGTGAGGCTTTTTTATGACTGAGGTAGCACCGGAACAACATAGCTGCCAGCAGAACCTCCAAGCCATAGAGCCTGGAGGACTAGGCAGTTACTACCCATGGCTCACTGAGGACCCCTGCTGGTGGGTGACATGAACTGCCCACAGAACTGCACAGAGCTAGCATAGCTGGTACAGTATAAAATATAAGGAATAATAATTATTTTAATCATTTTGGCTTAAAATCATAGGGCCGGATATTAAAAGGATTTATGCGTGTAACCAGGTCTACGCGCGCTGGGCCTATTTTAAAAAGGCCCAGTGATGCGCATAAAGCCCCAGGATGCATGTAAATCCCAGGGCTTGCGAAAAGGGACAGGGCATGGGTGGGGCATGGGCAGGGTGGGGCGGTCCGGGGCAGTCCAGGGGCGGGGCCAGAGACCTCAGACATAGCTGCCATTGCCGCTCTGTTGGAGGATCGCGTGCCGGTAGGCTGCCAGTGTGTGCAACTTTTGCCTGCCCAAAGGCAGGCTCAAAAGGTAAGATAAACATTTTGGGGGGGTTAGAGTAGGGCTAGGGGGGGAAAGGTTAGGGGAAGGTGTGGGAAGGTCAGGTTAGGGGGAAGGGAATGGGGAAGGCAGAGTGGCTTGGTGCGAGCAAGTTGCACAATTGTGCATCCCCTTGCGCGCACCAACCCCTGATTTTATAACCTGTGCGCGCAAGTTATAAAATCAGGCGTATTTGTGTGCTCGATGGGTAGCGTTCGCACATGTAGGCCGCGTGCGCTTCTTTTAAAATCTACCCCATAATGTTTATGTAATAGTATGCATTGTTGTTTTCCACTGAGAACTATATTAAATTGGCAGAATATAAATATTTGGTAAATAAATAATATAAATAAATAAATAGTTTAACATCTCTAATTTCAATAGCCATAAGCAACAGAGATTTATACTTTCACTGCAGGACAAAGTAAAAACTAACTTTCAAAAGTTTACAGTATGTTTCTAAAGATAGTGACAATAGAGAGGATAGGGCAAAAATAATAGGAAAAAAGGATTTCTTTTATTTAATAATGTCTATTTTCAATTTTAATAAAACATCATAAAAGTCTCTCAAAGATATTGGTAAATTTAGTTACCCCATTAAGCAAATAGTCAAATTTCTAAACTAAATCCATAGTGCATATAATCTTATACTTTTTAACAAGAAATATCCCCTATTATTTCTATTGTTACAGGACTGAAGTGCAGTATACTGTTATATACACTGTGCCAGAAACACATAATAACTAATAAACTTTATTGTGCCTATGCATTGTGCATTCTGTAAAAAGAAACTCTTCTGTTTTTCAGATTTAGTAATTGGATGACCTGTCACTGAGTCTGGCACAGTATCAGATTTCATAAGCTACCCAGAAAACTGGAGAGAAGTTAATCAATGTAGTGGTTCTTTACTACTCTGTAATTTATTCTGGTATGTTCACTCAATGGTTATTTGAATCAAATCCAACTGAATAGTATATGAATTTTACCTTTCAAACTATCCAACCAATTTATATTAAAATCATCCGCCAGAATAATTTACTCAGTCTAACAAAATGACTGCTAACCATGGCTCTATTAAAAAAAAATGGACAAGCATCACATGAGATTTGTATAGGGGCCAGAAATAAGCTATCTATTTTTATATTTATACTAGCTGTACCCGGCCCCGCGTTGCCATGGCTCAGTCTGGTTTAATTTCACAATGCGCATTAGCTCTGCTCCGGCCATCCCAACTCCCTCCCCCCTTCCCCGGCGGTGGATAGACCGGCTTGGCGACTCTTTTACCCTTTCCTCCTCCTGTGTGTAACTGTCCGGGAGTCCCTACTCCCTCCCCACTTCCCCAGCGGTGGAGGAACAGGCTGAGCCGTTTCTTGGAGCGCGTTGCCGTGGCTCAGTCTGGTTTAATTTCACAATGCGCATTAGCTCTGCTCCGGCCGTCCCAACTCCCTCCCCCCCTTCCTCGGCAGTGAACAGACTGGCTCGGCGACTCTTCTACTCTTTCCTCCTCCTGTGTGTAACTGTCCGGCAGTCCCTACTCCCTTCCCCCTTCCCCAGCGGCTGTACTTGGCCAAGATGGCCAAGTACAGCCGCTGTGGCTCAGTCTGGTTAAATGGAAAAGAAAGAAAAGAGAAAGCGCACGTTTCTGCATTTGCTCTGCTCTGGCCGTTCCAACTCCCTCCCCCGGCAGTGGACGGACTGGCTCGGCGACTCTTCTACCCTTTCCTCCTCCTGTGTGTAACTGTCCGGCAGTCCCTACTAGGGGTGTGCATTCGTTTTCGCCGTATTGGCGATCCGCAACGTATATTGCACTATTCGTAGTATTCGTGGGGAAGCAAAACATATCGCGATTCCCCAAGAATACACAAATCTTTGCTGAATTATACGGCCACCTAAATAAAAATTTAAACAAACCCCCCACCTTCCTGAACCCCCCCCCCAAGACTTACCAAAACTCCCTGGTGGTCCAGCGGGGGGTCCGGGAGCCATCCCCTGCACTCACACCCTCGGTGCCGGTTTCATCATGGCGCCGATAGCCTTTGTCACAGGGGCTACCGGTGCCATTGGTCAGACCCTGTCACATGGCCATCGGCGCCATCTTGTGCTCCTACCAGGTGACAGGTACCATGGCCATCGGTGCCATTTTGAGTACTGGCATCGGACGGCCGGAGTGCAGGAGGTCGCTCCGGGACCCCCGTTGGACCCCCAGGGACTTTTGGCCAGCTTGGGGGGCCTCCTGACCCCCACAAGATTTGCCAAAAGGCCAGCGGGGGTCCGGGAGCGACCTGCATGCCGGCCGTCCGATGCCAGTACTCAAAATGGCGCCGATCGCCTTTGCCCTCACTATGTCACAGAAACCGATCGGTGCCATTTTGAATACTGGCAGCAGATTGCCTTTGCCCTCACAATATCACAGGGGCTGACCGTCGGTACCTGAGACATAGTGAGGGCAAAGGCGATCGGCGCCATTTTGACTGCTGGCATCGGATGGCCGGCGTGCAGGAGGTCGCTCCCGGACACCCGCTGGACATTTGGCAAGTCTTGTGGGGGTCAGGAGGCCCCCCAAGCTGGCCAAAAGTCCCTGGGGGTCTAACGGGGGTCCCGGAGCGACCTCCTGCACTCCGGCCGTCCGATGCCAGTACTCAAAATGGCGCCGATAGCCTTTGCCCATACCATGTCACAGGGGCTACCGGTGCCATTGGTCAGCCCCTGTCACATGGTAGGAGCACAAGATGGTGCCGATGGCCATGTGACAGGGGCTGACCAATGGCACCGGTAGCCCCTGTGACAAAGGCTATCTGGGCCATGATGAAACCGGCACGAGGGTGTGAGTGCAGGGGATGGCTCCCGGACCCCCGCTGGACCACCAGGGAGTTTTGGTAAGTCTTGGGGGGGTCAGGAGGGTGGGGGGTTGTAGTTAATTTTAATTTTAGCTGGGACACGAATAGAAATCTCCGTATTAAAGCATCGGGGCGCCATACGGCCGAATGCAACGTATCTGCTCCCCGACGAATCTGAATCACGAATGCAACGTATGGCATCCCTCTGCACATCCCTAGTCCCTACTCCTTCCCCCCTTCCCCAGTGGTGGAGGAACGGGCTGAGCTGTTTCTCGGAGCTGCGACTCGTCTGCCCTTTCCTCCTCCCCTCTGTGACACCCAGCACATAGCACAGAGCTCTATGGTCCACACATGTGCGGTAGAGCAGCTCTCTACTGCGCATTTGCGTTCCGTCTGTCAGAACCCATTTATATTGTAGATAGCGGGTGTTGCTTTTACGTCCAACAGATGGCGCTGTTTTTGCAAAAAAATCATGTTTTTACCTGTCACAGGTGTGACATCTATATAATGTAGGTATATAAAAACATGCACATATTCGAATGCAACGTTGTGTCAAAATTTCAAAGCAATTGGTGAAGAACTTTCGGAGAATTAAGATTTTGAACAAACGAACATTTACATTTTTATTTATATAGATTTAATGAATGGCTACCCAGTTCAGCCCTCAAGGTCCGCAAACAGGTTTGGATTTCAAGGAGCCAGCAGGTGTTCAACTGTCTCTATTTTGTAGAGTGTTCCAGTTTAGCTACTGGATTATAGTGATCACACCACAAAGCAGATATCAGAGGGGAAAACATAAGGAAGGTCTATCTCTAAAGAATTCCTACTTGCTAAGGAGTGGTTGGTTAAAGAAACCCTTACATTATGAAGATTTGCTGTGATTTTGATTTTTCTGGACTTTGTTTTGCATTTTTCATTAATGCCTTGACTAAAATTAAAAGAAATAGATCAATTGTAGATCACTCAGATAGTTTAGGGAGAATTGTTTGGCATTGGTTAGAGAAAATACTGCTTGTATTAGAAAGGAAAGAAAAATAAATTAATTTAGGTTAAATTCTGGTTATCTGCAAACAGTGTTGTGGTCCTGGCCGCGAGTACCGCGACCAGACCCTTACCTCTTGATTCCTGGACCTGA
This sequence comes from Rhinatrema bivittatum, assembly GCF_901001135.1. Lineage (NCBI taxonomy): Eukaryota > Metazoa > Chordata > Amphibia > Gymnophiona > Rhinatrematidae > Rhinatrema > Rhinatrema bivittatum. The sequence continues at coordinate 194,852,172 of NC_042621.1, forward strand.
TCCCGCCTCTGGAGTCCTGGCTTGCGGCCTGTTTGGCGACGTCCCCGCTGGGGCAGCGCCGCTGTGAAGGGGTTGGTGGATGCCCTGCTCCTAGGCGCGCGCACGTGCCACTTGGGTGCCTTTGTAGCCCGTTTTCCGCCAGTGCTGACTCCACCCAATTCCTGATGTCAGACGCCGCGGCCTTGATAAGCCGGCCGCGGCCATTCAGCCTTTGCCTTGCAATGGGTTAGCATCCCGGTTTCCTGTTGCGCTGTGCCCTGGAGTGACTCGTTGGGTTTCGTCGCTCCATTCCTGCTACAGTACCTGCTTGGTTCCTGCCTGCTTGCTACAGTACCTGCTTGGTTCCAGTACCCGAGTCTTGCTACAGTTCCTGCCTGGTTCCAGTACCTGAGTCTTACTACAGTACCTGCTTGGTTCCAGTACCCGAGTCTTGCTACAGTTCCTGCCTGGTTCCAGTACCTGAGTCTTGCTACAGTTCCTGCCTGGTTCCAGAACCCGAACCCAGTTACAGTATCGCTACTATCCTAGTCTGGTTCAAGTTACCTGTCCTGATCCACAACCCGCCTAAGTCCCAGCGGCCGGGTCCCTACGGGCTCCTCCCAGGAAGGCTTCAGCTTCCAAGGTTGAAGCCACCTAAGTCCCAGCAGTTGGGCTCCTACGAGCTCCTCCCGGGGGAGCACCAGCTTCCAGGGTGAAGAGCATCTACGTCCCACCTGAACATCTGCCTCCCGGCCTGCTGTTCATCAGAGACATTGTCCATCTCTTCCCAGTCTCCAGCAGGTCGGCCCAAGGGTCCACTAAACTGAGACTCCCACAACAGATTGCAAGGCCATGGACTCGGCAGATGCACCCGCTCCCTCGGACCTGCCCGGGATGGCCCAGCAGATGCTACAGCACCAGAGCTGCATTGATAATTTGGCAGCCACGGTGGAACAGCTATCCGCGCACCTGGAGTCCTTGCCTTCTGCTGGCAGGGCCCCCGAGAGTCACAGCTCTTCTGTGACTCAGTTACTGGCACCCTCCTGCTACGCTGGAGATTTAAGGACCTGCCGCGGCTTCCTGAACCAATGTTTTGTACGGTTCTCCTTGTTGCCTCGGCAGTTTCCCTCGGATGCGGTGAAAGTGGCATACATCCTGTCCTTGCTCGATGGGAAAGCCTTGATATGGGCTTCTCCCTTTTGGGAAAATAATGATTCTTCACTAACGGATTTACAACTGTGCATCACGAACTTTCGCCAGGCCTTTGATGAGCCCGCCCGTGTAGCCACGGTTATGTCTGATCTGCTTCAACTTCGTCAGGGGGCTCGCTCCTTGGCAGATTATGCAATGGAGTTTCGGACTTTAGCCCAGGAAGTAGGTTGGCAAGATGGTAGTCTTAAGGCCTTCTTCCTGGAAGGCCTCTCCGGACGCATTAAGGATGAGATTGCGGCTCGAGATTTGCCGGAGGACCTCAACGCCTTGATCGAGATGTCTGCTCGCATTGACCGCCGTCTACAGCAACGGGCCAAGGAGCAGCGCTCTTCTCGCCATAGTCCGGCTCGCGGGACGAGACCTGTGCCTTCTCCTAAGAGCTCTCGTCCAGACGTTCCCTCCAGTGAACTCATGCAGCTGTGATGGGCCCCGCTTTCTGCTGAAGAAAGACAACATCACCGTTCGTTGAAGTTGTGTTTATATTGTGGCCAGAAGGGCCACTTCTTGGCACGCTGCCAGGAGCGTGCAGAAAACGCCAAAGCCTAGGAGGTCGGGAGGAGCTCCTCCTAGGCTGTGCTACAGCTCCTCAATGCACTGTCCCTGTTACTCTGGAATACCCCGGAGGTTCCTTTGAGACGATGGCGTTCCTGGATTCTGGAGCCGAAGGTAATTTCATCCTGCACGACTTAGTCTCCCAGTTGCAAATTCCTACGCATAGACGGGAAGTCCCATTATGAATTACCTCTATCCAGGGGATGCTCCTTCCTGGCCCCGTCCAGCAGTCCATGGCACCCATTACAGTCCACACAGGGGCGATCCATTCGGAGGAGATAGCCTTCCTAGTACTGGATAAGGCTGTCCACCCTGTGGTGCTAGGGTTGCCGTGGCTACAGAGACACTCGCCCATGATCCAGTGGGATACACTACAGATTGTTAAATGGAGTCCCTTTTGCCTAGCTAATTGTATGAAGGTGCATAGGACCCTCGCACTTCCGTTGATGCACTCTGCTGTGGGTCCTCCTGCACCTCATGAGGACTTCGCCGATGTATTCTCCAAGACCAAGGCAGAGATCCTTCCGCAGCATCGTCCGTATGACTGTGCTATTGACTTGATACTGGGTACTATGCCCCCTCAAGGAAGGGTTTATCCCTTATCTATACCTGAGACCCGGGCCATGTCCGAGTACATTGCAGAGAATTTGGCCAAGGGGTTTATCCATCCAAGTCACCTGCAGGGGCAGGCTTCTTTTTTGTCAGCAAGAAGGACGGCTCATTGAGGCCGTGTATAGACTATCGAGACCTAAATTTGATTACCAAGCGAGACCGCTACCCGCTCCCGTTGATCCTGGAGCACCTTGATCGGCTTCAAGGAGCGAAGATTTTCATAAAGTTGGACTTACGAGGAGCATACAATTTGGTCAGAATCCGTCCCGGAGATGAGTGGAAAACTGCGTTCAATACCCGAGATGGGCATTACGAGTACCTCGTGATGCCTTTCGGCTTATGTAATGCCCTGGCGGTGTTCCAGCACCTGATGAATGAGGTGTTGCGGGACCTTCTGAACACCTGCGTAATTGTTTACCTCGACAACGTGTTATTCTACTCCCAGGACCTGACGTCACACCGTCAGCATGTCTACCAAGTGCTCCAGATACTTAGGGAGCATGGCCTATACGCGAAACTGGAAAAGTGCAGTTTTGAGAAGACCTCCCTGCCATTCCTAGGCTACATAGTCTCTGCAGCAGACTTTCTGATGGATCCTGAAAAAGTGGCGGCTATTAAGAATTGGCCCCGGCCCAGGGGTCATAAAGCGTTACAATGCTTCCTCAGCTTTTCCAATTTCTACCGTCACTTTATTCCCAACTACTCCCATATTGTGGCTCCCTTAACTACCCTCACCCGAAAGGGGGCTAACGCGGTGGACTGGCCTCCATCTGCCTGCCAAGCTTTTGAGGCCCTCAAAGAAGCCTTCTTACTAGACACCTGCCTTCGTCATTCGGATCCCAGCCGGCCCTTCGTGGTGGAGGTTGATGCCTCCAATGTGGCCGTGGGGGCCGTAATGAGCCAGTACTCTGATTCTGGACAGCTGTTGCCCTGTTCATATTTCTCAAAGAAATTCTCCCCGGCTGAGAGCAACTACTGTGTTGGTGACAAAGAGTTGCTAGCCATGAAACTTGCCCTGGAAGAATGGAGACAGTGGTTGGAGGGAGCCAACCACCCGGTAACGATTTACATTGATCACAAAAACCTGACATTCTTGAAGCAAGCCCAACGCCTGAATCCAAGACAAGCCCGGTGGTCGCTGTTTTTTGATCGGTTTGACTTTACCTTACGCTATCGACCCGGCTCTAAGAATGTTCAAGCTGACGTGCTCTCACGCTCTTCTGAGGTCGAAGAGACCCCTGATACACTTCAGTATATCTTGGACCCTGAGAAAGTAAGTCTTGCTGCAACCTTGGTGTCCTCCCAAGGGAAGACCGTTGTTCCGTGTCGCTCCCAGAGAGCAGTCCTCGCTTGGGCCCATGACTCCCTCACTGGGGGCCATGCTGGTTGGAAAGGGACTTTAGACTTGTTAAACCGTTTCTACTGGTGGCCAACGGTGAGACAAGATGTCCAAGCTTTTGTGGGCTCATGCCCTACTTGTGCTGTTCAAAAGCTGCTCCTCGGGAAGCCCAGGGACTTGTTGCAACCATTGCCCATCCCGGTGGAGCCTTGGACACATATCGCCACTGATTTTGTCGTGGATCTTCCTGTCTCAGGAGGTAATTCGGTCATCTGGGTAACCATGGACCGATTTTCCAAAATGGCACACTTTGTTCCCTTGCCAAAGCTTCCATCTCCTCCTGACCTAGCTGGTCTGTTCGCTCAGCACATCTTTAGACTTCACGGTCTTCCGCAGGATATAGTCTCCGATCGAGGACCACAGTTTACAGCTCGTTATTGGAAAGCCCTATGCAAGCGCTTTAATGTGCAACTTAGTCTTTCGTCTGCATTTCACCCTCAGAGTAATGGGCAAACGGAACGAACCAATCAAACCCTGAAGACGTTTCTCCGTGCCTTTGTGAACGAAGGACAAGACAATTGGGCCAAGCTACTCCCTTGGGCTGAGTTCTCATATAATAATCACACACATGCTGTTACGGGAAGCTCCCCATTCCTCATTGTTTATGGGAAGCAACTTCGATCACGCCTACCTTCGCCTGAACCTAGTGCACTCCCAGCAGTGCAACTCTCAGCTCGCCAGCTTCGTGCCTTGTGGAGCTCTACCCAGGAAAAAATCCGCAAAGCCGCCCTGTCCACCATGGAGTGGGTGGATTGGCATCGGCAGCCAGCACCTATCTTCCTCCCAGGAGACTGTGTCTGGCTTAGCACCATAAATCCACAGCTACGTATTCCATCTCGAAGATTAGCTCCAAAATTCTGTGGGCCTTTCCGAGTCGTCGAGCGAGTGGGAGCAGTCTCATACCGTTAACACATACCATCCTCCATACGATACATGATGTCTTCCACGTGTCATTGTTGAAGCCTCTTGTGTTGCCCAGATACCATTCCAGGGCTCCTGAACCCTCGGACCCTTCAGTACTGGATAAGGTTACGTATCAAGTATGTGAAGTTTTGGATGTCCGGTTCCATCAATACCGATGGGAATACTTGCTTGCCTGGGAGGGTTGCGGACCCGAGGATAATTCTTGGGAACCGGCCCGTAATATCCTTGACAAGGACTTATTACGGCAGTTCCATTTGGACCACCCCAGTAAACCCGGACCGGCTAAGAGAGGGCGTAAGAGGGGAGGTACTGTTGCGGTCCTGGCCACGAGTACCACAGCCAGGCCCTTACCTCTTGATGCCCGGGCCTGCTCCTGCCTCCGGAGTCCTGGCTTGTGTCCTGTTTGGCGGCATCCCCGCTGGAGCAGCGCTGCCGTGAAGGGGTCGGTGGATGCCCTTCTCCTAGGTGCACGCGCGTGCCACTTGGGCGCCTTTGTAGCCTGTTTCCCGCCAGTGCTGACTCCGCCCAATTCCTGACGTCAGATGCCGCGGTCATCCAGCCTTTGCCTTGAAACAGGTTAGCATCCCGGTTTCCTGTTGCGCTGTGCCCCGGAGTGACTCGGGTTTCGTCGCTCCGTTCCTGCTACAGTACCTGCTTGGTTCCTGCCTGCTTGCTACAGTACCTGCTTGGTTCCAGTACCCGAGTCTTGCTACAGTTCCTGCCTGGTTCCAGTACCCGAGCCTTGCTACAGTTCCTGCCTGGTTCCAGAACCCGAACCCAGTTACAGTATTGCTACTGTCTTAGTCTGGTTCCAGTTACCTGTCCTGATCCACAACCCGCCTAAGTCCCAGCGGCCAGGTCCCTACGGGCTCCTCCCGGGGGAGCACCAGCTTCCAGGGTGAAGAGCATCTACGTCCCATCTGAACATCTGCCTCCCGGTCTGCTGTTCATCAGAGACATTGTCCATCTCTTCCCAGTCTCCAGTACGTCGGCCTAAGGGTCCACTAAACTGAGACTCCCACAACAAACAGAACAATATTTACTAGGAATTGTGCATTTATTTGGAATGTTTCCCAATTGTAGTCGAAAGCTCAGGTTATTAAGGTAGCTAGAGCAGCCTTTTTCAAGTTTAGAATGATCAGACATCTTAAGAACATATTAGCTATTGAAGATTTCAAACTTGTAGTACAGGCAGTGGTAGTGAGGCATTTAGACACTGTTTATTTTGGTCTTCCAACTTATTTGCTAAAGGTTCATCACTTGGTCGAAAATACGGTAGTTAGAATTATTTACAGTCTAAAATGGAGAGAAAGTTTGATGCCTTCAATGATAAAATTATACTGGCTACTCATTTAATTTATTTATTTGTTTAAAACGTATAAAGCTTTATACCTTTAAAGCTTATAGCCTGTGTTTTCTAAGAAATCCTGACCAATGTGGATTATAATAAACACATCCACAATTGAAACAAACTACATAAAGGTATTAATAAAACAAATAAAAACAAAATACTATAAAACAATAATACAAGTATTTAACCATATGCTTGCTTGATTAAAAATGCCTTCAATTTCTTTTGAAAGGCCAAATAATCTCTTTCCCCCTTTAGATCATTAAACAATAAGTTCTACAACCAAGAAGCAGCTGAAGCAAAAAGTTTGCTTCGAGTAAACTGTAATTTGAAAATATTAAAATGCGGAACTGAAAGAAAATTGCTATTAGCATATCTTAATGTATGTGACATCATATTTCTCAAAGAGTACGTTTAAACTACTTACTCTGATTTATAAATCCATCAATAAAGATAATTATTCCTTTGCAGGAAAATTTTAACAATATATGCCTTCTCGTATGTTACATTCTTCTTCAAAAATGCTTTTTACATGTGCCATTTCTCCGTGAGGATCACCTCCATGCTAAAAGAACCAAAGGTTTCTCAATTCCAGCATTGATGCTTTGGAATGCATTACTTTTAGAATAATGACAGATCTCAGATCATTTAATTTTTCAAAAGCAGCTTAAAGCAATTTTGTTCAAATAGGCATAAACAGGATTATAGAATTTAGCTGAGTGAAGTTCAGTCAATAAAAGGTGAGTTTTAAAAGCCCAATGCACACATTAATTAAGAGATGAGCGATTATGCTGGGCTCAAGCTCACCAAGTGAATTTTAAAAGCTGTTCAGATACATGCATAAATGTCACTGCGAATACAACTTGGAACTTCTCAAAAGGGGCAGGGCAGGGGTGTGGTCTTGGTGGGGCATGGGCGGTAGATGGGTGTTTCGAGCTTGAACCAGAAATTTGCACATACATCCTTACACGATCCAGCGTGCACCGAGGCCCCCTGACACGTAACTTTATTTCTGCTATAGATGACGTGTAAATAAAAAAAAGAAAGCAACCAGCCATTTCAGAAGGGTTTAAAGTTTCTGGTGTAACTGTGGGTGTACAGGCTATCAAACCAGGGGGTGTTAGAGGACCTGTCTTTTAACTGAGCAAAACTGGGAATGAACTATTAAAACTGACAAAAGCATTAGAGTGCATGTCTTTTAAAATCCCCACACTTATGTGGTAGAAGCAAGACTTGCATGCACAGGCATGCACCCTCTTAAATTCAGAGCACATGTGCATGTGGTCAGACTATTTTATAACATGCACTCATATACGCATATATATTATAAAGTAGCCACGTCCTTGGGCGTGTCCCTGGCTGCTGGTTTAATAGTTATCATCCCTGAGTATTTATCTTATAACATTGTTTTAATTTATTAGTGATTGTATTAACTTTATTTTGTTATTTGATTGTGATAATTATTTAATGTTTTATTTTATTATGTATGCTTTGATGTATTCTGCGCTGATATTTTTGGATTCATGGATTAGAAGCTGTATAATAAATAAATACTATTTTAAAATCATGTCATTACATACATTCTGGGCCCTACCTGGATAGCTGTAGGGTAGCCCAATTGAATTGTGGGTGATTACTTGCAGCCAGGGTAACCCTAGCATGATGGGGTGGATAGTCCTGAGGATCACATGGAAGATGAATCTTTCCCAGTGCAGGAGCACTGCACAATATCACTGGTGTAGTACTTAAGATGATCTGGCCAGGATGGACAAAATTATCAAAGCAGAGTTCCTTTGGAGAGTGGGAATGAGGAGCTGATCCACGAGTTCATTCATAATGAAGTTTCTGCCAGAACCCGAATCCACGAACGCCCGAGTGAAAAAGCTGAAGGAATCAAATTCTATGGTCACAGGCAATAGTAGTTGGGGAGCTTGAACAGTAAGGCCTAGGGTCATCTACCCACTGGACCCTAGGCACTGGAGTTTCCCGCTTACAGTGGGCACTAGGCCACAAGGTGTCCATAACTGGCACAATATAAGCATATCTTCTGTTGTCTTCAATGAAGCCTCTTTTCAATGCAGCCTATCTGCATTGTTTTTTCAGAAGAGGTCAAGGAAACCAAAGCAAATGGTGAAACTGGCCATTGGAACTGGGGTATAACAGTAATGTTTCTATGTGGACGTGAACCTCTCTTACTCTCTGCTGAAGTCGTCGATCGTCGGTCAGTTTTGTCAGTTAATTCAATAAGTCCTTCCAATGATGCAGAAAGGTCTTGAGCGGCAAGGTCATCTTTAATTTTGGAGGAAACACCCTCAGTATATAGTAACCAGACAGTCCTCCCACCAATTAAGCTCTGTCACCAAGGTTCTAAATTAAACACGTATTCGGCCAGGGTTCTGCTACCTAGGCAGAGGTGGAGTAGGTCTGTGCCCACCATAGCCATTCAGCCAAGTTCCTTCAAGATTATCTTGAACAAATCCGTGAGTTGCGACAAGTTGAACAACAGAGGGTCTGCGCATTCCCAGAGAGGGGATTGCCCACACTAAAGCTTTCTTGTCCAAAAGCAAGAGAATGTAGGTGGTTTTTGTGAAATCATCTGGGAATAAGGGTTCCTGCAAGGTGAAGTGTATGTGGCACTGGTTTAGGAAGCACAGCATTGATTAGTATCCCTGGCACACTGAGGTGAGGCCGGTAATTGTGGTACAGGTCAACTAGAAGCAGAGGGCAGCAGGTAGTGGAGCTGAAGAAGGGATAAGAGTGTCCAACCATGTGGTCAGATGATCCATTGAAGTAACCAGGATCTTGAGAATCTTCAACTGTTCCTGCAGCTTATGAGTTAGACCTGGGATAGCCTGCAGAGATATCAAATCCACTGCGTCCATGGCCTTGACAATCTGTTGGAATTGTGGACATTTGGACCAAGGAGAACTTGGCAAAATCGGCAGGGAAGAGCCCTGTAGGTCACCACCATCGGCATGGGGAGTAGGATGAGGCAGAGGCCCAACTGAAGCTTTGCCTATACCAGCTCACAATGCCCACAAGTTGAGCCTTTGGGTGCCAGGGCAGCTTGCCTTCGGTGGGGGCCTCTGCTGATGGTCAGAAGTTCCATAGAGTTTGTTGGATAACACCGGCGAATCCGGACACAGGCTAGGGTCAGTGGCTGGGGTGTTTGAGGATGTTCAAGAAGCAGGCAATAGTCAGTGGCAGGCAGCATTCTACGATGTCCAGAAGTTAGGCATTGGTCAGTGTCAGGTGCTGTTCAAGGATGTTTAGAGGTCAGGCCAAGGTCAATACTGGGAGTCTGTCCATAGGGAAAAGTCAGGACAGAGAGGCAGGATAGGTGGGCAAAGAGCAAGACAGGAGGCACGATACACTGAAGAACTGAAAAGATGACCACTGGGACTGATGGACAAGACAAGGACCACTGGAATGGGAGACAAGGACAAAGACACAGGAACTGGAGATGAAGACTCAGGAGCTGAAGGAAGCAGAGACAGGAACACAGAGACATCACACGCTACTCAGGCAGTAGGGAGACCTGTTGCCGAGACATCAGTAGAGCATCCGCAGAAGCCTTTTATTGGCCAGAGGAGTGATGTTATCTGGAGGTACCCTCAGCCCTTTCCTGCCATGGCCTTTTCAAGTTAGTGACATTGGGCAGGTATGCGCGCACAATAGGAACAGGGCTGGAGGATATTGATGGTATCCTGCCATGAGGGCTATCAGTGGCATCCTGCCATGCCAATGTGCAGCATCATCTTGCAACAGTTCTTGGAGGCTGGTTGCATCAGGGAACAAAAATCGAGATCTAACCCTTGGAGTAAGTGTGACGGTTCACCAACCACAACAAGTGCACTAGTTGAGTTAAAAACAAAATGTATCCCATGGGTCAGAACTAATAAATTATGTGTTATTGTGTGGACTTGCATCATTCATGTAGTGTTTTTTGTGTGTACCATTGTCATGTTTTTCTTTGTGGTGTGCCTAAGAGAAAAAAAATCTTTCTATAAAACTAGCAAAAATATTTTTTAAAAAGCTACAAAAAGGGTGTTCCAGCATAAGATTGGGTTATGTTTTAATTCCTCATTAACTATTTAATTTTCATCATATTATATTAGGCCTTACATGCAGAATGATCTTGTTCCTGTTTAACCTGCTATTATTATTAATAGTAAGATAACCTGTGACATCTCTGCATCTCTGCATTATGATGTGTATTTAAAGATTGAAAACAACTGGTTTATATTGCAATCAAGGAATGGTGAGAGTCCAACATCATTGAACTTTGAGAAAGGTCTACCATTGCCTTGTACTGAGGCTCATATTATGGCACATATAAATGGTTTGAGTGGTTTATTCCTTCTAAGAGTCTGGTGGCAGGAATGACAAAGATGTGCATTTGTTTGGTGTCTTCAATAGATGGATAGATATGTACAAGTCAGCAGGACCTTCATGAGAAAGGTTCGTAGTGGTGTGTGTATGGCAGATAAAAGAAGTTGTTCACCACAGTAAAAAAAAAATCCTCACTGCCTTTTAGCTCCAATGTAGCACCCAGCTCTTGCAGTATGTTTCAGAGGGCATTTATTGAAAAGGATTTCAAGTGTTCTGTTGTAACATCTATCTTTGCATATATATATATAATGTATTTCTGTATTATCTAACAGATACCTAACTTTTTCTTTTATGTTAGTATGGAGCAAGACCTGAGAATCAGAGTGCCTATACCAAGTGCCGATCCTATTTGGTTTAGCACTGAATCAAAACAATAATGGGTTTTAAGCTCTCCTAATATGGTTGTTTATGTCTTTGACCATAATGTATTCTTTCATAATCATGGATTGTAGGGAAATTTGTGACTATGTCCTGAATTTATTTTAGAGGGGGAAGATTTTAGAGAATCCTACCGTCTCTACTAAGAAGACCATACCATTATAGTAGGTAGAGACAATGCATTCCAAGTGGTTTGCAGCTCCCGCCATGGAGGCTGCTGTGTTAGTTGCTTCTTAACATATAGAGAAGGTGTGTATTTTTAATTAGCCTTTCTATCAGGCAGGACAGTGTTGTTTCTGCTCCATTTTTCTTTCTCTTACTTTTGGGGAAAAGACTCTTGCGTTTTATGGCTTAAGGCTTGCGTTCAGAGAGAAGTAGAAGTGTTCTTAGAACATAGGAACTTAAGATATGCTATACTGGGTCAGACCAAGGGTCCATCAAGCCCAGCATCTTTTGTCTAACAGAGGCCATACCAAGTCACAAGTACCTGACAAGTACCAAACATTAAATAGATCCCAAGCTACTATTCCTTATTAATTAATAGCATTTTATGGACTTCTCCTCTAGGAACTTATCCAAACATTTTTTAAACCCAGTTATACTGACTGCCATAACCACATCCTCTGGCAATGAATTCCAGAGCTTAATTATGTGTTGAGTGAAAAAGAATTGTCTCCAATTTGTTTTAAATAATTTACTTGCTAACTTCATGAAGTACCCCCTAGTCCTTCTATAGTCAGAGAGTAAATGATTTTCATTTACCCGTTCAATCCTTTAATGATTTTGTTGATCTCTATCATATCCCCCCTCAGCTGTTTCTTCTCCAAGCTGAATAGCCCTAACCACTTTAGCCTTTTTTCATAGGTGAGACATTCCATGCCCTTAATCATTTTGGTCACCCTTCTCTATACTTTCTCCAGTGCAACTATATCTTTTTTGAAATGTGGCGACCAAAATTGCACACAGTATTTAAGGTACAGTCTCACCACGGAGCAATATAGAGGCAATATGACATCCACCATTTTATTTGCCATTCCCTTCCTAATAATTCCTAACATTCTCCATAGCACAGTGAGCTGACAATTTCAATGCATTATCTACTATGAGGCCTACATCTCTTTCCGGGGTGGTAACTCCTAATATGGAACCTAACATTGGTTAACTATACCAAGGGTTATTTTTCCTATATGCATCAACTTGCACTTGTCCTCATTGTATTTTATCTGCCATTTGGAAGCCCAATTTTTCTGCCTCACAGGGTCTTCCTGCAGTTTATCACAATCCAATTGAGATTTAACTACTCTACATAATTTTGTGTCATCCACAAATTTGATCACCTCACTTGTCAAATACCTTTCCAGATCATTTATAAATATACTAGCCGTTCAGCCCGTAAACACGGGCTAGATTAAAAAAAAAAAAAAATTTGGTTCGTTTTCGGAAACGGCACTCTTCAACACTTCTTCTCCCTCACTCCCCCTTCCCGTCACTCATTCACCTCAGTCACTCATCTTCTTCCCCCTTGGTCACTCACCCCCCTTCCTCCACTCACCTCCCTTCCCTCCCCTGCCCCCACTCAATCTCCCTTCCCTCAGTCTTACTCACCCCTCTTTCTCCCACTGCCTCCCTCCCCTCTCACTGAAACCCCCTTCCCTCACTTTCATCTCCCCCCTCATTCTCAATCCCACTCCCTCTCCTTCCCTCCTCAGACATTGCTATGTGACCCGAGAATGTCAGTCTTCTACACTTCTTCTTCCTCACTCCCCCTTCCCCTCACTCATTCACATCGGTCACTTATCCTTCTCCCCCTCGGTCACTCACCCCCCTTCCTCCACTCACTTCTCATCCCTCCCCTGCCCCCACTAAAACTCCCTTCCCTCAGTCTTATTCACCCTCTTTCTCCCACTGCCTCCCTCCCCTCTCACTGAAACTCCCTTCCCTCACTCTCACCCCCTCCCCCTCATTCTCACTCCCACCCCTTCCCTCCTCAGTCATTGCTATGTTTATTTTATTTATTTATTTATTTGTTTTTATATACCGGTGTTTGATTTGCATATCACATCGATTCACAAATAATTTGAAAGGTGCGGGAAGGAAGTCCTTTCCTTTAGACAGGTACAGTGAATGATTAGAGAAATGTCATAAGACGATATAGCAGCAATATGGGTAAAAACAGTGCTAAAATAGATAGCATAAATAATAATGGATAGCATAATTAATAATAGTGTGAGACAAGAGAATAGATGGCATAAATACTTTGGTATAGTAGCAGTAATTAGCATTAGAATAACAGGGTAGCAGAGATTATCATTAGGTATATATAGCAGCATTATGGGTAAAAACATTGCCAATATAGATAGCATAAATAATAATAGTGTGATAAGAGGGGAATGGATGGCATAAATAGTGGTATCATATCATTAATTAGCATTAGAGTAACAGGGTAACAATTATCATCATTAGGTATAACTTGTATAAAGGACATTGATAGGAATAGATTGCATAAGTGAATGGATAGCATAATTAGATAGCATAAATAGAAATATAATGGCAGTAATTAGCATTCGAGTAACAAGGTGAATTTATTGGTGTGGTGGTGGGGAGGGGGGTTTGCTCTGAGTGCAGGGTTAGGGTGACTCGAGAATGTCGGTCTTCTACACTTCTTCTCCCTCACTCCCCCTTCCCCTCACTTATTCACCTCAGTCACTCATCCTCCTCTCCCTCGGTCACTCACCCACCTTCCTCCACTCACCTCCCTTTCCTCCTCTCTCCCCTCTCCCCACTCAAACTCCCTTCCCTCTGTCTTACTTACCCTTTCTCCCACTGCCTCCCTCCCCACTCACTGAAACCCCCTTCCCTCACTCTCCCCTCCCTCTCCCTCCTCAGTCACTCCCCACTGTCTCCCAATCCCACCCTCACTCTCATCCCTTGCCGTCCCCTCTCAGTCACTACGCTATGTGACTCATTCCTTCCCCTGCGGCATGGCACGTCGGTCAGAGCTCTCGCCATTCCAGCCATCCCAACTCCCTTCCCCCTTCCCCAGGGGCGGAGGGATAGGCTCTGGCTGTTGTCGATCCGATTTTCTTCGCCCCCCTATCCCAACTCCTTCCCCCCTTCCCCGGCAGCGGAGGGATGGGCTCCGGCTGTTGTTGGTCTGATCTCTCTGCCCCCCATCCCAACTCCCTCCACTCTTCCCCAGCGGCGGAGGGACGGGCTCTGGCTGTTGTCTGTCCGATCTCTTCACCCCCCCATCCCAACTCCTTCCCCCCTTCCCCAGCGGCAGAGGGATGGGCTCTGGCTGTTGTTGGTCTGATCTCTCTGCCCCCCATCCCAACTCCCGCCCCCCTTCCCCAGCAGCGGAAGACAGGCTCCAGCTGTTGGTGGTCGGATCTCTGTGTCCTGCGGCATCAACTCATCACGTCGGTGAGAGATCTGTCTTTCGCGCATGTGCGGCCTGTTGGTGAGAGCTGCTGAGCCGCTCTCTACTGCGCATTCACAGCACATCGGTCCAGGCTCCCTTATAGGTATGATTAAAAAGCAGAAGTCCAAGCACAGATCCCTGAGGTACTCCACTGTTTACCTTTTTTCTACTTTCTGTTAGGGGTGTGCATTCATTCCCTACAAATTGGGAATCTACATCCTATAGGACCCTATTCGTTGTATTCGCAGGGAAGCGAAACGTATCGCGATTCCCCACGAATACAACAAATATTTGCTGACTTATTTGGCTGCCTAAAGGAGCCAATTTAAACGAGTGCAGGAGATCACCCTGGACCTCCAGGGACTTTTGGCAAGTCTTGGGGGACCCTCCTGACCCCCACAAGACTTGCCAAAAGTCCAGTGGGGGTCCAGGAGCGACCTCCTGCACTCCGGCCGTCGGCTGCCAGTATTCAAATTGGGCCTTTGACATAATGAGGGCAAAGGCTATCGGTGCCATTTTGAATACTGGCAGCCGACGGCCGGAGTGCAGGAGGTCGCTCCCGGACACCCGCTGGACTTTTAACAAGTCTTGTGGGGGTCAGGAGGGTCCCCCAAGACTTGCCAAAAGTCCATGGTGGTCCAGCGGGGGTCCGAGAGCGATCTCCTGCACTCTAGCTGTCAGCTGCCAGTAATCAAAATGGCGCCGATAGCCTTTGCCCTTACTATGTCACAGGGGCTACCGGTGCCATTGGTCAGCCCCTGTCACATGGTAGGAGCACAAGATGGAGCCGATGGCCATGTGACAGGGGCTGACCAATGGCACCGGTAGCCCCTGTGACATAGTAGGTCAAAGGCTATTGGCGCCATTTTGAAACTGGCAGCCAAGGGTGTGAGTGCAGGGGATGGCTTCTGGACCCCCTGCTGGACCACCAGCGAGTTTTGGTAAGTCTTAGGGGGGTCAGGAGGGTGGGGGGGGGGGTTGTTGTTAATTTAATTTTAGCGGGGAAACGAATAGAAAGTAACATATAAACGTTTCGGGGGGCCCCCTTGCTGAATGCAACATATCTGCCCCCCTACGAATACGAATCCCGAATGCAAGTATGGCTTCCCTCTGCACATCTCTACTTTCTGTTTCCTGTCTTTTAACCAGTTTGCAATCTACAAAAGGGCATCGCCTCCTACCCCATGACTTTTTAGTTTTCGTAGAAGCCTATCATGAGGGATTGTTGAACGCCTTTTGAAAATCCAAATACTCCACATCTACTAGTTCACCTTTGTCCAAATGTTTATTCACCCATTCAAAAAAATGTATTAGATTTGTGAGGCAAGACTTTTCTAGGGTAAATCTATGCTGGCTGTGTCCTATTAAGCTATGTCAATGTAAATGTTTTATGATTTTATTCTTTATAACAGTTTCCATGATTTTTCCTGGCACTGAAATCAGGCTTACTGATCTATAGTTTCCCGGATCACCCTTGGAGCCCTTTTTAAATATTAAGGTGACGTTGGCCACCTTCCAGTCTTCAGGAACAATAAATGATATTAAATATAGGTTACAAATTAATTGTAATAGGTCTGAAATTTCAGTTTTGAATTATTTCAGAACCCTGGGGTATATACCATCTGCTCCAGGTGATTTACTTCCCTTCAGTTTGTCAGTCTAGCCTACTACATTTTTCAGGTTCACCATGATTTAGTTCAGTTCATCTGAATCATCACCCTTTAAAACCATCTCCGGAACAGATATCTCCCCAACGTCCTCCTCAGTAAATACTGAAGGAAAAAATGTGTTTATTCTTTCCACAATGGCCTTATCTTCCCTAAGTGCCCCTTTAACCCCTGGATCATCAAATGGTCCAACCAACTCCTTAACAGGCTTTCTGCTTTGGATATATTTTAAAAAGATTTTACTATGAATTTTTGCCTCTACAGCCAAATTATTTTCAAATTCTCGCTTAGCCTGTTATATCAATGACTTATATTTAACTTACCAATGCTTATGCTTTATCTTATTTTCTTCTAATGGATTCTTCTTCCAAGTTTTGAATGAATATCTTTTGGCTAAAATAGCCTCCTTCACCTCCCTGTCAACTGTGAAGCAGGCTGTTAATACAAACAAAAAAAACACACTTTGAAATGTCTGTATGCAAATGCCAGAAGTCTAAGAAGTAAGATGGGAGAGTTAGAGTTATATAATAGGGATGTGAATCGTTTTTTGACGATTTAAAATATCGTCCGATATATTTTAAATCGTCAAAAATCGTTAGGGCCACGATACAATACCAATTCCCCCGATTTATCGTCAAAAAATCGTAAATTGGGGGAAGGGGGAGGGCAGGAAAACCGGCACACTAAAACCCCCTAAAACCCACCCCCGACCCTTTAAATTAAATCTCCCACCCTCCCGAACCCCCCCCCCAAATGCATTAAATTACCTGGGAGTCCTCCGTAGCGGTGGTCCGTGGCTAAATCGGGGGAAGGGGGAGAGCACGAAAACCGGCACACTAGATCGTGAGGTCTTCAGCCGGCGCCATTTTTCAAAATGGCCACCGCAAAATGGCGGCGGCCATAGACGAAAACGATTCAACGCAAGAGGTCGTTCCGGACCCCCGCTGGACTTTTGGCAAGTCTTGTGGGGGTCAGGAGGCCCCCCAAGCTGGCCAAAAGTTCCTGGGGGTCCAGCGGGGGTCAAGGAGCGATTTCCTGCCACGAATCGTTTTCCGTACGGAAAATGGCGCCGGCAGGAGATCGACTGCAGGAGGTCATTCAGCGAGGTCCGGAAATCTCGCGAGGGTTCCGGACCTCGCTGAACGACCTCCTGGACCACCAGGTAATTTAAGGCATTTGGGGGGGGGGATTTAATTTAAAGGGTCGGGGGTGGGTTTTAGGGGGTTTTAGTGTGCCGGCTCACGATTTTAACGATTATGACGATACTTTACACACACAAATGGCAACAATACGATTCCCTCCCCCTCCCAGCCGAAATCGATCATTAAGACGATCGAGGACACGATTCACATCTCTATTATATAACAGTGAATAATGATGAGATAGACTTAATTGGCATCTCAGAGACATGGTAGAAGGTGGATAACCAAAGGGATAGTGCCATACTAGGGAAGAAATTAGATCACAATGATAGGGAAGAGCAAGCTGGGGGGGGGGGGGTTTAATCGTTTGTACTGTTCTTGTTCCTAGTTATGTTATCCAAGTTGTTCACTCCCTTGTTCATTGTAAGACACATGTTGTCATTGTTTACTACCTGTTGCAATGTAAACCGGAGTGATAAGTAACTCTGTTACCTGAACTTCAGTATAAAAAAAGTTATAAATAAATAAATAAAATAAATAAATGGGTGCTTTATGTCAGGGATGGCATAGAGTCCAATAGGGTAAGGATCCTGCAAGAGACTAAATGCAAAATAGAATATTTATGGGAAGAAATACCATGTGTGTCGGGGAAGAGTACAGGGATAGGAGTATATTACCATCTACCTAGCAAAAATGATGCTGTTTATGCATCTACCACCCTTTTTGTAATGAAATACTTCCTTAGATTACTCCTTAGTCTATTCACTTTCAGCCTCACCTCATGACCCTTTAATCCAGAATATTTTCTAAGATATTTTTTAATCCGCTGGTTATTCATTTTATGGAATGTTCCCTTGTTTAGTATTATTTGAAAGGGTAAATAATCTCCCTTATTTACTCATTCCACCCCATTCATTATTTTATAAACCTTGGTTCCATATTGAGCCGCTATACAGTTTGGCAAGTTAGCTGGATGCACTTATCTGTCTAATTTAGGCCTAGATTTATCAAAATGCTATAAATATGGTGGACATGTTGCCTGCAATAAAAAAAAGGGGTGCAATTAGACTAATTAACCTGCTTCTGCATAGGCAATTTATCACAACTGTGCTATTTTTCTCTTCATACATTTATTTATTTATTTAAAGGCTTTTATATACCGGAGTTCATGTACTAGTACATACCACTTCGTATGTATATAGTACGTATATATATAGTACGTATATAGTACAATGTTATGTACTATATTAGTACAATGTACTATATACATACGAATTAGTATATTAGTACTATATACATACGAATTAGTACTATATACATACGAAGTATATATAGTACAATGTTACTATATATACTTCATATGTATATAGTACGTATATAGTACAATGTTATGTACTAGTACATAACATTGAGAGAGAGCGAGCAAGAGAGAGCCTCTATATGGAGTCAGTCTGACACACTTTATATATGTACCACTGTAGAGGGGCACTTTGAATTGGGGTGGGTTTTAGCTAATTCATTTCTTCTCTGATCTGCCCATTCCCTGCTCCAGAGTTATCCAGTTAAAAACGTAAAGATGAATGTTAAAAGCCCGACACACGCATCAATTAGAGGATGCATGAATCCGAGCCAAGTGGATTTTAAGTCACTCAGATATGCGTGTACTTGCCGCTGCATGCAGAAGTGAAATTTTTTTAAAGGGGCGGGGAGTGGGCATGGTTTGGGCGGGGAATGGATGTTCCATGAATTTTATCTAACATTTGTATATAAATACTTACATGCAATGGCTTACACTGGAGTCCCCTGCTGCATAACTTTACATCTGCTATGGATGATGTGTGGAAGTTGTAAAACAAAAAAAATCTAGGCAGATCAGAGGGGTTTTAAAGGTCAGGGCTAACAGGGGAAGGGAGGCTCTTAAACTAGGGGGATTTGGAAGTCTTATCCCTTAACTGGATGAACTGAGAATGAACTGAGAAAACTGGCAATGGCGTCAATGTGCATGCCTTTTAAAATCCTCCCACTTATGCGGTAGGAGCAGAATTTTCATGCACAGGCAAGCATCCACTTAAATTGCACGCATATATGCATGTGGTCAGGTTATTTAATAACATGCATGCATATACGCGCATATGTTATAAAATGGCCGCACCCCTGGACACGGGCTGATGAACGCCACATTTAAAGTTACTATCCCCACCAGGTAAATCACTTAGCTATGTGGTGCCCAATGACCATAGCCAGATATTCAGCGGCAACCCTTAGCTGGATAAGTCTGACTTATCCAGGTAATTTTTTTCTGAATATCAGGCTCTTCTATCATGTCCTTTCTCTGTCTTCTCTTTTCCAAGCTGAAGAGCCCTAACCTGCATGGCATCTCTTCATAGAGGTGCTGTTGTATTCCCTTTACCATTTTTGTTGCTCTCTATTTACCTTTTCTAGTTCTGTTTTGACCTTTTGAGTTAGGGAGGCCAGAAACCCACATAATAAAGGTGAAATCACACTATGGATCAATACAGAGGTGATATGATATTTTATGTTTTATTCTTCATTCCTTAACATATCATTCCTAAAATCTGTTTGCATTTTTGACTGCTGCTGTACACTGAACTAAGGATCTCAATATATCGTCCACCCCAAGGTCCTTTTCTTGTGTGGTGATGCCTCTTACAGAACCTAACATTGTGTATCGGTAGTTGAGATGTTTTTGTCTTATGTTCACTTTGCGCTTTTACACATTAAATTGTATCTGTCTTTCAGATACCCTGTCTCCTAGTCTTATAAAGTCCTTTTACAGTTCCTAACAATCTGCTGCTGTTTGAACTACTTTGAATACATTTTTATCATCTGAAAATTTGATCATTTCACTTCTTCCCTGATCCAAGACCATTTATGAATATGTTAAACAGCACAAGTCCCAGTATAGATCTCTGTGATACTCCACTAATGAAATTTTTTCATTTGGAAAAATGATCATTTAGTCTTAATCTCTGTTTTCTGCCTTTAAACCAGTTACCATATCATAATAGAACATTGCCTCCTATCCTATGCCTTTTTAATTTCCTGAGGAGTCTCATATTGGGGACTGTCAAATGTCTTTTGAAAATCCAAATACACAATTTCCACTCACCTTTTTCTACATGTTTATTCATACCCTCAATACAATCCAAAAGATCTGTAAGGCAAGACTTCCCTTTGCTAAAAGCATTTTGATGCTTTTCCATTTAGCTATGTTTATCTATATGGCCAGTTATTTTGTTTTTAAGAACAGCTTCTACCATTTTGCCTGACACCAACATCACAGGTTTACCAGTCTATAATTTCCAGGATCACCACTTAAGCCCTTTTTAAAAATCTGTGTTACATTGCCTACCCGCAGTCTTTTGGTATTGAAACTGAGCCCCTTCCTCTCCTCTAAAAAATGTCTGGGTCCAGGGATCTCCCCGGCCTTCACTTACCTCTTCTGTGGGAGAAGCGAGGCCCACATGTTTTCTTTTGTGGGGGTGAGAAGGGAGGGTAGGAATGGCTTCAGAGAGGGCCATGAAGGCCCCAGTTTGCCTTTTTGGGGTTGGGAGCGATATCAGAGAGAGCTGTGGAGACCATTTTTAAAAAATGAATTTGATAATAACTGAAAATTTGGGGGTATTTTATCATAGGCTATTTTCAGTTTGTTCCATTCTGAACAAACCAAAAATCTCCTCATTCAATGTAGTTTTGCATGTACTTTTAAGAAATGCATATCCCTATAGTGTGATGTACTTCAGCTGAGCTTTCCGATAGGTGTGAAGGTGTCTGGAGTAAATGGTGTCTAGATGAGGATGTTTGATGTTGTATGTCTCTGTTCTCGAACATAATGAAACTGTGATGTGGTTTAGGTGAATAGGGGTTTTGCTGATTAAGGCAAAGGCATCAAAGTACTTTTATCATCTAATAATGGTTCCACTTCCTGAACACTTCAAAATGTTTTCACTCTCTTCCAAGCAAGTTTTCTTTGCTAAATATCTCTATAACCCTTACTGTTTTCAAACCCAGAATATTTACCATTATTAACTCCCCCCTCTCCCCAAAGAGGAAAAAAATAGTTTAATAACATTCTATGTGAGAAGAATTGAAAGTAACTCCCTTTTCTGTCCTGAATCTTAGAAATTGAATTTGCATTTCTCTGGTTCTAAGCAAAGAGTTAACAATAAGCTCTCCTGCCATGGAAACTGTAAATGACTGCACACATAATATACACAGCGGCTATGATTAGCACTTATTTACAGTTTTTTGGCAGGCTAAAATATTTTAGGAATTGTGTTATGTTACTGTTAATCCAGCTAGTAGGAGATTTCTAAAGTCCAGTTTTAGCCCTAGTGATTTATGTCCATTATTATGCCATCTCTTCTTCTTCTGTTCTCCAGAGTATTGGTGCTTTTCATTCTGATTCTGTTTAATAAGATTCTACTGTTCATAATATCAGTACTGTTACTTTATTTAACTAAAGCTATAGGGAATTCATAAGCAGATTATACTTCTTATAGATTCATATGGCTTTTAATAAAATATTTCTACTTGCCCATAACAGATTGTCATAGCACATTTCTCAGAAGCTTGTGACAGTAAAAATATATCTCTGTACTAATTCATTTTCATACTCTAATACATATATCAACTAAAAGATAATTAATTTTGAAGAACTAAATACAAATATAAAGATAGTTCCCTAGCTTAGGAAAATCAAGTAGAAGGAGGATTTATTAAACATTTATATTGGAATATTACTTATCACCATATTGACAGATGCTGCAATTAATTCAGAAGAGGTATTGCCTCAGACAATTTGAAGTAATTCTTTCTCTGTCAGTTGTTATTGAACATCACCAATTGTTGCGTCCGTAGGTCGCAGACGACTGCGACCACTCTGCCTTACCTCTTTTTCTCCCCTTTCTCTCTCTTTGGGCAAGATGGCTGTTTCCAGTGCCGAGTGCCGAGGGCCTTGGCATTTCCAGACCAGCATGGAAATCCCCATCCGCCATGCTCACTCCCGTGGCCTCCTAGGGCACGAGCACACGCATCTCCGATACTCAAATACACGTCATGGTGGGAACCTTGGGGGCTACCCCACCGCATGACGTCAGTACCTCCGGGTATATCTAGCTTCTGCTACCGCTAACAATTTGAGTTAGCATAGATTTCGCTTCGCTATTCTGCCTGTTCTAAGCTGTATGCTTAGACACCACTTTCATGCTAAGGGCCTCGCTCCAGCAGAAGTTATAGTCACCCGCTCCTCGGGGGTCTCTCGCTTCCAACTTCCCCTCGGGGTCCTCACTAACCAAGACAACTGCTCCTCGGGGGTCTTTTCTCTGTATTCATTTCAGGATATTGGACCATTGGGTACTCGCTCCTCGAGGGCCTATCCTGCACCACGGACCTACGGTCCCACCATTCTACCATCAGGAAGATGCCTTCACTCTGTGAGTACCTCTACGATCCGGTGCTCCAACTCTACCCACCAGCCGTGGCGTTACCCGCACTGTGGGTTCCTGCTTATCGTGAACATCTGGGTGAGATTATACCTGTTGAGCGTATTGGCACTTCGTGGGGAAAAACAATCATACTTATACTCAGTTCCTTTTTACAATTATGTCCTAGTCCTTCCTTTACTTAACAGCACAAATAATTATACAGTCTCAGCATACAATAAACACACAATAGAAGAATTTGTGGTTTCCAACTTCTTAACTGGTAGTTCAGTTAGTTAATGGACTAATATTTACACTTCTCTCATTTAGTTAATTATCAGCAATAAATAATAAGATACCAGATGGATAGAATAACTTGTTACTCAACTTCTTGGTAAAGTCTCTAATTCTAAGAACATAAGAAATTGCCATGCTGGGTCAGACCAAGGATCCATCAAACTCAGCATCCTGTTTCCAACCGTGGCAAAACCAGGCCACAAGAACCTGGCAATTACCCAAACACCAAGAAGATCCCATGCTACTGATGCAATTAATAGCAGTGGCTATTCCCTAAGTAAACTTGATTAATAGCAGTTAATGGACTTCTACTCCAAGAACGTATCCAAACCTTTTTTGAACCCAGCTACACTAACTGCACTAACTACATCCTCTGGCAACAAATTCCAGAACGTAATTGTGCATTGAGTGAAAAATAATTTTCTCCAATTAATCTTAAATGTGCTACTTGCTAACTTCATGGAATGCCCCCTAGTCCTTCTATTATGCGAAAGTGTAAATAACCGATTCACATCTACTCGTTCAAGACCTCTCATGATCTTTAAGACCTCTATCATATCCCCCCTCAGCTGTCTCTTCTCCAAGCTGAACAGCCCTAACCTCTTCAGCCTTTCCTCATAGGGGAGCTGTTCCATCCCCTTTATCATTTTGGTTGCCCTTCTCTGTACCTTCTCCATTGCAACTATATCTTTTTGGAGATGTGGTAACCAGAAAAGCACTGGTCTAAGTATAGATCCCTGAGGCACTCCACTGTTTACTCTTTTCCACTGAGAAAATTGACCATTTAATCCTACTCTGTTTCCTGTCTTTTAACCAGTTTGTAATCCATGAAAGGACATCGCCTTCTATCCCATGACTTTTTAGCTTTCTGAGAAGCCTCTCATTAGGGACTTTGTGAAACGCCTTCTGAAAATCCAAACACATTACATCTACCAGTTCACCTTTATCCACATGTTTATTAAACCCTTCAAAAAAATGAAGCAGATTTGTTAGGCAAGACTTCCCTTGGGAAAATCCATGTTGACTGTGTTCCTTTAAACCATGTCTTTCTATATGCTCTACGATTTTGATCTTTAGAATAGTTTCCACTATTTTTCCCAGCACTGAAATCAGGCTCACTGGTCTATAGATACCCAGATCACCCCTGGAGCCCTTTTTAAATATTGAGGTTACATTGGCCACCCTCCAGTCTTCAGGTACAATGGATGATTATAATGGTAGGTTACAAATTTTAACTAATAGATTAGAAATTTCATTTTTTAGTTCCTTCAAGTTACCAAGGATGCATACCATCCAGTCCAGGTGATTTGCTACTCTTTAGTTTGTCAATCTGGCCTACTACATCTTCCCGGTTCACAGTGATTTGATTCAGTTCATCTGACTCATCACTCTTGAAAACCATTTCCGGAACTGGTATCTCCCCAACATCCTCATTAATAAACACGGAAGCAAAGAATTCATTTAGTCTTTCTGCAATGGCCTTATCTTCCCTAGGAGCCCCTTTAACCCCTCGGTCATCTAATGGTCCAATCTACTCCCTCACAGGTTTCTTGCTTTGGATATATTTTAAAAAGATTTTATTATGAGTTTTTGCCTCTATGGCCAACTTCATTTCAAATTCTCTCTTCGTCTGTCTTATCAATGTTTTATACTTAAGTTGACAATGCTTATGTTTCATCCTATTTTCTTCAGATGGATCCTTCTTCCAATTTTTGAAGGATTTTTTTTGGCTAAAATAGCCTCTTTCACCTCACCTTTTAACCATGACGGTAATCGTTTTGCCTCCCTTCCACCTTTCATAATGCATGGAATATATCTGGACTGCACTTTTAACCTTAGTAGCTGCACCTTTCAGTTTTTTTTCTGTTTTCCTCATTTTATCAAAGTTTCCCTCTTGAAAGTTTCATGTTAGAGCTATAGATTTACTTATTGTCCACCCCAGTTATTAGTTTAAATTTGACCATGTATGATCACTATTGCCAAGTGGGCCCACCACTTACCTTTCTCACCAAATCCTGCGCTCCACTAAGAATTAAATCTAATATAGCTCCCTCTCTTGTTGGTTCCTGAATCAATTGCTCCATGAAGCTGTCATTTATTACATCCAGGAACTTTATGTCTCTAGCAAGTCCTGATCTTACATTTACCCAGTCAATATTGGGGTAATTGAAATCTGATAATCCACAGAAGCAAACCTTGCACATAAGCAAGTACTCAGAATCACTGGTGCAGGTAAAGAAGTCAAATTCCATTCAAAAACTAAAGTTATTTTATTCTTGAAAATCACAACTTGTTCAATACGGCAACTCCATTCACGGTGACAATAAGTAATTTAAAGTCCCCCGACACGGTCCTGTGTTTCGCGGTGGCTGCATCGGGAGGGACCAGATCAAATTCAAATCTGCAATGTAATAACATCTGTAAATAATGGAACATAAAGGCTGCGCAATAAAGTATAACAATGCAGTTACATACCTTTAAAGATATTGTTCAAATTATACTCCCAGTCAGACTGTACTACTAGAGGAGTTGTCTATGTTGTTAAATGTCCCTGCTCACTGTTATATGTGGGCAAGACCTCGCGTATGATTAAAACACGCATTATTGAACACTGTTCCAATATCAGATCCTCCAGAATAGATGAACCTCTGGTAAGTCATTGGCTTAAGGCTGGCCATTCCATCGCTGCTCTCTCCTTCCTAGTATTAGAGGTGGTCTCGTGCCCCCAGCGGAGAGGAGATTTCACCGGCATACTTGGTCGGAGAGAACAACGATGGATTTTCACTCTCGACACTGTTTTCCCCAATGGTCTTAACAAAGACATAGAATGGCATCTTTTCTACTAGATATGCTGTTGATATGTTATTAATTTCACATGTGTTGTCCTGTCAGGAACAGCATCTCGCGAGAGCTTCACTTTCGCGCCTTTTCGTTCTTTAAATGGCTGTCAATGTCTGAGGGTGCTTGCGCTCCTGAGGTTATCTTTAAAGGTATGGAACTGCATTGTTATACTTTATTGCGCAGCCTTTATGTTCCATTATTTACAGATGTTATTACATTGCAGATTTGAATTTGATCTGGTCCCTCCCGATGCAGCCACCGTGAAACACGGGACCGTGTCGAGGGACTTTAAATTACTTATTGTCACCATGAATGGAGTTGCTGTATTGAACAAGTTGTGATTTTCAAGAATAAAATAACTTTAGTTTTTGAATGGAATTTGACTTCTTTACCTGCACCAGTGATTCTGGGTAATTGAAATCTCCCATTATTATTGCACTGCCAAATTGGTTAGCTTCCTTGATTTCTCTTAGTATTTCATCATCTGCTGACCATTTTGTCCAGGTGGACGGTTGTATACACCTATCACTATACTCTTACCCAACACACATGGGATTTCTAACAATATACAGTCTCTTGTATGATCTTTATCCTGTTGGACTCTATACCCTCCCGGACATAAAGTGCCACACCCCCACCAAGTTGATCCTCCCTTTCATTGCGATATAATTTGTACCCTGATATAGCACTGTCCCATTGGTTATCCTCCTTTCACCAAGTTTCTGTGATGCCAATTATGTCAATTTCATTGTTTACTACTATACACTCTAACTCTCCCATCTTACTTCTTAGACTTCTGGCCTTGACATAAAGATATTTCAAAGTGTGGTTTTTTGTTTTTTGTATTAACAACCTGCTTTTCAGTTGTAAGAGATAATTTGGAAACCATTAGCTTCGGTGATTTTTTACATATAGGCACATGGACTACGTTTGCATTTATTGCTTTTTATTGCTTTATATAAATATAGGAAGCTTTATATTTATTCAGAATTCCTCCTTGCATCCAATTCCTTAAATGCTTTAGATTATGCAGATTAAAGTTAGAACTTAAGAACATGCCATACTGGGTCAGACCAAGGGTCCATAAAGCTCAGCATCCTTTTTCCACCAGTGGCCAATCCAGGCCATAAGAACCTGGCAAGTACTCAAAAACTAAGTCTATTTCATGTTACTGTTGCTAGTAATAGCAGTGGCTATTTTCTAAGTCAACTTAATTAATAGCAGGTAATGGACTTCTCCTCCAAGACCTTATCCAATCATTTTTTAAACACAGCTATACTAATTGAACTAACCACGTCCTCTGGCAACAAATTCCAGAGCTTAATTGTGCGTTGAATGAAGAACTTTCTCCGATTAGTTTTAAATGTGCCACATGCTAACTTCATGGAGTGCCCCTAGTATTTCTATTATCTGAAACACTAAATAACCAATACACATCTACCCGTTCTAGACCTCTCATGATTTTAAACACCTCTATCATATCCCCCCTCAGCTGTCTCTTCTCCAAGCTGAAAAGTTCGAACCTCTTTAGTCTTTCCTCATAGGGGAGCTGTTCCATTCCCCTTATCATTTTGGTCACCCTTCTCTGTACCTTCTCCATCGCAATTATATCTTTTTTTGAGATGCGGCGACCAGAATTATCTACAGTATTCAAGTTGCGGTCTCATCATGGAGTGATACAGAGGCATTATGACATTTTCCGTTTTATTCACCATTCCCTTCCTAATAATTCCCAACATTCTGTTTCATTTTTTGACTGCCACAGCATACTGAACTGACGATTTCAATGTGTTATCCACTATGATGCCTAGATCTCTTTCTTGGGTCGTGGCACCTAATATGGAACCTAACATTGTGTAACTATAGCATGGGTTATTTTTCCCTATATGCATCACCTTACACTTATCCACATTAAATTTAATTTGCCATTTCAATGCCCAATTTTCCAGTCTCACAAGGTCTTCCTGCAATTTATCACAATCTGCTTGTGATTTAACTACTCTGAACAATTTTGTATCATCTGCAAATTTCATTACCTCACTCATTGTATTTCTTTCCAGATCATTTATAAATATATTGAAAAGTAAGGGTCCCAATACAGATCCCTGAGGCACTCCACTACCTACTCCCTTCCACTGTGAAAATTCTCCATTTAATCCTACTCTCTGTTTCCTGTCTTTTAGCCAGTTTGTAATCCATGAAAGGACATCGCCACCTATACCATGACATTTTACTTTTCCTAGAAGCCTGTCATGAGGAACTTTATCAAACACCTTCTGAAAATCCAAGTATACTACATCTACCAGTTCACTTTTATCCACATGTTTATTAACTCCTTCAAAAAAGTGAAGCAGATGTGTGAGGTAAGACTTGCCTTGGGTAAAGCCATGCTGACTTTGTTCAATTAAACCATGTCTTTCTATATGCTCTGTGATTTTGATGTTTAGAACACTTTCCACTATTTTTCCAGGCACTGAAGTCAGGCTAACCGGTCTGTAGTTTCCCGGATCGCCCCTGGAGCCCTTTTTAAATATTGGGGTTACATTAGCTATCCTCCAGTCTTCAGGTACAATGGATGATTTTAATGATAGGTTACACATTTTTACTAATAGGTCTGAAATTTCATTTTTGAATTCCTTCAGAACCTTGGGGTGTATATCATCCAGCCCAGGTGATTTACTACTTTTCAGTTCATCAATCAGGCCTACCACATCTTCTAGGTTCACCGTGATTTGGTTCAGTCCATCTGAATCATTACCCATGAAAACCTTCACCGGAACGGGTATCTCCCCAACATTCTCTTTAGTAAACACCGAAGCAAAGAAATCATTTAATCTTTCCACGATGGCCTTATATTCTGTAAGTGCCCCTTTAACCCCTTGATCATCTAACGGTCCAACTGTGAGTTTTTGCCTCTACGGCCAATTTCTTTTCAAATTTTCTCTTAGCCTGTCTTATCAATGTCTTACATTTAACTTGCCAACGTTTATGCATTATCCTATTTTCTTCTGTTGGATCCTTCTTCCAATTTTTGAATGAAGATCTTTTGGCTAAAATAGCTTCTTTCACCTCCCCTTTTAACCATGCAGGTAATCGTTTTGCCTTCTTTCTACCTTTTTTAATGTATGGAATACATCTGGACTGTGCTTCTAGGATGGAATTTTTTTACAATGACCACCCCTCCTGCACACTTTTTACCTTTGTAGCTGCTCCTTTCAGTTTTTTTCTAACAATTTTTCTCATTTTATCAAAGTTTCCCTTTTGAAAGTTTAGCACGAGAGCCATGGATTTGCTTACTGTACCCTTCTAGTCATTAATTCAAATTTGATCATATTATGATCACGATTGTCAAGTGGTCCCACCACCGTCCTCCACTCTCTTGTCGGTTCCTGGACCAATTGCTCCACAAAAATGTCATTTATTCCATCCATGAACTTTATATCTCTATCATGTACCAATGATACATTTACCCAGTCAATATTAGGGTAATTGAAGTCTCCCATTATTACCGCACTACCAATTTGGTTAGCTTCCCTAATTTCTATTAGCATAATCATTCTCACCATCTTGACCAGGGGGACAGTAGTATGCTCCTATCACTATAGTCTTCCCCGGCACACAAGGGATTTCTACCCATAAAGATTCAATTGTGTATTTAGTCTCATGTAGGATGTTTATCCTGTTGGACTCTATGCCATCCCAGACATAAAGCACCTCACCACCTCCCAGGTGCTCCTCTCTGTCATTGCGATATAGTTTGTATCCCGGTATAGCACTGTCCCATTGGTTATCCTCCTTCCACCATGTCTCTGAGATGCCAATTAAGTCTATGTCATCATTCACTGCTATACATTCTAATTCTCCCATCTTACTTCTTAGACTTCTGGCATTAGCATACAAACATTTCAAAGTTTGTTTTTTGTTTGTATTTTCATTCTGCTTTTTAATTGATAGGAATAAATTAGAATTTTTTAGCTCAGCTGAGTTTTTAGTTACAGACACTTGGACTATTTTTCTTATAATTGGAACTTCACTGTTGGGGTGCCCTAATTCTAATGCATCATTAGTATCCTTTGAAGATACCTCTCTCCGAACCATGCACTGCTGAGCGACTGTCGGCTTTCCCCTTTGTTCTAGTTTAAAAGCTGCTCTATCTCCTTTTTAAAAGTTAGCACCAGCAGTCTGGTTCCACCCTGGTTAACTTCAGTTAGTCAACCAGAGTGACTTACTGCTCTCTTGATTAACAAATGTTGGTACCTAATCAAACCAAATCATACTATCTCAACACTTTTCCAAGGTGAGTAACTGAAGTCAACTTTTCAACCTTTTTATTTAGGTATACACTGCTCCTAGCTTATTTCTAGCTTCTGGCTACTTTTTTTTTTTTTTTAAATATACAAACACTCTAACTTCTGCTTACTAGCTGCCTTACTGACTGAATATTTAGTAATACAAACAGTCTAACTTCTGTTTATTTGCTGCCTTACTGACTATTAAAAGCACAAACACACAAACACACTAAATAATATTACCAAATAATTAACTTTGCCCCAATACTTTTAAAAAAAACAATGTCCCAAGCAAAAGCTTACTGATTTCTTTCAGCAACCAGCAAGGTGATCCTCTCCTCTCAGTGCTTCCCCAATTTATTTCTCTTGTCTCTTCCCATTAGAGGTGGTCAGAATATACATCCAGTGCCAATATTTAAATTGGAACTCAGTCCCAGATTGAATACTTTTCCAGAAATCATCTTTAAATACTTTACTTATGCAGCACCTGAAGGGTGCTTCACTTTCTCTATTGATTCTTTTACTCCTTTGTCAGTGCCTGGTGGGTACCTTTCACCCTTTTATATTGCCTCTTGCATTTCTCCATTCCTTAGGCAGCACCAGGTGGGCACTTCTCAAATCCTTAAATTACTTCCACTAATAGTAACAGAGTTCTTTTTGCCTTTTCTTTGTATCTTTCTTGTTTCCTCTAATAGTGCACTTTACTGGGATCCCTTTCTTTAGATGGTCTTGGAAACTCCTATGTATCTCTTGGAAAGAAAGAGTCTTCAAAAGATTTAGGATGCTGACTCCAGGTTATCAGCTCCAAGAGGACAAAAATCTTACTTGAAACCCAAACAGGGGAAAAATTAAGCAAGAAGCAGGAAGGATGGAAAAACTTCTGTGCCTCACACAGAGGACATAGGTCATAACAGTTAATGCAAAAATATTCTTCCTCTGCAGCAGGTCACTGTCACTGTGTATAATCATTAGGAGACATTTTACATTTAGTCTTCTTTACCCCACATCCAGCCTTGATTACAGGGATGCCCCAATCCACTACAACAAGAGGGATGGGTTCTCAGAAGGAAATCTATAAAATTGGTTTAAAAGAGTCAAAAAAATCTTTAAAGGCAGGTAGATGAATCAACAGAAGGCTGACCCCTTAGGGAACTTCCTTGCTCTTTTCAGATAAATTAGAAAGCAACATTAGAGGAAAGGAGTCAGAGAGCTCTTAATCCAATAAAATCCAAACTAAAATCCACGAGGATAACAGGTGCTTTGGGATGATAAATACCTAGCACATACCATTTGCATGAGGGAAAAAAATCCAGACCTCTCACACTTATTAATGCACAGATCCTCCACAGTAAGTTAGTACTGTAAGCACCCGCCCCTCTGGGGTGTATTCATAGTGACCCTCCTGCTGCGGTGGCAGAGACAGCATTGGAACAGCAATGGATTTCATGTGGTATCAGAGGAGTCATGAATTGTAATTGCCTAGAGGGAAAGAATAGAAAAGGAATTCTCCTTCTTACCAGGTCTCCCAATATTAGGAATAGGGGTCCGGAACCCACTCAGCAAGTTTCCCAGGGGAAGAGAGAAGGTAGAACCCAAATAAAAAAAACTTTGAATGCAAGCAGACGAAAATTTTATAAATTCTGTGCTATGACTCAGATTTATTATCACAAGTTTAAACAGTGAGAAACAAGTAATGAAAATACTTTAACTACTTATCCAGCACCTGAAGAGTGCTTCACTTTCTCTATTGATTCTTTTACTCCTTTGTCAGTGCCTGGTGGGTACTTCTCACCCTTTTATATTGCCTCTTGCATTTCTCCACTCCTTAGGCAGCACCAGGTGGGCACTTCTCATACCCTTAAATTACTTCCACTAATAGCAACAGAGTTCTTGTTACCTTTTCTTTGTATCTTCCTTGTTTCCTCTAATAGTGCACTTTACTGGGTTCCCTTTCTTTAGATGGGATAGTAGACCATTAATATCCTCTGAGATAGCTCAAAATACTATAGTACTACAGGGATTCAGTGAGCAATTAAGATTGCTTTCATCTTTTTGTAATCTTCCGCACTACTTCACCGGAGTTTAGTTTCAAATTGAGTCCATAGACATTTGCATGAATTTGTATTGAAATCACCTGGCAGAGGGATAGAAATAAATTGTGCATATAAGTCAGAAACTTTATTAGAAAAAAAATAATGCAAACATTTCTGGGTGAGCTCCATCTAACAGACAGCCTTGCTGTAAAGTTGAATTAGGCAGCTGTCAGTCAGTTTCCGGACAGTTTAAAACAATTCCCATGAGTTGAATCTAGTAGCTTGAATAGATTTGTAGTAATAAGCCTTCCCAGCTTTAATTACTTCTGTCCTATATTTCTCAAGATATAAATTAAATTTAACTTGATCTGTGGACAGATGTGATTTGCGCCATGAGCGCTCTAGCTTGTGTAACTCAACTTTTAGCAGCTTAAATTCATGAGAAAACTCTGGCTTTAGACCTGGGTTTGATAGATTTCAATGGTACAAATTTGTCAAATGCCATGCTAAGAGGTTCTGTTCAAATATTCACAGTCTTGTCAATATCAATGCTAGTGTTGGACACATTTAATAAGATAATTTGTGCAACCTACTCAGCCCATAACTTAGCTGTGTCAATACACATTTGCTTAAGTAAAGAAGGCCAAAGACAAAACAAATGGGACTCAAAATGTCTTTTGAGATACTCTTGAGGCTTCTTGTCCTGCTACAAATGCCAACAGTCACAGTGGATTATAAACTTAAGTTTAACACTGAGGAAGCTTCTCAACGAAACACTGGCCGTGTTATTGGGTTCTCCATCTGATAACACTTTTGACTGTTTTCAGCCTTTATCTGCTCTTGAAAAAAACTCTACAAAATATTCCTTTCTTTGAAGGTGGATGATTGATGAGTCCAAGCGGTCTTAGAACTTCTGTGCATGATACACCTTCAGGCTTGCTGACACCTTACTTTATTTTTGTAAGTTTTGTGTGGCTGATCGGATTCTGTTATAATTAACATTTTGAATTCCATTAGTTTTGTCTTTGGCTCACATTATACTGGGACTTGTGCATGCTTTTTTTTTTTTTTTTTGTGACTTAAGAAAAGAAGGGCCATGTTTTGTTTTTCTTTTTTGCAGCATGGAAACTAAGTGCATTGATCTTAAATTTACTAAGAAAGTGATCATTCAACAGAGACTCATTAATGTGAATGCTGAAGAGATTAGAATCAAACATATGGTCACTCAAAAATATGAGGGCCAAGGTATGACCATGGCAATGAATTGCTCCCCTCACTCTTTGCTGCCATTGCAAAGCAGACCTGGCTGAGAGGAAACCTTCTTACAATGGAGAAAGAGGAAGAATGTCTATTTGGACACTAAAATCAATTTTCTCAGTGGAAAAGGGTAAACAGTGGAGTGCCTCAGGGGTCTGTACTTGGACCGGTGCTTTTCAATATGACGAGTGAGGTTATCAAATTTGCGGATGATACAAAATTATTTAAGAGTAGTTAATTCAGAAGTGGACTGTGATACATTACAGGAGGACCTTGCAAGACTGGAAGATTGGGCATCCAAATGGCAGATGAAATTTAATGTGGACAAGTGCAAGGTGTTGCATATATGGAGAAATAACCCTTGCTGTAGTTACACAATGTTAGGTTCCATATTAGGAGCTACCACCCAGGAAAAAGATGTAGGTATCATAGTGGATAATACTTTAAAATCGTCAGCTCAGTCAAAAAAGCAAACAGAATGTTAGGAAATATTAGGAAGGGAATGGTTAATAAAACGGAAAATGTCATAATTCCTCTATATCGCTCCATGGTGGGACCGCACCTTGAACACTGTGTACAATTCTGGTCGCCGCATCTCAAAAAAGATATAGTTGCGATGGAGAAGGTACAGAGAAGGGCAACCAAAATGAAAAAGGGAATGGAAAAGCTCCCCTATGAGGAAAGGCTGAAAAGGTTAGAGCTGTTCAGCTTGGAGAAGAAACGGCTGAGGGGGGATATGATAGAGGTCTTTAAGATCATGAGAGGTCTTGAACGAGTAGATGTGACTCAGTTATTTATGCTTTCGAATATTAGAAGGACTAGGGGGCATTCCAAGAAATTAGCAAGTAGCACATTTAAGACTAATCTGAGAAAATAATTTTTCACTCAACGCACAATAAAGCTCTGGAATTTGTTGCCAGAGGATGTGGTTAGTGCAGTTAGTGTAGCTGGGTTCAAAAAAGGTTTGGATAAGTTCTTGGAGGAGAAGTCCATTAACTGCTATTAATCAAGTTTATTTAGGGAATAGCCACTGCTATTAATTGCATCAGTAGCATGGGATCTTCTTAGTGTTTGGGTAATTGCCAGGTTCTTGTGGCCTGGTTTGGCCTCTGTTGGAAACAGGATGCTGGGCTTGATGGACCCTTGGTCTGGCCCAGCATGGCAATTTCTTATGTTCTCCCATTATAATAATATGATTTAAATCTGATTCAATATTTAGAAGGATTTTCGCTACTGGGGAATAATTATTGTCTAATATGCTAGGAGGACATAAATTAGGCAGATTCATAGCACTTGTTATTCATGTATAAAGCTTCAATGAGTGAGCAAATATCAAACTGAGTGTGGGTCAAGGCCAATAAGTAATCTCTTCTCTGTTGCTAGGGATGCTTTCTTCCCTACTTGTTCCCCTAAATCTTTAAGTAGGATGAGGCATGAGATGAAACTAATTATCAGATCAAGCAATACCATCCATGGCAGTTATTCTCCTCACCTCTCAAAATCATATGACCATTTTGAAATTTCACTGTTGCATTATTCTCATCTCCCCAGACTCATGTCCATTTTCAAATTACACATTTGGGAGGCAGAATTATTCAACTATCCCTGCCTTGTGGAGTGATCACTGGCAAAATTATTGGTCTTCATAAAATTGGCGACTTTGTTCCTTACTACATACAACAAAAAGCCAAATGACCCATTGAAATGAACAGTAAACCACCACAAAGATTGGGTAATCAAATGATTAATTCATCGTTCTGCTAATTCTGGTATCATAAATAATGCTTGACAGCCAAAAGAGTTTGGCTAATGCATATTAGCTTTAATCATATACCAGACTAATAGCAAATTAGTGTCCAGTGATATGTTCGTGCATATGTTTTTATCTTTTTCTATTGCAATTAAAATATAGCTGCTTTTGTTTTCAAAAGCCATGAACAGTTGTAAAGAATGAGGCACTATCCTAACAGCCACCCCACAGCAGCCATGTTGCAAGTGCCATGGAACTGCACATTATCCAGGTTGGCCTCTGAAGCAGATAGTTCAGACATCAAAATACTGGCAGTGTTGGGCCGAGGTTCCCTGGGACTGATGCAAAATGAAGGGATTAATTTTGACAGCTTGGAAACTTGATTAAATACTAATACACACTTTATAAGATATTTATTTTATTTATTTAAAATTTTTATATACCGGCATTCATGATACAATCACATCATGCCGGTTTACATAAAACAGGGGTGTACAAAGAACAATTGAGTAACCTATTAGTGTGGAAGGAAGCAGTTACAAATAACAAGGTAATAGAACTGGGAGAAACAAATCATAGGGGGCATTCATCATCTTGTTGTTAGGATAATACCTCTTTTTCTATAGCTGCTCATGGCATTTGAAAACAAAAGTAGCTATATTTGAATTGCAATAGAAAAATATTAAATTATGCACAAATACCACTGGACACTAATTTGCTATTACTGTGGTATATGATTAAAGCTAATATGCATTAGCCGAACTCTATTGACTGTCAAGTATTATTTATGATACCAGTTTACCAGCACAGGGGATCCATCATTTACTTAACCATTCTTTGGGGTGGTTTAACATTGTTCCTTAGCTTAGCCACTGTGATCAGGGGGAACCACCAGTGCTCTCTCTCTTGTACTGGTACAAGTACTAAGGGCATGGGGTTTATATTTACACAAATCCTAAAGATAAGTTGCATTGCTCGTGAAATCCCCACAACCACCCATGTTGTTTATGGTATTGTATTAATTTGCCTCTTCCTTCTCTTGCCACAGTCTTGTCTAGCCAGATTTACTGGTCTCAGGCTCTCATAATTATGTAGCATTCCCACTATCTTCCCCCCTTCTCCCTCTCCCCAGACATGACACAGAGGCTATAAATTATGAGTAAGTACATGGCTGCAGCTTTTATTTACTTATATCTACTTTTTCATTATAATATTGTAATCCAACCAGGGTTTCTTGGACTTTCTATTAGATTTTGACTTGTTACTTGATCAGTTCTATTGGTCACTTTCTTGCTGTAGGACATGGTCTCCTGACCCACAGAGGGTCAAGAAGCAAGCTTGACTTTCCTTTACATTTAAGAACATAAGAGCATAAGATATGCCATACTGGGTCAGACCAAGGGTCCATCAAGCCCAGAATTCTGTTTCCAACAGTGGCCAATCCAAGTCACAAGTACCCAAACATTAAATAGATCCCATGCTACTAATGCCAGCACCAAGCAGTGACTATTCCCTGTTGATTAATAGCAGTGCCTCCAGGAATGTATCCAAACCTTTTTTAAATCCAGCTACACTAGTTTCCTTAACCACATAAGACATATCATACTGGGTCAGACCAAGGGTCCATAAAGCCCAGTATCATGTTTCCGACAGTGGCCACTGGACAATACAAGTCACAAGTACCTGGCAAGTACCCAAACATTATATAGATCCCAAGCAACTATTCTTTATTGATTAATTACAATTTATGGACTTCTCCTCCTTTTTAAAACCCAGTTACACTAACTGCTGCAACCACATCTTCTGGCAATGAATTCCAGAGCTTAATTATGTGTTGAGTGAAAAAGAAATTTCTATGATTAGTTTTAAATGAGCCACTTGCAACTTCATGGAGTGCCCCCTAGTTATTTTATTGTCTGCGAGAGTAAGTAACTGATTTACATTTACTTGTTCAAGACCTTTTATGATTTTGTAGAACTCTATCATATCCTCCCTCAGCTGTCTCCTTTCTAATCTGAACAGCCCTAACCTCCTTAGCCTTTCCTTCTAAGAGAGCCGTTTCCATCCCCTTTATCATTTTGGTTGTCCTTCTCTATACTTTCTCCAGTGCAACTATATCTTTTTTTAGATGCAGCAACCAGAATTGCACACAGTATTCAAGGTGTGGTCTCACCATGGAGCGATCAGAGGCATTATGACATTCACTGTTTTATTTGCCATTCCCATATGTATCACCTTGCACTGGTCCACATTAAATTTCATCTGCCATTTGAACACCCCAATCTTCCAGCCTCACAAGGTCCTCTTGAAGTTTATCACAGTCAGTTTGAGATTTAACTATTCTGCATAATTTTGTGTCACCTGCAAATTTTAGCACCTCGTTCGTCATACCCCCTTTCCAGATCATTTATAAATATATTAGAACGCACCGGTCCAAGTACAGATCCCTGAGGCAAGCCACTGTTTACCTTTTTCTACTGTGAAAACAAGCCATTTAATCCTACTCTCTGTTTCCTGTCTTTTAACTAGTTTGCAATCCATAAAAGGACATTGCCTCCTATCCCATGACATTTTAGTTTTTTGTCAATCGCCTTCTAAAAATCCAAATATACCATAATTATCTACCAATTTGAAAGGAGTCAGAAGGCGCCATCCAGTTGTGCAAGTTGCGATTTACCTGACCTCCCTCCTTTTACTTCTGGCATAGGTATGAATATCCTGCCCCTGCCATAAGAACAAGTGATGGCCAGTCCTTTTGCCCAACATTTAAAATTATTTTCTTCACTTTGGCAGCACAGAGTGTGTGAGCAAGCTGCCCTAGCCA
This sequence comes from Rhinatrema bivittatum, assembly GCF_901001135.1. Lineage (NCBI taxonomy): Eukaryota > Metazoa > Chordata > Amphibia > Gymnophiona > Rhinatrematidae > Rhinatrema > Rhinatrema bivittatum. The sequence continues at coordinate 194,889,936 of NC_042621.1, forward strand.
TATAACATAAAAACATAAGAAATTGCCATATTGGGACAGAACAAGGGTTTGTGAAGCCCAGCATCCTGTTTCCAACAGTGGCCAATCCAGGCCACAAGTACCTGTCAAGTACCAAAACACTAAGTAGATCTCATGCTACTGATGTCACTAATAGCAATGGCTATTCTCTAAGACAACTTAATTAATAGCAGTTAATAGACTTCTCCTCCAAAAACTTAGTCAAACCTTTTTAAAACACAGCCATACTAACTGCACTAACCACAAACTTTGGCAACAAATTCCAGAGCTTAACTGTGCATTGAGTGAAAAAGAATTTTCTCTCATTAGTTCTAAATGTGCTACTTGCTAACTTCATAGAGTGCCTCCTATTCCTTCTATTATCTGAAAGAGTAAATAATAGGGATGTGAATCGTTTATCTGATGATTGAAAATATCGTCCAATATTTTCAATATCGTCAGATATTGGGGGGTCCCCGAAAGCGATAGGAAACCCCACAATTAATTTAGTGGGTTTTCTTATCGTTATGGAAGGACACAACCTAAAAACAAAACCTGACCCTTTAAAATGAGTTTGTTAGTATCCCCCACCCTCCAGACCCACCCAAATTTTTTTTTAAATACCTGGTGGTCCAGCGGGGGTCCCGGGAGCATTCTCCGCACTCGGGCTGTCGGCTGCCACTAATCAAAATGGCACTGATGGCCCTTTGCTTTTACCATGTGACAGGGGCTATCGGTGTCAGTGGTCAGCCCCTGTCACATGGTAGGTGCACTGGATGGCCCACGCCATTTTTTATAATATATATAATATAATATATAAAAATTAAAATTACAAAAAATTATATATACATGAATAATAAAGAAAGTGGGCTTTAAACTAAGAGCTGCTTTGGGATATTATAAGCTGTTTCCGTCTCGGTCCTACAGATATATAAATTATAAAAATATAAAAAATAATTGTTCTGAAACAAGTGACCAGTTGACCATTTACCATATTAGTTGGAGTATTTTCTCAATAGGTCTCTGGATCTCTGATTTCTGGAGTATTTTTTGCATTTTATCCACTATGATGCCTAGATCTCTTCCCCATCCATCAACAGTCCTCTCCCTCCTTCAACCCTCCTCCAACTTAGACCATGTCTCTCTCTTTTCTCTCTTATCTCTCTAGCACACATACACACACATTCTTTCTTTGACATGTAGAAATGCACACAAACACACACATACATATGCATACAATCTTCTGCTATTGTGTTGTTTCTCATGGTCTCAATCAGCAAGGGCTTCCACTCCCACCCCCACACACCCACCAAGCAAGCTCTTCAGCAATATCACGTAAAGTTCTTGTGCTTACTGCTGGCTTTTACCCAACCTGCAGTAAGCACCTTGTCTTCTTCCCTCACACTCCCTGTACCCCCATTAGGGATATGCAGGAGAAACAATGTTGTTTTGTTTCAAAATGCACTTTGTGGTGACCCTAATTTGTTTCTTTAGCTTGAAAATGAATACGTTTTTCATTTGATTCATTTTTTGTTTGCCATTAAAGTCAAAAGAGGAAGCATTACAGCCTATATTGGTCTTCAGAATTGGGGTTTTCCAATCACTTGTCTTAGAACAAGTGATTGGATGGGAAGAAATCATAAAAAGCGGTAAGAAAAATGCCAAAGTACCAAGAAAGTCTGTGGAAAATAGTACCAAATGTGTCATGAATGGCCTAAGGTTCCATAAAGGGGCAAAGAGGTACCAGCATTGGTAGGAGTTCTCCAACTCAGTGTGAGAGAGGCAAAAAAGAAGCAAAAGTGAAAAGAACACCATAAGGATCTAAAAGAGGACACTAGTGACAATTACATGAACCTTTGAAGGCATCTTGAGTGGCAATCTGGCACCAAAATTTGCATCAGCATCCTAAGATACCATGAAGGGGAATGAAAAAAGAAAAGATCAGAGAAAAGCACCCAATCAGACAAAGAATGGCTTAAAGAAACCAAAGCAATATGAGAGGTGTAAAACAGTCCTCCAGATGTTGTGCTCCGCGGCCGTGGCACCCCACGACCGCGTCCCCCTACCTGACTCTCAGCGCCATGAAAGCTCCGGGGGAGGGCTCCGACTCAGGCCCATGCTGCCCGCTGCAGGGGAAGCCGTCCTGCTTCCCCCAGCGGCGTGTCTCCTCCACCGGGGAGATCCAAGATGGCCGCCGCCATGGGATCCAAGATGGCGGCCGTCAACTCATTTGCATTTAAAGGGACCTGGTCCCTTTAACTAGACTCACCTGCTTCCAATGATCCAGAGCAGAGGAAGTATATAGGGAGGCTTCCTCTGCTCATTCCTTGACTTGGCAACGTCTCTTGCGAGTGATGTTTGAGTCTGCTTGCCTCGGTGAGTTCCTGCTTCTTGCTCCTGTTACGTCTTGGTGTTCCTGGTTCCTGACTTCGGATTGGCTTACGGTGATTCTCTGGTTCTTGACTTCGGATTGGCTTACGGTGATTCTCTGGTTCCTGACTTCGGATTGGTAAGCGGCGATTCTCTGGTGCACGACTTCGGACTGGTGAGCGACGACCCTCTGGCACTCGACCTAGGACTCCTCCAAGACTCCGTCTCCAAGGGCCCACCTAAGTCCCAGCGGCCCGGGTCCCTATGGGCTCCTCCTGGGGGGACCGCGGGCTTCCAGGGCGAAGCTCCAGTTGGCCTTTGCACCGTTGCTCTGACCTCCCTAGGTCCGCCTAAGTCCCAGCGTTCGGGTCCCTACGGGCTCCTCCCGGGGGGACCGCAGACCACCAGTGGTGAAGACTCAGCGCCTCATCTCGTCTCCTCATCGTCTCTGTATTCGCCTCAGCCTCCAGTGCCTCGCCTCTGCCTCGCCATCCGACAAGAGAGCCTACGGACCTTCCGAAAGGTATACCATCCTCTTGTCGGCCAAGGGTCCACAAGCCGGAGCATAACACCAGACTGGAAAGAACAATAAAAAGTGTAAGATCTGGGGTACAACACTGCTCTTCATCTCTATCCTCATGTTGCTTTGTCACCCCCATCAATGAACTGGATGATGCTACTGTATACGCCTCCCAAATTTTCCTCTTCTAGTATCTCTTCAATATCTTCTGATTCAGACAAGCCAAGAAAAGATTCTTCATCTGAATCAGTGGATGAAAATATTGCCTTCACAGCATCAACTCTAGTAAAGAAAGAGAAGCATGCTGCTGTTTTGGGGCATTCCTGTTCTTCCCTTTCGCCTTGCTACTACTATGTGCCTGCAAAAGGTCTGCCACTTTTTCCCTCTTCAACAACAGAATGGTGTGAGCATGTGCACTCTGCAGTAGCACATGCTCATCTCCATATGTCAGTTTCTTCTGGAAAGAACTGGCTTTTGCCTTATTAGTCTAGAAAAAATCCTACTTCAATTTATGTGCAGGACTATTTCTTTGGTTATTGCTGGCACTGCCAACCTGGCCAATTTTGGAAACATTTCCTTTTCCTGCTTTGCCTTTCCCTATCCTGGACATGATTGATTTTGTCACTGGGGGTTTGAATATTAAAATAATTTAATATGTCTCAATAGTACTGTAACTGACTGTATGCCCACTGATTGTGCCATGCTAATATGTATGTGTGTGGGGAACACAGAGACAATGCTAAACTGAGTGCCATAATGTGTGACATTACTGAACTTAATGACAGGCTGCGAACACAGCCTCACGCTCCGTGCTCAGTGCTCACTTACAGGCCGATACAGTAAGGACGCGTAAGAAAGAGTGCGGCAGTGCCGGGTGCACCCTCGTTTGCCGTGCACACAATTTGGTTCTCAATACTCGATACAGTATTCAAATGAAATGCAAATGCAAGCAATGTCCAAAGCGCGTCCATGAAGCGGTAGGTGTGCGCAATCCATTTTACTGTATAGGGCAGTATACACCGCCTATACAGTATCCTGGGTGCGCTGGTAGCTGTCATTCCACCAGGAAAGTGGATGGTTCTCCTACAGACCCCGCTGCCTTGAGCGCCCGGCTGGACGTCCAAGCTGGAAGTCCAAGGTCACAGCTTGGACGTCCAGCCTGGGCGCTCAAGGCAGGGGGAAGGCCCATGAACGTCTGTTGGCATTGAAGCAAGTACCACACACTAGTTACTCACCAAAATACTCTTTCTTCATGTGCAGCACCAGCTCCTTCTCCAGTTCCAGGGACTGACCGCACAGGCTGGAGCGTGGACTGGCCTGCGGTGGGCCAGCGCCATCCGAGGTCACGGTGTGCATTCATGCACCTTCCCGCTGCCTTCAGCGTTGGGCGCTCAAGGCAGCAGGAAGGTGCATGACAGCGGCAGCAAGTCCGGCGCTCAGGTCGCGGCATGCGTTCATGCGCCTTCCCGCTGCCTTGAGCATCCAAGTTGGGCGCTGAAGGCAGCGGGAAGGCGCATGACAGCGGCAGCAAGTCGGGCGCTCAGGTCACGGCGTGCATTCATGCACCTTCCCGCTGCCTTGAGCGTTCAAGTTGGGCACTCAAGGCAGCGGGAAGGCGCATGACAGCGGCAGCAAGTCAGGCGCATGACAGTGGCAGGAAGTCGGGCGCTCAGGTCACGGCGTGCATTCATGCACCTTCCCGCTGCCTTGAGCATCTAAGTTGGTCGCTCAAGGCAGCGGGAAGACGCATGACAGCGGCAGCAAGTCGGGCGCTCAGGTCACGGTGTGTGTTCATGCGCCTTCCCGCTGCCTGGAGCATCCAAGTTGGGTGCTCGAGGAAGCGGGAAGGTGCATGAATGTATGCCGCGACCTGAGCGCCCGGCTAGACGTCCGAGGTCATGGCGTGCGTTCATGCACCTTCGCCGGCGGGGGCTGCTGGAAGCCGACTCGCATGGGGAGCGCCCGATCCACCCCGGGATGCTGAAGTCGCTCTCGCCGCCGGTTGCCCCTGGGAGGCAGGGGAGCCGTGGTGCGCGCCTCGGGAGGAGGGGAGAGAGGACTGGGGCTGCTCCGGAGCTGTCAGCGCGCCCGCTCGGGAGACCAGCACCAATGGACGCCGTTCTGCTGCTGCTGCTGGGGGCTTGCGTGGCCACGGCCAGGGCAGGTGAACGGGGGCTGGGGGAAAGTTTGCCCGTGAAATTTCGTCTCTCTCTTGCCCGTCCGAAGGAGGCGGAAAATCGGAGCTGCGTGCACAGGTGCTTTGTTGCGCTCCCTGCCACCGATAGCCAGCTGCTGGGGCTTGCCTGACGCTTGCCTTCTGTGAAAGAGTCAAGCTGGTAATCCCCGATGCCCGAGCGTAATAGAGAAATGATTTTTGCCCTGCGCCTTGCTTTATTTTTTGTAATAATTGTGACCTCGAACATTCAGCCAGGTGATCAGGTCGCGGCATGCATTCATGCACCTTCCCGCTGCCTTGAGCGCCTGCCTGGATGTCCAAGTTGGGCGCTCAAGGCAGCGGGAAGGTGCATGAATGCACGCCGTGACGTGAGCGCCCGGCTGGACGTCCCAGGTCACGGCATAGGGTGTGTAGGGATAGGGCCTGATACAGGAGCTTGTGCCCACTGCAAGTTAACGGTGACAAGGAGCCCAGACCCACAAGAAGGCCAGAGGAGCCCCTGGAAACGGTGTCCGTTCTTCCCTATGGAACCAAAGTACTCTGAGGTTAAGCGCGGTGGTGCCAGGTTGGGTTACTTTTTTCCCCCTTGTGCGAGAATCATTTTTTTCTGTGGATTGGGTTGGTTTGGGACTGGGCGGCTAAGTTCACCACACTAACGCCAGAGTCAGGGTAGGCGGCAAAATAGCTGGTTAACAAGGCGATAATCTGGGCGCACGTTACTGTATCGGAGGGAATAGCTAATCCGATCATTAACATATCATATACATGCGGCGGGCAGAAAGGGAGATACGCGTCGATTTCAGTGAGCGGTAAGGATGCATAAAACCGGATACTGAATCGCGGGTTAGACATACACATCCAAAATGTGCGTACAAAGCGGGATAAAAACAGGGTAACCGCAGCCGCGCTTTACTGTATCGGCCGGTTAGTATCTACTGCCCACATTGCCTACTGCCCAGGCAGACAGAGACAAAATCAGTAGCAGCTCTGCAAACCAACTGTCCACACTCAGCTACCATTCTCCAAAAAGGGAGAGAAAACACTGCAATATACTGACACAGAGCTTCTGCGCAGTGTCTGGCTGTCTTTCTCTGCTGATTGAAATAGTGGTAGTCTAAAATGGACAGCAGCCAAAACATTATCTGGGAAACGTTAACTAGGAACTCAGAGAGAACTAAAATAGCATCCCTCACAGATAATGCCTTCAGAAGGAATGCACAGCAATACTCAGACATGCTCAGTCTTCAAGATCGGCATCACTGGATCATGTGCCTGGACCTTGCATAGGGCTTAAACTGAGGTCATGGCTATGTACCACAGCCTAGGCCTAGGCCTATGCTTGTAAGAGGCTTCAACCTGGGCATAGGCCTCATTTGTGGATTCCCCTTAGACCAGGTAAGTGGGAGCTGGGGAGAATTCTGGCCTCTGTATATTTCCAAGTAGGAAGGATGGGAGGTTTTGGGAGGCCACGTTTCTTTTTTTGGGGGTTTATTTGTTTTTCTTTTAGTTTGTTTTTTTTTAAACTAAAAAACCCCCCCTCCAAAATAAATATTAAATAAAATGAACAATTTTCAGACCTACTACTAGTAATGTATAACCTGTCATTAAAATTGTCCATTATACCCAATGACTGCAGTGTGGCCAATGCAACCTCAATATTTAAAAAGGGCTCCAGGTATTATCCAGGAAACTATAGACTTGTGAGCAAGGAAAAATAGCGGTAACTACTTTAAAGATCAAAATTACAGAACATAGAGATAGACATGGTCATATGGAACATAGCCAGCAAGGATTTATTCAAGGGAAGTATTGCCTCACAAATCTGCTACATTTTTTTGACGGGGTTAATAAAACATGTGGATAAAGGTGAACCGGTAGATGTAGTGTATTTGGATTTTCAGAAGGCATTTGACAAAGTTCTTCATGAGAAGCTTCTAAGAAAACTAAAAGTCATGGGATACGAAGAGATATCCTCCTGTGGATTGCAAACTAGTTAAAAGACAGGAAACAGAGAGTAGGATTAAATGGTTTGTCTTCTCAGTGGAAAAAGGTAAACAGTAGCATGCCTCTGGGATCTATACTTGACCAGTGCTTTTTAATATATTTATAAATTATCGGGAAAGGAGTATGACAAGTTAGGTGACCACATTTACAGATGACACAAAATTATTCAGAGTAGTTAAATCACAAGAGGATTGTGATTAAATTGCAGGAGGACCTTGTAAGACTGGACGTTTGGGCAGATGAAATTTAATGTGGACAAGTACAAGGTGATGCATATAGGGAAAAATAGCACATGCTTTAGTTACATGATGGTAGGTTCCATATTAGAAGTTACCATCCTGACTAGGGGTCATAGTGGATAATACATTGAAATCATTGGCTCAATGTTCTGTGTCAGTCAAAAAAGCAAACAGAATATTAGGAATTATTAGAAAGAAAATGGTGAATAAAACAGAGAATGTCATAATGCCTCTGTATCACTTCATGGTGAGACTGCACCTTGTATTTTGTGTGCACATCTGGTCACCGCATCTCAAAAAAGATATAGTTGCACTGGAGAAAGTACTGAGAAGGGTGACCAAAATGATAAGGGGCATGAAACAGTTCTCCTATGAGATGTTGAGGAATAGATCATGACTCACAAACAAAATTTAAAACAGATTTTTCACTGTTTATGAAACAGTTAAACCACAATTGACAGGCTAATTATAACTCCTGGATCATTTTTAAAACTAAAAATGTGTCTTTGTAGCAGAGGAAACTAAGGACAATGACACATGTAGTTTGTTTGGGACTGTATGCAAAGTACATTTACAACAGATTTCTTTTTATGGACTTAATGCTGCTGGTGATTAACTTTTAAAGCCGTGGATCACTATGCTAAGTAATTAATCTATGATGGCCCATTAAGGCCATCAAGTTAATCTGTATGAAACTGTGGCTAAAGCAAGGCATGAATAAGTTATTTTGTACAATATACAGTATACAGAGTTTCTCTCTCTTACATACTATACGGTAGAAATATTTTTCAAAACTAAACTCTTTGCAAGATTGAAAAAGAACATTAGCAGCCAGGACTATCCAACCTTCCTTTCATACATATTGTCCTTCATAAAATCATATGTAGCAAGGCATGCCCCTGCCACTAGCATTTTTCCTCTTGGTACCTTTTTATCATAATTGGGATCGTCCCCTGGTCATGGCCAATCCCCCAGATTTTGGGGACTGATTAGTACCACCATATAAAATGTGGTTGGAGCATGTCTTTCTCCTTCTCCAGTTGATTGACCAAGGAGTTGGAGTAGCTGTTCAGGTCCTCAATGAGATTCCCCTTCAGTATAGGAGATTTTTTGAGAAGAATGGTTGACTGAGCCTCATGGTTTACCATTTGGAGTATTTTCTGGTGAATGGAGATTTGTTTCTATAGTTTTGAACAGTTCCAGACTCAAGGGCCAATGTTCCCCCTTGTTGGAAAGGCTGGAGTTTGATGGTGGTTACATTCCTATGACTAGTCAATAGTTGTCATGGGATTGTAAATGCTTAGATGTCAAGTAATCAGCATGTATTGAATATTAGGGATGTGAATCGTTTTTGAACGATTAAAATTATCGTCCGATAATTTTAAAATCGTTCTAAACCATTAGAGTACACGATACAATACAAATGCCCACAATTTATCGTCAGGAGCATTTATATTGTATCGTTAAATAGGGCATGGGAATTATTTGGGGGAGGGTGGGAAAACCGGCACACCAACACAACCTCTAAACCCACCCCGACCTTTTAAAACAAATTCCTTACACCCCCACCCTCCCGAACCCCCCCAAAATGTTAAATTACCTGGTGGTCCAGTGTGGGGGGGGGGGGTCCCCGGCGCGATCTCCTGCTCTCGGGCCATCGGCGCCATTTTGGCTACCACTGATAAAAAGGCGCCGATGGCCCGAAAAAAAAATCCCACCCCGACCCTTTTCAAATTACCCCTTTGCTTCTCCCACCCTCTCGACCCCCCAAAAAACCTTTTAGATGTACCTGGTGGTCTAGCGGGGGGTCCAGGAGCCATCCCTTCAATCGTGCCGGTGCCGGTGCTGGAGGTTTCAAAATGGCGCCGATCGCCTTTGCCCTTGACTTGTCACAGGGAGCGACCGTCGCTCCCTGTGACAAGGTAAGGGCAAAGGCGATCGGCACCATATTGGCAGTCTATCGCCTTTGCCCGTACCTTGTCACAGGAAGTGACGGTCGCTCCCTGTGACAAGGTAAGGGCAAAGGCGATCGGCGCCATTCTGGCAGTATATTGCCTTTGCCCTTACCTTGTCACAGGGAGCGACGGTCGCTCCCTGTGACAAGGTAAGGGCAAAGGCAATCGGCGCCATTTTGAAACCTCCAGCACCGGCACCAGCACGATTGAAGGGATGGCTCCTGGACCCCCCGCTAGACCACCAGGTACATCTAAAAGGTTTTTGGGGGGGTCGGGAGGGTGGGAGAAGCAAAGGGGTAATTTGAAAAGGGTCAGGGTGGGTTTTTTTTTTCGGGCCATCGGCGCCTTTTTATCAGTGGTAGCCAAAATGGCGCAGATGGCCCGAGAGTGGGAGATCGCGCCGGGCCCCCCCCCCCCCCCCCCCCACTGGACCACCAGGTAATTTAACATTTTTTTGGGGGGGGTGTCGATGGGGTTTTGTTTATCTGCTCAGGCCTCACTAAAAATTTAACAATGTGAATTGGAATCGGAACGATTCCAATTCACAATCTCTAACGATCCGATTTTTCCCTCCCACCATCCGAACCTGATCGTTAAGACGATCGGGCACACGATTCACATCTCTATTGAATATTAAAAAAAACCAAACCTGAGGCTATGTGGATCTCAAAACAGACTGTATCTAATGCATGTACTGGTTTAATCTTTGATGGTAATTTTATACCTTTTTCTGAGACAGTTTTATATAGATTCTAATTTGATCTATGTACCACTATTAAAAATGATGTTCTGGATTTTACAAAGTGTGATTTTTCCAACATTATGATTTACTATCTGAAGATTTTAGAATAGTAGTACAGGCCTTTCTTTTAACTGCAATGGATTATAACAATGCTCTAGTAATTGGTTTAGCTAAATATCATGTACTATCAAACAATTAAGTTTAAAATTTCAACTTTGCATTTTCAAGTCTTTTAGCAAGTCCATCTAATTTCTCTGGTTTATTGCAATTATATAAATGTTGTTGATCTTTGCATTCCCAAGATGACATGTTCCTTGTCATTCTTCCTCTGAAGACTACACTTTATGTTAACATTCGTAACAGAATATTTTCAGATATGGGACCCCAACTGTGAAATACTGTTACCCAAAATCTGAAGTTGATCTCAGATATAAAGTGCTTTTGCAAACAATTGAAAGCATTTTTGTTTAACAAAGATTGTATGACTATTTAACTTATAATGCTTTTTTTTACTGTTTGTATGTTTTATATTCATTTGATGAATTATGATTTGTTGTATACCGCTTAGGTTAATTTCTTTGTAATTTGCAGTTTACAAATTTTTTTAATAAATAAGTGGGTTGGAACTGTTAGAAGCTGCTATTTTGAATGAGTTTTTGTACCAGCTGCTGAGAGAAAGATCTTAGGCCTAGATTCATCATTTTGCTATAAAATTGCGAAAAACAATGCCCATGATAAAAAAAGGGGTTTGGTTAAGTTAATTTTCCTGATTCTGCATAGCTATTTTATTGCAATGTGCATTAAATGTATTGTATCATTTGCATTCCACACTGAGAAATGCTCTGTCAGGCCTTGCATTTTGGGCTGGAGAGAGAGAGAGAGAGAGAGAGAAGGAGGGAGAGAAGGAGGGAGAGAGAGAGACTGACTTTTCATAAGGCTTTCATATAAGTAAATTATTTATAGCACTATAAGAGGGGCATCTAGAAAATTGGGGTGAGGTTTTAGTGGTGGGCTAGGTTTTAGGGGCCAGTTTTACATGCACAGTCAGAGATATAAACAGCACAGTCACCATCAGTGAAGATGTTGTGATTTGGAGTGATGAAAGGTACACAAAGATGAGATTTGTACATTGTACTATTGACCTAGCTTCATACTCTCTAGGTAGAGAGTGCATCAAGGTAGATCGAGAGTACAATAACAAATCTCATCTTTTTCTATCTTTTATCACTCCAAATCACACAAAATTTTCACTGATGGTAACGGTGCCATTCGTACCTCTGACTGTGCATGTAAACTGGTCCCCAAAACATAGTCCCCACCACCAAAACCTCACCCCGAGTTCAGAATGTCCCCTCTTACAGTGATTTAAAAAGTTGACTGATATGTGTGCCTCTCTCTCTCCCCTCCCGAAATGGGATTTGTGATAAATATTGCAAATCCTGCTGCAGGCTTAATGCCAGGGAAAAAAGGTGTAGTTAGATAGCATGCATTATGCTATTGCACGCAACTTTAAGTGCCCCTCAGTTTCATAAACTCCTCCCACTTGACAAAATTTGCATGTGCGTATCACGATGCGTTATTTATTGCATACGCATCTCACGATGTGTTATTTATAGCATGAGTTATGGCATTAATGCACGTGTTAGGGCCCTAATGCATGCGATAAGGTCCTAACACAATTTGATGAATGACCCTCTTAGATTGTTGTTCCATTCTAGCATATGGTAGAGGAAGAGGAAAATTTTCCTACCCATCTTGGGAAAGTTTTTGTTTGGACATTGGTTCAGAAGAAAGTAGAGGAGCTATCAGACATGCACCATGGAAAAGACGACTGTAGCCTTTGGAGTGATGATTTTTGTGTTGCTGTTTATGATTATTGCCAAATTGGCATGGATTTTGTGCTTAAAACTTAAGTAAATTATGAGTTGACCACCATAGCTGACCCCTTGTCGTGTTGTAGGACTGTTTTCATCAAGAGGACTCCTCTACTTGTTAGTACAATCTTACCAGTGATTGTGATTGGGGTGAAAGTGAGTGACAGTCATACAGATCCCAATTATTGCACCGAGGGCCCTGGAAGTGAACCCCCAATAAACCCTGACACACAAGATTGAAGTCTGTTGCATTTTGAGCTAGTGAACAGCCCGGTAGAGAAACTGTGGCCCTGGGACTTTGCTGTGATCCTTCAGTTAGATAACCCCAAACCAAAAAAGGATTACACATACATTAACATTATAGTTTGACAAAGCAATACAGACATGTATTATGGATATTAAAGGTTGCATCTTTAGTAACATTTTCAAAGAATACAAAAACATCCCTGCCTCTGTTAACTGGGCAACCCTTCTGCTATGTCCCAACAAGCAGGGACATAGCTTAGCAGGGACATAGCTTAGCCTTCAAGCATCATGTGGTGGGGTGCCACCATCATCTGGACCCCTTCTACACCAAGGGACCTGTTACAATGGGCAGCTAACGGGATGCCCCTATGAACTGCTGCACTCACCCCAGGTGTTCCAGGGCCTCCCTCTGCAGTGGGAATACTGTCAATACATGTATGTGGCTGGAAGCAATGTGTGGCGCTCAGAAGCTATCCTCCTCCTGCTCCTTCCCGGGCCTCCCTACACATGTGCAGCATGCTCCAAGACTTAAAGGTACTTTAAGTCTTGGAGTGCACTGCGGGTACTTTTCCCATGGTGGGAAAAGTACCCGCAGTGCACTTTGATAATATCAGAAACCTGTACTATTTAAGGTCCCCCAGGACCTTGCATCAGCTTTTCATGAAAGGGTCTCCTGCATTCTACAGTGTCTACTGCTCCTGTGTTCAGCATACCTGTGTTCCTCTGCCTCTGTTCCTATATTCCTCGACCAGCCTTGCCTTCTCCAGTCTCTCTCATCTAGGGATGTGAATCGTTTTAGGACGATTAAAATTATCGTCCGATAATTTTAATATCGTCTTAAACCGTTATGGAACACAATACAATACAGATTCTAACGATTTATCATTATAAATCGTTAGAATCGTGAGCCGGCACATTAAAACCCCCTAAAACCCACCCCCGACCCTTTAAATTAAATCCCCCACCCTCCCGAACCCCCCCCCCCAAATAACTTAAATAACCTGCGGGTCCAGCGGCGGTCCGGAACGGCAGCGGTCCGGAACGGGCTCCTGCTCTGAATCTTGTCGTCTTCAGCCGGCGCCATTTTCCAAAATGGCGCCGAAAAATGGCGGCGGCCATAGACGAAAAAGATTGGACGGCAGGAGGTCCTTCCGGACCCCCGCTGGACTTTTGGCAAGTCTCGTGGGGGTCAGGAGGCCCCCCACAAGCTGGCCAAAAGTTCCTGGAGGTCCAGCGGGGGTCAGGGAGCGATTTCCCGCCGCGAATCGTTTTCGTACGGAAAATGGCGCCGGCAGGAGATCGACTGCAGGAGGTCGTTCAGCGAGGCGCCGGAACCCTCGCTGAACGACCTCCTGCAGTCGATCTCCTGCCGGCGCCATTTTCCGTACGAAAACGATTCGCGGCGGGAAATCGCTCCCTGACCCCCGCTGGACCTCCAGGAACTTTTGGCCAGCTTGTGGGGGGCCTCCTGACCCCCACGAGACTTGCCAAAAGTCCAGCGGGGGTCCGGAAGGACCTCCTGCCGTCCAATCTTTTTCGTCTATGGCCGCCGCCATTTTTCGGCGCCATTTTGGAAAATGGCGCCGGCTGAAGACGACAAGATTCAGAGCAGGAGCCCGTTCCGGACCGCTGCCGTTCCGGACCGCCGCTGGACCCGCAGGTTATTTAAGTTATTTGGGGGGGGTTCGGGAGGGTGGGGGATTTAATTTAAAGGGTCGGGGGTGGGTTTTAGGGGGTTTTAATGTGCCGGTTTTTCGATTTTTCGATTTTTCACGATTTTTAACGATTTTTCACGATATTTTACCCCCCCAAACGGCAACAATACGATTCCCTCCCCCTCCCAGCCGAAATCGATCGTTAAGACGATCGAGGACACGATTCACATCCCTACTCTCATCCAGCATTGTTTCCTTGCCACAGTCTCATGTAGTGACATTCGTGTGTCTTCCACCATCCTCAGTCTGACCTCCTGATATCAACTTCTTGCATTGGACCTGAGCACGCTTGCCTGCCCCCTGGACCCAACCTCTTGCATTGGAACTAATTCCACTTGTCTGCCACCTGTCCTGACCTTGGCCTGCCTCTGGCTTCTCCAGCCTGTTGCCTGTCCTGATCCTGGTTTGCCTTCAGACTCTTGCTCCCTTTATCATCTTAGGAACCCACCTAAGCCCTTTGAGCCATCAGAAGCCAAGGGCTCAACCTACGGGGAGGTGGCTGGTATAGGTGATGCTTCAACCTGCCCCATCTGTCAGCATAGGCCTCGTAGGTTCACCTACCAGACAGTATAAAATATGCCACAGCACCAAGGTCTCACTTCCATGTCACTCATCTTAGGTCTCCGCCATTTCCAGTGAGTTCACAAGCTACAACAGCAGCAAGACCAATTAAATACAATGGTCAGTTATCTTCAGGGTATGGCTACCCATCCTACTCCTATGATTCCTTCTCCGGAGCTTTAAGTATGGCCTACTACTCCCCAGAATTCATCTACCTCCACATTCGAGGTATGATGAAAATCCTGCTAAATGTAGAGTCTTCTTGAATCAATGCTGGATGCAATTTGAACTACAGTCACCCCTGTGTTCCTCTGATCATGGCAGTTACATACATCTTGTCCTTGTCGGGTGGTCCCAGCCTAGCCTGGGCTTCACCCGTTTGGGAGAGAGAGGATCCACTCCTAGGGAATTTGAATAGCTTACTGTGCAAATTCCACCTGATTTTTGATGAGCCAGGCCATTCATTTAACATGGCATCTGAACTCCTTCAGATCCATCAAGGCTCCTCTTCTGTTGGAGAGTACGCAGTCCATTGCTACATGCTGGCCTCTGACCTCCACTGAGGCAGTAACAACCTAATCACAATCTTTAGGCAAGGGCTTTCGGAATGTATTAAGGGTGAGCTGGCTGGCTGGGACCTGCTGGGTGCTCTGGAGGGGTTGATCAACCTAGTCATACGTCTGGACCTCCAATTTTAAAAAAACAGCTCCAGAGAGGGGCTTGGCTTGATGTTCCATTCATCTCACCCCTACTTTCCAGTGATCAGTGTTTTCCAGGTCTCCTCCAAACCTGTGATAGCACCAGTGAAAGCTATGCAGTTAGACTGCCTCAAGTTGTCCATGGAAGAGAAGCAGAGGCGTTGATACCTCAACTTTTATCTTTATTGTGCCGCCACAGGGCAATTGTGAATCATTGCCCAGTCAAGTCTGGAAACTTTAGGACCTATGTCTGCTGGAAGAGGCCACCGAGGTTGAACTTGTTCCTCTCCACAAATTCTAGTATTAATACATCTTGCCTTCAAGGATACCCATGTCTATACGCAAGCATTCCTTGATACCAGCGCTGGAGACAATTTCATTCTTGAATCATTGGTGCACCAGTATGGTATCCCGACTGTCCTCTTGAACACTTCACTCACCATTTCCTCTGTTTACAGAAAGCCTTTGCCAGGATGGGTCATGACGGCTACCATTCCACTCGCCATGCAAACCGGCCTCCTGCATGGGGAATGGATCAGCCTGTACATGCTTTCCAAAGTGTCAATGCTGTCATATTGGATATACACTGGTTCATGTTGCACCAGTCTCACATCAATTGGGATACTCTACAGATCACCCAGTAAAGTTGCCGCTACCATGAGCAATGTCTCTCTAAGGTTTTGCCATTGTGCCCCTTGCCTGAATGGTCATTCCTAGTAGGGATGTGAATCGTGTCCTCGATCGTCTTAACGATCGATTTCGGCTGGGAGGGGGAGGGAATCGTATTGTTGCCGTTTGGGGGGGTAAAATATCGTGAAAAATCGTTAAAATCGTTAAAAATCGAAAAATCGAAAAATCGAAAAACCGGCACATTAAAACCCCCTAAAACCCACCCCCGACCCTTTAAATTAAATCCCCCACCAAATAACTTAAATAACCTGCGGGTCCAGCGGCGGTCCGGAATGGCAGCGGTCCGGAACGGGCTCCTGCTCTGAATCTTGTCGTCTTCAGCCGGCGCCATTTTCCAAAATGGCGCCGAAAAATGGCGGCGGCCATAGACGAAAAAGATTGGACGGCAGGAGGTCCTTCCGGACCCCCGCTGGACTTTTGGCAAGTCTCGTGGGGGTCAGGAGGCCCCCCACAAGCTGGCCAAAAGTTCCTGGAGGTCCAGCGGGGGTCAGGGAGCGATTTCCCGCCGCGAATCGTTTTCGTACGGAAAATGGCGCCGGCAGGAGATCGACTGCAGGAGGTCGTTCAGCACGACCTCCTGCAGTCGATCTCCTGCCGGCGCCATTTTCCGTACGAAAACGATTCGCGGCGGGAAATCGCTCCCTGACCCCCGCTGGACCTCCAGGAACTTTTGGCCAGCTTGTGGGGGGCCTCCTGACCCCCACGAGACTTGCCAAAAGTCCAGCGGGGGTCCGGAAGGACCTCCTGCCGTCCAATCTTTTTCGTCTATGGCCGCCGCCATTTTCGGCGCCATTTTGGAAAATGGCGCCGGCTGAAGACGACAAGATTCAGAGCAGGAGCCCGTTCCGGACCGCTGCCGTTCCAGACCGCCGCTGGACCCGCAGGTTATTTAAGTTATTTGGGGGGGGTTCGGGAGGGTGGGGGATTTAATTTAAAGGGTCGGGGGTGGGTTTTAGGGGGTTTTAGTGTGCCGGCTCACGATTCTAACGATTTATAACGATAAATCATTAGAATCTGTATTGTATTGTGTTCCATAACGGTTTAAGACGATATTAAAATTATCGGACGATAATTTTAATCGTCCTAAAACGATTCACATCCCTAATTCCTAGAACTACTGGGTATCCCACCACAATACATAAATTATGCTGATGAATTTAGCCAACTACAGGCAGATATCCTACCACCACATTGCTCCTACTATCGTGCCATTGACTTGATCTCAGGAAAGGTAGTGTAGGTTATACCCGCTCTCTACACCAGAGACAGAAACTATGTCCAAATATATCAAATAAAATCTAGATAGAGTTTATTTGCCCTTGTTTGTCACCTGCTGGGGCCAGTTTCTTTTTCATGGGGGACAAAAATGGCTCATTATATCCCTGCATTGATTACTGTGCCCTCAACACTATTACCAAGAAGAACCATTATCCTCTTCCCTTGATCACAGAGATCTTCAACTGCCTCCAAGGTGTGCAGATCTTTACCAAACTGAACCTTACAGAGGGCCTACAACTTGATTAGGATCTGAGTGACAAATGGAAGACCACTTTTAACACTAGAGTTGAACATTATGAATATCTAGTGATTCCCTTCAGATTAATCAATGCCCCTACAGTCTTTCAGTTTATGGTCAACGAGATCTTTCTGGACCTTCTCTACTCCCATGTGGTAGTATATCTGGACGATATTCTAGGTTTTCTAAATCTCTAAAAGAGTATTGAAATCATGTGAAACAAGTCCTCCAGAGGGTCAGTGAGCACCATCATTACACAAAGTTAGAGAAATATACATTTGAACAGGAGGAACTCCCATTCCTGGGATATATCATCACTCAGTAAGGTCTATGCATGTCCCTGAAAAAAAGATGAAAGCCATCCTGGAATGGCCCCAGTCCATGGGCCTCAAGGCCCTGCAGTTCTTCCTTGGGTTTACAAACTACTATAGGCAATTCTTTCATGGCTATTCTACATTGGCTGCTCCATTCACAGCTCTTACCAAGAAGAGCTCAGATACCAAGAATTGTCCACCAGCACTATTCAGAAATTTAAGCACTTCAAGGAGGAATTCATCCACGATGCATGTCTGAACCACCTGGACCCTTCCAAGCCATTCATTCTGGATTTATATGCTTCTACCTTTAGGGTAGAGATTGTTCTCCTGCAGCACAACAATGGAACACTCCTACTTCTTAAAAAATGGTACCCTCCTACATCTTAATAAAATTATTTCCTGCTGAAAAAATGTATACTATAGTAGATCAGAAGCTACTGGCAGTGAAGTTAGCCTTAGAGGAGTGGCAGCAACTGTTGGAAGAGGCCAGACACCAAATAACTATCTACACAGAACACAAAAATCTAGAACACCTGGTACAAGCACAGAGATTGAATCCCCGGCAAGGTTGCTCGTCGTTGTTTTTCAATTGATTTGACTTTGAGTTGTAGTATCCTCCAGCAGAGTAAAACTGTTCAGTCGATGCCCTTTTATGTTCCTTTGATACTGAAGGCTGTCTGGAGCCCCCATGACATATCATCTATCTTGCGAGGATCGTGGTTGCTACCATGATGAATCCTTCCTGGGAAGATTGTTCCTCAGCATTTACACCTGAAATATCTTCAGGGCCCATGATTCCTGGTTGGCAGGCCACCTGGGCACTACAAGAACCTTGAAGTTAATTTTCTGGCACTATTGGTGGCCTCAGATGAAGACCAATGTTATTGCAAGCACAGGAATGTGGTCATTTGCTCGAGAGCGTGAACCCTTGGACCACAGCACAACCTCAGGGCAAGGCTCCAAGGTATGTACTGTGGGAGGCAAACATATGCAGGCATGGGTTGGACTTGACACAGAGCTTGGAATTGGAACGAGGATTGCTCAGGCCTCCACTGAGCCTGCACGTACCAAGAGTGAGAACCAACAACGCAATGCTGTTCTCTGTGATAGCTCTCCGGCCACTTGAAAGCCCTTTCAGACCTGCCACTTGGGAATGGCCTGCGCATCAGGACAGACGGAGGTCAAGAATGGAAAACATGGATGACTTGGAACTTAGACGAAGGCACTGAAGATTTAGAACTTAACTTGGAATGAGAAACATCACTTTGAATGAGGAACATTACTTGGAACAAGGATCATCACTTGGAACATTACTTGGAAAAGAGGAACATTACTCAGAATGAGGAACATAGCTTGACAGAAGAAACAACACTTAGAAACAAGAAACATGGCTTGAGACGAGGATCATGGCTTGAGACAAGGAACTAGGAGATCCACTGGCTGGACAAATTCCATGAGACCAGAACTAGGAACAAGACTAGGAGGTTAGAACTCGAGACTTGACTTGGAACTTGGAAAATGGAAATTTAAAAACAAGGATGGACTAAGGATTTGACCCAGTGAAGATGGACTTGGTAGCAGGCCTTGTGCTACAAGGTGCCCTACACAGCCTATGGGCTGGTCGTGGCCCATGACAGAAGCACACCTGCAGGACTTGGTACTTGTGTCATGAGGTGCCATACACAACCCACTATGGGCTGGATGCAGAACACTTCGCAAGCACACTTGGAACTTGGAGATTTGGATAAACATTCTGGAGATGAGAAACAGGACTTCGTAGACTTGGAAGACTTGGCCCTAGGACTTGTGAAGCTGGTCACAGACCTGTGTAGCTTGGCCCTAGGACTTGTGTAGCTGGTCATAGACCACGTCAAATGCATGACCTGGGTGCAGGGCTACGAAGACTCAGAAGACTTGGTTGAGGTGAAGAATTGGACAAGGCAAAGACTCAGAAGACTTGGGCGAGGTAAAGGCTTGGACCTGGAACCGAAGAGAGACCAGGAACATGGAACAGGCAACATGGAGACCATCAAGACAGGAGCAAGATGACAGATGACCTTGAAGGATGAAGACACCAAGGACGACCATGAAGATCTTTGAGAAGGCAACTGGAAGTAGACAGAAGAGTGTTTTAATAGGGCTGCTGAGATGACGATATTAGAAGGGGCTGTAGGGATTTTCCCACTGTAGGCCCTATAAATAGCCAGGAGAAGTGTGCGCGCTTGTCTAGACAATGCTTGGTGCAGGAGAAGACAGAATATGGTGGCCCTCAGGCTATGAGAATCATAGCAGCAATAGTGGTGCTCCTCCATCATCCCATAGAATGACAGAGGCGGTGCTGGTAGCACATCTGCAAATCAAAAGAAAGCGTTGACAGCTTGAGCTGTGAAGAGAAAGAGTCAGCGTCAGCAGCACAGGCCGTAAAGAGCATTGAAGAGCATCTGTGTCCTCCCCAGACCACGCCCGGAGTTGAGTGAAGCTGCTTGCAAGTGGCAGAACACAACAGACATGAGGCAATCTGTAGAGTCCTGCCCCACGTGTCATGAATAAAAGTTCTTAAGCTTGACGTTGGGGGAAGTTACAGTTGCTGCCAGCCCCCAAGGAACCATGGATCCATTTTGCCACTGACTTTGTTACTGACCTTCTCCTCTTAATTGGCAACACCACCTTATGGGTGGTGGTGGATCAATTTTTTAAGATGGCTCATTTCATGCTTCTCCCAGGCCTCCCTTTAGCACCCAAACTGGCTAAACATTGTTCAGCCATCTTCTGTCTGCATAGTTTCCCACTTCACATCCTCTTGGAACAGGGAGTACAGTTTTCTGGAAAAGCTTGTCCAAAAAGTTCAGAATTACCTTAGATTTCCCTTCAGCTTATCACTTCCGGAGCAATGGGCAAACAAAGCAGATACCCTACATATAAGCCTATGTGAACCAGTGACAGGACAACTTGGCATCCTTACTCCGATGGTCTGAGTTCTGCCACAAAAATCATGTGAGCAGCTCCATAAGGTCATCGCCCTTCTAGATGGTGTTTGGCCATTATCGTCATATATCTAAGGGCTAGATTCATCATTCTTCGCAGAATGATGAATCCAGCAAAAAGGAGGTGGGGCAGGCCTGCAAAAGGCTGCAGCTATTCGCACCATGGTGGTGTGATTTTGCTGGCCGCAGTGTGGCCAGCTGCAGCCTTTCACACAAAAAGCACCACCGTAAAAGGTGGTGCTATTCGATGCGCTACTGCTGGCGATAATGTCCCTCACATTATCGCTGGCAGTGGTGCCGCAAAAAACTCCTCCCCTCCAGCTTATTTGCATCCTATTGCACACAAAAAGGCCCTTTTTTGTGTGCGATAGGGGTTTATTGCGTGCGTTAGGGCCTAATGCAAGCGATAGACATTTAGAAAATAACCCCCTAAGCTTGTTCCAGTTTCCATCACCTGCCCTGCAACCAACTTAATGGGACATGAACTCCAGGATCTCTGGCAAAAGATGCACCACCTTCTGGAACAAGTGGCAGAGCATTTCAAGAAGCAAGCAGATAAAAAAACATCACCCATACCCTAATTCCAGGCCAGGAACTTGGTATGGCTCAGTACAAAAAATTTACACTTAAGAATGCCCTCGCTGAAATTTGCACCAAGATTCATGGGCCCATTCCCTGTCATGTGAAAGCTAGGGCCAATAGCCTACAAATTAAAGCCACCCCCATCTCCATGGATCCATGATGATTTCCATGTATTTTTGCTGAAACCAGCAATCCTCTCATGACCATACACACCACCCCTCTAGCACACAGAAGTCTCAGCTAAAGAAGATTCTCAGTATGAAGTCCAGGAGATCTTGGATTCCCAAAAGGTTAGGAATCAAGTTCAGTTTTTAATCTCCATCTCTGCATGGTTTTGTACCAAACTAAACCTAAGACTTCCTTTCTGAGTAAGATTCACCTGGCTGGTCCCAACTAGGGCTCCTATTCTTGGTTCCACTGTACCAAATCACACCCAGGATACCCTTTCCTGATGATCCATTCTTGTCTAAGATGAGACAAAACTCTGTAAACTGGAAACAGTTGTTTCCTTTAAGTCTAACCAACAGAAGCCTATGTTGGTCAGTGCCACTGCTACTGAGAATCCCACCATGCCCCAAGTAAGTTGCTTACTTCTGGCATACCTGCTTCAGTCACAGCTGCAGCATTGTTTCCAAGTGTGAATATACTAACTCACACCCTTGCTTCCCTATCTGAAAAAACTGTGCCCAGTAGCATCCTGACCTCTTCCCTAGAGTATGCTTGCACTGAGTCACACCCTGAACACCTTTTGTGGATGATCTTCACCTAATCACATCCAAAGCTCCGGCTCTGAGTGTGATTGCAGAGAATCAGACCCAGCTCAACCTTCCTTTATGAACCTTATCCAGTCTTATCCATTAATCCTATTCCTGATGTAACTGCACTTATTCACACTAAAGGCTTTATATCCAAGTGAACCATGACTAATTACCTTCAAAACTCTCTCTGTGAGTGTGGACTGCACCAATTGTAGCCATAGAATTTATCTCCAAGTATGACTCAATCCAATCACACATGTAGCTTCTTCTTCCAGTGTTTCAACTCCCAGTCGCACCCCTGCTTCCTTCTCCAGAAGTGAATGCATCCATCCTCACTCTGAGCCTGTTTAGGAAGTTTATAACATCTCCATCCCACCTATATCCTTTAGGTAGTATGTTCTCAAGAACCAAGTGCAATATTCTGAGTGAGAACTTCCCATGACCTGTGCAGAGATATTAGCGACTTGTACTCTTTACTTGTACTCTTTAGATCCCTCATGCTCTGTTCACCATCCTATTGCAGCATTTTCTTGCCTTGAGATCACTGAATGAAAGCAACCCAAGGTATCTATTCCAATTAATGCACATCAGGATATCATCCCCTCATTGTGTTGCTCCATTGAATTTCAACAGAGCCAAGTGCCAGATTGATCAGTTTTGCATTCTTTAATCACTCAGTCTGTCTAGTCCCTCCTTAAGTGCTAGCAAGTCTAGTACATAACACTACCACACAGAGAACCAATACAAGGATATTGACTAAGGTGTTCTATTAATCCCTGTCTTTTCCTCAGAGTCAATTAATTTCTCACTACCCTAGGTCCTCCCTCAACTCCCCAGACCATCTCTCAAATTTGTTAAATTACTTCACATTAAATTACTTTAAATTGTTAAATTTAAAATTGTTAAATTACTTCACTAGGGTAAAGGAATCTGACTAACACAAATAAAAGCCACACTCCTACCACAATCTGGGATGGAATTGACCTCCAACAGCCTCCATCCTTTTATAGACATCAGGAACAATATTGCATCACTATGCCAACCCGAAGCTGTAAAATGCTTTTGACCCAAATCAGATAGCATACAGGTGGCTATATCCCACAGCTCTTGACACACATCCCTGTTCCAGCTGAATGAATCATTACTATCCCACTGGGTTTTGACCTGCCCATATTATGGAGGCCAGAAACTCACCAAAGAACATGTTCCCATTATTGGACTGCTCTCTGACAAAATTGATAATCTTCTTAGCAATGTGCATTCATTTTTAAAGAATGCCTGCCTAAAATGCAATATATAAGGCTATTTTTGGTTTGCTCCAAATAGAATGAAATAAACATGGCCTCCTATGAAAATTCCCAAACATTTTCAGGGATTTTCATATTCATTAGCATAAAAAGGGCCTCCTGCAATTATAAAATCATTCATCTTTCCTCCTAAAATTGAACACAGGACCTGAGCCAGCCTGGCTGGTCCTCCCTGGGCCCCATTCAATCCCCACTACTGACAATAAAATGAAAACGAGCCCAGAGCCTGGGGCCTACCTGGCTGGATGTCAGCCAAACCTCCCCAGATCTCTCTCAGCACTCACTAAGATCTGACAGGGCCAGTGACATCACTTTGACACCATCCTTCAGTTCAGATGTCACCATTTAAAAATACCTTTAGCTGAGGAAGGAGCGAGTGGGCTTCATTCCTGTCCTTAATGATTTTATAGAAGACTGCAGGAAAGGGATTAGTAGTGACCAGAGAGGGAGCTTCCTGTCACTAGCACATTTTAATGAGGGTAGAGTGGCAGGAGGAGCCCAAAGACACCCTAGCTTGGTTCAGGAATGCCCAGCTGGGAAGTCACAGACTCCAAACTCATTTTTTATGGTAGAGGCAGGATTGGGGATCGGAAGGGCTCAGGGAAGCTATGGCTCAGCATTCAATTTTAGCAGGGTAGAACCATGATTCTAGTGTCATGGGAGGCCTAGGGTTTTCTTTTTTTTTACTGCATGCTCATTGGATTTCTGTTGTTGTTGTTGGTTTGGATTTTATTTTTTGCAGTTTAATTTTTTTTGTTTAGCAAATGATATGAACCCAAAAAAAACATCAAAAGGAAAACAATAAATAAATAAGCCCCTGAAATCAAAGAAACAAACCAAATAACAAATTTGGGAGCTGTATAACCCAAGGCCTGCTCCCTGAAGCCTCCAAAAATCTCAAGCAGATGCTTGCTATGGCCATTTTGCAGGCAAGACCAGTAGAAGGGGTGACAGTGATTGATGTTAGGACTGCAGTGCTAGCTTTATCCATTTGTTTTTTTTTTTTTCATTTGCTGTGGCTGTCACTGTGAAGTCAAGAAAGTGAACCAGAGCTGAGAAGAGCCCACCATTGCATTGTTTTACTTTGTGTTTGCTGTACTCTAGAGACCATTAATCTGGATGCAACATACACCTTAGGAGCCAGCCACCCACTCAAATGCTCGGTCAGACCAGTCTGCCCTCAACAAGAAAGACAGTACAGAACTCTGGAGCTCATTGCAGATACTGCCAGCCACGCTCTATGCCTGAATCTCATATTATTTCACACTTTCCCCCTTCCTCCCACTAAGTATACCTCAAATCTCCCCAGCTATTGTAGAAAGGTAAGACACCATCATGAGACAGCGTAGCACTTACTATGTCAACCTTCCTGTTCTCATCCAACAAAGAAGAAACTGTCCACATCACAAATACTTTTAGGTTTTGTACCACAAAGAGATGAATACAGATTATTTCTCTAGAACAAGTATATTTCTACAGTCAATGATGCAGTCCGCATCAAACATGGACCAAGTTGGGTTAGGTTACACATTTAAAGGAGAATCTTAAAAGCCTGGCATGTGCCAAAACTAGGAGATACGCGCACAAGATAGGCCGAGGTGTACTGAACAGATTTTAAAAGCCACCCATATACGCGTGTATCTCCCACTATGTGCACATATTAAATTTTCTGAAAAAGAGGTGGGGCGTGAGTGTGGAATGGGTGGGGCATGGGCATTCCTAGATGTCACCTTGAAATTTGCACATAAATACTTACAAACATAGGCACATGCCAGGGTCCACTGCTGTGTAACTTTACTTCTACTATGAGGCATGTAAGTTGTAAAACAAAAATAAACACATCAGCGGGGTCAGAGCTAACAGGGGAGAAGGAAGGCTATTAAACTAGGGTAGTTTGAAAGTCCTATTCCTTACCTGGGTGTACTGAGAATGAACTGGTGAAACTGGTAAAGGCGTTGGCGCGCGTATCTTTTAAAATCCCCCAATTATGTGGTAGAAGAGGCATTTGCACGCTTAAAGGTGAATTTTAAAAAGGATGCACCAATTTTATAATGTGCGCACATCACCGTGTGTACGTCATAAAAACCCGATACCCGCGTGCACATGCATGCCCAATTTTATATTGGCGTGCACATGGGCATGCGAGTGCCCACTCGCGCACACAAGGGGAGGATTTTATTTAAAAGCATGCAGCAATGCAATCGGGCCTTCCCCAGTTCCCTCCCAGTCCACTCCAATAAAGGAACGGACTGGGAGGGAACTTCCCTAACCCACTAACTATCCCTCCTCCCTTTTACTTTCTCCGCCCCGACCCCTATCCCACCTAAATTGTTTTGTTTTATAGCTTACCTGCTCAAACGAGTTGAAATAAGATCCATACGCGCTTCAGCGGGACAGCATCTAATGGCACTGTCCTGCCCCAACCTCACCCCTCCCAGACCTCGCCCTGGCCCTCCCTCAGCCCTCTCCTTTTTAGGAACCCAGCACTTCTGCGCATACCGGGAGATACACGTATGGTGGGGCCACATGGAAAATACAAGCGTATCTCCCGATATTTGCTTGCACTGGGGATTTAAAGTCAACCCGATAGGCGCAAGTCCACTTAAAATAGTGCACAAATGTGAACGCGTTCATGCTATTTTATAACTAGGTGCACCTCCTATAGAGGTATAAATACCTAATTACTATGAGGGCCTTATAGCTAGTCTCTCTCTCACTCTGTGTCTCTCTTCCCCCCCCCCCCAGTGGTGGTAGCTAGGTTGGCTCTCCAGGAGCTTAAAACTACTAAACATGGTACCCCAGTGGTTGTATGTAGGAAATTCAACAATTCTGGCACTTATCGCAAAGTGTGAAAAAGTTATCGCAATTTGCATAGGTATTAGCGCAAATTGCGATAAACTGCCTATTACCATAAAACACACCCCTTTTCCTATTGCATGTGATATTTAGTGCATTTTGTTAAATCCAAGTCTGAGATTGCTACCACTGAAGAAACCTAGGGGTTTATTATCCAAGCTGCAATATGGGCTTTTTGCATGTGAAAAGCACCATAACGCATGGTGCAATGCTAATTTAGCAAAGGGGTGGGATTTCTGGCCAAGTGGGCTGGCTTCACAATGCCATATCACACAGTTTTAATGTGGCAAACAACTACACCTCTTTTATTTGCGTTAAGCTGTGCAACATGGCTTCATCACAAAGTGCAATGTTTTCACACATAGCATTTTTAGTCTTTTAAGAGACCTACAAACACTGGGGGGGGGAGAGGGGGAGAGAGAGAGAGAGAGAGAGAATAGTTGTAAGGCCCTCATAGTAGTTCGGTATTTATACCTCTACAAGAGGCCCACCTAGTTACTCGAGGTGAGGTTCAGGTAATAGTGTAGGGGTTAGGGGCCACTTTGACATTCAGAGTGAGACATACGAACAGAACAGTACACTTGTGAAGATTTGATGTCCTTCGGAGTGAGGAAACTCTCACAAAGATGAGATTTGTACATTGTTCTCTCGACCTAGTTTGATGGACTTTCTACCTGGGTAACATCAAGTTAGGTTGAGAGAACATTGTACAAATCTCATCTTTGTGAGAGTTTCCTCACTCCGAAGGACATCAAATCTTCATAAGAGTGTACCGTTCTGTTTGTATGTCTCACTCTGAATGTCAAAGTGGCCTCTAAACCCTACACTACTACCTGAACCTCACCTCGAGTAACTAGGTGCGCCTCCTATAGAGGTATAAATACTGAACTACTATGAGGGCCTTACAGCTATTCTCTCTCTCTCTCTCTCTCTCTCTCTCTCTCTCTCTCTCTCTCTCTCTCTCTCACAGCATGTGCATATATAAAACTGCTGCAAATATAATCATCTCTTGTATAAATGCAGTATATCCCAATTTATAAAATGTTTCCCACAAGTACACTAAGAAAGCCTTTTATAAAACAGACCCTTGTGTTATATGCATTGAACAAGTTTTTATTCTGTAAAAACTGGAGTTAAAATATGGATGAAGATCAAATAAAAAATGTATAGATGGTTTAAGATCAGATGCATAGGTCTCATTCTCCTTGACTAAATGAAATGTATAATAGATATACAGTAGATATAGATGGGCAAGCTATGCCTTCCTTTAGGGCTATGAATATCTAATCTCTGATGCTTTCACAAACCAATAAAACAAGCATTGTAAGATGGGTCTTGAGCCTTACATCTTTCTCCTGTTTTCTAAAACAGCATACTTAACCTCTTATATTTTACAGTGTATAAAACATACACATTTGTATGCTTACAAGTATGAAATTGAGGTTAAATCAATAAAGTAGATAACATCTGAATTTTGTTAAACAAAAGCAAAATTTTGAATTCCAATACTATGGAATATTGTCAAAGTCAAATAAAGTAATTGTGACAACAAATGGAATGAGAAATATACCTTACTTACATAAGAAGAAAGTAGGCTTTTAAATTTCAAACAAATGTATTACATTTACATCTTAAAATAATGCATGGTAAAGGCAGAAAAGACAGAAAGCTTAGAGTTGGTATATCACAGTTAAAAGAATTTACAACTGATGTAGTCAAATTAATTTTAACATTCTTTAACTATACAAAGAAATCCACTATCTATGGATTTATTCTGTAATATATTCAGGAAAAAGGAAGCTGTAGTAATGGTAATCTAATGAGCAATGTAAGGTTTGCAATTAAAAGTTCTTGTTTTTAGTCATTACAACCTGAAAGCACAAGAAAGACTGTGAGACTTAATAGCTAATTAGCATATTGACATTATAGAAAGAAAGCAGGAGATAGAGAAAAAATAGGAATGTAGATGGGAGTAGATTGAAGAGGAGAGAGGTAGATAAATAATCCCATCACTAATTTCCAAGCTCTGAACCAACGCAAAGTTGCAATTAGTTAAGAAGTAACTGGAGGAATTCTAATGGCATGTTCTTCCAAGGATTTTAAAAGTATGGGTTTTTTTTTAGATCTTTTGGGGCATCTTTACGAGTACATTATATTACAATTACATATGAAAATTAACTTCCATTACTACAGTACCTGTTTAGTTGACAAGAAAAAAATAAAAAGAGCAGATACTATAGTTTGGAAAGGCAAAGTGCATGGAAGGTTATCATGACATATTCATTCTATATTCTTCAATTGAAAAAATCTAAACATGCAGCAAGATTATAAATTACTGCTGCACATAGGGACATTAACTTTCAAACTGGTGCACATGCATTGGCCTGCGCCCAGGAATACGGCTATTTTATAATTTATGCACGTATATGCACACATTTTATAAAATAGTCTGGTCAAATGCACATCACCAAATTTTAAGTGGGCACTTGCATGGGCATGCAAATCCAGGTTCAACCGCATAAATCAGGAAATTTTAAAGGGTGTGTCCGCCGATGCCATTCCCAATTTTACCAGTTAAGCTCCAGTTTGTTCTCTCAACCTAGCTTGAGGTTACCCAGGTAGAGAGTCCATCAAGCTAGGTTGAGAGAACATTGTACAAGTCTCATTGCTGTGTTTGTTTCCATACTCCAAAAGACATGAAATCTTCACAAGAGTGCACTGTTCTGTTCATACGTCTCACTCTGCATGTCAATGTGGCCCCTAAGCCCTACACTACTACCTAAACTTCACCTTGAGTTACTAGGTGGGTCTCCGATAGTAGCATAAATAGCTAACTACTACCAGGACATTATAGATAGTCTCTCTCTCTCTCTCTCTCTCTTCCCCTCCCACCCCAGTAGTTGTAGGTAGGAAATGCAATAATTGAGGTATTACTGAAAAGTTAATGCATTTTGTGGTAATACCTATACAAAGCACTAAGATAAAACACAATGCAATAAATAGGCTATTACCAAAAAGCACACCCCTCTTCCTATCACATGCAATATTTTGATGAATCTAGCCCTTTGTTAGAAATACCTAAATTTATGTTGTCAAGAGAAATATGATTTGGAATATTATCAAAAGGAGGATTACCTAAAATCATAATTTCAGTTTTGGGTAAATTTAAATTCAGTTTGCTGTGAAATAGCCATGTTTTTAATTGAGGATAGACAGGGAGTAATACATTTTAGATTGGAATTCCAATCTTGCAATGTGGGGGACAAAAACTGAATATCGTCTGCGCATAATCGGTACAAGACACCTAGTGTGGAAAGTAATTGACATATTGGGGAAAGGTATATATTGAAGAGAGCTACAGAAAGGGACGACCCTTGAGGTACACCAGTATTTAATGGAAACCAGGAAGAGGTAACTGAATTGATATGAATTTGTTGGATTGAATTATGCAAGTAGAATTTAAACCAATAGACTGTACCAGATAGACCAATATTAGATAGTTGAGAGATCAGAATTTCATGATTAATAGTATCAAAGGCAGCAGAAAGATCAAGGAAGATAGAAACATAAGAAGTACCTGAGTCAAAACCATGGTGTATGATATCGGTGCTGGATAAGAGAAGTGTCTCTGTTCTGTGGTTTGTTCTGCATCTGAGTTGATATTGATCAAGAATGGAGTGTTGGTCAAGATAGTAAGTTGTTTTAAGACTACAGATTTGATGATTTTAGAGAGAAATGGTAGAGCAGAAATAGGACAAAAGTTATTGCAATTGGGATTTATGTTTGTGGAATTCTTTGGTATTGGAGTAATTATAGCATTTTTAATGAATCAGGAAAAGATCCTGAAGGTAGAACAGAATTAACAATATTTTATTTTATTTATTTATTTTATTTACGTTTTTTTTTATCTACCGACATTCGTAGGTACATCATGCCGGTTTACATATAATGGTGTTAACAGGAAAAAGAATTACATAAAACTGGATCAATGGTAACCATGTAATTAAGTAGATTAAGGAATTTCAAGAGATAGTGTAAAAGCAATAAATTAACAGTATGAGAACATGGCTATATGATAACAGGGGGGTGGAGGAAGCAGTTGCAAAGTTACAAAACAATGAATAGGTATGAACAATGGGAAGGGCATAATCAATAGACTGGATATATAAAATGGACTGTGCTAAAACAATGAAAAGGGCATCAAAGTATGTATTGAGAGTGAAGTAGGATGTGTTAAGGGTAGGCTTGTTTGAAGAGCCAGGTTTTGAGTTTTTTCTTAAATTTCTGTGTGCACTGTTCTTGTCTGAGATCAGGTGACATGGAGTTCCAATATGAGCAATAGGTAGGGCAATGTCATCCTTAAAAAGTGTAAGCAAGACAGTAGAGCAGGGTGATAATGGGTAAGTGGATGGATTCATTTTTTATATAATTTGAAGAATTTCCATATTAGCTATATCTTCAAAGGTTTCCCAAGTGTGAACAGAAGGAATGTTTGGTATATTTGGTATGGTCGAAGAGAATGTGTTGACAAAATTTTGAATCTTTTGGTCAAAATGTTTTTTAAAAGAATCACTTAGCTCTTGAGAGGAGCTGGCTTTAGGGTGGTTGTGATTAGAATTAGATTGTCTAGTCAATGCTCTAATGGTGTTAAAGAGAATTTTGGGGTTATTTGTTGGCTTGGTGGATACGATTTGAATAATAAGATATTTTGGCAGTATTAAAAGTTCAAGTTATGGTTGGTCTTGTGTATTTTCCAAACATCTACCTGTTCACGAAGTTTTCTTTTTTGTAAAGCCAGCATGTGTATTTACCAGGGAGCATAAGAAGTTCTGATATGAGATAGTTTTTGGACTGGAGCGAGCTTATCCATAGTGTGGGCTGACGCTGTATCCCATCTGTTAACCATATCATCAGTATTGGTATTAGGCATGTCAAGATTAATGGGAGAAAAGTGTTTTTAAAAATTAAAGGATCAACATGTTTTTGTTTAAGAGTAACTTCAGATAGCAGAAGGAGTTTTGAGTGTGAAGAAAATTATCTGATTAAAATATTGATTAAATAATGGTCTGACCAAGGGATTGCAGAAGATGAAATAGTAGAGGAGTCACAGTGAAAGAATGAGGAACTGAGAAACAGTAAATCTAAAGTATGACCAGCTTTGTGAGTCGGGGTGGTAATATATTGATGCCAGTCTAGTGCATTTAAGAAATGTTCAACGGAGTGAGATAATGGAATTTGATCAACATGCAAATTAAAATCACCAAGAATAATCATTTTTTCAGGGTGTGAGAGAGATGCGGCAAAATATTCAATGAGTGGAAAACAATTATGGGTTAATAGTCCAGAAGGACAATAGATCAAGCAGAAATTAAAATCTTGACCAGTAAGTAACATTATTTCAAATGGACATGGTAAGGTAGGTTGAGAAAAGGTGAATCTAAATGAACATTTATGAAAAATTACAAGGCCTCCACCTCTATTATAGGTACGGGGGAGATGGTGGTATGTATAATTCTGGGGGCATCACCGTCAGAGGTCCATGATTCAGTGATGCATAAGCAGTCAAATTTAGAAGTGGCAAATAAATCATAAATTATTGGAGCATTCTTTGAAATAGAGCACACATTTACTAAAGGGATAGAGGTAGTGTTAGAAGTCTGAGGGCTTTCAAAGGTTTGTAGAGGGATTAGATATAAGGACAGATATAGGTCTGGAGAAATTACATTTAACACGTAAATCTCCATACTGCCCTTGGCCGGTGATAATTGGAATGAACATTTTAATGGAAAGAGAGGTCAACCAAAAAATAATCAAATATAGTGGTGCGCATAGGCATGCATGAAGGAGTGCACAAAGAAGCTTGTTCCTTTGTTCGCGCTCCTTCATATGCGGGCACCTCCGGCATCCTCGGCCCATTGAAATAGGGCTGTGGCCCTGATATGATGTCACCATGGGGTGAGACTTGCACTACCGACGTGGCAGCTCAGATGTTGGTTTTTCAGCTGAAACCGGGGGGAGATCCAGGCGCAGCTGTTAAGCACAGGCACAGTCCCAGAGAGCACAGTGCCATTCTAGGCCAGGCCATTGGTCCATCTAGCCCAGCATCCAATCTCCAATAGTGGCCAAGTTAGGCTACTTTGAAGTACTAGTAGGGAGATAAATTTCCTGTTGTTTACGTCCAAACATAAATGGTGTGAAATTCTGGTTGCCTTATCTCAAAGAAGACAAAGCAGAACTAGAAAAGGTACAGAGAAGAATGACAAAAATTGTAAAAGAGATAGAATGTCTCCTTTATGAATAAAGGCTAAACAGATCAGGGTTCTTCAGCTTGGAGAAAAGAGAACTAAGAAAGGATATGATAGAAGTTAATAAATTCATAAGCTGGTGTGGAATGGATGAAAAGGGGACAGATTTTTACCCTTTCAAATAGTACTAAAACAGGGGGAATCTATTGCCAAAGGACATGGTCAAGGCAACAAGCAAAGCAGGATCTAAAAGAGGTCTGGACAAGTTCCTGGAAGAGTCCAAAAACAGTTATCAGCAGGTAGACTTGTGAAAATCATTTATAATCCTTGGGACTGAGCCACAAAGAATAAATTTACTTTTTTGGAATTCTTCTGTTCTTAAGTTAACTTGTTCCACACCACAGATATTTTTTGTAAACCTGTATCATTTCCCCTCTCAGTTGTCTCTCCTCAAAGGTGAATAGCCCTAATCTGTTAAGCCTTTCTTCATAAGTAAATCATCCTATCCCCTTTATCATTTGTTTTGTCCTTCTCTGTGCTAGCGTACTAGTGTATGTGTCATTTTATGTATGCACGTGCTATTTTTTTATGTGCACATCTTTTGAAAATTCACCTCTAAATCAAATTAGTGCGTACGAATGCAATTTAGTGCTGAGCGTTTTTTTGTTTTTTTACAGCTTGGTCCCTGCAGCAGCCATTTCCCCTCTGCCCAGCTGCCAGGGAAGATATGGTAGTATGAGCCATTCAGGGAAGAAGACAATGGGGCTGTTTGGTTTTTTTTTCCCTGCCTGTTTGCTGCTACAGCTGCTTCTCCTACCCACCCTACCTCTCCGACTGTGCAAAAGTCAGAGTGGGGAGGAAAGACTTGCCTTCACCATGCTTTTTCACAGGCCGGAAGAAGGAGCTTGTTGGGCCAGATTTGGCCCGTGGACTATGATTTGGGGACTACTGGCTTACAGGTTGCTTGAACACTAGCCTCTAAATTTATTTGAAGTTGAAATACAATGCATTTCAAGCTTATTTTCAGGAATGCTGAATGAATATTGTGTTATATCTTTTATATTTTTTTTTATATCAACAAAAAGGAGACTGTGGGATTAGGGGTCATGGGCAGAGGGGATCATGGAGGGAGGGTGAAAGGAGGTAGACAAAAATAATCCAAGGAAATATTTCTTTATAGAGAAGATGATAGACACATAGCATGGCCTCCTAGTGGAGATGGGCATAGTATCATAGTTCAAAAAAACATGGGACAAGCACAAAAGATTTTTGAGGGAGAGGAAGGGATTGTAAAGAAGGTATATAAGAATGTACCAGGGCTAAGCAGAAGGTATGGTTGGGCAGACCGGATGGGCCATAAATTATTCACCTGTAATCATGCTCTAGGTTCTTATGATTCTGTTGAAGTGGAGAAATTGTACATTAAACTGAGTTATAAGTCAGCTTCAATATACAACAAGTATTTGAACTGTAATATCATAAGAAAAAGTACTACTTTGTTCTCACTTTTTATGTCATAACAACTCTTAATAAACAATTTTCTTTGTCTTTCATGGTACTCTGGGCCATCTGTTATTGTCTATAGGCAGACCTTTAATTACTATGCTCCACTACTTCCTCTAAGATATAAATCAGCTAGCATCCTTAAAAGATTGCATTATAGTATCACCATTGGTCTATTTAATTCTTGTTTTGCTTTCTATAATCTTGTTACCCTTATCAATGTCAACTCAAAAACTGAGGAATATGCAAGGCCATTTATCTTTTGCTTATTGGTAGGCTACAGAGTAAGAAAAAAAGACAATGTATTCATTTAACATTTAATGCAAAGTTAGTAGTGTGTTTCCATCTCAAGGTTAGACAAAAGCACTATCAACTTATCAAGCACAACAAAATCACTCATAAAGTTTTGCCTGTCCTTTCACAAGCATTGCAATAGGAACTAGGTCTGAAGTTTTGAACACAACTTCTGAACTACTCTTTTTATATTTTCCAACCAATAGAATGCTGGTAAGTAATTATACAGAAAAGGACCATGTCTTTCCATCTGTTCATCAATCTGAGGACAAATAGCTCTCCAAAAAAGGGATTGAAAAATCATGAAATTTGTCACATCGGAAGAAAATGGAAATCTTTTGGATGAGTTGAAAAATCTGCAATATCAGGCTAACATTTTCAGAATATTTTGCTTTACCATAGAATGTAGTTAAAGGCTCAGGAATAATGATGACCATTCCATTCCATATGCCCTTCCCCAGCAGTTTGACTGAGAACAATATTCCAATTTGCCCCATTAACACAAACCAATTTAGAGGAAAGTAAAACTTTAGAAATTAAGCAAGAAAGAGTAAGCTACACAAATAACAAACATTCACACATACACGTATAAACACAGAGACACACAGTGCAATAGTCAGAAAAAAGAAAATTTCACACACATATAAATATACATGCATATTTTTATGTACTTATGTATTTATGTTAATTATTTGTATCCCACATGCTCCATCATTCACAGCAGGTAACATATGCATGTACGTAATAATTAGACAAACAATCAAAATAAAAACTACACTATAAAATAACACAACAAACAATTACAGATATAGGACTGAGGTTGTCCAACAGTAGCCTAGCATAGATCAGGAATGATAAGGGTACAGATCAAGTATTCTTGAATGAAAGCCGAAAGAGGTCGATTTTTAGTTATTTTTTAAAGGACTTCTTGTAAACTTTTAACTGAAGAGCTTCTGGCAAAGAGTTCCATAAACATGGACCAGCAATAGAAAGTACATAGTCATACGCTCTACAAGCTGCGCAAAACCAATAGACAGAAATTTAAGTAAACTTCTATCTGCAGACCTGAGAGACCTTGGTGGATGATATAGCCAAAGGATAGGTCTGAGAATGGATACCATTTTGGTGTTGATAACTTTCTGAAACTTTGTCACAACCTTATATTTCATTCTCCATTGGATGGGTAACCAATGTAGGGAGACTAAAATTGCAGTAATATGTTCGTTCAGCTTTAATCCAGATATAAAAAGTGAACTGCAAAATTGTGTATCAATTGTAATGGCCTTGTCAGAGAAGCCAGCAGACCAAGATTGAGAGCATTGCAGTAATTTAGTCTTGCCAGGATCAGGGTTTGAAGAATGGACCGAAAGCTCTCAACTGGCAGAAAAGGTTTCATCTTACATAACATATTTGGTTTAAACAATGATGATTTAGTAAATTATTGAACATGAGATGTCATTGACAAACTGGCATCTAGAATCACACCAAGATTGTGGATAGATTGTAGAATGAGGATATTTTGAACATCAAAACAAAAAAAACAGTGGAATAATCTGACACATAGAAACATAAAAATGATGGCAGAAAAAGACCAATCAGCCCATCCAGTCTGCCCAGCAAGCTCCCACACTTATTTTCCTATACGTATCTATTTCACCAACCACCAATTTCAGGTCCCTTGTTGGTAATTGTTTGATTCAAGTCTCCTGCCATCCCCTACCCTTGATGCAGAGAATAATGTTGGAGTTGTATCAAAGATGAGCACAAGGCTTAATGGTAAGGGTAGTAACCGCTGCATCAAGCA
Source organism: Rhinatrema bivittatum (assembly GCF_901001135.1). Lineage (NCBI taxonomy): Eukaryota > Metazoa > Chordata > Amphibia > Gymnophiona > Rhinatrematidae > Rhinatrema > Rhinatrema bivittatum. The sequence goes on from NC_042621.1 coordinate 194,925,889, forward strand.
AGTAAATCATATAGTTTCTTGTAAATTGAGCCCAGAAGGCAGAAACAAAACTCAATGCTGATCTTTAACATACTAGTTAACCTTTACCACACTTTAGCATTTCAACAGCCTTGACTATTTCTACAATTCTGATCAGTACAATCACATTATGCTGTTATCCTTCTATTTCTTCACCACCATCAAACTAGTCTGGCTTCATAGAAAACCTTCTCAAAGCACCCTTACATAAGTCTTCATGGGGCAGAAGTGACTGCCAATCTCTCCTGCCCTGCTGGTGTGGCTATTGTAAATGGTGCCAGCAGTCAACACCAGTGTCATTATTAATTCTTCCATTATAAAAAATGACAGAAATGCTAGTGGCATTTGCAATTTCAGTACTGGTGAAGCAGGAGCAACCCAGAATCTCTCATTCGCTGTGAAGATCCAAAACGAATAAATTAATTAAGAGGGGCAAGGGGAGTGCTGGAGGTGGGATCAGGAGAGAACCTGGAAGGGCTTGAGGGTTTTTTGTGGTGAGGGTAAGACCCAACAATTTTTACTTTTATTGTTTTTTTTAAATTTTCCTTTGTGCTTCTTTTTCTTGTTTCAAATAAATGAAATGAAATGAAAAACTTAGTGAAAAGAAAGAAGCGAAAACAAATTGAAATGAAAAAAAGTCAAAGGTCAATTTTGAGCATTCTGATGAACAGAACGTTACCCAGATAACTTGTCAGGATATGTCAGTCACTGAGTTTACTCACCTAAAGTTATCTGGATAAATTTAGAACAGTGAATTCCCTGACTAGACTTAGGGGGTCATTTTCTAATGGGATTGCACGCGTGCAATAGCTAAATCAGGGTGGAGTCGGGGCGGCATCGGTACCGGAAGAGGAGGAGTCAGTGCGGCACTTTGGGGGGGCATGGTGGAAACATCGCTGGCTGCGAAAAGGTAAGAACCCTTATCGCTGCCAGTAGCGCGCCCAATAGCACCACCTTTTATGATGGCGCTATTGGGTGCGAAAGCCGGCAGCAATAACACCACAGTGGTGCAATTGCTGCCGGCTTTCGCAGGCCCGCCCCTGCTTCGCCCCCCCAACCCCCGTTACCTTCAGATTCTCTAAGGTCTGCGACCTTAGAAAATCCAGGCCTTAGTAAGCTAAATTTATCTGGATAACATTGGTGAAACATGGAGAAATTTAGGACAAACCCATTTAGGCTACATCCCTGGAACAAATTGGAAGGAAAAGTTTCTGATAACTGTATGACAATGCCTACTGTCAAATTCTTAGAGACTGTAGGGTCTACCTGCTAGAGATTTTACAGGGTCTGCCTATGTAGATAAGTGATGTTAGTAAGGTGTTGTAGAAGCCAGGAATGAGGTCTGCATACAGGGCCAGATTTTAGTAGGTACGCACGGGCATAGATTGTGTGTGAAACCCAGCATGCACAAATCTACGCCCGATTTTATAACATGCGTGCGCAGCTGCATGCATGTTATAAAATCCGTGGTCGGCGCGCGCAAGGGGGTGCACACTAGTGCACCTTGCACGCCGAGCCCTAGGGGAGCCCCGATGGCTTTCCCCGTTCCCTCTGAGGCCACTCCAAAATCGGAGCGGCATCGGAGGGAACTTTCCTTCCACCACCCCCCTACCTTCCCCTCCCTTCCCTTACCTAACCCACCCCCCAGCCCTATCTAACCCCCCCCCCCCCCCCCCCCCGACCTTTGTTGAAAAAGTTGCTCCAGCCTCTGGGCAGGTGTATGTTGCGTGCGCCGGCCAAGTGCCAGCGTGCGATCACCCGGCACGGCCGCTGTGCCGGAGGCCTCGGTCCCGCCCCTGCCCCGCCCACTCCCCTTTTTTCAAGCACCGGGACATACGCACGTCCCGGGGCTTGTGCGCATGGCCGGGCCTATGCAAAATAGGCTCGGGGCGCGTGCAGGAGCGGGTTTTTGGGGTTACACGTGTAACCCTTTTAAAATCCTCTCCACAATGTATAGTAACCACTACAGGTGGGAAGAAGTATGGGTTTTTTTGTTTTTGTTTTGCTTTTGTAGAGTTATTTCCCCACAAATGTTATTTCATTTAATGTTTATTTTGTTTACTTAGCTGAAAAAAAGACCAAACAAATAATTAAATAATGAAAAAAAGAAACAGGGCCTCCTGTGGCCTCCCCAGGCTGAAGCCTTGACCTTGCATAGGTCTAGGCCACAGTTGATCGCTGTGACTTCAGCCTGTGCCCTATGCAAAGCCAGGTCCCAATGCAAAGTCCTCAACCTAGCCCCAGGCCTGAAGCCCGACTCCTATTTCCTACACGAGGCCCAGCCTCAGGCTTGGGCTTAGGGCCAACAGATGATTTTTCTTTTTTTTTTTTTTTTAATGAAATGTAGAAACGATGAAATCTTGGCAGATTTTCAATTATTTCATTTTGAGAACAAATGAGATGAAATAGGAAATTTTATTTTATTTTCTATTTTGTTTCTCCCAAATGCACATCTCTAATCAATCAAAGTAAGGCATCTTAGCTCAATTTTGTGGGTTATAAAATCCACAAGTGGCCTATCCTAAAGTGACAATAACAGAACACCTCATTTGATATAGTTTATCTCACATGGATATGGTGGTATTATAGCATTGGTGTTGGCATTTTAGATATCTGGGATCTTATTGGGAAAATCAGATTAACAACTCCTTCTGGTAAGAATGTATCTTCTCTAAGGGCTTCCGAAGGGTATTTTAATGCCAGAGGAGCCCACATAATCCCCAGTGTGTGATAACTAGAGCAAACAATTAAAGGATTTTTTTTTTCTTTGCTACTTTGACTTTTTAACAGAGGGCCTAACCAGTGATGAAACAGACAAATGAACTGGTCTATCTTTCACTTTCTTTAACAATTCATTTGATAAATGAAAAAAACAAGGCTCACAATCTCATCGCTCTTATAGTCCAATCATATGAGGGGATTCATGGACCAGGGAGCCTATGTTGCAGCTCTTGCTTTATATTCCTATGGGGGTTTGTGTTTTAACACAAAGCTTAACATTAAACTGAAAAAAAACTTTTCTTCTCCTCATATTCTATTACAATTCACCTGATAAATTAAATTCATTCTTTTTCTTTAAATTGTGTCTTTATTTTTCATATTCCTGCAAATACACTGCAGTCAGACAAGCAATGAAAAGTCCCCATGTGGACCATCCATCAAGTTTCAACTTTGCATCATTGCAAAAGTGTGCACCCACTTGAGCTCTCATTCATCATCCTCAAGTTGGGGACAGCACTTGACATCATGCTCTTCTACTCCACAATGGGAGCATATCTGCAGGACTTACTCCACCATGGCTTCCACAATACCCATAAAGGGTTTGTTGTTTCCTTCCTTCATATGACTGTGCTCCCCCTTGGGGGGTTTCGATAGCTTGCATTCCCATTCTAGATCTTTATTTAAACAGGCACTTTTTGAATATCTTTTATTTTTAATAAGCTTTTCTGATTCAATATTTTTAAAGTTTAAAGTGTCTTTAAGACCAGTTTTATTATTATTGTTTCTTTTATTATAATGTATTGTTATTTTTATTAGGATTCTGTGGAATTTAATTTTAATTTGGTAAAGTTTTAGTTATTGAATTTTTTTGTTTTACTTGATTATGTATGTTGAAATTGCAAATCACTCAGAGCCTCGGCAGTTAGGCAATAAATAAATTCAAATAAATAATCTTCTAGCTAGGGGGCATTCCTTGACACTGTGCTCTTTTGCTCCATAGTGGGAGTACTCTTGTGGGACTTGTTCCGCTTTGACTTCCACATTGCCTATAAAGTTTTTGTTGTTCTTTTCTTTCCCATAAATAGATTCCTCCTCATGTCCATTCCCTGCACAGAATGAGCAGAAGGAGAAAATATCTGCGGCCTTGCTTTCTTGTTATTGACAATTTCTGGCTTCTCCTTCTACAATTTAAATAAGCAGGGGGAGACTTCTGGTTGGGGCCTGAATATGGAAGTTAAGCTGTCCAGCTCCAAAGGGATCTGTTACTTTACTGCACGCCAGGAACCCTGTGCGGGTTGTCTTTCTAGCTTCTGCCCCAATTCTGGCCTCAGTTGAGCCTGATGGAAAGTATCTGCCACTTTCAACCCCCTCTCAAAAGTGAGCCCTGTATGCCAACACACCCAATTCCAAATAGGCTCATCTAGTCCATCAAGGAACTGTTTCAGAAGGACCTGATTGGCTACCTCAAGGCTTGCATTTGCCTCTGAGTGTAGCCATTTCTATCTAACATCTTGTAACCAATGAAAAAGGCTTTGTGGTGTTTCCCTGAGCTATAGGGTATGGTTTCTGCTGCCAATAGGTTTCGGTCAATTAACCCACCCTTTCTAGGATGGTGGTTTTAACATTGGAATAGCTGGCTCTCCCATCAGGATTGGCCTCTTGAAAGGCCACTTGGCTTTTGCCTGTAAGTAGATTGGCCTGGTACATGGTTCAGTTAGCCTCTGTACCAGCCAGTCATGCAGGCAGTTCTTTCAAAAATTTTCAAGAAGATATCTGGGTCTTCTCCCATCTTAATTTTAAACAAAACAGGAGGTGAGGCACTTGCTGTGTTGTGGCAGTTTGCATTATTTGGACTAACTGTGTCAGTGTTTCCTGTTGCTAATTAAAATGTTTGAGTAGGGTTTGAAGCCCTCTCTGGAATTGCTGCTGCCCTTCTGTGAGGGCCTGTACTACTTGCTCTATGTCAGCTTATTGGGCTCCAGGAGAACACAGGTTTCTTTGGAGGCTCTTCCCTATTCCGGAACACCACAATAACAAGTTTATTCTGCTCTAACTTATTAAATATAATTCCTTCTCTTCAAGTGGAGCTACCCTCCTTAACCTGCTCTGAATTAATCTCTTGGCGGCTGCTGCAGCAAGGTCCTAGGAGAAAGGGAAAAGCCAAAAACAATTCTGATTCTTTCTCTCTCTTTTGGCATGGTCATCCACCTGTGCTAAGCTTAGGGTGAAAGTCTCTAAATTGATGCCATATATGGCACCGTGAGCAGTCTGTGGCTGGCCAGGGAATAGTCCCAGGTTAGACTCTGGCTTGTCTTTCATCAACTTTTATTAGTAAACATCAGAAAAACAGCTCTATTTACCATAGCACTTCTTTAAACAAGAAAAACAGCAATGTATTTTGTAGCTCACAATCTGAGTCTGCACTATGTTCCTTCTCTTCCCAGGGCCTCCTCTTCTGTCCTGGGCCTGGCTAGTTATACTCCTTTCCTAGTCTGCCCAGGACAAGGATTCCCTCCTGTATAGGGTTTAAGGTGGATTGGTCCAGATCTCCTGAGCCAGTCCTTTAACGTGTTCTGTTGTTTTCTTCTGTATACTTCTTCATACACCATTCATACACTATTGGGCATGCAACCTCCTATAGAGAGCTAGCAGACTCCAAACAGCAGCTTAGGGCAAAGAAGGTGTAGGATAAGTAATGATATGAAAGGAGATATAACATTAGTGCCAATTACAAAGCAAAGCAGAGCAAAAACATTTTGACATGTTAAATATCAGCCAGGTGTTGAAAGGTCCATTTTCTCATCTAATTGCTCCAGAGAGGAGAATCTCAGTTTCTTTCTCTGTAGTTGATGATGCCTTCTTCTGGGTGATACCTCTAACTGTTCATACTCCGCTAGAGAAGAAGAATTCATTCTAGATTTTGTTGTAGACCCCTGCCCCATGCTATATCAGGGGACAAATTATATCGCAATGATAGGGAGGATCAACTTGGTGGGGGTGTGGCACTTTATGTCCAGGAGGGTATAGAGTCCAACAGGATAAAGATCATACAAGAGACTAAATGCTCAGTAGAATCTATATGGGTAGAAATCCCATGTATGTTAGTTAAGAGTATAATGATAGGAGTATACTATCGTCCACCTGGACAAAATGGTCAGACAGATGATGAAATGCTTAGAGAAATCAGGGAAGCTAACCAATTTGGCAGTGCAATAATAATGGGAGATTTCAATTACCCTACTCAAATAGGGGAGTCAGTGGTTAACCACAACAGCAAATCGAATAACCAAAAATGTGGAACCCATTTGGGTTCCACATTTTTGGTTATTAGATTTCAATTACCCCAATATTGATTGGGTAAATGTAACATCAGGACTTGCTAGAGACATAAAGTTCCTGGATGTAATAAATAACTGCTTCATGGAGCAATTGGTTCAGGAACCAACAAGAGAGGGAGCTATTTTAGCTTTAATTCTTAGTGGAACGCAGGATTTGGTAAGAGAGGTAACAGTGGTGGGGCTACTTGGCAACAGTGATCATAACATGATCAAATTTAAACTAATAACTGGAAGGGGGACAATAAGTAAATCTGCAGCTCAAACACTAAACTTTCAAAAGGGAAACTTTGATAAAATGAGGAAAATAGTTAAAAAAAACAACTGAAAGGTGCAGCAGTGGATGGCCCGTGACATTTTTTAAGATGGCACTGGCTGTCCATTGCTCGTACCATGTGGCAGAGGCTGGCCAATGGCACCGATAGCCCCTGTCACATGGTAAGGGCAAAGGGCCATCGGCGCCATTTTGATTACTGGAAGCTGACAGCCTGAAAGGGAGAGATCACTCTCGGAACCCCACTGGACCACCAGGGAATTTCAGCAAGTTTTGGGGGGATTGCAATTAATTAAATTTGAAGGGTTGGGGTGGGTTTTTTTTGGGGTTTTTTGTTTTTTTTTACAACCTCCCATTGTAATAATTGAATTTGAAGTGTTGGGGTGGGTTTCGGGCTTCAGTTTGTGGGCATTTGAAATAAAATCGTCCCGAACCGCGGGAAAACGAAATTTCCTGCGGTGGACAGACAACAAAGGCCAAACCGAAAGGTTCGGCCGAATCACATCTCTATTCTTATATTGTTCCAATACTGGTGATTTTTCTTGCGCTCTTTGACATTTTTTCCAACTCCATTTGCCTATAAAAATTAGATATAAGGTCAATCTGTTTCCTCAATATGGATCTCATTCTGAAAAACTCTCTCCTTAAGGCATGTGATTTCAACTTTTAGGTCATTGATGGCATTACTTACATCAGCAAGAAGCAGTTTGATTTCCATGACTAGACCAGAAATGATAGATTCTGCCAGAATTAATGTTAGGCCTTTGCAAAAATGCCTTACTCATGGGCCATTTAGAGAAAAAGTCAGTATGATCTGACATTGATAATTGTCCAATTAAACTTTGCTAGAGCCCCAATAAATGAGGGTTTATGTTCCATTGTTACTGCTCCAGAGTAGAGATAATCATAAGATATACCAATAAAAACAGTGAAAGGGGGAATGTCAAAAGAGAAGATAAATCATAGACCCACAGAGAAGGCTTACAAATCTCCCAGGTCAGAAGAAACAAATTCAGACTCTGAGTCAAAAACCCACCTAACATCAAGATCTGCTTTCAGCTGCAAGATGGAGATCACTAAACACAGCAGCACTGCAGTATATTTCTAACAAAGTAGCTAAGCCTCTGCCTTCCCTTCACTATTCAAACCACAGATAAAGCATTTGTCACCCTAGGATCTCCACTAGCTTTCTCAAACCAGGCCTCAGCTTCTCCCCACTGCATCAGTACTTACTGGAGTATATTTTATAAAACTACACCCGCGCGTACTTTTGTTCACGCACCAGGCGCAAACAAAAGTACACCGGATTTTATAAGATACGCGCGGCTATGCGCATTTGTGCATCTTGCGCGCACCGAGCCCTGCACGCGCTGCCCATTCCCTCCAAGGCCGCTCTGAAATCGGAACGGCCTCGGAGGAAACTTTCCTTCGGCCTCCCCCCACCTTCCCCTCCCTTCCCCTACCTAACCCATCCCCCCCAGCCCTATCTACACCCCCCTACCTTTATTGCGAAAGTTACGCCTGCCCTGGCCAGCCGCCGCTGCACGATTCCCCAGCCCGGGAGCGATTCCAGAGGCCTCAGTCACACCCCCGAAAACATCCCCGGGCTGGAACCATGCCCGTGGCCACGCCCCCAGAACGCCCCCGAATGATGCGCTGCCGTGACACACCCCCCTGGAACTCCCCCAACACGCCCCCCAGGAAAGCCCCGGGACTTACGCGCATCCTGGGGCTTGTGCACGCTGCCGAGCCTATGCAAAATAGGCTTGGCGCGCGCAGGGGAGGTTTGAAAGGGTTATGCGCATAACTTATGCGAGTAACCCTTTTAAAATCTACCCCACTATATGCAGCCCTCTTATAGTAGAATCTTTGTGTATTTATTTATTTATTTATTTTACATGTTTTGTATACCATCATTCGGTTTCGCCATCATAACGGTTTACAGTAATCAAAAATTGGGAAAAATAGAATCAGGGTTTATACAGAGGTTATAATAGCTGAGAAATTAGGTAACAATAGTAGAATCAAAAGGAAAGGTGATAGTTATTATATTGGAAAAAGTTCTTAAGCGGGGCTTCTTGAGTTTCATGGTTGAGTTGATAGATCATAGGTGGAGAAAAAAGATGTCTCTGTTTTCTTAATGTTTGTATTAGGTGGGAGTTTGTTGGTTTTGTTGGTTGAGTTCGTCTGAATAGGCTCCTATCAAAAGCCAGGTTTTTAACTCTTTTTTAAAGGTTTTGGTGTTTGGTTGAATTCTTAGATTGAAAGGTAAAGAGTTCCATATTGAGGGGCTGGCGATGGATAAAGCTCTCTCACGGGTTGATAACAGATGTGTGGTTTTTACGTGAGGGATTTTGAGGAGGCCTTTATTCATTGAACGAAGGTTCATTTTTGGAGCATGACATTCGATGTGTTTGGTTAGCCAGTAGTTTTGTGCCCTATGATAATTTTGTGGAGGATTGTTAAAACTTTTTAGTCTATTCTGTATTTTATTGGGAGCCAGTGTAAAGCGATGAGGGTTGGGGTAATATGCTCTTGTTTCTTAGTTCCTGTAAGAATTCTTTCGGCTGCATTCTGAAGTATTTGGAGAGGACATATGATGGTAAGGGGTAGGCCTAGGAGTAGGGTATTGCAGTAGTCTATATTAGAAAATAAGAGAAGTTGCAGGACTGTTCTGAAATCATTCTGTGAGAGGAAACGCTTAAGACGTCTGAGTGTTAGTAATTTGTGATAACCTTCTTTAATTTTATTTGTTATGTGGGTTTTGAATGTTAATTATTTGTCTATGGTGATTCCAAGGTTTCTAGCATGATCAACTGGAGAGATTATTGTTTTGGGGTTTTCAGTTCTGAGTGGTTGTATGGGTAAGTTGTTGACTTTTTTTGTCAAGGATGATTAGTTTGGTTTTCTCAATGTTTATTATGAGCTTTAGGGTGGATAGACATTGTTTGATTTCTGTGAGATAGATGATTATTTTCTCGTAGATTTCTTCAAGAGTATTCTGTATTGGGACAAGTATTTGAATTTCATTAGTGTATAGGAAATGAGTCAGGCCAAGGCGATCCAGTTTGTGACAGATTGGTAGAAGATAGATGTTGAAAAGAATAGCTGACAGGGCAGATCCTTGTGGGACTCCTGTATTTAGGTTCACTTTATTTGATAGATTGTTGTTAAATATTACCTGGAAACTTCTTTGAGATAAATATGAGGTGAACCATTTTAGTATAGTGCCCATTACCCCTATTTCGGATAGTCTGTCAAGTAAGATGGAATGATTGACTGTGTCAAAGGCAGCTGACAAGTCCAGGAGTAATAAAATGTAACTTAGTCCTTTATCGAATCCTCGAAGAATTGTGTCATTTAGTGATAGGAGTAATGATTCCGTACTTAAATTTTTCCTGAATCCAAACTGGGCGGGGTGAAGTATTTTGTTTGTTTCTAGGTAGTCAGAGTTGGGAGTGAACGATTTTTTCTATGATTTTTGCAATGAAAGGTAAGTTTGAAATGGGTCTGAGGTTTTTTGGTCTAGGTTGTTCTTTTTTATTAATGGTTTAATGATTGCTGATTTTAAGCATTCAGGGTATTTCCCTTCAGTGAGAGAGAGGTTAACTATGTCTGTTATTATTTTAGTTACTGGGTTGTCGAGCAGTTTAATAGTTTGAATGGGAATGCTGTCGATGGGATGGTTGACTGGATTCATTTTTTTAATTATTTTTTGTATTTCAAGTGATGAGGCGGAGTCAAATTCTTGCCAGATTGATGTAATTTCCAGAGATAATATTGGAGTTTAGGTGTGTGCATTGTTGCTGTTGATGGAGTTGTCTATTAATTTTCTGATTTTTTCAGTGAAGAATTCTGCAAAATCGTTGCTTTTGTTTGTGCTGGGAGGAGTTCTTGTTTCATTAGGTGATTTGATGAGTTTTTGTATGATGGTGAACAGCATTCTTGGGTTCTGTTGATATTTAGTAATTTTGGTTGAGTAGAACTCTTTCTTTGTATTATGGATAAGTTTTTTATAAATAGCTAATTGTGAGCAGTATGCATTGAGTAATGGGGTGGTTTTGTTTTTGCGCCAGGATCTCTCCTTTTTTCTGAGTTCACGTTTGGCTGTTCTTACACTGTCATTGCACCATTGATTGTGGTGTTTTGGAGTTTTTATTGTTTTTTGTGATGATTGGGTTTGTTTTATTAGCTACTGCTTTTGTAATGTTGATCCATGAAGTTATGGCTGTTTCTGCATTTGTGAAGTCAAAGTTTTTGAATTCTTCTTGGAGATTTTGTTGCAATGTTTCGCTATCAAAGGGAGTGCGATATGAAATGGTTCTTATGTTATTCTGGTGGGTATGTTTTTGTGGGTCAGAGTGGCATGGATGAGGGAGTGGTCTGACCATGGGATTTCGGTGATTTTTTATTTGGTGTGAGTTCCAGATGTTTGAGTTGATAAATACTAAATCAAGGGTGTGTCCTGCTACTAACTCAGTTTTCTCTACTGCACATCTCCTGAGCTGACTGGCCTATAGGGTTCACTCCTACACCTCTTTTCCAGGTCTCCCTTCCCTTGATATCAGTGAAAAACCATGTTGGGTGCTTCTGGGGGTCCTCCAGCCCACATAGACCAAGATAAAATCTCCCAGCTGAGGGGACTTTGCTATCATAGAGAGGGTGAGTTTAAGCATCTGGGGATACCACTATTTAGAGGAAAACTGGGAAATACCAAATGACTTTGGGGAGCTGGAGAGAGAGAGAATCATGCTGCTATTCTTGGCATGGCTCTCTAGCACCCTTCCCTTCTACTGCCTTTAAAAGTTAATTTTTTTGTGATATCATAACTATGTGAAGTCTTTTCTTCAAAAGCCAGTCGACAAGTACAATGCCTTTGGAGTTGCAGATAAATCCTTTCCCCATGAAGAATCCAACCAGACTAAGGATGTGTATTCGTTTAAAATAAAACTGCAAAACGCAATGAATAAGGCTAATTTGTTTCATTCAGGGGGCCTTGAACCAAATCGGGGGCCCCTCAAATGAAAAAATATATATTTGTTCATTTCACTTTAAACTAATGCATCGGGTCTAGTTCTAGGCATGAAGCTGGGGACTTGCATAGGGTATAGACTAAGGCCCAAAGCAGGGGCCACATCCAATGCATGAGTGTGATGCAGGACCTCAACCTACTTAATTAACTCTGGCATGACACCAACAGACACCATCATTTGGTATTGAAGAGCCAAAGAAAGAAGAGAACCTGAAAAGAGGAGCTCAAAGGCCTGGGCCTGGGTTCCGAGGCCTGGGCCTGACACTGGGCTGAGGCCCAGACATTGGGACCTGGTCTCCTGGCCGAGACCCCAACATTGGACCTGGGTCTGGGCTCAGATCCCAACATCAGTACCTGGCCTTCAGTTCTGGTTGAGGCATCAGGGACCCAGCCTCCAGGTTGGGTAGCAGCATCTGGCCTGGGTCTTTGCCAAAGTCCAGGCATCAGGAGCCGGCCTTCAGGGCAGGTTGCAACATTGGGCCTGGGCCCAGGCCTAGGTCCCAGCACTGAGACCTGGCTTCCGGGTCAGGTCATGGCATTGGGCCTGAGATCTGGATCTGGCCTAGGCCAAGGCCCCAGCATTGGGACTCTGCCTCTGGGCTGGTTTGTGGTGTCAGGCCTGGATCCCGGTTGACACGCTGGCATCAGGACCTGGCCTTCAGGTTGGGTTGCGGTGTTGGGCCTGGTCTAGGCCAAGGCCCCCAGCGTCGGAACCCAGCCTCTGGGTAGGGTCGTGGCATCAGGCCTAGGACAGGGCTCTGACAAGGCCCAGGCATCAGGACCCAGCCTCCAGGTCATGTTGTTGTGTCGGGCCTGGGTCCGGGCCAAGGTCCCCAGCATCAGGACACAGCCTCCAGGCTGTGCTTTGTCAGGCCTGCCTCCAGGCTCTGGCCTAGGCTGTGGTATTGGCTTTGAGCAGGCCAAAGCAGCTGCGACCTACCGTGGCCATGGCCTAGGCAAGTCCAAGGCTTCGGCCTAGTACTATCCAGCAAATCTCCACTGGACCAGGTAAGTGGGGACCAGGGGGATCCTAGCACCAGAATTTTTTCAGGATGGTGGGAGGGAGGCATAGTTTTAGCTTTTTGGCCATTTTAGGTTTTTTGGGGTTTTTTAAAATTTTGATTAATTTTTTTATACTAATGAAACAAATCAAGCAATCCATGAACCAAAAATCATGGGGAAAAAACCTCCCAGAAACAATCTAAAAAGTAAAACAACATTTTTCCACAGCAAATCCCTATCCAGGCTTGCTTAGTGTCTTCAGGATTCATCCCATTAGTAAGTGATGCCGCTGTACAGAGGAATGACCAAGAATGAGATTATAATAATTCTGGGCAAAAAAAGGCAAAATGACTCAAAAAGGAAAAAACTTAGAGGCAGATTTTCAAAGGGGTACGCGCATAAGATACGCGCGTACCCCCCCCCCCCCGAAAACCTGCCCCGAGTTCCCACTGCACGCGCCGAGCCTACGTTGAATAGGCTCGGCGGCGCGCGCAAGCCTCGGGACATGCGTATGTCCCGGGGCTTTCCTGGGGAGTGTGTTGGAGGTGTGTCAGGGGGCATGTTGCTGCGGCGCGTCATTCGGGGGCGGGGCTGGGGGCGTGGTTCTGGCCCGGGGGCGTTTCGGGGGCATGGCCGAGGCCTCCGAAACTGCTCCTGGGCTGGGGAATTGCACGCCAGTGGCTGGCCCGCTGCACGCAAGTTACGCCTGACTCGGGCAGGCATAACTTGTCCAACAATGGTAGGGGGGTTAGATAGGGCTGGGGGGGGGGGGTTAGGTAGAGGAAGGGAGGGGAAGGTGTGGGGGGGGGTGGAAGGAAAGTTCCCTCCGAGGCCGCTCCGATTTCGGAGCGGCCTCGGAGGGAATGGAGGCAGGCTGCGCGGCTCGGCGCGTGCAGGCTGCCAATTTTGGGAAGCCTTGTGTGCACCAACCCAGGCTTTTAAAAGATATGCGCGGCTATGCACGTATTTATTAAAATCCGGCATACTTTTGTTTGCGCCGGTCGCGCGAACAAAAGTACGCGCAGGCACAGTTTTTTAAAATCTACCCCTTAGTGCTTATATTTAAACTTGTGTACCTACAGCACTAGGACAATTAAGAGGAAGACTGCAATTACTGATATACCTCCTAGTGTTAGACTTACCAGTTTTTCTGTCTCTCAACTGCATGTTCCTCATGCTACCATTGTTGGCAGTTGTACTGCACGTGATGCTGGCTAATAGGTTATTCTCAACTAACTCTTCCTTTAAAGGTTTTGCCTTATTTTATGAAGAGAATAATTTGTATTTAATATAAATGGATACTACTGGTATTGTGTAAGTATATGTACAGTCAGTGGCCAAAACCACCTTACCCAGACAGTTTGAACAGTATGCTTGGAAGTCCTAGATAGACTAATAGGCCCCAATATTCAAAGATATGAAAGATAGAAACATATAAATGGCAGCAGAAAAGGACCAATAGTCCATCTAGTCTGCCCAGCAAGCTTCCCATGTTAGCATCTGCCATGCCGTGCAGTTTTTTGGTCAGTTTTGCTTGACGTGCTCTGCTTAGGTGCTTGGTCATATAAGTCCTGTGTTTTTTCCTTAATGTCTGAGCAACAATACCCCAGACTGAAAAAAGTCATGGCTCGTGTTGGTTGTTCCTGAATCTTTCTTTCAGCCCCTACCCACCTTCTTCAAAGCAGAGAGCAATGTTGCAGTTGCATTAAAAGCATCAAGGCTTATTGGTTAAGAGTAGTAATCCCATGCCTTCCATTAAGGGTAATAACTGCTGCTGTAAAAGTTGGGGTCCTTGTTGGTTGCTGTCTAAATCCAATTTCCCTTTTCCCCTGCCGTTGAAGCAGAGAGCAATGTTGGAGTTGCATCAAAAGTATCAAGGCTTATTGGTTAAGGGTAGTAACTGCCGCACCAGCAAGTTACACCCATGCACGCTTTCTTTGTTTCCTTTAGGACTTGGCCATGGAAGCAGTCCTGCTTTTTCCCTTATGTCCATGTTACAGTATCCCAGGCCATGGAAGTCAAGGCTCTCGGTTGTCATCTGAATCCAATTCCTCTTATCCCCCTGCCATCTAAGTGGGGAACAGTGTTGCAGTTTATTTATTTATTTAATTTATAGACCATCAATCTTGTGTGCAAACTTGGTGGTTTACAATAAAGATAAAAATTAAATAATGTGGTTAAATCATAATTAAAACAATATACAATTCTGCTACAAAGACGTGTAAGATCAATCAAATAGTTCAAGAGCTAAGTGCCGTAAACTATTACCCTGTGTGTATGGGCTGAAATGCAAGTCTGAATAACCAAGTTTTTAGGTCTTTTTTGAAATGCTTGGAATCAGGTTCTAATCTTAGATTTACTGGCAAACTATTCCACAGCATGGGACCGGCCACGGATATTGATCTCTCTCTGACTTCACTTAACCTTTCTCCTTGTATGGTGGGTGCCTATAAAAGACCTTTATTTGCTGATCTTCTGCTGGGGGTGTACAGAGGTAGCGATACATTTAGCCATTCTAAAGCATCAAAGCATATTGGTTATCTAAATTATCTAGATATAACTTACCTGGATAACTTAGAAAAGATATTTAGTAGCATGGCTATGCTGCTGCTGAATATAACTGACTATTTTATAGTTAGCGGTTAAGTTATATCCAGATACTTTTAGTCCTACTATTGGTTAATTTTACCGGATAAGGCTGAGTTAAGATAATTGGCTAAATTGCCGCACTCAATCCGCCCACTCCCAAGACAAATATTTATCCGGCTAAGTGGCGGAAGCTGAACATAGCCGTATATTCAGTACCTGCCACTTAGCCAGCTTAATCCTACTTATCCAGCTAAGAGGCTCTTCAATATTGGACCCATAATGATTTTTGTCTACTGTGTATTTTAATGGAAGAGCTCTGCTTTATGTGTTTTCCATCAATATAAAGTTTTGACAGCTTTAGCAATTAGTATAGCAGGCTAGTTTAAAGGGTGAAGCTAATCTGACGGTGGCAGGGAAAAAAAGGAGTTTGAGTACTATCATTTACACAGAAAGGCAGACCTTGACAATCTGGTGGTATTATTTGATTTAACACTTATACAGCGCAGAAGTAGTTATTTACTGAGCTGACAATTTCTTTAGCAAAGTGAGCATAAAAAGAGCACTCTTAAAAATTATAGAGAGAAAGAAAGAATTAGCAAAAGTGAATCTAGAGTATTATCCTGCTGGCATCGCATCAGGTGATTTTCCCAAACACAACCACATATCCATCATTACTGTCAACATCTCTGGGTCATGTACTCATTAAAAAGGAAAGATCTCAAGCTGTAATTGAAAAAGAAAAAAGTAGGACTTGGTATCTCTATATTATGGCTAATATGTGTGTTATTATGTTTGGTAACACTGATGTCTAATTCTACTAACATGATTTTAGTACACAGAACACAGCCAAGACAAAAATAACATAATTACATTAAATAATGCAGACTCCTATTTAAAATATGCAGATAGCAGGGTAATGAGCTCATTATTCAAAAGAAAGGAGAGCAACAATCTATTGATAAGACACCCACAATTAACACCATGGTGGCTAACAGCAGGAACATCACTTCTCATTCCAAAAGGAGACCCATATAACATTCTCAAAAATTACTGACCAATAACATTCTCAAAAATTACTGACCGAAAAATGAATGGAATTTTTCCGAAATTTCAGAAAAATTTGTTTTTCGGGTAAGCGCGCACTAACAGGAGTTAGTGTGCACTAACTTTGACCCGTTAGTGTGTACTAACCCAAAAATTGGGGGCCCCCGAAAAAAAAATCCCAAACTGCAGGAAAAGTGAAATTCCCACGGGGGCCCCGAAAACGAAGCCCGAAACGATTTAAAAAAACGATGAACATCTCTAATAATCATATATTCTATTAGGGGTGTGCATTCGTTTGCAACGTATCACGAATCCACAACATATATGGCTGGATTTATTGTATCTGTTGCGTCGTGAAATGTATCGCGATTTCCCACAAATACAACAAATCGCGGCCAAATTATTTGGCCATCGAAATAGCAATTTTAAACAACCCCCCCCCCCCAAGACTTGCCTAAATTCCCTGGTGGTCCAGTGGGGGTCCCGGAGTGTCTCCTGCCCTCCCTCTGTCAGCTGCCGGCACCATCTTGTGCTCCTACCATGTGACAGGGGCCGACCAATGGCAGCGGTAGCACCTGTGACATAGAAAGGGCAAAGGCTATTGGCGCCATTTTGATTACTGGCAGCCGATGGCCCGAGTGCAGGAGATCACTCCCGGACCCCCGCTGGACCACCAGGGACTTTTAGCAAGTCTTGGGGGACCCTCCTGACCTCCACAAGACTTGCCAAAAGTCCCTGGTGGTCCAGAAGGGGTCCAGGAGTGATCTCCTGCCCTCCTTCTGTCAGCTGCCGGCACCATCTTGTGCTCCTACCATGTGACAGGGGCCGACCAATGGCAGCAGTAGCCCCTGTGACATAGTGAGGGCAAAGGCTATCGGCGCCATTTTGAATACTGGCAGCCGATGGCCCAAGTACAAGCGATCACTCCTGGACCCCTTCTGGACCACCAGGGACTTTTGGCAAGTCTTGTGGGGGTCAGGAGGGTCCCCCAAGACTTGCTAAAAGTCCCTGGTGGTCCAGCGGGGGTCCGGGAGCGACCTCCTGCACTCGGACCGTCGGCTGCCAGTATTCAAAATGGCACTGATAGCCTTTGCCCTTACTATGTCACAGGGGCTACCGGTGCCATTGGTCAGCCCCTGTCACATGGTAGGAGCACAAGATGGCACCGGCCATCAGTGTTACTACAATGTGACAGGGTCCAGCCAATGGCACGGATACCCTGTCACATGGTAAGGGCAAAGGGCCATCAGCACCATTTTGATTAGTGGCAGCCGACGGCCCGGGAGTGGGAAGACGGCCCAGACCGGGAGATCGCTCCCGGGACCCCCACTGGACCACCAGGTACCTGTAAAAAGTTTTTTGGGGGGGGTCAGGAGGGTGGGGGAAGCTAAGGGATTCGTTTTAAAGGGTCGGGGTGAGTTTTTTGTTTATCGGCTTGGGCGCAGCTGATAAATAAAACCGTGATCGGGCCAGATACAAAAAAATCCACATGTGAATCGGAACTGGAATGCGAACAGATTCCGGTTCCGATTCACATCTCTAGTTCCTATTGTATAGTTTGCACAACATTCATTCTTGTTTGTTTTTTAAAATTGATTAACAACACAATGGTCACCAGTATATCACAACGAGAGAGTTTTTTGCTTTATTTTATACTGTTTCAATGTGTTTCAATCTCTGATTTTTGTTTTAATTTTTGATTAACATCTTTTAGTATGCTACATGGATTTTAAGAACGCTGTGAATATGGAAGCCATTTGAAATTCTATAAATAGGCAACCACCGGAATCATCATTATTTTAAATTTTTAAATACAATATGATTACACCACTTTCAATTAAGTTTTTTGGCCATTAATTTTTAACTTTTTATCTTTATCAATGGTTTAATTTTGTTGTTTATGTTGTGGTCCCAGTCGCGGCAGCCGCAACTAGGCCCTTACCTCCTTGGTCCCGGCCCATCTCCGAGGGTCTGCGGCCTGTTTCGCGGCATCCCCGCGGGGGAGGACTCCGCCAGGAATTCCTGCCTGGATGCCTTCGCCCTAGGCGCGCGCGCACAAGCCGTGCTTATGAAGGCCGTTTCCCGCCACTGAAGGCTCCACCCTATCTGTGACGCAGATACCGCGGCCTTTGTAAGACCGCCGCGGAGCCCAGGACTTTGCCTTGCAATGGGGTTCCTTGCGGTTCTCTGTTGCGCCGTGCCCCGGATTGTGCTATTGCGTTAGCAACTCCGTTCCTGCCTGAGACTTGTTTCACTCCGTGCCCAAGTCTTGCTTCTGTCTGACTTGCTTGCAGTAACCTGTTCTGCTTCAGCTCCTGTCTGGTTCCAGTAGCCAGTCCTGCTTCAGCTCCTGTCTGGTTCCAGTAGTCAGTCCTGCTTCAGCTCCTGTCTGGTTCCAGTAGCCAGTCCTGCTTCAGCTCCTGTCTGGTTCCAGTAGCCAGTCCTGCTTCAGTTCCTGCTTGCTTCTGTCCCAGCCTGCTTCAGTTCCTGCCTGACCTTTGATCCCTGCCTGCCCGCTCCAGCTCCAGCTTCCGTGATCTCCTAAGTCCCAGCGGCTGGGCTTCTAAGGGCTCCTCCCGGGGGAGTACTGGCTTCCAGGGTGAATCACCTAAGTCCAGCGGCTGGGCTACTAAGGGCTCTTCCCGGGGGAGTACTGGCTTCCAGGGTGAAGCTCACGTCCAGCTCCTGCCTGGTATCCGCCTCCCGACCTGTCACTCACTAGAGACTATAGTACACCTCTCCCCAGTCTCTCACAGGTCGGCCCAAGGGTCCACTAAAACAGCTCATTCCACAACAGATTGCAAGGCCAGGGACTCGGCCGAGGTACCAGGACCCCAGGATCTCCCTGGGTTGGCTCTGCAGCTACAACAACAACAAACAATACCTGGATGTTCCTGGCCAGATCTGTTGGGCAACAGGCTGCCCGAATGGATGCCCACGATACTCGTTCTTCGCCTGCTGTGGGTTCAAGACCCGAGGATGCAGCCTTACCCGTGACTCAGCTGCCGCCGCCTGCTCACTACGCTGGAGATGCTAGGATCTGCCATGGGTTTTTGAACCAGTGTTTCATGCGCTTCTCTCAATTGCCCCAGCAGTTTCCGACGGATTCCGTCAAAGTAGCGTACATTCTCTCCCTGCTCGATGGAAAGGCCCTGGTGTGGGCCTCCCCCCTTTGGGAGCGTAACAACTCCTCCTTGGATGACTTGCAGCAGTTTGTCACCAACTTTCGCCAAGCCTTTGATGAACCAGCCCGCCAGGCCTCAGCCACGTCAGATTTGCTACAGCTTCGCCAAGGATCCTGATCCCTGGCGGACTATGCAATGGACTTTAGAACTCTCGCCTCAGGAAGTAGGTTGGCAGGACGATAGCCTTAAAGCCATCTTTCTTGGAAGGGTTGTTAGGGCGCATCAAGGACGAGATTGCCACCCGGGATCTCCCGGAAGATCTTAACGCCCTCATTGACATGGCTGCCCGCATAGATCGCCACCTGCAACAGCGAGCACGAGAGTTACGCACGACAAAGCACAGCCCTGCCTGCAGTTCCTCTCACCTGCTGCCTTCACCCAGACCTGCCCGGCCTGATGTTTCTGCCTTTGAACCCATGCAGTTGGGATGTGCCCCGCTCTCCCCTGAGGAGAGACAACGCCGCCCGCTCAAGGGGCTTGTGCCTTTACTGTGGTCAGGAAGGCCATTTCTTGGCACGATGCCAGGAGCGTGCGGAAAACTCCAGAACCTAGGAGGTCGGGAGGAGCTCCTCCTAGTTTGTGCCACAGCTCCTCAGAGTATGATACCCATCACCTTGGAATTTCCCGGAGGGTCTTTGGAAACCCTCGCCTTCCTGGATTCGGAGCCAGAGGTAATTGTCTCTCAACTGCAGATTCCTACGCAGAAGAAACGAGAAGTTCCACTTCAAATTACCTCCATTCAGGGAACGCTCCTTCCAGGTTGCATATTGACTGCCACGGCTCCCATCACAGGTCCGCACCAGGGCAATCCACTCAGAGGAGATAGCCTTCCTGATTCTCGAAAAGACTGTCCACCCCGTGGTGCTGGGACTGCCGTGGTTCCAGAAGCACTCGCCTGTGATCCAGTGGGATACTCTGAAAATCACTAAGTGGAGTCCCTAATGCCTCTCTCATTGTATGAAGGTTCCCAAGCTTCCAGCACTTCTGCTTTTTGCACTCCGCCCTTGGCCCTCCAGCTCCATACGAGGAACTTTACCGATGTCTTCTCGAAGACTAAAGCAGAAATCCTTCCGCAGCACTGCCCATATGACTGGTGCTATTGACTTGTTGCCCGGAAACTATGCCACCTCAGGGTAGGGTGTACCCCTTGTCCCTGCCCGAGACACGGGCCATTTCTGAGTACATCACTGAGAATTTGGTGAACAGATTCATTTGCCTGCCAAAGTCGCCCACCGGGGCAGGATTATTTTTCGTCAGCAAGAAAGATGGCTCCCTGAGACCCTGTATCGACTACCGAGGGCTCAACGCGATTACGAAACGGGAACCGCTTACCCTCCTCCCGTTGATCCCAGAACTACTTGATCGGCTCCAAGGTGCAAGAGTCTTTACTAAGTTGGATCTACGCAGGGCCTACAACTTAGTTAGAATCCGTCCCGGAGATGAATGGAAGACCGCGTTCAATACCCGAGATGGGCATTACGAATACCTCGTAATGCCCTTTGGGCCTTTGTAGTGCCCCAGCGGTCTTCCAGCACTTGATGAAACGAGGTGCTAACGGGATTTACTCAAATCTGTGTGATTGTCCTACCTCGATTGACGTCCTGATCTACTCCCGTGACCTGCCTACGCACCGCCAGCATGTTCGCCAAGGTGCTCCAAATACTCAGAGAGCACAGCTTATATGCTAAGCTTGAGAAATGCAGCTTTGAAAAAAAACTTCCTTGCCAATTCCTGATGTATATGTTTCAGCTGACAGCTTCTAGATGGATCCGGAGAAAGTCGCTGCAATTAGGAACTGGCCACGGCCGAGGGGCCTCAAGGCGTTACAACGGTTCCCTCGGCTTGCTAACTTTTATCGGCATTTCATCCCCAATTATCCCGCATAGTGGCTCCTCTGACTACGCTCACCCGGAAGGGAGCCAATTGTAGTAGACTGGCCTGCCCAAGCCTGCCAAGCCTTCGAAGATCTGAAAAGATCCTTCCTACAAACACATGCCTCTGCCATCCTGATCCCAGTCGGCCGTTCGTGGTTGAGGTGTGATGCCTCTAATGTAGCTGTTGGAGAAGTGTTGAGCCAGCACTTCCAACACTTGACAGCCTTCTCCCGTCTTCCTATTACTCAGGATGTTCTCCCCAGCTGAGAGTAATTACGGGATCGGGCGACAAAGAACTGCTTGCTGTGAAACTCGCCCTGGAAGAATGGAGGCAGTGGTTGGAGGGAGCCAATCTCCCCTTCACCATTTACACGGATCATAAGAATCTCTCTTTCCTATGCCAAGCCTAGCGTCTGAACCCGAGACAAGTCCGGTGGTCTATGTTCTTTGACCGGTTTTTACTTCACTCTGCGATATCGCCCTGGCTCAAAAATGTGCAAGCGGATGCCTGTCACGGTCCACGAGATTGAAGGATACTCCAGAGATGCCCCAGTACATTTTAGATCCCAGGAAGGTGCCTCTAGCCGCCACCTCCGTGTCTTCCGTAGAAAAGACCGTAGTCCCACGCCACTCTCGAAGGGCCATGCTGGCATGGGCCCATGAATCCTTCCACTGGAGGGCATGCGGGCCGTACTGGGACGCTAGACCTCCTAAACCGGTTTAGTATTGGTGGCCAACGGTAAGACAAGATGTTCATTCTCTTCGTCGACTTCTGCCCCACCTGTGCATTTGCAGAAACCACTTGGCGGGAAACCTAGAGGATTGTTACACCCTTTGCCTATCCCGGTGGAGCCCTGGATGCACATCTCCACTGACTTGTGGTGGATCTCCAGCATCAGATGGGAACATATGGTCATCTGGTTGTAGTGGACCGGTTCTCCAAAATGGCAAATTTTGTTCCCCTGTCGAAATTGCCTTCAGCGCCCGACTTGGCTAATTTGTTTGTTCAACATGTGTTCCGACTTCATGGTCTTCCCCAGGATATCATATCGGACCGAGGACCACAATTCACCGCCCGCTACTGAAGGCATTATGTAAACGCTTCAAGGTCCAGTTGAGTCTCTCATCAGCCTTCCACCCTCAGAGTAACGGGCAGACTGAATGTACGAACTGGACTCTGAAGACCTTCCTGCATTCCTTTGTAAACGAAAGGCAAGACGATTGGGCCAAACTACTCCCATGGGCGGAATTTTCATACACCATACACACTCCACTTCAGGAAGTTCTCCCTTCCTAGCTGTCTAAGGGAAGCAACTTCGCCCTTGCCCTCGCCTGAACCCAGCGCACTTCCAACAGTGCAACTCTCTGCCCGCCAGCTACTTGCCCTCTGGAGTCTATCCAAAAGAAAATGCAAAGAGCTGCCCGTTCTGCCAAAAAATGGGCAGACAGCCACCATCAGCCAGCACCAGTCTACTTCCCAGGGGACAGTGTTTGGTTGAGTACAAAGAATCTACAACTTCGGATTCCTTCCCGCAGATTCACCCCCAGATTCTGTGGACCATTCCGCATTGCCGAGCGCGTAGGAGCTGTTTCCTATCACTTGTGCTTATCCTCCTCTATGCATGTGCACAATGTCTTCCATGTGTCGCTTTTGAAGCCTCTCATCCTCTCCAGGTACCATCCTCGAGCTCACAAATCTGCAGATCCTTCCGTGCCAGGAGATACCACCTACCAAGTTCGAGGGTTCTAGATGTCAGATTTCATCAATGCCGCTGGGAGTACCTCATCGCCTGGGTATAGCGAAGAGCTAAGGAACACTAAATAGACCCTGATAAAATCCGAAAAGCAACTGGCAGAATCCCTTAGAAATACAATACAGAAAAGCAATACAGAATCCCTTAGAAAATACAAATCCCTATTAACAAAATACTGTGAACAAATCAATAAAGCAAAAAAGGACTACTACACAACACAGATTTATGGTGTAATATTTAATTATAAATTGCTCCTCAAAACAGTTAAAAACCTAATCAAAGACCCATCCTCCTCCATCTCAAATAACTACAACTTTTCAAAGTACTCGTGCATTGAATATGCTACTTCGCTGTTTTAAACAAAATCAATACACTAAAAACACAATTCTCCATCTGCCTACCAACAAAAGAGCCTGAAAAATTGGGCAAGTGAAATAGAACTCATTCAACCCAGTTTCTAAATTTGAAATAAACCAATTTATCACAAAAATGAAACCTCTACCCTCCACTGGACCCTATCCCTACAAGTACCCTAAAAAAGTAAAAAGTGTAATAATTCCAATATTCAAAACCATAATAAAACCACTCACTAACAGAAGGATTGTTCCCATTAGGGCAAAACAAGCTGTGATTAAACCAATCCAAAAAATTAAAACTTGCAGAATCAATGATTGGGACAATTACCAACCAATATCCAATTTGCCCTTTCATCGCTAAAGTCCTAGAAAAAGCAGTGTTAACTCAATTAGGGAACCACTAAGAAGATAATAATATACTATACCCCAAACAAATTTGGATTCAGAAAAAATCACTCAACAAAACCCTACTCATCTCCTTGGCCAATCCTGTTCTTCAGGAGTTTGACAACAATGAATCATATATCCTTGTACTAATTGACCAAACAGCAGCATTCAACACAGTTTGACCATACCCTGCTATGCCACCAGCTGAGAGAAATTGGAATTGATGGAAATGTTTACAAATGGTTCTCTTCCTTCCTAAAAGATAGGACATTTCCAAGTCAAACTGGGCAATCAAATTTCTGACACCTTCCCAATCAATGCAGGTGTCCCCTAAAGTTCAGCACTCTCGGCCACACTATTCAACATTTATTACTGCCTATATGCGCATTACTAGCAAATCTAGGAATCAACTTCTTCCTTTATGCAGACAAACATACAATTCTTCGTCCCTTTTGACAAAATATTTGAAAAAAACCACATTGTCTCTGTCAAAATACATGAAGTCTATACAATAAAAACTCTTTCAACTGAAAACTGACAAAAAAAATATGAAATGGTGTGGTTAAGAAGAGACACCACGATAATCAAACCGCCAATCATAGACCTAGCAATTATTAATATCACTCCCTCGTATCAAGTAAGAGACCTAGGAATACAGATCAATGAGAATTTCACTATGAAAAAGCTTATAAGCTTGGGGGCGGATTTTCAGAGCCCTGCTCGCCTAAATCCACCCAAAACCGGGCGGATTTAGGCGAGCAGGGCCCTGCGCGCCGGTGAGCCTATTTTACATAGGCCTACCGGCGCGCGCAGAGCCCCGGGACTCGCGTAAGTCCCGGGGTTCTCCGAGGGGGGCGTGTCGGGGGGCAGGCCCGGTTGTCGCGGCGTTTCGGGGGCGTGTCGGCAGCGTTTTGGGGGCGGGTACGGGGGCGTGGCTACGGCCCGGGGCGGTCCGGGGGTGTGGCCGCACCCTCTGTACCCGCCCCCAGGTTGCGGCCCGGCGCGCAGGAGGCCCGCTCGCGCGCGGGGATTTACTTCTTCCTCTGGGAGGCGTAAATCCCCGGAGAAAGGTAAGGGGGGGTGTAGACAGGGCCGGGCGGGTGGGTTAGGTAAAGGAAGGGAGGGAAGGTGAGGGGAGGGCGTTAGAGGATTCCCTCCAAGGCCGCTCCGAATTCGGAGCGGCCCTTGGAGGGAACGGGGTAGGCTGCGCGGCTCGGCGCGTGCCGGCTATACAAAATCAATAGCCTGCGCGCGCGATCCAGGTTTTTAGCAGATACGCGCGGCTCCGCGCGTATCTACTAAAATCCAGCGTACTTTTGTTTGCGCCTGGAGCGCAAACAAAAGTAGGCCTATTCGCGGAGTCTGAAAATCCGCCCCAAATTAATCAAAACAGGATACACCAAGCTGAGAATATTACATTGGCTGAAACCCTTATTAACAATACAGAACTTCCACACTGGCACTGTCTTACAAACACTAATATTTTCAGACTTAGACTATTGCAACTCCCTATTACTAGGCCTACCCTCAGGACTAACCACTACAATACTTCAAAATGCCTCTGCTAGAATCTTACTAGGGACAATGAGATTTAACCACATCACCCCCTCACTGACAGCACTGCACTGGCTTCCTGTACAATCCTGAATTCAATATAAAGTACTAACTCTAATTTTGAATATCAACAATATTAACCCATCTTTATTAGGAGTATCACAACAACATTACGCACCACAGAGAGCACTAAGATCACAAAACAAAGGACTTCTAATGGTGCGTTCTATCAGAACACATACCTAATGCAAATAAGAGACTGAATGTTTTCCATAGCAGGCCCCAAGTTGTGGAACTCTCTTCCAGAATCACTATGGGCCTCATTTTCTAAAGTATCGCAGGCCTGCGATACTTTAGAAAATCACGCTAATGGAGTGGGGGGCGGGGGCCGAAGCGGGGGGGGGGGGCTGCCCTCATCGCGCCCAATAACTACACCATAGAAGGTGTAGTAATTGGGCGCGAAATAGAGAGCGAAAAGGGCCTTACCTTTCCACTCGGCGCGCTGTCCTCATGGAGTCGGCCCCGGTGATGCCCCCGACTCCTCCTCTTCCGGGGCCGACTCCGCCCCGATTTCAGTAGCGAAGGCCTGCACTACTTTCGCTAGCTATCGCAGGCTTGCGCTAACAGCGCAAGCCTGCGATAGCTTTGGAAAATGAAGGCCCTATGTTGGATAATAGAAGGAAAGAGTTTCAAGCATTAACTGAAAACATGGCTCTTTAGAAATGCTTACGATATAACGTAAAATGCCAATATGTCAATAATAACTTCAAAATCAGTACCAGAGATAATGTTAGTGGAGCGAGCAATAAGCAATGAATGAAATATAGCGTAGAATTAGAATTTGTATCTGTAGTTGTATTGACCTAGAAATTGTATGAATATAAACTAGGATCTGTATTTGCTGTAGTGTTGACCTGCAATATGGTTGTTGACACGGTGTGGGAATGTTGACCAAGAATAAGGATGCTGATTTGGTAAACCGTGGTGATCTTCTTTTGGAATGATGGAATATAAAATGCCTAAATAAATAAACGGAAGCAGACTGCTAAATCTATATGAGTAAATCTCTTATAAAATAGCATCTTTCGGGCGTAAATGTCAGACCTGCTGGGAACACCCTAGATTGTCCCCTTTTTACAAGAGTAAATTTCCTCGCACACCTTTACTTGCACGTGTATGTTCTAGTTTTCTAAAATAGCAGATAAGTGAGTATATCCAATTTTCACGCATATATACAGATTTTTATGCATGCAACTTTTGAAAATTCAGCTTTATATGTCTTATCTGAGTCAATAGAGGGTGAAGTGACTTGCCAAAGGCATGTCAGTGGGATTTGGACCCTGGTTTCAGTAGTTAGTAGCCTGCTGAGCTAACCATTTAGCTACTCCTCTATTCCTAAATCTTCATTAGGGTACGAGAAAGAAACATTAGTAAAGATGTACCAAACGTTCATTCCTCCATGAATAATTTTATCATAGCTATGTTTTGCTGTTTCATAACATTCTTCACTATAGGATTAATTCATTGTCAAAATATTTTCATTTGTTTAAAATAGGTACATTTTTGCAAAATAAATGGAAGATTAACGAGTCCTGTAAAATGTGCATCTATGGATTTGCCAAAAGTACTATTTAGATTTGCAAAAAGTCCACTTCTATTTATAGAAGTGGGATCAGATGAACCAGAAGTTCTAATATAGCCAGGGGCTTGCACTGCATTCTTCTGGGATATTCACTTCTAGACTTATAAAACATAAAACAGCTGGGTGCAATTTGGTACAATGTTTTCAGTCTGTCCAATGTGAACTACACATTTTATTGGACATAGGTTAAGTGTTAAACAGTACAGCAAAACAAAAACAGAAATAATCTTTGGAATAGCACTACATAAAGCTTGTGAGGGTTTTTTGTTTGTTTTTTTAGAAGTTTCTGTATATATTTAACATTTATTGATCTGCCAGTGATATTGGGGCGGATTTTAAGAGCCCTGCTCGCCTAAATCCGCCCAAATCCGGGCGGATTTAGGCGAGCAGGGCCCTGCGCGCCGGTGAGCCTATTTTACATAGGCCTACCGGCGCGCGCAGAGCCCCGGGACTCGCGTAAGTCCCGGGGTTTTCGGAGGGGGGCGTGTCGGGGGCGGGACCGAGCACAGCGCCGTTTTGGGGCCGTTTTGGGGGCGGGTCCGGGGGCGTGGTTACGGCCCGGGGCGGTCCGGGGGCGTGGCCGTGCCCTCCGGACCCGCCCCCAGGTTGCGTCCCGGCGCGCTAGCGGCCAGCTGGTGCGCGGGGATTTACGCCTCCTGGAGGGAGGCGTAAATCCCCCGACAAAGGTAAGGATGGGGTTTAGACAGGGCTGGGCAGGTGGGTTAGGTAGGGGAAGGGAGGGGAAGGTGAGGGGAGGGCAAAAGAAAGTTCCCTTTCTTTTCTTCACAATACTGGTATGACACAATACTGGTATGACACAATACTGGTATGACATCACTAGCTTATTAAAACATGATTCAAAATCATACCAAGTTTAAACAACTAGACATTTTTAGCTTCATCCGATTTCGGAGCAGCCTCGGAGGGAACGGGGGTAGGCTGCGCGGCTCGGCGCGCGCCGGCTATACAGAATCCATAGCCTTGCGCGCGCCGATCCCGGATTTTAGCGGATACGCGCGGCTCCGCGCGTATCTATTAAAATTCCGCGTACTTTTGCTTGCGCCTGATGCGCCAGCAAAAGTACGCCTATTCGCGCGGTCTGAAAATCTACCCCATTATGTACAGATTGAGTACATCAATAAGAATATAGGTTGCAAATTAATATGGGAACGTTTGTCAAAATATCAGCTTCAGATGTTGAGCAATAAATAGTCAAGATGAAGCTAAAAATGTCTAGTTGTTTAAACTTGGTATGATTTTGAATCATGTTTTAATAAGCTAGTGATGTCATACCAGTATTGTCATATTGTTACAACTAAGGCAAGTGACTATCACTGCTGTATACCATATGCGTTGGAAAATGTATTAAAAGAGATGCTGAAATGACTGTTAGAGGCTGTAACTGACATACATACAGTGTAATGCATATCCAAGTTTGAATATCTGTGAATGATACAGAATCACAGTCGGGCCGATTCAGTAAAGTCCGCGGGAGAGCGGACGAACGCCCGCTCTCCCGGAGTGCGCACAGGCGAGTATTCTGTATTTAAATTAGGTGGTGTAGTAGAAACGGGCAAAAGGAGGCGCTAGGGACACTAGCGCGTCCCTAGCGCCTCCTTTTGACCCGGAGCGGCAGCTGTCAGCGGGTTTGATAGCCGATGCTCAATTTTGCCGACGTCGGTTCTCGAGCCCGCTGACAGCCAAGGGCTCGGAAACCGGACGCCGGCAAAATTGAACGTCCGGTTTTCGGCCCTACGGCCGCCGGCCCATTTTAAATATTTTTTTTACTTTTTTTACTCTTCGGGACTTCCGACTTAATATCGCCATGATATTAAGTTGGAGGGTGCACAGAAAAGCAGTTTTTACTAATTTTCTGTGCACTTTCCCGGTGTCGGCAGAAACTAGTGCCTACATTTGGGTAGGCGCTAATTTCTTAAAGTAAAATGTGCGGCTTGGCTGCACATTTTACTTTCTGTATTACGCGGGCATACCTAATAGGGCCCTCAACATGCATTTGCATGTTGAGGGCGCTATTAGGTGCCGCAGGTTGGAAGCGTGTTTTCTGTCCCTTACTGAATAAGGGGTAAGGGAAAACGCGCGTCCAAGGGCAGGTTAACAGTGCGCTCCGACGGAACGCACTGTAATGTATTGGCCTGTATGTAGGAAGTGTAATATTTTTGTCTGTCAACAATGGAAGGTGAAATATGACATTTATCTGCAAAAATAGTACATAACACTTTAATGAAGTAGTTAATGTTCACCACACTAGGGGCCTTATTATTAAACATTTTCTCATAGACACAGAATGGGAGAAAAGCCTTAGTAAATCAGGCCCCTAGAAAAGCCTAGTTCCATTTCTATACCTATTCATCTTTTACAAGCTCAGGGGCAGATTTTAAAAGCCCTAAGCGTGTAAAATCCAGCTGGATTTATGCGTGTAGGGGGGTTACATGCGCCGAGCCTATTTTGAATAGGTCCGGTGACACCCGCAAAGCCCCGGGACGCATGTATGTCTTGGGGCTTGAAAAAAGGGGTGGGGAATGGGCAGTCTGGGGTGGGGCGGGGGCGTGGCCAGATGCCTCCGTAGGGCCAATAGGGTAGGGGATCGCGCGCCGGCACTTGGCTGGCGCATGCAACCTACATATGCTCAGAGGCAGGCACAACTTGTTAAATAAACGGGGGTTTTAGGTAGGGCTGGGGGGCGGGTTAGGGAGGGGAAGGGAGGGGAAGGTGGGAGGGGGTAGAAGGAAAGTTCCCTCCGAGGCCACGCGCATGTTATAAAATCCAGGTCAGCGCGTGCAAGGGGGTGCACAATTGTGCAACTTGCACACAGAGCCACGCAGCCTTCCTCCATTCCCTCCGAGGCCGCTCTGAAATCGGAGTGGCCTCGGAAGTAACTTTCCTTCCACCTCCCCCACCTTCCCCTACCTAACCCGCCCCCCAGCCCTATCTAAACCCCCCCTTACCTTTGTCAGAGAAGTCGCACCTGCTTCCCGGCAGGTGTAGCTTACGCGTGCCGGCCAATGGCCGGCCCGCGATCCAGAGCACAGCGGCAAATGCCAGTGTACCTGGAAGCTGCTGCCATGCCCCGCCCCGCCCCCCGGACTGCCCAGGACCGCCCATGCCCCACCCCCTTTTTGCAAAGCCCCGAGACATATGCGCGTCCCGGGGCTTGCATGCGCCGTCAAGCCTATACAGGATAGGCTCGGCACGCGCAGGGGCAGGTTTTCAGGGTTATGCACGTAACCCTTTGAAAATCTGCCCCTTTGTGAATAAGAGATAGAGTCTTGTATTGTCCTCTATAAAATATTGGTAACCGGTGAAGATCTTTGAGCACTGGAGTGATGTGATCCGACTTTTTGAGGTTACTAAGTAGTTGTGCAGCAGCATTTTGCAAAAGTTGAAGTGGAGTAATTGTAGAAGGAGATAATCCAAGAAGTATTGCATTACAATTTGGGATGTGAATCATTTATCTGACGATTGAAAATATCGTCCGATATTTTCAATATTGTCAGATATCGGGGGGGGGGGGGGTCCCCTATAGCGATAGGAAACCCCATGATTAATTTAGTGGGTTTTCTTATCATTATGGGGGGGTGGGAAAAAAGGACACAACCTAAAAACGCAACCTGACCCTTTAAAATGAGTTTGTTAGTATCCCCCCACCCTCCGGACCCCCCCCCCCCAAATTTTTAAATACCTGGTGGTCCATCGGGGGTCCCGGGAGCATTCTCCCGCACTCGGGCTGTCAGCTGCCACAAATCAAAATGGCGCCGATGGCCCTTTGCTCTTACAATGTGACAGGGGCTATTGGTGCCATTGGTCGGCCCCTGTCACATGGTAGGTGCACTGGATGGCCCGCCCCATTTTTAAAGATGGCGCCGGCCGTCCATTGCTCCTACCATGTGACAGGGACCGGCCAATGGCACGGATACCCTGTCACATGGGGGTCCGTAGGGTGGGGGGATACTAACAAACTCATTTTAAAGAGTCGGTTGTATTTTTTGGTTATCAGCTCGGACGCAGTCGATAAAAAAAACCTGATCGGACTGCAAGATAAAAGTTTCATGATGTGAATCGGAACCGGAATCCGAACCGATACCCGTTCCGATTCACATCTCTAATTACAATCGTCTAATTTAGAGATCTGAAGGGCTTGCAAAACTATACGAAAATCATGATGGTGAAGGAGAGGTTTAATCCTTTTTAAGATTTGAAGCTTGTAGAAACCTTCTTTAATGATATTATTAATGTGTTGTTTAAAGCAGAATTCTGAATCCAATGTGACTCCAAGATCCCTTGCATTGAGTAAAATATTTTTATTAGAAAGGTAGTTGTTAAAATGGATATCAAACTCAGGAGAGGATTTATTGCAAATATAAAGTATTTCTGTTTTATTATGATTAAGGTTGAGGGATATTTGTATTAGTAATTGTTGTATTGTAGTGAGATACGAGTTACAGAGATTTAGTGAATTAGTAAGATTAGTATTTATGGGTAAAAGAATCTGAACATCATCTGCAAAAATATTAGGGATGTGAATCGGGCTTCGGACGATTGAAAATATCGTACGATATTTTCAAAATCGTCAGAAATCGGGGGCTCCCCCAAACAATAGGAAAACCCCAAGATATTGTCCGTGGGGGTTCTCTTATCGTTTTGGGGGAGGGCGGGAAAAACGGCACACTAAGGGATTCGTTTTAAAGGGTCAGGGTGGGTTTTTTGTTTATCGGCTCAGGCGCAGCTGATAAATAAAAACCGCGATCGGGCCGGACGAAAAAAAAACCACAATGTGAATTGGAACCGGAATCCGAACCGATTCCGGTTCCGATTCACATCTCTAATAAATATAGTAAGTTAATTTAAGGTTTGAAAGAAGTTTACATAATGGGAGTAAGTAATATTAAAAAGTTTGAAGATAAGGAGGATCCTTGAGGAATACCATGGGGAAGAGGTATTTGTTTAGATTCATTGTAATTAGTTTTGACAATGTAGGATCTGTTGTGCAGATATGAAGTGAACCAGTTAATTGTATTATCGCATATACCAATTTCTACTAGTCTTTTTAAGAGAATGAAATGATTTACAGTGTCAAATGCAGCTGAGATGTCAAAGAAAATAATAATGAATGTTTGGCCGTTGTCTAAGCCTTTAAGTATTATATCGGATAGCGATATTAATAGAGTTTCTGAGCTGAGTGAATTTCTAAAACCATGTTGATTTGGGAAAAGTATTTTATATTTTTCTAAATGTTCCTGAAGTTGCTGATTTGCAAATTTTTCAAGTATTTTAGCCATGAAAGGGAGTTTAGAAATAGGTCTGTAATTAGTTATAGTAAATTAGTCAAGGTTAGGTTTTTTAAGTGTAGGTTTTATTATGGCACATTTTAATTTATCTGGGAAGATTCCTTCATTTAATGAAAGATTTATTATAAGAACATAAGAACATAAGAATCTACCAATAGTTTAGCTATAATATTAGAAATTAGTTTGAGTAAATTTATGGGGATAAAATCAATTGGGTGAGAAGCAGGATTCATTTTTAGGATAATGTTTTGAACTTCAGAGGAAGCTATAGCATCGAAAGATGACCATTTAAAATTTGAATTGAATGGTAGTGATTTAGGGCCTCATTTTCAAATATCGCATTGGTAACGCAGTAGGGGGCGTTACCAATGCAAATGAGGCTTCTTTCGTGCAGTGGGGAAACATCGCCGCATGCGATGTTTTCGCCATTTGCGAAAACATTATCACAATTCACGATGTTTTCCAGTGTGCGATGATTCTTTGGGTGTTTCATCGCAGTGCACGATATTTGCCGGTTTGTCATCACAGGCCACGATAGTTCCAGACAGCCGGCTTCCGGGGAGGGGGAGGGGGAGGGGGAGAGAGAGAGAGAGAGAGAGAGAGAGAGAGAGAGAGAGAGAGAGAGAGAGAGAGAGAGAGAGAGAGAGAGAGAGAGAGAGAGAGAGAGACTTACTATAGTGCCTATGCCCTACGCAGGTATTTTAACCCCCTATGGGAGGGCCACCTACTAACTCGGGGTGGGGATTAGGTATGAGCGTCGGGGGTTGGGGGCCACTTTCGCATTCCACATGAGACCTACGGACAGAACAGTGCTCTCTAGTGCAGATTTGCTGGCCGTCGGAGTGAGGACGCTCACTCCAAGAAGTGGTTTGGGCAACATTCTCTCCACCTAGCTTGTTGTTGCCCAGGTAGAGTGTCCATCAAGCTAGGTGGAGAGAATGTTGCCCAAACCACTTCTTGGAGTGAGCGTCCTCACTCAGACGGCCAGCAAATCTGCACTAGAGACCACTGTTCTGTCCGTAGGTCTCATGTGGAATGCGAAAGTGGGCCCCAACCCCGACGCTCATACCTAATCCCCACCCCGAGTTAGTAAGGTGGCCCTCCCATAGGGGTTAAAATACCGGTGTCTATGGCATAGGGCACTATAGTAAGGCGCCTCTCTCTCTCTCTCTCTCTCTCTCTCTCTCTCTCTCTCTCTCTCTCTCTCTCCTCTATTCTCTCTCTCTCGCTCTCTATCTCTCCCCATCCTTCCCCCCCGCGGAGCCTGGAAACAGGCTGTCCGGGGACTATCGTGGACCGCGATAACCCTTAGGGCCCCTGTAACGCAAATCTCAGGGTTGTAGCTATTATGCGCGATAGCAGCCGCGCTAACACTGCGGCTGTTTCGCCGCACACGATAGCTTTGCATATGCTCTGCCCCAATTCCGCCCCCTGACAAATTTGCATTCGCAAATCGCGATAACAGCCGTTATTGCGAATTTATCGCGCGCGGTAAACTCCTTTGAAAATGAGGCCCTTAGTGTCTTCATTAATTATAGGTATATTCTTGATAAATAAGAATTTTGTCTTAAAAAAGGTGGCAAATTCATCGCATGTGATTAATTGTTAGCATTTTGGAAAAGAGGAGATTCAATGTTGAGTGAGATCTTTAATATAATTGAAAAGTTCTTTAGGGTTGAATTGATATTTGTGTATTTTGTCTGAATAGAAATCTTTTTTGGCTTTATTAAGATCATTTTTATAAATATAGAAAATGGTTTTGTATCTGTCTTTTAATTGATCGGTTGGGTTTTTTCTCCTTTTTTTTTCTGCTGATCTGAGTAGTTTTTTGATTTTGTGGAGAGCTTGACTGTACCAGGGTGTTTGGGTATATGTTTGATTATTTTTTTGATAATTGGGCATTTGAAATTTGAAATTTCAGAATTAATTGTAAACGAAGAATTAATAGCGGTGTTTGCATTTGATTTGTTTATAGTTTTAAATATTTAGGCATGATTTCTATTAATTCATTACTGGGGCGTGTGTTTGCGAAATTCAATATATTTATTTTGATTAGGAGGTTCCAGGTGAAAAGAATTTAATCAAAATTTAGTTCTATGAGTTTATGATCAGCCAGGGGATATCTGTTGTTGATATCATACCTAATTTTCCTAATATCCCTTTACTTTCCAGTCCTGTTTAACTCAGCTCAGTTAAACCTAAATGATAGTTCGGTTTTAAAAGATTCTACTTGTGTTTATGTTTAAATATAATATATTCTTACTTTTGTTATATGTATAATGTTTACTTTAAACCCTGTTAAATGTATAACGCTCCCGGCGTAAGTTCCTGTTCATTGTACACCGACGTGATATCTTTGATGAGCGGCCGGTATATAAAAAACTTTAACTAAATAAATAAATAAAAAGAATGGTGTTAAAATTTCTATCTAATTATTGATGAATATAAGATCTAAAGTATGTCCAGATTTTTTGTGGGGTAAATTAATTATTTGTTTTAGACCAAAGGCTGTTAAAGTGTCTAGTATAAGTTGACACGGTTTGGGAGGATGGAATTTTATCAACCATGTAAATTAAATCACCTAGAATTAATACTGGGTTATTCATATTGATGTTATTTGAAATAGTTTCAATAATTGGGTGAGGGATTATGTTCAAGGAAACCTGGAGGAGCATATAGTAGTAAGATTTGGTAAATATTTTGATTTAATAATTGCAATTTCTAGTGTGGGATTGGAAGTGATCTTTTGATATATGAAGTAATATTTTTTTGCACTAGAGAGTAGGACTGCCTCCTTTTTTTTTTTTTCTGGGGATAGAGAACGATGTTAATATAACTGTATTTGGGTAGTTGATTATTAAAACAATATCAAGATTCTTTTAGCCAGGATTCAGTGATGCAGCAAATTTCTGGACAGAAATCAATGAGGGAGATCATAAAGAATTGGTAATTTTTTAAAAATTGATTGAGCATTGAGTAAGAAAAAGAGTTATAAGTGTGAGTTTAGAAAAATTTTGTAGTTTTAGAAGTGGCAATTGAGATGAGATTATGTGAATTGTGCTTAGAGAGTTGTTTTCTTTTCTTATGTTGTAATTATGTGATAATATGAGAATATTCTTATATAGTGTGAAGATGGCATTATAAAAATAAGATGTTGAACGAGAAATATAGGGGAGGAGGTAAAGAAAAAGGGTCTGTGCAAAGGGGCGCGCCAAAGGGCCTCTCCTTTGGTCACGCTCCTTTAGGCGTGCGACGCTTGGCACACGATGCCAAGGAGAATGGCTTTTTTAAAAAATGTTAAATCCTTCTCCCGCCCTTCATGCAAATCAGAGGAGGCGGTGTCCAAATGTCGGCAGAAGCAGGAAGTCAAAACAACTACCCAAATCTCCATGACAACAGAAACTATTTCCTGTTAGTAAGCTAAGATTCAAACTAACTGAGAATGTTGCCAGTAAAACCTGCTTTTTGAGCCGATACAGCAAGATCTTATGGTAAGCTGTATCTAACGTGAATGAAACATCTTTCCTTTATCATCAACCCGTCTCTAAACTTTCCATCTTGCTATGCCATTGGCTTAGATTATTTCCCTATATGAAACTTATTCACTACTACCTAAAAACCTATGGGGTAGATTTTATAAATCTACGACGCGGCGCGTACTTTGTTCGGGCACCAGGCATGAACAAAAGTATGCCGGATTTTATAAGATACGCACGTAGCCGAGTGTATCTTATAAAATCCGGGGTCGGCGCACGCAAGGGGGTGCACATTTGTGCAACTTGCGCGCGCTGCCCATTCCTCTGAGTCCGCTCCGAAATCGGAGTGGCCTTGGACGGAACTTTCCTTCCACCCCTCCACACCTTCCCCTCCCTTCCCCTACCTAACCCCCCCCCCCCCCCCCCCGGCCCTCTACACCTTCCCCCATTCCTTTGTTATGAAAGTTACGCCTGCCTCTGGCAGGTGTAACTCTGCGCACAACAGCAGGCTGCTGGCGCGCCATCACCCAACCCGGGGGCTGGTCCAGAGGCCTCGACCATGCCCCCGGGCCGGCACCACACCCCCAACACGCCCCCGGAATGCCTCGAAATTTGCGCCGCCCACCCAACACGCCCCCTTGCGAAGCCCCGGGACTTACGAGCGTCCTGGGGCTTGCGTGCGCCACTGAGCCTATGCAAAATAGGCTCGGCACGCGCAGGGGGGTTTTAAAAGGGTTACGTGCATAAGTTATGCGTGTAACCCTTTTAAAATCTGGCCCTATAATTTTCAGTTGTTTTTAAATCCTACTCTTCCTCTCCCAGTCATACCCTTGTTTATGTTTACTATAATAAACACAAATAAATAGGGATTTCTAGATATATCTGTGTGTCTTGAACAGATTGCAAGCTCCATTGAGCAGTGACTATATTTTATAAATATCTTACAGTACTGCATAAGTCTAATAGTGGCAAATACCTACAGTACCTGAATTTAATCCACTTTGAAGTGTCAAAAAGTAGGAAGTGGAAATAAATAAATAAAACAATCTTATAGAAAACTGGATTTTCAGACTATGATAACATCCTTTTATTAGAAAAAAAAAAAAGATGATGCAAAGATGTTGTACATAAGCTTTGGAGACCAGAAAGCTCCCTTCATCAGGTATGACAAAGGCTAAAGCTAACTGAATAGCCTTAAAGAGACTAGATATTTTCCTTTGAGCATGCCTTTATGAGACTGTCAAAAAATGAAAATATTTCAAAGTTACAGAAATTCTAGTCTTTCAAAATGCATTTGTAGTTCTATATTTGTGTGGCCAAACTAAGGGCCTGATTTACCATGCATTTTTCCTACAGACACAGAATAGGAGAAAAGCCTTAGTAAATCAGGTCCTTAGACTACTACCATAAAAGATTGATTCTATGTATTTATTTTATTTATTTAACAATTTTTCTGTATCGCCATTCGTGGGAACATCATATCGGTTTACAGGGAACTAAGAGAAATACATCATAACGGTTTACCAAGAACTGTTGGAAATACTGTGAACAGGGGGGACGGCGAGAAAGGGGTGGGGAACTTAGGATGTGAGACAGTAAGGAGATGCATTACATTATATAAAGCCGAATATAATAAAGACAAAACATATATACATTATATAAAGCAGAATATAATAAAGTCAAACATATATACATAAGTAAAATCATAGTAATAAAAAGCTAGACTGTTTGGGTGGAAGACCTGGGAGACCTATGCTGGAAATACCTGCTTAAAGAGCCAGGTCTTTAGCTCTTTTTTAAATTTGTACAGGCAGGGCTCCACTGTATAGTGGAGATGTGATTTGCTTGAGTAGATAAGAAGAAGATTAGAATCTTAAGGGCTGGATAACCACTTTCAAGGATGAAAAACGGAATTGGTTAATGAGGAATAGAAAGCTTTATAAAAGGACCAATTCTACTTACATTGTATATCAGTGACTTGGAATGAGCATGTAGTAAAGAAATGACATGCACAAATAGCTTAAAATGAGGATGACTAGAATAAATGAATCATTCTTTGGATGGTATTCTGTGGGTTTCATTCAATTCAATAAGCCAAATGACTTATTGAATTGAATGAAATCCATAGGACACCAGCCAAATGAAGCCATGTAAAGATGTGGTTTTGTTCCTCTACAAAACTGATTCAGATCCAGCACAAACATACTGAATAAAATGTAACCTCTGTTCCACTCTTGGCAAGGATAAAGAGGCACAGTTGGGTGCTGCAGGGTATGAGATAGCTTAGCTGGTTGCCCCTGGGATTCTTCAATGGGCAGAAGAAATAGCTTCAGGGCTAACAGTGTTAGTTCATACACACCACTCAGTAAAATATACCTTATCCATACTGAATTGTGGTGTTCCAAAAATTAAGAACATTTTCTGATTGTACAAGATGCAGATGAATAATTTTGTAGACAGTACATTTTTAGGTTGGTACAATTCATACACACACAAAAAAAACTCCAAACACAGTCAGTGGTTACCACTTAGAACTCTGCTGCTCTAGGGAACTCTTTCCTTCAAAACTCTTACAGGTCAATTTTTAAATCGCATGGGCATCCATGTGCGAACGGTTCCCGGCACGCGTGCATGGACTCGACAATTTTATAACATGTGCACAATGGCATGCACATGTTAAAAAATCTGCTACCCACGTGCACATGCGCACCCTATTTTATATCGACGTGCGCATATGCGCAAGTGCCGACTCACGTGCATAAGGGGGGTAAATTCTGATTTTAAATACTCTGAATAGTTTTGAATCTATCTACAAATTTGATTACCTCACTTTTTGTATTCCTTTCCAGATCATTTATAAATATATTGAAAACCGTTAGTCCAATTACAGATCCCTGAGACACTCCACTGTTTGACCTTTTCCACTGAGAAAATTGACCATTTAATCCTACTGTTTCCTGTCTTTTAACCAGTTTGTAATCCACGAAAGGACACCACATCCTATCCTATGACTTTTAGTTTCCTTAGAAGCATTTCATGAGGGACTTTGTCAAGTACCTTCTGAAAATCCAAATACACTACGTACATTGACTCACCATTATCCACATGTTTATTAAGCTCTTCAAAAAAAGTGAACCACATTTGTGAGACAAGACTTCCTTTGCGTAAATCCATGCTGACTTTGTTCCATTAAATCATGTCTTTCTATATGCTCTGTGATTTTGATCTTTAGAATAGCTTCTACTATTTTTACTGGCACTGAAGTCAGGTTCACTGTTCCTAGATTGCCCCTGGAGCCCTTTTTCAATATTGGGGTAGATGGCCACCCTCCAGTCTTCAGGTACAATGGATTGATTTTAATGATAGGTTACATATTTTAACTAATAGATCTGTAATTTATTCACAGAAGGAATGAATGACCTCATCAGAAATATGCAGGACTTCCACAAGATGTGTGTTCTATTTTGAACATCATCTCCTCCTGATTGCTATAGGAAATCCCTCTCTCCCACCCAATCATCACAAAAATATAATACACCCTTCCCATCCCATAACCCCCTTACCCTAAGCCTCATAATGGCCTAAAAGTCCCTCACAGGGCAAGAAATGTACACATATAGATTGTATTTCAAATATGCTCATGTTATTTTCCATTCAAAAAGTGTCCACACAAAAAACAGGTGCTAATGTTTGTTGGGTAAATTTATACTAAAGGCAACTTTTACATCCAAAGTACCTGTGTACATTTACTATTCAAATTATGCATACTGGGGCAGATTTTAAAAAAGTACGCGAGTGTGTACTTTTGTTCGCACACCAGGCGCAAACAAGAGTATGCCGGATTTTAATAGCTACACGCATAGCCCTAACTAATTCCCCCCTACCTTTATTTCAAAAGTTACGCCTGCCTGAGGCAGGCGTAACTTGCGCGCGCCAGGCCGGCTGTCAGCGCGCCATGTTCTGGTCCGGAGGCCGCATCCACGCCCCCGGAACGCCCCTGGGCCGGGAACCACGGCTGCGGCCCCCGCCCCCGGAAATGCTCCCAATGATGCGCCGCCACAACACCCCCCCCCCCCCAGGAAAGCCCCAAGACTTACGCGCATCCAGGGCTTTGCGCGCGCCGGCAGCCTATGCAACATAGGCTCGGTGCATGCAGGGGGAGGAAGGGGCAGCTTTTCAGGGGTTACGCACGTATCTTACGTGCGTAACCCCTTTGAAAATCTGCCTCAGTGTATTCATTTAAAAAAAATATTTAAAAAAAAAAGGTATCCATTGGCTTTGTCCCTTGTGGACAGTAAAGATTGCCTATGCTGCTACCACATCCAGAATCTTGGATCAGTTCTGTCTATGCTGCCTCCATAGGACCTTTATCATTAGGTGGGAGGAGAAAGTTCCTTACACCAAAAGTATTCCACCTAAGCAGCAAAACAGACATTGAGGGTAATGTTAATAGCAGCCCAGTTTCAGTGGGCTGGCCATGTTGTGCATATGGATTAACACTGCATTCCCAAAAGCAGTTTTTCATGGGCAGCTGGTAAATGGTCGAAGTTTTAAAAGGTATAAAGACAATCTAAGAGATCACAGGTTGGCTTGTGTACTTGAGAACACTTCCAATCTGACAAGC
Organism: Rhinatrema bivittatum; assembly: GCF_901001135.1. Taxonomy (NCBI): domain Eukaryota; kingdom Metazoa; phylum Chordata; class Amphibia; order Gymnophiona; family Rhinatrematidae; genus Rhinatrema; species Rhinatrema bivittatum. The sequence goes on from NC_042621.1 coordinate 194,966,062, forward strand.
ATAGCTTCACCATCATCACCTTAGACATTCTGAATATCTTCACTTAAATCAATAACAGAGATTCAAAGATCTTCTAATGTATGATTATACTGAATGGAACCTCCAGTCATTGCAAACAGAAACCTCCGCTTTGCCTCCCCTATCTAAAGAAGGCAACAAGAACAAATCACCACAAAAATGGCATAGCTGCTGTTACAATTGTCAACTTATTGATTTAACAAAAAAACAGACTTGTGATTATAAAGTATTTTTATATCTAATGTCTGTGGTCATCTAAGGCAGAAGATACACTTGTACTGGGCCCTGTAAAAATTCATAACAGCCAATGCCTTTACACTTTACACAGATAGAAAGAAATGAAGCCACCTGTTTTTGTAAATCATTTCCTCAGGAATAGGAAGAAAGGGGTTGTTGTCAAAATATACCAAGCAATTGCAGACATGCCAATGTTAGGGGACAATTTTCAAAAGTTTTTACTGGTTAATTTCAGGAATTAGCTAGGTAAATCTTTAGTTTTCAAAATGTCCACCCTTGTGACTGGTTAAATGTGCCCCATAAATTCACAGAGTAGCCAAATTTAGGGCCTCATTTTCTAAAGTATCACAGGCCTGCGATACTTTAGGAAATGAGGGGCGGGGGGCCGAAAACAGGGGGCGGGGCCTGCGCTAGCCGGCAGCGATCGCACCATCGCAGCTGCGATCGCTGCCGGTTTTGCACCCAATAGCGCCACCAAAGAAGGTGTAGCTATTGGGAGCGAAATAGGATGCGAAAAGGTCCTTACCTTTCCATCGTCCGCGGCAGCTTCGCGGTGATGCCCCGACTCCTCCTCTTCCGGGGCCGACTCCGCCTCCATTTTGGTATCGCACGCGAAAAGGGACATTTCACATGCGAAACGTCCCTTACTGCGTGCGATACATGTAGAAAATAAGGCCCTTAGCCAGGTAAAAAAGGAGCATTCTCAGGGCAAGCTTAAGACTTAGCCAGGTAATCCCTTCTCCATGTAAAAATAGTGGTCCTAATTCTAGGTGATCAAAGCTTGACTGATTAATTTAGGAAAATTTTCAAATGAAAACCTAGCTGGTTAGGTTTAGGTTAAATTTGACTAAAATATTATAACTGGCCAAAATTAGCTGATTATCAGTGCCACTCAGTAGCACTTTGAACGTTTACCTATTATCACAGATGTTTGCAAATTATGGTCTACAGGACACAACCAGCCCTCATGCATCGTTTTTTCAGCCCAATGATTCTGGCGCACATAGGCAACATCACTTCCATCAAACCTGATGTTGCTGCTGCAGGCTTATACACATGGGTCCATGGTGGGCAGTAAACCTCAATGTGCTGTCAATGTTTTGTTCTGGGTCCAAGTGGCTGCTGCTGTTATGGAAATCTGCTGAGTGGTCAATGGTAGGGAAGAAGGCTGCAGCCACACTGCCTTACTCTGCATCCTATGGGGAAAGCAACCGATGAAGAGGAGAGAGAGGTAGGGCCAGGGCCAAGTCTACCCCTGTGTCTGTAAATGCTGCTTCCCAGCAAATGCTGCTTACCCTGCCGCTGGATCCCTCTCCCTACCCCATCCCCCCCTCTTCTCCATCAGACCTCAGGGAAGAACCTCCCCCTGGCTCTTCACTAAAACTGATGGAAAGCAGCCACAACCCAATAAGGTCTTGAGGCCAAAATATTTGCTCTCCCTGCATTAGCATAGAGTCAGTGATAAAGATTTTACAACATTATCTTCTGAAATGTATTCTCTCTTATGATTGAGGATTAATGTGTCCTGATTTGAATAAAGAGCTCTTTTGTATGCTTCTTGGACACATTTGAATGATTTACCATGTTTTAAAATGTTCTAACTCAGTTCTTGAGTTAGTAATTATACTCAACTCAAGTACAAGGTTTCTTTAAAAAAAAAATACTTATGTGATAAAATTACCTTCAGATGTCTTAGGCAAAAGCTCTTAATATGTATTTCAATCAGAATGATTCCTGAAAATAGACTTAAACAATGATAATAACTTGTTAAATTAAAATATACAGAAAAGAGATCTCAGTATCTATACATATAGGAGGTAATTTTCAAAGGAGTTAAATGCATAAATGTAACATATTATTGTAGCCATTTTCAAAAGCCATTTTCTCAAGTAAAGTGCACTCACTTGAGTAAAGCCTATGACAATTCAATTGCATGTATTGTAGCAATTTTCATAAAAAGCCCACTTACTCTAAGTAAAGTGCATTTATTTGAGTAAAACCCAGTTTTACTTGAGTAAATACTTTTTAAAATCAGGCCCATAATGTGCTTATGATGCTGGATTTTGTCTGCCTATTGACTGGACTGGTGGGGTACACATACACACCCCATCAGCCACTGACTGCTCAAAGGGCAGGAGACCTAGGCCACTGGCTGAGCTTACCTGACAGCAGCTGAAGAGTGGAGGAGCTCTGGCCACTGGTGGAGCTCATTTGCCAATGGTCAAAGAATGGAGATGCTCCAGGCTATTGGTGGAGCTTACCTGATAGCGGCTAAATAGAGAAAGAGGCCCAGGCCACTGCTGGAGCAAACCTGCAAGCATCCAAAGAGGAAAGGAGGCCTGGGCCACCACATACTCCTATCTGCCTGCATACAATCCACCCAACCCTAGCCACACACTGAAGTGCACACAAACACCAATAAATCCACATGACCCCTCTGCCCTCTCAGACAAACCTGCAGCCTCTCACTCTTTCACATATACACACCCCCGCCAGACACATTGAAGCACACACCCTACTGCTATACACACCCCTCACAGCCATAAGTGTGTAGACACACCTACTTCTTCCCCCAACAGCCAGAAACACACACAATCAAACTCCATGCTATACACAGCCTCCACTCCACTCCCTCTATAAGATGCAGCCAGCGAAACTACTGGCCAGCCATTTAAATTGTACTGCAGTTGCCATTGGGGGTCTCAGAACATGCCTTTTCTAAAATAATGTGCAAAAGACTAGGGATGTGAATCGTTTTTTGACGATTTAAAATATCGTCCGATATATTTTAAATCGTCAAAAACCATTAGGGCCACGATACAATACCAATTCCCCCGATTTATCGTCAAAAAATCGTAAATCGGGGGAAGGGGGAGGGCAGGAAAACCAGCACATTAAAACCCCCTAAAACCCACCCCCGACCCTTTAAATTAAATCCCCCACCCTCCCGAACCCCCCCCCCAATGCCTTAAATTACCCTGGGGTCCAGCGGCGGTCCGTAGCTAAATCGGGGGAAGGGGGAGGGCAGGAAAACCGGCACACTAAAACCCACCCCCGACCCTTTAAATTAAATCCCCCACCCTCCCGAACCCCCCCAAATGCCTTAAATTACCCTGGGGTAGAGTGGCGGTCCGAAACGGCCTCCTGCTATTGAATTGCGTCGTCTTCAGCCGGCGCCATTTTGCAAAATGGCCGCCGCAAAATGGCGGCGGCCATAGACCAACACGATTTGACTGCTGGAGGTCGTTCTGGACCCCCGCTGGACTTTTGGCAAGTCTTGTGCTGGTCAGGAGGCCCCCCCAAGCTGGACAAAAGTTCCTGGGGGTCCAGCGGGGGTCCGTGAGCGATTTCCTGCCGCGAATCGTTTTCCGTACAGATAATGGCGCCGGCCATACGTGTATGGCCAGCGCCATTTTCCGTACGGAAAATGGCGCCGGCAGGGTGTTGGTCTATGGCAGGGTGTTGGTGTATGGCAGGGTGTTGGTCTATGGCCGCCGCCATTTTGGCAGGGTGTTGGTCTATGGCCGCCGCCATTTTGCGGCGGCCATTTTGCAAAATGGCGCCGGCTGAAGACGACGCGATTCAATAGCAGGAGGCCGTTTCGGACCGCCGCTCTACCCCAGGGTAATTTAAGGCATTTTGGGGGGGGGGGGGGATTTAATTTAAAGGGTCGGGGGTGGGTTTTAGGGGGTTTTAGTGTGCCGGTTTTCCTGCCCTCCCCCTTCCCCCGATTTAGCTACAGACTGCCGCTGGACCCCAGGGTAATTTAAAGCATTTGGGGGGGGGGTTCGGGAGGGTGGGGTTTAATTTAAAGGGTCGGGGGTGGGTTTTAGGGGGTTTTAGTGTGCCGGCTCACGATTTTAACGATTTTCACGATACTTTACACACCCAAACGGCAACAATACGATTCCCTCCCCCTCCCAGCCGAAATCGATCGTTAAGACGATCGAGGACACGATTCACATCTCTACAAAAGACATGTGGAGGAGAGAAGATTGAACAGTAATGCAATATCAGCATAATCTATTGTGCACTTAGCAGATTTGATGCTGTCTGTCTCTTAGAATCACACCCTACCAGCAAATGACCATTGTAACTGCAGAGCTATGCTTGATAGATGATGAAGTGTGCTAGTGTATGCAAGCTGACATATGCATCCCACCATGCACCCACCTCCTCTGCCACACATTGGATGCAGCCAGACTGGCAGGAAAGAACCCATCCTCCAAAAGTGAGCCATGAGGCCGCTGCTCGGAGGGCAGAGATATGAGTGGAATGACAGAGAGGGAGGAATGCTAGGGACATGTGGGGTGGAAGGCAGAGGGCTGAGAGTAGTAGTCAAAACTGAGGGGGTAATATTGTGCACACGGGTGATGGGAGGTAGGTCAAAGTATGCTGGGCTCAAGCTGAAGAGAGACAGAAAGGGAGTTCTGGGGTTATGCTGGTGAAGAGAGTCAGTATGAGCTAGGATGGGAGTGTGCAGGATGGGGCAGGTCTAAGGAGGGGCCTTGGAGTGAGCTGGGGTGGGGCTTGATCAGAAAGAAGGAAGTGCTGGGATCAGGCTGATGAAGGAGAAGGGAGTCAGAGTGTGCTGGGGCTGGGACAGTGGGGTGGCTGGCAGGAAAAAGGCAAGCCTGGACACTAAACAAGACTTAGAACTGGAGAAGACAAGGGTGAGACAAGGCAAGGATAGGACTCTGGTACAAGCAAGACTGGAGACTGGAACAGACAGGGCAAGACCAACAAGGCAGACTGGGGATGGAGAAGGGTGTCAGACTGTGCTGGGGATAGACTAAGGAGAAGAGAATGAAGTGGTGAATATGGGCTAAGATGGGTGGAAGTGAGTCATGGGATCAAACTGGGAAGAAGAACTGTGAATCGGAGCCTCTGAAGGATTTCAATGGCTTTTAGCCAGTAATCATATTTTTTTTTTTAATTCAAAACATTTTATTAAAAAACAAAGTATGTGAACAAACAATTCTGGAGTACACTTGTTTCTTAAGTACTCCAGAGGAGTATCATCCATAGTAATAAGGTGAAGATATATAAAAAGTAAGATGCAAGTGAAGAGAGAGAAAAAAAAAACCACAGAAAGGGGGAAGGAGGGGAAGAGAAAAGCAATCTCAAGAAAAAAAGATAGTTATACATCAAGGGCCAGATTTTAATAGCCCTACACGCGTAAATCCAGAGGATTTACGTGCGTAGGGGGCGTTACACGCACCGGGTCTATTTTATAAAGACCTGGCAATGCGCTTCTAAAGCCCCGGACGCGTGTGTAAGTCCCAGGACTTGCAAAAAGGGGCGACGCCAGAGGCCTCCGAAACAGCGGCCATTGTCGCTGTGTTGGAGGAACGCATGCCGGCAGCCAGCAAGCAGGCACAAAAGGTTTGTTAAGATTTTTTGGGGGGTTAGAGAAGGGCTAGGGGGGAAGGGGTGGGAAGGTTAGGTTAGGGGGAAGGGAACGGGGGAAGGCAGTGCATCTCGGCGTGCACAAGGTGCACAATTGTGCACCCCCTTGCGCGCGCCAACCCCTGATTTTATAACTTGCTCACGCCTGCACGTGCAAGTTATATAATTGGGTGTACATGTATGTGCGCCGGGTAGCGCGCACATGTACGCCCGCTTGCTGCTTTGAAAATCTACCCCTAAGTGTATCAATACAAAAAGGAATAGGCAATCTATACAAAAATGAAAGAAAAAACAACCAAGTGCTAACAAATTAAAATCTACAGTTAAGCCTTTAAAGTAGTGGTCCACCGATCTCCACATGGCCACCCAACTCCGTATCCACTGATAATGTCTGGCTGCCTCTTTTTCATAACGATAATAAAGACAGACGGTGTGCCACCAGAATGCAACATTCAGACTAGTTGAGTTTTTCCAATTTAACAATACTAATTTAACTGCTACAGTCATTAGAAAGCCACGCAGTTTCCCTTTTGAGGATAAGGGTGGCTGAATGATTTGGGATTTAAGGACGATAAGACTGTAAGATAATGGGTAAGTCAAATTTATCATCTTGGAGATCATGGCCCAGATGGCATGCCAGAATGTGTTGGTGTCTGGACAATGAAATAGGGCAGCCTTAGGGGCTTTGCATGACCAGCAATGAAGAGTTGTGGAAAGACCAGCCTTAAATTTGGTCCAGGGAGTCTAAACTGCACTGTGAGCCAGAAAGTACATGGATTGAGTAAGGTGGGAAGAAAGGGAAGCTCATATGGATTTGTTTCAGAACATGGTCCACAGGAAGTCGGTAGGTACTGAAAGGTTATGGTTCCCAACCTTCTCTAAGCCAGTACAGTGAGGAAGAGAATGGAGTTTAAAGTATTTGTAAATATGAGACGCACTATGACCATTAATAGCACACTGAGTACTGTAACTGCCCGAGGTACTTGAGTAAGCAGATATTTATCTAAAGAAATCATGGAAAGGCAGGAGATTAACTGTGCCCATTGAAAGAATTGGGAGGCAGGTAGATGAAATTGGACCTGCAACTGTGAAAATTGGAGGGGGCAACTGTTCTGATATAACTGATTGGGGCACCAAAATACCAGCTTTTTGCCAAAGTGGCAATTTGAAGTTTAGCCACAATGGTCCCAAAGCTGATGATTTCTAAGGAATGGACAGTCATGGAATAGCATTCTCAAAAGTATGAAAAGCAGTGTAAGTAGCCAAAAGAATGGGATGGGAGTGAAAGGGAGTCATCATAGCCAATCCTGGTATTACTGAAAGGGTAAGCGGGTGAACCATGGCTTGCTCTAAAGGAAGGAGGAAAAACCAAACAAATCCATTGAAAAACAAAGGCTACTAATGTGAACAATTATTAAATTATTCAAATCTTATTTTATTTTAAATATTTTTCTAAGGTGTCAGCAAGCCAGTCAGCATATTCAACTTTCAATGAACCACCCAGTGTATTCAATCATCCACCTTATTTCTTTTTATAGCATGTCAAATTATGTGCTGATATGTGTTGAATAAAATTTCTCAAAATTCTTATCACAGTTCCCAATTCCTGATGGTTAAATATCACAAACAATGCCCGCTTGGTAAAAAGCTTCACCAGGGGTCCATTCTAGGGAATGCCAAAATGGCCATATAAATGCTGCAATAAAAATTACTTGATTTTAACAAATACATTTTTTATATTCAAGCAACATCTTATTATTCATCTACACAGATACTTTCGCTGGACCACATAGGTCTCAGTGTTCTTTTGTCGCTAGAAAAGGAGACCAGAAGGAGGTAGTCAGCAATTTAAATGTCCAACCTGATGACATCACTCTAAATCAGCCGATCTGGAAGAAAACTGCAACAACTTGAAAGAAGACTTCTGAAGAAGAGTCCCATTCAAAAAGCAGACCTGAAAGAAGAGTGCAACTGCAATTCCAATACATTAAAAAATGACGTGAAAGAAGACTTATGAAAAATATTCACATTCAAATGCTGAGTCTTAGTCGACCTGAAGGAGAGCTATGTTTCTGTGACTCAGTCAATCACATACCTACAAAAAGTTAGAACGATCAAACATCACATCTTGCCTGTTATATAATTCACAAAAAGATACAGAAATCATGTTCTGTATTTAATCCCAATGGCAAAATTGTTTGTAATTTGTGGATCCAATGTTGTTCAGCTTGCAATAATTTCAAATTTGGATCACCACCGCGCCATCCAACCTGAGGTTGATCAATTGTGCAAAAACATAATTCATCAAAATGATGAGCCAATTCATAGCAATGGGTGACTAAAGGAGCACCTTCCTTTTGATGTGCAAGAGCAGATCCATCCTCTATCATCCTAGTTTTAACATGCGAGAGGTTTTCCCAAGGTAAAATTCCCTAGAATGGACCACTGATGAAGTTTTTACCAAGCGGGGCACTGTTTGTGATATTTAACCATCAGGAATTGGGAACTGTGATAAGAATTTTGAGAAATTTTATTCAGCACATATCAGCACATAATTTGGCACGCTATAAAAAGAAATAAGGTGGATGATTCAATAGATCGGGCAGTTCATTGAAAGTTGAACACGCTGTCTGGCTTGATCATACCTTAGAAAATATTTAAAATAAAATAAGATTTGAATAATTTAATAATTATTGTTCACATTAATAGCCTTTGTTTTTCAATGGATTTGTTTGGTTTCTCCCCCTTTTTTTGAGTATATTGTATGGGCAACCTTTGGTGGCTTATTTTTAAGTGATTACTCTAAAGGAAGCCACATTGGTGAAGAAGAGTGAACATATTCCAAAATCCATGCAAGACCCTGCTGTAGTATAAAGAACAATCAGGAAGTATAAAGAAAAATCAGGAAAATTAACCCCTCCTGACTGCCGAGGCAGTTTAAGCGTGCGAAGCATGGGGGTTTGCCGACCCATAAAAATCGGGACAGCAAGCCATCAACTTTATGGTAAAAATTGGTAAGAAAACAACATGGGCAACATATTAAGTATAAAATGAATCTGGGGAGCAAGCACCATCTTAATTGTATCCAGGCAGCCCCATCAAGAAAGATATAAAGGTGACCATTTATTCACATTATTAGTCACGAGGGAGAATATTCAGCCTTGGATAGGGTTAAAGGCAAGAAGGAATAAAAAAAAATACCAAGGTATTTCAGACCATCCGAAAGTAATCAAAATTAATATAGCTGGGACACAATCCCAATATCGTGACCATTGAGGGACATCAACTCAGATTTGCTGCAATTAACATGATAACCAGAAATACATGAAAAAGAAATATGCTGCATTATTTTTTGAATGGTATCAAGGGGCCAGCTAATGAATAGGTGCACAGGATCTGTGTTTGCCGCCAATTTAAATTCTAGGCTATGAAATAGAATGTCCATGATTGTAGAGTTTTGCAACAAGGATATCAGAAGAAGTTCGAGAGATATATTAAACAAGTCTGGAGAAAAGGGACAGCTTTGATGTGTCACCCTCTGCATTAAAACCTGTTGAGAGAGAATGCCATTGATAGAGAGAAAGGAAATTGGACATTGATAAAGCAACTTGATTAGAGAAAGGAAGGGGTCACAATACCCAAACCAGTGCAAAACCTCAAAAAGGTAATCTCATTCTACATGATCAAATGCCTTTTCAGCATCAAGGGACAATGCAACTAGCGGTTCAGGGATATCCTCAGAAAGGTTCAAGAGATTTAGGAAAAGTCTCGCATTATCCATGATGAGTTGCTCTTTCATAAAACTAGATTGAGAAATATGCAACAATTTAACAACCATCTGACTAAATCTCAAAGTTAGCAATGGCAAAGATTTTGTAATCAACATTAAGTAGAGAAATCAGCCTATAATTAGAAACCAGGAGCGGATCTCTATTTAGTTTAGGGAAAACCACAATTTTACCTTCATTAAAACACGGGGCTATAGACCCAGAAACCTGCATGGAAGTGTATAATGACTCCAGGTGGGGTAGAAGCTGAGAGGCAAAGGCTTTATAAAATTCTACCAATATCCTATCCAACTCGGGTGCTTTCCCAGATTATAGTGAGGATATGGCAAGCTTTTCCTCAGCTTGGTTGATCAGCCTAACATTTCTCTGTCTGCTGATGTGAGAGTGGGATTATCCAAAGTAGAAAGGAAATTAGACAAAAGAGAAGAGTCATTATGAGATTCAGAAGTATATAGAGATGAATAGAAATTATGAAACTCTTGTAGAATTTCAGCTTGTGTAGAGATTACTGCACCGTCTTTTGACTTAAAAGCAGCTATCTTTTGACATTCTTTGTGTGACTGCAAATAGATGGCCAGCAATCTCCCAGATTTATTTTGTTCTGAATAATATCTATATTTCTGTAGAAAGATAGCTTTACCAGCTTGGATAGTTAAGTATTGTATTGGAATTTTAGCTTGTATAATTGATGCAGAAGAGAGTTATTTAAGGAATTGATGTGAGCTAATTCCAAGGCAGAGATCTGACCCTCCAAGTTCTTAAATTGCATCTTAAAGGTCTTGTGAACATGTGCAGAATAATTATTAACTTCACCCTGCAATCTTGCCTTAAAGTAAGAGAACCTCAATTCTGCAGCCAAAAATACTTCTCAGATAGTTTGCTGAGACACATCATCATCAGTGGTACTGAGGATGAAGAACTCTTCAATAAAAGTTGCTATTTTAGTCTGAAAGGCAGAATCATCTATTAAAGCCATATTTAATTTCCAGCTAGGAGCACTAGATTGGAGAAGATTCCAATAAATAAAGACTGTAGCATGATCAGAGAGAAGAATAGGAAACATCACAGAGGAGAAGGTGGAATGCAGTAAAGAGTTGGAAATTAAGAAATAGTCAATACGAGAGTAAGAATGATGAAGAAAGGAAAAAAAGGTATAATCTTTGTCAGTTGGGTGAAGAAGTCTCCAGGGATCCACAAGATGATATGTAGAAATTAGATTGATAGCAGCTGTATGAGAAGCCGATGGCCCAAGCAGGACTAGTGGATTGATTGTCTATTACAAAATAGACAGGTTGATTAAAATCACCTCCCATAATGGGTGGGATATCAGCATACATACATAATAAAGTAGAAACATTAGTATAGAAATATGAAACATCCGTATTAGTAGCATAAATGTTCAACAATAATACTTGGATGTTATGTATAGAAACCACTGCAGCAGTCTATCATCCATCTGGGGCTGTCTCTAGCTGCAAATGTTGCAGAGGCAGGGCTTTATGAAGTAAGATGCCCCCCCCCCCTCATTTTTTATGGGCCACAGGGGCAAAAAAGAGCTGACCTTGCTGTACTTTAAGTGATTCAGCAGAAGACAAATTAGTTTCCTGTAATAAAAACTACATCCAGGTGTAATGATTTAAAGACAGGACTTTCTTGTTTTTGATACATTGGTTTAGTCCATTAACATTTAAGGTAAAAAGTTTTAAATCATTAGCCATGACAATTTTTTGTGTGCCAAAGCATAGCTGCAGGAAATCCAGCATGAATAGAAAGAAAGCAGAGATACACATGTGATCAGGAAATCCACAAAAAGATTAGGAAAAGGAAGCTCTGTAGAAAGAGGGGAGTAGAACATAGGCATTAAAAGGGAGAAGGAAAAGAAAAAAAAAGCACACAAAAAGGCAATTAACTATAGATTTCCCAAATAAATGGGAATAAAGGCTAGATGGAGGTGGTGGGGCAAGGAAACAGGCTGGTCAGACCTCCAATGAGAAACAAGAAAACTCTAAAATTGTTGCCCCAAATTTGTAAGAGAAGATAAGTACAAATAGAAAGAAAAAATAATTGTCAAGTCACCAACCCCAGCAAAATAATAGCAAGTAGGATATGAATGTAGGTTTCCAGCAAGTAATAAAAAAGGAAAAATTCACATATATAACAGAGTCAACTAATTAAATAGGATCTCCAGGGGAGCCAAACACAAAGGCAGGCAATGCTGTGAGACAAAGATCGAAGCACCATGCAGGAATCCCAGTCCAGAAAAGCTGCCAGTCAGTGAAGGAAGTGAACAAAGCAGTGTTCATCACATGTCGATCAAAGACTGGAAGAAAAAAACAGAGGTAAAAAAGAAGAAATGCAGGAAAACATGGCCAGGCATGATCTGCCAAGAAGGAGTAATCTTCGGGGTCTCTCCTCCAAGAAAACAAAAGTTGTAACATAGATGTAGAGAGCACTGAGTAAGGAAGAAAGAGAAGAAAAAATGGCGTCATCTGGCAGTGCTCAAGTAACTATTAGGGAGGCTGGTTTTAAATCATCTAGGTAGGCGAGCAATGCTGACGGGTCTGTACGAGGACCTGGATTTGCTGAAACAATTATGAAAGCCTTATTGAACCCTACTGGGAATGTCTTTCTTTGGTAAACATCCATAAAAAAAATTACTAAGTGGCTCTGAAATTTTTCCCATAAACCTATCAGGGCCTGGTGTCTTATGAGGTTTACTGGCCCATATTGTGTTCATCACCTCAGAACTGGAGATGGGCGATTGATATAATCAAGTTGTGACTTGGATAATTGAGGGAAGTAGAGACTGACAATGAAAGTGTCTTCATCACTTGGTCCCCCCTCTCTGTTCTCTGAATACAAAGCCTCATAGGATTGTCTTAAAATTTCACTAATGCCCTTACCCTCTGTAACCATCTGACCTTTATCATTCTTGAGACCTTCAATAAAGTTTTTCTTCTCCAAAATTTTACCAGCTTGGCCATTAGCTTACGTGATTTATTCCCAAATCTATAAAAATTATACGTAGAATATCTCAAAGATTTTTGGGCTCTAAGATGTAAATAAGAATTTAACCTATTAAGGGTGTTGTGATAGAGATCTTTATTTGCCTGAGTTTAGTGGGCAGCTAAATCCCTTTTTGCTTGTTGTAACTGACTTTCTAAAAATAATATGGTTTGATTAAGTTGCCTGTTTTTATTAATCCCATATGCAATGATTTCCCCATGTTTCCCAAAATAAAGTGGAATTATGTCAGTGCTGCACATTAGTTATCTGAAATTCCTCCCACTTTTTAACCAAAAATGTTTTAAAATCATTGTCCTCCCCCATATGCCCTGGGAAGTGCCATGGTCAAAAAGAAGTTTTGTCAGTAGAAAACCAAAGATCTGCCCAAATCAGAGCATGGTCAACTACTGCAATAGGGCCTTTCTCAACTTCGTTGATCTTAGTAAACAGATCTTTAGATTTTAGGATATAATCAATTCTGGACATCTTCATGTGGGCTTGAGAAACATGAGTGTATTCTCTGACTTCAGGATTTTAAAACCTGCCAGACATCAAGCAGTGTCAACACAAAAAAAGCAATGCTTCTATCTGTAGCCCCCCGAGGACTACAGATATCTAAAGATTTGGCTAAATGAGCGTCATGTACACAGTTATAGTCACCCACTAATATTAAAGAACCTTGCTTATGAGTCAACATTAAATTCACCAGGTGAAAAAAAAAAAACAAGTTATATGCATTGGGTGCAAACACATTGTAAATAGTAATGATCTTTCCATCCACCACACTGACTACCATAAGAAAGTGATCATCTGGATCTTTGATTTCTTTCAATATTCGGAATATGGTGTTTTTATGCACTAAAATTGCTATTTTCCCTTTCTTTCCTTTTGCTGAAGTATAGGAGCAAGCAATAGCCCATTCCCTTCTTAACTCCTGACTCTCTACTTTATTCAGATGTGTTTCCTGAAGGCAAGTAAAATTAGCTTTAGTTCCTTTCAAGGATTGGAACACTTTCTTTCTCTTAATAGGGGAGCCGAAACCATCTACATTCCAGGAAACTATTTGCCCTTTACCTCCCATTGAAAGCAGAAAAGACAATTAAATAGCAAAAAAAAAGAAATATTTCCCCGAGAGAAGTGGAAGGACCCCAGTCAATCCCTCCCCTGAAAAAGAAACAGAGCCAATCTGCTTCAAAATGAAAGGCGGGAAGAGAAAACCAGATTGTAACATACCCTAATTTGCCATTGCCCCATATGCCCCTGGAAGGACTCCACGTGAAAGAGAAAACACAGAATGACATAAACGGGGAGTCTCTCCAATCTCTGAAACTGGCACCTCAAAATACCATTCCCTTAATTCTCTTCTTCCCATTCCTCATAAACCCCCATCTCCCTCCTCAAACTCCTGAACACCCCATATACACCTCAATTTAACAAGCAGGATCACTTTTAATGTGAGCAGGACCATGCTCCTACAATCCCACAGCTACAGAGAAAAATTAAACTGTAACAATGGGCATGAACACCTTAAAACATAATAAGGAATAAACTGCACTAGATTTAAGGATTAAGACCCAGGTAGGGTGAAAAATCATGAACATAACAAGCATCCCTATTGGGCACAGCAGAAAATAAGGACAGAGATTCGCCATCTAAAGATACAAACATAAGTGTTCAAAGCAAAAGTTCACATTTGCAAAGGCACCAGAAATCAACAATAAGCTGTAACTGAGCCAATATTGTAAGCATTGTGTCTAAAAGTAAAAAATGGCGCTCCCTTGTATTCGGTGTATCAATCTCACATGAAAGGAAAGCAGAAATGCTTCCCTTCTAAATGGCAGCCTTAGTGAACCAAGGAGATTGAAGCCAGTCTGTGCCACTTTTACCAAGCATTACAATGCAAGCAAAATAAGGGGAATTTTAGGACTGGTGTACAAAAGTCAATGCTAATCATTTATTTAGGTTTGCTAGGAACTTCTTCGCTGACTCTGAAAAATTGCACACCAAATTCCCCTCATGCCAAATTCAAAGTTTGGCTGGGAATGCAGGTTGAAACAAATCTGTTTCTGGATCAAATATGCACAGATTGGGGAAAATTCTCATCGCAGTGCCGATTCTCATATGAGTCTTGAGCAATCCATATCTACTATGTCTGAAACATTAAATCCAGGTTTCTCTGAGAGACCTGCAAAATGCGTTGCTTGTGCACAAAGTTCAAAATTTTTGCAATTACTATTCTGGGTCTCGCATCCGTTGTTCTCACAACCAGCCTGTGAGTGTGTTCGATCTCCAGAACGCCTTTCAGGTCTGGCATGTTCAGTGCTTCTGGTATCCAGTCTAATAACTGGTTCCGCAGATCACTCTTATCAATGGTTTCAGGCAGACCAATAAAACATAAACTGGACCTCTCTGACTGGTTTTCGAGTTTGTCGGTGTGCTCTTGGACTTTTTTCCCACAGAGCTACCACTTTGTTAGTGAGCAACAGAACATCGTCCTCTAACATGGAAACACGGCCTTTGGCTTGCTCTATCTGAGGGCTGAATTTGATTCTTGGCAGGGTCTTTTATGAGTGCCATCTTGCTTTCCACTCCACGTGGTTTATCTTTTTCTTTCTTACTTGCCTTAGGTGGCGTCCCAGTCATTGACTTTTGCATGAAAGGGATGATTGACATAAGAGTAATTTATGAGAAGTATGGTAAGTAGCAAAAAAGCCCTTTTCATCCGGATTGCTGGTGATTATAGGAGGGCGGCACCCCAAGCTGAAAGAGATGTGACTGTGTCTCACCATGGAGTGATACAAAGGTATTATGACATTACCTATTTTATTCTCCAGTCCTTTCCTAAGGATTCCTAACATTCTGTTTGGATTTTTGACCATCGCTGAATATTTTGCTGAGGATTTCAATGTATTGTCCATGATGGTATCCAGATTATGGACAACCATATAATTACAGTGTGGGTTACTTTTCCCCATGTCCATCACTTTGCACTTGATCACATTAAATTTCATCTGTCATTTGAATGTCTAATCTCTCAGTCTCGCAAGATCATCCTGCAATTTCTCACAATCTGCTTGTAATTTAACATCTTGGAATGCTTTTATGTTGTATGCAAATCTGATCACCTCACTTGTCATTAGGGATGTGAATCGTTTTCCATATCGTCTTAACGATAGAAATCGTGTGGCAGGGCAAGAAAATCGTCTTAGGCACGATTTTTTAGTTAAAAAATCGTTAAAAATCGTTTTTTCCGATTAGTGCGCACTAACTCGAGTTAGTGCGCACTAACGGGAGTTAGTGCGCACTAACTGGGAGTTAGTGCGCACTAACTGAAAATGATACAATTTGACACTTTTCAGGTCAGTTAAGGTCAGTTTAAGAATGAATATGTATTCCTATTGGCTGCCCTCTTATTTATTCATGTTACCAAGTTTCCTACTGACAGTATATGGGGGATGGGAAATGGAAACAGTTGGTAGCTTGACAAAACAAGTAATGTGATCAGTCAATGTGACTAGAACTTGTGCCCTAACCCTGATACCAGGGGTATTGTGATCTTCCTGCACACAGTGCCCTATCCCTATTAATACCAGGAGTGTTGTGATCTTCCTGCACACAGTGCCCTATCCCTAATACCAGGGGTGTTGTGATCTTCCTGCACACAGTGCCCTATTCCTGATACTGGGGGTGTTGTGATCTTCCTGCACACAGTGCCCTATTCCTGATACCGGGGGTGTTGTGATCTTCTTGCACACATCCCGATATCAGGGATAGGGCACTGCATGCAGGAAGATCACAACACTCCTGGTATTAATAGGGATAGGGCACTGCATGCAGGAAGATCACAACACTCCTGGTATTAATAGGGATAGGGCACTGCATGCAGGAAGATCACAACACCCCTGGTATCAGGGATAGGGCACTGTGTGCAGGAAGATCACAATACCCCGGAGGAGTGAGGGTCAGGCAGCTCCCCCCGGTCTGTGAAGCCAGCCTCTCACTAGTAATGCAGGGAGGGGGCTGTCTCAGACTTCACCATCCTCCCCCCCCCCCCTTACCCACACACCATTCACTAGCTGGGACATGGGGGAAGTCAGGAGTGAGGGTCAGGCAGCTCCCCCCTGTCTGTGAAGCCAGCCTCTCACTAGTAATGCAGGGAGGGAGCTGTCTCAGACTTCACCATCCACCCCCCCCCCTCCCCCACACACCATTCACTAGCTGGGACATGGGGGAAGTCAGGAGTGAGGGACAGGCAGCTCCCCCCTGTCTGTGAAGCCAGCCTCTCACTAGTAATGCAGGGAGGGAGCTGTCTCAGACTTCACCATCCTCCCCCCCCCCTCACCCACACACCATTCACTAGCTGGGACATGGGGGAAGTCAGGAGTGAGGGTCAGGCAGCTCCCCCCTGTCTGTGAAGCCAGCCTCTCACTAGTAAAGCAGGGAGGGAGCTGTCTCAGACTTCACCATCCACCCCCCCCCCTCACCCACACACCATTCACTAGCTGGGACATGGGGGAAGTCAGGAGTGAGGGTCAGGCAGCTCCCCCCTGTCTGTGAAGCCAGCCTCTCACTAGTAATGCAGGGAGGGAGCTGTCTCAGACTTCACCATCCCCCCCCCCCCCCCTCACCCACACACCATTCACTAGCTGGGACATGGGGGAAGTCAGGAGTGAGGGTCAGGCAGCTCCCCCCTGTCTGTGAAGCCAGCCTCTCACTAGTAATGCAGGGAGGGAGCTGTCTCAGACTTCACCATCCTCCCCCCCCCCCTCACCCACACACCATTCACTAGCTGGGACATGGGGGAAGTCAGGAGTGAGGGTCAGGCAGCTCCCCCCTGTCTGTGAAGCCAGCCTCTCACTAGTAATGCAGGGAGGGAGCTGTCTCAGACTTCACCATCCACCCCCCCCCCCTCACCCACACACCATTCACTAGCTGGGACATGGGGGAAGTCAGGAGTGAGGGTCAGGCAGCTCCCCCCTGTCTGTGAAGCCAGCCTCTCACTAGTAATGCAGGGAGGGAGCTGTCTCAGACTTCACCATCCTCCCCCCCCCCCTCACCCACACACCATTCACTAGCTGGGACATGGGGGAAGTCAGGAGTGAGGGTCAGGCAGCTCCCCCCTGTCTGTGAAGCCAGCCTCTCACTAGTAATGCAGGGAGGGAGCTGTCTCAGACTTCACCATCCACCCCCCCCCCCCCCTCACCCACACACCATTCACTAGCTGGGACATGGGGGAAGTCAGGAGTGAGGGACAGGCAGCTCCCCCCTGTCTGTCAAGCCAGCCTCTCACTAGTAATGCAGGGAGGGAGCTGTCTCAGACTTCACCATCCTCCCCCCCCCCCCCCTCACCCACACACCATTCACTAGCTGGGACATGGGGGAAGTCAAGAGTGAGGGTCAGGCAGCTCCCCCCTGTCTGTGAAGCCAGCCTCTCACTAGTAATGCAGGGAGGGAGCTGTCTCAGACTGGTATCAGGGTTAGGGCACTGTGTGCAGGAAGATCACAACACTCCTGGTATTAATAGGGATAGGGCACTGTAAGAGATGACTGTAGTAGATTGAATAAAGATCTGATGTTTCTGCTCTCCTCACACCAAACAAAAACAACACACAAGCAGAGAAGCCCTTCTTACAAAGCTGAGCTAGTGAGTTAAGTAGGAGGAAAAGTAAACATACTGGTGCCAGTGTGGCTACTTAAAAAATACACTTACCAACAATCAATTACATATATTTGAACTGTGTACAGTTCCAGCCAGGACCACCTTTCTAAAATGCACAGTGATTGGCAAATTCAACATGCACTAGCATTTCAGGTGCCTGCTAACAAAAATAATAAACAAACAAGTTCTAGTCACGTGAGTGCTGATCATTACATTACTTTTTTTGTCAAGCTTCCAACTGTTTCCATTTCACATCCCCCCAACCATATTGGTAACATCAATAGATAAGAGCACAGCCAGCCAATAGGAATACATACATACATATTCATTCCTAAGTGACCTTTACTGACCTGGGAAGTGTGAACACTTTGTTTAATTTTCTGTTGGTGTTCGTTAGTTTCCAGTTCCATTTCCCATCCCCCCAACCATCACCTCAGTGGTAACCTTGGTAACATCAATAGATAAGAGGGCAGCCAGCCAATAGGAACACATATTCATTCCTAACTGACCTTCAGTGACCTGGAAAGTTTTTATTTGTATCATTTTCAGTTAGTGCGCACTAAATCGAGTTAGTGCGCACTAACTCGAGTTAGTGCGCACTAACACGATTTAACGATTTTTAACGATAAATCGTTAGAATTTCTATTGTATCGTGTTCTATAACGATTTAAGACGATATAAACATTATCGGACGATAATTTTAATCGTTGAAAAACGATTCACATCCCTACTTGTCATACCCTTTTCCATATATTTATAAATATATTAAAAGGCATTGGTCTCAATACAGATCCCTAAGGCATTCCAATGAAACTTTCGCCATTGAGAAAACTAACCATTTAGTCCAACTCTCTGTTTCTTATCTTTTAACCAATTTTCAATCCAAAATAATGTAGCCAGTCCCCCATGTGGGTAGCTAACCTCAACCAAGGGTGCTACGGATCTGGGTCTGGGGTCAGGTCCAGGATTGGATGGGGAGAAAGAATTATCTTTTGGAGCCTCTAGCACAGTCAATCACTATCACAGTCTCAAGTTCACAATCTAGCTTAAAAGTCTCCAAGAGGTGCCAAACTGTCCAGAACAGGAGCAAAGAAGCCAGAAATAGCAAAACGGGTAGAAAACAAGACCCAAACCAGTGTCCATCCATTCAGTCAATGCACTGGGTGTATAAGGAAAAATCAAACACAGTCCAGAGGTGGTGTTCTAAATAAAGTCTTTTCTGCAACTTAAAGAAAAATATACAAGCCAAGATCACAAAAATAAAAATCAGCATACAACAGATCACTAAAACAAAACAGATGGCTTCCTTGTCCATTTTTTATCTTCTCACCTCTCTACTATCTCGTGCACCTTCAACCATGGACAATATATCCTGAGCAATGAGGGTGGGATAACTAGAGTTTAGCTCCAACATAAAACTAATCAGATAGAAAAATGTCCCCAAGCACAAAACTTTAGAGATAATCCCAATCGGGGTCAAAAAACTATTAAACTGTAATTCAAATTCAAAGTCTTCAAGCCTTTTGAGTTCTCTTCTCAAAAGAATTAATCCTTTTCACCTACTCTGTTAATTGGTTGACTGGGCAAAAAGATCTTTGATCCAGTTTTTTGGGATACTAAGGGGCGGATTTTAAAAGGAGCGCGAATAGCCTACTTTTGTTTGCGCTCCAGGCGCAAACAAAAGTACGCTGGATTTTAGTAGATACGCGCGGAGCCGCGCGTATCTACTAAAAACCTGGATCGGCGCACGCAAGGCTATGGATTTTGTATAGCCGGCGCGCGCCGAGCCGCGCAGCCTACCCCCGTTCCCTCCAAGGCCGCTCCGAAATCGGAGCGGCCTCGGAGGGAACTTTCCTTTGCCCTCCCCTTACCTTCCCCTCCCTTCCCCTACCTAACCCACCCGCCCGGCCCTGTCTAAACCCCCCCCTTACCTTTGTCGGGGGATTTACGCCTCCCTCTGGGAGGCGTAAATCCCCGCGCATCAGCGAGCCTCCTGCGCGCCGGGACGTGACCTGGGGGCGGGTCCGGAGGGCGCGGCCACGCCCCCGGGCCGCCCCGGGCCGTAGCCATGCCCCCGGGCCGTAGCCATGCCCCCGGGCCCGCCCCCAGAACGCTCCCGACACTCCCCGAAACCGCCGCGTGGTTCGGGCCCGCCCCCGACACGCCCCCTCCGAAAACCCCGGGACTTACGCGAGTCCCGGGGCTCTGCGCGCGCCGGTAGGCCTATGTAAAATAGGCTTACCGGTGCGCAGGGCCCTGCTCGCCTAAATCCGCCCGGTTTTGGGCGGATTTAGGCGAGCAGGGCTCTGAAAATCCGCCCCTAAGGGTATATCCTTCTCTCTGGCACTGGTCAATCTCTTCTCAAAATCTTTTTGCTCAAGACTTCTGCATGAATTGCCTTGAGATCCGGTGAGAATCTCAGCTCTCCAACCTCCTCTCCAGTTTCTCTTTCCAACCCACTTTCTTGAGATCATGGAGGAATCTCTAGCTCATCATCTCTTACTTTGCCTAATCATTCAAAATTGAGCAATCTCATGGGAACATTTATATCTCACACAAGCCTTTCCCCAAAAAAGGCGGGCTTATGACCAGGGGAGGAATAAAATGTCAAAAACCCTTCCTACTGCCTATAACTAGAAAGATACATGGGGATTTCCTACATGTGATATGGGAAGCATTTCAGAGAATGCTACTCTGAAGGTTTGGGGTTTCAACTTTCTTCTTAATAGCCTAAATTTGGTTTCCAGAACCTCCCTCCCACACCTTCCTATATTATTTGTACCCACAAGTACCAGACAACTGGCTTCTTCCTAGCACTAAAATCTCATCTAGGTGACACAAATTCTGCCACCTTCGCATCAGGCAGGCCAGTTACCATGCAATTTTAATGTCCACCAGCCATCTATATTCCTAATGATTAAATCATCAATCTAACTTTTTCCTCCAGGGCATAAGCCCTTGGAGACCCATCCTCACTGTATGAGATAATGAATCACTTGGAAAACAGAACCTAGCTTCAATATTACTTCTTGCTACACCAAGGTGATGCTCTTAATCTAGGTGACCTTGCTTCTCTATGGCAGTACAGAAGCTGTCAGACTTGAGTTGAGATTTGGCTGCTATAACACTGAAGGTTTCCTCTATATAGCTCTCTGTCTGCCTCAGCTCCTCCTGGTCTGCTACAGCAGCCTCGAGCCTCCAGATCTTGGAACTGTTCTCTGAGAACTAGGAGCTCTTTGCAGCAGGTGCATATATACAACCTCTAACCAACTGGTAGATAATCATATATGTGGCACTCTGTGCAAAAGACTGGAATGATTTCTCTGGAGCCAGACTACTATTCAGCCAAAACACTGTAGTTTATGCAAGTTAAGGACCAATCTGCCATCCACTCTATTATCATTCCAAAGATACTTGTAAGTGATTGAATGGAAGGTCTCCCATCAGAGTTGCAGGTTATAACAAATTGAATATCATCTGCATACCTATAAAAATATACTCCAAAAAATAACACTTCACCTATTGGTTGCAAATAAATATTAAATAAAACTAAAGTTAATGCAGAACCTTACAGAACACTGGATATAAATAACTTCCATATTGAACACTTATTACTCACTTTAATTTGTTGCACTCTATTTGTCAGGTGGGATTTAAAATGAGAAAAAAAAACCTGTTCTTCCAATCCCCAATGATTTTAAACATTCTAACAAAATATCTTGAAAACTTGTGTCAAACATAGTGGAGATATCAAGCTGTACTAATGTCACTGAAGATCCTTTATCCCTCTCACAATGAATAGTGTCAGTTAAAGAAATCAATATTAGATAATACATGCCATAAACCTTTCTAAAAACAAATTGAAACAGATTTAGTAACTTTTGTTCCATTTAATGCTCCTCCAGATGCTTTAAAATCCACTTTTCTACAACTTTACATAGAATGGGAAGTTTAGATATGGGTCTATAATTTGATATTTCAGTAGCTGGGCTTCAGGAGGATTTTAATACTGGATGATGTACTATACATATACTCAAAAAATAATTTCCCAAACACCTTATGAGCAGATATCTTAAATGGCAATACAAATAATACACCTCAAAGAATTATTATATTTCTATAAATTAGACCATCATACTAAGTGTCATCAGTGTGAATGTAATGGAACATTTCTTAGATCTTCTGCCTTATATGTAATCATTAATCTATTTGTGATCTTTGAAAAACATTTTTTGTATTTTTGTTGAAGTAAAAATTAAGAATTTTATTCTTTAATAGAATCCTGCCCTTTGAAATTCAGATCCCAATTAAAAACTTGGTTATTCAAACAAGCCTACCATCTGAACCATTAAGAGCTCCCCCACCTAATGCCCATGCCCTCAGACACTAACCAATCCTTGTACTTAGTTTGTACATAGTTATGTTATAATTGCAATGCATTTGTTTCCAAGTTGTCTTGCGCCTTATTTTTTGCTCTTTCCATGCTACTCCTATCGGTTCATTGTACCCCTCTCCTCTCCCCTGTTCATTGTATTTTCCAGTGTATTGTTCCACTGTAAACCGATATGATGTTTCAACTAATACCAGTATAAAAAAAAAAATTCTTAAAATAAATAAATAAATGTCTAAATGTTCAATAAAATTAAAAAAAAACAACTTACCTTGTATCATGGTGCAAAGAAACACCGAGTAACCACCTCTCAGTAATGCTTCAAACAGCTTTATATTCCTAGCCTGACATGGGACCATGTTTTGAACCACAGTTCTTCAGGGTACAATGAAATCAGTTTGGATAGCAGCGTATAGACTGGAAATGATAATTAAAGAACAAAATTCCTAATTTTTACTTGCAACAGAAATACCAATTTTTTTTTTCAAAGATCACAAATAGATTAATGATTATATATAAGGCAGAAGATCTGAGAAAAGTTTCATTACATTCATTCTGATGATGCCTAGTATGATGGTCTAATTTATGTGTACTATACATATAAACATCTTTTTAAAAATATCTCAGAATGCACCCTAGCTGAAACAACAAATAAATGATTTAATAGCTATTTCACATCTTGTAATGGACACACATCCAAAACAGATATAGATCAAGTTGGCAAGCACTGGATTTCACCTTTCAAATTAAACTTAGACACTTCTATCAAAGTTATAGGCTCAACCTGATATCAGATGACAGGATTTAATCACTCTCTACTTTCTTCTTCTCTTGCTCACCCTTCAGTAAGGACACAGTGTTTTCAACTTTTCCTTAAAATATGCAGCTAAATGATCACAATCAATACGAGGCATAAAACACATCACCAATTTTCTTTAGTAAATTCCTCACTGTATGAAATAGCTCCCTAGACTGATTAAACAAATTTATTTTACTCTGCTGAACCAACTGTTTATAATTACTCATGATGACACTTTTTCTGTTCTACAAAGACCTTGTCACTTCTTAATTAAATTATAGTTGAAATAGTTTTCTAATGATTAAACTTTTTATTGAAATAAAATATAACAAACATCCTCCCGGCTAACATTTTAGCGAGTTTTACTAATAATCCATAAATTCTTCCTTATCTTTAAAAAGTCATGTAAAAAAAGGTAGCTAAAGTGACTTTTTATAAGTTGAGACTTCTCAAATCTTTAAAATGAGTTTCCAAGTGGAGGATTTTAGATTGATAAATGACCTGATCAGGCCTGTACTACTAATTTGCATTAGTGCCCTAATGCAAGCAATAAATAACACAATGCAAATGCATATGCAAATTTAACATTATACCGTTGGGTGGAGTTTGAGAGGAGATAAAAGTAATGAGTGTCAGTAGTGCCCAAGTTTGCGATAGGCTTACTTGCTATGGCAAAAATATTTTATCTGGAGAGAGAGAGAGTCAGTCTGACACTCTCTATATATGTACCAATGTAGAAGGGCACTTTTAATCAGGATGGGTTTCAGGAGGTGGGGTGGGGTTTAGGGGGGTGGTGTTACAAAAATGTTCTGAGGTATTGATAGTAAAATTATTAATTCTGTTACAACCCCAATGCACAGCATCAGTTTACGAAGAAAGAAGACAGAAGAGGACTGCTTCGTTGAAGCTCTGAAGTCTGGGTCTGACACTAGGCTGAGGTCAGCCTGGGCTTCAGTGGGTGCTGGCCATTGGATAGGTAAGTGATTTTTCCTGGGCTGGATCTCGGGTTTTGGCCAAGGCCCCAGCATCATCCCGAGCCTCGGCTGAGACTTTGGCATCGCGCTTAGACTTAGGCCATGGCCTCTGACCTAGACATGAAGCATTCTTTTTAAATGAATGCTTCACAAATAAGATTTATTTCATTCGGGGGCCCCTCCCAATTCATTTTGGGGCCCCCCAAATGAAAAATGTTGCCCTTATTCATCGCATTTTTGGAATTTGTTTGAAACAAATGTACATCCCTAATTTGGGTTATCTTGGAGAGTGTCTCTTCAGCCTTATATGCAACTTCTACATTTGTTACCAATTTCTTATAGGACTCAATTTAAGGACTGTATAATAGTTCATAAAGCAAAATATTTGGAGTCATATGTTTTGTGAGATAAGATTGTAAATCAGAGCATTGCGTTCATCATTGCAGACTTTATTACAGATTCCTTCAATCCAAAATAATCATCTCCATCGGACTAGAACAAAAGCATTTTTGATTGCAGCACTGGTATTATGGAATGTTCTAACACTGGTGATAGGTGATAGGTCAGGAATAGGATTATCTGAAATTCAGGAAATTGGTGAAGGCTGAGCTGCTTAGATGAGCATTTAAAGATAGGGGTGATAAAGCAGAATAGCAGGTTAGAAGTACTAACTATTAGGATTGGAAAGATTTTAGATGTTTTAAGTTTTTTAAGTTTTATGTTGTATTGTTTTACAGTCATAATCATCATCAACATATGTGATAGTGTAATCTGCAATAATCTAATATAAATCATGGAATACAGATGAAAAAAATAAAAATAAATAAATACTATTAACATAATCTGAAATAGTCACAATACTTGTAAACTAGAGGATGGCCAATATAACACCAGTTTTTAAAAAGAACTTCAGGTGCGATCCAGAAAACTGTAGGCTGGTAAGCTTGTAATCAGTGCCAGACCACATAGTAAAATGTATTCTTAAAAAAAAAAAAAAAAAAATTATCGGCCATATAGATAGACATGGCTTTAATGGGGAAGAGTCAACATGTTTTTAGTAAAGGGAAGTCTTGCTTTATAAATCTATTAGATATTTTTGAAGATGTAAATATACCTTGAGGCCCCCCCCCCAGCCAGTCATGTTTTCAGGATATCCCTAATGAATATGCATGAGAAATATTTGCATACATAGGAGATGGTACTTGCAAATAAATCTCATGCATATTCATTAGAGATATCCTGAAAACCCTACAGGCTGGAAGGGGTTCCAAGGACCAGTTTGAGCACTTTTTGAATGCATATAGCGTTGCTTTCTGTTTCAACGGCAGGGGGAAATGTGAAAAACAGGATTTACATTCAGACAACATCCAACAAGGCAATGATCTGTGCAATTTGGTTAAAAAGCATCGGGGTAACTTGCTTGATGTGGCGGTTACTACCCTTAACCATTAAGCCTTATGCTCACCATTGATGCAACTCCAACATTACTCTCTGCATCAATGGGAGGGGATGGCAGGAAACTTGAATCATTTACCAACAAGGGCCCTGAAATTGGTGGTTGGTGAAACAGATACGTATGGGAAAATAAGTGTGGGAGCTTGCTGGGCAGACTGGATGGGTCGATTGGTCTTTTTCTGCCGCCATTTCTATGTATGTTTCTATAGATAAAGTTGAACCAATTGATACAGTGTATTTGGTATTTCAGAAGATATTTGATAAAGTACCTCTTAAGAGACTCCTCGGGAAATTAAAAAGTCATGGGATAGGAGATAGTGTCCTATTGTGGATTGATAACTAGCTACAAGACAGGAAACAGTGGGCAGGACTAAATGGTCAATTTTCCCAATGAAGAAAGGGCAATAGTGGAATGCCACAGGGATCTGGCCTGGGACCTGTACTGTTTAAATATCCAAAAATGATCTATAAAAGGGAGCAATGAGTGAGCCGATCAATTCATAGATAACATGAAATTATTCAAAAAACTGTTAAAACAGCAGTGGATTGTGAGGAACTGCATAAGGACTCTGCAAGACTAAGAAACTCTCCATAGTGGAAAGCTATTCACATAGTGAAAAATAATTCCAACCAGGTACACAATGCAGAATGAAAATATAATATTGTTTCTGAATCGATTCATGGTACAAGCAGTTCTGGTCAGCACATCTCAAAAAACACAACAGAATTAGAAAAGGTACAAAGAATCGCTACAAAAATGTTAAAGGAAGGAATGGTATATATCAACTAACTCAATTAGGTTATTAAGATTTTTTCAATATATGTGAGTAGTACCGATTCTTAAATGTATTTATGGGTGAGTGACTCTCATACCATCCCGCTAGCTTTTTGGCATGTGTGCTCTCAAGCCCCATTAGGGATCATCTTTAATCATTGGTCATTATTTTACCCATGTATTTTCAATTCAATTTATATTTCACTTTTTTTGTTCTTTTTTGCTTTTAAATAAAAGTAGCAGAGATACTTCCCTTATGAAGCTCAATGTCCATGGAGGGTGATACCCTTCCGATTATTTTTAAATGCAGTCCAGAGTACAGGAGAACCTTCTCCCGGACCGCGAGGCAATATCGAAGTGTAACCGAAGGAAATTAGGCACACGCGAATACAGCCAGACAGGTTCCTGAAGCAGCACAGGACGCGAAACGTGCACGTCGAACTGTACTCTGGACTGCATTTAAAAATAATCGGAAGGGTATCACCCTCCATGGACATTGAGCTTCATAAGGGAAGTATCTCTGCTACTTTTATTTAAAAGGAAAAAAGAACAAAAAAAGTGAAATATAAATTGAATTGAAAATACATGGGTAAAATAGTGACCAATGATTAAAAATGATCCCTAATGCGGCTTGAGAGCACACATGCCAAAAAGCTAGCGGGATGGTATGAGAGTCACTCACCCATAAATACATTTAAGAATCGGTACTACTCACATATATTGAAAAAATCTTAATAACCTAACGTATCTAGATATATTTCATAAAGGAAGGAATGGTTCCATTATCAAGAGAAGCTATACAGGTAATGGATCTTCAGCTTGGAAAAGAGATGATTGAGAGGGAACATGATGTAAACATTTTTAAATCGGTAAGATGGAATGGGTAAATAAAGGCAGGTTATTTACCCTTTCAAATACTGAAACAAAGATACACTCCATGAAACTAGCAAGCAGATTAAAACAAATTGTAGAAAGTACTTTTTCACTCAATGCACAGACTGTGTAATCTGTTGCAGAGGACATGGTGAAGGCAACCAGCACAGCTGGGTTTAAACATGATTTGGACAAGTTCCTGCAGGAAATGTGTGTACAACATTATTAATCAGCTAGACTAAGGAAAGCCATTGCTATCTGTGGCAGTGAGTAACAAGAAATAGGTCTACCTTTTGGGATCTGCAGAGTATTTGTGATCTAGACTGCACACTGTTGGAGACAAGATTTTGGGCTTGATCAACTTTGGTCTGACTCTGTATAACATTTCTTATGTTTTTATGTTCTTAACTTTTCTTCAAAGGGAAAACATTATTATACAATGTGATCTTAGCCAATCTATAGATGAAATTAGCGCAGGATCTGGAAGGAGAAATTTGCTTTAATCATGTGTCTGAAATGATCTTCAGTGTTGCAACCAGTGGTTTGTATGTATACAATGATTCCACGGCAATAATGCAAAGGATTTTCATGGGTAAACACATGTTTACCTGAGGAGAAAGCCCTGTGACTATTTCTTTTCCCATTGATAAGCAAGCTGAATTAGCCATGCTGTCTGCGTCTTCCTCTGTAGCCCTGGGTGGAGCATCTCTCCAAGATCAGAACTTTGACTCTGAGCATCTGCACAGGTCTTCCTGCACAATCACCATTTCTCCTCAGACTTTCTTCTTCCATACTTCTAGCTGCACACAGAGCTCTTCTCTCATCTCCTCGGAAGGATTTTTTACTCAAGTGAATCACCCAAACAGCACTTTTAAGTGCTACCACGGTGCCCAAGGCACTGGGATTTAAATATTGTCAATGTGGCAAACATTTGTCCATCACAGATGGACATAACTACTGCTACATCTGCCTGGGCCCTGAACATGAGCAGTCCACCTGCAGGGACTGTGGTCAGATGTCGCCCAGGGCCCAAAGACAGAGGACCCAGAAGATTGCAAGACTAAGGGAGGATGGAACAAACTCATATGCCCCAGCATTGGAATAGCTCACCTCACATTCGTCTCTGGGGCTGAAGATGCATCAAGATGAAAAGACAAGGAGAGCCTCCTCCCTGGGCCCACCTGGCAGAAAAACATAAGAAATTAACATGCTGGGTCAGACCAAGGGTCCATCAAGCCTAGCATCCTGTTTCCAACAGAGGCCAAACCAGGCCACAAGAACCTGGCAATTACCCAAACACTAAGAAGATCCCATGCTACTGATGCAATTAATAGCAGTGGCTATTCCCTAAGTAAACTTGATTAATAGCAGTTAATGGACTTCTCGTCCAAGAACTTATTCAAACCTTTTTTGACACCAGCTACACTAACTGCACTAACCACATCCTCTGGCAACAAATTCCAGAGCTTTATTGTGCATTGAGTGAAAAAGAATTTTCTCCAATTAGTCTTAAATGTGCTACTTGCTAACTTCATGGAATGCCCCCTAGTCCTTCTATTATTCAAAAGTGTAAATAACCGATTCACATCTACTCATTCAAGACCTCTCATGATCTCAAAGACCTCTATCATATCCCCCTCAGCTGTCTCTTCTGCAAGAGCAGAGCCAGGAGGGATATGCTCCCACAGCACTCGAACTCCTCCATGTCCCATCGAAACATTAGGTGTCGGGCAATGCATCAGAAAGACCTGCACCCAAAACAGTGTTGACAGCCATCAGCAACGTCGAAACCCATGAACTGATGCAGGTATCAAAGCAGAGCAAGCATGACGCTCGATACAAGAGTGACCCAACACTTACATCAAAGAGGGAAGGACATGCACAAGATGCCAGAGCCATGATGCACCAAGCATAAGATGACACAGGACCACATAACTAAATGCCCATCCAAGACACACATGATGCAGATGGGCCATGTGTTGAACCCAATGCAGAAGGAGATGGTGGGGAACCACGAATCTTCCCAAAAACAGGCTTCTCACAAGTGAAAACTGGAGAAGGATCCTCAAGTGGTGTTCTCACTGGAGCAGCTCTTGGAGCTGGGTTTCTCAGATGTGGAGCCGCTCTCAGATGACCATTTCTCGGTGGAATCCTCTGGCTCATCCCAAACAATAAACTCAGATATGTCTTCTGTGTCAAGAAGGAAGAGGCACTCACCTCAACTACAGAAGCCCCTGGAATAAAGACATAGACTGTTGCATAGTGACGAGAATCCAACTGAATGCAGTGAGGGATCTGATTCTACCATCCTCTTAGCCGCAGTGCCTTCTCCAATCAGAAGGGCTAACTCCACCATGGACAAAGGGCAGGATGGAATCACACCCAGAAGAAGCAGCAGCAGACCCCTACAAAGGAAGGACTGGCTTCCCAAGCGATGTCTCAAATCTCCGCAATTCTGAGCTATTTTTTCACATCCCTGGAGAGTGGCAAGCAAGGGTGTCAACTACCCAGCCCCCTCAATTGAAGAAATCTCCCCTATAAGGGAGACCCCATCCCCACCAGGGGAGGATTTTAGCCCATGGGAAGAGACGATGGACCCCCATCCAGAGACTCCCCTCCAACTTCACCAGGTTCCTCCACAGGAATCCTGTCGGACCCACCACCAGAACCGTTTTCACATTACGTCATCTAATACTTGATTAAAAAGATTTTGCTACTGTGTATCACTGTCTGCACTTACAGAGATGTGTCTGTTTAATATTGTTGAAGATCTATTTTGATCTCCTACTCTGTCCCTCCCAATGCAGCCATTGCGAAACATGGTCCGTGTTGAAAGACCTACAGTGCTTTTATTATAATTTGTTCAGTGACTTCAACATGCAAGATATGCCTGCCTGATAATATTGATTGAATAAAAACTCCTACTGCTACTTCAGAACGGCACTTGCGCCTGTGG
Source organism: Rhinatrema bivittatum (assembly GCF_901001135.1). NCBI lineage: Eukaryota > Metazoa > Chordata > Amphibia > Gymnophiona > Rhinatrematidae > Rhinatrema > Rhinatrema bivittatum. The sequence continues at coordinate 194,996,401 of NC_042621.1, forward strand.
AAGCTTTACTTTTCCTAGCACACCCTTGCCTTACTGGATTCATCCTTTGGTGTGTTTTTGATCTCCGCTTGTTTGGTGGTAAATCATTTGAAATTACATTTTCTATGTGTAGCCCCACCCAAGGGTGTGGCCTGTATAGTGATGGATTTCCCCTCTCTGAATAGTCTTATAAGGGGAACTATTCCTGTGAACCAAAAAGCACATTGATGGAAAGCATTACCTCGATTGTTGCAGGAACTAGGAGTGCATTAAGAAGCTGTGCATAAAAGGTTAAACACATATGCAAGTGCAAACATCCATAATCAGTCTGAATAGGTTTACAATAACATTCTGCCCTTAAAATAATTAATTTAATTAACCATAGATAATACTTAGCTTTGTATTAACTGGTACTAAGGTCTGGTATATATTTTTATTATCAGCGAGCTCACTATAATCCACGAGGGTATATCACTACACTAATCACTGGGTCCAGTAACACATATGCACCAACAAATACAATTGTTCCCCAGCCCTCCACAGGTCTGTGCTGCAATGCTTAACATTCCTTATCCCATAGGGTTAGTTGCCATGTAATATGCCCTTAGTCTTCTGAGGGTGACAGAAAATACTGAAGCACAATGCTAGCTCAACTGGGATAAGCAAAAAGATGCTCCTTCCACGCCTGGGGTACAGGGATGGAACACAGGTTTCAAGGGTTAATATTGTAACATAGAATTTAGGTTTAATTGTAATTTGCAGGCCAGCACATGATGCAGATAAATACAGTATATTTTTTTAATTTTTTTATTTGTAACAGTTTTCAAACTTACAACCAAGACAAATAATTGTTTAGAAATTGATGCAATAGCAAAGAAAAAAAGAAAAAACACCAAGAGAATTACCACATTAGTCATGTATAAACTATCCTTTGCATCCCTTTCCCCATAATAATAAAAGGATACCAAACATAAATTTAAAGAAATATTTACTTAACAGAACAAAAAAAATTATCATAAATGCAGGTTTCTAATTCTTCTTGCATGCAAATTAAGTTACAGGAGATAAAGAAGCAATTGGTAAAGAAATGGAGATTGAACTTGTGCCTGTCACTCATTAATAAACTGAGCAAGTTGGGCAAGGTCATAAAAATCATATTTATTCCCCATCAATTTAATCACATACTTAACAGGGAACACTGAACCAAAATAATCCCTCTAACTATTGTACCCCTGGCCTGACCTCATCAATCGAAAGCTTTTCCTCTTCTTTTAAGTAGACTTAGCCACATCTGGAAGTAAAGAGGCTCTCATATTAAAAAATAATATATCGCTTTTCTGAAAGTAACATCTTAATAAATAATATTTATTGAAATACAAGAGAAGATGGACAATATTGGGCGGATTTTAAAAGCCCTGCTCACGTAAATCCGCCCAGATTTACGCGAGCAGGGCCTTGCGCGCCGGTGCACCTATTTTCCATAGGCCGCCGGCGCGCACAGAGCCCCAGGACGCACGTAGGTCCTGGGGTTTTTGGAAGGAGCGTGTCGGGGGCGTGTCGAGGGGGCGGGACCCGATGATGTGGCGTTTCGGGGGCGGTGCGTGGTGTTTCGGGGGCGGGACCGGGGGCGTGGTTTCAGCCCAGGGTGTTTCGGTGGTGTGGCCGCGCCCTCCTGAACTGCCCCCGGGTCGAGTCTCGGCGCGCCAGCAGCCCGCTGGCGCGCATGGATTTACGTCTCCCTCCGGGAGGCGTAAATCCATGGATAAAGGTAGGGGGGTTTAGATAGGGCTGGGGGGGTGGGTTAGGTAGAAGAAGGGAGGGGAAGGTGAGGGGAGGGCGAAAGAGAGTTCCCTCTGAGGCCGCTCCGATTTCGGAGCGGCCTCGGAGGGAACGGAGGCAGGCTGCGCGGCTTGGCGCACGCCGGCTGCCCAAAATCGGCAGCCTTGCGTGCGCCGATCCAGGATTTTTAGAGGATACACGCGGCTACGCGCGTATCTTATAAAATCCAGTGTACTTTTGTTTGCGCCTGCTGCGCAAACAAAAGTACGCGATCATGCAGTTTTTAAAAATCTACCCCTAAGGGTAGAGGGGATAATCTTTTCCTTCCCAAATTTTTCCAAAAAAGTGGTTAGATTTGAAATATCCATTGACAACTGGGCAGGCACATTATCTTTTGACATATAATTTATAAGGTGAATAATACACCTTGGACATAGGAGGCATTAAATTCTCAGAAACTTTAAGAGCTTCAGCTAATTACTTTTTAAACATGTCCATTTAAACATGTCCATTTGGGAAATTGGCTTCTACTTAGAAAAATAAATAAGCATAAGATTTGACAACATAAAATATTTTCAGATGCTTCCATATTTTTAATAAATAAATTACTTTTAAGAAAAAATGCCCAAGATCTCAGATAGCTGACAAAATACGATTTGAACTTTTCAACCCTTTGTTTCACCACCAAGACATAATTCACTACATTTTGCACACCCATAGATACTGAGATAAGAACTGAGTCATTTGAGATGATAACCCTGCAACTGCCTCCAGTATAACCGTTGAATGTTATAACTTCGGGTCAGGGAATTAGGAGTTTAGTTATTGGTTGGAAAACTTGTGATCTCTCTGAACCTGTTTCAGATGCAATCTTCCTAGGAACCAAAGGTTAAATATGCAAGAGCATAGCCCCACATTCATGAGAATTCCAATTCCTCCTTAACCATTGAGATGTCCTCTCCTTGTGCCACTTCAGAAGTCCTTTCTGGTTGGTATCCCAGCTGCCTAAAAAATTGAGGCAGCGCATGCAGATCCAGGGACCTTAAAATGTCAATATGGTGAAAGCCTGAAAGTAAAACCCCCCTCTACCGTTATTCTCAGCTATACTCCTCCATAGTCCATCATCAAAGCCAATTGTTCTGACATGGTGATGAAAAAGTCAATAAGATCAGTAGGAGGCTGACTAGGAGTTACCACAGGTAAGTACACATGTTCACCTTCTTCTTGCCCAGAGCTTAGCTGCACATGGTCTTGGATCTTCTTCATCCAGATAGCTATTTTTAAGGTAGTGGTGAATAGGGATGCACAGGGAAAAAAAAATGAGCTTTTGTTTTTCGGTTCATTTTTGGGAGCTTTTTTTTCCCCATGAATTTTGGTTCGAGGATTACTAGATTTGTTTCATTCGTGTGAAAAATACAAATCAATCAAACCCCAAAATGGCCAAAAAACAAAAATGAGCCCTCCCTCTCACCCTCGCAGAAACATTCCAGGGCCCTCACTTACCTGGTCCAGTGGGGATCCGCCAGCTTGGATTAGGCTCGATGCCTGGGCCTCTGCTTAGGCCAGAGCCGGGGTCCAGGCCAGACGCCATGACCAGACCCGGAGGCAGATCAATGCTGGAGCCTTGGCCCAGATGCCAGGGCCAGGCCCGATGCCTGGTCCTTGGCCCATGTTTAGGCCCAGGCATCAGAGCCCAAGCCTGGATGTTTCTCTTTATGCAGTCTCTTCTTTCTTCTTGAAGCCCCAGCTGTCATTGTGATTCAAGAAGAAGAAAGAAGAGGATGCATGAAGAAGAGCTTCCAGGCCTCGGCTCCAAGGCCTGGGCCTGACCCTAGGCTGAGGCCCAAATGATGGGCACTGGTCTACTGACTGAGGACCCAGCATCAGGCCTGGGTTTAGGCCTAGGCACCGGCGTCAGGCCTGGATCCAGGCCGAGACCCCAGTGTCGAGATCAGGCCTTCAGGTCAGATCATGGCATTGAGCCTAGGCTGATCCCCAGCATAGGCCAAGGCCCTGGAAGGTTACAGAATTAGGACTGGGTCCGAACTGTGGCCCCGGTGTCAGGATCTGGCCTCCAGGTCAGGTTGCAGTACCGAGCCTGGGTCCGGGCCAAGGCCCCGACATTGGGACTCAACCTTCGATAAACCCCAAAAGAACAGCTAAGGTTTTACTTTTGTTTTAATTTTCAGGTGTCTCGGCGGAGGCCCCAGCTTGGGGCCTCTGCCGAGACCCCGAAATCACGCTTGGGCCTAGGCCACGGTCCTTGCTTTGGGCCTCAGCCTATGCCAAGGCACAATGCCAGCACCTTGGCCTAGGCCCTAAATCATGGTCTCACATAAGGTATAGGCCATGGCCTTTGCTTTGGGCCTCAGTCTATGTCGGGGGCCCCTAAATGAAACTAATTAGCCTTATTCATCACATATTGCACTTTTGTGATTGTCACTATAGTAAATTGGCTGATCAGAAATCAGCACAGAACACGATACCCAAAGTCTATCTCTCTGTGTCTGTTTGAGAAAAATACTCATGCACTCAAGGAGTGCTGGTTAGCTTTATGATCATCTCTCCAGAGGCCTTTATCCCAGCCACAAGCAGATTTCTGCAAACACAGCAATATAGCAGAGACACTACAATTGCTTGTGTAACTCAACCTAAACGGTTTATCTTAAAGCTGCCCAAACTAAGTAGGATACTTACTATGAAAATCCCTGCAAGGAACAATGGACCTATTAGAATTGAGTCAAAGTTAGCATATCTGCTGTTTACACTGTCTGTCTAACTGTTCTCTCCACAAAACCCAGGCCAAATTGAAAAATCTTCCTCCTTCACTCATTGGCTGATACAGTCATCCGTTTTGAGGTATAGTGCAGTTTCATGATGCAGTGATAGCTAAAGGAACCATGTTGTGGTTGTCTACAGGTATCACAGCATCATTAATCATTAGTGTTCTGGTTGCTCCTTTATGCAGACACAAAGGGTTAGATTTTCAAAAGGTTACACGCGTAAGATACACACGTAACCCCCATAAACCTACCCCTGCACATGCCGAGCCTATTTTGCATAGGCTCGGTGGCGCGCACAAGCCCCGGGACGCGTGTATGTCCCAGGGCTTTCAAAAATGGGCAGTCCTGGGACGGGGCTGGGGGCATGGCGGCGGTTTGGGGGTAGTCCGGGGGCAGGGCCGAATCCTCCGGCACAGGCCGCTGTGCCGGGGGATGGCGAGCCGGCGCACGCAAGCTACGCCTGCCTCTGGCTCTGCCTCAGCGAGATAAGTTGGGGGGATTTAGGTAGGGCTGGGGGGTGGGTTAGATAGAGGAAGGGAGGAAAAGTTGGGGGTAGCAAAAAAAAAAAAAAAGTTCCCTCCAAGGCCACTCCGATTTCATACTATTTGATACTATCATGTAGTAGGGGTGAATGCCGTTTGGTGCCTTTTGAAAAATTATGTCAACTGAAGGCAAATATGAAAGAGAAGCCAAGTCATGTGTCATATGTAGAAAAGGCATTAATCTAATAAAGAAATAAATTATGTGCACACCAGACTCATTCATAAGATATAAAATGTATTAAATAAATAATTATATCTATATCTATCTATATATAATTGCAGAGCACAGCAGTAAATGTGCAAGAATATACTCATATTCAGTAACTTATGTGACAGCCCTAAGGATGACCTCTAGAGGTCCCTATGTCCTTATTAGATGTTACTGAAAACCCCAATACTCTTCACCTTGGACCAAAATATATAGACGCTGCACAGCTGACTATATCCGGAAATGACCATCATACTAGGCTTCCTCGTCAGGGCTTTCGCCTATTCAACTCGGCCTTATAAATAATCATAGGTCATGTTGATAAAACTATTTTTTAAATATTTTTCTTATGCACTTAAAACTTGCCAAATCCAAGGCTGTGTTGAGCCCGAAATGATATCATACTTTATGCAAATCCAACAGTAAAAATTTCAACTTATCTTTGAGCGATTCAGTATGTAGTGAAATTGTCCATCTTGAACCAAAACAATAATCACAGTGCTGATGACCCGACACGGGACCGTGTTTCGGACTGCTTACTCCATCTATCAGTCCTTCTTCAAGGGTGGAAATTCTGCGTCGAAACAATAATTTACATTTGTGTTGACATGATAAATAACTAAACCATAAAAAGTTTATAAGTGGACTATAGTTATCACAGAGCAACCATAGGCAACCAGTACTTACATAGTTGTTGAACTCTTTCAAAATGGCGCTTCGGCGTTTTTTTTGACATTTCCGGTATCTCCCGGAACCCCTGCTTAAATTGCAACCTTGACGTCATACAGCTCCTCCTACCTGTCAAATGACTACCTCCACGCCACTAAGATTAAATGAGCATGTACCATTCAATGGAGGCATTGAGCCCTGCTGGGCTTATGGTGTTTAACCGAAAGATCCATTGCTGTTCTTTAGTATTAAGGATTTTATTAACATTACCCCCTCGGGGATGATGCTGGATTTTTTCTAAAACTCTCCATCGTAACATGTCGAACGAATGTTGGAACTCTTTACAGTGCATCACCACAGGAGCTGATAATTTTTCTGTAGTGATACAACTACGATGTTCTATCAATCGTGTCCGAATCATCCTTTTTGTTCTTCCTACATAACAAAGTCCGCACGGGCAAACAATAAGGTAAACGACGTGAGTAGACCGACAATCAGAATAGTGGTGTGCTGTGTGTAGATACCCTCTTGCCTCTGTCCAGGTTTCCCCAGTAATAGCCTGGTTACACATCGAACATCCCGCACATGGCCACGTACCATGTGGTAAAGTATCTTCTGATGGTTCTTGTAGAAACGAATGTGTCACTGTATCTCCAATATTGCGTCCTCTACTATAGGCGATAATGGGGTGATTCTGAAACAAATCATTGTGCAATTGTAAAACCGACCAATGATGTTTTATCAAACGTGCAATAGGAACAGCTCTATCAGAAAAAGGAATAGTGCAGACCAAAGGGGAGGATGTATCAGTAGTTTTATCCAACAATAACCAGCAGCGTTGTGCATTTGTAGCTCTTTTCCAAGCAGTCTTAATGTATCGAATTGGATATCCCCGTTGTAGGAGTCTTATAGCTAATTGTTCTGCTTGTAACTGGAATTGCTCCCCGGTACTGCAGATTCGTTTCAACCTCAGGAATTGTCCTATAGGCAAATTTTTCCGCAGATAATAAGGGTGAAAACTGGAAAAGTGCAACAGTGTATTACGTTCACAAGATTTACGAAAAATCGTGGTAGCCAACTTATTGGCACTCTTAGAAATGTGAATATCCAAGAAGTCAATCTGCTCCTGATGGTATACCATAGTAAACTGTAAATTACTGTCCAGAGTGTTGATCCAATCAAAAAATTGCATGAGTGTATCTCGATTGCCGTGCCACAAGAAGAACACGTCGTCAATGTATCTAGTCCAGTGTGAAACGGGTGAAAATTCCACAGCATCATATAAACAAGACTCTTCAAACCGTGTTACATAGAGATTTGCCAAACTGGGGGCCATAGTGGCCCCCATCGCAGTTCCATGTATCTGTTTATACCATGTTTGTTGGAACATAAACAAATTCTGACAGAGAGCTAGCTCTGTTAACTGCATCAAAAATGTGGTGGGAATCCGGTGTGGCCGTACTCGTTTGTCTAGAGTTGTCTCTATGATATTTAGAGCTGCCCGCTGAGGAATACTGGTGTACAATGCTTGGATATCAAGTGTCACCAATAATGTATCCTGTACATTATCTATTTCATCAAGTTTCACCAGCATGTGTTTTGTGTCTTTGCAAAAGGACTTCGATTGAGACACGAAGGGCTGTAACACTACATCGACAAATGTAGACAAGGGCTCCAAAAGAGAACCAATAGTAGTTACTATTGGACGTCCAGGGGGGTCCAACATATCTTTATGAATTTTAGGGACCATATAAATTGTAGGAGCCATAGGATGTTCAACAACAAGATAACGCGCTTCTCTAGGGGTGAGACAGCCCAGTGTTAGAAATTCATTGACTAATGTTGCAATGTGTTCTTGCAATGCAACAGTGGGATCATTGCTCAATACTTCATACTTGGTAGAATCTTGAATGTGTTGTAACACTTTTGCGACATAAGCTGTTTTACTTAAAACAACTACTGAGCCTCCTTTATCGGCTTTTTTAATGATGATGGACTGTTCTTTCTTTAAAGACAGCATTGCAGCAAATTCTCCTTTTGTGAGATTAAACCTGGGGCAAATGTAAGTAGATTCGATTTGAACCAACTCTGACAGAACCAATTCCATATAGGTTTTAATATGAGGATCGATTGGGCCCGCTGGTAACCAGTTGGATCGTGGATGCACTATAGAACAATCTGCTTTAGGAGGATAAAGTGAAAAAAACAATACAAGCTGAAGTTTACGAAAAAATCTGTACAATGCTATTCTGGTATAAAATGCATCATACCGATGATAAGGAATAAAGGTTAAACCTTTATGTAGAACTGCTGCTTGATCTCGAGTTAGCTGAATCCCAGACACATTTACGATGTTATATTCCTGTTCTGAGATCTGGTGAATGGTCTCTGTTCTAAGTCTGGAGCCGCAGGTTGACGGGAATACCGAAAAAAACGCCGTTGTTGCGGACGAAAAGATCGGTAAGTTCCTCTACCCCTATAATTTTGTGTAGTACTGGCGACTGGAAGGACCTCCTCCTCTGAACCAGACGAATCTTCAGAAGAGCCAGCAAAAGCGACCTTTCTCGGTGGATTATGTTGTATGCGCCTCTGCCAAGGATAAATACCTCCTGAAACGTAATCTTTCTCGTCTCTCTTTAACTTGCTGATTTTGCTGTTCTTTAATTCAATCTTGAATTTATCGATGGTAGTGTTGAATTCCCGTAATTTGACGTCATACTCTTCCAATGTGGAGTGTTGTTGTAAGTATGATTGCATGATCTCACACTCGGGTCGAATAGTATCTGCCAGTTTGTTAGTAGACTCAATCAAAAGGAGCATGAGATCTAATGCACATTTATTCAAAATGGCAATCCATCGCGTCACGAACTCTTCATTGTCTGGGTATATCGAGGGTTCAAGATTGATTCGTAGACCCCTGGGGATCCTTTCAGTCTTGATATACTGCAACAATGTCGCAGAATGTAACTCAGATCGAATGACCTGTTTTTTCAATTCTAAAAATTGTTCCCACGTATATGTTTCAATGGTTTCAACATTCTCATCAAGAAGGAGAGAACCCTCTAGTGCGGCGGCCACTTGTTCTTCTGAATAACTATAAACATTGGTCCACATCTTGTAAAACCTTTCCACTGCCTCTCATGAAAACTGTGTAACCTCCAAATCAATAGAGTAGGACTTGAGTTTGTGAACGAAAAGTAATGGAAATCAACCAATGCAACTGAAAACCCCAATACTCTTCACCTTGGACCAAAATATATAGACGCTGCACAGCTGACTATATCCGGAAATGACCATCATACTAGGCTTCCTCGTCAGGGCTTTCGCCTATTCAACTCGGCCTTATAAATAATCATAGGTCATGTTGATAAAACTATTTTTTAAATATTTTTCTTATGCACTTAAAACTTGCCAAATCCAAGGCTGTGTTGAGCCCGAAATGATATCATACTTTATGCAAATCCAACAGTAAAAATTTCAACTTATCTTTGAGCGATTCAGTATGTAGTGAAATTGTCCATCTTGAACCAAAACAATAATCACAGTGCTGATGACCCGACACGGGACCGTGTTTCGGACTGCTTACTCCATCTATCAGTCCTTCTTCAAGGGTGGAAATTCTGCGTCGAAACAATAATTTACATTTGTGTTGACATGATAAATAACTAAACCATAAAAAGTTTATAAGTGGACTATAGTTATCACAGAGCAACCATAGGCAACCAGTACTTACATAGTTGTTGAACTCTTTCAAAATGGCGCTTCGGCGTTTTTTTGACATTTCCGGTATCTCCCGGAACCCCTGCTTAAATTGCAACCTTGACGTCATACAGCTCCTCCTACCTGTCAAATGACTACCTCCACGCCACTAAGATTAAATGAGCGTGTACCATTCAATGGAGGCATTGAGCCCTGCTGGGCTTATGGTGTTTAACCGAAAGATCCACTGCTGTTCTTTAGTATTAAGGATTTTATTAACATTACCCCCTCGGGGATGATGCTGGATTTTTTCTAAAACTCTCCATCGTAACATGTCGAACGAATGTTGGAACTCTTTACAGTGCATCACCACAGGAGCTGATAATTTTTCTGTAGTGATACAACTACGATGTTCTATCAATCGTGTCCGAATCATCCTTTTTGTTCTTCCTACATAACAAAGTCCGCACGGGCAAACAATAAGGTAAACGACGTGAGTAGACCGACAATCAGAATAGTGGTGTGCTGTGTGTAGATACCCTCTTGCCTCTGTCCAGGTTTCCCCAGTAATAGCCTGGTTACACATCGAACATCCCGCACATGGCCACGTACCATGTGGTAAAGTATCTTCTGATGGTTCTTGTAGAAACGAATGTGTCACTGTATCTCCAATATTGCGTCCTCTACTATAGGCGATAATGGGGTGATTCTGAAACAAATCATTGTGCAATTGTAAAACCGACCAATGATGTTTTATCAAACGTCTTTACAGTGCATCACCACAGGAGCTGATAATTTTTCTGTAGTGATACAACTACGATGTTCTATCAATCGTGTCCGAATCATCCTTTTTGTTCTTCCTACATAACAAAGTCCGCACGGGCAAACAATAAGGTAAACGACGTGAGTAGACCGACAATCAGAATAGTGGTGTGCTGTGTGTAGATACCCTCTTGCCTCTGACCAGGTTTCCCCAGTAATAGCCTGGTTACACATCGAACATCCCGCACATGGCCACGTACCATGTGGTAAAGTATCTTCTGATGGTTCTTGTAGAAACGAATGTGTCACTGTATCTCCAATATTGCGTCCTCTACTATAGGCGATAATGGGGTGATTCTGAAACAAATCATTGTGCAATTGTAAAACCGACCAATGATGTTTTATCAAACGTTTTTAATTTATCATGTCAACACAAATGTAAATTATTGTTTCGACGCAGAATTTCCACCCTTGAAGAAGGACTGATAGATGGAGTAAGCAGTCCGAAACACGGTCCCGTGTCGGGTCATCAGCACTGTGATTATTGTTTTGGTTCAAGATGGACAATTTCACTACATACTGAATCGCTCAAAGATAAGTTGAAATTTTTACTGTTGGATTTGCATAAAGTATGATATCATTTCGGGCTCAACACAGCCTTGGATTTGGCAAGTTTTAAGTGCATAAGAAAAATATTTAAAAAATAGTTTTATCAACATGACCTATGATTATTTATAAGGCCGAGTTGAATAGGCGAAAGCCCTGACGAGGAAGCCTAGTATGATGGTCATTTCCGGATATAGTCAGCTGTGCAGCGTCTATATATTTTGGTCCAAGGTGAAGAGTATTGGGGTTTTCAGTTGCATTGGTTGATTTCCATTACTTTTCGTTCACAAACTCAAGTCCTACTCTATTGATTTGGAGCTTATTAGATGTTAACCAGCTAAAGGGAATACCACATTTTAGCTCCTCATCTAGAAGCAGCTTGAGTGGGTGGACCCTGCTTATAACTAGGGAGTGAGAGAAGAGCAAGTATGGTCTTTTGCTTTACCTAGTGAAGAGAAAAGAGCTCCTTTTTGTTTTGTTGCCTAAGTGAAGCATAAATCCCTCAGTAGTTGAAGATTATAGTTAAGAGAAATCTCTGCCAGGCCTATCCTGCCGGTGTGGGCCTACCCTGAGAGTACAGAGAATATTTTGACTCTGTTAGAGAGTTTTGTCAAGTTTTGTCAGCGGGCATCTATATTTCAAGGGGGAGAGAGAGGGCGATAGAAATGCCCCCGGTAGGGGTTTAAAGGAGGGAGGGGAGGGATGAGCACCCGTAGGAGACCCCACCTGGGTCCCTCCGGAAAGGTATGGGGAGGTGGCGTGCTTTGCCTTCCTTTTTTTCTTTCCAACGGGTTTCTTCCTGATAGCCATGGTGGTGGGGGGTTTCACCCAGGGTGAAAGGGTTGGATGGTAGCAGAGAGCTGCACGGGCTCAGCCACTCTGACTCACACTGGGGCTGGGTGTCTGGGTTGGGGCTGACTGTTATGGACTTTTCCCTCATAATTCCTCCCTCTTGCATGCAGGCTTCATTGGCCTTGGTGGTCTGAGGAAGGGAGGGTTGTGAGGCAGCACTAGTCTCCACCTCCATCCCAGAGGTGTGCTGTGGGCTTTTGCTGGCCTGAATGAATGTCATTAAGTAATGGAGTAAAAAAAAAAAAAAGTGGGAACAGAGGGGTACAAACGCACCTAAAGAAATGTAGAGAAGAGGAGAGGAACTGAAATGGGAGAAAGGCACCTAGCACCAAGATTGGAAAAATCCAGGGACAAAAATATATTCACCAGAGAGGAGGAATAATAAGAGAAAAAGAAAAGAAATGGAGGAGAAAACAAGAGGGGGTTATTTCCTTCCTGGAGGGGCAGAGGGCCTTCCTCTCTGAAGCCTATGCACAAGAATCCTGAAGAAACAAAAAAAGCACAAACCCCCCCCCCCACCCCGCCCACACACACACACACACACACACACACTCTCTTGTTTTTATCTTTCTTTCCCAGGGAGAATAATTGAAGCCAAGGGTGGGGGAGGGGGTAATTTTTCCCTCCCCCCCAAAAAAAAAACAGACAGGAGAAAAACCAATTATTGGGGAAGGGAAACAAAAAATGTTTCTGTGATTGCACTGCTTTCCCCAGGTGTCTGCTCACACAGTGGTCCCTGCTGCCCCAGAAAGTGTCCCAGAAGGAAAGTAAAATAAAGGGACTTACCTTATTTTCTGGGGCAGCCAGGAAAATTCATCTTGCGAGCAGTCCCTGGAGATGAGCAGATGTAAGTCCAGAAAAAAAGGAGGGGTAGCAGGGAAATGCAAACCTGCCTTCTTTTAGTTGGGGAAAAGAACTGGATGTAGCAGTTGGGAAAAAGAGTGTTCTCCCCCTCAAAATCTTGCTCAAAAGTGATTAAGGCAGAGAGCCAAGGGAGACTCAATGCAGAAGCATCTTGGGACTGACTGGATGTGGAGCAGGTAGGAAGGAGGAGCTTGGCCAGCCTGGAGGGTATGCTCTTTGAGGTCCCCTGGTGGAGCAGAGGCTGTATAGCAGCTGAAACCATAACACCCTCCTTGGAAGGTTGAACTGGTTTCCAGAGGATGCTTCCTGCAAGCAGATGGCCCAAACCAGAGGCCTTGAAGATTTGAAGATCCTCATTGTCCCTTGTTTATGAGCATTTGGTTGCCGTTATGAGAAAGATTTCCCTAGTGAATTCTGTTCAAAGAATTTGTTTAATGCATATTGTTCTGCAGTTTAAAAAGAAAACCAAGAAAATCCTTTTAGAAAAAATATAAAATTCAATTAAAAATGCATAAACAGTGGTATTTGTGATTCTTTAATAATAATTAATTGATTAACCCTTGTTACTTCTTTTTAGGTGGGAACCCTCTCAATGGGATTCCTTAAGCAAACCACTAACTTATTTTTTCTTTGCAGAATTTGGGGAAAAAAATCTTTCCTGTGGCCTGTGTCCCATTTACTTAGTAATTTTCCTTTCACAGGATATATGTGAGGAGATGGTGCTGTGGATATTGGAAGTAAAGATCTTCTCTCTGGAGGTCCTCAAGGGCGTAAATGTATATTGTATACAAATGCTCATGATTTATTGATTGTGAGTGATTTGGTATTCCCCACTAGGATACCTATTGGGGTATTCTTGGAATTTTTCTGGTTGTTCCCCGTTACTGGTGTGGGGTTTCATCTGGGTCAGGACTGAGCCCTCCTAAGTCCTGGGTGAGCATCGCAGCTGGTAGGAAGAAGGGGCATAAAGGCCTGTTGTTCCCCACTCCTGTTTTGTATGGAAGAGGCTTGTATGCCTGTTGTTTCTGAGTTTTCCCCAGGAAACTCACAGAGTGAAAATGTTTTGGGAGATCATAGTAAATCATGGTAGTTCCTGCTGACATACTAAAGAACCAATATAGTTGTGTGGGTGACGACTCACGGGGTGGAATTTTCTTTACTGGTGAACAATTGGAGGCTCTTGGTACATGTTTTGATGAAATATATAAATGTTAAATGTGTTACAGCATGAACTAATGTCTTAAGTTTTCACTGGATGTTGGTTCCCATGGTGAGTGCACCTCCAAGTGGTGAGACTGGGTATAAACATTGTTTACCCTGGATGTAAAAATATTTGAACTACAAAGTTTGTTACTCTGTGTATGTGATATGCCCACATTCCACAAGCACATCTGGATTTGTGTGCATCTTATAGATTGTAGTGGATCATGGGGCATTATTGCTTCTGCTTTTTACTAGCTTGATTCAGCCTTGAGTATGAGGAATTTAAGCTCAAAGTCTTAAAGGAATAAGGCTTACTGGGTGTATTACTAGAAGATCTAAACGGATCACTGTTGAAAGCAAAAAATGAAAAATATAAAAATCTTTATTATGAAAGACTCTATTCTTTTATCTTTTATAACATTAAGAACAAATACATGACATTATTAGTTCTATAATCCTCAAAAAACTTATTATAAACATGTTGTGGATTTCTCAAGTCTTTGTTAAGGGGAAAATCCTTTGGCTTGGGAGGTGGAAGGGGAAGAAAGGTCATACTACCATTTGTGCAATAAAAAAATAATACCATTCGGGGAATAAGATATTGATTTGATTTGTTACTTTTCTGAAGTATCTGAGAAATATAGACATTGCTGTATTTCATTTGTTTACCCAGAAAAGCAGTGATTTATATTGTGAATAAATTGTCATTACAAGGTTTCTCATATCATAAATACAACTCATAGTAGTACTTCTTGCACAAGAGATAAAGTAAGATCCACATTAGATATAAAGTATTATCTATATATCTATATATCTATCTATCTATCTATCTATCTATATATATATATATATATATATATATATATATATATATATATATATATAATTTATTTATTTAACACTTTTCTATACCGACCTTCATGGTAGAGACCATATCAGGTCGGTTCACATCGAATAGGGGAACTGAACCAAGAACAGTAACCAAAACAAAAGGTTGAACGTGAAAAAGCAAAGTTACATTTAACAGGGAAATTAAACTTGGAGGCATAGACTGCTGGAAGGAAGGAAAGGCTAGAGATAGCGGAGAAATTATTAGTATAAACAGAGCAGTCAGGAGGCTCTTATTCTGGGCTTAGGGGGGTTAGGGGGCTTAGGGGGCTATATGTGTGTGTGTGTGTGTGTGTGCGTGTGTGTGTGTATGTATATAAAACATAGTAGTGATGGTAGAAAAAGACAAAATTGTCCATCCAGTCTGCCCAGCAAGTTTCTTATAGTAGTAACTGCTAGGGATGTGAATCGTTTTTCAACGATTAAAATTATCGTCCGATAATGTTAATATCGTCTTAAATCGTTATAGAACACAATACAATAGAAATTCTAACGATTTATCGTTAAAAACCGTTAAATCGTGTTAGTGCGCACTAACGGGAGTTAGTGCGCACTAACTCCCCGTTAGTGCGCACTAACTCGATTTAGTGCGCACTAACTGAAAATGATACAAATAAACACTTTCCAGGTCACTGAAGGTCAGTTAGGAATGAATATGTGTTCCTATTGGCTGGCTGCCCTCTTATCTATTGATGTTACCAAGGTTACCACTGAGGTGATGGTTGGGGGGGATGGGAAATGGAACTGGAAACTAACGAACACCAACAGAAAATGAAACAAAGTGTTCACACTTCCCAGGTCAGTAAAGGTCACTTAGGAATGAATATGTATGTATGTATTCCTATTGGCTGGCTGTGCTCTTATCTATTGATGTTACCAAGGCTAACACTGAGGTAATGGTTGGGGGGATGTGAAATGGAAACAGTTGGAAGCTTGACAAAAAAAGTAATGTAATGATCAGCACTCACGTGACTAGAACTTGTTTGTTTATTATTTTTGTTAGCAGGCACCTGAAATGCTAGTGCATGTTGAATTTGCCAATCACTGTGCATTTTAGAAAGGTGGTCCTGGCTGGAACTGTACACAGTTCAAATATATGTAATTGATTGTTGGTAAGTGTATTTTTAAGTAGCCACACTGGCACAAGTATGTTTACTTTTCCTCCTACACTTACCAACAATCAATTACATATATTTGAACTGTGTACAGTTCCAGCCAGGACCACCTTTCTAAAATGCACAGTGATTGGCAAATTCAACATGCACGTGTCTGCTAACAAAAATAATAAACAAAGAAGTTCTAGTCACGTGAGTGCTGATCATCACATGTCAAGCTTCCAACTGTTTCCATTTCACATCCCCCCAACCATTACCTCAGTGGTAACCTTGGTAACATCAATAGATAAGAGCACAGCCAGCCAATAGGAATACATATTCATTCCTAAGTGACCTTACTGACCTGGGAAGTGTGAACACTTTGTTTCATTTTCTGTTGGTGTTCATGAGTTTCCAGTTCCATTTCCCATCCCCCCAACCATCACCTCAGTGGTAACCTTGGTAACATCAATAGATAAGAGGGCTGCCAGCCAATAGGAACACATATTCATTCCTAACTGACCTTCAGTGACCTGGAAAGTGTCTATTTGTATCATTTTGAGTTAGTGCGCACTAATCGGAAAAAACAATTTTTAACGATTTTTCAACGAAATAATCGTGCCAAACACGATTTTCTTCTCCTGCCACACGATTTCTATCGTTAAGACGATATGGAAAACGATTCACATCTCTAGTAACTGCCACTCTGTGCAGGTTACCCCTATGTTTCTGTTAAGGGTAGTAACTGCTGCTCCGTGCAGGTTACTCCCAAGCCTTATATATGAACATAGCAACAACCTCATTGGGTGAGGAGCCTTCTCTTCAGATAATGCTGCTTGATGTGCTTTGCTTTTGGACTTGGCCGTAGAAGCAGTCTTGTGCTTTTCCCCTTATGTCTGCATATCAGTACTCAATTCTGTAAAAGTTGGGGCCCAAGCTGGTTGTTGTTTAAATCCAATTCCCCTCCCCCAGCAGTCAAAGCAGAGAGTGATGTTGCAGTTGTGCCAAAAGCATCAAGGCTAATTGGTTAAGGGTAGATATCCCCAAGCAAACTGTTAAAAATAGTAATCACCACTGAGCAGGTTACCTCTAGTTCTTCATTACTTTCTTCCAGCCTTTAGGAATCCACAGTATTTATTCTATGCTTCTTTGAATTTGTTGCTCTTCTTTGACCAACTCCATTCTGTCTCTGACCTTTTTGAGATGTAGGCTCTAATACTGAATGAATACTACAAGTGAGGCCTCAGCAAGGACCTGTACAAGGGTATTATCACCTCCTTTTTCTTACTGCTTATTCCTCTCTCTATACTGCCCAACATTCTTCTAGCTTTAGCTATTACCTTTTCACATTGCTTCGCTGCCTTCAAATCACCAGATACCATCACCCAAAGTTCCCTTGCCAGGAAATGCAGATTAGTCTTTCTTCACCCAACTCATACAGCTCTTTTGGATTACCACATCCCCAATGCATGACTCTGCACTTTTTGGCATTGATTCCCAGCTGCCAAATGCTCAACTAATCTTCAATCTTTCTTAAATCACTTTTCATTTTCTCTATCACTTCAAGCATGTCCACTCTGTTGCAGATCTTAGTATCATCTGCAAATAGAATTTACCTTCTATCCTTTCCACAATATTGCTCACAAAGATATTTAACAGAACCCATCCCAAAACTGATCCTTGTGGAACTCCACTTAACACCATTCTTTCTTCAGAGTAGATTTGATGTACCATTACACACTTTATCCTGTCAGTCAACCAGTTTTTAATCCATAACACTACCTTGGCACCCACTCCCAAGCTTCTCATTTTGTTCATGAGTCTCCTATTCGGGCCCATATTAAAAGCTTCAGAGTTGTCTAGTGAATCCATGCTGCCTCGGGTCCAGCAACCCACAGGATTGTAGATAGTTTACTGTCCTTTCTTTCAGCAAAATCTCCATTAATTTTCTTACCACTGAGATGAGACTAACTGGCCTGTAGTTTCAAACACCTCTCTGCTCCCACTCTTGTAAAGCAGGACCACCACCATTTTTCTCCAATTTCGTGGCACCACTCCCATTTCCAGGGATCTTTTGAACAGGTCTTTCAGCAGAAGTGTCAGCATATCTCTGAGCTCCCTCAGTATCCTGGGATGTACTTCGTCTGGCCCCTTGGCCTTGTCCACTTTGTTTTCCTAGATCTTCCCATGCATTCTCTTCTATAAATGGAGTTTTGTGTACTCCACCCCATCTACGGTCTTGCCATAAAGTGATAGGGGTGTGCATTCGTTTTCGCCGTATTGGCGATCCGCAACGTATATTGCACTATTCGTAGTATTCGTGGGGAAGCGAAACGTATCGCGATTCCCCACGAATACATGAATCTTTGCTGAATTATACGGCCACCTAAATAAAAATTTAAACAAGCCCCCCACCCTCCTGAACCCCCCCAAGGCTTACCAAAACTCCCTGGTGGTCCAGCGGGGGGTCCGGGAGCCATCCCCTGCACTCACACCCTCGGTGCTGGTTTCATCATGGCGCCGATAGCCTTTGTCACAGGGGCTACCGGTGCCATTGGTCAGCTCCTGTCACATGGCCATCGGTGCCATCTTGTGCTCCTACCATGTGACAGGGGCTGACCAATGGCACCGGTAGCCCCTGTGACAAAGGCTATCGGCACCATGATGAAACCGGCACCGAGGGTGTGAGAGTGCAGGGAATGGTTCCCGGACTTCCCGCTGGACCACCAGGGAGTTTTGGTAAGTTTTTGGGGGGTCAGGAGGGTGGGGGGTTGTAGTTAATTTTAATTTTAGCTGGGACATGAATAGAAATCACCATATTAACGCATCGGGGCGCCATACGGCCGAATGCAACGTATCTGCTCCCCGACAAATCCGAATCACGAATGCAATGTATGGCGTCCCTCTGCACATCCCTATAAAGTGATGGTCCTTCTCCGGGGTCTTCTTTAGTGATCTCCAAACTGAAGTATTCATTTGCTATTACTACCATTTCTTTGTCTCTCTCCACACGTTGATCTTTGTCATCTTTCAATTTCAATATACCACTTCCAGCCTTCCTTATTTCTCTGATATATCTGAAAAATGTTTTTGTCATCTCTCTTTACCTCTTTGGCAATCCTTTCTTCTACCTAACCTTTTGCTTTCCTGATCTCTTCCTTTGTCTCCCTCAGTTTCAACAGATATTTTTCCCTTTGTTCCCTTTTTTGGGATCCTTTATACTTCTTGAATACTGTTCATTTAGCCTTTATTTTTTCAGCCACCTTCTTTAAGAATCAGATAAATTTCTTATTCTTCTTATCTTTGTTTACTTTTCTAACATATAGATCTGATTCCTTAATTGTGCCTTTTAATTTGGTCCACTTTTGTTCCACCTCACCCATTTTCTTCCAGTCTTCTAGTTTTCCTTCCAGGTATGTCCCCATTTCAACAAAGTCTGTATTTTTGAAATTCCAGACTCAGGTCTTTGTGTGACCTCTCAGTATCCTATTTGCAATATTAAACCATACCATTTGATGATCACTAGTGCTCAAGTGGACACCTATCCAGACATTAGAGACATTATTTTAGTGAGCACTAGGTCAATTATAATTCCTTTCCTCATGGATTCCATTACTATTTGTTTGAGCAGAGGCCCTTGAAGGGTACCCACTATCTCTCTACTTCTTGTAGATTCCACATTAAGGATTATCCAGTCTACATGCAGCAGATTAAAATCTCCAACAAGAAGCACGTCTCCCTTTTTTCCCTCCTTTTGGATGTCTTCTGTTTGAGTCAGAGGCCTCTAGACCACACCAGTAGAAAGGGAAGCACCATCTTCTTTTTTTAGGACTGTCCATAAAACAACTTCTCTACCCCATGTCCCTTGCAGTTTAGTTGCTTGGATATTGTTTTTGACATAAAGAGCTACCCCAACCCCTTTTCTGTTCTCTCTGACCTTCTTAACAAGTTATTGCCTGTGATGGCCATATCCCAATCATAAGACTCTGTGAAACATGCCTCCTTAACAGCAACAATGTCCAAATTTTATTGCCCAACCTATGAGCATTTGTGGTCATAGCTTTCCAACCTTTCACCCTTGATTTGCTGCTCTTTCTAGTCACCTTTTCTGCTATTTTGATATGATTGATTTTGTTATTTTCTCATCCCACTTCCTTTATCACTTCAAGGTGACATGCCAATTTCACTGGCCACCTCCTGCCATCCCCATTCTCTAGTTTAAATACCTAGTAATATATGATCTGAATTTCTCACTTAAGCATCTCTTTTCCTGCCACAGACAAATGAAGGCTATTCTAACATATAATTTTTTTGGCCCCAGCCTCCAAAACCACTTTCTGTATACCAGCCAGGTTTTGAACCAGGAAATGAATTTGTTTATATGGCATAGCTTTTCCTTTCCCCTTCCATGAACAGGCAATACTTCGGAAAAGGCAATAGTCTTTGCTCTGTCTTATCTTATTTCCCTATATTTTGGAAATCTTTCTGTACTTCATGGGCATCATTTCTATAAAGGTCGTTGGTCCCCAGATGGATGATAACATTGACATCAGAGTTCCTACTTTCTTCTGTAATGGATTGGACTTTCTGGTTTGCATTTCTGCTAGCTAAGGATCCTGGAAGGCATTTAACTGTTGTGTTCCTATCAAAACAAGCTCAAACTGGTTCCTCTGATGATCGAGTCTCCCAGCAGAAGTTTTCTTTTATGACATTTGATCATGTTGGGGGATTTCTGGTTGCATTGGATGACTACTTCTCTTTCAGACATTGTCTCATATTCTATTTCTGGGGCTTCCTCATTTTCCAATGCAAAAAAAGACATTATGTAAGGGTAGAAGTGGGAAGAATGGATGTCTCTTCATCACAAGCATTATTCTGCGAGAGCTCACTGGTATCTAATTATTCTTGTGTTTCTGAATCCTGGATGTCTGACTTCTCTGTGGGAGTGATGGTTGATACATAGGTCAGATATTGCAAATGTGAGGAAAATATTATCCAGACATGCTCATGAGTGCCCCAAAATATCAGTGAATAAATTAATATAGCAATCATCTATTTTAAATAATGCTTCTGCTTTGAGTTTTCAGTAATGCAAATATCATGTAAATGTTGGCATTCTAGCAATATTTCCAGATTATTAAACAATAGATAAGTAAAGAATATAAAACATTAAAACTTGATCAGATCAAAAGTGCATCTAGTTAAGTATCTAGTCTCAGGCTGTGTCATGCAACAGTTTTATAGGGGAAAGGGGTTTTTTTATTTTTAAAGAAATCCTTCACGGTAGTATCTTTTTTCAAGCACTGATCCTTAAGTGAATTATATATTTTGATCATGAACACTGACAAAGACAATTACTGGAAAATTCTTATAAAATGGCTTTCAGAAGTATGCCTGGATAATTCTGGATACACACCATATATTATGATTTGCTATGTCTGAGGAAATGAGGCAATCATTTTTTTGCTTGTATTTGCTGCGGTATGCTATATATAGTCCTTGGGTAATACTTCTTAAGGTAGAAAACATAGTGCTTAATGTCTTTGTATTCTATTTGGTACTTTATTAATATGTAAAAGTTGAATATAACTGACCCTCTCAGTAATTGAAAAGGGAGCTATAAATGAATCTTATATTGAGTCTTTATTACTTTTCATCAACTAAATTATCCTTACCCTCTTCACCACAATTTCTTTAAATAATATAAGAAAGTTATTAAATGTGCGTAATGTATTATGTAATATAATCAAGCAAAACTGGTAAGAACCACCTGATTAGGTTTGGATTTGACTTCCAAGAAATATAATTTAAGCCAAAAGAAATATATGCCCTTTAATTACAAACTCAAGAGAATAGTGGAAGAAACACAGATATCAATTAAAAATACATATATAGACATACTGTACATATGAGATATATGAAAAGATATAGCTAATGCTATAGATAGATATTAACCAGGGTAGGTATGATCATTCATCACCTCTACCTTCTGCTCCCCAACCCCCTAGGTAAACACCAACACTGATAGTCCTGTCATATTGGATAAAGTGCTGCAGCATTAATTTTATAGCTAAAAGGGGGGGGGGGGGGTCCTAATACAGATATCTAATTTCCAATTCTCTGTTCCTAGTTTCCCCTCCCCATCTCTCTTTTCCTAGGGAGATATCCCTCAGGGTCAGCATGCACTCACTAAGTATTGACTGTCCTGGCTGTCTGAATGACCCTCACCTGCCTGAAGTCAGCATGCCCAAGACCTACATAATGAACAATTTAACAGTTGTATTTATTAGGGGTGTGCATTCGGATTGACCGCATTAGTAAAACGCTACTCATATTTTTTTTTAACTTAAAAAATTGATTCGACATAAACGATCGGATTTCCCACATATCCAACATAGATATGTTGGATATGTGGGAAATCGCGATTGTTGAGCCAAAATAAAAATATAAACCCCCTCACCCTCCTTAATCCCCCCCCCCGACTTACCACAACTCCCTGGTGATCGAGCGAGGAGTGAGGACGTCATTTCTGCAACCCTTGGCGAGAAGCATGTGACGTCGGCGGCACGTCGAGTGACGCCGGCGTCACGTGATTCCCGGCGAGTTCGCGCCGGACGTTCGGTGACCCCCCCAAGCTGGCCAAAAGACGTTCGGTGACCCCCCCAAGCTGGCCAAAAGTTCTTTTTGGGCCGAACGAGCCATCCGGCGCGAACTCGCCGGGAATCACGTGACGCCGGCGTCACTCGACGTGCCGCCGACGTCACATGCTTCTCGCCAAGGATTGCAGAAATGGCGTCCTCACTCCTCGCTCCATCACCAGGGAGTTGTGGTAAGTCTGGGGGGGGATTAAGGAGGGTGAGGGGGTTTAAATTTTTTTTTTGCACATATGTACATATACCCAACTCATTGGATTTTTTTATGTCCATATTGGCTGCAAGTGGGACCCCCTTTCGGACATAAGAAATATGAACATAAAATTTTGCTCTGCACATCCCTGGTATTTATTATATGCTACAAAATACATCTCAAAGTGTAGTGCAGTAGTTAAAAACAGTAGTCAGACAAATGCTGATCTTACAAATACATAAAGCTAAAATTTATATACAAATAGGTTATACAGAATATTGCCAAACGAATCAAACTTTACCCCTAACAAAATTTCTAAATAAACAGCTAAATTGAACAAGAGCTAGAGTAGATGAAGCATACTGCATAAAATCAGTTGTTAGCCTGGCCTTGAGCAGGAGAGAATTAAATAATGGCAATAGATGGAATGAAATGGCACTTAAGGACTGCCAATAGTCTGCATCTGTTTAGGGGGCAAATAAGGATAGACACGAGACTGAAGATTTAAAAGACCATTCCCATGGAAAGTGTTGAATACTAATACTAAAGTCTTAAAATAAATACATCAAAAATTGAACACCAATATAAATTGAACAAAATAGGGGTGATGTGTTATGGTCAGTTTGATTCTGATAATAGTCTAATAGCACTGTTCTGAATAACATGAACCTGATGGATATACTTATAGAGATACCTGCCATTAAGCTATTAAAATAGATAGCAGAGCCTTGTTAGTAAGATGCCCCAAGCCAGAGACTACACTGGTCTATTCCCCTGTGTCACTGCTCAAGCAGTAGCCCTCCATATGCTTGCCCATTAGACACATCCCTCTAGATCAGAGGCTCAAACAGCCACCATAGATCTGTCCCTTATGGATAGGCACCACTTGCATTCCAAGGAGAGAGAGCACCCATTCGTGCCTTGCTGTAGCTGTGGAAGTCATCTATTTTACCCAAGATTAACCAGAGCCATTCACAAGGCATTCAAAAAGATTATCTTGGGGATGAGGCTACTCTAACAAGTGCACCTCATTCAGCTCTAAGGTCCAAGCAAGAAATTTTCACCCAGCTATGGCACACATGCTAATAATGCAACAGAGTCTTGTCCACCTTGCTCTCTACCATGCTCACTTGACTGTTGATCTTGGCCACTTTCTTTCTCCAGAGTCTTGAGTATGTGAACTTGAAGCAGGGCACAATTTGGACCAACATAGGAGCTGCCCTGGCATCCAGGATAAAAGAAAGACAAGGTCAGTGATTTTGCCTTTCAGTATCTAGCAACAAGAAATCTTTCACATGTCATTACTGGCTGCCAGGGTGTATAGCAGGAGATTCTGTGTATGCACCGGGTTGTGACAGGATGGTCAACTATAAATGCAGATGGGGAATGAGCTGCTCCCAGCACATGCCTCCCTACTGATCCAGTGAACTTGCAATTGTGACTGTCATATCCCCCATTCACAGGGATGTGGGTTTGTCCATATTGCCCTCTCTAATCAGGAGACAGAGTTCCTAAGTTCAAAACTGACTGTGATCTTTCTATTCTGCCCTCATTAAAATAATAAATAGAAATTAGTGACATGCAGGAAAAAAATAAGTAGCAATTAATACTGTGTCATTCCAGGGGTACTAGGGATGTGCAGACAAAAAGTTTATGTTCATAAGTCCATAAGTCGAAAGGGGGGGGTCAATTTTGGTCAATATGGACATATGTAGAATTCTATAAGTTGAGTCTATGTCCATACGTGCACCGATTCCCTAAATAAAAATTTAAACCCCTCACCCTCCTTAATCCCCCCCCAAGACTTACCAAAACTCCCTGGTGGTCGAGCGGGGAGTCAGGACGCCATTCCTGTATTCCTTTGCGAGGAGCACGTGACGCGGACATCACGTGATTCCCCGCGCGTTCGCTCTGGGACCCTCGTTGGACACAACCGGAACTTTTGGCCAGCTTGGGGGGGCCTCCTGTCAGGAGGGTCAGGAGGCCTCCCCAAGCTGGCCAAAAGTTCCGGTTGTGTCCAACGAGGGTCCCAGAGTGAACGCGTGGGGAATCACGTGACATCCGCGTCACTCCCACGTGACGCCGACGTCACGTGCTCCTCGCAAAGGAATACAGAAATGGCGTCCTGACTCCCCGCTCGACCACCAGGGAGTTTTGGTAAGTCTTGGGGGGGGGATTAAGGAGGGTGAGGGGTTTAAATTTTTATTTTATTTAGGATCAACAATCGCGATTTCCAACGTATTCAACATAGCTATGTTGAATAAGTTGGAAATCCGATCGTTTTCACCTCATCACTTTTTTAAGTTAAAAAAAAATTACGTTGCGTTTTACATATGCGTTCAAAACGAATGCACACCCCTAAGGGGTACCATCATCCTGTCATACATATGACATGCCCACTTCCAAGTGCCACCTACTGAGCCATCGTTTGACTCTCACAGGGACTCCCAATGTAGCAGAACTGGTGGTCAGTTGCCCCTATCTGAAAAGAATGCATGTTGTACTGCTCACTTCAAAAGCCACCGCCTCTAGCACCTGCTTGACTACTACAGTAAATTGAAAATGGCTGAACAGGCAGAGGACTTGGTATACAGTACCAAGAAGTGACTGCCCCCACACACGTGCTTTATGGTGCTATAAAACAGGTGTAAAGTTTGCTGGTATGGAAGTCCACAGGGAGATTCCCTTTGAAATCCACTTGAAGGCCAGCGAGTACAAAATACATGCATCATGCAAGCATTGGAATACAGATATTTTAAAAATAGCTCTTACATTAGTTGCTTCATGTTTCATATCAAAATAATTTAAAGAAAATATGTCAAAATAAATGTAGTCCATGTGATAAAAATATTGTTTGATTCACCATATTTTTCCCTATATGAGAGAAAAGCCTGAGTAAATCAAATCCATTTTACCTTTCATTATGACACTTGTTATTTTAAATAATGTTTGCAAACATTCCAACATGTCAGGTACACTTTCTTTAAAAATTATCAAGACAATTTGTCTTGTTTTATATTTTCTAATACTGTCATATTTCGTTTTATGTAGAATGGTAGTAAATTAATACAGATCCAGTTGCAGATATTGAATCAAGAACAGATCTTGTGAAACATGTAGTAGATGACGTTACTACCAATACTCTTTTAGGAACATTAAACATATCCATAAATAAGTAAATGGAAAGCATCATGCATTCCCAAGCAGACAATTGTCTCTAGACTGAAAAATGTAAAAACTTGGGTTCAAGAATAAATATAAAGATTTTCCATAAAATCTGCAAAATTCGGTCCCATACTCTTGAATTCAGATACTGTCTTCACCACCTCCACAAAGAGGCTATTCTGTATGTCCACTATCCTTTCTTTATATAAATATTTCTTTAGATTACTCTTGAGTCTACCCCCTTTTACCTTCTACCCATGATCTGTCTTGACAGAGCTTCATTTCTATTTAAAGAGATCCACTTCTTGTGCATTTATTCCTTGAAGATATTTAAATGCCTCTGTTATATTTCTCATTTCCCTCCTTTTCTCCATGATATACATGCTTAAATCTTTAAGTCTGTCCCCTTGTGCTTAAGATAATGACCATTAACTATTTTAGTAGCTGTCTTCTGAGTTATTTTTATTTTTTTTATTTGTATTTATTTTTCGCCCATGATCTACGTGATTTTCAATTTAAACATATGTAATCAAAAAAGACACACAAGGCAAAAACAGAAAAATCTTTAAAAAAAATTCTAAAATACATTCTCATTCTTATCAAAAATCAAAAATTCTAAAAAATCTATAAATAACTAAAAAGACTCTAAAAGACTCTATTTAGTTTATATCCTTTTGAAGGTACAGTCTCAAGAATTGTACAGAGTACTCAAAATGAGGTCTCACCAGAGACTGATGCAGAGGCAATATCACTCCCTTTTTCCTGCTGACTATTCTTCATCTTATGTACCCATCTGGCTTTTGCCATTGCCTTATCTGTTTGGCAATCTTTAGATAATCAGATTTGATCATCCCCAATTTGGTGCAAAGAAGAATTTCACATCCTATGCTATATTGCTTCTTTGGGTTTTCCAAACCAAATGCATAACCCTGTATTTTTTGCATGAGCAGGATAATTTTCAATAGTGTGCATAATTCAGCACATAGCACATAAATGTGACTTCTTAAAGTTATATGTATTAGGGATGCGAATCATTTTTTGACGATTTAAAATATCGTCCGATATATTTTAAATCGTCAAAAATCGTTAGGGCCACGATACAATACCAATTCCCCCGATTTATCGTCAAAAAATCGTAAATCGGGGGAAGGGGGAGGGCAGGAAAACCGGCACACTAAAACCCCCTAAAACCCACCCCCGACCCTTTAAATTAAATCCCCCACCCTCCCGAACCCCCCCAAATGCCTTAAATTACCTGGGGGTCCAGCGGCGGTCCGGAACGGCAGCGGTCCGGAACGGCCTCCTGCAATTGAATCGTGTTGTCTTCAGCCGGCGCCATTTTTCAAAATGGCAGCGCAAAATGGCGGCGGCCATAGACCAACATGATTCGACTGCAGGAGGTCGTTCCGGACCCCCGCTGGACTTTTGGCAAGTCTTGTGGGGGTCAGGAGGCCCCCCCAAGCTGGCCAAAAGTCCCTGGGGGTCCAGCGGGGGTCCGGAAAACGATCTCCTGCCGCGAATCATTTTCCGTACGGAAAATGGCGCTGGCAGTCGATCTCCTGCCGGCGCCATTTTCCGTACGGAAAACGATTCGCGGCAGGAGATCGTTTTCCGGACCCCCGCTGGACCCCCAGGTACTTTTGGCCAGCTTGGGGGGCCTCCTGACCCCCACAAGACTTGCCAAAAGTCCAGCGGGGGTCCGGAACAACTTCCTGCAGTCGAATTGTGTTGGTCTATGGCCGCCGCCATTTTGCGCTGCCATTTTGAAAAATGGCGCCGGCTGAAGACAACACGATTCAATTGCAGGAGGCCGTTCCGGACCGCTGCCGTTCCGGACCGCCGCTGGACCCCCAGGTAATTTAAGGCATTTGGGGGGGGTTCGGGAGGGTGGGGGATTTAATTTAAAGGGTCGGGGGTGGGTTTTAGGGGGTTTTAGTGTGCCGGCTCACGATTTTCACGATTTTCACAATACTTTAAACACCCAAACGGCAACAATACGATTCCCTCCCCCTCCCAGCCGAAATCGATCGTTAAGACGATTGAGGACACGATTCACATCTCTAATATGTATATTTTGTTAACTGTGGTGCCAGTTGCACAATTTAGTAAATATACATATCTTAACCTCCAAACTTCCATGTGTATGTTCAAAAATATGGAAAACAGCAAGGTATCCATATACTGTAAATATGTAGGAAAATAAATCCCAAAAAGGGAGACAATATGATGCAAAGGTATATCAAATATTTTCACAAAAAATCTTAATATTTATTTTCCAGTTCAACATATATAGTATTTTATAAAAAAAAATATTCAAATTCTTACACCTGCTATAATATTATGGCTAAAAGTGCACAATAACTCAACCAAGCTTTCTACCACAAACAAACCATCAATAAACCAATCACACTCCATACCTCACACATACCATTCTATTCCAAAATCTAAAAAAACAACTTACACTCTTACAAAAGAAAATATAGTGTTGTGCTTCCCAGCTGCGTTGGTGCCGCGACCGGGCCTTCTCACTTGGCGTGCCTGTCTACCAGCTCCTCACCTGCAGCCTCCGCCAGCGCTGCTCGTCCGCAGCATCCCCTGGCCCATCGGGGCTTTCTTTCTCAAAGCACTCCTCGCGTCGGGGCTTGGTCCCGCCCCCTCAGCCCCACCCCCTAGCGCACACGCGCGGTACTCCCGGACATTTAAAAGGCCAAGCGTGGGAAACTCATCCGCGATGCACCCCAATGACATCACCTGAGCCCTGTATATAAGCAGGGCTCAAACTTCTGCTCTTTGCCTTGGCAATCGGGTCGACACCGTTGGCGTGATAGTTTGCCTCTGTTCCAGTGTCTCCTGTTCCAGTGTCTCCAGTCCCAGCGTCTCCTCGTTCCTATGTCCTTCCCAGGTAGTACCTAGCCAGACTGACTTCTTGGTACTGACCTCTGCCTGCCTGACCATTCTCTTTTGTCAATTCTCATGCAATATTTATGCATATTTTTAAAGAAAATTTCAAAAAAATGAATAAACAGGATACAAGTTTTTGATTGAATAAAAAAAATTTTGGAGGTTGGAGGTTTTTTTAAAAGACCAATGATTATAAATTACCTCATATACGATACAAGTTCTATGTAAAACATAACACGAGGTCCTGAGGTCTTTTTTCCTCCATTTTTTTAAAACATCCATGAGTATCTATACAATCAAATATGACTTTGTGAAGTTTTGTATTTTTTGTACTGACCACTGCCTGCCTGACCATTCTCTTGCCTGCTGCCTGGAACTGACCACTGCCTGCCTGACCATTCTCTTGTCTGCCTCCTGGAACTGACCACTGCCTGCCTGATCATGCTACTGCTTGATGCCTGGAACTGATCCTCGCTTGTCATGACTACGCACGGACTGATTCTGGTGTTGACCCCTGGTTTGACTGACCTCTCTTGGACTGATACTCTGGCACTGACCCTTGCGCTTCACTCGGACACTCTCTTCTGACCCCCAGTGACCATTGGGCCAACGTACTTGGATAACAACCGCGGCTTCCTCATGGCTAGACCTGCAGGCACTGCCTGTCTCATCCAGAGGACCTCTCTGAACTGTTACCTTCCTGAGGTCTCCGGAGCTTCCGGTTCAGGTCTAGCTCCTCCACTCTGCATTAGCTGCTACCTCTCCGCCTGGTCTTAGGTGGGCCTCCAGTGATCTCCAGGAGAGGTAGCGGAGAGGTGTGCCCACCACGAGCAAGGGTGCACGGCTGATGCAGAGTGGATGAGCTAGAAGAACTGGAAGCTCTGGAGACCTCAGGGAGGCAACAGTTCAGGGAGGTCCTCCGGGTGAGACAGGGAGCACCTGTAGGTCTAGCCAAGTGGAAGCCGTGGTTGGTTTCCAAGCAGGTTGGCCCAATGGTAACAGGAGGCCAGAAGAGAGGGTCCAAGTGAAGCGCAAGGGTCAGAGCCAGCGTATCAGTCCAGGAGAGGTCAGCCAAAGCAGGGGTCAAAACCAGAATCAGTCCGGGCATAGACAAGGCAAGCGAGGGTCAGTTCCAGGTGGCAGACAGTAGAATAGTCAGGCAGGCAGTGGTCAGTTCCAGGTGGCAGGCAAGAGAATGGTCAGGCAGGCAGTGGTCGGTTCCAGGTGGCAGGCAAGAGAATGATCAGGCAGGCAGAGGTCAGTACCAAAGGTCAGTCCAGAGAGATACTACCTGGGAAGGATACAAGAACACACGGAGCCACTGGGAACAGAAGACACAGGAACATGGAGACACTGGAACAGGAGACATTGGAACAGGAGATGCTGGAACAGGAGACACAGGAACATGAAGGCAAACTCACTACACCAACAGTGTCGACCCAATTGCCAAGGCGAGGTCCTGAAGAAAGGGCCTCACCTTAAATAGTGCATCTATATGACGTCAACGGGAGGCACCCACACGGGTTTTCCCACCCTGGGCCCTTTAAAGGGCTGTATATTGGCCGCATGCACACCTAGGGGCGTGACTGAGGATGCCGATGTGGCAGAGCCCCAACAGAAGCTCCACCGTGAAGCCTGTGATGAGGATGGCAAACTGGGAGCCCGAGGATGCTGTGAACTGGCTGCGGTCGCAAGGGAGGGGTGCCCGAAGCTGGTTGACAGAAGCGCGAGGTGAGCAGGGTTGGCTGCAGTGCCAACACGGCCGGGACACACAACACAGGGCTGAAACTATAGGCACTATATAAGTAATTGCAAATTGTTACTTTGTATTGGGACTCTCGATGGTGTTAGTATTTTAACACATTTCCCCACTCCTACATGGTCTTGTTACCAAGTGGCCTAAACATCACCACAGCCACAAAAGAATCAGAGCCAGCTTCTCAAAGTGGTCCTTCCACATGTCTATGCAACTTGGGCCTCCCACTATGCTCTGTCCATGTTGTTTACCTCTGCCTTATACAATCCTCATTCTCTTGTAATGCTCAGATATAGGCCCGTATGACATAGTGAGGGCAAAGGTAGCGCCGGCACCATTTTGAATATTGGCAATATGGCCCGCGTGCAGGATGTCGCTCCCGGACCCCTGCTGGACTTTTGGCAAGTCTTGTGGGGGTCAGGAGGCCCCCCAAGCTGGCCAAAAGTCCCTGAGGGTCCAGCGGGGGTATGGGAGCGATCTCCTGCGCTCGTGACATCGGGAGCCAAGAACCAAAATGGCGCCGGCGCTACCTTTGCCCTGTCAAATGGTAAGGGCAAAGGGCCACCGGCGCCATTTCTATTAACGCAGCCGTGGCCCGAGAGCGGGAGATCGTGCCGGGACCTCCCCCCACTGGACCCCAGGTAATTTAAAACATTTTGGGGGGTTCGGGAGGGTGGGGGATTTGTTTTAAAGGGTCGGGTGGGTTTTAGGGTTGTTTTGGTGTGCCGGTTTTCCCGCCCTCCCCCCTCCCCCGATTTCCGATTTTTTTGACGATAAATCAGGGGAATTGCTATTGTATCGCGGCTCTAACGATTTTTGACGATTTAAAATATATCTGACAATTGTTTTAAATCGTCAAAAAACGATTCACATTCCATATTTTCCTCAACTTCTCAGCAGCATTTGATACCTTGGATCATAGTATACTCTTAAATAGATTACAATCAATGGGGATCTCAGGTACTCTACTAAATTAGTTTACCTCTTAGTTCACAGATGAAAATAAAGAATGCAACATCTGATTGGTACGCTATCTGGAAGATTCGCACATGACTCGGCCTGGTGCGTGCTGTGCAGATTTTAAAACCTGCGACGTAAGCGTGTATCTCCCGATACACGCACAAATAAAAAAGTTTGAAAAAGGGGCAGAACATGGACAAGCCGAGTCTGTAACATGAAGTGTGCATGTAAGTATTTACGCTCACAAGCGCACACGTGATACCCTACCGCGTAACTTTACTTCTGCTATGGACGGCATCTAAGTAATAAAATAACAGAAACTAGGCTAGTCAGTTGGGTTTTAATGGTCAGCGCTAATAGGGTAAAAGGGAGGCAAATTAGGTGGGGGGGTTAGGAAGTTCTCTCCTTTACTGGGTCAAATTTGGAATAAAATGGGGAAACAGGTAATTGAATCAGCACGCATGTCTATTAAAATCACCCCCACTTACATGTCAATATAAAGTGCATTTGCACGTCAATATAAAGTTGTACACACATATATGCGCACATAGCCAATTTTATAACAGGTGCATGTATACGTGCATATATTATAAAATTGTTGCATCCATGTGTGCGAGCCGGCAAAAGTGTGCACTTTTGTACACATACTCGGGTCTTAGAATTCACCTTTATCACTACTGGGGTCTCAGCGACACTCTTCAATATTTACTTCACTCTGCAAACTATTAACTGCCTTGGTGTCAGCTATAAGATATAGGCAGATGATATATAGTTTTTCATCCCTTTAAATTCATCTTGGCTGTGACTTTATTAGCTTCACATTTAAATTCTATTTAACGCTGGTTACTGCATAATAGATTGCAATTAAATATCCAAAAAACTAAGGTCATGATCCTGACTACAATTAAATCATCTAGAGATATTCCACTCACTTTTAAATTTCAAGGTCATAACAAACCCATAGCTCAAAAACCTAGGCACAGTGATTGACACAAATCTCTCATTTTTTATATTGCATCTCCCACATAGATAAAAGCCTCTGTTAGAACCAGTGGATTTCTGTTCCATTCTCTAATCTCTTATCTTGACCAGCTTAGATTATTACAACTCACAATACTTAGGTCTTCTAACTAGTTCCAAATGGGCATTTCAAGTCATACAAAATTTTACTGCAAGGATACTCACTGGCAAAAAAAATACATGAACACATAACTCCTGTTTAACAGCATTACACTGGTTACCCATCTCTTGAACGAATCAGTTTAAGATTGCCAATATTATCTTTAAACTGATAAATACCTAATCATCAGTCTGGCTCAGCTTGACAATCTGTATTTACAAACCAGCTAGACAGTTGCACTCAGGCTTCAAAAATCTTCCTGAAATTCCAGCATTAAAGTTAGTACGGCTTGATATAACAAGAAACAGAGCCTTCTCGGTAGCTGGCCTCAATTTTGGAATAGCCTACCAGAAAAATTACAAGCTATTACCTGCATAAAAACTTTTAAGAAAAAATTGAAAATGTTTTTCTTCACTCAGGCATTTGAGTAGCATTGCTAGTCAGTAGATAGTTCCACAGATCTAATTATGAAATGTATGTTTTAATTTTAATTTTAATTGTATTTTTTATTTCTTGTATAATATTGTGTGTTGAAATTGCAATCCTCTATGAAACTGTCATATCTGTATGTAATATTTTTTAAACAAATAAATACATACATATATAAATAAGCAATTATCAGTTTGCTTTTTCTTGTTATCATATTCATCCTAGGGAATCTCTTTCCTCCCAACTGTGACAAGTGTACAGAGGTTTGGTTCTTGCTATAAAGCACAAAGTCCACAGAATCAACTTAGCAGCAGATCATGGACCCAAATCACTAAATCCCACAGTGAGTCTGATCCTTTAGCGTAACTCCTAGTGAATAGTGAATGAACTCATATCCTTGCCTTATAGTTTTCTAAAACCTTGGTCAATGTGCAGTCCTTATAATTTACTTGGGATGTGAATCATTTATCTGACGATTGAAAATATCAGGCAATATTTTAAAGATGGCGCCGGCCGTCCATTGCTCCTACCATGTGACAGGGGCCAGCCAATGGCACGGATACCCTGTCACATGCTAAGGGCAAAGTGCCATCGGCGCCATTTTATTTACTGGCAGCCGATGGCCCGAGAGCTGGAGAACACTCCCAGGACCCCCACTGGACCACCAGGTACTTAAAAATTGGGGGGGGGGGGGGGGGTTGGAGGGGTCCGGAGGATGGGGGGATACTAAAGAACTAATTTTAAAGGGTCGGGCTGTGTTTTTGGGTTATCGGCTCGGCACAGCCGATTAAAAAAAAGATTGGACCGTGGGAAAAATAATTTCCCGATGGTCCAGGAATCCAAAACCGGAACCGATTCCGATTCACATCTCTATAATTTACACCTGATTGCTCAATAACATTAGCAACAAAATAGAGGTTGAGAATTTATGCCATTCACCAACTGTCTCACTTCTTGTAGCTGAATAGCTTCTACTATCAGGTAGCTCATTTATTGCATTGTATTGGAAGATCAAAAGAGTCTGGTTCTTGTACATTAACAATCAGCAAATCTCTTTCTAAAACCCAAACATTTATCTGGAAACAATCAACCATATTGCGCTGAAGTACATGTCAGGGGTGGTGTTTGGGGAAAAGGAGGCAGAGAATCTCAATGGAGTAATGTGGAGTGGAAAGGCGGGCAAAGGATCTCAGTGGAGTCATGACCCTGCAGTGGTGCTTGTGGAAAGGCAGATAGAGGATCTCAAGAGAGTCATGATCCTATGGTAGTGCTTCGAGTTAAGCAGGAGCAGTAACTCAGTGGCATCACTACCCTGTGGTGATGCTTGGGGCAAATAAGGCAGAGGAACTCAGTGGAATCATAGCCCTGTGGTGGTGTTTTTGTAAAGGCAGGCAGAGGATCTCAGTGGAGTCATGACCCTGCAGTGGAGTGGTGTTAGGGCTAAGCAGGCAGAGGAACTCGGTGGCGTCATGATCCTGCAGTGGTTTTTGGGGAAAAGGAGGCAGAGGAACTCATTAGAGTTATGCTTTTTGGTGTTGCTTCGAACATGGCAGTCAGAATCAGGATATGTTGGATCCCTGTGGTGGTATTAGGGGTATGGTGGTAGCAGGCTGCTGCTGGATGTGCTGTCATACCCCTGTGCTGTTGGTGTTAAGGTATGGCAGTGAAAGGCTCCTACTAGATGTGCTGTCAGACCCCATTGTTGTTGTTGGGGATTTGTCAGGAGGAAGCAGGAGGAGTAAAGCCCAAGTCTTGTTGTAGGGGATATATCAGGAGGCAGCAGGCTGTCAGGCCACAGCGTTGTTGTTTGGTACATGTTAGGCAGCAGGATGAGTCAGGCCCCAATGTTGCTGTTTGGGTTATGTCAGGATGAAGCAGGAGGAGTGAAGCCCAAGTGTTGTTAGGGATGTGTCAAGAGGCAGGAGGCTGAATCAGGCCCCAATGGTAGTAAAAAGGGCAAGACAGTTAGATGGTGTCAATGCATGTTGGCCCCAGTAATGGTAAAAACAGCAGGGCAGGCAGATGGTGTCAGTGCATGTTGGGATTAGTGATGTTAAAAATGGCAAATCAGGTGGATGGTATAGTGCATGTTGGCTACAGTGATTGTATAAAGGCTAAGGCAGGCAGACGGTGTAAGTGTAATTTGGTCCTAATGGGATTTTTGGAGACATATGTGTCAGATTGTTGGTCTGCAAGGTGAGTTTCTCTTTCACATGCAGATCACACAATGTAGTGAGCATGTATGTGG
Source organism: Rhinatrema bivittatum (assembly GCF_901001135.1). Classification (NCBI taxonomy): domain Eukaryota; kingdom Metazoa; phylum Chordata; class Amphibia; order Gymnophiona; family Rhinatrematidae; genus Rhinatrema; species Rhinatrema bivittatum. The sequence goes on from NC_042621.1 coordinate 195,031,754, forward strand.
GATTTCTGGTCAGAGGTCCTAGTCTCAGCACCTTAGCTCCCATTCCCTCTTCCTGTTGAAAGCCCTCCAACTTTTCTAATAGGATGCTTACTATGCATTCCCATAGTAAGCATCCTATTAGAAAAGTCATCCCACATCACCCAAGGTGGCACAAGTGGCACTCAGCTCCTCTCTGGCATCCTTAAAGGGATTCAGAATTTTCACAAGCTATCTCATGACTGATGAATCATGATACTCTAGGGAATCCTGAAAATCTATCTCCATTTCTATTGACAGATCTTTTTTTTTCACTCTTTATTTAGAGACACAGAAATACAAAAAAAAAAAAAAAATACTGTGAGAAATTAAATATATCATCAGAAAAAAAAAAGTAGGGAAGATACAGTCTACCAAATAATATATGAGCAGCCTAACATGTCAATGAACATTCAGTCCTCACAATAAAGTAATCTCTAAATCCAATATGGTCTCCAAATGGGTTTGTAGTTCCAAAACCATTTGGAGTTCCAAACCCAAATGGCTTTGGAACTCCAAACCCATTAGTTCCAAACCCATTTCCATGTAGGACATGTACTCCATAATGGCCACTTCTGCAATTAATCTTTTCCAATGTTCAAACTGAGGTTTAAATTTCCAATAATAAGCAATAGTTATCTTAGCAGCATGAAGGAGATGTTCACTGAGTTGTCATATCCATTTAGTTGGGGGGGGGCTGGCTCCCACTGCTCCAACAAATACAGGGGGGCCATGAGTTGGACCGCAAAGTGTGAGATCTGCAGGATAATATTGTTATTGTTTATAAGGTTTTGGGTGGACCCTTGGACGCTGTGGCAGATGACCATGCCCATGGGGGGAATTCCCATGAGGGGCCACAGGTCAGGCTCAGCTTTAGGACATACAACACAGAACTATCTTTTATTAAACAGAGTTGAGAATAGGTACGGAGAGCAAATTCCATCCGTAAGAAGTCCCTTGCTAACTCGATTAGCTACCAGAGTAGGCTTTTATATCCGGGATGCGTGACGTCATCACAGGGGGACACCTCTGAGGTTCACGCCAAAGAAGGAATAAGAAGCAGGGCCATGCGGCGAGTGTGCCCTATGGCAGCTGAACAACATGGCGGGATGCAGTGCCCAAGCCGGACCGGGGATGCCGGAGAGGACGGCAGGCAGATGCCGTGGCAGCCAGACGTCCATCAACCGCGGGAGGAATTGCCAAAGAGGTAAGGAGAGCGGAGTGGAGATGTCGGGCAGCGACAGTCATAACAGTACCCCCCTTCAAAGGATGGTCTCCTCTGCGGGTACCAGGTTTAGTCTTCAAAGGATGTGCGAAATGAAATTGACAGAGCATCTCTTTATCAAGGATGTTAGCCTGAGGCTCCCAAGAGTTTTCTTCAGGGCTGAAACCTTCCCAAGAAAGAAGGTATTCAAGTGTTTTGCCTCATCTTCGGACATCAAGAATCTCTTCGACCTTAAATTCTAGGTCATCTTCTGCGTTGATGGCAGGTGGTTCCTGATTCTTGGAAGAGAATTCACTGAGTATGAGAGGTTTCAAGAGTGAAACGTGAAAAGTATTGTGGTTGTTTAGTCCAGGTGGTAGCTTCAGACTGTAAGTGATGTTGCCAAGACGTCAGAGGATTGGAAATGGTCCAACAAAGCGAGGAGCAAAACGAGTGCAGGGTAACTTCAGTCTGAGATGTTTGGTAGATAACCAGACTTTGTCAATAGGTTTGAAGACAGGTGCTTGAGAATGGTGAGTGTCATAAAACTTCTTAGCACAGTCACTCACTTTAATTAGCATATCTTTCGTCTGAGTCCGAAGGTTATGAATTTCATCAGCAGTAGATTGAGCTGCTGGGGACATTATTGAGAGCTTCAGTGGAAGTGGCGGTGTCGGAGAGCATCCATATACCACTTCAAAAGGTGTTGATCCAGTTGATGTTGCTGGATGAGAATTGATGGTGAATTCAGCCCAAGGTAACAGTTCAGCCCAGTTATTCTGATGGCAACTCACGTAGGTTTTAAGGTTCTATTCATCCGTTCTGTTTGGCCATTTGATTGCGGATGACAGGCTGAAGTGTAGTCTAGAGAGATGTTGAATAACTTGCACAAGGCCCTCCAGAATCTTGCCGTGAATTGAGATCCTTGGTCTGAAACAATGTGTCTTGGTAAGCCGTGAAGGTGAAAAATGTGTGATATGAAGAGCTTCACAAGCTTCAAGGCTGAAGGTAAGCCAGGTAGCGCCACAAAATGGGCCATCTTGCTGAAGCGATCAACTGTTACCCAGATGGTATTCATTCCTTCAGAAAGGGGTAAATCGACTACAAAGTCAGTAGCGATATGTGACCAGGGCTGTTCCGGAACTCGCAGTGGCTGCAGCAATCCCCACAGTTGGTCAGAAGCAGGTTTGTGTTTGGCATAGTTGGTACAAGATGCCACGTAGGATAGGGTATCTTTCTTGATAGTAGGCCACCAATAGAACTTCTGGATCTTGAGCAGGGTGCAGCATTGACCAGGATGGCCAGACAGCTTGGAATTGTGCGCCCAAAAGAGCACTTTCTTCCTGAGGTGTTTAGGCACGATGGTCTTACCAGCGGGCTCAGAATGTGTAATCGCCAAGATGACTTTCTTTGGGTCAATTAAGTGCTGAGGTTCTTCACGCACATCCTCCTAGAGAAAGGAGCGTGACAAAGCATCAGCTCTGGTATTTCTGTCTCCGAGGTGATATTTAAGCACAAAGTCAAAACGATTGAAGAATAAGGACCATCTAGCTTGTCTGTGGTTAAGACATTGCGCATGGCGGAGATACTCTAGATTTTTATGGTCCATGAATATGGTTATTTGATGTTGAGCCCTTCGAGCCAAGACCGCCATTCCTCGAATGCCTCTCTGCTCAAATTGTTCTTCATTGCCTTTTTTCCTTTGGCTGGTTAATGGTTCATTCTGCAAGTTTGTTGTTTGACACTGTTTTGTGCCTTTTGCACACTGTTATTTGTTACTTAATTCTATTGCTTTTGATCTACCCTGATTTCCCTCTTTGCTTTGATATACTCCATACTGAAGATTAGTAGAGGGTGCACTACCTTATAAGTTATCCTTCATAGTTCTATTTGACTCCCTCTGCTGGAAGGGAGAGATAACCCACTGTCTGGACTGATCCTTGGTACTACAAGAATGAAAATTAGCAGGTAAGGAATAATTTTCATTTATTTTCTTTTGTTTCTGACATTCATATCATTCATTTTCCCATATATGATGTTTGTTTGATTGATTTGTTTTAGCACACACTACATTTTTATAATGTGTATATTTTTCTTTATTTTGTTAACAGCATGTGATATAATTTTTGCAACATAAATACTTTGATACATTTTATTACATTTTTTACTTTACAACATTTTGCAACTCTCATGTTGAAATGCTTCATCGAGCACGAAAACACTTTCACACATGCTAAAACAACATAAATGGCAAACAATATTTCATCAGTTTCTTTTGTTGCCTTGGATAGGAAACAAAGCCAAATGAAATAACCAATGTCTTTGATATGTTCCTGTTTTAAAATGAAACAAAACCAATTGAAATAAGAAATGTCTTTGATATTTTCCTGTTTTAAAACAAAAGCTCATCCCTAGCTATTATCAATATTTTAATTACTGTTTCTATTACAATTTTGTTCCTTTTGTTATGTTTTATTAAAATCTTATGTTCTATAATATGGTGTCCAACTCCAGTCCTCAAGGGCCACAAACTAATCTGCTTTTCAGGATTTTCTTAGTGAATATGGAGAGGTGCTATTTATGGAAATCTATCTCATGCATATTCAATGAGAATATCCTGAAAACCCTACCAGTTTGTAGCCCTCGGTGCAGAATTAGTCACCCCATTCTATAAATTTGATGCAATTATTTATTCTCCACCTTATATATGCTTATATACTATATGACAATAACTTTGAAACAGCCATTCAGGTGCACATGTGCATGTGTTTGTCAGCTCGCTCCTAGGGATGCAGCCATTTTATAATATACGTACGTACATTATTGCATGGTATAAAATAGGCTATATGTATACACATGTGCATGAAGTTTTAAGTAGGTGCATGCATATGCGTGCAAATGCCTCTACCGCATAAATGGAGGGACTTTAATAGAAACGCGCGCTGACACAATTACCAGTTAAACCACTTCATTCCCAGTTCACCCAGGTAAGGGATAGGACTTCCTAACCCCCTTATGTAAATAGCCTTCCTTTTCCCCTCTAAGCCCTGACCTTTAAAATTCTGCTCAGATGCCTATATTTTTTTGTTTTAGGACTTACACGCCATCCATAACAGAAGTAAAGTTATGTGGTAGGGGACCCCAGTTCGTGCCTGTGAACGCAAATATTTATGCGCATATCTCTTGGTCTTACTCCAGAAGGTTCACATGCACGGCCCGCCCATACTACGCCCATGCCCTGCCCCTTTTTTGGACTTTTTCATGTGTGTATCTAGCGGGAGATATGCACATACATGGGAAGCTTTTAAAATCTGCTTGGCGTACACTCACCTGACATACTTGTGTATCTCCCGATTTTGGCACACGCCAGGCTTTTAAAATTCACCATTATATGTATAACTAGAAAGACTGGGGGCTATGAGACTAAAATTTGCATTCATCATTTTTAGCTTGTGTTCCCTAAACCATTTTGCATGCATTCAGGCATTTCACGGGTAATGTATTAATTTTTAGCATGCTCACAAAATTTAAGCCTTAATAATACATGCATATTTATCTACACATCCTAGAATATGCATGTTATTGTTTACACAAAAATACTATACAGGACATATTTTATGTCATTTAGCTTGGTGAATTGGCTTGTCTGAAATTTTTTCTTTTCTGCCTAGAAGAATCTAGTTAAGGAGCTGACCAGCTAGATCAGTGAGGCTGAAAATAGGGATCTGGGGGTGGACAGGAGAGGATTCAAAATCCAGCTAGGGCAAAGGCTCTTTTCAGATGTCACTTCAAAATTCAGGGACATGGGAGTGAGAAAGAGTCCATGCAAACTTAGGGCCTCATTTTCTAAAGTATCGCAAGCCTGCGATACTTTAGAAGATGAGGGGCAGGGGGCCGAAACGGGGGGAGGGCCTGTGCTAGCCGGCAGTGATCGTACCGTCGCGGTGCAATCGCTGCCGGTCTCGCACCCAATAGCACCACCATAGGAGGTGTAGCTATTGGGAGCGAAAGCTGCTGCGAAAAGGCACTTACCTTTTTTCTGCCCCGACTCCTCATCTTCCGGGGCCGACTCCGCCCCGACTCCACCCCCATCCTGGTATCGCACGCGATAAGGGACTTTTCGCGTGCGAAAGATCCCTTATCGCGTGCGAGCAGCGTGGAAAATGAGGCCCTTAGCCAGCTACATTATCTTCAACTTAGTTTGGGCTAATTTTCAGCTGTAACTGAGATGGTCAGTTTGCCTCTGAAAATAAATATAAAATTAACAAGATATAAAAAATTTGGGGGTTACCTGTGCTACAGTAAATTGTCTCAATAATTCTGGGGTGCTATTCTATGTTTTGGGTAATAATAGGTATCCTCTTTAGGCCTGGCAATCAACTCCCCTCATTCCTCTTCTGAATCTGAAAACCAGTACAATATGCCCTACCCTTCACCAAGTCCCTAACTGGGAACACCTTTGGTCTGGTGGGATTGTGAGGAGATGGAAATATACATGTTTTGCTTCTTGCCCTTAGACCATAATGACATTACAGGTCACACATGCTGAAAACAGTTACCTCACCCAGATGTTGCTGAAGTCAGGTGAGTGATTTTGTATGTCAGAAAAGGGATAATAAGGCTCAAATACAGGGAAATGAGGCAGTTAATGCATTCAATGAATCAGAGTGGGCCTGAAATGTGTCATTTAAACAGTCTTCTGCTTCCAATTCACCTCTATTCAGCCCATACTTTGGGTCTGAAAAGGAAATATTTTCACTTGCAGCCACCCTGAGCTATTTGCCTTGGCTTCCTTTCCAGCCTCAAAATAGGTGAATCAACCCCAATATGACTAATATTTTATATGGCCTTTAAAATAATAAGTGAAAAGAATTAACTTGAAGATATCAATTTTATTTTAATGACAGAAGCAGGAATGCATGCTGTAATTAATGGACCAGAAACTCTGTAAGACTTCAATTCTATGTTTCTAACTAAATATCTTATCTCATTGAAACCATTTTCTTTCAACACCTCAATAATCTTTACAGATTAGTTTGTTAGGTACTGGTGTATCTCCATGTAAATTGCTTTTATACTCTTGGCAAGTTTTATGGATACATTTTTGCATGTTGAAGAGAATTAAAAGAATAATGTGTCTTATTTAAAAATGAAAAATAACTAAAGATCAAGATTAATGTGATACTGTTGCACTGACTGAGTTTGACAATTTATCAATCTCAACATTAAATTGAGCTTGCTATAGCTCAGGCTGACCATGAAAAAATATATTGGGCCAGAATAAATCTCCAAAACCTTTGTATAAAATCAATAAAGTTGCCTTTCAAGTATGAAAGAGATGTAGGGTAGAATGTGGTATGTGTTAATATTAGCAACAGAAAAGTAAATAATATATGCAGTTTCATCAAAGGCACTGCCATAACATGAAACGTTATCTAGAATTTTAGGAGATTGCTGATGCTATGTGGAATATAATTAAAACTTAACAGTAAGGCTGCAAGAGGCACAATATGCTGTAAAATAATAAATACCCAGTTATGGAGCTATACTTATGTTTTTATGATAAGAAAATCACAACAAAAGAGTTATTTGAAAAGAAAATTACAATGCTGACCATTTAACCCTCAGTTAATGTTAGGAAAAAAAATCTTGCATAAATTGTGTTTGGGCATGTTTTGATTTGTGTCATTGTTCATTGATTTTTATGTAATTTCATGTAATTTTATTATATGTCTTTTCCTGTACCCTACCCTAGACGTTGAAAGGGCAGGTAACAAATATTTCAAAATAAATAAACAAATTAATAAATACATTAATATTGCAATATATCTTGGAGGAGTAATGTGTCACCACACATATCCATATTTGTGGTAGCAAAAGGCATTGTGTATCATATCACCCACACTCTTAAGAGCCAGACAACACACAGACATGAAGTGGCATGTTTCATTTCAGAAGAGGTTTGATTTCAGTTCCATTTATATGTTGAGTTAACAACACCAGGTTTTCTTTTTAATAAGCTGCTTTTAGTTTCAATTTCAAACAAAAAAATCTATGTGTTGAACTTAAGCTATTAGAAAAGAAAATATCTAACATTATTAATTGAGAGTGTTGTTGGTATTATAGTTTATTTTTCTAAGCCATTAATATATTTATCTGTGGTAAGGTAAATGTTCACTAATAAAAGATGTGGTAGGCCTGATTGACTAACTGAAGAGTAGTAAATCACCTGGACTGGATGGTATACACCCCAGGGACCTGAAGGAACTAAAAAATGAAATTTCAGACCTATTAGTAAAAATTTGTAACCTATCATTAAAATCATCCATTGTACCTGAAGACTGGAGGGTGGCTAATGTAACCCCAATATTTAAAAAGGGCTCCAGGGGCGATCCGGGAAACTACAGACTGGTTAGCCTGACTTCAGTGCCAGGAAAAATAGTGGAAAGTGTTCTAAACATCAAAATCACAGAACATATAGAAAGACATGGTTTAATGGAACAAAGTCAGCATGGCTTTTCCCAGGGCAAGTCTTGCCTCACAAATCTGCTTCACTTTTTTGAAGGAGTTAATAAACATGTGGATAAAGGTGAACCGGTAGATAGAGTATACTTGGATTTTCAGAAGGCGTTTGACAAAGTTCCCCATGAGAGGCTTCTAGGAAAAGTAAAAAGTCATGGGATAGGTGGCGATGTCCTTTCGTGGATTGCAAACTGGCTAAAAGACAGGAAACAGAGAGTAGGATTAAATGGGCAATTTTCTCAGTGGAAGGGAGTGGCAGTGGAGTGCCTCAGGGCTCTGTATTGGGACCCTTACTGTTCAATATATTTATAAATGATCTGGAAAGAAATAAGATGAGTGAGATAATCAAATTTGCAGATGACACAAAATTGTTCAGAGTAGTTAAATCACAAGCAGATTGTGATAAATTGCAGGAAGACCTTGTGAGACTGGAAAATTGGGCATCCAAATGGCAGATGAAATTTAATGTGGATAAGTGCAAGGTGATGCATATAGGGAAAAATAACCCATGCTATAATTACACAATGTTGGGTTCCATATTAGGTGCTACAACCCAAGAAAGAAATCTAGGTGTCATAGTGGATAACACATTGAAATCGTCGGTACAGTGTGCTGCGGCAGTCAAAAAAGCAAACAGAATGTTGGGAATTATTAGAAAAGTAATGGTGAATAAAACGGAAAATGTCATAATGCCTCTGTATCGCTCCATGGTGAGACCGCACCTTGAATTCTGTGTACAATTCTGGTCGCCACATCTCAAAAAAGATATAATTGCAATGGAGACGGTACAGAGAAGGGCTACCAAAATGATAAGGGGAATGGAACAACTCCCCTATGAGGAAAGACTAAAGAGGTTAGGACTTTTCAGCTTGGAGAAGAGACGACTGAGGGGGGATATGATAGAGGTGTTTAAAATCATGAGAGGTCTAGAACGGGTAGATGTGAATCGGTTATTTACTCTTTCGGATAGTAGAAAGACTAGGGGGCACTCCATGAAGTTAGCATGGGGCACATTTAAAACTAATCGGAGAAAGTTCTTTTTTACTCAACACACAATTAAACTCTGGAATTTGTTGCCAGATAATATGGTTAGTGCAGTTAGTATAGCTGTGTTTAAAAAAGGATTGGATAAGTTCTTGGAGGAGAAGTCCATTACCTGCTATTAAGTTCACTTAGAAAATAGCCACTGCCATTAGCAATGGTTACATGGAATAGACTTAGTTTTTGGGTACTTGCCAGGTTCTTATGGCCTGGGTTGGCCACTGTTGGAAACAGGATGCTGGGCTTGATGGACCCTTGGTCTGACCCAGTATGGCATTTTCTTATGTTCTTATGTTCTTAAGGTACCTCTAGGGCTCACGCGTACACACCACCCTCATCTTTAACTCTACGTTGGCGCGAACCTCAGGGGCGTTCCCCTGTTATGATGTCATGACGTCCGGGTATATCTGCCTACAGTATTTGCTAGCTCGTTGAGTTAACAACATGATTTGTACAGATGGGATTTGCTCTCCATTCCTAAGCTACTCTGCCACTCCAGCTCTATCTGGAACTCTTACTACCCTTTGGGGTCTCTAATGGGGTACCCGCTCCTCAGGGGCCTCTCTGCTTCTTTCAGGTGCTATCAGGAAACCGGTACTCGCTCCGCGAGGGCCTATGTTCCCTGTGTCGCTGCCTGCAAACTCTACCCTTCTACTTGGAAGAATTATCTTACAGTTACCATCAGTGAATACAGAAACCATCTCTCTCCACAATACTGCCTCACTGGAACCAGGTACTCGCTCCTCAAGTGCCTGCTCTCCACTCCGGTGCTAGACCTGTCATCTAGTGGAATCTCTGTACTGCTAAGTGTGTACAACGCTACCGAGTCTTTCTGCTCTAAGGGATCAGGTACTCGCTCCTCGAGGACCTGCTGTCCCTGTCTCGTAGCTTCTCCTATTTCTATATTGGGACTCTGAATGTAAATCTTATTGTGTGCTCAAAACTCTCAGTCTCTTTCCACTACAGCACTGTATATTGTGTATATTGTGGTGGCAGACCCAGAAGCTCTAAAGTAACTGTTCAAAACTGTTCACAGGCACCACAGGAGAAACTTTGGGAAGGCATTGCTCATGACAGCTAGGATACCATCTGTTGATTTGCAATGTTGTCCAATCAATGTGGGGCTGATATTCCATGAACAATGGCAGATCCAAGATAACTGCATTGACTGCCTTGGGCAACACATAGAGACTGATCTGCTCTATATGCAAGATCCCTGTTTGCATAGTCAGTGATACTGTGGGTCTTGTGACATGGCCGGGTAAAGGTTCTCTGCAACAGAAAAGATCTAGAGTGGGATGTCCATGGAAACCGTGGGTATATGGCAGCATTGGACCACACCCTCATGGATAAAGTTGTTTCCAGTGCTGGTATCCAGAAAGGCTAGAGCATTGGCAAGAATGTCCCCAAGGGATAGACATTTTGGCACTTATAGTTGTGGAGAGCTACATGGATGATCTAGGGTAGCCTATCCCACCAGGCCTAGGCTCTTGAGTTTCGCAGTTTATTTGGGCATTGACTTGCAAATGCTCAAATGCAGAACAGTATAAGCACAGGTTCAGATTATGGCATCACCACTTTTCTTCTGCTGATAGCTTGAAGTGATCTGCCTGCATGGATTCCACTGTGCAGGTCCTAGCTCAGGAGGAGAGCTGGAGGTTAAAAGATACTGGAAATTTGGGGCAAGGTGAACAGAACAGTGAGCAAAGCCTCTCTCTTTGGCCTGTTCCTGGAACATCAGGTCTAGCTGTACAGCTAGATTAATCAGGACTTCCAAGGTGTCCAGCAAGTCCTGAGCAGCAAGCTCATCTTTAATGCGCTCCAAGAATCTTTGGCGGAAAACCTCAATCAGGCTATCAACACCCCATTGAAGTTCAGAGGTTAGGATATGAAGAGTACTGCTACGCTCCCACAGAATCAGAAACATTACCTAATCTGTAGGAGTTTGAATGCTTTGGAAGCCGTGCGACCGGGCTCAATAAATATTTGTCAGAATTCTTTCAGGAAATGCAACAGGTCCACCAAGAGTGGATTATCACTTTCTCAAAGGGGCGAGGCCCAAGCCAGCTTGGTGCCACCCAAGAAGGATAGAACATAATTCACTTTGACTCATTCTATCGGAAACAAATTTCATCTGACATTGGTTGAATAAGCCTCTACATTTTAGTAAATCTCCATTGTATCTCAGAGGCAGAGGCAGGTGGACAGTGGGAGTAGCTGGCTTCAATGATGCAGGTTTCCTTTTTAAAGGACTATTATTTGTGCCCATCCAGTTGCATTCTAAGTGGAATATAAATAAACAAATTCTCCTTTTAGTTGTAAAGTACAGTTGTACAAATTTTTTCAGCTATTACAATTGAAGTTATGCATTTCAAGAATTTCTACCTCTGTTGAAATATCTGTTGTCCAACCAAAATCCAATTGGCTTCCTCCACAACTTATGACAAATACATCAAAATGTATATGGAATTGGTGTTACATGATCTATGGAAAGTAGAATTACAGTCACATCCATTTCAATTTGAACAAAACTCTGTTTTTGGCTTTGACTTCCTTGTCCTATAATTCCAATCTGGTTATAAATCCAGCTGATAAAGGTGGAGCAGTTGTGGTTCAAAATTGAAAACCATGCATAACAGAAATTCAATCCCAATTATATAAACCATTACACTGCAGAAGATTGCTGACTGATCCCACCTCATCCTTGATAGATACAATGGGGTAGATTTTAAAAGGAGCGCGAGTGGCGTACATGTGCGCACGCTACTTGGCGAGCACACATGTACGCCCGATTTTAAAACTTGTGCACGCAGGTTTTGAAATGGGGTTTCTCATAAAGAGTGAGTCTACTTTTCTTGTTGTGGATCCGCCAAAAATACCCGTTATCTACATTGGTCCCAAAATCTATTAGGATATTGAAAAATCTCCAGTAAGATCTATTATGTCTCCACATTGGTGTTGGTGTTAGAGCCATTCTTGATTTTCGCTGATCAGTTTATCCAACTTATGGTGCCCAAGGCATGGCCTTACAAATAAGATACCAAAGATAAGCTACATATTCTGAAATTCATTGCCAGAGGATGTAGTTACAGCAGTTAGTGTAACTGGGTTTAAAAAAGGTTTAGATAAGTTCCTAGAGGATAAATCCATAAACTGCTAATGTTTGGGTACTTGCCAGATACTTCTATTGGCCATGCTGGAAACAGGATACTGGGCTTGATGGACCCTTGGTCTGACCCAGTATGGTATATTTTATGTTCTTATGTTCTTTTGAATAACTCACAGTATTGGTTACTTTTGATATCTAATCCTTATAAAACTCTCATACCACAGCAAGATGCCGTACAAGTTATTTTTTGAATCTTTAGTCTCATTTCAGAGCACATATACTACATTCAGATTTCACTGTATGAATGGCCGAGATAGCGCTATGTAAAAATTATTTTGTTTGAGGGCTGCTTTTATTTGCAAACACATTGCACTGCAATTGGGGCAACCATGGCCCCCAGCTTGGCCAATCTCTATTCTGTTGATTTTGAAGATTTTCATTGATATACTTTTCAGATTTTTGCCCATATAAGAACTTGGGTCATAAGAACATAACATAAGAACATAAGAAGTTGAGATAATGGGTCAGACTGCGCGTATCTTATAAAATCCGGGGTTGGCGCGTGCAAGGGGGTGCACATTTGTGCAACTTGTGCGCACCGAGCCTGTACACGCTGCCCTTTCCCTCTGAGGCCGCTCTGAAATCGGAGCAGCCTCGGAGGGAACTTTCCTTCTGCCTCCTCCCACCCCCCCCCCCCCCTGGCCCTATCTAAACCCCCCCTCCTCTGTCTTGAAAGTTACGCCTGCTCGAGGCGGCTGCCGCGCGCCATGTTCTGGTCTGGGGGCTGTTCTGGAGGCCGCAGCCCCACCCCTGGAACACCCCTGGGCTGAAACCACGCCCGCGGCCCCGTTCCCTCTGAGGCCTCGGAGGGAAATTTCCTTCCACCTCCCCCCACCTTCCCCTCCCTTCCCCTACCTAACCTACCGCCCCGGCCCTATCTAAACCCCCCCTCCTCTGTCGTGAAAGTTACGCCTGCTCAAGGCATGCGTAACTTTATGCGCGCCGGGCCGGCTGCTGCGCGCCATGTTCTGGTCCGGGCCGACTCTGTGAAGACGTCTTAGACAGCAAAAGGTTCACATTCTTTTCGCTGTCATTTTCGCGCTGAATAACTACACCTTTTATGGTGTAGTTATTTGGCGCGACGCAGGCAGCGATCACACCACCATGGTGAGATCGCTGCCGGCTATAGCAGGACCGCCCCCATTACGGCGGGATTCAGAGAGCATGGCAGTGTTAGTGAATCCAGGCCTTAGCCAGATAGAACTGAAAATAGGCCTGTGTCCTAGGCAGCTTACATAAAAAAACAATCATAAAAGAGAACATATATTAAAACAGTAAATATTATTATAAATTGGAGTCTTGTCTTGATTTCTAGTGACAAGAAATTACCATACATTTTAAACCATACTTATATAGAGCAAACACTAATTATTAAATTTAGTTTTTTCTTAATGAAAGGTTTATATGAACAGATGAGATTTAAGCTGCTTCCTAAATATTGTGCCACTTTCCTGCTTTCTTAAAACTAGTGATAGCTAGTTCCATATTTGTGACCCTGCCACTGAAAGTAATTTATTATGTATTTCCAAGAGTTGGATCATTTTGTGACTTAGGATGTCCAGTAGACATTGGTTCTCAGATCTTAAGCTCCGAGATGGTCAGTAAATTTTCAGAAGAATACTTATACATAATAAGGTAACATCTTTCATAGCATTGTACATCATGCACAAGATTTTATAGTAAATGTGCTGCTCAATAGGGAACCATTATAAGGCCCAAAGTACTGGACTAATATGTCCATATCGATTGGTACCGGTTAGTATTCTTGCAGTTCAATTTTGGATCAACTGTAGAGATTTTAAAACATAGTGGGGCAGATTTTCAAAGGGTTAGACGCGTAAGATACGCGCATAACCCCCGAAAAGCTGCCCCTGCGTGTGCCGAGCCTATCTTGCATAGGTTTGGCGGTGCGCGCAAGCCCCGGGGCGTGCATATGTCCCGGGGCTTGCAAAAAGGGGCGGGGCATGGGCGATCCGGGGTGGTGCGGAGGCGAGGCGTGGCATGAGCCTCCAGGCACAGCGGCCATTTGCCACTGTGCCCAGGATTGCGGGCCAGCTGTCGGCCGGCGCGCGTAACTTCTTCAACAAAGGTAAGGGGGGGGGTTCTAGGTAGGGCTGGGGGGCGGGTTAGGGAATGGAAGCAGGCTGCGTGGCTCAGCGCTCGCAAGTTGCACAATTGTGAACTTCCTTGCGCGCGCTGACCCTGGAGTTTATAACATGCAAGCATCTGCGCGCGCATGTTATAAAATCGGGCATAGATTTGTTTCTGCGCCCGTGCACAGTTTTTAAAATCTGCCCCAGTGTGGGTAATCCTAATTAGATAAAGTCACAGTAGTCGATGCTGTTATCACAAGAGCCTGAAGAATAGTGTGGAAATCTGGGAGATCTAGGTAGGGTTTGAGTCTACGAAACATTCATAGCTTCCAATATGATTTTTGAAGAATACCTTTTACATGAGGCCTAAATGACCCCCAGGTCTCTTTTCTGTTTGCTTACTGTTAGCTCTTGCCAACAAATGCTGCTTGGAGTTGAGATTGCTGCAACCCAAACAAATAATTTTCCCTTCTTTAGAATATAGTACAATCACCAAATCATTAATCATTTTTAGAATTTTTAATTCTAAATTTATTTTAATTTTTTCATCTTACCTTAGATTGCCTGCATGTTTATCCTGTGAAGATCATTGTATCTGTGAACACACTGTCCCTTTTAAAGTGATGTTTATATACAAATATCTACTATATACTAATAAAATTCATACTGCATTCAAAGTATGAATATGATCTAGACAGCCTGAATGACCTTATGAGCAGAAACACTCAAAATAGAGTGGCATCATAAGCAAAAGCACACAATATTCATTCAAAAATTACAGGAAATGAAAAAGAATGGGGTAATGAAAATGAAAAATCTGAAATCTCCTAAAGCTCACTATAATAGGACAGGTATTGCTATTCACTCAAAAAGTTGGAAGAGTACTTCTCTAAGCAGTATTTCCCACATAAACTTATACAATACTGTATAAAGAGATACCCTAAAATATTTGAATAAAGTTCTCTTTATTTTGATTTTAAAATCTTAACAATGGTAGTGCTTTATAACTATGTGGGTTGTGCAAAGCCTGCATTTAACTTTTACCCCAAAACTTTGCCATACATTTTCAAAGTGAACTTAAGTGCAGAAGATCACTTTCAAAATGCTCATGTAATTAACATAAGAAATGCCATGCTGGGTCAGACAAAGGTCCATTGAGCCCAGCATCCTGTCTCCAAAAATGGCCAGTCTGGGTCACAAGTACCTAGCAAATCCCATAAAGTACATCTATTTCTTGTTACTCCCAGAGATAACAATAGCTTTCCATAGTCTAGCTTGGTAGATGGGTTGGGGTGAGGTTAAAAGTGTTTATTTTGCATCAGGAATTGTTGCTTTGGCTATCATAGGATTAGTTGGTATTGGGTTTAATGGAGGCGGCTATGATAACTGGATTATGTATTAATGAAGGGACTGGTTTGTGGGTATGGAGTAACAATTTAGGAATTGGGGAGCTGGGGTGGTCAAATAAAATTGTAAACTACTTTGTAAATATTTTGTTTAGGTAGTACAAAAAGAATTTTAAAATTAAAAAAAAGACATATAACTATCTAAATCTATCTACCATCTAAATCAATATATATATTAGAGATGTGAATCGTGTGATCGATCGTCTTAACGATCGATTTCGGCTGGAAGGGGGAGGGAATCGGATCGTCGCAGTTTGGGTTTTTTAAATATCGTGTAAATCGGGTAAATCAAAAACCAGCACACTAAAACATCCCTAAAACCCACCCCGACCCTTTAAAATAAATCCCTCACCCTCCCGAACCCCCCCAAAATGCTTTAAATTACCTGGGGTCCAGTGGGGGGGAGGGGAAGGGGGAGGGTGGGAAAACTGCACACTAAAACAACCCTAAAACCCACCCCGACCCTTTAAAATAAATCCCCCACCCTCCCGAACCCCCCCAAAATGCCTTAAATTACCTGGGGTCCAGAGGAAGGGTCCCGGTGTGATCTTTTACTCTCGGACCTCCATGCGTTGTAGAAATGGCGCCGGCGACATCAAGACCAGTCACCCGACACTGTCCTTATCGTGATGGTGGCGAGTTCCCCTGAGGCAAAGAGTGCTGGTAGTGCTCTCAAAACGCTGGACAGCATCGGGTGACCAGTCTTGATTTCTCGCCTAGAAAAAGCTAAGTTTATCCAAGAAAGTTTTTCTAAGAAAGTTTCTTTTGGACTATTTTTAAATTGCATCAAAAATCCCTATGATGATAAGGTTTCCCTGCAGCGTCCCAGACTGTTGTGGTGCAATTATTTGAGGAACTGTGTTTCATGTTAAAGAAAAGGCGTGTTTTGAGTTGGTTTTTTTTTTTTTTGTTTGTTAGATGTCTACAACTCAACTTTTTTTGTAATAATGTTTTATGCCTGAAGAATAGTGCAGAAATAGAATGTATGCACTTTTCCTCCTGGAATTTGTCCCAACCTCTTTTAAGACTCACTTTACTAGTCGCCTTGACTTTGTCCTATGGCAGCATATTCCACAGCTTGATTTTGCATTGAGTAAAAAAGTACTTTCTATTATTTGTTTTAAATCTTAAAACTTAGATTGTAAACCCTCTGGGGATAGGGTAATACCTACAGTACCTGAATGTAAACCGATGTGATATCTCAGATCGAATGTCAGTATATAAAAAATAATAAATAAATAAATAAATCTTCAGGTGGTTAGTTACCAGTAGAGTCCCCTCATTTTAGTATGATGTGAAAAAGTAAATAACTATTCTTTATTTAACCATTCTACTCGTGATTTTATAAACTTCTATAACAAACCCTCTCAGCTGCCTCTTTTCCAAGCTGAAGATCCCTAACTTATACAGTCTTCCATCATAGGGGAGTCATTCCATTCCAGTTATCATTTTTGTTGCCCTGTTCTTCACTTTTTCTAGTTCTGTCTTTTTTGGGATGGGGTGGCCAGAATGCACCCAATTGTCAAGGTGTGATCACACCATAATAGATTGATTAAATGGCAAAATGTTTTTTTCTATTTTAATCTCCATTCTTTTTTGGATCATTCCCAACATTCTGTTTGCTTTTTTAACTGCACCACACACTAGAGATGTGCAGAGGCAAACATTTATTTCTGTTTTGTTCACTCGTTTTTCAGGAAGTTTCTTTTTTTTGTATTTGTGGGTTTTAATTTTCTGCTCTTTAGTAATAGTTCATTTTTGGCAAGTAGTGTGTGCTATTTGCAAATAGTATGTATTATTTGAAAAAACAAATTACAGTAAAAATGTTTGTGTTTTTCTTGCTCAAATTCAGGTCGTTTAAAATAAACCAAAAATGGGCTCATTAATCCCATTTTACAGATTTGCTTGAAAAAAACCCAAAACGTACCCTAGCACACACTGAACTGAGGATTTCAGTGCATTGTCCAGAAGGACTCAAAGATCTTTTTCATGGATGATGAATTTTAATATATAACCCAACATTGTGTATCTGTGTTGGGATTCTTTTTCCCTATATGCATTAATTTGTAATTGCCCACATTAAATTTCAAATGCCATCCAGATGCTGCGGTGGTGCTTGGAGCACGGCAGGCAGAATAAAGATGTATCAAACCCTGAGGTTGTCTGAGGTGTATAACAATAAAGGCTGCTGCTGGATATTCTGTGTACAAGTTACGTTGTGCTGTTGGTGTTGGGGATGACAGTGAAAGGCTGCTACTGAATATGCTGTCAGATGTCTATAGTGTCAGGACCAAGTGTTGTGGTTTGGGATGTACCAAAAGGAAACAGGATGTGAAAGGCCCTATTGTGGTTTTTGAGGATATGTCAGGAAACAGCAGGAGGATTGAAGCCCCAGTGATTTGGCTGGGGATGTTTCAGGAGGAAAAAGGGTGTGACAGGCCCAAGGTTTGTTTTTAGGAACATGATCAGGAGGAAATAAGCTGAGTCAGACCTCATAGTGGTTGATGGAGACATGTCAGGAGGTTGTAACCTGAATCATACCCTAGTGTGGTTGAGAGGAAGAAATCAGGAGGCAGCAGGCTATGACAGGCCCCAGTGTGATTGATGGGGACATGTCAGGAGGAAGCAGGATATGACAGGCCTAAGTGTGGTTGATAGGGACAAGTCAGGAGGCAGCAGGATGTGACAGGCCCCAGTGTAGTTGATGGGGCCAAGTCAGGAGGCAGCAGGATGTGACAAGCCCCAGTTTTGTTGATATGAGCAAATAGGGAAGCAGCAGAGTGTGTCAGGCCCCAGTTTTATTGATGGGGACAAATAGGAAGGAAACAGGGTGTGACAGGTCCCAGTTTTGTTGATAGGGACAAGAAAGGAGGCAGCAGGGTATGACAGGCCTCAGTTTTGTTGATGGAGACAAATAGAAATGCACCATGGTGTGGCACACTGCAGTTTTGTTTATGGGGACAAGTCAGGAGGCAGCAGTGTGTGACAGACCCCAGTTTTCTTGATGGGGAACAATAGGAAGGCAGGAGGGTATGACAGGCCTCAATTTTGTTGATGGCGACTAGTCAGGTGGCAGCATGGTATAATAGGCCCTAGTTCTGTTGATGAAAACAAGTCAGGAGGCAGTAAGGTATGACAGGCCCATGTTTTGTTCATAGGGACAAGTCCGGAGGCAGCAAAGTGTGAAAGGTCCCAGTTTTGTTGATGGGGACAAATAGGGAGGCAGCAAAGTGTGACAGGCCCCAGTTTTATTGATTGGACAAGTCATTGGGAAGCAGGCTATGACAAGCCCCAGTTTTGTTGAGGGGACAAATAAGGAAGCAGCAGAGTATGACAGGCCCCAGCTTTGTTGATGGGGACAAGTCAAGAGGCAGAAGGGTATGACAGGCCCCAATTCTGTTGTTGGGGACAGGTAAGGATGCAGTATGATTTGACAGACCCCAGTGTGGTTGAAGGAGACATATCAGGAGGAAGTAAGCTGAGTCCAAACCCAGTGTGGTTGATGGGGACAAGTCAGGAGGCATCAGGGTGTAACAGGCCCAGTGTGGACGATGGGGACATTAGGGGTGTGCATTCATTTCTAATGTATTTTTCATCCGCAATGTATAGGGCCCTATTCGTTGTATTTGTGGAGAAGCGAAATGTATCGCGATTCCCCACGAACACTCTGAATCCGCCGAATTATTCGGCTGCCTATAGGACCCAATTTAAACAAACCCCCCACCCTCCTGACCCCCCCCCCCCCCCCACTACTTACCAAAACTCTCTGGTGGTCCATCAGGGGGTCCGGGAGCCATCCCCTGTACTCACACCCTCGTTTTCCGGTTTCAAAATGGCGCCGATATCCTTTAACCTACTATGGCACAGGGGCTACCGGTGCCATTGGTCAGCCCCTGTCACATGGCCATTGGTGCCACCTTGTGCTCCTAACATTTGACAGGGGATGACCAATGGCACCGGTAGCACCCGTGACATAGTAGGTCAAAGGCTATCGGCGCCATTTTGAATACTGGCATCCGAAGGCCGGAGTGCAGGAGGTCACTCCCGGACCCCCACTGGACTTTTGGCAAATCTTGTGGGGGTCAGAAGGGTCCCCTACAACTTGCCAAAAGTCCCTGGTGGTCCAGCAGAAGTCCAGGAGTGATCTCCTGCACTTGGGCCGCCGGCTGCCAGTAATCAAAATGGCGCCAATAGCATTTGCCCATACTATGTCACAGGGGCTACCAGTGCCATTAGTCAGCCCCTGTCACATGGTAGGAGCACAAGATGGCGCAGATGGCCATGTGACAGGGGCTGACCAATAGCACAGGTAGCCCCTGTGACATAGTAGGTCAAAGGCTATCGGCAGCAAGGGTGTGAGTGCAGGGGATGGCTCCCGGACCCCCCGCTGGACCACCAGGGAGTTTTGGTAAGTCTCGGGGGGGCAGGAGAGTGGGGGGTTGTAGTTAATTTAATTTTAGCAGGCAAACAAATAGGAATTAACGGATAAACGTATCGGGGGGGTCCCCTTGCCAAATGCAACGTATCTGCCTCCCAACGAATCCAAATCCCGAATGCAAAGTATGGCGTCCCTCAGCACATCCCCAGGGGACATGTCAGGAGGCAGAAGCGTGTGACAGGCCTAAAAAGAACATAAGAACTTGCCATACTGGGTCAGACCAAGGGTCCATCAAGCCCAGCATCCTGTTTCCAACAGTGGTCAATCCAGGCCACAAAAACCTGGCAAGTACCCAAAAACAAAGTCTATTTCATGTTACTGTTGCTAGTAATAGCAGTGGCTATTTTCTAAGTCAACTTAATTAATAGCAGGTAATGGACTTCTCCTCCAAGAACTTATCCAATCCTTTTTTATACACAGCTATACTAACTGAACTAACCATGTCCTCTGGCAACAAATTCCAGAGTTTAATTGTGCGTTCAGTAAAGAAGAACTTTCTCCGATTAGTTTTAAATGTGCCACATGCTAACTTCATGGAGTGCACCCCTAGTCTTTCTATTATCTGAAAAACTAAATAACCAATTCACATCTACCCGTTCTAGACCTCTCATGATTTTAAACACCTCTATCATATCCCCCCTCAGCCATCTCTTCTTCAAGCTGAAAAGTCCTAACCTCTTTAGTCTTTCCTCATAGAGAAAATAAGAACATAAGAACATACGAAAATGCCATACTGGGTCAGACCAAGGGTCCATCAAGCCCAGCATCCTGTTTCCAACAGTGGCCAATCCAGGCCATAAGAACCTGGCAAGTACCCAAAAACTAAGTCTATTCCATGTAACCATTGCTAATTGCAGTGGTTATTCTCTAAGGGGCGGATTTTCAAAGGCCCGCACGCGCCGGCGCGCCTATTTTGCATAGGCCGCCGGTGCGCGTAAAGCCCCGGGACACGCGTAAGTCCCGGGGCTTCCTGTCGGGGGCGTGTGGGGGGGCGTGTCGGGATGACGTGGCGTTTGGGGGGCAGGGCGCGGCGTTTCGGGGTCGGCGACGTGGACGTGGTTTCGGCCCGGGGGCATTCCGGGGGCGTGGCCGCGACCTCCGGAACAGCCCCCGGAACCAGACCACGGAGCGGGGCAGCCGGCCGACGCACGCAAAGTTACGCCTGCTTTCAGCAGGCGTAACTTTGCCGACAAAGGTAAGGGGGGGGTTTAGATAGGGCCGGGGGGGTGGGTTAGGCAGGGGAAGGGAGGGGAAGGTGGGGGAAGGTGGGGGGAGGGCGAAAGAAAGTTCCTTCCGAGGCCGCTCCAAAATCGGAGCGGCCTCGGAGGGAATAGGCAGCGCGTGCAGGTTGCACAAATGTGCACCCCCTTGCGCGCGCCGAACCCGGATTTTATAAGATACGCGCGGCTACGCGCGTATCTTATAAAATCCAGCATACTTTTGTTCGCGCCTGCTGCACGAACAAAAGTACGCGTTCGCGCAAGTTTTTAAAATCTGCCCCTAAGTGAACTTAATAGCAGGTAATGGACTTCTCCTCCAAGAACTTATCCAATCCTTTTTTAAACACAGCTATACTAACTGCACTAACCACATTCTCTGGCAACAAATTCCAGAGTTTAATTGTGCGTTGAGTAAAAAAGAACTTTCTCCGATTAGTTTTAAATGTGCCCCATGCTAACTTCATGGAGTGCCCCCTAGTCTTTCTACTATCCGAAAGAGTAAATAACCGATTCACATCTACCCGTTTTAGACCTCTCATGATTTTAAACACCTCTATCATATCCCCCCTCAGTCGTCTGTTCCATTCTATCATATCTATCATATCCCCCCCTCAGTCGAGCTGTTCCATTCCCCTTATCATTTTGGTCACCCTTCTCTGTACCTTCTCCATCGCAATTATATCTTTTTTGAGATGCAGCGACCAGAATTGTACACAGTACTCAAGGTGGGGTCTCACCATGGAGCGATACAGAGGCATTATCACATTTTCCGTTTTATTCACCATTCCCTTTCTAATAATTCCCAACATTCTGTTTGCTTTTTTGACTGCCACAGCACACTGAACCGACGATTTCAATGTGTTATCCACTATGCCGCCTTGATCTCTTTCTTGGGTGGTAGCACCTAATATGGAACCTAACATTGTGTAACTATAGCATGGGTTATTTTTCCCTATATGCATCACCTTGCACTTATCCACATTAAATTTCATCTGCCATTTGGATGCCCAATTTTCCAGTCTCACAAGGTCTTCCTGCAATTTATCACAATCTGCTTGTGATTTAACTACTCTGAACAATTTTGTATCATCTGCAAATTTGATTACCTCACCCGTCGTATTTCTTTCTAGATCATATATAAATATATTGAAAGTAAGAGTCCCAATACTAGGGATGTGAATCATTTTTTGACAATTTAAAAAAATCGTCAGATAATTTTAAAATCATCAAAAATCGTTAGAGTCGCGATACAATAGAAATTCCCCCGATTTATCGTGAAAAATCGTAAATCGGGGGAGGGGGAGGGTGGGAAAACCGGCACACCAAAACAACCCCTAAACCCACCTCGGCCCTTTAAAACAAATCCCCCACCCTCCCGAAACCCCCCAAAATGTTTTAAATTACCTGGTGATCCAATAGGGGGGTCCCGGCGCGATCTCCCGCTCTCGGGCCATCGGCGCCATTTTGGCTGCCACTAATATAAATGGTGCAGATGGCCCGATAAAAAAAACCCCCACCCGTCCCTTTAAAATTACCCCCTTAGCCTCCCCCACTCTCCCGACCCCCCCCAAAAAACCTTTTACACATACCTGGTGGTCCAGGGGGGCCGCGGGCAGTGATCTCCCGTTCCCAGGCCATCAGCTGCGCTAAAAAAAATGGCGCCGATGGCCCTTTGCCCTTACCATGTGACAGGGCAAAAGTAGCGCTGCCACCATTTTGAATATTGGCAATAAGGCCCGAGTGCAGGAGATCGATCCCAGACCCCTGCTGGACCCCCAGGGACATTTGGCCAGCTTGGGGGGGCCTCCTGACCCCCACAAGACTTGCCAAAAGTCTAGCTGGGGTCCGGGAGCAACCTCCTGCACGCAGGCCGTATTGCCAATATTCAAAATGGCGCCGGCGCTACCTTTGCCCTCACTATGTCATAGAGGCCGACCGTTGGCTGACCGTTGGCTGACCCTTGGCCGACCATCGGCCTCTATGACATAGTGAGGGCAAAGTTAGCGCTGGCGCCATTTTGAATACTGGCAATACAGCCCGCGTGCAGGAGGTCGCTCCCGAAACCCCGCTGGACTTTTGGCCAGCTTGGGGGGGGGGCCTCCTGACCCTCACAAGACTTGCCAAAAGTCCAGCGGGGGTCTGGGATCGATCTCCTGCACTCGGGCCGTATTGCTAATATTCAAAATGGCGCCGGCGCTACCTTTGCTCTGTCACATGGTAAGGTCAAAGGGCCATCGGCGTCATTTTTTTAGCGCAGCTGATGGCCTGGGAATGGGAGATCGCTGCCCGTGGCCCCCCTGTCCCACCAGGTATGTGTAAAAAGTTTTTTGGGGGGGGTCGGGAGAGTGGGGGAGGCTAAGGGGGTAATTTTAAAGGGTCAGGTGGGGTTTTTTTTTATCGGTGCGGGCCCCACTAAAAAAAATTAGTGATGTGAATTGGAAGCGGAACCGATCCCAATTCACATCTCTAACAATCAGATTTCCCCCCCTCCCAGCCGAACCCAATCGTTTAAAACAATCGGGCACACGATTCACATCCCTACCCAATACAGATCCCTGAGGCACTCCAGTGCCCACTCCTTTCCACTGAGAAAATTGTCCATTTAATCCTACTCTCTGTTTCCTGACTTTTAGCCAGTTTGTAATCCACGAAAGGACATCGCCACCTATCCATGACTTTTTACTTTTCCTAGAAGCCTCTCATGAGGAACTTTATCAATCGCCTTCTGAAAATCCAAGTACACTACATCTACGGTTCACCTTTATCCACATGTTTATTAACTCCTTCAAAAAAGTGAAGCAGGTTTGTGAGGCAAGACTTGCCTTGGGTATAGCCATGCTGACTTTCTTCCATTTGTTGTGGACTTCCACGAGCGCGGCCCCCTACCTCACCCGCTACGGCGACCCGCCGCGGGAACTCCGGGGGAAACCCCTGACCCAATGTCTGCCGCTTCGGCGCGGGCTCCCGCCCTGGCCGCCAGGTGGGGAGCCATCCCTGCTCCTCCCTCGCGGTGTATGGTTGCATTTCCTCCACGGAGGAAGTCCAAGATGGCCACCGCCATCTTTAGGCTCGAGGCCGCGCCTCCTTATTAGCTTTAAAGGGACATGATCCCTTTAACCAGGTTCAGCTGATCCCTATGAGCTAGAGCAGAGGAAGTATAAAAGGAGACTTCCTCTGCTCATTCCTCGACTTGGCAACATCCTTCGTTTGTCAGGTCTGCTTGCTTCGGTGAGTCTTCCTGTGCTTTGGATCCTCGTTCCTGTCATGTCTTGGAGTTCCTGGTTCCTAACTTTGGATCGGCTAGTGGTGATTGACTTCGGACTGGCAAGTGGTGATTCTCTAGTGTGTGACTTCGGACTGGCAAGTGGTGATCCCTCGGTGTGTGACCTCGGACTGGTAAGCGACGACCCTCTGGCACTTGACCTCGGACTCCTTCTTGACCATCATCTCCAAGGACCCGCCTAAGTCCCAGTGGCCCGGGTCCCTACAGGCTCCTCCTGGGAGGACTGCGGGCTTCCAGGGGTGAAGCTCCAGTCAGCCCTTGCACCAAACTTCTTGACCTCTCAAAGGTCCACCTAAGTCCCAGCGGTCCAGGTCACTACGGGCTCCTCTTGGGGGAACCGTGGACTTCCAGTGGCGAAGACACACTTCCTTTCTTCAGCTCACGACTCTTCATCTGCCTTCACAGTCGCCTCTGTCTCCTGTGCCGAGGGTCAGCTGGTCACGTCTTCTGTTCCTGCCTCGCCACCGGACGGGAGAACCTACGGACCATCATCCAAAGGTATTCCATCCTCCCGTTGGCCCAAGGGTTCACAAGCCTGAGCATAACACCATTGAACAATGTCTTTCTATATGTTCTGTGATTTTGTTGCTTAGAATGGTATTTTTTAACAATGAAAAAACAAGATATCCAAACTTTATCCACTTGTGCTGTTATCAACACAAAATTTTATCCAATAATTTTTGAATAATTTTTGAAAAGGTATGTGAAACCGCATCAGCAAGCCTGACAACGGCAGTGAGCCCACTTGCCGTCCGGACTTCTCGTCATGTGCGGCGTGTTGTTGTATCAAATTTTTTATCTTTTGTTATTTTTATATAGAGGCAGCTTATTGTATATCCTCTAAGTCCCGTTTACAAGTTGTGAAATGCATCATTTGTCCCGCTCCGTCCCAAATGTCACCCGACAGCGGCCGGTGTTTCGTGAACAAAATCACTTCATCAGGGGCAAATTTCCAAGTTATATTACGGCAGATGCTATGAGGTCAAAAGGACAAAAAATGTCAGAACTGAAAAATATTATGAAACAAGTACTTAACTTTATGTTGAATGTAGCACCGCAAACCTTTCTGTTGGACCCAAGTGTCTCAAAGTATTTTGCAGCCGTCCGGGACAGAAGAACCTTGGACGCTTTTGCCCTTTAAAAAGCCCGCGCTTTTGTGCACGTAATAACGTCATCACGTAGCTGTCGTCATCGGATGATCGTAACTATTAAATTGGATGATTCAATCAAAGAAAATCAAAGAAAAACTTGTAGCTCTAGTGCAGAATTCAGCCCGTCTGGTTCCACTGTTTTGAGCCGATGAATCCATCGTTGTTCTGCTCGTAGGAGGCGAACGTCAAAATTCCCGCCTCTCCAATTTGGAGAAAGTTGTTCCAGAACACATACCCTTAACTGTTCAAAAATGTGTTGGCAAGCTATGCAATGTGAAGTTAAAGGGGCCGATAGCCGGCCGGTGGAAATGCATGAGCGGTGTTCTATAATCCTAGTCTTGAGAGCCCGTTTAGTCTTGCCGATGTACAGCTTATTGCAGGGGCATTGTATTATATAAATCACTCCTGTAGATCGGCAATCCGTGAAATTTCTAAGTATGAAAGTGAAATTTTCTCGAATAAAATGTATTGCTGATGTTGTAATCATGACCGAACAAACTGTGCATTTGCCACATGGGGTATGAGATCCGATTGTGGTTTTCGGCTGAGGCAGCGTTGTATCTGAATGTACCACCAGATCTTTGAGATTCGAACTCCTAGTAAAGGCAAACCTAGGCAATTCAGAAAATTCATGGTGGGTTTGTAGAACATGCCAATTGTCAAACATGATCTGTTTCATTGTCTGAGTCATAGAGGAATAAGGCAAAACACAGGTCAGTATATCTGAAGTATCTGAGTTGTGTGGTAAAAACAGCCAATCTCTATTTGTGAATCTGGCCCGAGTGAGGGCTCTCTTTACACAACGGGAGGGATAGCCTCTTTTGATAAAACGGTCTGTGAGTGAAGTAGCTTGATGACGAAAATCCTCCATAGATGTGCATAACCTTCTTAATCTGAAAAACTGGCTTACTGGCAAGTTTTCTTTAAGAGCACGAGGATGTGCACTACTAAAGTGTAGAAAAGTGTTTGAAGAGACTGGTTTTCTATAAATTGAAGTGTCAAAACCTATAGGTCTCTTCTGAATTTTTATGTCCAGAAAATGTATCTCTGTTGAACTTATTTCAGAAGTGAAACGTAGATGACTATTACACCCATTCAGCCAGAGCAAAAAATCTTGAAATGATGATGTTGTGCCATGCCAGAAAATCAGTATGTCATCTATATACCTCTTCCAAATTTTAATATTACGATGGAACGGATTGTTGTTGTAAATCCAGCTTGTTTCAAAATCTGCCATATAGAGATTCGCCAAGTCCGGTGCCATGGTGGCACCCATGGCGGTGCCACAAGTTTGCTGGTAAAAGGCCCCTTCAAATGCAAAAAAATTTCTTGTAAGGGCTATCTCTAATAACTTTGTTAAAAAACTGGTGGGAATCCTGTGTGGTCGAGGTCTATCTTCAAAGAATTTTGTGGCTATTGTAATCATCTCGTCCTGGGGGATACTGGTATAGAGTGCTTCCACATCCAGGGTGACCAATAGCAACTGTGAAGTATCTTCTTGAAAAGATTCCAGATATTGGGACTATTTGTTGCGAATCTCTAATGTAAGATTCTTGTGTTGCCACAAATGGTGCCAAAAACACATCTATGAATCGAGATAATGGTTCAAGTAATGACCCTTTACTCGAGACTATTGGCCTTCCGGGTGGCGTTGAAAATATTTTGTGTATTTTGGTAAGTGGTAAAAAACGGGTATAATCGGAAATTTATTGACCAAAAAAGAGGTCTCGTGTGTAGTCAAAAAACCTTGATCCGCCCCATGTTGTATCAGTTGTTCAATAGACTGTAGGATAGATTCTGTGGGATCTTCTTGTAACGGAATATAGAACTGTGTGTTCTGGAGCTGTCTCAAAGCCTCTGCTTGATATTGATGACGGTCCATCAGCACTATTTTACCGCCTTTATCTGCGGGTTTGATAATGAGCTGATGATTGTCTTGTAATTCTTTTAAAGCTTGAACTTCCAATCGCGTCAAATTGGTATAAGATCGATCCGTAGTGAAGGCAGCCTTGAGATCACGTAATGTAATTTGATAGAAAGTGTATATAATGGGGTCCACCGGGCCTGGTGGAAACCATTTAGACTTGTTTCGTAAGACAGAAATGTCACATCCAGATGGTATGGCAACGAAATAATGCTTAATGTACAATTTCCGTATAAATTTAAATAGAGCTATTTCTAGTTGTAGAAGATCAGCTTTAGGCGTGGGAATGAAAGATAAACCCTTTTCTAAAAGCAATATCTGCTGAGATGTCAACTGTACCTTGGACAGATTTAAAACTAATGAGTCTGATATGTTTGAGATCGGGTTTGTCTGTTCTGATTGGACCCGTCTGACCACCGACCGCCTCATATACGTGGACGTCGCCGGGATCCTCGGCCCCGACCTAAAAAATTAGTGGCTGGTGTGGTAGTTGTGTTGCCGATGGGAGCTGTTTCTTCCCCCGAAGAATTATCACTACTAGAATCAAACGTAACCCTATTAGGTTTTTTCTTCGCCTTTTCGTCCATCCAAGGATAAACGTATCCTGTTGTATAATCTCTTTCGTCTCTTTGTAATTTTTCTAATTTTAATTGTTTGAGATCTGCTTTGAATTTATCAAGTTGATCATTAGTGTGTTGCAGTTTATCAGTGTAATTTTCCAAAGTAGTTGAACTAGCCAGCTGAGTTTGTATGCTCTCGATCTCTGATTGAATTTCAGGTTCTTTAGCTTGTGCAGTCTTGATGATTAATACCATCAAATCTAAACTACATTTGTTTAGGATCGCGTTCCAACTAATCAGAAAATCTGAATCCTCATTGTACAGATGTGGAGATTTGAGTATCCGCAGGCCCCATGGTATTCTCTGTTGTCGGCAATATTCTAGCAGAGTTTCTGCATGCAGAACAGTTCTAATTAACCGGTGATTTAATTTGTCATAAGTGGTCCAGAGATCGGAAGCTACTGGACCCGCTGTTGTTGTAAAAATAGATGGTTTAGATAACAATGTTTGAATTTCAGCTTCGGAAAAACTCAATGTTTTGAGGGCGTCTGTCCCTGCCATAGGTTCAAATATATAACAAATTCAAGCACAAAGAACCACAGCTCTTGTTTTATGTATCAAACTATAAGCAATCAAAAAAACAAGATATCCAAACTTTATCCACTTGTGCTGTTATCAACACAAAATTTTATCCAATAATTTTTGAATAATTTTTGAAAAGGTATGTGAAACCGCATCAGCAAGCCTGACAACGGCAGTGAGCCCACTTGCCGTCCGGACTTCTCGTCATGTGCGGCGTGTTGTTGTATCAAATTTTTTATCTTTTGTTATTTTTATATAGAGGCAGCTTATTGTATATCCTCTAAGTCCCGTTTACAAGTTGTGAAATGCATCATTTGTCCCGCTCCGTCCCAAATGTCACCCGACAGCGGCCGGTGTTTCGTGAACAAAATCACTTCATCAGGGGCAAATTTCCAAGTTATATTACGGCAGATGCTATGAGGTCAAAAGGACAAAAAATGTCAGAACTGAAAAATATTATGAAACAAGTACTTAACTTTATGTTGAATGTAGCACCGCAAACCTTTCTGTTGGACCCAAGTGTCTCAAAGTATTTTGCAGCCGTCCGGGACAGAAGAACCTTGGACGCTTTTGCCCTTTAAAAAAGCCCGCGCTTTTGTGCACGTAATAACGTCATCACGTAGCTGTCGTCATCGGATGATCGTAACTATTAAATTGGATGATTCAATCAAAGAAAATCAAAGAAAAACTTGTAGCTCTAGTGCAGAATTCAGCCCGTCTGGTTCCACTGTTTTGAGCCGATGAATCCATCGTTGTTCTGCTCGTAGGAGGCGAACGTCAAAATTCCCGCCTCTCCAATTTGGAGAAAGTTGTTCCAGAACACATACCCTTAACTGTTCAAAAATGTGTTGGCAAGCTATGCAATGTGAGCGGGACAAATGATGCATTTCACAACTTGTAAACGGGACTTAGAGGATATACAATAAGCTGCCTCTATATAAAAATAACAAAAGATAAAAAATTTGATACAACAACACGCCGCACATGACGAGAAGTCCGGACGGCAAGTGGGCTCACTGCCGTTGTCAGGCTTGCTGATGCGGTTTCACATACCTTTTCAAAAATTATTCAAAAATTATTGGATAAAATTTTGTGTTGATAACAGCACAAGTGGATAAAGTTTGGATATCTTGTTTTTTTGATTGCTTATAGTTTGATACATAAAACAAGAGCTGTGGTTCTTTGTGCTTGAATTTTTTAACAATGACCACGCCTCTTGGACATTTTTTACTTTTGTAGCTGCTCCTTTCAGTTTTTTTCTAACAATTTTTCTCATTTTATCAAAGTTTCCCTTTTGAAAGTTTAGCACGAGAGCCTTGAATTTGCACACTGTTCCTCTTCCAGTCATTAAATCAAATTTGATCATATTATGATCACTATTGCCAAGCGGCCCCACCACCATTACCTCTCTCACCAAGTCCTGTGCTCCACTGAGAATTAGATCTAAAATTGCTCCCTCTCTCATCGGTTCCTGAACCAATTGCTCCATAAAGCTATCATTTATTCCATCCAGGAACGTTATCTCTCTAGCGTGTTCCGATGATACATTTACCCAGTCAATATTGGGGTAATTGAAGTCTAAGAAACCACAATGAGCAAGTACTGCACCTTAAGCGATATCACAGAGTACAGATAGTGCAGGTGAATGTTCAATCCTGACAAAATATTCCAAAAGTTATATAAAGCAAAAAGTGTTTTATTCTTTCAATATGGCAACTCCACAAATTTATGCAGGCATCAGCTTAATGGCGTCCCCCGACACGGTCCCGTGTTTCGCCGCGGGCTGCATCGGGGGGGATCGCCAACTCAGGAATTCACACAAAAGCTGTAACATGGAAAATAAAATAAGTGTCAGGATTGTGAGGGGACTTACAACCGACCATGATACAATAATTTACACATACCTGATCAAAGCATTCAGAAAGTAACGGGAGCGCAATGCCCTTCTAAAATGACAGGTATTTAAAGATGACAGCTGGCGCCAAAACTACAGGAGAGACAGCCACGTGAGTCAAAAGGACTCCATTCATTGGCTGCCGTTCCTGTAGTGCACCAAAGCAGTACCTGAAACAGCCTACCCTGCTAGTGGGTGTTGTTTTAAGTAAACAGAAACCATTCGATTTCACGATTTAAACCTTTTGGGGACACTGTATCCAGAGTAAAGATCCAACGTTGTTCAATCCTGCCTAGTATCT
Organism: Rhinatrema bivittatum; assembly: GCF_901001135.1. Lineage (NCBI taxonomy): Eukaryota > Metazoa > Chordata > Amphibia > Gymnophiona > Rhinatrematidae > Rhinatrema > Rhinatrema bivittatum. Next base: position 195,062,557 of record NC_042621.1, read on the forward strand.
CAGCATAATTACCCCCCCCGTGCAGGCCGTCGAACAACCTCAATAACACAGAATGAAAGGTCTGAAAGCGAATGTGATTTGTTAATCCAATGGTCAACTAAGGGTTCTTTTTCCCGCTGCAAACGGATGTTAGAGCAATGCTCTATGATCCGAGTCTTTACCATACGGGCAGTTTTCCCAACGTACACTAAAGAGCAAGGGCAACTGATCATATACACTACTCCTGATGTGGTACAATCCGAGTGAAAACGCAGTTGAAACCTTCTGCCAGTAGACGGATGACTCACACAGGTGGTAACCCTCGTATAAGTACATACTGTGCAATGGCCGCACGGATAGTGGCCGGGGTTATTAATAGGATCCTGTGGTACTGGGAGGTCCGCATGAATCAGTTTATCACGTAAATTTTTTCCCCGGCGGAAAGTGAACCTGAGGGGATCAGTAAACAGCGTATTTAAAGATAAAGCCTCCCAGTGTCTCCGGATCATATGGGAGATCGGCCGGCTCAGGGTGGAAAAAGGTAGGATGAAGTTTGTAACTGACGAGTCAGAATGCCGCGATGGGGTAATAGCAAGTCCCTGTTGGTATATAAAGCTCGTTTCATTGCTTTTTTGACTACAGCTTTAGGGTACCCTCTTGACATGAAACGAGATAACATCTCATGGGCTTTAGCTAAAAATTCCCTATGAGTAGTGTATAATCTACGCAGCCTAAAAAATTGGCCCGTGGGAATATTCCTACGAAGTGCACTGGGGTGACAACTCTGAAAAGATAACAAAGTGTTCCGGTCCGTCTCTTTCCGAAAAATTGTAGTGAAAAAACGATCGTCCTCAACCGATACCAGCACATCTAAGAAAGCAATCTGAGAGCGATGTGTACAATAGTTAAACTGAAGATTAGGGTTACTTGCATTGAGATAGTCAATAAACATAAACAATTGAACCTCTGTGCCTGCCCATAATAAAAATATGTCATCAATGTAGCGAAGCCATAATGTGACATTTTGGAAACCCTCAGCAGAGTACACGAATGAAGTTTCAAATTCTGCCACATAAAGGCAGGCAAGGCTCGGCGCCATGGTGCTGTTCCTAAAACCTTTTATACCAAACATTAGGTCATATGTGAGGGATTCGTCACACTTCATTACTTTGTTAGATCAAACACCGGTTCCCCAAGAACCATTTCTTTTTGTTACACTTGACATAGCTTCCCTCTATACCAGCATTCCCCAATCCGATGCCTTACGGGTTATTGAAAAAGTTTTGGACTCTCGGACTGGCCCTCAACGTATTCCTACCTCCTTTTTAACCGCTTTAGCCACATTGGCACTCACAAAAAATTTTTTTCGCTTTAATGATTCATTCTATCTCCAAATTAAAGGGACAGCTATGGGCGCCACCATGGCGCCGAGCCTTGCCTGCCTTTATGTGGCAGAATTTGAAACTTCATTCGTGTACTCTGCTGAGGGTTTCCAAAATGTCACATTATGGCTTCGCTACATTGATGACATATTTTTATTATGGGCAGGCACAGAGGTTCAATTGTTTATGTTTATTGACTATCTCAATGCAAGTAACCCTAATCTTCAGTTTAACTATTGTACACATCGCTCTCAGATTGCTTTCTTAGATGTGCTGGTATCGGTTGAGGACGATCGTTTTTTCACTACAATTTTTCGGAAAGAGACGGACCGGAACACTTTGTTATCTTTTCAGAGTTGTCACCCCAGTGCACTTCGTAGGAATATTCCCACGGGCCAATTTTTTAGGCTGCGTAGATTATGCACTACTCATAGGGAATTTTTAGCTAAAGCCCATGAGATGTTATCTCGTTTCATGTCAAGAGGGTACCCTAAAGCTGTAGTCAAAAAAGCAATGAAACAAGCTTTATATACCAACAGGGACTTGCTATTTACCCCATCGCGGCATTCTGACTCGTCAGTTACAAACTTCATCCTACCTTTTTCCACCCTGAGCCGGCCGATCTCCCATATGATCCGGAGACACTGGGAGGCTTTATCTTTAAATACGCTGTTTACTGATCCCCTCAGGTTCACTTTCCGCCGGGGAAAAAATTTACGTGATAAACTGATTCATGCGGACCTCCCAGTACCACAGGATCCTATTAATAACCCCGGCCACTATCCGTGCGGCCATTGCACAGTATGTACTTATATGAGGGTTACCACCTGTGTGAGTCATCCGTCTACTGGCAGAAGGTTTCAACTGCGTTTTCACTCGGATTGTACCACATCAGGAGTAGTGTATATGATCAGTTGCCCTTGCTCTTTAGTGTACGTTGGGAAAACTGCCTGTATGGTAAAGACTCGGATCATAGAGCATTGCTCTAACATCCGTTTGCAGCGGGAAAAAGAACCCTTAGTTGACCATTGGATTAACAAATCACATTCGCTTTCAGACCTTTCATTCTGTGTTATAGAGGTTGTTCGACGGCCTGCACAGGGGGGTAATTATGCTGAGATACTAGGCAGGATTGAACAACGTTGGATCTTTACTCTGGATACAGTGTCCCCAAAAGGTTTAAATCGTGAAATCGAATGGTTTCTGTTTACTTAAAACAACACCCACTAGCAGGGTAGGCTGTTTCAGGTACTGCTTTGGTGCACTACAGGAACGGCAGCCAATGAATGGAGTCCTTTTGACTCACGTGGCTGTCTCTCCCATAGTTTTGGCGCCAGCTGTCATCTTTAAATACCTGTCATTTTAGAAGGGCATTGCGCTCCCGTTACTTTCTGAATGCTTTGATCAGGTATGTGTAAATTATTGTATCATGGTCGGTTGTAAGTCCCCTCACAATCCTGACACTTATTTTATTTTCCATGTTACAGCTTTTGTGTGAATTCCTGAGTTGGCGATCCCCCCCGATGCAGCCCGCGGCGAAACACGGGACCGTGTCGGGGGACGCCATTAAGCTGATGCCTGCATAAATTTGTGGAGTTGCCATATTGAAAGAATAAAACACTTTTTGCTTTATATAACTTTTGGAATATTTTGTCAGGATTGAACATTCACCTGCACTATCTGTACTCTGTGGTAATTGAAGTCTCCCATTATTACCACACTACCAATTTGGTTAGCTTCCCTAATTTCTCTTAGCATTTCACTGTCCGTCTCACCATCTTGACCAGGTGGACGGTAGTATACCCCTATCACTATAGTCTTCCCCGACACACAAGGGATTTCTACCCATAAAGATTCAATTTTGTATTTAGTCTCATGCAGGATGTTTATTCTGTTGGACTCTATGCCATCCCGGACATAAAGCGTCACATCTCCTCCCGGGTGCTCCTCTCTGTCATTGTGATATAATTTGTAGGGATGTGAATCGTTTTTCAACGATTAAAATTATCGTCCGATAATGTTTATATCGTCTTAAATCGTTATAGAACACGATACAATAGAAATTCTAACGATTTATCGTTAAAAATCGTTAAATCGTGTTAGTGCGCACTAACTCGATTTAGTGCGCACTAACTGAAAATGATACAAATAAACACTTTCCAGGTCACTGAAGGTCAGTTAGGAATGAATATGTGTTCCTATTGGCTGGCTGCCCTCTTATCTATTGATGTTACCAAGGTTACCACTGAGGTGATGGTTGGGGGGATGGGAAATGGAACTGGAAACTAACGAACACCAACAGAAAATGAAACAAAGTGTTCACACTTCCCAGGTCAGTAAAGGTCACTTAGGAATGAATATGTATGTATGTATTCCTATTGGCTGGCTGTGCTCTTATCTATTGATGTTACCAATATGGTTGGGGGGATGTGAAATGGAAACAGTTGGAAGCTTGACAAAAAAAGTAATGTAATGATCAGCACTCACGTGACTAGAACTTGTTTGTTTATTATTTTTGTTAGCAGGCACCTGAAATGCTAGTGCATGTTGAATTTGCCAATCACTGTGCATTTTAGAAAGGTGGTCCTGGCTGGAACTGTACACAGTTCAAATATATGTAATTGATTGTTGGTAAGTGTATTTTTTAAGTAGCCACACTGGCACCAGTATGTTTACTTTTCCTCCTACTTAACTCACTAGCTCAGCTTTGTAAGAAGGGCTTCTCTGCTTGTGTGTTGTTTTTGTTTGGTGTGAGGAGAGCAGAAACATCAGATCTTTATTCAATCTACTACAGTCATCTCTTACAGTGCCCTATCCCTATTAATACCAGGAGTGTTGTGATCTTCCTGCACACAGTGCCCTAACCCTGATACCAGTCTGAGACAGCTCCCTCCCTGCATTACTAGTGAGAGGCTGGCTTCACAGACAGGGGGGAGCTGCCTGACCCTCACTCCTGACTTCCCCCATGTCCCAGCTAGTGAATGGTGTGTGGGTGAGGGGGGGGGAGGATGGTGAAGTCTGAGACAGCTCCCTCCCTGCATTACTAGTGAGAGGCTGGCTTCACAGACAGGGGGGAGCTGCCTGACCCTCACTCCTGACTTCCCCCATGTCCCAGCTAGTGAATGGTGTGTGGGTGAGGGGGGGGGGGTGGATGGTGAAGTCTGAGACAGCTCCCTCCCTGCATTACTAGTGAGAGGCTGGCTTCACAGACAGGGGGGAGCTGCCTGTCCCTCACTCCTGACTTCCCCCATGTCCCAGCTAGTGAATGGTGTGTGGGTGAGGGGGGGGGGTGGATGGTGAAGTCTGAGACAGCTCCCTCCCTGCATTACTAGTGAGAGGCTGGCTTCACAGACAGGGGGGAGCTGCCTGACCCTCACTCCTGACTTCCCCCATGTCCCAGCTAGTGAATGGTGTGTGGGTAAGGGGGGGGGGAGGATGGTGAAGTCTGAGACAGCTCCCTCCCTGCATTACTAGTGAGAGGCTGGCTTCACAGACAGGGGGGAGCTGCCTGTCCCTCACTCCTGACTTCCCCCATGTCCCAGCTAGTGAATGGTGTGTGGGTGAGGGGGGGGGTGGATGGTGAAGTCTGAGACAGCTCCCTCCCTGCATTACTAGTGAGAGGCTGGCTTCACAGACAGGGGGGAGCTGCCTGACCCTCACTCCTGACTTCCCCCATGTCCCAGCTAGTGAATGGTGTGTGGGTAAGGGGGGGGGGGGAGGATGGTGAAGTCTGAGACAGCTCCCTCCCTGCATTACTAGTGAGAGGCTGGCTTCACAGACAGGGGGGAGCTGCCTGACCCTCACTCCTCCGGGGTATTGTGATCTTCCTGCACACAGTGCCCTATCCCTGATACCAGGGGTGTTGTGATCTTCCTGCATGCAGTGCCCTATCCCTATTAATACCAGGAGTGTTGTGATCTTCCTGCATGCAGTGCCCTATCCCTGATATCGGGATGTGTGCAAGAAGATCACAACACCCCCGGTATCAGGAATAGGGCACTGTGTGCAGGAAGATCACAACACCCCCAGTATCAGGAATAGGGCACTGTGTGCAGGAAGATCACAACACCCCTGGTATTAGGGATAGGGCACTGTGTGCAGGAAGATCACAACACTCCTGGTATTAATAGGGATAGGGCACTGTGTGCAGGAAGATCACAATACCCCTGGTATCAGGGTTAGGGCACAAGTTCTAGGCACATTGACTGATCACATTACTTGTTTTGTCAAGCTACCAACTGTTTCCATTTCCCATCCCCCATATACTGTCAGTAGGAAACTTGGTAACATGAATAAATAAGAGGGCAGCCAATAGGAATACATATTCATTCCTAAACTGACCTTAACTGACCTGAAAAGTGTCAAATTGTATCATTTTCAGTTAGTGCGCACTAACTCCCAGTTAGTGCGCACTAACTCCCGTTAGTGCGCACTAACTCGAGTTAGTGCGCACTAATCTGAAAAAACGATTTTTAACGATTTTTTAACTAAAAAATCGTGCCTAAGACGATTTTCTTGCCCTGCCACACGATTTCTATCGTTAAGACGATATGGAAAACGATTCACATCCCTAATAATTTGTACCCCGGTATAGCACTGTCCCATTGGTTATTCACTTTCCACCATGTCTCTGAGATGCCAATTAAGTCTATGTCATCATTCACTGCTATACCTTCTAATTCTCCCATCTTACTTCTTAGACTTCTGGCATTAGCATACAAACATTTCAAAGTTTGTTTTTTGTTTGTATTTTCATTCTGCTTTTTAATTGATAGGGATAAGTTAGAATTTTTAGCTCAGGTGGGTTTTTAGTTACAGGCACTTGGACTATTTTTCTAATTATTGGAACCTCACTGTGAGGATGCCCTAATTCTAATGCAGCATTAGTATCATTTGAAGATACCTCTATCCGAACCATGCGCTGCTGAGCAACTGTCGGCTTTCCCCTTTGTTCTAGTTTAAAAGCTGCTCTATCTCCTTTTTAAAGGTTAGCGCCAGCAGTCTGGTTCCACCCTGGTTAAGGTGGAGCCCATCCCTTCTGAAGAGATTCCTCCTTCCCCAAAAGGTTCCCCAGTTCCTAACAAAACTGAATCCCTCTTCCTTGCACTATCCACGCATTGAGACTCCGGAGCTCTGCCTGCCTCTGGTGACCTGTGCGTGGAACAGGGAGCATTTCAGAGAATGTTACCCTGGAGGTTCTGGATTTAAGCTTTCTACCTCAGAGCCTAAATTTGGCTTCCAGAACCTCCCTCCCACATTTTCCTATGTCGTTGGTGCCCATATGTACCATGACAGCCGGTTCCTCCCCAGCACTGTCTAAAATCCTATCTAGGTGACGCGTGAGGTCCGCCACCTTCGCACCTGGTAGGCATGTTACCAGGCGATCCTCACGCCCACCAGCCACCCAGCTATCTACATTCCTAATCGAATCACCAACTATGACGGCCGACCTAACCCTTCCCTCCTGGGCAGTAGGCCTTGGGGAGATATCCTCAGTGCGAAAGGACAATGCATCACCTGGAGAGCAGGTTTTTGCTACAGGATCCTTTCCTGCTGCACCTGGTTGGTGCTCTCCCATCATGAGACATTCTTCCTCCAAGGCAGCACCAGGGCTGCCAGTCTGAAGTTGGGAGTTGGCTACTATGTCCCTGAAGGTCTCATCTATATACCTCTCTGTCTGCCTCAGCTCCTCCAGGTCTGCCACTCTAGCCTCCAGATATCGGACTCGTTCTCTGAGAGCCAGGAGCTCTTTGCATCGCATGCACATGTACAACTTCTCACCGGTGGGTAAAAAATCATACATGTGACACTCTATGCAAAAGACTGGGAAGCCCCCCTCTTGCTGCTGGACTGCTGCCTTCATCTCAATTTTGATCAGTTCCTAGTTAAGTTTTAGGTTGCTATGGGAGTAGGAATGTGTCTAACGTCCTTTAAATGTATTAGTGAATTCACTATGTGTCTGGTAGTGGCCTACCGGGGACTGATCAAATTCTCAATAAAGTTTTTGTTGATAGTTTTGTTTTGTTTTTGGGGTTTTTTTTGTGAATTAAATTAAGGGATGAGCTATGGGTGGGTGGGTGAGGGGTGGCAGGGTTGGGAAATACAAACAGTCTAACTTCAGTTAGTCAGCCAGAGTGACTCACTGCTCTCTTGATTAACAAATGTTGGTCCCTATTCAAACCCAATCACACTACCTCAACATCTTTCGAAGGTGAGTAACTGTGCTGAACTATTCAACTTTTTTACTTAGGTATACACTGCTCCTAGCTTATTTCTAGCTTCTGGCTACTTTTTGGGGTGTTCTTTTTTTTGTGGGGTTTTTTTTCCAATACAAACACTCAGTTCTTTAAAAGTCTGCAGAACACTCAGTTCTGCAGACTTTTAAAAATAAACATACTACCTACTGCTTACTAGCTACCTTATTGACTGACTATTTAAATATACAGTCTAACTTGTTTATTCAGTGCCTTTCTGACTATTAAAGGCACAAACACACAAACACACTAAATAATATTCCCAGATAGTTAACTTTGCCCCAATACTTTTAAAAAAGACAGTGTCCCAAGCAAAAACTTACTGATTCCTTTCAGCCACCAGTAAAGTGATCCTCTCCTCTCAGTGTTCCCACTGGAATGTGGGTTACTGAGGTCTTCCCTTCTAATTTATAATGTGCTTCTAAGGTTAATTAGTGCAAAACATTTCCTTTAGAGATTTACACTTCAGTTAGTTTTCCTGAGTGACTCACTGCTCTCTTGATTAACAAATGTTGGTCCCTATTCAACTCCAATCACACTACCTCAACACCTTTCCAAGGTGAGTAACTGAGCTGAACTATTCAACTTTTTTGCTTAGGTATACACTGCTCCTAGCTTATTTCTAGCTTCTGGCTACTTTTTTTTTTTTTTTTGGGGGGGGGGGGGTTGTGTTGTTTTTTTTCAATACAAACACTCAATTTGTATTAAATACAAACAGTCAGTTCTTTAAAAGTCTGCAGAACACTCAGTTCTGCAGACTTTTAAAAACAAACACACTACCTACTGCTTACTAGCTACCTTATTGACTGACTATTTAAAAATACAAACAGTCTAACTTGTTTATTCACTGCCTTTCTGACTATTAAAGGCACAAACACACAAACACACTAAATAATATTCCCAGATAGTTGGCTTTGCCCCAATACTTTTAAAAAAGACAATGTCCCAAGCAAAAACTTACTGATTCCTTTCAGCTACCAGCAAGGTGATCCTCTCCTCTGCTTCTGTCTCTCTCTCCTTCAGGCCAATTCAGTAAAGTCCGCGGGAGAGCGGACAAATGCCCGCTCCCCTGCGCGCGCACCGGCCACTCGCCGGTGCACACGATTCAATATGCAAATTAGGTAGTGCGGTAGAAACAGGCAAAAGGAGATGCTAGGGACACTAGCGCATCCATAGCGCCTCCTTTTAGCCCGGAGCGGCGGCTGTCAGCGGGTTTGACAGCCGACGTTCAATTTTGCAGGCGTCGGTTCTCAAGCCCACTGACAGCCACGGGCTCGGAAACCGGACGCCGGCAAAATTGAGCATACAGTTTTCGGCCTGACAGCCGCCTGCCCATTTAAATTTTTTTTTCTTTTTTCTTAACTTTTTTTTACACTTCGGGACCTCCAACTTAATATCGCCATGATATTAAGTTGGAGGGTGCACAGGAAAGCAGTTTTTACTGCTTTTCTATGCACTTTCCCAGTGCCGGCAGAAACTAGCACCTACCTTTGGGTAGACGCTAATTTCAGAAAGTAAAATGTGCGGCTTGGCTGCACATTTTACTTACTGTATTGCGCGGGCATACCTAATAGGGCATGTTGAGGGCGCTATTAGGTGCCGCGGGTTGGACGTGCGTTTTCCTCCCCTTACTGAATAAGGGGTATGGGAAAACGCGCTTCCAAGAGCAGGTTAACAGTGCGCTCTGTAGGAGCGCATTGTACTGTATCGTAGAGATGTGAATCGTGTCCTCGATCATCTTAACGATCGATTTCGGCTGGGAGGGGGAGGGAATCGTATCGTCGCCGTTTGGGTGTTTAGAGTATCGTGAAAATTGTTTAAATCGTGAACCGGCACACTAAAACCCCCTAAAACCCACCCCCGACCCTTTAAATTAAATCCCCCACCCTCCCAAACCCCCCCCCCCCCAAATGCCTTAAATTACCTGGGGGTCCAGCGGCGGTCCGTAGCTAAATCGGGGGAAGGGGGAGGGCAGGAAAACCGGCACACTAAAACACCATAAAACCCACCCCCGACCCTTTAAATTAATCCCCCACCCTCCCGAATCCCCCCCCAAATGCCTTAAATTACCTGGGGGTCCAGCGGCGGACCGGAACGGTCTCCTGCAATTGAATCGTGTTGTCTTCAGCCGGCGCCATTCTGCGTCGCCATTTTGCAAAATGGCGGCGCAAAATGGCGGCGGCCATAGACCAACACGATTCGACTGCAGGAGGTCGTTCCGGACCCCCGCTGGACTTTTGGCAAGTCTTGTGGGGGTCAGGAGGCCCCCCCAAGCTGGCCAATGGCGCTGGCAGGAGATCGACTGCAGGAGGTCGTTCAGCGGGGTTTCCGGACCGATTTTTGCGATTCGCGGCAGCAGATCGCTCCTGGACCCCCAGGGACTTTTGGCCAGCTTGGGGGGGGGGCTCCTGACCCCCACAAGACTTGCCAAAAGTCCAGCGGGGGTCCGGAACGACCTCCTGCAGTCGATCTCCTGCCGGCGCCATTTTCCATACGGAAAAACGATTCGCGGCAGGAGATCGCTCCCGGACCCCCGCTGGACCCCCAGGGACTTTTGGCCAGCTTGGGGGGGCCTCATGACCCCCACAAGACTTGCCAAAAGTCCAGCAGGGGTCCGGAACTACCTCCTGCAGTCGAATCGTGTTGGTCTATGGCCGGCGCCATTTTGCACTGCCATTTTGCAAAATGGCGGCGCAAAATGGCGCCGGCTGAAGACAACACGATTCGATTTCAGGAGACCGTTCCGGACCCCCGCTGGACCCCCAGGTAATTTAAGGCATTTTGGGGGGGTTCGGGAGGGTGGGGGATTTAATTTAAAGGGTCGGGGGTGGGTTTTAGGGTGTTTTAGTGTGCCGGCTCACGATTTTAATGATTTTCACGATACTTTAAACACCCAAATGGCAACAATACGATTCCCTCCCCCTCCCAGCCGAAATCGATTGTTAAGACGATCGAGGACACGATTCACATCTCTATAATATATGCACACACACACACACAGCAAGCAAAAAATGGGTAATGTACATGAGTACGTAGCATAGCCATGAGCTTATAAATGTAGTAACAAAATGTATCCACAAAGTGGCTGGCTGAACCTGTAACTGGTGACTGGTACTGCCTGATTTCTTTGTAGATGCACTGACTCTGATGCACAGACCCAGATAGAGAGAGTTAAAAAAGCCTCGCTCTATCTTGGGCACTGTGGCATTGCTGGCTAGCATAGAACTAGCTCTAGCTGGTGCTACTGCATGTTCACTGCAACAAGTTTAAATTTAAATCACTGCAGCCAACAGCATAGACTTTCCCCAGAAGGGGAGAGGGGGCTTAAAAATACAATTCTTCCTCTTGGTCAGTGGCAGTGACAGTGAGATGTTAAATTAAAAAAAAAAAAAAATTAAAACCTATATAGATGAACACAGCAGCCAAAAGGATTAGAACATAATGCTTTTGATGTTGAACAAGAGCACACAGTTAATTCAGAACACTGTGGAGTATGGAACAACACAGAGCTCACCCAATAGCAAAAGCAATGTTTCTCTCTTGAAAGAAAGAATCAAATGCAGATTGAAACAGTCTGCACATAATATAAGAAGAATAGACAAAGCAGTGATTCACTAATTTAGAAAAATGCTTCACTCTAATATGTTTCCTTACTTTGTCAGTCTGGTTTCCTTGACAACTGATTCTGGTCATTTTCTGACCTCATAAATGAGTCATAGGCATTAGGGCTGGTTGCTATGGAGACTCCCACATGACCAGCCTGAGCCTGACAGGCAGGCTCTATTCTTTACAATACAATCAATTTCTATGGGAAATGGAAATGAATTACAAATGTTTCATTCGTAGGATGCGTTCATTCATTTTCGGAGTCAATGTATCAAACTAAAGGGACATATTTGTTGTGGATTGGACATTTATTTTAAATGGATGCACCACCTATTTCCTGTCCTACCCCCTATTGCCTGTCTTTTAACCAATGTCTAATCCACAATAGGACACTGCCACCAATCCCACTACATCTGCAGAATCTTTTATGTGGGACTATGTCAAATGCCTTTTGAAAATTCAAATACTAGCGGTGTCATTAAATCTGGACACATGGGTCCCATGCCCCGAGTCTGATGTTCAGTGCCCAGAGTCTCAGCTGCTACAGAATGAAAATAAAACGTTTCTCCTCTAATTTACCATGCACTGTACTGGTGGCAAGTTCCCCCCTTCCCCCGCAAACCATATTTGTCACCCCAAACTCCTGATTCCTGTGAGTGGCAGTCATCCTGGCAGGCAGTACTAGGAACACCCTATGCTGCCTGCTTTCCAACTCTATTGGTAGCACAGACATGGAGTAATTACTAAAATACAGGCCACAAGGACTCAGAGCATGTGCAGTCCTGCCAGTACATGCAGCCCCTCCTCCTTCTACTTGCTCATTCCTGCTTTGAAATAGGAAGAGCATGAGTTGAAGAAGGAAGGGGATCGCAGAGTTTGGCAGTAATGCGCATGTTCTGAGTCCCCACTCTCTGCACTGTAATGATTGATCCATGTCTGCACAGTCAATAGTACTGGAAACCAGATAGCATGGATTACCACTAGTACTGCTTGCTGAGCCAACCACCCTACATGTGAGTCAGGAGTTTGGCATGGCTAAACAGAATGTTGTAAAAAAGGAGAGGCAGATATACAAAACAGGAGGTAGGGAACAGTAGGAGAGGTAGACTAGGAAGGGATGAAGAGATGACTGGGAGGAAATGAGAGGAGAAAGATAAAGATGTGAAAGAGTGAGAGGTGGGGTTGATAGGATATGGGAAGGGGAGAGAGAGATATGGGAGGACAGCTATAGGAGGGAGGGGAGAGTGATAGGGAAAGATGGCGCCAGCCATCCAGTGCTCCCTCCATGTGACAGGGGCCGGCCAAAGCACGGATACCCTATCACAAGGTAAGGGCAAAGGGCCATTGGCGCCATTTTGATTAGTGGCAGTTGACGGCCCGGGAGCAGGAGATCGCTCCCGGGACCTCCACTGGACCACCAGGTACCTGTAAAATGTTTTTTGGGGGGTCGGGAGAGTGGGGGAAGCTAAGGGATTAGTTTTAAAGGGTCGGGGTGGGTTTAGGGGTTATTTTTGTGTGCCGTTTTTCCCACCCACCCCCAAAACGATAAGAGAACCCCCATGAACAATATAGTGGGGTTTTCCTATAATTTTGGGGGAGCCCCCGATTTCTGACGGTTTTGAAATATCAACGATATTTTCAATCGTCCGAAGCCCGATTCTCATCCCTAATAAGTAAGTGTGTGTTAGATGGGCTAGGAGTGTGAGACACTGGAGAAAAGTGTGAAAGGATGGAGAGAAGGTATGAAAGACCTAGAAGGGCTAGGGAGGGCTTGAGAGGCAATGGAAAAGGAGAGAAGAGAGACCAAAGGAATCTGGAATGAGCAAGAGGAAATTGATCTTCCTGATATTTCCAAATCACTCACATTGTCCATTTTCAGTCACAGGATGTTGGGCTCAATGAATCACTGGTTTAGCCCAGAATGGGACTTATGTGTTAAGAAGGATAGGTGTATGAAGAGAGTCAAAGATGGTAGAAATTTGGGAGCTGAGGAAGAGATGAAAGGGGGAATGGGCAGCTGGGTTGTCGGGTAAGAGGCAGAAGAAAGGGAAAGAGTGGGAGGAAGGTAAGTGATGGCTAAGAAGGGGTGAGTATAGATGGAGGAAATAAGGGAATTGTGAGTGTGTGAAAGAGGGGGAATAGAAGGTTGAGGAGGGAGAGAATGGGGGAATGGGAGGATTGGGTAGTGGGTGAGAGCGGTAGGTTAGTAAGTGGTAAAAGGAAGGATATTGAGGACTGGAGGATGAGAAAGGGGAAGAAGAAGAAGAGGTGAAATCTAGCTATGAAAGGATAGAGAAGCAGGGAACAGAGAAATGGGGAAAACAGATGAAAGGGAAAGATCAATGTCAGAGATAGATACAGGGAAAGAAGAGAAGAAGGAGAAAAGAAACAGGAAATGAAAAGGACTTTGAAGATCAAAAAGAAGAAAGTGAAAAAGACAGCCCAACAACACTATGTTCAAACAACAAAAAAGCTCAAAAAGGTAGAAAAAATGTTTTAATTTTCAGTTTTTAATGATTGGAATATTTTAACTTTAGGAATGTGCATTTCTGAAATTTTTGTATTTGATCAGTAAAGGAAGATAAGCATTTCTGTTTCTTTTTCTCTGGTGATGTGCTGCATGTATAATCTAGCTTCTCAGGTTTTCCATTTCAGTTTTTGTCTACATGTTTCTGTTTCTAGTTTGTGGTTCCTTATTCTGTATTAGGAAAGGGTCTTTTGCATGTGTGAAAAAAGAGAGGGATTCTGCTGCATGCAGTTTCGGTGTAGGAATCAATAGTAGTCTGCCTTTTTTTTTCGAATAGAAGGTGAAAGAACATAAGAACAAGAACATAAGAACATGCCAAGGGTCCATGAAGCCCAGCATCCTGTCTCCAAAAGTGGCCAATCCAGGCCATAAGAACCTGGCAAGTGGTATTCTAGGGCCTGATCTAATATTTGCAGTGCTGCGTTTCATAGGTAGGGTTGTTACTGTTTAAATTCTTGCAGTTAGTGCTATTCTAGTATAACCCCCTCAACAGCATACATAAAAGGATGGAAGGTAACTTCCATGTTAAGAAATGGTCATCCATTTCAACTGTTATGTATTATTTGTACTTTATTTATGAAGCTTTTTATACGAGAAGGGCGAAGTGTTGCTCATTTGAGATTTTAATCTTCCAGATGTAGATTGAAGAATCCCTTCTGTGGAATATATGAGAAGTGGAGGAAAAGTGGATGCCCTTCAAGGGGCTGTGCTCAAAAAAATGGTAATGGAACTCAAAAGAGAGGGTGTAATACTTGATCTAGTGCTCACTAATTGCGATAATGTGTCTAATGTTCAGATAGGGGCTCACCTGAGAGCCAGTGATCCTCAGATGGTATGGTTCAATTTTGCAAACAGGATACAGAGAAGTCACACAAAAACCTGAGTTTAGATTTTCAAACATATAGACTTTGTCAAAATGGGGACATATCTGGAGGAAGAACTAGAAGACATGGAGAAAATAGGTGAGGTAGAACAATAGTTGGCCAAGTTAAAAGAAGCTATTTCAAAGGGAACAAATTGATATATTAGAAAAGTAAATAAGAGTAAGACGAAAAAGAAACTGATCTGGTTCTCTAAGGAGGTGGCTGAAAAAAATAAAGGCAAAAAGAAGTATAAGGGATCCCAAAAAAAGGAATACAGGGAAGAATATTTGTTAAAACTGAGGAAGATGAATAAAGAAATAAGGAAAGCAAAAGATCAAGCGGAAAAAAGTATGGCCAAAGAGGTGAAGTGAGGAGACAAAACATTTTTCAGATATATCAGAGAAAGAAGGGTTGTGGTGACCTATTGTGGCCTCGGTCTGGGACTAGGCGGAATCCCAGTCTGGACCTAAGATGAACCCTAGTATCGGGCCTTGGTCCAGGTCAAAGCTTTGGCATTGGGAACCAGCCTTTGGGCCGGCCCGTGGCATCAGGCCTGACCTGTGCTCTAGCTTAGGCTGATAACTATAAAGTGGCAATTTTATAAATATATCACATTAATTGCAATCTAATATATTTTAGTGACATATAAGATTATTCAAAAATGTATTTTAAATATTCCAAAAAATCTTTAAATACAAAAAATTGAAAAAATGTTTCTTTTTTTGTCAAGAACACACATAAGTGATTCAGGAACAATTTGTAACCTTCAATACATCTTGTTCCTGAATCACTTATGTGTGTTCTTGACAAAAAAGAAAAATGTTTTCAATGTTTTGTATTTGAATAAAGATTTTTTGTAATATTTAAAAGAAATTTTTGAATAATCTTATATGTCTCTAGCTTAGGCTGAGGCATCGACCTTGCATAGGCCAAAGCCAAGGTTATAGTGACCTACCGCGTTATCAGCCTAAGGAAGGTCGATGCTTCAGCCTGGGCCTAGGCCTCACCGGCAGATTCCCACTGGAGTAGTTAAGTGGGGGTGGAGGGAATCTGCCCTACCATTTTTTTCAGGTGGTTGGGAGGCCCCAGTTTCATTTTTTAGCTGTTTTTTTTTTTTTTTTATGTTTGATTCATTTTTTTCACACAACTGAAAATAATCAAACATTCCACGAACCAAAATTTGTGGGGAGAAAACCTCCCGAAAATGAACCGAAAAACGAAAACAAATGTTTTTCCCTTTATATCACTACTTTTTTTGATTTCTTAAAATCAGGCCAGTAGATTGTTCTTTCAATTCCTGGAAAGAATCAAAGATGATCAGAGGAACAAAGCCAGGAGTGTGTCGCTCTCAATCAGTGCTTCTAAAGATCATCCAAGTACCTTTCTGAGCATCAGAAACAAAGCATCCCACATCATACAGCTAAGTCTGAACTCTCATGTCAGCTTATGTCTGGCCAGACATTAGTGACATTTTTTATAAAAGCAAAATGTAGAAACAAAGTTAAAAAAAAGGAAATTATACTTACCTAAGTGAAAAATGCTCTCAAAAACTCTGATAGATAGAGAACATGAAAAACTATCAATTTAGGAAATACATTGGTTAATTAGAGTACAAATAAAGAGCAAGTTTGGGAATATACTGTTACCTGAATAACTGTCTTTAATGTACCTTGCTACTTTATAAGAGAGACCTAGAAGAAAATACTAATTCAATAGTAACTGACTCCTAGATTCATCAAAATGTTATAATTTTGCATGGATAATGCCTGCAGTAAGAAACAGGGGTGTATTTATGATCATTTTAGGCTTACTGCATCACATGCTTTGCATAGGTAGTGCTCTTGTATTTCACTATTCATGAAGTGCCCAGACAGGCTATTGCTGAGAGAGAGAGAGACAGAGAAAGAGAGAGAGACAGAGACTATTTATAAGGCCTTCATGGTAGTCAACTATTTATATCACTAAAGAGGGCCAGGTAATTACTCAAGGTGAGGTTTTGGTGGTGGTTTAGGGTTTAGGGGCTAGTTTGACATGCAGAGTGAGAAATATGAACAGTACAGTATACCTCAGTGAAGATTTGGAGTGTAGAAATCTCATCTTTGTGAGACTTTCCTCACTCCAAATGTTGTCCAATCTTTACTGAAGTGTATTGTGCTGTTCATACATCTCACTCAGCATGTCAAACTGGCACCTAAACCCTAAACCACCAACAAAACCTCACCTCGAGTTATTAGCTGGCCTTCCTATAGTGATATAAATAGTTGAATACTGGGAAGGGCTCCCTAGAGGTGTTGTCTCTCTCTCTCTCTTTCTCTCTTTCTTTCAGTGCTGAAATGCAATTTGCAATCTTTATTACAAATTGTGTTACAGACATATTGCACAGCTTAACACCAGGAAAAGAGGTGTAGTTTATTTACAGCATTAAACCCCTCGTGCCATGTGGTAACATAACTATCACCTGCGCTAACACCATAACACATTTTGCTGAATGACCCTATGAGTTTGTAAAGTTGTTCTAATAACTGTTCTAATATCTCAGTTGCCTAAGAATTAAAGTGAATTGTGTTTACATTTAGCAAACTAAAAACTGTTGATCTTGATTTTAACACCATTATCAACTAGTTATTTTTTTATTATTATTTAATAATTGTTACAAAAATAAAGATTTTGTTATTTTTATCTGATTCTTTCCTACAGACAATCTTTTCTAATGCCCTGCTTTCCATCCCAAACTCCAGGAGCACTACTGGCTGGGTGGGATTTCCCATTCATTTTAAATCAACCAGTTGGGAAAAGAGCAAAGTGTTGAACCCCTTTAGTTGCAACTTGACTCCACTACCAGCTACCTACTGTTGTGATTTGCAGCCAACAGTGCAACCCTCTGAGCCACCACACACACCCTCAGTGTTACAATCAGATGGGCCTTTTTCCTGTGGCCAAACTCTGCCGAGCTCCTCACATGTGGCAGGATGCTGCCACGATTGCCGCCTCTGGCTATCCATCCTTAGGCATGTGCAAGCCCAATGCTACCCCTTTTAAGGGGTCTGCGGCAGGAAAAGGCCATGGCACCCGTCCTACTTAAAGACTTCCCAAATGTCCTTGCCTTGCCTCAGCAACAGGTCTCCTGGTTCTTTGTGTGTCCCAGTGCATGTTGCTCGTTTCTCTGTCTTGCCTCTTGTCCTGTTTATCACCTTGCCTGTGCCTTGTCCATGCCTTGCCTGTGCCTTGACTTTTCCTTGTCCATGCATTCTCTGTGCCTTGTCCGTGCCTTCTCTGTGCCTTGTCTGTGCCTTGTCCGTGGCTTGTCCATACCTTGTCTTTGTCTTGTTTCTCCCTCCTTGGCCTGACTTCATGGATTCTAACACCAACTTGGACTCTGACCTTCTTTGACTGCTTCCTGGACCTGATCCACTGTTTAGGACTGACCAAGCCTCATCAGCTGCCTGCCCCAACCTACAGCTTGGTACCCATATCTGCTGTCTATGCCTGCTTGACCTACACCTGGACTCAGACTCTCACTTCTGGATAGCCCTGGGGACCTGCCTAAGACCTGATGGCTACCAGAACCAAAGGGCTCAATTTGAGGCAAGGTGGCTGGTAAAGGCAAAGCTCCAGCCAGTCCCACCAAGGGCTTCCCCGCTAGCTGTCGGTGTGGGCCTAGTGGACATGCTTGCTAGGCAGTGTCAATCACAGCACAGCACTAAGGATCCACTACCAGAGAACATTATACTTACGCCAATACCACTCGGTACTTTGAGCCCTCATAGCAGGAGATAGTCGACATTTCCACCAAATTGCAGCTATGGGGCTCTACAGTATTATGACATTCTCCATTTTATTGTCCATTGCCTTCCTAATAATTCCTAACATTCTGTTTCATGTTTAGATCAGTACTGCACACCAAACCAAAGATTTCAAAGTATTGTCCACAATGACCCCCACATCCTTTTCCTGGGAAGTAACTCTTGATATGAAACCTAACATCGTGTAACTACAATGTGGGTTACTTTTCCCTATGTGCATCACTTTGCACTTGTACTCATTAAGTTTCATCTGCCATTCAGTTGCCCAGTCTCCCAGTCATGCAAGGTTTTCCTGCAATTTCTCACAATCTTATTGTGATTTCACTACTCGGAATAATTTTGAGTCATCTGCAGATTTGATCACTTCACTCATCATTCCCTTTTCGAGTGCTGGTATCTCCCCAACATCCTCTTCAGAAAACACTAAAGCAAAAAATTAGTCTTTCTTCTATGGCCTGGTCTTCCCTAAGTGCCTGTTGTGTTTGTGGCATTATGTGGACCCTTGGTCATTGTGGAGATGACTCCTCCCACGGGGAGGGGCCCCATGAGGAACAACAGCAATAGGCTAAACTCAGACAGCAGATACGTACTGCTGTAGATAGATGGTATGAAGCAGGAAGGTAAGGCACTGCAGTCTGCGGGGTGCCAATACGTTCAACAGTCTCAGATGTAGAAGTCTCACCCAGAAGTTCAAGATAGGTGGGAGCCCGCAGTGCGGGTAACACTGAGCCTGGTGGGTGGAGTTGGAGCACCAGATCATAGAGGTACTCACAGGAGCGTATTGTAGGCGTCTTCCTGGTAATGAAGATGGTGGGACCGAAGGTCCGAGGTGCAGGATACACAGACTGATAGGCCCTTGAGGAGCGAGTACCTGATAGTCCAGAGATCCTGAAATAGAAAGAGAGAGAGACCCTCGAGGAGCGGTTGTCTAGTTAGTAGAGGCCCAAAGGGTATTTGGAAGCGAGAGACCCCCGAGGAGTGGGTGCCTAGAGCTTCGTAAGGAGCGAGGCCCGGAGTGTAGGGAGGCATCTAAGCGTGCAGCTTAGAGCACTCAGAGTAGCTAAACCGAAGTCCTTGCTAACTCAACGATGGTAGCGAAGCGGAGGCTTTAAATACCCAGAGGCATTGACGTCATACAGTGGGGAGCCCCCGAGGTTCCCGCCATGACGTGTATTTGAGCGTAGGCAGCATTTGAGCGTGTGCCCTAGGAGGCCCTGGGAATAAGCATGGCGGACTGCAATGCCCATGCTGAGCTGGAGATGCCGAGGCCCTCGGCACTCAGCACCAAAGGCAGCCATCTTGCCCAAGGAAGAGGAAAAGGGAAGAAAAGAGGTAACGCAGAGTGGTCGCAGCTGTCTGCGACCGAAGGACACAATAGTGCCCCCTTAGCCCTTTGATTATATAATGATCCAACTGATGCCCTTATAGGCTTCCTGCTGTGGATATATTTTAAAAAGATTTTATTATGAGTATTTGCCTCTATGGATGATTTCTTTTCAACTTCTCTTTTTGCCTGCTTCATCAATATTTTACATATAATTTGCAATGCTTATGCTTTTTCTTATTTTCTTCAATTTGATTCTTTTTACAATATTTGAAAGAAATTATTTTGGCTACAATAACCTATTTCACCTCAACTTTTAACCATGCTGGCATTTGTTTGGCCTTCTTTCTGCCTTTTCTAATGCATGGAATACTCGTGGTCTGGGCTTTGAAAATGGTAATTGTAAACAATGTCCATGCATGATGTAAACTTTTAACCTCTGTAACCACGCCATCTAGATTTTATAAATATTTTCCTCATTTTAGCAAACTCTCCCTTATGAAAGTTAAATGCTAGATCAATCGATTTACATAACATCCTCCCTCCAATCATTAACTCAAATTTTATTACATTATGATTACTGTTGCCAAGGAGCCTCACTAACATTGCCTCTCACAACAAATCCTGCATTCCACAAAGAATTAAGTTTAAAATAGCTTCCAATCTCATCAGTTCCCAAATCAGCTGCTCGAGGAATCAATTATTTATTTCATCTAGAAACTTTATCTCCTAATCATGTTCTGATGTGGCATTTATCCAGTCAATATTGGGGTAAATGAAACCTCCCATTATTACTCTGCTGCCAAATCTGTTAGCTTCCCTAATTTCTGTTAGCATTTCATCATCAGTCAGTTCATTTTGGTCAGGTAGATGGTAGTATACCTCTTTGCTCAATTCTTCTCTATCACACATGGAATTTCCAACTATAAAGATTCTATTGTTCATTTAGTCTCTTGCAAGATCTTTATCCTGTTGGACTCTATGAAATCCCTAACATAAAACATCAACCCCCTCCCCCCCCACCCACCACCACCAAGTTGATCCACCTTTGTGATATAATTTATACCCTGATATAGCACTGTCCCATTGGTTATCCTTCTTCCACCAAGTCTCTGAGGTGCCAATTAAGTCTGCCTCTTCATTCAGTGCTGTACATACATTCTAACTCCATCATATTACCCTTTTGACTTCTGGCATTAGCATACAGACATTTCAAGGTACAATTTTTATTTGTATATGCAACTTTCTTAGCATTTGACAGGGAAAATTTGAAATCTTGTAACTCAGTTTGTTCTTATAGCCAAACAGGCTATGTATGCTTTTATTGGAACCTCTCTACTGGGATACCCTAATTCTACTGCCGGCGGCATTTTGGTTCCTGTCACCCGACGTCACGAGTGCAGGAGATCGCTCCCGGACCCCCGCTGGACCCCCAGAGACTTTTGGCCAGCTTGGGGGGGCCTCCTGACCCCCACAAGACTTGCCAAAAGTCCAGCGGGGGTCAGGGAGCGACCTCCTGTACTCACGCCGTATTGCCAATATTCAAAATGGCGCCGGCGCTACTTTTGCCCTCACTATGTCATACGGGTCGTATGACATAGTGAGGGCAAAGGTAGCGCCGGCACCGGCGCAAGTGTAGGAGGTTGCTCCCGGACCCCCGCTGGTCTTTTGGCAAGTCTTGTGGGGGTCAGGAGGCCCCCCCAAGCTGGCCAAAAGTCCCTGGGGGTCCAGCGGGGGTCCGGGAGCGATCTCCTGCACTCGTGACGTCGGGTGACAGGAACCAAAATGCCGCCGGCGCTACCTTTGCCCTGTCATATGGTAAGGGCAAAGGGCCACCGGCGCCATTTCTATTAACGCAGCCGTGGCCCGAGAGCGGGAGATCGCGGGAGATCGCGCCGGGACCCCCCCACTGGACCCCAGGTAATTTAAAACATTTTGGGGGGGTTCGGGAGGGTGGGGGATTTGTTTTAAAGGGTTGGGGTGGGTTTTAGGGTTGTTTTGGTGTGCCGGTTTTCCCGCCCTCCCCCGATTTACGATTTTTTACAATTAAAAAAAAAAAAAAAACACGACGATCAGATTTCCCTCCCCCCCTCCCAGCCAAAATCGATCGTTAAGACGATCGATCACACGATTCACATCCCTAACAATTAATCTATTTATAAGAGCTGGGTCACTCCCTTGTTTTAGCTAGATCTCTGATTGATTTTTGGCATGCAAATGTCTCTTCTTCTCTTAAATGGGATAAGAGTCTATAAATCAAATAATTCCTGTAGATAGATGTAATACCTCTGAGTAATACCTTCGTCGTGGTTCGGGGGCCCCACTCCCTGAAACAGATTTTCTACGAACTACGAGAAAAATTTGTTTTTTGGGTTTGTATGGGGGGAGGGGCACATTTTATTTTTTTAAATAAAAAAACACCCCAAGCATTAAAATTTACAATAATACATTAAATACACACACCACCCCCTCCCCACCATCCCGATCCCTCTCCAAGACTTACTAACATCCCTGGTGCTCCAGCGGGGTCCCTTGAGCAATTTGTCCCTCCGTGCCATCGGGCTGTGTGGCCTGCCTCGCATCAAAATGGCGCCGATAGCCTTTGACTTACTATGTCACAAGGGCTACAGGTGCCATTGGTCAGCCCCTGTCACATGGCCATCGGTGCTCCTACCATATGACAGGGGCTGACCAATGGCACCAGTAGCCCCTGTAACATAGTATGGGCAAAGGCTATTGGGCAATTTTGATTACTGGCAGCCGACGGCCCGAGTGCAGAAGATTGCTCCCGGACCCCCGCTGGACCACCAGCGGCTTTTGGCAAGTCTTGGGGGAACCTCCTGTCCCCCACAAGACTTGCCAAAAGTCTCTGGTGGTCCAGCAGGGGTCCGGGAGCGATCTCACCATCGGCTGCCAGTAATCAAAATGGCGCCGATAGCCTTTGCCCATACTATGTCACAGGGGCTACCGGTGCCATTGGTCAGCTCCTGTCACATGGTAGGAGCACAAGATGGCGCCAGCATGCGCGCAGGGCCTCCTTATGAATACATCATGGTGGGAACCTCGGGGGCGTCTCCTCCCGATGATGTCAACACCGCTAGTGTACTTATACTGACTGGCCCATTGCTAAAATGAGTTAGCAAGGAGTTCTCTCACTTGTGTAATTCCACTCTACTTGGATCTCTGTTCCAGATTATACCTGGCTTCCAGATGCTCTGAGTACCCGGTCCTTGGGGGCTCTTTTGTGACTTGGCTATCTGCTCCTCGGAGGGCCTACTGCCTGGGATGTCTGACCCGCTCCTCGGGTATCTCTACTGGGACTTCTTTTTGTGAGTACATTCTCCAGTTTCTACCTACTACTGAGGATTCCTTGGCATACCCTATTCCACGGGCCACTACCGTTCTTCAGCCTGTCTACGCTACTCTATCTGTACCTCAGGATACTGCACCAGCAACACAAGGTCTACGGCCTGGTTCCTGTATCTTCAACCTCTCCTCATACAGAACAGCTTCCTCGGCGTACCCCACACTGCGGGCCACTACTGGATCTGCACTCAGAGGTATTACATCTATCTACAGGAATTCACGAGTGTACCCCGTGCTGCGGTCACCACTGGATCTTGTTATCTACATCATCATCCTGACCACGATACTTGCTCAAAGACTGTGTTTAATATTTTTCCCCGCTCCTCTAGTAGTGTTTTTTACCTTCTCCTTAATAAAGTCTCTCTCACAGCTGTGTCCTACATCGCTGAGACCTCGCCTACCGCCGGTGGGGACCATGGGGCTCTTCCCTGTGGGCGGAGACATCTCTCACCTCGGCCCAGGGGTTCACCAATTCCTCAAAACCATAACACAAATCAATCACATTTCATTCTCACTTTTAAAAAGCAAGTTACCTACCTTTCTTTTCTTTTCATCAAACACACTTACAATAATCTAACATTCTTTTCTTTTTATCAGGCCCACACAATTAGAATTACCTATTTTTCATTTTTAATAAATCACCAAAACTAAAGATTAGTTTACTACAAAATCTCACTCTCCCCAAACTTTAAGACCCAAAATTACTCAGTGAAGTGATACTCACTGATTCTCTGTAGTCAGCAGCAAAATGCTCTGTTTCTGTTATCTCTAAGTAACTATTAGTGTCATTCATCAAAATGTGTTATTGCGTTAACACGCTAATGCATGCGTTAATGCCATAACGTATCCATTATGAACAATAACGCATGGTGTGAATACAAATTTTTTAGAGGGAGGGGATCAGGGAGACGTTTGGGTGGGATTTAGTAAACTGAGGGGCAATATTGCACCATGTGATAGCATAATGCATGCTATTGCATGGTTTTAGCATTGGAAATAACTACACCTTTTTTCCTTGTGGTAGGCAAGTATGATATGCCTGAAATGGCCTTAACACAACTTGTGATAAAGTTTTAGAATTGCATTTTGGCCATTTCTCAGCTTAGAAGGGGAAGGGGGAGAAGAGGAGGTGGGGTGGTGTGGAGTAGAGAGAGAAAGAGAGCGAGTCTCTGGGGAGGGCCTCACTGTGTGCACCTATTTATATCTCTATAGGAGGGCCACCTGATAGGTGGAGGTGAGGTGTTGGTGGTGGTTTAGGGTTTAGAGGTCAGTTTTGCATGTAGAGTGAGATGTACGAGCAGCACAGTACACCTTGGTGAATATTTGACATCATTTGGTGTGAGGAAAGTCTTACAAAGATGAAATTTTGTACTATGTTATCTCACCCCAGCTTGATGGTACAGATAGGAATTTTAAAAAAACATTTTCATGCATAAAGTGCACTTATTTATTTATTTTTAAATATTTGTTGTTTGCTTAAAATGAAGCTTTCAAGCTAAGAAGAGCACAAGATAACATACAACAATAAAATAACAAGCAAAACAGAATAAATTGAATAAAATTTTTCAATTGAATGCCTCCTTAAACAATAGAGTCTTTAGCTGTCTTCTGAAAATGTTTAAATCAGTCAACATCCACAATTTGACTGGTAAATCATTCCCGAGTTTTGGACCAATTGAGGAAAAAGAGCGATTTCTTGTTGCTTGCAGTCAAATTTGCCCCTTAAAAGGGATCAGTAAAAGCTGTTGATTAGCAGACCAAAAGGAATGAGTAGCTAAATAAAATGTAAATAATTTTATAAGAGAAAGTAAATGAGTGGTTTTTAAGGCTTTAAAATCCAGAATCAACACTTCAAATTTCACCCGATATAAAATTGGCAAACAATGAAGTTGACACAGTTGGGGTAGAACAGAAGGGGAGAACTTTTTGAAACTAAATGCACTGCTGAGTTTTGCAACAATTGCAGAACTTGCAGGCAATTTTGGGGTAAAGCAACATACAATGAATTACAATAATCCACCCTTGACAAAATAAAAGCTTGGATTTACACATGTAAAACCCAATTTTAAGCATATATATGCTTTCTAAAATCAGTCTCTAAGAGTACGCTTCCAGTGTAGCTGCCTACTGATGGAGGAAGCATCGGGCCCACCCAGATTGTGGTTGAAGATTCAGCTAAAATTAAGGTACAGAGATGGGGGAGGGTAAAAGTTGGGGGGGGGGGGTGAGGAGGGGTCTCTGAAGCATAAAACATTAAAATCTTGAACCAGACCAGGGAGCGGGGGTGGGTGGAGGGACCGAGACAGGCACCGGGACTGACCTGTTTATTTTTCACAAATAGAAAAGGGGTTTTAAAGGAGAAATTGCAGACTCAGCCCGGTAAGGCCAAGCCTTTGGAGCTAGGGTGGGAGGGAGACAGGGAGCCCACAATATTGTTTTTTCCTAGCAGTTCACTACATAACCAGATATATTCTTTTCAGTACAGCCAGTTAAGTCTAAAGTTATCTGGCTTATCATACCTGCAGTATTCAATAGAATATCCAGTTATGTTTAAAGTTATTCAGATATGATTAGCCAGATTACTTTAATCAGGGACATTTATACCACTGAATTCCAGGACCACTTATCTTGTAGCCAGATAACTTTTCTGCTCACCAGTTTACTGAATATCACCTCCTATATATAATTAACTCTAAAAAGTCTGATATTTTTACTGCTGGGTGATAGCACATATGGGATACACCTACTCAATCATGAACCTATAGCAAATTCAATTACAATTTGATAAATATCACAACAAATCTCACACCTTTCACTCTTTCTGATATTTAGCATCTTAAAATAATATTTTTGCATATGTACCATACTGGAAGTACCTGACTACAGTAAGATTATTTTATAATGCTCATTTTACACAGTCTTTCTTCAGTGAGGAGGTTATCTTCAGAGATTGTACATCATCTCCACCGAAGAAGGAATGGCCAAAAGAATATGCAAAGGACAAGAACTGATCCTGAGTCTTTTTTTCTGGCTAATATAATATTATAGTAGGAAGGTAATGGTTTTTCTGAAATATGCATCTGTTATCCAAGCAAGTCAAACAGGTATTATCCTTACTACAGTAACTGTTATATTAAATAAATTATGTTTGTTGTTAAACTATTTATGTACGCTTTCTCTAATGTAATATCTGATTATAACATTTTCATTTTTAATAAATCACCAAATCAGTATAGGATCATATGCCATACTTTCCCTGCCTCTTCTGTTACATATACTCCTTCCAATATCATGGAGCTTGACTCACTGTGGTACTTGGAGAAGCTCTGTTCAGTGATTAAGAGAATTCTAATGAAGAGTTACTAGCTTTCCTACTGAGAGCACTTGGCCAATTAGTAATATGATGTTCATTAATCTTTACCAGACTTCGGAGACTTTGTGCCATTATACTATTACTTCTAACCAGATTACATTTAAAGCATTTTTATGATTAGCTATAATATTCATACATTTACAAACATATCACTCCATTAAACAAAGCAAATTTGATTCAGAAAAATGTCTCAGTAAAGAAATGGATGAAGTTCTATACCTATTCAGTTTGCAACATTATTTTCTGCATAAAAGATGAACAGGCTGATTGGGAGTATATGTTTGTGTTCTGTAGAGATGGTTTCCTGCCATGTAGATGGAGGGGAGGGGGTGCTATGGGCAATAGATATTACATAAATGCTAACAGCTCTAACCCTTACCAAAAAAAGCTAATTTTCAAAATCCCAGGAGCTTCTGCTCATCCATTTAGCTGCCTGCAAACCAATTTAATTTTCTTCCAGCTCAAGCAAGAGTAAATCTTCTTTACTGTTCTCTGTAAGCATGCAGCTTAATTTAAATCAATTTGACAACCACTCAAAACCCCTACATTTCTCAGAAACTTACCCCTTCTGTCACCTTTCTTCTTCATTCCTTTTCACTTCTTTTACATCTAGCCATTTTCTTCCCACTCCCCCCTTTTCTATTTTCCAATTTCCATCATGTTATCATAATATAGAATGGAGTAAATGATATTTGGGGGGGGGGGGGGGGGATTGTTGCAATCGGTTATCTGCGGGCTGCTTCCATGGACCACTGCTCTCACCTCCATTCCAGTCTGACACAGCTAACTGGCACACGCGGCAGGATGCTGCAATTACTGCTGGCAGGGATGCTGCGACAAGTCCGGGTGCAGCGTGTCCTTCTTAGGCGTGCACACCTCCTTTCTATATTCAAGGGGACTGCGGTGGGAAAGCCCTGCAGCCCCTCTTGATGACATCTGCGATGCTGCCTTATAAAAAGGGCAATTCTACAGCTGCAAGATACCTTGGCAACAGGACAGCCTGCTTCCAAGTAGTGTGAGTTGCCAGCATCTTCATCTTTGATTCCTGAGTTTCCAGATCCAGTTCCTGCCTTCATCTTCAGCTCCCATGGTCCTTGCTTTTGTCTTCAGTTCAGTGGCTCCTGTCTTTGTTCTTCAGTTTTTGTGGTAAGTTCTTCGGCTCTCCAGTTCTACGTCTCATCATCTGCCCACCTGTCTTGCTCTGGGCCTCCCTGCCTTACCTCTCCATCTTGCCTTCCTGATTCCTGGACATCCTTGTGTGCCGCCTGCCAAAAGCTCAACCTACCTGCACATGAAGGCTCAACCCAAGGAGAATGTGGGCTGGTAAAGGTGAAGCTCCAGTTGGGCCTCCACTTTGTCTAGACCCACCTGCCGATGGTGGGGATCTGCAGGGCTTCTCCCTGCAAGTAGCATCAACTCTGCCTCAGCCCAAGGGTCCATGCTTTCAACAGGGATAAGTCTCCTTCAACATTTTGGGATTTTTGTCTTCATCTGCCCTATATATTATTTTATTATTTTCCAGGGATGCACCATTTAACTCATCTACCATTCAAATGAATTTTACTTTGGAAGAATATTTGGGGTCTGATTGATCATGGGTTTTTTCCCCATAAATATGGAATGAGAGAAATGCCTTAGTGAACCAGGCCCTTAGATGCTCTTTGTCTTGGTATAGCTTCTGATAAATTATCTTTTTGAATGCTCATTTTAAGAAAACGTATACCACAAAAGAACTGACATCTGTAATTGACTTTCTCCAATTAATATATTGACAACATAATCCACCCAGAAATAAAGAACTTTCTTTCTATGGCACACACATATCCATGGTCTACACAGCACATATGTGAATCTGAAACTCCTCCCACCACTTTCAGAATTCTCTTGTCCCTCCTTAACATGTCCAGAAAATTTGGTGTGGATAGAATATCAAATGAAAAACAAAAAAGTTAGAACAAAAGAACATAAGATATGCCATACTGGGTGAGACCAAGGGTCCAGCAAGCCCAATATCCTGTCTCCAACAGTAGCCAATCCAAGTCACAAGTACCTGGCAAGTGCCCAAACATTAAACAGATCCCATGCTACTAATGCCAGCAACAAACAGTGACTGTTCCCTATTGCTTAATAGCTGTTTATGGACATCTCCAGGAACTTATCCAAAATGTTTTTAAACCCAGCTATACTAGTTGCCTTAACCACATCATCTGGATTTTCATTGTGCGTTGTATGAAAAAGAATTTTCTCCAATTTGTTTTAAATGTGTTAATTGCTAACTTCATGGCATGCTCCTAGTCCTTGTATTATGCAAAAGAGTAAATATCCATTTCACATTAACCTATTCAAGTTCTTTCATGATTTTGTAGACCTCTATCATATCCCCCCCTCAGCTGTCTCTTCTCCAAGCTGAACAGCCCTAATCTATTTAGCCTATCCTCATAGGAGAGCTATTTCATCCCCTTTATCATTTTGGTCACAGGCGTTAATAGCTGAGTGCAGGTAAAAGAAGTACAGAAAAGCAGAAAAAACTGCTTTTCTGTACTTTTTTTTAAGTACAGAAAAGCAGTTGGTGAATATTTGACATCATTTGGAATGAGGAAAGTCTCACAAAGATGAAATTTCTACTATGTTCTCTCACCCAAACTGCCATCTGCCAGTATTACTGACAGATAGCCGGTTATGAAAACCGACGCTGAGTTTACCAGCGTTGGTCTTCATAACCGGCAGCCACAACCCCCTAATTAGATATTGCATGGCGCCCCCTTGCAAGCACCATGCGCACATTAGGACTTTTCAGCACCCGCTTTCCGCGAAAATATATTGCATCGGCCCCATAGATGCACAACCTCATTGGTCTATCTCAAATTCAGCTGTTTTAATTTTAAAAATAGTTACTTAAAGTACCCACATGCTAGAAACTTATAGGATTATTCGTCAAAATGGTTAATGGTACCCTGCTATAGAGTCCATTAAGTTTGGGTGAGAGAACATAGTAGAAATTTCATCTTTGTGAGACTTTCCTCACTCCAAATGATGTCAAACATTCACCAACGTGTACTGTGCTGTTCGTATGTCTCACTCTACATGCAAAACTGGCCCCTAAACCCTAAACTACCACCAACACTTCACCTCGAGCTATTAGAAAGCCCTCCTATAGAGATATAAATACTTCACAACTATGAACACCTTGTAGATAGTCTCTCTCTCTCTCAAAAACACATTCCTTTTTCTTAACACTGGCATTATCAATGCATTAATAACACATTTGGATGAATCTAGGAGTTAGAAACGTGATGACAGAAAAAGACCATATGAACCTATCTAGTCTGCCCAGTCACACATCATATTTTCAAGATACTTGGTTTTTTCATTGCACAATGCACATTGCATATAATGCTACATTTTAATTTTGTCCTTTGTTTCATAAAATGTCAGCAGGCATTATGAACTATTTCCTATGACATATTCTGAAGTCTGCTTGATTTTGGCCATTTCTTGCTGCTGTTTTGTAATATTTTAAAAAGTAAATACTATGTTCTGTCAGGCCAGATGATTATCTAATCAATATAAGCTGATTTTTCAAATGCACACCCGTTCCTACTAATATTGCCTTTTTTATGCTTTTGTAATTATTATTGTTTCAAACTACTGTTTTTATTAGTTATTTATATGTCTGCACTAATGTTCACATTTTATGTATGTGCAGGATTCTAAACCTCTTAGACCCTTGGATTACACAGCCTTTAAATATTTTAAATAAATAAACTATAAAATTATGTATATACTATTAAGCATGTGCAAAACAATCTGATTTTCAAAAACAAGGTAGCTGTGGCATAATTATTAAAAAATGTATTTTTCTAAGCTAGATCCCAATGCTACATTAATTGCAAATTCTGATTCTATTGTAAGGTGTTCTAATGTCTATGTTCATTTAAATTTATTGTAATCCATCTTGAGACCAACTTTGGGAAAAGGTGCAATATCAAATGCTAATGAATAAATAAATAAATACATTTATGAGGTGAATTTTCAAAGTCGTACATAGAGGGCCTGATTTTCAAAAGCATTTACACGCTTAAAAATGGGTTTTACATGTGTAAATGCACTTTAGGCATGTAAGTGGGCTTTTGAAAATTGCTACTATATATAACATTGAATTGTCCATAGGATTTACCTGCATAAGTGTGCTTTACACAGGTAAATGGCTTTTGAAAATTGTTACAATAGTAGTCATATTTACATGTGTAAACCATTTTGAAAATTACCCCCAGAAATTTGCATCTACCTGCATAAGTAGCATCTACTTGTATACATGCTATGGGGGTCATTTTCAAAGGAGTTACGCATGTAAATGTGACATACTATCGTAGCAATTTTCAAAAGCTATTTACTCGAGTAAAGTGCACTTACTTGAGTAAATCCTATGGACAATTCAATGGCATATATTGTAGCAATTTTGAAAAGCCCACTTACTTGAGTAAAGTGTATTTACTCGAGCAAAAACCAGTTTTGCTCGAGTAAATGCTTTTTAAAATCTACCCCTATTTTAAGAACCTCAAACATACACATATAGGGGTAGATTTTCTAAATCTATGTGCGCGTACTTTTGTTCGCGCACCAGGGGGGTAATTTTCAAAGGAGTTACGCATGTAAATGTGACATACTATTGTAGCATTTACTCGAGCAAAAACCAGTTTTGCTCGAGTAAATGCTTTTTAAAATCAGGCCCCAGGCGCGAACAAAAATCCGGGGTAGGCACGTGCAAGGGGGTGCACATTTGTGCAACTTGCGCGCGCCGAGCCCCGCGCACGCTGCCTGTTCCCTCCGAGGCCGCTCCGAAATCGGAGCGGCCTCGGAGGGAACTTTCCTTCTACCCCCCCGTACCTTCCCCTCCCTAACCCACCCCCCCGGCCCTATCTAACCCTTCCTCCTACCTTTGTTGGCAAAGTTACGCTGGCCGGAGGCAGACGTAACTTTGCGCGTGCCACGGGCTGCTGGCGCACCATCACCCGACCCGGGGGCTGGTCCAGAGGCCTCGACCATGCCCCCGGGCCGGCACCACATCCCCGACACACACCCCGACACGCCCCGAAAATTGTGCCGCCCACCCGGCACGCCCCCGGCACGCCCCCCTTGCGAAGCCCCGGGACTTACACGCATCCTGGGGCTTGCGCGTGCCGCCGAGCCTATGCAAAATAGGCTCGGTGCGTGCAGGGGGCTTTTAAAAGGGTTACGCGCATAACTTATGCGCGTAACCCTTTTAAAATCCGGCCGATATTTTTTCCTTTTGTGCACACACATATGCACATAAAAGAGGGTGATCTAGGGAAATTTTAGGGTGGGGCCAATATTTATGCATATAAGTTGCTATTTTTAAAGACTCGTACATAGATTTACTAACTTACATACATAATTTTCCACTTGCTAATTATCTTATAAAAATGATATTAAATCTGTTTATTGTATACTAATAGCCAGATCGGAGGTTTGGGTTAACTGAGGGGGGGGGGGTCGGGGTACAGGCTGAAAAAGCAGGAAGGTCTTAAAGACCTAGAAAAGGTCTGAGTAAACCAGTGGAGTAATTGGTAAAATTGGTAATTTTACTTATGCATGCATGTTTTAAAATATATTGATTTGGGGGCATGCATCCTGATTTACATGAGTAAGTCATATTTTATTTTCACACATTAACATGTTATTTAAAAAATAAGTCGGAAAAGTACACACATTCAAATCATAGAAATACTTTTGATGCATTTTATGTATTCGTGCATATGTATATATGCATGTGTATGCTGCTGGGTAAAGATATGCATATTTTATAATACATGTGTATATATGTGCAGGTTGTAAAATACTATGGTAAAATTATGACTGGCCATATATGTGCATATATGCAACTTTGAGCAGCTGTTATGAAAGTTATCCTCTATTTGAAAATCAGGTTGATATGCAGCTAAATATATGTGTGTAACTTTACACATTTTCAAATGTTTAGTTAAATTTGTGAGCATTATCAGCATGCAGGTTATGCATTCACATTCTGAAAATTAAAAGGTGAATTTTAAAAGCCTGGGGGCAGATTTTCAAAGACCTACGTGCGCTGGGCCTATTTTCAAAAGGCCCGGCAGTGCGCCTAAAGTGTGTATGTCCCGGGGCTTGAAAAAGGGCTGGGGAATGGGCGGTCCGGGGCAGGGCGGGGGCGTGGCCAGAGGCCTCCGTACAGCTGCTGGATCTGGGCTGGTGCGCCGGCAGTCAGCCGGCGCATGCAACTTACTTCAGCCCCAGGGCTAAAGTAAGTTTTGGAACAAAGAAAACAAAAAGAAAAAGATAGGGAAGGGAATAGGGGCAGGCATCGCGGCTCGGACAGGGCTTGGCATGCGCAAGGTGCACAATTGTGCACCTCCTTGTGCACGCCGTCCCCGGATTTTGTAACATGCGTGTGCCTGTTATAAAATCAGGAGTACATGTGCGTGCACAGGGTAGCGCACGCACATGTAGGCCGCGCGTGTATGTTTTAAAATCTGGACCCTGATGTGCCCCAAAACCAGGAGAAATATGAATATGTCAGGCCAGTGCACGCCAAGCAGATTTTAAAAGCTGCCCGAGTACGCACATATCTCCCGCGGCACGCACAAATGAAAGTTCCAAAAAAGGAGTGGGGCATGGGTGTGGTCTGGGTGGGGCATGGGCGTTCTTGGATTTCAACTTCAAATTTGCGTGTAAATACTTTTGCGTACACCGGTGTCCCGTGCCACATAACTTTACTTCTGCTATGGATGACGTTTAAGAAATAAAATAAAGATAAATAGGCAGAACAGCGGGCTTTTAAGGGTCGGGGCTAATGGAAAAAGGGAGACTATTATACGTGGGGGGTTTGGAAGCCCTCTGCCTTAACTGGGTGAACTTGGAACAAACTGGGAAAACTGATAATGGCATCAGCACACAAATCTTTTAAAATCCAACACTTATGCAGTACAAGACGCATTTGCATGTGTCCACTTATAATTGCCTGGACATGTGCATGCGGTCAGGCTATTTTATACACGTGTTCTTATGTTCTTATGCATATACACACGTATGTTTTAAAATGGCTGCGCCCCTTGGTGTAGGCCGAGAAATGCGTACACATGTGCACCCATGCACCTGTTTATTTATTTATTTATTTTTTAATTCTTTATTTATTCATTTTTAATACATAAACAAAAATCAGATTTGCTTATAAAGAAATACTGTGGGTACATTAATTATCACAAGCAAATTTTTCCATTTGCCACCATTTCCATCAAAAATCTTAAATAGGAACTATAAACAGTCCACTTGAAATTTATAAACCTGGCAGACAAAATTTTAATCAGTTTTTAGACATTATTCAGCTATTAAGACCCACTCCCAGCAGAGTACTTAATAAGAGGAGATTTAGAAATCTTTTAAGGAAGAAAAAAAAACAGTACAAGAATGCTGCAATTAAAGATAGCCAAATTCTATCTAGACGTATGGAATTTATTGAAAATAAATCCAGGCATTTGAACTTACGTTTTACCAATTTTCCTAAGGTAGTGGGGGAAATCCCCAACACTACCTTGAAGAATTTTTTCTTTGAAAAGTTGGAAATAACTAAAGCAAATCTTCCATCCATTAACTCTTGCTTTTTTCTTCCCACGTCGACACGCTTAGGAAACTTTGGGGCGGATTTTCATACTCCGCGAATAGGCCTACTTTTGTTTGCGCTCCAGGCGCAAACAAAAGTACGCTGGATTTTAGTAGATACGCGCGGAGCCGCGCGTATCAGCTAAAAACCTGGATCGGCGCGCGCAAGGCTATCGATTTTGTATAGCCGGCGCACGCCGAGCCGCGCAGCCTACCCCGTTCCCTCCGAGGCCGCTCCGAAATCGGAGGCGGCCTCGGAGGGAACTTCCTTTTGCCCTCCCCTCACCTTCCCCCTCCCTTCCCCTACCTAACCCACCCACCCGGCCCTGTCTAAGCCCCCACCTTACCTTTGTCGGGGGATTTACGCCTCCCGGAGGGAGGCGTAAATCCCCGCGCGCCAGCGGGCCTCTTGCGTGCCGGGCCGCGACCTGGGGGCGGGTACGGAGGGCACGGCCACGCCCCCAGACCGCCCCGGGCCGTAGCCACGCCCCCGTACCCGCCCCCAAAACGCTGCCGACACGCCCCGAAAACGCCGCGACGACCGGGACCGCCCCCGACACGCCTCCGACATGCCCCCCTCGGAGAACCCTGGGACTTACGCGAGTCCCGGGGCTCTGCGCGCGCCGGTAGGCCTATGTAAAATAGGCGCACCGGCGAGCAGGGCTCTTAAAATCCGCCCCTTTGCTAGTGCCCCTTTTGCAGGGAATTTGATAGGATTCCTAGAAGATTCCACCTTGGATGTAATAAGCAGAGGAACTCTTTTGGCATCATTTATAACAGTTAAAGATATTGGTTTAGTGATGAAATCATATTTTAAGAAATATCCGGTTAACTTTCATGAGGCCGCAGTAAACATCTTCCCTGATTTAGCTCCAGCCACTCAGGCCAGGCGCCGGGGGTTTTTAAACCTCAGACAAGAGGCTGTTAGGCTGGCTGTAAAGATTTTGTTTCCTTATAAATGTTTCCTCACAAAGGGACGTGAGCGTTTTGTATTTTTCACTGCTGATCAACTAAAAGAGTTTATAGACGCCAGGAAAGTAAACATACTAACCCAGTAGATTTAAATATGGAACTATTACGAGCACTATGATAAAAGAATGGTTTTATTTCTTTTTTTTTATTCCTTAAAAGATTTCTAAATCTCCCCCCCATGCACCTGTTTAAAAGTTACCATGAGCGCAATTTTCAAAACTGTTTACATAGGTAAATTGTGAATTACCCTCTTCTTTTCATTTAAAGTACATACAGCTTCAATTGCACATCTACTTGTTAAAAAGAAGTGTTGCCATGGGAATTTAAATGTATGCATGTGCTCAATTTTCAAATTGTACATGCACTATTTCTCCTCTCATACAAATAGCAGGTGCAAAGTGTATGCGCATCCTTCATGCATCTACTTTGAGGCTGTTAATTTTCAAAGGGAAACTACCCCAGTAGTTTCTGTCTGCTAAGGTGTTATGCATGATAAAAGTACTCAGGTACTTTATCGTTATGTGGAATATTTGAAAATTGGCATTTTAAGTTATATGTGTAGATTCATATCATGACCCTTAAATGTCTCCTCATGTGCCTCTTTTTATACAGTGAATTTTATCTGCATTATGAAATAATATGCATGGCTTCAGGTGACTAAAAATGCATTAAAACACATTCAGTTCATCTTTATGCATTTTATTTTACATGCATATGTCTTGGCTAAGATTTTGAAACTGTATCACAAAGTAAGCAAGCTGTACAAAGGGGTTTACATAGTAATGTAGTAATGATGGTAGATAAAGACCAAGTGGTGAATCCCATTTGTCCTGCAAATTGCTCAAGGTAGTTACTGCTCCTCCATGCAGGTTACCCCATATTTTCTGTTATGAGTTGTAAGTGCTGCTCTGTGCAAGTTATCCCCATGCCTTCCAATAAGCGTTATACTTGCTACTCTGTGCAGGTTACCCCCATGCATTCCATTAAGGGCAGTAGAGAGTCCTCACCAGTCTGTAAAGGTTACCTCCATACACCCCTTTCTAGTGATCCACAGTGTTTATCCCATGCCCTTTTGAATTCAGTTACATTTTTTGTCCTTACCACTTCTTCTGGGAAGACATCCAGGCATCCATCACCCTCTCTGTGAAGAAATATTTCCTGATGTTAGTTCTGAGTTGTCCCCCTTGGAGTTTCATATCGTGACCTCAAGTTCTACAGTTTGAAGTTTGTGCATCATTAAATCCTTTCAGGTATCTCAAGGTCTGTATCATATCTCTTCTGTACCTCCTCTCCTTTAGGCTATACTTATTTAGAACCTTTAGCCTAGCCTCATAAGTCTTTCAATGTGGACCCCACACCATTTTGGTCGCCTTTCTCTTTACATCTTCCATCCTGTCTCTATCCTTATTGAGATATGGTCTCCAGAACTGAACGCAATACTCCAGGTGAGGGCTCACCAAGGATCTATACAAGGGCATTATCACCTACCTTTTCTCACTAATTATCCCTCTCTCTATGCAACCCAGCATCCTTCAGGCTTTAGCTGTCACTTTGTCACATTGTTTTGCTGCTTCAAATTTCAGATACTATTACTCCAAGGTCCATTTCCTGTCGGTGAACATTAGTCTTTTGATCTCCATCGCATACAGCTCATTTCACCCCATTTCTTTGCTTTGATTCCAAGTTACCAAACCTTCAATCACTCTTCAAGTTTTCTTAAATCATTTTTTATTCTCTCTACTCCTTCAGGCATGTGCATTCTTTAGCTGATCTTAATATCATCTGCAAAAGGACAAACTTTACCTTCTATCCCTCTACAGTGTTGCTCACAAAGAAATTGAACAGGACTGATCCAAAAACCATTCCTTGAGGTACTCCACTTTACATCATTCTCTCTTCAGAGGAGCTTCCATTTACCTTTACACACTGTCTCCTGTCAGTCAACTAGTTTGTAATCCATGCCACGACCTTAGCGCTCACTCCCAAACTTCTCATTTTATTCATGATCCTTCTATGTGAAACCATATCAAAAGCTTTGCTGAAATTCAAGTAGATCACATCATGCTCCCTCCCTTGATCCAGTTCTCTAGTCACCCAATCAAAAAAATCAATCAGATTTGTTTGACAGGACCTTCCCCTAATGAATCCAAGCTGCTTAGGGTCCAGCAATCAATTTTGAGGACAATTTTGTAAAAGATTTAGTCATGTAACTAAGGAGTTACATAGCTAGGTGGGCCCCTTTGAAACTTGTCTTTTTTTGCTGCAACTAAATTTCACTGTAATGTTCATCTAACTATTTTCTATAGTAAAGCAAAGGGGAATGTTTAGGTGGGTTCATTCTGAAAAAAAAAATTGATCCAGTGTTTCTAATTATCAAACTAATCCATTTCTTTTTTGCAGAAGAGTGACAGATAGACAGACAGGCACAAATCGCTTTTACATACTTTTTTCAGACATTTCTTATGTGGAAAACATACACAACTCCTGATTAAAAATTACTGATTCATCCCATATATTCCTACTAAGATACCATTCATATCCCTGCAGTTAAGGATCAGTCAGCATTTCAGGTAAAATCCTCTCTTTCCAAAGGTTTATAATTCAAACTGTAAAAGCTTCCTCCAGGCTAAGATGTAACAAACATGGTTCTAGTCTACAAACAAATGTTTCTACCTAATTTAACCAGTGGCTGCAGTGATGTGTTTTGCCCTTTGTAGCATGAAAATACCTTTTTTTCTGTGAAAATTAAATCTAGATGGAACAGTATTTCATGGTGTGTGGATTAACTACCAGCTGTTTTTCTTTTCAAAAGAGCACTAAATCACTATCATATTTTAAGAAGCAGCAAACATGAATCCAATTCAATTATTATTGAAATAACAGTTTTGTATTATATATGTAACCCCTGGGTGGGATGGAACCCAAATGCTATCTGCAAGGGCATAAAGAAAAAACATAGGCCCTACTTGCAACAGTTCTCCATGGATAGCGTTTTACTTCTGACGTTCAGGGCTCTTTGTGGGGGGAAGCATAGCTTCAAGGCCCTTTTGTATTAACCAACATACACAGCTCTTTTCAAATCCTTGTAAACAGCACTGATAATCCCCACTGTCTATTTCAGCAATAATCTCATGAGAGGCTATGTGGTTTCCAATTCCTTTACTGATAGTTGATAAATTGACTGAAGATTCTTAACAGCACTTAGGGCTTCATTTGCTAAGTATTTTTCTCATAGACACAGAATGGGAGAAAAGCCTTAGTAAATCATGCCCTTAGGTTTCAAAAAATGTTAATGAACAATAATGAAGAAAAAAGATGAATAAATTTGTGATCTCACTCTTATAGTAAAATTTTTGATTTTATGTAAGCAAATTCCTTAACAATTTACATTCTTCTCCTTTCAATTATTCAGATTGAAGGAAATGTATGTAATCCTTCTTCCAAGTCCCAAATTTCCCACTGTGGAATGGTTTGAATTTAGTCCCAATTCTTATCAGAATACAAGTCTCAATTCTAATACCTCTCATGCAATCTTCTTAAATATTTTAGATTGCCTGCTGGAAGCACCAAATGGGCACTCTCCTCTCACATGCAGCACATTTGAGTCAGTATTCAAAAAACAACTCTTGTGTTGTGATGCCGCTATGGGACATGCCTGCGAGTGGCCTTTCACCTCTTTGACGTGCTTTCCCCGTGGCTGGGAGATGCGGACGCCAATGCTGCC
The DNA here is from genome assembly GCF_901001135.1 of Rhinatrema bivittatum. Lineage (NCBI taxonomy): Eukaryota > Metazoa > Chordata > Amphibia > Gymnophiona > Rhinatrematidae > Rhinatrema > Rhinatrema bivittatum. Next base: position 195,101,383 of record NC_042621.1, read on the forward strand.
TCCCTCTTCATGTTTGGGAGCTACTGATGCTGCCTGCTTCTTCGCGGCCTGAGTGCCACCAATGCCACCACCTGAGTCCTCCTTCACAGCAGGGTCACCTCTCTAAGTGGCCAGGAGCGCCGCCGACTTTGTTCTTGTGGCTGGTGGGGCCGCCGATGCTTGGTGTCACCCCTGCCATCTTCGCAGCTGGGAGATGCTGACGAAGATGCTTCTTCTCATCTTTGTGGCCTGGATTGCCGCCACCAATGCATCTACCACGTAGCGCCTTCCTCCATGGTTATAAGGGTGTCCTTTAATATCAGGTGCAGCAATTGTTTAAAGCAATGGATCCACTGATACCTATTACATTACCTTTTTATTGTTAGTGCCACTCTCTGTAAAAAAAAAAAAATAAATGCAGGAACAATAGTCCCACCTCTCTGGTTTATTTATGTATTTAACATAAATTTCTTAATCATCAAAGCATATCTGATGGGTTACAAATAGCATACACAATTCTTCAAACAATAAACAACAAAAAATGACACAAAAACTCAGATAATATTCATAAATAAAACATACTAAAATCACAAACATAACATAAAATGACATAACCTAAAACACCTACAAGTCATTAAAAGCATCATACAAAAACCAGCATAACATAGAAAAACATAACACAGCTCCAAGAACCAAATAACTGCTTAAAATGGCATCAGTTTAAATTAATAACCAATCCTGTAATAATAAAAAAGCAATAAAACAAAACCTCACCTCAAGCAACCAAACTATTAAATAAATTGCTAAAATAACTAAAGTTGCCAGTCTTCAATCATTTTTCTTGTTGCTGTTAAAATATTCAAAGAAGTACAACTCTTGGGCATTATGTCCCACCTGTATTCTGCTGTTTCACCTTGGCTAGAGCTGCTACCTTCTCCTGCCTTATACAGTTGCCACCAGTGTGGCGTCAGGGAAAGATAGGCATGCATAGTGTTTTTTCTGGTCCAGATGTCACTGGTGAAATGGATGCTTCTCCTTTCCACCTTGGCCATAAGCACCTGCATGCGAGTATAACACTGAGTGTAGATGGTTGGGAAAACCTGCCTTGTGAATGTTGTCCTGGGGTACCTTGTATTTGGGGTTAAAGGATTCCGCAGCTACTTAACTCCCACATTCTCCAAAATCTTCAGGGGCAGGTCATTAGGGCAATTATTTCCCTGAAACACAGTGTCATCACCTTTGATACTGTCTGCCTCTCATTATTGGTGATAAAACACCCCATCTTCTACTTGAGTGCTTGCCAGTGATGTGAGTGTTGGGCTGCTTACTTGTCACCTCACTAGAGAAAGGGGCTTGGAGTTGGCTTGGGAGACAGACTTCCCTTTTTCTTTGTGTTAATATGGTAAAATGATTAAAATTCAATTTTACTTGCCCCAGGTGCTGTGTCCTGCTTTGGGGGAGGGTGGCTGTTGAAGGCCTGATGGTTCTGGGAGGTCTGGGTGGCACAGGAGATGTGCCTTATGTTTTTTTTATTTTTGTTTTTAAGTAGGAGGCCGGGAGAGAGTAGCATGAAGCTGCTTGCAGCGGCTGAGAGCCATGAGTGAAAATGAAAGTAGCAGTCAGACGTGAGGATGGGTCATGCCACTGGAGCTGAGGAATTCCTTGAGGTATGCATAAAGTGAGGCCATGTGGGGTAGGAACCCTATCAAGTAGGTGGTGAGGATGCTTCTGACTCACCCAAAGTCAGTTGGGCCACAGCAGTGAAGGAAATCAACTGATATTGAGTCAGCTGTGTTTCGCCCTACAGTTGAGGGCAGAGCAGCAGAAGCACTGGGGATACTGCAGCTGCATAATGGATGCAATTCACAGAATCGGAAGCTTTAGGTAAGCTCCTGGTATGATGCAAGTGAAGGCCAGAGTCCCACTGACATCCAGCTTCTCTGTGACTGTCTATGCTTTCCCGCTCCTCGGGGTCGCGTCTACGTACTATATCGAGATTACCAACACTTCTCCGCTCCTCGGGTCTGTGCTACATCATCGCTAGAGGCTCATCTCAGTCTTCCCTGTACTGTGGGTTGGCCTATGGCGTTACATCATCATCCTCAAGGTTGCCCCTCCTGAGTTCCTCCTGTTTGGCCAGTCTCACGCCTCCCGCTCTGCGGTCTGTCTGGTGCCTCTCCCCTCAGGGTCCCTGCCCAGGTATCACCTCCAGCCTGACTCTCTACTGGGGTACTCTCCTGGCTTCACGGGACCTCTCCTTTGCTTCACCCAGAGCTCCCTGCTGTGCCTGACCTCGCCACCCAATGGTGTGTACCTGTGGGGTTCCTCCTCACAGGTGATAACAACTCAGATCTCAGGCCAAGGGCCCACATACCCACAAATCTTAACAATCATCGTGTGGCTGAAGAGTCCATCTTTGTGCTGCTCAGGCCTGCACTTTGGTTCAATTTGTGCGCATGGCTGTAAGCTTAGATTCAACTATGCACAAACTTGTTTAGGGTCACTAGATTAATTGGAGCAGACTGGGCGGGAACTGGGGGAGGTCCAATTGTGTCGCCATGCATATTAATGGAAAATTTGCCCCCCCCCCCCAGCACGTGACACCCACACATGCGTGCAAATTTTAAAATTTGCCACGCATATGCGTGCAGCCATCCGATTGTATAACATGCACGTGCCAGCTCACGCATGTTCTAAAATTGGCACGTCCATGTGCGCGCTGGGAATCACTTGAGAATGGATGGCCATGTGCTGCTTTGAAAATCGACCCCCAAGTGAGTATTTTTCTCTCAAATGCAGCACACTTGAATCAGTAGAAAAAACAACTCTAGAACTATACCTTCAATACCTTTCCTCTGGTAAAAGTCAGGAATCCATTCTTCTCTGATGAAATACTCACTCCTCAGGCTTTTCTTAGGTGAAAGACACCTCCTCTCCGAATGACTTCTTTCTGTATAAAGTTTTCATTTTCTTTCAAGCCCTCCTTATATATTTCAGTTCCTATGTGGTGCAATGGTAGGGATGCTGATAAGATTCTTTTCTTTGACTATAAAAGTTTTAAGAAATCCTATTAAACAGAAAAAGGTAATGTTGCTTTTGAAGCACTTTCACCCTGATAAATTTACAAGGAACTCTTTTTACATTGAAGGAATCTGTCAAATTATTATGATATGGATATATGGTGTTAGCTTTCTCTGTGGCTTTGGGCAAGAAAATTGGGGTAGCTATTTTGTATTAGAAGTCTTTGGATATTCAAATTCTAGCTCAGGCTTTGGATCAGGATGGAAGATGGGTTAAGGGTAGAAGTGAGATTCATGGGAAACAGCTTTTGTTGATGAACATTTATGCTGCCACTCATGATATCCCGGATTATTATTATTATTTTATTTTTTTTTTGCACCTTTGCAAAGGAGACTGCTGTGGAAGGGAGTGTTCCATTGATTGTTGGTGGGGATTTTAACCTGATTTAACTTGACTTGTTAGTGGATAGGCAATCGAAAGTCCATATGAGGTTTTCAAAATCTAGAGTACTTCATTCCATCATTAAAGCCCATGGACTTGTTGACCTGTGGAGGATCCAATACCCCACTGTTAAAGATTTTACTTTTTTCACTGCCCCATCAATCTCACCCACGGACGGATTATTTTCTTGTATCTAATTGTTTGATGCCCAGGCTTTGTGAGTCTAATATCAACAGTATTGTGGTCTCTGATCATGCACAGATTGGGCTGTTTCATGACTGTGGTCTCATCCAAACTCTTTCACCCCAATGGAGATTTAACAGGGCTTGAAGATCCAGATTGTATTGCTCTTATTAAGGACAAATGTGCAAAGTATTTTAGATTTAATCTTATAGAAGATACTTCTCCTTTTGTATGGTGGGATGCTTTTGAGGCAGTTCTGCGAGGGACCATAACTACTCTGCAGGGTTGTCCAAAAAGAGACAAACATCTCTCCATCTTTAGCTGGAGAGATAAAAACCTTGGAGCTGCAATATATATAATGGGGAGGGGGGGGGGGAATTCAGTATTGTTACGTCTATACAAGTTGAAGTCTGAATATTATTCTCTTTTGAGCCAGCATGCTAGCATGTTACTAGCCTAGCAGCAGGTGAAGTATTATACTGGTAATAATAAATCTAGAAATAATAAGAAAGTCAGAAAAAAGATTAAATGGTAACTTTGAAACACCTACGTGGGCACACATGTACACGTATATGCTGGCTTGTGCTAAAGGACAGGGCCATTTTATAACATATGTGCATATATGTGCACTTAGTTTTATATGGAAGCACACATGTGCACACAAATTCCTTCTCTACTGTGTAAATGGGGGAATTTTATAAGGGACCTGTGCCATCACAGGGAATTTTCACAGTTTGTTCCCAGTTCGCTCAGTTAAGGAATAGGAATTCCCAACCCCCTGTTTAATAATCTCCCTTTCCCCCTTCCCCCCTGTTAGCCCCAACCCTTAAAAACCACTGACTGGCCTAGATTTTTTTTATTTTATTATTTATACGCCATCCATACCAGTAATAAACCTACGCGGCTGGGGACCCCGGTGCGTGCTTCTGCTAACTCACACATTCCATTTTAAATTTATGGAATGCCTATGTCCTGCCCTTGCCCTGCCCAGGAAACAAGAAGGTAGGCGATCTAAAAAAGCCATTAGGAAAACAAACGATCAATGGTGCCAATGGGGAAAATATACTGACAACATTCCATGTCAATAGAGGAACTGATTAAGATTTCCTTTCCGTTCCACACCCGGGATTGTAATCTCCACTCTTAACTGGAATCCCGGGTGTGGAACGGAAAGGAAATCTTAATCAGTTCCTCTATCGACATGGAACATTGTCAGTATATTTTTCCCATTGGCACCATCGATTGTTTACAATTTAAAAGTCTTTCATCTTACAATGAAAAACTATGAATCACTAAGCCCCTGAGGCAGCCACTTCAATAGTGGCGAAACTCAGCCTGAGTCGGGCAATTGTTTTACACGTCTCCACCTTAATAAAAAATTGAAAAAAGGCTTTGGCATCTATCACCTTGTCCTGCCCAGACCACACCCATGTCCCACCACTTTTTTGGACTATCTTACTTGTGCATTTACTGGGAGGTACCCACATACATGGGAAGCTTTTAAAATCTGCTCAGCGCGTACTGGCTGGACATACTCACATATTTCCCAGCTTCGATTTGTGTGCTGGACTTTTAAAATTCACCCACAAGGTTATATGCTTCACCATGGGGCAATGAATATTAAAAACAAGAGATTTTACAATTTGAGGATTATTATTTTGCTCTTTACTTTTCTGAAATTCATTTATCTAGAGATACAGTATCTGCTCTCTTGTATGATTGAAAAGTTTCTAATTTCTGAGGTAGACTGGGATTACCTGGACAGGAATGTTACAGAGGTGGAAATTGTGCAACCAATTTGGCTGCTTTGAAAAAGCCTTCTGGTCCAGATGGATTTATAGCAGAATTTTATAATATGTTTGAGTCTGTACTTGCCCCTGAACTTCAGAAACTTTTTGGTAAGTTTTTTAAGGGAGGAAAGAGTCAGTAGTTCATTTTTGTAGGTTACAGTTATACAAGGTCCTGACACCTGGGCTTTAGCCTAGACCAGGGCCCAGCCCAGGCATGATACTGTGGTCCAGTCCGGAAGCCAGGTCCTGACACCTGGGCCTTGGCCTAGGCTAACCCTGAGCCTGGTGTGGAGGCCGGGTCCCAATGTCCAGTCATTGGCCTAGACCATAGCCTGTGCCCCGGCCCAATGCTGAAGCCAGGTTTAGAAGCCTGGTCCTGACACCTACCCTTGGCCCAAGCCCAGGTCCAATGCCAGGGCCCAGTCCAGAGGCCAGGTTCCAATACCAGGCCTCGGCCAGGATCAGACCTAGGCCCGGCTGCCAGAGCCCAGAGCTCCAATGTCCACCATCTTCTTTCTTCTTTCTTGGAATGATGCCATCCATTGAGATGAAGTGGAATAAATTAACTCTGGCACATCCTTCTCAGCATTGGAACCAGGCCTACAAGTCTGGGCCTTGCATAGAGCCTAAGCCAATGCTGCAGCCTAGGTGAATGCAAGTCCAAGGTTTCAACCTGTGCCTAGGCCTCATTGTTGGTTCCCCTTCAGACCAAGTAAGTGGGGTCCCGGGAGGATCGTGGTCCCGAAATTTTTTTATGGAGTAGGGATGGGTGCTGGGTAAGGAAGGCCTTGAAAGGCCCTGTTTCTTTTTTTTCTTTTTTTTATGTTTATTTCATTTTTTTAAAAATAAACATTAAACAAAACAAAATTCATAGGGAATCCCCCAAAATGAAGCAAAAAAATGAAACAAAATTTTTATTCTTCATACCTCACAGCATTGGTGCCTTGGGCAAAGCCCCGCATTATCTTGAAGTACAGGCTGGGTCCTGTCATCTGTGACATCATTGATGATGTCAGAGGGTGGACATGGAAGTGCTGGATGCAATTTTTAAAGATGAAAAAGAGAGAAATGAGGCAAAAAAATGTCTAAAATGCAACAATTTTGGTGGGCAACCTGTGGGAAGGCTTACAATTCTTTAATTTTTGAATTAAGGAAATAGAGGACATTTCAAGGGATTTTTGTGGGATGTCCCTGAGGAATGTATGAATGAAAATGGGTGAGTTTAGACAGATTTTGTGTGCTTAAGAAGAATTTATGCTTTCTTTGGATGGGTTTATTCATTTTTATTTTGAATTTTGATGCTGGCCATAGAAAAAAATATGATCCATTGGCTGGAGAAGTAGAGAAATGGTAACTAGGGACGCCATAACCTAAGAGACACCTTGGCAATGGAACACTTATTTGAAGTCAGGATGCTGAGAGGCTCGCGGTATTACACTTTGAATGGACAAAGCCCAATTGATTTTAGTTTCTTTTACTGAAGTATAGAAAAATTTAATATTACCAAAAATACTTTTATTTCCTGTGTACAAGGACTGATTAGTTTAAATGTAAATATATGGAGCTATATGGACAGAATGAATGAGACAAATACTATTTGGACAATGATATCACTGAAAGCAGGAATTTCCATGAAAATAAGACAGTGACAGTTTAGAATATTGTAGGGATGTGAATCGTGTCCTCGATCGTCTTAACGATCGATTTCGGCTGGGAGGGGGAGGGAATCGTATTGTTGCCGTTTGGGGGGGTAAAATATCGTGAAAAATCGTGAAAAATCGAAAAATCGCAAAACCGGCACATTAAAACCCCCTAAAACCCACCCCCGACCCTTTAAATTAAATCCCCCACCCTCCCGAACCCCCCCCAAATGACTTAAATAACCTGCGGGTCCAGCGGCGGTCCGGAACGGCAGCGGTCCGGAACGGGCTCCTGCTCCTGAATCTTGTTGTCTTCAGCCGGCGCCATTTTCCAAAATGGCGCCGAAAAATGGCGGCGGCCATAGACGAACACGATTGGACGGCAGGAGGTCCTTCCGGACCCCCGCTGGACTTTTGGCAAGTCTCGTGGGGGTCAGGAGGCCCCCCACAAGCTGGCCAAAAGTTCCTGGAGGTCCAGCGGGGGTCAGGGAGCGATTTCCCGCCGCGAATCGTTTTCGAACGGAAAATGGCGCCGGCAGGAGATCGACTGCAGGAGGTTGTTCAGCGAGGGTTCCGGCGCCTCGCTGAACGACCTCCTGCAGTCGATCTCCTGCCGGCGCCATTTTCCGTACGAAAACGATTCGCGGCGGGAAATCGCTCCCTGACCCCCGCTGGACCTCCAGGAACTTTTGGCCAGCTTGTGGGGGGCCTCCTGACCCCCACGAGACTTGCCAAAAGTCCAGCGGGGGTCCGGAAGGACCTCCTGCCGTCCAATCGTGTTCGTCTATGGCCGCCGCCATTTTTCGGCGCCATTTTGGAAAATGGCGCCGGCTGAAGACAACAAGATTCAGGAGCAGGAGCCCGTTCCGGACCGCTGCCGTTCCGGACCGCCGCTGGACCCGCAGGTTATTTAAGTCATTTGGGGGGGTTCGGGAGGGTGGGGGATTTAATTTAAAGGGTCGGGGGTGGGTTTTAGGGGGTTTTAGTGTGCCGGCTCACGATTCTAACGATTTATAATGATAAATCGTTAGAATCTCTATTGTATTGTGTTCCATAACGGTTTAAGACGATATTAAAATTATCGGACGATAATTTTAATCGTCCTAAAACGATTCACATCCCTAGAATATTGTGACGGGATGTGCACTGCATAATGACAGGTGAAGGGCTGTGCTGCCAGTCTTTGTCACCGAGGCCTAGTTTTAGACCCAAACATTTTAAAACTTAGGGACCATTAGGAAATGTATGACTGTGTGTGTTTTGAGAGAATGCTATATAATTTAAAAGCCTGGAAATGGTAAAGTGAATGAAAGACAGATTAAATGTAAAGAAATTGTTATATAAAAAACAAACAAAAAAAAACTGGAATAAGTCCATGATCCCTTATATATTCAAAGCTTTTGAATATCAGAACTATTTATATGTAAAAGGATTTCTGGTAGCCACTGAGCTGAAAGCCATAACTTTATTGTACCTTATGGTACAGGTTCATAGATTCCTGCCTTTAGTGGGTAATACTAATAATGTGGACCAGAGTAATTAGAAACAAGGTGAAATCAAAATATTATATCTTTTCTCCTATAAAGAAAATTGTTTCTTTGTTTCCTTCAGATACAGAGTCTATTGACAAAAACCATACAACTTCTGATGCTATAAATAAGAAAACAAAAATAATTAACAAATCAAGAAATAGAAAAGAAACAATAGTGAGTGTGTGAATGTGTGACAATTGAAATAAGAGAACATTATTGTCATCAGTTACAACTGAGACATATCATAAGATCAATTTCTTGTGTTCTCATTAATATATTATTAATTGTTCATTTCTGGCTTTCACACAAGCAATGAAACTGACTCCAATCTTAAGATTTCAGTATTACTCCCTTTCTGTTTTTTTAGTTAGAGTTAATTTTTTTTTTAATTTATTAGCTGATGACTAAGTTCAACAAGCCAACCAGACACACAATTAGCAAGACTTAGGCTGTGGAAAAATAATCTCGGTACAGGAAGTCAGTATTTCTTTTTATGTTAATTAAAGTTATTGTACTAGGTAAAGATTCCTGGATTTGAGAAGGAGATGACTATGGGTCAAGAAAGGTTCATATGTCAATATCCAGCTGTAAACGCCAGTTTTGATACCGAGCATCTAAAGCTTTGCAACATTTGTTGATAACCTGATCCAGTGTTCATCATCATCACTAGCCAGTTCCATACTCCAGCTACTGCATCGACGGAGCCACAGATAAGTGTGCAAACCAATAGAGACTTTTCAGTTTGAGAGAACATTTATTGTTAGTACAATAGACAAACAAAGACATTTCAAACAAAGATAAAGAAACAAACACACTGACACAGAGAATAATAAAAACACAGAAAAGTAAATTTTAAAAGCCTGACGTGCATCTTTTAGAGAATGTACAAATACGTCAGGATAGCACGCACTGAGAGATTTTAAAAGCCACTGGACTATGCGCATAGATGCCACTGCATGTACAAATGAAATGTTTACAAAAAGGGGTGGTGCATGGGGGTGGTCTCGATGGGGCACGGGCATTCCAAGATTTTAATATGAAATTTGCATGTAAATACTTATGTGCACTGGTACGTGACTGGGTCCCCTGCATATAACTTTACTTCTGGTATGGATGACGTGTAACTTATAAAACAAAAAAATCTAGGCAGATCAGTGGGATTTTAAAGGTCAGGGGGAAGGGAGGCTATTAAAGTAGGAGGACTTGGAAATCCTATACCTTAATTGGGTGAACTGGGAATGAAATGGGTAAACTAGCAATGGTGTTGGTGCATGTGCCTTTTAAAATCTACCCATGTATGTAGTTGTTGTGTTCGTGCCTGCTTTCGCCCTTGCTCCACCCTCTCTACCTGTGTGGTGACTCCCTCCATGCCTGATGGATGGCTTGACGCCGCAGCGTCTCCATGCCGCTCCTCCCCGGCGGTCCACAGGCCAGCTCGATGCTGCGGATCCGCCATGTTCCTGATGACGTAGGGCGTGCACGCAGTATGTACCAGTAAGGGTGTGAACCTCAGGGGCGCCCCCCTGTACTGACATCATCCACTTGCAACATAAAAGGTCTTTTCTTTTGCTAACAACTCGAGTTAGCAAGAACTCCGATTGGACTAGCTCTGGCTGTCCAAAGACTACCTTGCACCACAGGATTGTTTGCGGGATTCCTCCGGATCCGCTTCACTCTTGCAGCATTGCCTCTTCGGACCTACCAGGGGTACCCACTCCTCGGGGGCCTCATTCTCTTTCTTTATTTCAGATTACAGAAAGGAACCGGTACTCGCTCCTCGAGGGCCCATGTTCCTAAACCCTCTGAAGACTCTCCATTGCCTGGAAGCGATCGCAAGAGACAGACATTGTGAGTTATTATCTCAGACTACAGACAGGAAGTGGTACTCGTTCCTCGAGGACCTATATTCCTGAACACTCTGAAGATTCTCCTTGCCCAGAAGCCATCGCAGGTACAGACATTGTGAGTTATTATTTCAGATTACAGACAGGAACAGGCACTCGCTCCTCGAGGGCCTTTGTTCCTGAATACTCTGAAGATTCTCACTGTCCAGAGGCTTTTGCATCAACAGACATTGTGAGTTGCTATTTCAGATGGTATATAGGAACTGGCACTCGCTCCTCGAGGGCCTATGTTCCTGAACATTCTGAAGATTCTTTATTGACTAGAAGCTATTCCAGATACAGATTAGTGTGAGTGACCACCGCTCCCTCAGAGCTTCCCTGGAACCAGGTACTCGCTCCTCGAGGGCCTAACCCTTTCCAACTACTGAGCCATATCAAGACCTTGTGTGAGATATCATCTAGTACTGGTTATGTATATCTGCATATTCTGTCTATTCACTATCTACAGTCTCTTTGCAGCTCAGCAACCTGAGAATCGCAGTTCCAGTATCTGAGGGACTTCAGCCCTGCCGGGCATACCAGCTCACTACTCCACCTCTGGTGGTTATACTACTTATCTAATAAAGAACTATCTGTGTCTGTCTCCATACTCCAGTCTAGCCGGTGGTCCCTCTCGGGACTTCCTCCTGAGGGCGCTGTCATCTGCCATCGGCCCAAGGATTCACCTATTTACTTTCTGTCCAGCTGAGCACCATCTCCAGTACTCTGCTGGTACAGATTGCCAACTCTACAGTCTACATTAACATTGCCATTCCTTAGCAGACCCATAGGAGGCAGTTCACTACAGATTGCTATTCCTCCCTTAGGGGAGGGACTTCCATCAGACTGCTATTCACATCTGCTCACTCCTCCCATCCGCATTGCAGACCCTGCAACAGATTGCTAACCGCTAGCAGTATTGCAACAGATTGCTGGCTCCTCCCCTTCTGGGAGTGTCCAGCAGCAGGATCCTATCCGATTGCTCTGTCTAGCAGCCGATCCCATAACAGATTGCTAACTCCTCCCTTTACAGGAACATCCAGCAGCAATTCGCTAACAGATTGATAACTCGAGCAGCAGATCCATAACAGTAGTAGAGGTGGCATTCGAATGCATGGGCACATGCCCACTTAAAATTGAGCACACATGTGCATGTAATCTGACTATTTTATAACATGCACGCATATACATTAGGGATGTGAATCGGGCTTTGGATGAATGAAAATATCGTTGATATTTTCAAAATCATCAGAAATCGGGGGCTCCCCCGAAACAATAGGAAGACCCCACGATATTGATCGTGGGGGTTCTCTTATAGTTTTGGGGGAGGGCGGGAAACACGGCACACAAAAATAACCCCTAAACCCACCCTGACCCTTTAAAACTAATCCCTTTGCTTCCCCCACCCTCCCAACCCCCCCAAATTCATTTTACAGGTATCTGGTGGTCCAGTGGGGGTCCCGGGAGTGGTCTCCCGCTCCCGGGCCGTCAGCTGCCACTAATCAAAATGGTGCCAATGGCCCTTTGCCCTTACCATGTGACAGGGTATCCGTGCCATTGGCCGGCCCCTGTCACATGGTAGGAGCACTGGATGGCCCGCGCCATTTTTAAAGATGGCACCGGCTATCCAGTGCTCCCTGCATGTGACAGGGGCCAGCCAATAGCACGGATGGGGGAGCCCCGGATGGGAGAGCCCCCGGATGGGGGAGCCCCGGATGGGAGGAGCGAGCAGATGTGAATAGCAGTCTGATGGAAGTCCCTCCCCTAAGGGAGGAATAGCAATCTGTAGTGAACTGCCTCCTATGGGTCTCCTAAGGAATGGCAATGTTAATGTAGACTGTAGAGTTATTTTGTCACATGGTAAGGGCAAAGGCCATCGGCGCCATTTTTATTAGTGGCAGCCGACGGCCGGAGAGCGGGAGATCGCTCCTGGGACCCCCACTGGACCACCAGGTACCTGTAAAATGTTTTTTTTGGGGGGGGGGTCAGGTGGGTGGGGGAAGCAAAGGGATTAGTTTTAAAGGGTCGGGGTGGGTTTTTTTGTTTATCGGCTCAGGCGCAGCCGATAAACAAAACCGCGATCGGGCCCGATGAAAAAAAACCCACATGTGAATCAGAACCGGAATCCGAACCAATTCCGGTTCCGATTCACATCTCTACTATACATGCATATGTTATAAAATAGCCGCATCCCTGGGTGCAGGCTGACAAATTTGAGCACATGTGCACCCAGTTGTACCACTTTGAAAGTTACTGCATAGAACATAGAGAACTTACCTGAAGAAGACATCCTTTAGAATTTTAAGCAATGTTGAATGAATTCTCTGGAGAGTTGAAAAATATTGAATTTCACACAAAGAATCAATTCTTTACACTAATGCTAGTATAACATCAAACAGAATTATCACCAGGAAAATTAGATTACAAAATAATACTTATTTGATAAGGCCGTACTGCACGTGATACCGTTACATCACACAATAAAGAATTACCCTGTAAGTCAGGTAAACCCTATATTAAGCATTATCCTGCTAAGTTATCTGGAAAACATTAGGACCATGTGAAAGCTTTAGGATATGCTTATCCATCTAATTGTCATGGATATTTAGTGGCACAGCCACACTTAGAAACATAGAGACATAGAAATGACAGCAGAAAAGGACCAAATGGTCCATCAAATGTGATCATAAAACTTATGATAGTATCTGTTGCGCCATGTAGGTTACCCCCATGCTTATTAGGGATGTGAATCGTGTCCTCGATCGTCTTAACGATCGATTTCGACTGGGAGGGGGAGGGAATCGTATTGTTGCCGTTTGGGGGGGTAAAATATCGTGAAAAATCGTTAAAAATCGTTAAAAATCGAAAAATCGAAAAACCGGCACATTAAAACCCCCTAAAACCCACCCCCGACCCTTTAAATTAAATCCCCCACCCTCCCGAACCCCCCCCAAATAACTTAAATAACCTGCGGGTCCTGCGGCGGTCCGGAACGGCAGCGGTCCGGAACGGGCTCCTGCTCTGAATCTTGTCGTCTTCAGCCGGCGCCATTTTCCAAAATGGCGCCGAAAAATGGCGGCGGCCATAGACGAAAAAGATTGGACGGCAGGAGGTCCTTCCGGACCCCCGCTGGACTTTTGGCAAGTCTCGTGGGGGTCAGGAGGCCCCCCACAAGCTGGCCAAAAGTTCCTGGAGGTCCAGCGGGGGTCAGGGAGCGATTTCCCGCCGCGAATCGTTTTCGTACGGAAAATGGCGCCGGCAGGAGATCGACTGCAGGAGGTCGTTCAGCGAGGCGCCGGAACCCTCGCTGAACTGACCTCCTGCAGTCGATCTCCTGCCGGCGCCATTTTCCGTACGGAAAATGGCGCCAGCCATACTGCGTATGGCCGGCGCCATTTTCCGTACGAAAACGATTCGCGGCGGGAAATCGCTCCCTGACCCCCGCTGGACCTCCAGGAACTTTTGGCCAGCTTGTGGGGGGCCTCCTGACCCCCACGAGACTTGCCAAAAGTCCAGCGGGGGTCCGGAAGGACCTCCTGCCGTCCAATCTTTTTCAGTCTATGGCCGCCGCCATTTTTCGGCGCCATTTTGGAAAATGGCGCCGGCTGAAGACGACAAGATTCAGAGCAGGAGCCCGTTCCGGACCGCTGCCGTTCCGGACCGCCGCTGGACCCGCAGGTTATTTAAGTTATTTGGGGGGGGTTCGGGAGGGTGGGGGATTTAATTTAAAGGGTCGGGGGTGGGTTTAGGGGGTTTTAGTGTGCCGGCTCACGATTCTAACGATTTATAACGATAAATCGTTAGAATCTGTATTGTATTGTGTTCCATAACGGTTTAAGACAATATTAAAATTATCGGACGATAATTTTAATCGTCCTAAAACGATTCACATCCCTAATGCTTATAAGTTTCCCAGATCGTAAAAGTCAGAGCTCTCACTGCTTGCTGTTTGAATCCATTTCCCCTTTTCCCCTTGCTGCTGAAGAGCCATGATGGAGTTTCATCAAGATTATGAAGGCTTATTGGTTAAGAATAGCAACTGCCACACCAGCAAGTTACCCCTATGCATTCTTTTATTCATTTCTATCCTTCTTAATTTGATTGAGAGAAATTGATTTTAAATTTAAAAAAATCAGAATGGATTTTTGTAGCAGGGAAGGTACTAGAGATGTGAATTGGAACTGGAATCGGTTCCGATTCCGGTTCCGATTCACATCGTTAAATTTTTTTTGTGTGGCCCGATAGTGGTTTTGTTTATCAGCTGTGCCCGAGCCGTTAAACAAAAAAACCCACTGTGAGGAGTAGGTTGCAATAGTCTAAGCAGGAGGAGATAAGAACTTGAGTTGCTTGATAAGGGTTCTGGTGGTATGTTACGAAAGGAAAGGACAGATTTTGGCAATGTTATAAAGAAAGAAATGACACATTTTAGCAGTGTTTTGGATATGCATAGAGAAGGAGAGAGAGCAGTCAAAAAGGACCCCAAGGTTACGTGCTGATGATAACCTTGTTAGCCACAGAAAAAGAGAAAGGAGGAAGAGAGGAGGTGGGCTTGGTGAGAAAGATAAAGAGATCCGTCTTGGCCATGTTGAGTTTAAAATGGTGGTAGGACATCCAGGCAGCAATGACAGACAAGCAGGCCAAAATCCGGGACTGAACTTCTGGTGAAATTTCTAGTGTACAAAGGTAGATCTGGGAGTCATTAGCATAAAAAATGTATTGAAAGCCATGAGAGGAAATCACAGCACCAAGGGAATTAGTATATAGTGAGAAGAGAAGAGGGTCCAGGACAGAGTTGTGAGGCACACCAATTAATAGTGGAATGGCAGTAGAGGAGAAACCACCAGAGAAAACACTAAAAGTGAGATGGGAGAGGTAAGAAGAGAATGAAGACAGAATGGAGTCCTGAAACCAAGCGAGGACAAAGTATCTAGGAATAGGTGGTGATCAATAGTTTCAAAAGCAGCAGACAGGTCAAGGAGGATAAGAACAGAATAAAGGCTTTTGGCTTTAGCCATAAACAGGTCATTGGAAACTTTGGCAAGGGCTGTTTTAGTTGAATGTAGAGGGCGAAAATCAGACTGGAGTGGACCAAGAATAGCTTGAAATTTAAAAAAGACAAGACAACAGCAGTGAACAGTACATACAAGTAGATTGGAGGCAAAAGAGAGGAGGGAGATGGACAATAGTTGGCAGGATAGGTAGGATCCAGTGAGGGTTTTATAAGGAGTAGTATGATTACAGCATGTTTTAAGGCAGCAGGAATAGTAGCAGTGAAGCGTGATAGACTGAGGATATGACAGATAGAAGGGATGACTATAGTGGTGATGGAGCTGAGGAATCAGGTGGGGCAAGGACAGAGTAAAAGCAGTTATTTTGGAGAAAGAGGAAGATGAGCAGTTTCCTTCACTGTGACTTCAGGAAAGGAGGAGAGAGTGGTGGAGGCTAGGGGAAGGGTAGAGGAGGCAGGCAAAGGTGAACTAGTTGAGAACTCAAGACTAACTTTGTGAATCTTTTCATGGATTAGTCAGCCATAGTCTGGGCAGAGAGAGAAGGGGAGGAGGGAAGTGAGGGATGTTTGAGGAGGGAATTGAGAGAGGCAAAGAAACGGCAAGGGCTGGATGTTAAAGAGTTTATCAAATGGACATAGTAGTCTTGTTTGGCAAGTGTAATTGCATATTGAAAAGTGGTCAGAATGTCTGCATAGGCATAGGATTTTAGCCAGAGACATTTTGCAGAGCAGGTGCAGGAACATAGGTAGAGAATTCTGGGGGTGAACCAAGGCAGGGTTTAGTGTGCCTTACAGGATGGGTAAGAGGAGGGGTAAGAGTGTCTAAGGCTGAAGAGAATATAGTGTTGTAAGAAGAAACTGCTTCATCAATAGATTCAGCGAAAGTTGTGGAAGGGAGAGATGAAACAGCAGTGGAAAAGATGCAAGGGTCAACAGCTTGGATATTCCTAAAAATGTAAGTGACTGGATGAGTATGTGGGGGAAGGTAATTTAATGTGAAAGTAATCAGGTGATGATCTGAGGTTGGAAGAACTGAGGTGGCAAAGACTGAGAGACAGCAGTTGGAAACAAATACTAGGTCAATGCAGTGGCCTTGCTGGTGAGTAGAGGTAGTAGAGCAGAGTCAGAGATCATAAATAGGTTAAAGAAAGACTTTTGAGGCATAAGAGTTAGAGGGGTCATCAACATGGAGGTTAAAGGTACCAAGGATATGGGAAGGGGAAAATGGGTTAATGAAGAAGGAAAGCCAGGAATCAAAGTCAGTGAGAAATGAAGAGGGAGATTTATAAGGGGGTCGATAGATGATAGCTACCTGGAGAGGTAGTGGAGTGAATAGGTGGATGGAATGGGCTTGAAAGGAAGTAAAAGAATGGGAACAATGATAAGACTGAAAAGGTTATGGCTTGATATGGGACAATGGAGTGAACATTGCCTTGAAGGGCTGGGATTGGTATTGATATCCCCAATTGAAAGTTGAAGGAGGAGCAGGAGAATATGGAGAAGATAGGCAGAGGTATGCCGATAGTGACAATGAAGAGATGGTATCAGAGATAGTGGAAAAGGCAGGATGAGGGGAAAAACTTTGAAGTTCAAAAGCAGTGGACTGCAAGTGAGGCCTCACAAAGGAACTGTCAAGGGCATTATCACCTCCTTTTTCTTACTGGATATTCCTTTCTCTATGTAGCCCAGCATTCTTCTGGCTTTAGCTATCGCTTTGTTACATTGCTTCACCATCTTCAGATCTCCAGAAACTAATACCCCAAGATGCCTCTCTTGATCAGTACAAATCGATTCTTCACACACGCCCCTCCCCCATCGTATAAAGCTCTTTTGGATTACTACGCCCCAGATATATGACTCTGCCTTTCTTGGCATTGAATCCCATCTGCCAAATCTTCGACCACTCTTTGAGCTTTCTTAAATCCCTTTTCATTCTCTCTACTCCTTCAAGCATGTTCACTCTATTGTAGATTTTAGTACCATCCACAAATAGACAAAATATACCTTCTATCCCTTCCACAACATTGCTCACAAAAATATTGAACAGAACCAGTTCCAAAACTGAACCCTGTGGCACTCCACTTAATATGGTTTTCTCTTCAGATTAGGTTCCATTTACCATTAAACTCTGTCTCCTATCAGTCAACGAGTTTATAATCCATGCCACCACCTTGGCACTCACTCCCAAGCTTCTCATTTTATTCACAAGCCCCCTGTGCAGGACAGTATTGAAAGCTTTGCTGAAATCCATGTAGATCACATTGAGCGCTCTTCCTTGATCCGATTCTCTATTCACCCATTCAAAAAAATAAATCAGATTTGTCTGTCAGGACCATCTCCTGGTGAATTCATGCTGCCTTGGATTCAGCAACCCACCAGATTGTAGATAGTTCACTATCCTTTCCTTCGGCAGAGTCTCCATTAATTTTCCCACCTCAGAGATGAGGCCAACCGGTCTCCTCTCTACCATTCTTGTGAAGCATGACCACCACGACTTTTCTCCAGTCCTGCAGCGCAACTCCTGTTTCCAAGGATCTATTGAACAGGTCCTTCAGTGGACTCACCAGCACATCTCTGAGCTATCTCAGTATCCTGGGATGTATCTCATCTGGCCCCATGGTCCTGTCCACTTTCAGTTTGTCTAGCTCCTCCCATAGATTCTCATCTGTAAATGGAGTTTTGTCCATTCCATTCCCATCTACAGTCTTGTTGACCAGCAATAGTCATTCTCCAGGGTCTTCGTTAGTGAATACTAACATTTAGTACTTGTTTAATATTTCTGCTATTTCTTTCTCACTCTCTATACATTGCTCCTTGTCACCTTTCAATTTCACTATACCACTTCTGACCTCTCTTCTTTCACTGATATATCTGAAAAAAGCTTTGTCTCCTTGTTTTACCTCTTTGGCCATCCTTTTTTCTGCTTGACCTTTTGCTTTTCTTATTTCTTTGTCTCCCTCAGTTTTAACAGATATTCTGAGCATAGTTCGCTGGATAAGTTTATTTGGCTAACTTTGCAGTCCAGCCAATGGCTGAATATCAGGCCTTTTTATTTTGCTTGCTCTATGGACTTTAATGGATCAAAAAATTAAAGCAAACAAAAATGTTCATTATTTTTGAAGCCCCTGTCAATTCATTTCATTAGGAAGAAAATAAACCAAATAATATCTTTGGATTATCCCTTCATTCCAAATGAATGCACATCTGTAATTTTTTTTGTATCATTTCACATATATTGTAATGTATGTAAATTTCTAACATATCACCTTATTCATCACCCTTCTAAATAATCATATCATTGTGTTTATTTAAATGCTGAAAATAAAAATAATGTTCATGGATGTCATGCTTCTCTTTACTGTATATTGAGTATCTTTGTAATTATAGATATTAGTAGCCCATACCAGACCTTCAACTGGCCTGATAAATGATAGGGTGGTATTTCAAATCAAGCATGACAAGTTGTGTGACAAATGATTTCCATTAGTTTTAGCAGAATGGAAACAAAACAGATCAATACAAATGATTTGCAGCAACTTTAGATCATAAATTTATTTTTTTCTCCATTCTATCATTTTAATAGAGAAGTATTTTTCTATAGTGTAAAAGAAGTCTTTAGTCTGAAGATTTGATAATTCCAGTTATAGAAAACTCATGTGATTTATGTCTAGAGATGGTTTATTTAATTAACTGTTAATTTTATTCAGTTACACCTAATATTCTTGCAGTAGACAGCAAATTACTACATTACTATTTAATACAGTTGAGCTTATGTGAAAGTTTCAAATTTCTGTATTGTTTTGTATTATTCTGCATGTATTATAGGATATATTTATAGGAGACCATGTAGTATAATTGACATAATTCTGTCAATTTGCAGCAGAATCTAGAAGTTGGAAACAGTTGGAGCATGCTGATGGATGACTGAGCTAGTACCATAAGAACTAGGTAAACCAATGCCTAAGAGGAGAGATCACTATGATGAGTATTTACATTACAATTAAACAAAAAATGACAGCTAAAGGCTCCAATCTTGTAGAAAAATTTAGTAAAGTCTAAAAAGTAGCAATGCATTTCTAATGTCTAGTTTTCACTAAAGTGCTTAAGGTCATTCCTAATAAATATGAGTTAAGAATTTGAGAAAAGCGATCAACAGCCTGTCTGCACTACTGCATGTTATGGAAAGATAAGACTAACTGTCAAAAAGTTTACCATCTTAAATTTGCAAATATCAATATGAAGCTGTCAGTTAACTCCACTAAAAATGGAGAAAACAGTAAAATGATATAGACAAAGCATCTGCCTAAATGAAATAGCAATTTGCGGTCTGAATTATTGTATCATTGTATCGCTTCTGAAATATTGCATGTTATTCCCTATGTTACTATGTTGTTCTTCCTTTACACAAATGCAATTTAAATATCTATCTCTCTATCTATCTAAAGACAGAAAGATGTATTTAGAACATTATTGCAGTGCATGCAGTATTACTGTGTTGTATTATAAATGCAATACATTTGTTGTGTCATATCTTTTAAAAGGGCATTTAGACGTGTTTCCATAATTTCAGACATATGAATGCAAAAGATACCTTGTAAAGCCCTAAAGATATTCATATGGATTAGATAGAAAAGAATTTTGAATATATAAAGATAGCCCAATATATATTTTCAAGGAAACTTTGGTTACCTTACAGTCACATCATTCATAAATAATAAAAATTCATATAACTTCAATGCATAACATCGGGATAAGATAAATAACATATAACTAGAAAATTTAAATTAATAGAATAACATTAAAAATAATAAAATCTCATGATTCAAAATCATATAAATAAATATACAAATAATAAAAATTGCAGTTAAATAACATTTAAAGACAATATGTACACTAATAGCAATTAAGCCATAAAAAATTGAAAAGAATGAACATAATCTCAAAACTCCTTTGACAAAAGTAACAAAAAACAAGCATGTTTTGCATAATTTAGGAAAGGTCAAATTATTGCGGCCCAGGTTGCGGCACTCACGACTGGGGTCTTATCTCTTTTCCCAGGGTTCCGCAGTCAGGAGCCCTGCGTTCATCCGCCGGGTCCCGGGCCTGGTCACCGGCAGCAGTCGCGCGGTCTGGGTGGGTTGGCGCGGCCTGTTCGGCGGCGGCGGCCCCACGAGGGAGACGCCACCGGATCGCTGAAGTCAGACCCTCCCTCCTTAGGCACGCGTGCACGTGAGGAGGCTGCATTTAAAAGGCCTTTCCCGCCTCTCCGTGCCCCGCCTCTTTCCATGACGTCAGACGCCGGCAGATATTTAAGGCCGGTGTCTGCCCCTGTTAGATGCCTTGCAATGAGGTTAACTCTGGGTGCTTAGCTGCTTTGTGCCTGGATTTCGCCTGCTGGTCTTGGTTCCAGTTCCTGCTTCAAGTTCCAGTCCTGATTCCTGGTTTTCAGTGCCCGGTTCCTGCTTCAGTTCCAGCTCTGTTTCTTGGGTACCTGACTCCAGTTCCTGCTTCAGTTCCAGTCCTGGTCCTAGGATTCCTGGGGTCGGTTCCTGTTTGTTCCAGTTTGGGGCTTCCCTGCTTCTTCAGGTGCTGCTCCTCCAGTCCTGACCTCTGCCCGCTCCTGACGCCTCTGTCTGCTGCCTGCCTCGACCCCGGATTGTCTCTCCGACCCAGTCGTTCGCCTAAGCCCCAGCAGCCCGGGCTCCCACGGGCTCCTCCCGGGGGAGCCTCAGGCTTCCAGGGTGAAGTCAGCTCCTAAGTCCCAGCGGCCCGACTCCTACAGGCCCCTCCTGGGTGAGTACGGGCTTCCAGGGTGAAGATCCTGCACTCTGCCTCTGTCCAGTATCCGCCTCCCGGCCTGTATCTCACTCATGGAGACTCCTATCTACTCCACCCATTCTCTCCATCAGGCCGGCCCAAGAGTCCACGTAAAACACTCACAACAGTTTGTAAGGCCATGGACTCGGCGGATATGTCTGGCTTTCAGGCCATTCCCGGAATGGCTCAACGCCTGCAACAGCATTGCCTAGACGTGCTCGCAGCCACGGTGGAGTGTCTTGCTAACCATCTGGATGCCTTGCCTCCGGATCAGCCTCCTGCTCCACCGCCTGCTCCAGTGGTAAACATCAGTGTGCCTACCCAATTACCAGCTCCTTCACACTACGCCGGGGAGGCCAAGACCTGCCACGGCTTCTTATTTATTTATTTATTTATTTATTTCAAAGCTCTTCTGTACCATCGTTAAATTAGATAACCGTCACAACGGATTACAGCAAGGCACGATAATGAAAAAGGTAAGTGGTATAGATTACAATTAATCATGTGCCATCATAGTGCGGTAACAATTCACTTCAATAAACTATGTGTGTACATTAAGCTTGTCTGTAGGGAGCATATTAGGCGGAATTAATTTAACCTTAATGTGCATTTGCAGGTTACAATTAACAATTTCTAGTTTGGTGCGTCCTAATCAATCAACTGTTTTTTTCCTTCTTTTTATCTTTATAAAAAGCTTGTTTAAATAGCCAGGTTTTCAGATTGGATTTGAATATTTTGAAGTTTCTCTGCAGCCTTATTTCGAGTGGCATGGTGTTCCATAGCACGGGGCTAGCCAGTGATAGTGCTCTCTCCCTAACTTGCGTGAGACGTGCTGTTTTGACAGAGGGGACAGTTAGTAGAGCCTTATTAGCAGATTTTAGGTTTCTTTGAAGGACATGTACGCGCAGAGCAGTGTTAAGCCAGTCAGCTTTTTCATCGTGGATTAGTTTATGTATTATGCATAAAGCCTTATATTGAATTCTTTGTTCAATTGGGAGCCAGTGTAAATCAGTGAGAGTTCCTGTAATGTGATCATTCTTTTTTTTGCCAGTCAAAATTCTAGCAGCTGAATTTTGTAATATTTGTAGTGGCCGAATTGTGGATTGTGGTAGTCCTAAAAATAGGGAGTTGCAGTAGTCTGTACTTGCGAATATCATTGCCTGCAAAACTGTGTGGAAATTGTTTAGACTTAGTAGAGGTTTAAGTCGTCTCAGGATCATTAGTTTCGCATATCCTTCCTTTATTTTCAATGAGATGTGTTGTTTCATGTTTAGCTCAGGGTCAATAATTACTCCTAGATTTCGTACTTTAGTTGCTAGCTCAATGGTTTGGTTATCTTTAGTTGTGAGTGTTGGTTGGATGTGGTGTATGTTTTTACGTTCAAGATGTAGGAATTCCGTTTTGTTTCTTGAACCAATGTTTCATCCGGTTCTCCCTGCCACCCCAGCAGTTCCCCACGGATGCAGTGAAGGTGGCGTACATTCTGTCTCTGCTGGATGGGAAAGCTCTAATTTGGGCCTCTCCACTCTGGGAGTGAAATGACCCGCTACTCGACAACTTGCCACAGTTTATCGCCAGTTTCAAACAAGCGTTTGATGAGCCAGCTTGGCTAACCACCGCCACCTTGGACCTGCTGCAGCTACGCCAGGGATCCCGCACCTTAGCCGACTATGCTATGGATTTTCGCACACTTGATCTCTAAGTAGGATGGCGGGACGACAGCCTTCGAGCAATCTTCCTGGAAGGTCTGGCTGGGTGCATCAAGGATGAGTTGGCCGCCCGCGACCTCCCAGAGGACCTTAACAGCCTCATCGACTTGGCAGGGTGGTTGACCGCCGACTCCAACAGTGGGCTAAGGAGGCCCGGCCGGTTTGACGCACCCCGTCACTAGCCCCTGTCTTCTCCAGACCCCTATCTTTGGTCTCCACTCCAGGGGCAGCACGACAGGAGAATACCACCGAAGAGCCCATGCAGTTGGGGCGACTCCGCTCTCTGCAGAGGAAAAACAATGCCGTCGAACTCTGGGCCTATACCTTTACTGCGGTCAGAAAGGCCACTTTTTGGCCCACTGTAAGGAGCGTTTGGAAAACGCCAGAGCCTAGGAGGTCGTGAGGAGCTACTCCTAGTTTGTGCCAACACTGCTCCTCAATGTACTGTACCAATCACCTTGAATTACTCTGGTGGAACGCTAGAGACCCTAGCCTTCCTAGATTCTGGAGCGGGGGGTAACTTCATTTTAGGAGAGTTAGTGCGCCAGCTTCAGATACCCACATTGCCACAAGAGGTCCCTCTGTGGATTACCTCTATTCAGGGAACTCCTCTCCCAGGGAGTATCTCTGCCTTCAGGGTACCCATAACCTTATGCACCGGGGTGATCCATTCGGAGGAGATTGCCTTCCTCATCCTGGAGAAGGCCATCCACCCCGTGGTGCTAGGGTTACCATGGTTACAAAAACATTCTCCGATCATCCAATGGGACACTTTACAAATTACCAAATGGAGCCCTTTCTGTTTCTCTAATTGCTTGAAGGTTCCGAAGGCCCCTCCGTCTTCTGCATACTGCCATCGCCCTTCCAGCACCTTATGCGGAGTTCACTGACGTATTTTCTAAAAGTAAGGCAGAAATCTTACCTCAGCATCGTCCTTTTGACTGCGCTA
Source organism: Rhinatrema bivittatum (assembly GCF_901001135.1). NCBI lineage: Eukaryota > Metazoa > Chordata > Amphibia > Gymnophiona > Rhinatrematidae > Rhinatrema > Rhinatrema bivittatum. The sequence continues at coordinate 195,125,335 of NC_042621.1, forward strand.
TTGATCTCTTACCTGGGACAATGCCTCCTCGGTGAAGAGTTTACCCGTTATCGCTGCCTGAGACCCGAGCCATGTCCGAGTACGTCACAGAAAACCTGGCGAAGGGATTTATCCGACCTTCCAAGTCACCTGCGGGGGCAGGCTTCTTTTTCGTGGGTAAAAAGGATGGATCGCTAAGACCCTGCATTGACTATAGGGGCCTCAATGCCATCACGAGGTGGGACCGCTATCCACTCCCTTTGATTCCACGAGGGAGACGCCGCCGGATCGCTGAAGTCAGCACGTCCCTCCTTAGGTGCGTACGTGCGTGAGGAGGCTGCATTTAAAGGGCCTTTTCCGCCTCTCGGCGCCCCACCTCTCCATGATGTCAGACGCCGGCAGATATTTAAGGCCGGCGTCTGCCCCTGTTAGATGCCTTGCAACGAGGTTACCTCTTGGTGCTTAGTTGCTGTGTGCCTGGATTTCACCTGCTGGTCTTCGTTCCAGTTCTTGCTTCAGTTCCAGCTCTGTTTCTTGGATACCCGACTCCAATTCCTGCTTCAGTTCCAGTCCTGGTCCTAGGATTCCTGGGGTCGGTTCCTGTTTGTTCCAGTTTGGGGCTTCCCTGCTTCTTCAGGTGCTGCTCCTCCGGTCCTGACCTCTGCCCGCTCCTGACGCCTCTGTCTGCTGCCTGCCTCGACCCCGGATTGTCTCTCCGACCCAGTCGTTCGCCTAAGCCCCAGCAGCCCAGGCTCCCACGGGCTCCTCTCGGGGGAGCCTCGGGCTTCCAGGGTGAAGTCGGCTCCTAAGTCCCAGCGGCCCGGCTCCTACAGGCCCCTCCTGGGGGAGTACGGGCTTCCAGGGTGAAGATCCTGCACTCTGCCTCTGACCAGTATCCGCCTCCCGGCGGACAGAGTTCCAAAATGTTTTTTTCATATGAAAATTTAGAGGGATGAACTTTCATTTCAAATGGAATGTGAAATTTTAACAATTTGGAAAAGAAAACTATAGAAAACCATACATAATTTTTGTTTGATTTTGTTTCATTATGTTTTTTTCATTGAACAGCTGCCAGCACTGGAAAGTCTCCCTACTGCAAAAATTAAAACATTCAAGGCCCCATCCAGAAGCCTTTTACCTCTGTTAAAAGTGCTCATGGAACAGGAGCGAACCTCAGTCGCTGTGCTGAACTGACTTTGTCTTATAAAATGGCACCGGCTGGGCCTGCCATCAGTAGCATTTTGTTATATTGACAAACAATATAATGTCTGTACAGCAAAATAGCTTGGGCTTCAGGCCAGGCTGGCACCATTTTTAAATGCCAACCTTGTGGGACAGGATTGACGGGGAATTGCATTTGCCTCGATTGGACTTTAAGACTAACAATGGAGTAAGAGGAATCCAGGGAGTAGGGGTGGGGTTTTTGTAGGAGCGGGGAGTGCCATTTCATTTCATTTTGTTTTATTTTATGTTCATTTGTATTGTCATTTCCTTTCAAATAGACAAATTAAAATGGAATAAACCACAAATGAGATGAAAGAATTGTAAGAGCACACCCAAATAGAAAAGCCATTCTTTCTTTTGCTCCTGTGGTCTTCTAACTTTGGAACTGGAGCTAAAATCTGTTGCCTTGCACCATCATTTGCATCAAGTGATTATTCTCCCTATTTTATAATTCTCTCCCAGCTCTGTATGTTTGTTTTGATTAGATTGTAAGCTCTGTGGAGCAGAGACTGTCTTTTATGTGTATTTATGCGGTGTTGGTTTTGTCTAGTAGCACAATAAAAATGATATGTAGTAGTAGTAGCAGCCCAGGCATTACAGTGAAAGTCCTTAGCTGGAGGCCATGCAGTAGGGTTCCCTCTTTAATCCTACCATCAGGGGCTATACATTTGGTCAATTGTTGTTATCATTGCTTTTCCTCCCTCCAGGAACTGTGGGTGCTGCATTCATGATATATCTAGCATCTTTCAGTTTGAAGAGCAAAATACCTTACCTGGAAATTTATTTAACCCAGAACTGCTACATGACAGTGTGCAGCACTGCCACCCATATAGGGTACCTTTTAAATGAAAACTAGTATCAAGATTCATGAAATAATTCAGAGACCACTAGAATTGTAGCAAGGGAAAATTTGCAGAGAGAGAGAGAGAGAGAGAGAGAGAGAGAGAGAGAGAGAGAGAGAGAGAGAGAGAGAGAGAGAGAGAGAGAGAGAGAGAGAGAGAGAGAGAGAGACTTGCTATAGTGTTTCTTCCCTAGACAGGTATTTGTATCCCTATGAGAGGCCCACCTAATAACTCGAGGTGGGGATTAGGTATTAGTGTAGGGGGTTGGGGGCCACTTTCACATTCAACATGAGACGTACGAACAGAACAGTGGTCTCTTGTGAAGATTTGATGGCCTTCGGAGTGAGGAAACTCACTCCAAGATGAGATTTGGACAATGTTCTCTCCACCTAGCTTGATGGACACTCTACCTGGGCAACAACAAGCTAGGTGGAGAGAACGTTGCCCAAATCTCTTCTTGGAGTGAGTTTCCTCACTCCGACAGCCAGCAAATCTTCACTAGAGACCACTGTTCTTTCCGTACGTCTCATGTTGAATGTGAAAGTGGCCCCCAACCCCCTACGCTCATACCTAATCCCCACCTCGAGTTACTAGGTGGCCCCCCATAGGGATACAAATACCTGTCTAGGGCATAGCCACTATAGCAAGTCTCTCTCTCTCTCTCTCTCTCTCTCTCTCTCTCTCTCTCTCTCTCTCTCTCTCTCTCTCTCTCTCTCTCTCTCTCTCTCTCTCTCTCTCTCTCTCTCTCTCTCTCTCTCAACCTTTACTGGCCTCTAGTGCACAATGTACTGCAAATGCTGGAGCTGTTTTGTGGCACACTTTACATATACTCCACCCCTGAATTAAAAATTTGTGGAAGTAACTCCTTGGAAAATGACCCCCCATTGTCTGCTATCATATTCCATGGGTTGTTTGTTAAATAAGATTATCTCATTTTAAGTATTTGACAATTCAAAAAATAATATGCCAACATTTGTAAGTTCAAAAGCTCATCAATAGTTTGTTTTGAGAGAATTAGGAAATGTTTTCTTATAATGCAATTCTATTCCTCAAATCCCCCTTTGTCTTAAGAGAAAAGACATAGATGGGCTAGAATATCCCCAAAAAGGACTTTTAAAAAATATATTTTTAATGAGTGTTCCCTGTTGTCTCTTACATTACTTGAAGGACTATAATGCTAATAAAAGTTTACGCTTTCTAGGAACAGTCTAGAACGCTTTCTAGAACAAAAAAAGCCTCAGTCCCACCGGGGTAAGGCCAGTTGACTGCATGCCTTCCATTGATTTTCTTCGCCGAGTTGCTCCTTCGTTTCAGAACATGGGTTTCAAACAGACCATTAACAACCCAACTCATAAAGCAGGCCACACCTTGGACTTGATTTTCATTAATGAAGGTTTCTCTCTCGCATCCTCTCCGACATGTAATCCAGTTCCCTGGTCGGACCACCAAATTATTACCACAGCCCTTGAGATAGCTAACACTCTTCCCCCACCCTTCCCTAAAACCACGGTTCATTTCAGAAAACCATGTTCCACAGAAGTCCTAACTAATCATCTTGAAAAGGAACTACCACAGCTAGACCTCTCAAATGCGAACTCTGCCACCAATTCTTGGCATTCTATTAACAACAAAGTCGCAGACCAAACCTGCCCCCTAACCACTAAGGTGATTCACAAGGCCCAAGACAACAGAAAACCTTGGTTCACGCCTGAACTGAAAGCAATCAAACTACTCCTCAGAAATAAAGAACATATTTGGCGTAGAAATCCGTCTCCCTCAACTTTAGCAAGCTACAAATCCACCCTCAATACCTACAGGAACTCCATTTTCAAAACTAAGAGAGAATTTTTTGCAAAAAAATTTCACCACTTCATTTTCGATTCTAAAGCTCTCTTTTCCTACATCTCGGCCCTCACAAAACCATTGCCACCATCTATTCCTGATGACCACGCTCTCATCAAAGCTAATGAATTGGCCAACTTCTTCGAAAACAAAATTACTAATCTCACCAAACAGTTTACTACACCCAACTCTCCTAACCCCCATCAGACGACACCTTTACCACAGACGACTGCAAGGTTAGACTCCTTTGAAACCACCTCCTCTCTGGAAGTGCAAAATATTTTAAAAAAACTTAAACCCTCATCTCATCCTCTAGATTCCATCCCATCAAACCTCCTCATTCCAATAACAAATACCATTGCCAAGCCCATTGCAAAAATCATCAACTGTTCGTTAACCCAAGGACTAGTTTCTGATTCTCTAAAACAAGCCATTTTGAAACCTCTCCTAAAAAAACCCAACCTATCAACTACTGACCCAGCAAATTTCCGCCCCATTGCCAACCTGCCTTTCATCGCCAAGATCATGGAGAAAATAGTTAATAAACAACTCACAGAATTCCTGGAGGAACACAAGATTCTATCACCATCACAATATGGTTTTCGTAAATCTCTAAACACGGAATCACTTCTAATCTCACTTACCGACTCAATCATTGTGAACTTGGACAAAAAACAATCGCACCTCCTGATTCTACTTGATCTTTCGGCCGCCTTTGATACGGTCAACCATTCAATTCTGCTTGACAGACTCATGGATATTGGCATATCGGGCTCTGCCTTGGACTGGTTCCATTCCTTCCTTCATAATAGATCGTTCAAGGTGAAAATCAATAGTAATCAATCACATTCAATCAGTTCCAAATTGGGTGTACCACAAGGCTCTGCCCTTTCACCAACCCTCTTCAACATTTATCTACTTCCTCTCTGCCTCCTCCTCACCAAGATGAAAATCAAGCATTACATATACGCGGATGATATCCAAATTCTCATCCCCATCAAGGAGTCTTTACAAAAAACCATCATCTTTTGGGACAGTTGCTTCCAGGAAATCAGCTCTCTCCTCTTTAAGATTAACCTAGTCATTAACAAAGACAAGACGGAATTCCTAATCATCTCTCATGATGAAAACCTCTTTACTAGAGAAACAACCTTTCACCCAAATGTTAAACCTCAGGTTGATAACCACTCTCTTCCTACCTTCCCTTCAACAATACCTGATAACTTCAAAAATTCTTCGTACGTAAGAGATTTAGGCACCCTCTTGGACAACCAGTTCAACTTTAAAAGATTTGTCAACAATACAACTAAAAAAGGCTTTTTCAAATTACAAGTCCTTAAAAAACTTAAACCCCTTCTACACTTCTATGATGTCCGTTTGGTTCTTCAATCAATCTTACTCACTAAAATTGATTACTGTAACTCTTTGTTGCTCGGACTCCCTGCTGTAACTATAAAGCCACTACAGATGTTACAGAACTCAGCGGCCAGGATTTTGACAAATACAAAAAAGAGGGATCACATCACTCCTATCCTTTATAACCTCCACTGGCTCCCCATCAAATATAGAATCATCTACAAAGTGCTAACCATCATGCACAAAAACCTACACAATCTCGCCCCACTCGATCTCACTTTCCAGGTTCGCCCTAAATATTCCACCAGACCTTTGAGAAGAGCATACTTAGGTACCCTCTTCGTCCCTCAAGCTAAAACATCGCTAAGAAAAAGGGCCTTTTCTACTGCAGGTCCATCTAACTGGAACACTCTCCCTCCTGACCTCCGACAAGAAACTTGCCCAATCTCCTTTAAGAAAAAACTTAAAACTTGGTTATTCAAGCTTGCTTTTCCAGAACCCTCTTGTTAGCTTAAAGCTTTCTCTCCATCTCTCGCTATACTTCTCTGTTTATTTCTCTCACTTATATGGTTTGATCTGTTATTAGTCTCTCTCATTTACCTAGGTTCCCTATGAAGAGACCCTCAGTCACTCTTTTGACTTTTCCTTCTATTTTATTACTTTTATTTATTTATTTTTTATTTTATTTTATTTTTATTTTTATTTTATTTTTATTTTTATTTTTTATTTCATTCGATTTTATTTTTTTTCTTCCGCTTTTCTCCACTCCTTTTTCTACATATCTTCTTAGTTCCTTCTCCCTAACTAAGCCTAGTACAAGCACAACAAATATTGGATCATTCATTTGTTAGACTTTTATTACTTATGACCTTCATTACTATGTAATCCATTTCTTATTTACCTTGATTACTATGTAATTCAAATTGTATACTTGGTTTTTCTTCTCTTTGACTATGTTACTTAAAGTTGCTTAAATGTTCATTGTTCCATGTAATGCCGTCAGGCAAGTTATTGTTCTTTGTAAACCGGTTTGATTTGCATCTAATGTAGGAAGATCGGTATAAAAAAACAAAAAATAAATAAATAAATAAATAAATAAAACATCTAAGACTCGATTGCCTTTCTCTTAAAAACATAGAGCTCCATATTCAAAAGCATTTGGGCACTTATCTTGCTAAATTATAGCTGGCAAATAAGATAACCAGATAGAATTTAGCTGTCTAAGGTCTAGATTCATCAAATTGCTATAAATATAGCAGAAATAGCAACCACAATTAAAAATGGGCATGGTTAGGCTAATGGTCTACCACATCGCATAGGAAATTTTCTCGAAGCTCGATACGATATCGTACCAGACATCATTTTATGCAGCACGCATTGATTTATGCATGGCACATTATTTTTCTGGTTTAAATATACTGGCTTCCTACAACTGACTCTTTGAGGGTGTGTCAGGCATTAGAGAGAGGAGAGGAGAGTTGGTGAGTTTAGGGGTTTAGTGGAAGTAGGAGCTTTTATCATTCGATTACCTGAGTGCATTGTCTAGTCTTCTGTTGTTTGTTTCCCTTTACCTTGGTCTTTTATCTTCTTTGCTGGAGTGAAAGTTTTTCTTTGTTAGTCCAGTTTGTCTGCCTGTCTTTTTGTGCCCAGGAGTGAGGAGGAGTGGTGGTGATGGTAAAGAAGAGTGGTGGAGTGGATGGAGAGTGAGTGGTGTAGGGAGAGAGGAGAGGCATGAGGAGAGGAGGGGGAGGAGAGGAGGGGGAGGAGGGAGTAGGAGGATGAGGATGAGGGCAGCAGTGCTAGGTGGAGGAGTAGGAATAGAAACACGGATAGGGACAAGAGTAAAGATAGGCAGGAGGGAAGGGATAGGAGGAGGCAGGAGGTAGAAGGGGATAGACAGTCGACTATGGAGGGAGGAGATGGCAGTCTAAGGATAGACAGAGAGGACAGAGGGGATGGGAGTTGGTAGGGAAGATGCAGGGGGGGATCAAGGTAGTGGATAGAAGGAAAGGGAGGATACCTGTTTGGAAGGGGAAATGACACCCCATTCTGGCAGCTAGGCAGCAGGGCGTGCCCATCTGAGGGCTTTGAATTTCAGCATGGAGGACAGAGATAATTGTAGGGGTCCTGGAGAATTATGCAATGCTCTTTGGAAACTGGTCCATCGAGGGCATCCAAGGGCCAGATATGGTACACTATCAACCAGGCTGTATCCAGGCGCAGTGGTGTAAAATGTAGTGCAGAGCAGGCAGCCCACAGGTACCGCAACATCAAGTCCCAGCTGAAACCGAAGGTGTCTAACTGGAACAAATATATATGGTAGACTGGAGGAGGAGCCCCTTGTTTAATAGTATTGACACTGATGGAAGAGTGCATCGTCCAACGGCTGGGACCAGATGTATTTGAAGGTATGGTTGAGTGGCTGAACACGATGCGAGCTGTAAATGGCAAGACTGCTACAGTTGTCCACATCATTTGGCATAAGATGCTCATATTGATAGAGATGCAAAATGCACATCTTATTAGGGATGTGCAGGGGGAAAAAAATTAATTTTTGTTTATCAGTTCATTTTCAGGTAGTTTTCTTCCCATGAATTTATTTTCATGAATTGCTTGATATGTTTCATTTATGTGAAAAAAACGAATCAAGCAATTAAAAAAAAAAAAAGTCCAAAATGGCCACAAATTGAAAAAGAGCCCTCCCTCCAAGTCTCCCAGAAAAATGCCAGAGCCAAAATACCCCTTCACCCCCGCTTATCCAGTCTGGTAGGGATTTGCTGGTTCTGAATAGGCCGAAGCCTCATACTTGCATAGGCAAAGCCCGCAGTATATCGCTGTGGCCGCGGCCTATGCAAGGCCGAGGCTTCAGCCTAGTCCTAGGCCCAATGCCTAGGCTTGTATGGTTTTAGCCCCCATATACCAGACACGAGACTTAGATATTTAAAAATTTAGTAAAATCTTAATTATGGTAAATAATAGGGATGTGCATTTGTTTTTGAAGAAATAGAAAATTCGTATGATATTTCCTATTTCGTCATGGATTGGTAAAATCGACAAACGATTGCATTTTCCACAAATTTTCAGAAAAAACTCGAAAATGATTCACCATGAAAACAAAAATACCGAACCATGGGAGATACAAAATTTCCCGCGGTTCCATGATAATGAAACCGGAAACGATTCGGGCACCCGATTCACATCTCTAGTAAATAAATGACTGGTCAATCACAATATTAGGGGCGGATTTTCAGAGCCCTGCTCGTGTAAATCCGCCCAAAACCGGGCGGATTTACGCGAGCAGGGCCCTGCGCGCCGGTAAGCCTATTTTACATAGGCCTACCGGCGCGCGCAGAGCCCCGGGACTCGCGTAAGTCCCGGGGTTTTCGGAGGGGGCGTGTCGGGGGCGGGCCCGAACCGCGCGGCGTTTTCGGGGCGTGTTGGGAGCGTTCCGGGGGCGGGCCCGGGGGCATGGCCGCGCCCTCCGGACCCGCCCCCAGGTCACGTCCCGGCGCGCAGGAGGCCCGCTGATGCGCGGGGATTTACGCCTCCCTCCGGGAGGCGTAAATCTCCCGACAAAGGTAAGGGGGGGTTTAGACAGGGCCGGGCGGGTGGGTTAGGTAGGGGAAGGGAGGGGAAGGTGAGGGGAGGGCAAAGGAAAGTTCCCTCCGAGGCCGCTCCGATTTCGGAGCGGCCTTGGAGGGAACGGGGGTAGGCTGCGCGGCTCGGCGCGCGCCGGCTATACAAAATCCATAGCCTTGCGCGCGCCGATCCAGGTTTTTAGCAGATACGCGCGGCTCCGCGCGTATCTACTAAAATCCAGCGTACTTTTGTTTGCGCCTGGAGCGCAAACAAAAGTAGGCTATTCACGCTCCTTTTAAAATCCGCCCCTAAGTGTCTGGGAAGGAGAATACAAAGTCAGTAAGAAACATTAAATACCTTTTGATTCCTCCTTCCTTATGTCACAACCTTACAAGGCTTATATACATTTTTTCTAGTTACCTTTGCCAAGTATTGATCATTTCTAAATATGTCATTCTGGCCTGGTTTCCTTTCCCTAGACCACCTGCACCCAAGCATTAATTCTCTTTCTTTCGTGTCCAAATGTTTGTTCTCCTTCTGTACTATCTTCCCATGGCTTGTAGGAAGACATTGATCATTTCTTATCAATAACTGCACTTTCTTATGTAGTTGGTTTCCACACAGACCACACATATATCATATGTGAGCCATCCCCATGTCCTTCACTTCTCGCTGACTTAGGCCCATGTCCTGCAGGTGCTTTCCTTACAGCATGTATTTGACATGTGCTGGCACAAACTTAGAAGGGCCTAGCTCAGCAGTCCAGCAATCAGAATTATAAAGCCTTGGCCTAGCTCGGACCCTGGACCCAGGCCTGAAGCTGCAGCCCATTCCAGAGGCCGGGTCCCAATGCCAGAACCTCAGTCAGAACCAGGCCCGATGCCTTGACCCGACCCCGAGGCCGGGTCCGAATGATAGGGCCTCAGCCAGGAGGTTGTGTCCCGATGCTTGGGCCTCAGCCCAGGGTCAGGACCAGGTCTCAGAGCCTAGGCCTTGGAGCTCCTCTTAATGTGTCCTCTTCTTTCTTCACTTGCAAGCAAAATGACGGTAGAGTCGCGCTGGATGCACACATCAAAATGATGCCATCTGCTGGGTGTTAATTCTCACAAAAATCCAGGTTTTTGTGAGAATTAACACCCATGGTACAGGTAGCAGTAATGTACCAAAGTTACTCTGTCTATAACTCAAGGCCTGATGTGGCCATGATGTTTCCCATGAACCTCCTCGTGAGATAGAATAAAAAAAATATTCAGGCTCATTTCTCCCCACCTCCTGAAACCAACAGTCCTCCAAATTCAGCAGATACCCCCCAGAGTAAAGGTCCCTATTGGAGTCTATGGTCCACACCAAGTGAAGGAGCACCCCACATCCAGCAGTGATCTAATTCAGGCTGAGCTGCCCACCCAAGCTTACCCCATTAGAGGGGTCCAGGAAGTACGGTATGGGCAGGAGCGAGGACACCTCAACCCTACCCTTCTGGGGCCATCTGATGAAATGGCATTTGGTGGCCTTATGTACTAAGAATATTCCAGGTGCAACAGTCAAACTGGCAGGTGTGAAATGAGTACCCTCCTGCTGCCGGTAATGGTGGGACAGGTTGTGCTGTTGTGTTGTTAGAGCAGTTATTATCGCAGGGTATGGGGTTTATTTTGGTGTGTCATAAGGTGATCTGTAGATGTCAGATGAGAATCAGGCCTGCTCTGGAGGGTGGTGGATAAGAAGCTAACAGATTGGCACACTAGCCTCTTAATGCCACCTTTCCCCTTGGAATAAAATTTTGTGTGTCAATGCAAATTTTGTTCCATTTAGTACAATTTTGAAATAGGAGAAGATGATCTATTACATACACAATTTAATATGGGTTTTGACCAATGCTAAGCCATTAAAGGTGAATTTTAAAAGCCCAATATGTGTATCATTTATGAATATGCTGGGCCGGTGCGTGCCAAGCAGGTTTTAATAGCTGCCCAGATACGCGCTTATCTCCTGCTGCATGCACACACATTTTTTTGACAAAAAGTGACAGGGCATGGGTTTGGTCTGGGTGGGGCATGGGCATTCAGGGATTTCACCCTGAAATTAGCTCATAAATACTTATGTGCACAAATGCATGCCAGGGTCCCCCTGCCATATAACTTTACTTCTGCTATGAATGGCGTATAAGTCATAAACAAAAAAAACTACACAGATCAGCGGGATTTTCAGGATCGGTGATAATGGGGAGAAGGAGGGCTATTAAAGTAGGGGGGTTGGAAGTGCTATTCTTTAACTGGGAGAGCTGGTAAGGAAGTGGGAAAATGGGCAATGATGTCAGCTCGCATGACTATTAAAATCCCACCACCTATGCCTTAGAAGCGGCATTTGAGTGCACAGCAGCATGCCCACTTAAAATCGAACACACATGTGCAAAAGGCCATCCTATTTTATAACACGCATGCGTATAAGCACGTATGTTATAAAATGGCCGCATCCCTAGACACGGGCTGATGAATGTGCGCACATGTGTTCCTGCATACCTGTTTAAATTTATCATCTTAAAGGTGAATTTTAAAAGCCCAGCACACGTCAAAACAGGGAGATACGCACGTAAGTTGGGCCGGTGCTTGCCGAACAGATTTTAAAAGGCAACCACGTATGCACATATCTCCCGCTGTGCGCACAACTTTTTTTTTTCTAAAATGGGGGCAGGGCTTGGTCTGGGCAGAGCATGGGCATTCCTGGATTTCTCAATGTAATCAGTGTGTGTAAATACTTAGGCGCACAAGCACACGCCAGTGTCCCCTGCCATGTAACTTTACTTCTGCTATGGATGGCATGGAAACCATAAAAAAATATAGGCCTGTCAGCAGTGTTTTAAGGGTTGGGGTTAACAAGAGAAAAGGGAGGCTATTCAACTAGGGGGGCTTCGGTGGGGTTAACAAGAGAAAAGGGAGGCTATTCAACTAGGGGGGCTTCAGAAGTCCTGTCCCTTGCCTGGGCGAACGTGGAACGAACTGGTGAAACCGGCAGTGGCGTGCATGCGCGCCCCTTTTAAAATCCCCCCTCCCCAACTTACGGCGTAGAAACGGGATTTGCACGCACATATGCATGTCCACTTAAAACATGTGTGCATATGTTATAAAATAGCCATGTCCATGGGTGTGAGCTGACATCTGACAAACACTTGCACATGTGCACTCATGAGCCTGTTTAAAAGTTGCCGTCTTAATGATTAGCATGATTATTTGCTTGAATGCAAATGTGAGTTAGCGCACACATTAAGGATATTTCTGGTTAGTGAACTGACCCCGGACAGTGCTGGATCCATTCAGCTTTCGAGGAGGTTATTTTCCGTTTCCACGGATTTATTCAAATGAGTTGTATTTGATGCAATCTACTCTCAAAGACAGTCATGCTGTGTGCCCAGCTTTGTTGATGTGACTTTAATGAACCAAACACCATAATGGCAATAGAAAAATAAGATTGTTTTAATGTACTTTCTATTTGCATTTTATGGATTCCTTTCTCCATCTTTCATCTTATAGACAAGGAATTAGAAGTTAAGGAAAATAAATATATTTTGTATTCTGTATATTATGCACAAATCCATATGAGATTCAGTTCACTGTAAACCAGATTCAGATAAATATTTTACATGAGTAGATCTTTACAATGACTGATTAAATTTCAAATAGTTTTTTGCTGTCAGAAGACTTTGTTATGACCGCCGGCTGCGGCAGCCCACAACCGGGGTCAGTCACTCACCGTAGCAGTAGGGCCAACCGCAGACGCTGAGACCGCCTCCGCGGCAGTACTGCTGCCTCCCAACATGGCCACGGTGTTCCTCTGCGCGGCTAAGCCCCGCCCCCTGAAGCTTCCTAGGGCCGCGCAGGCAGCAAGAACCTAGATTTAAAGGAACTCCTACAGGAAGTTAGGGGGGTTCCTTCCTGCAGGCTCCATCTTCTGGGAACTATTTAAGGCAAGGTCTGAGCCTTCAGACCTTGCCTTGGCTTCGTGGCTCTGGTGGTTGTTCCTGCTCGTGGTTCCTGATTTGTTCCTCCATGTGTGATTCCTGGATTGGCTGCCGTTCCTGCTTGGCTCTCGACCCATGGACTGGTTACAGAATATTCTGGCTCCTGATCCCTGGACTGGCTGTGGTACTTTTGGGCTCCTGATCCCTGGACTGGCTGTGGTACTTTCTGGCTCTTGATCCCTGGACAGGCTGTGAAGGATTCCAGCTCCTGTTCCCTGGACTGGCTTGGGTATCTCCTGTTCTCACGACCTGCTGGAGGCGCCAGCTTCTGCTTTCACGACCCACTGGAGGTGTCCGCCCTTATTCTCACGACCTGCTGGAGGCGCCAGCTTCTGCTTTCACGACCCACTGGAGGTGCCAGCTCTTGTTCTCACGACCTGCTGGAGGCGCCAGCTATCTGGATTATACGACCTGCAGGAGGCGCCTGCATCCAGATCTTCATCGTTCACCTTCAGCGATCCTCGTGGTTGGCCTCGCCTTCCGACGATAGGACTTACGTTCATCGCCGGGCCAAGGGTCCACCTTCCAAGTCAGAACAGACTTATCCAAATCCTAAATATAGGCAGGCAGTATGAAGGCTAACGTTTTCCTCAGAATTGCTCATTTTATACTATGAAGCCAAGTCAATTTTTAATATAGCTGTGATACCACACCATTTAACTTATACTTGAACAGTTCATTCTAGCAATCTGAGCATTTTAATTTAGTTTGCATTTGTTAAATGCTTTTGCAATTTTATAAAAGTCGAGGATCTTTTATATTAATTGTATTTGTATTTCAATTTAAAAAAATGCAAGATATATTCTTGCAAAAACTATAGCAAAGATAATAAGAAAAAAGAAATATAAAACCAATATAAGAATTTATCTACACACAGGGGTCATTTGCTATTTTGTATTAGAGATGTACCACATGGTAAATTCCTCAACACAGCAGTAATGTGCAAAATTTTAAATATTAGACATTATTTTCCTCTGCTAATGTAAGAAGAGAATGACCTACGTTGCATTTTTAAATGTGCTTCATTATGTTTAAAATGTATTTGCTGTTGGATTTCTTTGCTATGATGTGTGCTCTAATATATGTAGGCAATCTAGTCATCAGTCTTAAGTTCATGAAAGGGAAACATTTGAAAACAGACTTTATACTCCAATGAGAATCTAATAAATATGAATACTCACAACAGGCACAAGCTATGTTATACTCTTCACATGGTTTTTAAAGTTCCCAAACAGCTTAGAACAGAATGTCAATGTGAGACTAATGGAATATATACAGTATTATGTTAGCAATTATCAAGCAAATTTTATTATGAATTCTCATTCAATGACTGGAATAATTTCTATGTATTACAATATTTAGATGTGCTGTTCATCAATGAAACTTGGACATTTTATCATAGAAACATAGAAACTAAAAAACATGACAGCAGAAAACGACCACCCGCACCAACTGCTCAGCTCTATAATCCCTACCACTCTTTCCTTTCTTGCATTCAGATCCTGTCCTTTGTCTCTAACATCTCCACTAGGAGGATATTCAAAGCCTCTACTACTCTTTCTGTAAAGAAATATTTCCTTCAATTACTTTTGACCCTTTCACCCTCATTTCATGACCCCCTCATTCCAGAGCCTACATTCCATTGAAAGAGGTCTGCCTCCTATGCATTAATACCTTGGAGGTATTTAAATAACTCTATCATATCCATTCTCTTCTATCATGCCTTTTTCCTAAGGTATACATATTTAGATCTTTAAGTTTATCCCCATATGCTTTACAATGAAGACCATTGACTATTTTAGTAGCCACTCTCTGGACTGATTCTAGCCAGTCTATGTCCTTTTGAAGGTGCAGTCTCCAAAACAGAACACAATATTCCAAATGAGGTCTCACCAGGCCAGGGGCATAACGTCCATAGTGCACAGTAGTGGATAGGAACCACCAACTTTAGAAAGCGGTGTACCCTACACCACCAAATTTGAATGCTGTTACATCTCCCCATCCATGCCTCCTGGTTTCCTCTGGCCTCCCCCCAAATCCCATTCTTCTTTTGCTCCATCTGGCACCTGTATGTCATTGCACTTCAGCTCAAATACGGACACCTCCTCTCTCCTTCAGTGAAAAATCCTCTGTTTGAGGTCCTGTATCTACAGAGGCCCATGTCATTCCAACATCTGCTGTTAGAACTAGGTAGCCCTGTGAATTTCTAAAAGCAGACTTTTGAACCATGTGGAGCTCTGTAGATTCAGAGGCCCACACTTCAAACAGGGAATGTTTTATTGTGGGGCAGCAGGAAGGAGGCAGCACTTGTGTTTAAACTACAGCTTTACTGGCTTAGAAGTGCTGGTTGGGGGCAGAGGGAGTGAAAGGACAGTGCAGGGAAAGAATGAGACTGAGAGGAAAGAGATGGTTCTGTGAAGGGGCTGTTAAATGGTGGAAATGGGGATGGAGAGGTTGTGAAAAAGGAGTAATAGGGAGCCGGTACAGGAGTAAGAGCCAGAAGAATGAGCTGAAAGCCAGGGAAGGAATGAGTGACAGGGCAGGATCAGGGGCTGGTGAGGGGGAGAGAGCACAGGAAGGTAGATGAGTACAGAAGGTGATAGAAATGGGAGACTAGGGAATGATTTAAATACAAAGGGGAATAGGATGCGGGGAAAGGCGTGAGAGACAGGGGAATGGGAGGGCTAGAGAGGGGTGGGGAAGGCGATGGAAAACTGGTAGATGAAATTTGAAAAGAGGACTGGAGAGTTAAAGATAGAAGAAGAGGGATACAATTTAATTATGAATGGATAGAAAGACAAAGGAAAAAGAAATGGAGAAAAAGATGAAAATGAAGGATCAATATCTGATCAATTGGTTGGGGGCCCCATAAGACTAGAGAGGGACACAAGGGAAGTACACAAATGCATTGGCTCCAGGCATTGTAGACCCTCGCTTCACCACTAGCCAAATTCCCCTGCAGGTTACACAGTGGAAGAGTTTCTCACAGGTCAAAATTGCTCCCAAAGAAAATCCACTCACAATTGAAAATAAGGAAAAATTCCAGCAGAATGCAATCAATAAGAAAATGTGTTTCCTATTGTTTTCTCTGCTACATAAACTGTGAAATGTAGTTGATGAAAATGACAAATGACAAAATTGGGAAATGACCTGACATAGCGATAGGAAACATAACATTTTTGCATTTACAACTATAGTGTTGTTTTGTAAAGTAGAAGTCATGTTTTTAGCTGGTTTTTGTATAAGATGGACTGTTTATGCATGTTGATGTTGAAGAAGAAGCACTATGGGCCGACCTAAAAAAAGATGATGGGGCTTCCATTTTTATTGGCGTGGTTTACAGGCCTCCAAATCAAATGGAAGAGCTTGACAAAGATCTGGTGGAAGACATCCAAAAGATGGTTAATACGGGAGAAGTGGTGATTGTTGGAGATTTTAATCTGCCGGATGTAGACTGGAGAATCCCTTCTACAGAATCTAACAGTAGTAGAGAGATAGTGGATTCCCTGCAAGGGGCTCTGTTCAAACAAATGGTAATGGAACCCACGAGGGAGGGAGCTATACTCAATTTAGTTCTCACTAATGGAGATAATGTCTCTAATGTCCAGGTAGGTGCCCACCTCAGCCAAGGGATCATCATACAGTATGGTTTCATATCACAAATAGGATACAGAGAAGTAGCATGAAGACCCGAGTTTTGCAGTTCAAAAACATGGACTTTGATGAAATGGGGAAGTACCTGGAGGAAGAACTAGAAGGCTGGGAGAATGAGAGAGATGTGGAACAACAGTGGACCAAACTAAAAGAAGCAATTACCAAGGCAACTAATCTATATGTTAGAAAAGTAAAGAAAAGCAAGAGAAAAATGAAACCTATCTGGTTCTCAAAGGAGGTGGCAGACAAAATAAAAGCTAAAAGAACAGCGTTCAAGAAATATAAAGAATCTCAAAGAGAGGAGCACAAGGAAGAATATCTGGTGGAATTGAGGGAGACAAAGAAAGCAATCAAGAAAGCAAAAATTCAAGCGGAAGAAAGGATTGCCAAAGAGGTAAAGCAAGGTGACAAAACATTTTTCAGATACATCAGTGAAAGGAGAAAAGTCCAAAGTGGTATACTGAAAGTGAAAGGTGAAAAGGATCAATGGGTGGAAACAGATGAAGAAATGGCAGAAATATTAAATGAATACTTCATTTCGGTATTCACTAAAGAAGACCAAGGAGAAGGACCGATGCTAGTTAACAAGAAACTAGAGGGAAGCGGAATGGATGAAACTCTGTTTACGGAAGAGAATGTATGGGAAGAGCTAGGAAAACTGAAGGTAGACAAAGCCATGGGGCCTGATGAGATTCATCCCAGGATACTGAGGGAGCTCAGAGATGTGCTGGTGGCTCCGCTGTGTGACCTGTTCAATAGCCCCGGGAAACAGGATTGGTGCCGAGTGATTGGAGAAGAGTGACGGTGGTTCTGCTTCACAAGAGCAGGAGCAGAGAGGAGGCTGGAAACTATAGGCCGGTTAGCCTCACCTCGGTGGTGGGAAAAGTATTGAGTCGCTGCTGAAGGAAAGAATTGTGAACTATCTACAAGCAGCAGAATTGATGGACCAGAGGCAGCATGGTTTCACCAAGGGAAGGTCCTGTCAGACAAATTTGATCGACTTTTTTGATTGGGTGACTAAGGAATTGGATCGAGGAAGAGCACTTGATGTCATCTATTTGGATTTTAGCAAAGCTTTTGATACGGTCCCGCACAGGAGGATTGTGAATAAAACAAGAAGCTTGGCTGTGAGTGCCAAGGTGGTGGTCTGGATAGCAAACTGGTTGAAGGACAGAAGACAATGTATTATGGTAAATGGAACTTATTCTAAAGAGAGAGTGGTGATGAGTGAAGTGCCGCAAGGTTTTGTGTTGGGACCGGTCCTGTTCAATATCTTTGTGAGCGACATCACGGACGGGATATAAGGTAAGGTTTGTCTTTTTGTGGATGATTCTAGGATCTGCAACAGAGTGGACACGCCGGAAGGAGAGGAGACAGGATTTAAGGAAGCTCGAAGACTGGTCGAAGTTATGGCAGCTGAGATTCAATGCCAAGTAGTGCAGAGTCATGCATATGGGCTGTGGAAATCCAAAAGAATTGTATTCGATGGGGGGAGAAGGGCTGATGTGCACAGAGCAGGAGACAGACCTGGGGGTGACAGTGTCTAATGATCTGAAGTCGGTGAAACAGTGTGACAAGGCAATAGCTAAAGCCAGAAGAATACTGGGCTACACAGAGAGAGGAATTCCGAGTAAGAAAAGGGAAGTAATTATCCCCTTGTACAGGTCCTTGGTGAGGCCTCACCTGGAGTACTGTGCTCAGTTCTGGAGACTGTATCTCTGAAGGGACAGAGACAGGATGGATGCGGTCTAGAGAAGGGCGACCAAAAAGGTGGAGGGTCTTCATCGAATGACTTATGAGGAGAGACTGAAGAATCTAAATATGTATACTCTTGAAGAAAGGAGGAGCAGGAGTGATATGATACAGATGTTCAGATACTTGAAAGGTTTTAATGATCCAAAGTCAACAACAAACCTTTTCCATTGGAAAAAAATCAGCAGAACCAGGGGTCACGATTTAAAACTCCAGGGAGGAAAAATCAGAACCAATGTCAGGAAGATTTCTTCATGGAGAGGGTGGTGGATGCCTGGAATGCCCTTCCGGAGGAAGTGATGAAGACCAAAACTGTGAAGGATTTCAAAGGGGCATGCGATAAACACTGTGGATCCATAATGTTATGAATCAGAAAGTGGACCCCTGTTCCGAGGCAGAGTCAGCGCTACCAAAAAAGGAAGTCAACCCTTTTCGGTCTCTACCGTTGGATGGCAAGGCCTGTTGAAGATGTTTAGATGAAGGCTTCACCCTGGAAGCTCGTGATCCCCCCAAGAGGAGCCCGTAGGGATACGGCCGCTGGGACTTAGGAGACTCCCTGAAGAGTGAAGATGGTCTGGATGCAGGCACCTCCTGCAGGTCATGGGTTCCAGATGGCTGGCGCCTCTAGCAGGTCGTAGTCAGTCCGGGAGTATACATCGAAGGATAGTCCCAATCCGGTCCAAGGGTTGAAGTTCAGAGAGAGCTCGAGAGCCGGTCCAGGAGTAGATGGGAGAATGGTCCGAAGCCAATCTAGGAGCAAAGAAGGAGAAGGGTCCAGAGCCAGTCCAAGTCAATAAAAGAAGATCCCCACCACCGGTCTGAGGGAAAGGAGCCAAAGAGTCAGTCCAACGAAGAAAAGAGCAGAAGTGGGACGGAGAGCGGATCTGGAACACAGACACAGGAACCAAGCACAAAGCCTCAATACCAAGGCAAGGTCTGAGTATCAGACCTTGCCTTACATACAGGAACTGGAGGGAGGAGTCCCAGGGGGAACCATGACAATTTCCTGTCATGGCTCCTTTAATTCTCTCTTCAGTCACACTCGCGGCTCCTAGGAGGCTGAGGGGGAGGAGCCGGACTGGCCGGGAACCATGCGCCTGG
Organism: Rhinatrema bivittatum; assembly: GCF_901001135.1. Classification (NCBI taxonomy): domain Eukaryota; kingdom Metazoa; phylum Chordata; class Amphibia; order Gymnophiona; family Rhinatrematidae; genus Rhinatrema; species Rhinatrema bivittatum. The sequence goes on from NC_042621.1 coordinate 195,144,676, forward strand.
GCTAGGCAGAGGCAGCAGCCACGAAGATTTGAAAAAGGCAGGAGACGCCGATGCTTCAGGGTGAGTTACAGACGCCGTGGCCGGTGCCCCTACCCTGGTCGCGGCCCGCCGCAGCCGGCGGCCATGACACCCGGTTGCGGGCCACCGCAGCCGGCATTTCTAACAGTACCCCCTTCTTTAGGCCTCCCCCGAGAAGGCTTGGTTTTTCCAGGGTGTTCAATGTGAAAGTTCGAGAGAAGAGACTTATCCAGTATTTTCTTAGCAGGCTCCCAAGAATTCTCCTCAGGTCCGAATCCTTCCCACGATAGAAGATATTCTCATGTTTTGCCTCTTTTCCGAACGTCCAGAACCTCTTGTACCTGGTATACGGTCTCATCCTCAGCCCTATGCTGTGGTACTTCGGGAGCTTTCCGGGATGGCCAAGTGAGGATCAACGGTTTTAGAAGGGACACATGGAAGGAGTTATGAATCTTCAAGGTGGTCGGCAAACGGAGTTGGTAAGTTACAGAACCAATCTGTCACAGTACAGGAAAAGGTCCAATATAACGTGGGGCCAACCGCATGGAAGGAACTCACAACTGGATATGCCGGGTGCTAAGCCATACTTTCTCTCCTGGACGTAACCGTGCAGCTGCTCACAGATGCTTGTCAGTGAATGTCTTGGCAGTATGGGCAGCTTTCCGGAGCATGTGCTGGGTGTGAATCCAGAGCTGCCGCAGCTATACTGTGGTAAGCTGAACTGCCGGTAATGGTACCGGTAAGGGCAAAGGTAGACGCGGCCTGGGGTGTCGTCCAAATATAATCTGGAAAGGAGACGTCCCTGTTGAGGAGCAGACATGCGAGTTATGAGAGAACTCAGCCCATGAGAGAAGCGATGCCCAATCTTCCTGGCGGGAGTTGACTTACATCTGAAGAAATTGCTTTAACGTACGATTTGCAAGTTCCGCCTGTCCATTTGCCTGTGGATGAAACGCAGTGGTGTAGTCCAGGGAAATGTTAAATTTCTTGCAAAGATTGAGCCAGTAACGGGCTGTGAACTGAGGGCCTTGATCAAATACGATATGCTGTGGGATGCCGTGGAGGCGGAAAATATGGAGCATAAACAGTTGGGCCAGATGAGGAGCAGATGGGAGGGAAGGAAGCAGGATAAAGTGGGCCATTTTGGAGAATCGATCCACACCCACCCATATTACCGTATTGCCCTCAGATGGCGGAAGATCCACAATAAAATCCGTGGAAATATGCGTCCAGAGTTTCTGGGGAATAGGTAGCGGCTGTAAAAGTCCCCACATCTTCCCAGTAGGAATCTTGTGTTGTGCACAAGTTGGGCAAGAATTCACATATGCACGAATATCTTTATGCATGTCGGGCCACCAATAATATTGTTGCAAGAGCGTTTGAGTCCGAACTCTGCCCAGATGTACGGCCAACTGAGAATTGTGTCCCCGTTTTAATACTTTAGTACGAAGCCTCTTAGGTACCACAGTCTTGCCCGGTGGGACTGTGAACGTTGCAGAGAGGATAATGCGAGCTGGGTCAATAATATTTTGAATTGACTCCTCAATGTCAACATTGGAGAAAGATCGAGACAGTGCATCAGCCTTGACGTTCTTATTAGCGGGTCGATATCATAGCTCAAAATCAAAACAGCTCCTACTCCTTCAGCGGAGTCATCAACCTCCACTGTAAACGGGCATCTGGGATCATGATGTCGGAGGCAAGGTTATTTTAGAAAGGATTCTTTGAGAGCCTGAAAGGCTTCTACTGCCTCTAAGGGCCAGGTCTTGATGTTTGCCCCCTTACGAGTGAGTGCAGTAAGGGGCGCAGCCAGCTTGGAAACGTTCTGTATAAAACTACGATAGTAGTTTGCGAATCCAAGGAATCGCTGAAGTGCACATAGACCACTAGGCTGAGGCCATTCTTGGATGCATTTTAATTTAGTGGGGTCCATTTGAAAACCTTTCTTAGAAATGATATACCCCAAAAAAGGTAAAGCTTCTCTTTCAAAAATACATTTTTCTAGTTTTGCATAGAGTCGATGTTCTCTCAGATGTTGTAGTACTTGAATAAGATATTGACGATGCATCTGTAAATCTCAGGAAAAAACTAAAATGTCATCTACGTAGACTACTACATAGACATAGAGCAGGTCTCTAAATATTTTGTTAATAAAGTACTGAAAGACGACAGGAGCATTGGTCAAGCCGAATGGCATAACAAGATATTCATAGTGTCCATCTCTGGTGTTAAAAGCCGTCTTCCACTCATCTCCCTCTCGAATCCTGACTAAATTATATGCTCCTCAGAGATACAACTTCAAAAACACCTTGGCCCCCTGTAGGCGGTCGAAGAGTTCAGCTATAAGTGGTAATGGGTACCGGTCCTTGATGTTAATGGCATTTAGCCCACGGTAGTCTATACATGGTCGCAAGGTCATGAATAGGGATACGGCCACTAGGACTTAGGAGACTCCCTGAAGAGTGAAGATGGTCTGGATGCAGGCGCCTCCTGCAGGTCATGGGTTCCAGATGGCTGGCGCCTCCAGCAGATCGTAGTCAGTCCGGGAGTATACGTTGAAGGATAGTCCCAATCCGGTCCAAGGGTCAAAGTTCAGAGAAAGGTCGCGAGCCGGTCCAGGAGCAGACGGGAAAATGGTCCGAAGCCAATCCAGGAGCAAAGAAGGAGAAGGGTCCAGAGCCAGTCTAAGTCAATAAAAGAAGATTACCACCACCGGTCCTAGGGTCTGGAGCCAAAGAGTCAGTCCGAGGAGAAGAGCAGAAGCAGGACGGAGAGCGTATCTGGAACACAGACACAGGAACCAAGCACAGAGCCTCAATACAGGAACTGGAGGGAGGAGTCCCAGGGGGAGCCATGACAATTTCCTGTCATGGCTCCTTTAAATTTTCTCTTCAGCCACGCGCGTGGCTCCTAGGAGGCTGAGGGGGAGGAACCTGGCCGGCCGGGAACCATGTGGCTGGGCTAGGCAGCAGCAGCGGCCGTGAAAAGTTGAAAAAGAAGGCTGCCTGCTCCCACAGGAGCCTCCGATGCTTCGGGGTGAGTTAGAGATGCCATGGCCGCCATCCTGATCCTGGTCGCGGCCCGCCACAGCCGGCGGCCATGACACCCGGCTGCGGGCTATCGCGGCCAGCGTTTCTAACACATAAAGCCTGGAGGATGGGAATGAATAGAAGAGGTATGGGGTGGCTTGTGGGAATGACTGCTACTATCTGGTGATTAATACCCTTATTCAAACATTCCCACGGTTAATGAGACTCCAACATTGCTCTATGCTTCAACAGCAAGTGGAAATGTGGAAAAGAGGCTTTGCATTCAGGCAACAACCAACATTGCTCTATGCTTCAACAACCAACATTGCTCTACACTTCAATGGCAAGAGGAAATGTGGAAAAGAGGATTTCATTCAGGCAACAACCAACAAGGTAGCACAGTCTGGGTAAACAAATAAGCTGGGAGTAGCTTGCTTATTGCTGCAGTTACTACCCCAAACCAATTAAGCCTGATACTTCACTTTGAATGCATATCCAGCACAGCTCGCTGCTTCAACGGCAGGGGAGAATGAAGAAAAGAGGATTTACATTCAGACAACAACCAACAAGGACTGAATTGCACAGTCTGGGTAAACAAATAAGAGTGGGAGTAGCTTGCTTATTGCGGCGGTTACTACCCCTAACAAATTAAGCCTGATACTTCACTTTGAATGCATATCCAGCGCAGCTCGCTGCTTCAACGGCAGGGGGAATGAAGAAATAGGATTTACATCCAGCCAACATCTAACAAAGCATTGATCTGAGCAGTATGAGTATACAAACATCTGGGTAACTTGCTCCATACAATGGTTATTACCCTCAAACATTAAGCCTTATACTTTACTTTGATACAGCTCCAACACTGCTCTCTGCATCAATGGCGGGGGTGGAAGGAAATTAGAATCAAAAAGCTACCAATAAGGACCCTGAACTCAGCGGTCAGAGTAACAGATAAGTATGAGAAAATAAGTGTGAAAGCTTGCTGGTCAGACTGGATGGGCCTATTGGTCTTCTTCTGCCATCATTTCTATGGTTTCTAATATACTTTATTTTGTTGTGTGTTACAGGTTTGGGCTAGAGATGTGCATTCGTTTCAAACAGGGGATACGGCCTATGCCCGAGTGTGAAGCTGGCACATTGGCTTAGGCCTAGGCCCAAAGCTGGGGCCTTGCTTATGGCATAAGCTGAGGCCAAAAGCAGGGGCCATGGCCAAGGCTTGAACACAATGCCAGAGTCTGGCTGAGGCCTGGGCCAAAGCCAGGGCCTCAGCTGAGACCTGAGACCCCCATCAGTAACAATCATTTATCTGGTCTGTTGGGTATCCAATGACCAGGCCAGGTCTCGATGCCCAGGCTTCGGCCCAAGCTTGGCCCAAAAGCTGGGTCCTGTCTCCTGGGCCTCAGCCCGAATTCAGGCCCAGTGCCAGGACCCAATGCCAGGTCCTGATGCCTGGACCGAGCCTAGGCCAGACCCTGGATCCAGGTCAGATGCCGTGACCCAGTCTGGAGACCAGCTCCTGACACTTGGGCATCAGCCTAGGCTGGAGACCGGACCCCGGCTCAATGCCGCAGCCAGGTCCTGAGGCTGAGTTCCTATATTGGGCCCTCAGCTCGGACCCAGGCCCAATGCATGACCCAGCCCAGAGGCTTGGTTCTGATACTGAGGCCTGGCCTGGAGACTGGGTCCTGGGTCCTAATGAATAGACCTTGGCTTTGGGATAGGTCCATGCCCAGAACCCAGGCCTTGCAACTCCTCAGGCAACATTCTCTTCCTCTTCTTTCTTCTACCCCGTCCACTAGAGGTGAATGTGTCAGCTTCAGGCCTAGGACAAGGCCAAGGCCAAGGCATTGGCCTTGACTAGGCAGGGGCTGAGGTTGCGACAACCTACCATGGCCTCGGCCTATGCAAGGCCAAAGCTTTGGCCTGAGTCTAGGCCTTGCCAGTGGATCTACATGAACCAGGTAAATGGGGGCCAGGGGGAACCTGGCTCCAGTATTTTCCAGATGATGGGAGGTCCCCCAGCGACCCTGTCTTTTGTTTTATTTTGGGAAGGTTAATATTTGATTTGTTGTTTTCTCACAAATGATTCATGGGGAAAAATCCTCCCGAAAATGAAACGAAAAACAAAAACAATTTTTTTTCCCCTGCACATACCTAGTTTCGCTCTATTGTATGAGGGAGATTAGCATCCTTTTTGCAGTCTTCCTACTCTTTTTATACTAGGCTGCTCTCTACAATGTTCTGGCCTATCAGAGCTTCTTATATTAAGAGAGATATACTAGAAAAAATAAAGATGTTATTTGCTATAATATAGTTCTATCTTGATGATGCAAAGTATGGAAATAGAATGAGACAGTTTGTTGACTTAAGCTTCTAATTATGGCAGTGTTTGTATTTATCAAGAATGATAGATTACCTTTTTGGTATATGTTTGCTTTTTTCCCATTAAATCTATGGTATTGGGTCATGTAAATGCTTTTGAGCATATTTTAATTCAGTTTGTCTAGCAACTGAATTATGGGCAAGTGTTTTAACTACTCAGCCACACTTCACAGAAACTCTAAATATGATGCCAGATACTGTTTCATCTGGTTTATTTATTTATTTATTTATGTTATGCTCGCCACCTGCTGCAGCCCCACAGTGTAGCCCTCTCACCTCTCTACACAAGCTTCAGGCTTCAGCTCCTCGTCGCTGGCAGCAGTGGGATGCTGGTCTCGACCTCGGACTCTCGCCAGCACCTCCGGCCCTGCTCCGCTTCCTCAGGACTTCCAGCCAGGATGCCTCCAATCCTCGGGACTCTCCGCGGGCCTCAATGAGAAATGCAACCGGCAGCAGCGCCGCGCCCCTTCCTAGGCACACGTGTGCACATCAGTGATTGATTTAAAGGGCCCGTGGCGGGAACCTGTCCGCGGACCCGGTTGCTGACGTCAGATCCTTCCACACATAAACACTCAGGCTGCGCTCCTCAGCGTCGCCTTTGCAACAGGTCTCCTTGATCTCCTGTTCCTGGTTTCCAAGTGCTCATTTCTATAGTACCTATTTGTTCGTGCTCCTGATTCTTCAAGTTCCCAGTTCCTGTTCCATTGTTTGTCTCGTCTTGTGTTTGATTGACTTCCTGGAATCAACCACTGCTTCGCCTACTTTGCCTACCTGCCTTCTCCAAGCCTGATCACTGCTTCGCCTGACTTCACCTACTTGCCTTCTCCAAGCCTGACCATTGCTTTGCCTGACTTTGCCTACTTGCCTTCTACAAGCCTGACCACTGCTTCACCTGACTTCGCCAACCTGCCTTCTCCGAGCCTGACCTCTGCTACGCCTGACCACATCTGCCTTCTCTGAGCCTGACCATTGCTATGCCTGACCACGCCTTCCTTCTCCATGCCTTGACCATTGTTACGCCTGACCACGCCTGCCTTCTCTGTACCCTGACCATTGCTACATCTGACCATGCTTGCTTTCTCTGTGCCTTGAACTTTGCTACGTTTGACTTCGCCTCAGACTCCTTTGAGTCCAGACTTCCACATTGCTTGCTACACCTTCCAAGTGCCACCCGCTTCCACTCAAGTTTGACAGAGATGCCTCTGTCCCTATCCTCTGGACATGTGCTATTAAGGTTTCGGCCTTCCTGTGCTCAAGCATCTTCAGTATCTTCCTTTTCTCTGGTGCTTGGGTTTCCGTTCCGCATCCTGCCCGGGGTAGGATCACGCCATCTGCTGGCTGCTCTCTCTGGGCTGAACCAGCTACTACTGATACCAATCTCGAGGCCCACCTAAGTCTTGCCGGCCCTGGCACCCGAAGTCTCAACTCTAGGGTAATGTGGGCTGGTATAAATGAAGCTCCAGTGGCCTCCAGCTTCAGCCCACTCCGCCTGCTGACGGTGGGGAACCATAGGCCCCGCCTACGGGTTGCGCCAACCCCACCTCAGCCCAAGGATCCATCTCCTACGCAACAATTTATTTATTTATTTTAAATACTTATATACCGCGCCCTCCAAAGTTTGAGGTGGTTTACAATGAAAACATATATAAAGTTAAAATGAAACAAATGTAATAATAGCAAAGTATAAAACAAACAGTTAAAATAGCAAAAGAAAATACATACAAATTAATCTTTAGAATGCGAGGTGAAACTGAGAAGTGGAGAATGTGGAGAGGAAGTAAGAAAGATTGAAAGAAATGTTATTCTGGGAAGGCTCATTTGAATAGGTAGGTTTTTAGTGCTTTTATCTGCTTTCCCTTTCTGTTGAAATTCTACAGACACTGCTTGATTTTCAGTTTACCTTCACTTCCCATAGCTAAGTATAGATCCCTGCTGGATCTCTACTGAAAGGGATATACATTCATAGTAGGTAGAGCTCAGGCATGTCTTTTGTTTAACAGCTCCTCATACGTGCTGCTATATTGAAAATGTCCTGTTTCTATAAAAATCAGACACCAGTTTAGGGTATGGATTTTTAACTAAGTATCAGGCTGATACAGTAAAGCGTGGCCACAGTTACCCCGTTTCTAACCCGCTGTGTACTCAAAATTTGGCCGCGTAAGTCTAACCCATGAATCACTATCTCTTTTTACCGATCCTTACCGCTTCTTTTACTCGACGCGTATCCCTTTCCGCCCACGGCATGTATATGTATGTAAACGATCTGATTAGCTATTCCCTCCCATACAGTAACGTGTGCCCCGACTATCTCCTTTGCCCCGACCATCTCCTTTTTAACCTGCTATCTTGCCACGTCTTTTACCTGCTAATTTACCACCTACCTTGACCCTGGCATTAGTGTGGTTTCACACTAACGCCAGGGTCAAGATAGGCGGTAAATTACGAAATTTCACATGAAATTTCACATGAAAATTCACAGTCCCAAGCCAAACCAACCCAATCCAAGTGTCAGGGAAGCCCCAGCAGAGAGAGACGAAATTTCACAGTCCCAGACCAAACCAACCCAATCCAAGCCCCAGCAGAGAGAGAGGAAATTTCACAGTCCCAAACCAAACCAACCCAATCCAAGCCTCAGCAGAGAGAAACGAAATTTCACAGTCCCGGGCAAACTTTCCCCCAGCCCCCGCTCACCTGCCCTGGCCGCGGCCATGCAAGCCCCCAGCAGCAGCAGTAGAAGGGCGGCGAGAGAAAGCGGCTTCAGCGGATCAGGCGCTCCCCATGCGAGGCGGCTTCCAGCAGCCCCGCCGGCGAAGAGAAATACGCACACGCCGTGACCTCCGACGTCCAGCCGGGCGCTCAGGTCACGGCGTGCGTTCATGCACCTGCTGCCTTGAGCGCTCATATTGGACGAACAGGCGTGCACATATTCACCTTTGCTGGCGGGGCTGCTGGAAGTCGCCTCGCATGGGGAGCGCCCGATCCGCCCCGGGCTGCTGAAGCCGCTCTCTCTCGACGCCCTTCTACTGCTGCTGCTGGGAGCTTGCGTGGCCGCGGCCAGGGCAGGTGAGCGGGGGCTGGGGGAAAGTTTGCCCGGGACTGTGAAATTTCGTTTCTCTCTGCTGAGGCTTGGATTGGGTTGGTTTGGTTTGGGACTGTGAAATTTCCTCTCTCTCTGCTGGGGCTTGGATTGGGTTGGTTTGGTCTGGGACTGTGAAATTTCGTCTCTCTCTGCTGGGGCTTCCCTGACGCTTGGATTGGGTTGGTTTGGCTTGGGACTGTGAATTTTCATGTGAAATTTCGTAATTTACCGCCTACCTTGACCCTGGCGTTAGTGTGTTAAATCTAAATTTAAATTCTATGACCATTTTACTTCCTATTCCCAACTGTTTAGATAGGGGTAAATGCAGCCCTGCTTACACTGCAAGGGTTGAGGTTCATTTCTTTAAACCAAGGACACTTCTGGAGATTCACACTTGGACTAATGTAGACTGAGGCTGAGGTCATGGCAACCTATTGCAGCAGAGGGCAATGCAAGACATGACTTCAGACTGGGCCTAGGCCTTGCTGGTGGATCCCTACCCACCCCCGGACCAGGTAAGTGGGCATATAGGGGATATTGGCCCCAGCATTTTTCCAGGTGGGTAGGAGGGATAGGTGATGTTTCATTTTTTTAAATGTTTGATTCATTTATTTCACACGAGGGAAATGAATCAAACATTCCACAAATTAAAATTTGTGAGAAGGAAATCTCCCGAAAATAAACCAAAAAGTAAAAACAAATTGTTTTATCCCTTCGTACTCCTACTAGCTAGCACCTAACAATCAACCCTATTAAGAAGCTATTGAATGCATCCACCACCATTTCTGTGAAGAAATATTTCATTATATCTATTCTAAATCTACCATATTTCAATTTTAACCATGATCCCTAGAACTAGAACCTTTTTTCAATGAAAAATGCATTCTAATTATTTTTTATACATATTTGATAGCTAAGAAATCAATATTCAGAAACCCAGTGAGTAGATAAGTTATCCAGGTAAAGTTGTATACATAATTTTTCTGGTTATTCTAGTGGTACATAACCAGATTAGTTTCTTGCTGAATAAACCCAAATAAAGTTACGTGCATAACTTTACCCAGATAATTTTTGGACAGCTGCTTTTCCAACCATATTTATGTGCATAACTTTAGCCAGAGAATGTTCAATATGTACACTCAATAGCTGAAGTTTTGCTCTACTCCAGAAAGCCTCCAACAAAGTCCCTTTTCACCTGCATAAATTTTGAGCACACAATGACTTGTGTGCACAAAGTTTATATGGTCATCAGGAAGAAATATTAAAACCTAGGCTTTTGTGTAGGTAACACCAAAAGTTACCTACACAAAACATTTGCATATCAACCTCTCAATATTTCTAATATACCGTCTTCTCCTCCACTCCTCCATAGGGTTGCCAACTGGCTCCAGATTTTCAGGACAGGTTAATCCAATCCTGGTTTTACTCCTCTGCACGCAGGTACTTATAGTCTTGATTTTCTTAGGGAATGCAATAGGTAATTCAGAATAAGTCCCAGCATGCAGTAGGGTAAAACTAGGACTGGATCAACATGTCCTGAAAATCTGGAGCCAGTTGGCAACCCTACTCCTCTAAGGTGTATCTATTTAGGCTGTTAGGTCTTTCTCATATGGTTATCAGTACTGACAATTTTACAAACCTTCAAAAAGTTTCCAGGTTTCTCAAATTGTTTAAAAAACCTATCTTAAAGAAGTTTGCATATCTTTACTCTGGATATTCTACTTTGTCCCACAATGCATTTTTATTTGCATACCTCCAGACTTGGAAGAATTAGATTTCCCTGTCTGAAAACTATGCTTCTCTGTCCAACTTTACGTATGCACATGATTTCTCAAGGCATATACTTTTAACCAGATTGCAAGGAGGCATTCCAAGGGGGAGCAGAAGTAGTGTTTAGATAAAAAGGAGAAAAATAATGCATGTAAATGACATTTTCAAAAGTGTGGATATTATTGTATCCTCCTCAGCCATCCACACAAAATAGCAGGTGCAAAGTACATAGGTGGTTTTTGAGCATGTATTTTTACCTACGTATTTTCTCTTAGAAAATTAGGGTGAAGTACTTAAACTATTATGTGAGCTATCTGAGAATTGCCTCCTTTGAATGTCATCATCTTTATACTGTATATATTTTGAACATGCCACTAATGAAGATTCCACAAATTCCCAAAAGACTTATTTTCATTGCATCATCTTTAAATCATTCCTGTTTGTCAGGCTACATAGTATTTTAATGGATATTGCAAGATAATCATCAAGATATTTGCCTTCTGCAATTTCTGGTGTACAGATTTAGATTTGCTTTAAATTTTGTATGGTCTCTACTTACCAATGTATCTGTGAGCATTCATTTCTGCATGTGCTGTAAGCACTTTCTTTTTTGCCTGGAGGACTGTACTGTACTTTGCTTGTGAGTGGGAAGCAATTATTGGGCAGTGTGCAGGATTGCTGTCTGATGAATGGCTGGAATGACATGTGGGAAAAATACTTTCCTAGCAGGATAGATAGATTGAGAAGTTAATTGGCTATTATGAATAATTTTGTATTTAAATAAACAATCTTTTAAAAGTCTTATAAATAAATAAACAAGGTGCAAGCAATGACAGAAAAATTGCAGCTTATATATTCCTAGTGCAATCTAAAATACACAATTAAGATAGTGGTCAACTCTTGTCTCATTGTTTTATTATAAATTATATCTAACCAAGGCAATTGGTTAAGAACTGCATGCATATAATCTGAATTTTCAAAAAGTTCTGCATGTGCATATATCTGTGCCCCATTTTATCATGGGTAAAGTTGCATGTGTATATCTAGACACATAACAATACTATTTTCAGTCACTTTGGGGTACATTTTAAAAGACAGCGCGCGCACGTACTTTTGTTCGCGCATCAGGCGCAAACAAAAGTACGCTGAATTTGATAAGATACGCATGTAGCCACGCGTATCTTATAAAATCCGGGGTCGGCACGGGCAAGGGGTGCACTTTTGTGCAACTTGCGCGCGCCGAGCCCTGCGCGCACTGCCCGTTCCCTCCGAGGCTGCTCTGAAATCGGAGAGGCCTCGGAGGGAACTTTCCTTCCACCCCCCTCCCCGCACCTTCCCCTACCTAACCCACCCCCCAGGCCCTATCTAGACCCCCCCCCCTACCTTTATCCGAAAAGTTACTAATGCCTCCGTGCAGTAGTAACTTATGCGTGCCGTCGGGGCACTCGGCCATGCCCCCGGACCGCCCACACGCCCCCGAACACGCCCCCAATCTGACACCATGCCCCCTGGCCACGCTCCCGACCGCCCCTTTTTGCAAGCCCCAGGACTTACGCGTGTCCCGGGGATTGCCCGCGCCGCCGAGCCTATGCAAAATAGGCTCGGCGCGCGCAGGGGGTGTTTAAAAGGGTTACGCGCGTGCCTTATACATGTAACCCTTTTAAAATCCAGCCCTTTATGTGTGTATCTTGTTTAAAATCAAGTTGGGGAGGAGGAGCCAAGATGGCGGCCTAACGCCAGCATTGCTCTGCTCAGCGCTTCTAGGAAATGTTGTTTCCAAAAGCTTTTACCTTCAAATGCCAGTGAAGAGAAAGGGGGAAATAAAAATCTTTCCCTTGGAGCCCCTCTCTCAATCTGGGCAGCAAACAATCTTGTAATGCCTGGCTACGGCTACACATTTGGGGCCAGGAGATCCGGCTGCTGTGGTGAGCAGATGAGAGCTCACTACAGCCTCGGAGGAGGCATCCCTGAGCCCACTTGACTTCAGACCTCCACCATCAGTGTGGGAGGGGCCACAGCAGCTTGTCAGGCAGAGTCCCGCTGGGTTTCCTTGAGCTGCTGACACCGAGGGAGCAACTGCGAAGAATGTCCCTGTGCTGGAGGATCTGGAGACCGTAATGGGAAGACCAGCCATGCCCCTGCTGGATGAAACACCTTGTGGGGTAAGCAGTGGAGCAGAAGGTGAGAGGCCGATGGTGCCTGAAGAAAAAACCTTCACATTGATCCAGAAACCATCTGTGGTTACCCTTGAATCAATATGGGACCTTGTTACAAATATGGGTAATGCTTTTTCTGAATGCTCTTCTAAGAGTACTACACTATCACAACAACTTAAGACTGTATGCAAAAATAATGTGTTACAATATCAGGATACTATGTATAGAACAAAGTGTGAAAAACTTATTTTATACTGGATAGTTGGTACTAACTACTAACCTACAAATACACCAACACACATCCGATCTACAACATTCACTGACGCTGATGATATGAAAACATCAATTTCTTGATTAAGAGTTGGTGACCAACATAATAGGTTTCATTGATATAGCTTGACGCTTTAAGACTCTGCCTTATATTTAATCATAGGTCACTACTGCTGATTATTGTGTGCAACAATATTTTTTTCAACAATTTTTTTATATGCAGCAATTAAAAAGTCCACTCATTAACTACTTAGCTTTTCTCAAAATGAACCAATCCTTCCACTGGAGCTTTTTCAGACAGTCAAATATCTCCACATTATTGCTTCCAATATGACACGGGACCGTGTTTCGGACATGCTTGTCTTTTGTCAAGGGTAATACTCTGTGTCAAAACACCATGAAAATTAAACTTTGCAATTCAAATACATTTTAAATCATTTCTATGTGCGTTCTCGAATGAACTACTCTCAAACAACGCATCCAGGGTTACTCACTTGCAATATGGCGGTATGGCGTTCTCTTCCTTTTGATCCAGGGCAATCCCCGGAACTGAGTTAAATCTCCTTGAAACTGCCACTCCCATTGTTACGTCACTCTGTACCTCCCCTTTCTGTGACGTCCTAACACAGGGAATACCACTCAATATCTGCATTCAATCCTGATGGAGCCGCTGTTTTTAAATTGAAAATCCACTGTTGCTCTTTAAAATTTAAAATTTTATTGGGATCCCCCCCACGTGGATTCTCATATATTTGCTCTAAGACCCACCATTGTAAATTATCAAATGTATGGTGGAATTCCTTTAGTAACATCGGGGCTGTAATCTTTTCTGTATTAATGCAACTGTGGAGCTCTATTAACCTTGTGCTTATCATTCGTCTTATTCTATCTATATAATACAGGTTACAGGGACACACTATGAGATATACAACCAATGATGATGACCAATCGGTATATCGATACGATGAATGTAAGCAACCTTGTGTGTCTTCCCAATCTTTTCCTGTGATCGCTTGTGCACATACAAAACAATGTTGGCATGCCCAATGATCCTGGGGACAGCTGAAGTCAACAGTTACTATTGGTCTCAAAAAAGAATGTACTAAAGCGATCCTATATTTCTCCCCTGTTATGGTAAGTGATGTTTGGGTGGATCCTTGGCAACTGTGGCAGCTGACCACGCCCATGGGGGGCAATCCTGTGAGGGACCACGGTGTCAGGCTAGACTCTGGACACACAAACACAGATTTGAATCTTTATTTAAACAGTTGTGGAAACCACCAGAGGTGGCAGTAGTGAGTAGTAGATGTTGAGCCCGGCTGGGCGAGTATCCCACAGGATGCTGGAACAGCGAATCCTCTGCTTGGCTGTGCTGTAGTGGAAAGAGACTGAGAGTTATGAGTACAAAGTGAGAAACATACAAGTAGAATAGGAGAAGCTCTGAGACAAGGAGAGCAGGCCCTCAAGGAGCGAGTAGCTGATCCCTTAGAGCAGGGAGACTCGGTGGGATTGTACTCACACAGCGATTCCACTAGATGAGAGGTCTGGCACTGGAACAGAGGGAAGGCCCTCGAGGAGCGAGTACCTGGTTCCAGGGAAGCAGTACTGTGGAATAGATGGTAGTTGTACTCACAGATGAAAACTGTTAGTGAAGTCTTTCAAGTAGAAAGGGTTGTAAATGCAGGCAGCGACTCAGGAAACATGGGCCCTCAAGGAGCAAGTACCGATTTCCTGATAGCACCTGAAAGAAGCAGAAGAGGCCCCCGAGGAGCGGGTACCCCTATTAGCAATAAGAGTTCCAGATAACGCTGCAGTGGCAGAGTAGCTTTGGTACGGAAAGCGAATCCCATCCATAGAGTTCCGAGTTGCTAACTCGATTAGCTAGCAAAAGTAGTAGGCTTAAATATCCGGGCAGCATGACGTCATCTCAGGGGGACACTCCTGAGGTTCGCACCAACGAGGAAATAAAGATGAGGGTGACGTGCGCACGCATGCCCTATGGTACCTTGGAGGAGCATGGTGGCAAGCAGTACCAAAGCTGGTTCGGGGACGCCGTAGAGGATGGCAGACAGATGCAGTAGCAGCCAGTAGTCCGAGGTGAGCAGGAGGAGCTGCAAGAAGAGTGAGGTAGGCGGGGCGAAGCCGTCGTAGACCGATGGTAGTAACAGTACCTCCCTTCAAAGGGCAGACTCCAACTCTTGTACCAGGTCTTGGTTTCCGAGGATGCATCTGGTGAAACTGATGAAGCATCTCTTTATCTAGGATATTAGCCATCAGCTCCCAAAATTTTCTTCGGGGCCATAACCTTCCCAAGACAGAAGGGATTCCCAAGTCTTACCATGTATTTTTACATCTAGAATGACTTCGACCTTGTATTCTAGGTCTTCTTATGCATTGATAGAAGATGGTTCAGGAGACTTGGATGAGAACTCACTGAGAATGAGTGGTTTCAGAAGTGAAATGTGGAATGCGTTGTGAATTTTCAATCCAGGCGGTAGCTTCAGACTGTATGTAATGTTGCCAAGACATCGGAGGATTGGAAACGGTCCAACGTAGTGAGGAGCAAATCAAGTGGAGGGTAACTTTAGTCTCAGATGCTTAGTTGATAGCCAGACTCTGTCACCAGGTTGAAACACAGGTGCTTTAGAATAGTGAGCATCATAGGACTTCTTTGCTCGATCACCCACTTTAATTAGCATTTCTTTAGTCTGTTTTCATAGTTGATGGATATCATCAGCAGTGGATTGAGCTACTGGGGATGACACTGAGCGCTTCAGTGGAAGTGGCGGTGAAGGTAAACGTCCATATACCACTTCAAATGGTGTTGATCCAGTGGATGATGCTGGATGTGAATTAATGGCGAATTCAGCCCATGATAACAGCTCGGCCCAGTTATTCTGATGGCAACTCACATAGGCCCGAATGAACTGTTTCAGGGTCCTATTCATCCTTTTAGTTTGGCCATTAGATTGTGGATGATAGGCAGATGTATAATCCAGAGAGATATCAAATAGATTGCACAAAGCCTTCCAGAATCTTGCCGTGAACTGAGATCCTCTATCCGAGACTATGTACCTCAGGGGCTGACTGTCGGTGCCTGTGACATAGTGAGGGCAAAGGCGATCGGTGCCATTTTGAGTACTGGCATCGGCCGGCCGGCGTGCAGGAGGTCGCTCCTGGACCCCCGCTGGACTTTTGGCAAGCCTTGTGGAGGTCAGAAGGCCCCCCCCAAGCTGGCCAAAAGTCCCTGGGGGTCCAACGGAGGTCCCGGAGTGACCTCCTGCACTCCGGCCGTCCGATGCAAGTACTCAAAATGGTGCCGATAGCTTTTGCCCATATTATGTCACAGGGGCTACCGGTGCCATTGGTCAGCCCCTATCACATGGTAGGAGCACAAGATGGCACCAATGGCCATGTGATAGGGGCTGACCAATGGCACCGGTAGCCCCTGTGACAAAAGCTATAGGCGCCATGATGAAACCGGCACCGAGGGTGTGAGTGCAGGGGATGGCTCCCGGACCCCCCGCTGGACCACCAGGGAGTTTTGGTAAGTATTGGGGGGTTCAGGAGGGCGGGGGGGTTTGTTTACATTTTTATTTAGGTGGCCATATAATTCGGTGAAGATTTGTGTATTCGTGGGGAATCGCAATACGTTTCGCTTCCCCACGAATACTACAAATAGTGCAATATATGTTGCGGATCGCCAATATGGCGAAAACAAATGCACACTCCTAGTAGGCTTATGTTTGGCACAGTTGGAGCATGACACTACATAGGAGTATGTGTCTTCCTTGATAGTAGGCCACCAATAGTACTTCTGTAATTTCAGCAGGGTACAGTGTTGACCAGGATGGCCAGCCAGCTTGGAATCATGAGCCCAGAATAGAAGTTTCTTTCTGAGGTGCTTTGGCACAATTGTTTTACCGGCAGGCAAGGAATGGGTAGCCGCCAAGATGACTTTCTTCGGGTCGATGATGTGCTGAGGTTCTTCAGGAACATCCTCAGAGAGGAAAGAGCATGATAAAGCATCAGCTCTGGTATTCTTGTCTCCGGGGCGATATTTGAGCATGAAGTCAAAGCGATTAAAAAACAAGGACCATCTGGCTTGTCTGTGGTTAAGACGTTGCGCATGACGAAGATACTCTAGATTCTTGTGGTCCGTGAATATGGTAATTTGATGTTGGGCGCCTTCAAGCCAAGGCCACCATTCCTTGAATGCCAGTTCAATAGCCAGGAGCTCTTTATCTCTAATCCCATAATTCTTCTCTGCAGGAGAAAAGTGTCGAGAGAAGAAAGAGCAGGGATGTAAGGCCTTAGAATCTCTGGTTTGGCTTAACACGGCCCCTACTCCAACATCTGAAGCATCAACCTCCATGATGAAGGGTCTATTGGCGTCCGGGTGACTTTGACATGGCTCAGTGGAAAAGGCAGTCTTTAATTCCTCGAACACGGAAATGGCCTCTGCAGACCATTTAGAAGCATTGGCCCCTTTCCGTGTCATTGCAGTTAAGGGCATAGTTAAAGAAGAGTATTTCTTTATAAAGCTCTATAGTAATTTGTGAGCCCCAAAAATCGTCTCAGGGCCTTCAGACTGGTAGGTTGAGACCAATTCTTGATACTCTCTAATTTTTGAGGATCCATCCGGAAGCCTTGTTTTGATACTATATAGCCAAGGAAAGGCACAGAATCTTTATGAAATTCGCATTTTGACAGCATGGCGTTGAGGCGGTGTTCACGAAGTCTCAGTAATACTTGCTTGACATCTGCTAGATGAGTAGGCATATCCTGTGAGAATATCAGGATGTCATCTAGGTAAACCACGACACTTTTGTAAAGCAGGTCCCGCAGAATGTCGTTCATCATGTTCTGAAACACAGCGGGAGCGCTGCACAAGTCGAAGGACATTACCAAATATTCAAAATGGCCATCTTGAGTGTTGAAGGCTGTTTTCCACTCATCGGCATCGCGGATGCGAACCAAGTTATAGGCTCCCTTTAGGTCAAGTTTGGAAAATATCTTGGCTCCTTGAAGTTGATCAACAGCTCTGAGATCAGAGGTAAGGGGTATCGGTCTTTAATCGTGATCTCGTTCAGACCTCGATAGTCAATACAAGGACGCAGATAACCGTCCTTCTTCCCCACGAAGAAGAAGCCTGCACCCGCAGGAGACTTAGACAGTCTAATGAAACCATTTTGCAAGTTGTCCTCAATGTACTCGGACATAGCCTTGTTCTCTACCACTGACAGTGGGTAGACATGTCCCTTAGGAGGTTCAGCATTAGGTTTCAGTCTTATGGCACAGTCATAAGATCTATGTGGTGGAAGGATGTCAACAGCTTCTTTGGAGAAAACATCATGGAATGATGCATACTGAGGCGGCAGCCCTGGCATCACTGGAGTTCTAGGCTTGCAGAGAATAGGAGAGACCTCCTTTAGGCATTTGCCATGACATTCTGGGCCCTAATGGGAGAGTTTCAATGTAGCCCAGTTGAATTGTGGCATGTGCAGCTGCAACCAGGGTAACCCCAAAACAATAGGGTGCTTGGCCTTCTCTAACACAAAGAAGGAAATTGACTCAGTATGGAGAGCTCCGGTACGGAGGACTACCAGTTCGGTACAACAGGTAACATCACCCGGTAATGGCTCTCCGTGAATAGACGACAGGAGTAGTGGAACCTTCAAAGTGGTGAGGGGAACCCTCAAATGTTCCACAAGACCTCCTGCCCCTGAGTCCACCAGGGCAAGGGTTTGGAATTCCAATGGTCCACAGATCAGAGAGACAAGGAGAGAGAGTGGAGGAGAGGGCATAGTAAGGCCTAGGAAAAGTCCTCCCGCAGGACTTAGGCCCGTCCATTTCCCGGATAGATGGGGCATTTTTGGACTGCATGACCAGCTTGTCCACAATACATGCACAAACCATTCCTCTTCCGAAGTCTTCTCTCTTTGGATGTCATGTGACTGCAACCAAGTTCTTCACCACTGGCAACAGGCATTACAGGAACCATCCTGAGTGCAGGCTTAGCACGAACTTCTTTCTGAACAGGTCCTTTACCAGGCTTGAGTTCTTGCACCTTATCACGAAGCCGGTGATCAATTGTAGTAGTTAAGCCCACTAGCTCATCCAGCGAGTCAGGTGTCTCACAAGTGGCCAGATCGTCCTTCAAGCAGGAATCCAAACCTCTGAAGAAGAGAGTTTTAAGGCATCTATGGTCCCAAAATAATTCAGTAGCAAGCGTCTTGAACTCTATAGCAAAATCAGCCAGTGGTCGGTTGCCTTGCTTCAGGTCCACCAAAGCAGAACCATCAACAGTGTGTCGGGCAAGATCATCAAAAACGGATTTGAACAAGTCCATAAATCCGTCAATATCCTGGAGTATAGGATCTTTGCATTCTCACAGCATGGAAGCCCAAGACAAGGCCCTTCCATCAAGATAAGATAGAATGTATGTAGTCTTTGTGTAGGCTGAGGGAAGTGAGAGGGTTGTAATGCAAAATGCATGCAGCACTGGTTTAAGAAGCCTCTAGTTCTTTGAATCTCCCCAGAGAAATGAACTGGAGCAGCAAGAGGCACAGTAGTCTTTATAGTTATTTCAGGTAACTGACCTTCATTACTGGAAGTAGAGCCTTGATTTGTCTGTGCATGCAGCTGATGAAACGCAGTAGTGAGTTTCTCCAATGAGTCTTGTTGTTCAGCAATGTGCAGGGCCAGGCCAGGGATGGCCTGCAAGGCATTGAGCTGAGCTGGATCCATGGAGTTAGCAATCTGTTATGGTTATTGATGTTTGGGTGAATCCTTGGACACTGTGGCAGCTGACCACTCCCACAGGGGGCAATCCCGTGAGGGACCACAGTGTCAGGCTAGACTCTAGACACAGAAACACAGATTTGAATCTTTATTTAAACAGTTGTGTAAACCACCAGAGGTAGCAGTGGTGAGTAGTAGATGTTGAGCCCGGCTGGGTGAGTATCCAACAGGACACTGGAAAAGCGAATCCTCTACTTGGCTGTGCTGTAGTGGAAAGAGACTGAGAGTTCTGAGCACACAGTGAGAAACATACAGAGTCCCAGGTAGAATAGGAGAAGCTTAGAAACAGGGAGAGCAGGCCCTCGAGGAGCGAGTACCTGATCCCTTAGAGCAGGGAGACTCAGTGGTATTGTACTCACACAGTGATTCCACTAGATGAGAGGTCTGGCACTGGAACAGAGGGCAGGCCCTCGAGGAGCGAGTACCTGATTCCAGGGAAGCAGTACTGTGGAATAGATGGTAGTTGTACTCACAGATGGAAACTGTTAGAGAAGTCTTCCAAGTAGAAAGGGTTGTAAATGTAGGCAGCGACTCATGGAACG
Source organism: Rhinatrema bivittatum (assembly GCF_901001135.1). Classification (NCBI taxonomy): domain Eukaryota; kingdom Metazoa; phylum Chordata; class Amphibia; order Gymnophiona; family Rhinatrematidae; genus Rhinatrema; species Rhinatrema bivittatum. Next base: position 195,164,726 of record NC_042621.1, read on the forward strand.
TGAGCCCTCGAGGAGCAAGTACTGGTTTTCTGATAGCACCTGAAAGAAGCAGAACAGGCCCCCGAGGAGTGGGTACCCCATTAGCAATAAGAGTTCCAGATAACGCTGGAGAGGCAGAATAGCTTCGGTATGGAAAGCGAATCCCATCCGTAGAGTTCCGGGTTGCTAACTTGATTAGCTAGCAAAAGTATTAGGCTTAAATATACGGGCAGCGTGACGTCATCTCAGGGAGATGCCCCTGAGGTTTGCGCCAACAAGGAAATAAAAATGAGGGCGGCGTGCGCGCCCTATGGTACCTTGGAGAAGCATGGCGGGAAGCAGCACCAAAGCCGGTCCGGGGACACCGGAGAGGACGGCAGACAGACGCTGCGGCAGCCAGTAGTCCAAGGTGAGTGGGAGGAGCCGCAAGAAGAGTGAGGTAGGCGGGGCGAAGCCGTCATAGACCGATGGTCGCAACATCCCCCTGCTATAGGAAATCAATGGTTGTTCAGCAAAAATATCATTATGCGGTTTCAAGACAGTCCAATGTCTTCTGATTAGAGATGCGATCATTGCGGCTCTATCAGAAAAAGGGACCGTATAGACTAATGGTGTGTGACCATCGTCTGAATTTGTATCTAATAATAACCAATCTAATTCTGCATTATAAGCCCGCTTCATTGCTCTCTTAACGTATGTAGCAGGGTATCCACGAGTTAAAACATTTCTTCACAAAAACTTCGGCCTGGTGAACAAATTCTTCTCTTGTGCTGCATAATTGTCTGAGGCGCAGGACTTGATCAATCGGCAATTTCTTGCGCAAATGATCCGGATGGAAACTGGTATAATGTAAGAGAATGTTCTTATCATATGGCTTACTATATAGACTAGTAGCAATTTTATTGCCATCCTTTTTTATCTGAATATCAAAAAAATTCATATTGGAAAAATGGAATGACATAGTAAATTTCAAATGCCTATCCAAGGAATTAATCCAACAATTAAATTGCTGTAGAGAAACTTCATCCCCATGCCATAAAAAGAATATGTTATCGATATAGCGTGTCCAATTAGACGTCAATTGGAATTCGGCAGCATCAAACAACAGTCTATTTTCAAAAGACATGACATAAAGATTTGCCAGGCTAGGGGCCACTGTGGCGCCCATCGCGGGTCCCATGAATCTGTTTATACCATATGTCTTGAAATACAAAAAAATTATGACATAGAGCCAATTCTGTGAGGGACATTAAAAATTCAGTAGAGATACGATGGGGGCGCATCCATGCGTCCAATGTATCAGATATTATTTGTTATGCATCTTGCTGAGGGATGCTTGTGTACAGGGCTTGAGTGTCCATTGTAACAAGGATAGCTTGTGCAGCATTTGTGATAGATTGCAATTTCGCTAACATATGCTTGATATCCTTACAATATGAGCAAGCTAAAGAAATGAACGGCTGTAGAAACAAATCCACAAATGTAGATAGTGGCTCAAGGAGTGATCCTATTGTGGTGATGATAGATCTACTGGGCGGGTCAATCAGATCTTTATGTACCTTTGATACCATGTAGATTGTAGGTGATACCTGAAATTTTACTTGCAAAAAATTGGCTTTTCTCAACGTCAGGAAACCTTCTTTCAGAGCATCATCCACCAAGATTTTAATTCTTGCCTTCAAGTCCTCTGTTGGATTAGTAGACAATACTTCATAATTATTAGGGTCTTGTACATGTGATAAAACTTTACTGGCATATTCATGTCTAGATTGCACAACTACAGAACCCCCCTTATCAGCTTTTTTGATGATAATAGTCTCGGTCAACTTCAGTGACTACAGGGCTTTAAACTCTGCTCTAGACAGATTGTAACGAGGTCTGATCGTTAATGCTTCAATGTCTTCTAGGTCTACCAAGACTAAATCCATGAATGTTTTTATGTATGGGTCAATGTTCCCGGGAGGAACCCAATTAGATTTGGGATGGACCATAGAAAGGTCCATGGTAGGAGTGCTTTGCACAAAAAACAGCGTCAATTGTAATTTACAAAAAAATTTATATAAATTCTGCCTACATTTAAAGGTGTCATGACAATGGTATAGGATAAAGGTCAATCCTTTGTTCAATATATTGAGTTGTTCTGAAGATAATGAAACCTCTGACAAATTCATCACATTGCATTGCGATTCTGTGATCATGTGAACGGCCTCTGTTTGATGTCCGGTCCAGTAGGTGGCCGTGTATACCGAGAAAAACGTCTCCCTTGCGGCCGAAAAGTAGATCGATAATTACCTTGTCCAAAATTACCATAATTAGTATTGGATATCTATATTTGCTCTTCATCAGAGCCTGAAGAATCTCCTGAGGACCCAGCAAAGGCCACTTTTTTGGGCTGATTGACGTTGATCTTACGTTGCCAAGGATAGATACAACCGGAACTGTAATCCTTCTCAACACGTTTATATTTCGTGATTTTGCTGTTTTTCAATTCAATCCTGAACTTGTCAATGGTTTGATTCAATTCATGTAACTTGTGGTCATATTCTTCTAATGTGCTGTGTTGCTGTAAAAATGACTTGATTTCTTCACCCTCAGGCCATACAGTATCGGCCAATTGATTTGTAGTCTCCACAAGTAATAGCATAATGTCCAGTGAGCATTTGTTCAGGATAGCGATCCACTTGTTTACAAACTCATTATTCTCTGTGTATATGGATGGCTCTAAATTAATCCATAGCCTTCAGGGTATCATTTCAGACTTTACATATTGCAACAATGTTGCTGAGTGTAATTCAGACCTAATTAGACGTTTTTGCGAGTTAAGTAGCTGTTCCCATGTTTTTCCCTCACCCATGGACCCTGCATCATCTAATAGTAGAGCACCCTGGAGTGCTTGTGTATCTGCTGTTCGGAGTAGCTATATATGTTCGCCCACATACTAAATGAATTGATCTGTTAATCCCCTCTGTAGCCACAAGAATCAACTATGTATAGAACGGAGAGTGAAAAACTTATTTTATACTGGATAGTTGGTACTAACTACTAACTTACAAATACACTAACACACATTCGATCTACAACATTCACTGCCTTATATTTAATCATAGGTCACTATTGCTGATTATTGTGTGCAACAATATTTTTTTCAACAACTTTTTTTATATGCAGCAATTAAAAAGTCCACTCATGAACTACTTTGCTTTTCTCAAAATGAACCAGTCCTTCCATTGGAGCTTTTTCAGACGGTCAAATATTTCCACATTATTGCTTCCAATATGACACAGGTACTTGTAAAATGTTTTGGGGGGGGGGGGGGTTCGGGAGGGTGGGGGAAGCTAAGGGATCAGTTTTAAAGGGTTGGGGTGGGTTTTTTCTTTATTGGCTCGGGTGCAGCCGATAAACAAAACCGCGATCGGGCTGCATGAAAAAAAATTAACGATGTGAATCGGAACATCTCTAAGGGGCATCTTTCTTACTGAGGTATCCGTGTAAATACCTGGTCAAGTTTAAAGGAGACAATTTTGTGTTTCTCTCACCAGAGCAACTTAAAAAGTTTATTGATTCTAGGAGAGTGTTATCATCTGAAGTGATCAATGTTCTGACGAAAATATTAGTAGCTGTGTTAAGCTATATCTTTTCAAGTATATGTTTCTTATATTCTCCTTGATTTAAGCTTGCCTCCCCCTGAGGATTGGGGTCTATTGGATACAGTGTGTAGTATGGGGAAATGGTATTCCTTTCCTTTTTTTCTTTTAATTTTTGTTGCCTAAATTGATGTATCATATTTCTGAAGCAAAGTGGATTCTTTGTGAAATAATTTTGAAATTTCAATAAATAATAAATTAAAAAAAAAATCAAGTTGTTTTTCTGGATGCTTGAAATTACACTTAGGCACATTACAGAAAATATACCTCTGTACATATAAAGATCTATTTTTAAAAGAGAACACATAGTGGTGGCAACCATTTTTTTTTTATTTAGTATATAATGAGTTGTTTTTCTGCATTATTGTATTTGATGACTATGAAGACTATGATTATGCTAGCTGTTTTTATTGATTGTGTATCACTTTGAATGTACACGCTAGGTAGCAGATAAATTTGAGAAAAATAAAAAGAGCAAATTTAAAAATGTATTCCAGTAATTGATTGAGTTATGTACTTATCTGGGACAGTTTTCATTAAGCACTCATTTTCATTAGTATATGTACTTCCCTGCATTTGGAAATTATGCACTTAGTAAAAATAAATATACAAATTGTCCAGATATGTGTATAATTTGAGCAATTATTCAAGCATTTGATTTTCTCTCTGTTGAAAATAACATCTACAATATGTTTCTAAAGGAAAATCAATTTAACTAAATTGAGTTCCTAATGTATTCTGACCCTTTATACAAGAGATGGATTTTAAAGTGAGTATTTAGATAGAAAATAACCTGAAAAGTTCACTTAATCTATTTCTGTCCTTCAAATTAATACCATAGTTTGAAGAAAAAAAACAGCAATAGCTTGTCTTGAATGTGTGGCTTAACCAGTAATGATCACATCTTTTCTCAGTAAACAAGGTAAATAGCTGAGTTTCCAATGAACAAGTATTATGAAGAGGACAATTATTTATGAAGTGACTTTGCTTAAAACTGGTCCTTTTGAATGTGGATACATCATTTTATTAACAAGATATGGAAAGATCCACCAAGTTGTGCCATGGGATTTTTTTAAATAACCATTCTGTCACACAGATTATAACATTCTGTCTGTCATGCACAAATCCTGTTATATACTTTTTTGCACCTGGTCATTATAACATAGTTAATGACAAGTGGAGATGATGAGCGGTATACGATTACGGTGTAAACTATAAAGAGTGGTATAGCGTTATGTGAGTTCATGGAACCTTGTGTTAGATTTTTCAATGATTGAAGCTTAAGAATTAATTAGATCAACATATCCTTCTTTATTAAACAATTGCTTGCAGATAAATCTTTTGGTCCCCCGACACGGACCGTGTTTCGCCACAAGGGCTGCGTCGGGAGGGACAAACCCAAAATTATAATGGTGAACGCTGTAACCTGGGTGTGTAAAGAAGGTAATGGAGCCCTGCAGAGAATTTCAGTTCAGAAGCTTGGAATTCAAAAGGTTTTATTGGCAACTCCTTCTGGGAGGGTTTCTGAAGAGAGGAAAGGCGAGTCAGCTCTACCAAGTGTCACAATCAGTAAGGCAACTCTTTACACATCCAGGTTACAGCGTTCGCCATTATAATTTTGGGCTTTGACTCTCCTGTGGTGAAACACGGTCCGTGTCGGGGGACCGAAAGATTTATCTGCAAGCAATTGTTTAATAAAGAAGGATATGTTGATCTAATTAATTCTTAAGCTTCAATCATTGAAAAATCTAAGACATTATAACATAGTAACATAGTAATGATGGCAGAAAAAAACCATATGGTTCATCCAGTCTGCCCAACAAGTTTCTTATGGTAGTAACTGCCGCTTCATGCAGGTTATCTCCAAGCCTTATGTAAAGGGTAGTAATGTTTACAATCAAACCCAAGCAACTGTCAAACCCATAACAAAATCAATGCTAGCAACATTTTTACAGGGTGAGCAGCCTTCTTGATAATTCAGACAATGCTGCTTGAACATGCTTTGCTTTTAGTCTTGGCAGTCCTGTGATTTGTCTCTAATGTCTGCTTATCAGTACCCCGGGCCGTAAAAGTCAGGTCCCAGCATTGGCTATCATCTCAATCCAATTCCCCTTCTTTCTCCTACCATCAAAGCAGAGAGCGATCTTGCAGTTGCGTCAAAGCTTCAAAGCTAAATAGTTAAGGGTAGTAATCCCCATGCCTTTTGTTAGGGGTAATAATCCCCATGCCTTTTGTTAAGGGTAGTAACTGCTGCTCCATGCAGGTTACCCCCATGTACCCTATTCTTCATTTCTAACCTCTAGCCTTTAGGGATCTGCAATATTTATCCCATGCCTTTTTTAATTTGTTTGCTATTTTTGTCCTCACCAACTCTTCTAGAAGGGCATTCCAGGCATCCACCACCCTCTCCATGAAGAAATATTTCCTGATGTTGGTTCTGAGTTATCTCCCCTAGAGTTTCATTTTGTAACCAATAGTTCTACAGTTTCCTTTCCAATGGAAAGGGTTCAAAGTCCATGCATCTTTAAAACCTTTCAAGTATCTGAAGGTCTGTATGATATCTCCCCAGCACCTCCTCTTTTCAAATGTATGCATACTTAGATCCTTCAGCCTGTCCTCATAAGTCTTCTGATACAGACCCCACACATTTTGGTTGCCCTTTTCTGTCCTGCCTCCATCCTGTCTCTATCCTTTTTGAGTTACAGTCTCTGTTAGGATTTAGTTAGTGTGGGCCCTGGACAAAGGTGAGAGATTTGTTTCAGTGACTGCTGTCACAAGTAATCTCTGGATGTTCGTAAACATTTTGTTTCAGCTGGAAGGTCTATCATGTCTCTTCTGTAATAAAACTATTTTAGTTTCACATTTGATACAGGTGCTTAAAGATAAAATGGTATACATCGCAGACAACAGCCGCAGCGAATACCCATGGAATTTATCACAGATATGTTAAAAGTAGCCTTAAGCAAAAATTATTTTATGTTTGAGGAGAAATTCTTCCTCCAGATTCGAGGAACTGCCATGGGCGCTGCCATGGCAACCGATGTAGCAAATATTTTTGTCACTGCCTTTGAATCCCTTTACATCTATGGGTGTGCATGGAGCTGCCTTTGAATCCCTTTACATCTACGGGTGTGCATGGAGCCAGCACTTGAAGTGGAAAAGAATAGATGACACCTTTATCATCTGGGATGGTCCACAATCTGCATTGTTGGAATTTCATTCCTGGTTCAAAAACTTAGACACATGCCTGAAGTTTACTATCAATTTTCATTACCAACAGGTAGCATACCTTGATATATTGATCTCTAGTCATCACCCAGTTAATTTCAAAACCAACCTTCCCATAAGTCAGTTCCTGAGGTTAAGGAGACTATGTACTGATTGGCCAGATTATAAAATTCAAGCCAAGCACATGGCGGATAGGTTTTTACAACGAAGGTATCCTGTGTCTTGTGTTAGATCAGCATATCGTCGAGCCCTGTATGCCAACAGAGAATATTTATTTTTGCAAAAATCATTGGAGAGGGAATTGAAACAGCAAACTCTGTTGAGGAGACACAAACTAGACTCTGCCTTAGTGTTGCGACCGTCGCTGCCCGACGTCTCCACTCCGCCCACCTTACCACATTGGCGACTCCCTCCGGGGTTGCTGGAAGGCTGGCTGCCACAGCGTCTTTCGGCCGTCCTCATCCGGCGACCCCGGACTGGCCCGACGCTGCAATCCGCCATGTTGACCTGATGCCTAGGGGGGGCGTGCGCGGCATGGCCCTGCCTCAATTAACAGAAGAGGCGCAAACCTCAGGGGCGTCCCCCTGAGATGACGTCATCCGCTTCAGATATTTAAAGGTCTTTGAATTGCTAACAACTCGAGTTAGCAAGGATGAGGATTTGTTCAATCTATGCTACTCTGCCTCCTCGGATTTACCAGGGGTATCCGCTCCTCAGGGGCCTCACTCTCTCTCTCTTACTTTGTAGGTTGCAGTCTGGAACTGGTACTCGCTCCTCGAGGGTCCCCATTCCCAGACGTCTTCGGAATTCACTTCTGCCTGGAAGTCATGGCTGCCTACTACTTCTGTGAGTTACCATCGCTCTTTCAGAGCTTTCCCTGGAACCAGGTACTCGCTCCTCGAGGGCCTACTTCATTCCAGCTCCTGGGGTTTCTATGAGACATTGTGTGAGTGTTACCATCAGGTTCTGTCCATGAACTCTGCATACCCTGCCTACTCACTATATTTCAGTTTCTCTACAGCTCAGCCTCCAGGGATCACTGTTCCAGTATCTGAGGGACTACAGCCCAGTCGGGATTTCCAGCTCACTATTGCCACCTCTGGTGGTTCAGTATACTGTCTAATAAAAGAACTAGTGTCTGTCTCCTAACTCTGAGCCTGACCGGTTGTCCCTCTCGGGATCTTCCCCCAGGGGTGTGGTCATCTGCCACCGGTCCAAGGATCCACCCACAACTCTCCTAAATAATAACACTCAGTTAGCCGAGCCATCCGGAAACATTGGGTTAGTCTTCAGGAAATTCACCCTTTGTTCAAAGAGCCAATTAGGATTGCCTTTGCTAGAGGCTCAAATATCAAAGATCATGTGGTCCACGCATCATCCTCCTACTGTAACAGAGACTGTCAAACCATGTTTAAAATGTGTTTTTTGCCCATTAAAGTCAGTGCAAACAACTATAAGAATTTCATCAGGCCAGGTTATTACACTGCCAAGTGAATTCAATTGTCACATAATTTTTGTAGTCTATGCAATATTCTGCCCATGTCATCTTGTATATGTGGGAATGACGAAACATTAAATCCACACCAGATTGACAGAACATAAAAGCTGTTTAGAAACGGATAAAATGGAGGAACCCTTGGAAGCCCACTTTAAAGAGCTGAATCATACATTTGAAGACATATGATGGACAGTATTACAAATAGTTCCACCACTGGAACTATTTGTAATACTGTCCCCCCCCACTGGAGAGGGGGGGACAGGGTGAAGCAGCTTAGACAGCAAGAACAAAGGTGGATTTATCAATTACAATCAGTTATACCGAATGGTTTAAACAAGGAGATAGAATGGATTCAATTTATGTGATTTTATTGTCTGTCAATCATAGCATGTTAGTAGCCACGTGAGACATGTGAGTCACATACATAAATTAGACTTGGTTTCTGCCTGACAGCACCTAAAAGCTGAGGAAAGAAAATGGTCGCAGAGTCTGGTAAGCAGCTCCATTAACAGTTTGTGATAGTTGTCTGCGATGTATACCATTTTATCTGAAAGTGCCTGTATCAAATGTGAAACTAAAATAGTTTTATTACAGAAGAGACATGATGGACCTTCCAGCTGAAATAAAATGTTTACAAACATCCAGAGATTACTTGTCACAGCAGTGATTGAAACAAACTAAAGAGTCCCTGAGGCAGCAGCACACGAAACGTGATATCACGTCGGACTCTGGACTCTGGCCACATCGAGAAGGGAAGTATCATTCTCTGTACTTTTATCAAAAAGTTTAAAAAAGAAATAAGAAAAAATTATTTTCATGTTTATCTTTAAAAAAAAGGATTAGTGGACCGATGATTAAAGGTGACCCTGAGCGGAGAATACACAAGTGAAAATCACAAACATGTTAACCACGGGGTGGTATGAAGGTCCGAAGCAAAATATATAAAAATACAAACATATTAGTGAAAATATAAATTAAGAATTTCTTGATACTTAAAAAAGATAAGATTTCAATTACCCCAATATTGACTGGGTAAATGTAACATCAGGACTTGCTAGAGACATAAAGTTCCTGGATGTAATAAATAACTGTTTCATGGAGCAATTGGTTCAGGAACCAACGAGAGAGGGAGCTATTTTAGATTTAATTCTTAGCGGAATGCAGGATTTGGTGAGAGAGGTAACAGTGGTGGGGCCACTTGGCAACAGTGATCATAACATGATCAAATTTAAACTAATAACTGGAAGGGGGACAATAAGTAAATCTGCAGCTCTAACACTAAACTTTCAAAAGGGAAACTTTGATAAAATGAGGAAAATAGAAAAAAAATGAAAGGTACAGCTGCAAAGGTTAAAAGTGTTCAACAGGCATGGACATTGTTTAAAAATACAATCATAGACGCACAGTCTAGATGTATTCCACGCATTAAGGGGCCGATGCAAAAAAAGTGCGGAAAGCAGGCGCTGAAAAGTCAGCGCCCACTTTCTTAATGAGCGCATGGCACCTACAAGGGGGGCACCATGCTATATTATAATTAGGGGGTCATGACTCTAGCGCCTCCTTGCTAACGGGACCCCACGGTTACCGGCGGTCTGCCAGTTATGAACACAAACGACGATAAACTTAGCATCGGTTTTCATAACATGTCCTCCTAATTATAATATAGCGTGGCGCCCCCCCTTGCAGGCGCCATGCACACTTTAAGAAAGCAGGTGCTGAATTTTCATCACCCGCTTTCTGCACTTTTTTTTTTGCATCGACCCCTTAATGCTTGGAATACATCTGGACTGTGCCTCTAGGATTGTATTTTTAATCAATGTCCTTGCCTGTTGAACACTTTTAACCTTTGCAGCTGCACCTTTCAGTTTTTTTCTAATGATTTCTCACATTTTATCAGTTTCCCTTTTGAAAATTGAGTGTTAGAGCTGTAGATTTACTTATTGTCCCCCTTCCAGTTATTAGTTTAAATTTGATCATGTTATGATCACTATTGCCAAGTGGTCTCACCACTGTTACCTCTCTCACCAAATCCTGTGTTCCACTTGGCATCGGTTTTCATAACTGCAGCTGGCCGGTTATGAAAATAGACGCCGAACATATTGGCGTCAGTCTTCTTAATGCAGCCGGCTGAGGTTTTTTTTTTTTTTTTTTTTAACTTTTGGAGTGAATGAGTAATAGCCTCATTCACATGCATTTGCATGTGATGAGTGCTATCCCATTCATTCCGCGTTGGATGCACGTTAAATAGGCGCTAATCCCCTTATTGCATTGGGATGGATTAGCGCCAATTTAATCCGTGACCGACTGCGGCTGAGCACAATGTATTGCATCGGCCCCTAAGAAAGGTGGAAGGAAGGCAAAACAATTACTGGCATGGTTAAAAGGTAAGGTGAAAGAGGCTATTTTAGCCCAAAAAAATATCCTTGAAAAATTGGAGGAAGGATCCATCTGAAGAAAATAGGATAAAGCATAAGCATTGTAAAGTTAAGTATAAAACATAGATAAGACAGGCGAAGAGACAATTTGAAATAAAATTTGCCGTAGTGGCAAAAACTCATAATAAAAACTTTAAAAATTATATCTGAAGCAAGAAACCTGTGAGGGAGTCGGTTGGACTGCTAGATGACCGAGGGGTTAAAGGGGCTCTTAGGGAAGATAAGGCCATGCAGAAAGACTAAATTAATTCTTTGCCTCCGTGTTTACTAATGAGGATGTTGGAGAGATACCAGCTCTGGAGATGGTTTTCAAGGGTGATGAGTCAGATGAACTGAACCAAATCACTGTGAACCTGGAAGATGTAGTAGGCCAGATTGACAAACTAAAGAGTAGAAAAATCACCTGGACCAGATGGTATGCATCCTATGGTACTGAAGGAATTAAAAAATGAAATTTCTGATCTATTAGTTAAAATTTGAAACCTACCATTAAAATCATCCATTGTACCTGAAGACTGGATGGTGGCCAATCTAACCCCAATATTTAGAAATGGCTCCAGGGGTGATCCAGGAAACTATAAACCTGTGAGCCTGACTTCAGTGCCAGGAAAAATATAGAAACTATTCTACAGATCAAAATCTTAGAGCATAGTTTAATGGAACATAGTCAACATGGATTTCCCCAAGGGAAGTCTTGCCTAACAAATCTGCTTCATTTTTTTTGAAAGGGTTAATAAACATGTGGATAAAGGTGAACCGGTAGATGTAGTGTATTTGGATTTTCAGAAGGCGTTTGACAAAGTCCCTCATGAAAGGCTTCTAAGAAATCTAAAAAATCATGGGATAGGAGGCGATATCCTTTCGAGGATTACAAACTGGTTGAAAGACAGGAAACAGAGAGTAGGATTAAATGGTCAATTTTCTCAGTGGAATAGGGTAAACAGTGGAGTGCCTCAGAGATCTGTATTTGGACTGGTGCTTTTCAATATATTTATAAATAATCTAGAAAGGAAAACGACGAGTGAGGTTATGAAATTTGCGGATGATACAAAATTATTCAGAATAGTTAAATCACTAGTGGATTGTGATACATTACAGGAGGACCTTGCAAGACTGGAAGATTGGGCATCCAAATGGCAGATGAAATTTAATGTGGAAAAGTGCAAGGTGTTGTATATAGGGAAAAATAACCCATGCTATAGTTACACAATGTTAGGTTCCATATTAGGAGCTACCACCCAGGAAAAAGATCTAGGCATCATAGTTGATAATACTTTGAAATCATCGGCTATGTGTGCTGCAGCAGTCAAAAAAGCAAACAGAATGTTAGGAATTATTAGGAAGGGAATGGTGAATAAAACGGAATATGTCATAATACCTCTATATTGCTCCATGATGAGATCGAATCTTGAATATCTTGTGCAATTCTGGTTGCCGCATCTCAAAAAAGATATAGTAGCAATGGAGAAAGTACAGAGAAAGGCAACCAAAATGATAAAGGGGATAGAACATCTCCCCTAGGAGGAAAGGCTGAAGAGGTTAGGGCTGTTCAGCTTGGAGAAGAGACGGCTGAGAGGGGATATGATAGAGATCTTTAAGATCATGAGAGGTCTTGAACGAGTAGATTTGAATCGGTTATTTACACTTTCGGATAAAAGAAGGTCAAGGGGTCATTCCATGAAGTTAGCAAGTAGCACATTTAAGACTAATCGGAGAAAATAGTTTTTCACTCAACGCACAATTAAGCTCTGGAATTTGTTGCCAGAGGATGTGGTTGGTGCAATTAGTGTAGCTGGGTTCAAAAAAGGTTTGGATAAGTTCTAGGAAGAGGAGAAATCCATTAACTGATCTTAATCAAGTTAACTTAGGGAATAGCCACTGCTATTAATCGCACCAGTAGCATGGGATCTTCTTGGTGTTTAGGTACTTGCCAAGTTCTTGTGGCCTGGTTTGGCCTTTTTTGGAAACAGAATGCTGGGCTTGATGGACCCTTGGTCTGAATCAGCATGGCAATTTCTTATGTTCTTATGTTCTTACTCCATCAACCCTAGAGCTTGGTCTCTTCACCGGTCTCAGTGCTCGCTTTCACAAATACATGCTCAGCCACACACACACACACACACCCCCTCTCACACACACATGCTCCCTGTCATACACAAATGCTCAGCACATGCCCACAAACACACACATGCGTGCTCCCTTTCATACACATATACTCAGACACATGCTCACACATGCTCACACACATGCACAGACTTGCACACAGGTTCCCTCCTGCTCATTCACATACATATCGGCCCCCTCTCTCATACACACACACCAAGGACTCTCCTGGCAGCCATGGCTCCTTCTCTTCTTCACTTCTGCCATGGAGAAGGTTGGGAATCACTTTGCAACCTTTTTTCCTTCTGGCTTCTTGGCAGGTTGGAACCACAGGGCAGCCCTGCAGCTCCTTTTTCTCAGCCGCATGGCAAGTTCGGAGCACCGGGTAGCCCTGCAGCACCTTCCGCTCAATTGTGTGGCTGATGGGGGCACCGAGTGGCCCGCAGCTCCTTCCGCTCAGTCATGTGGTGGGTTGGGAACCACTGCACAAGAGTGTCCTCTTCCCATTCTTGGCCTCCTGGTGGGGTTTGGTGGTGGCAGTGTCAGCCACATTGTCTTCATCTTGAGGCTGACTGTGACCCCCAGTTCACTATCTCATTCAGGCTGCCACCCCGTGCAAGTGCACAGCCTGCACAATGGGTTTCACTGGCTCTGCCAAACACTATTACCCAAAATCCTCTCCTAGTCTGTGGAAGTTAGTCTTTCACCCCCTATCACATACAGCTCTTTTTGATTACTGTACCCTAGATGCATGACTCTGCATTTCTTGGCATTGAATCCAAGCTGCCAGATCTTTGACCACTCTTCAAGCTTTCTTAAATCATTTTCATTTTCTCTACTCCTTCAGGCATGTCCATTTTGTTGCAGATCTTAGTATCATCTGCATATAGACAAACTTTACCATCTATCCCTTTCGCAAAGTCACTCACAAATTATATCTCTAACTCTGCAGATAGGAAGGGTAATTTTATTACTGCAAGGGCAGGGGTAAAGTCTGTGTATAACTTGTACATGAAGACTTGATCCACCATTTTCAAAGCTTGTTTGGTGGATAAAGTCTCCAGTGTCCATTGATAGTGCAGTGTGAAAGGAAGAAGTGCCTTTTGCTATTAAATAAGTGAAATTGCTGTAGCCTTTACCCCTGAAGCAGACCACTTCAAAACATAGGGTGCCTCTTAAGAATTCTTACTCCCATGGATGTTGGCAAATGGAAGTCAAATATTTTTATCTGCATATGAAATATACAAAAAAATGGACATTGGAGACCTATGATTAAATGTGACCTAGTGGGCAACTAAATTATATGGTTCCACATGGATGGGTGGTATAAGGTCTTTTTTATTTATATCATTATTTATGTGATGCCTTTGCACTAAATTGTTTATTGGTCTTGAATGCTTTCTTTTGCATATTGTACTTTGTACATTCTGGCAACTGACTCTTGATTATCAGTGATTTTCACTGATATGTAAGGCAGAGGACCCTTTGTTTTGGACTTTCTCTGGTTTCAGGCAGGGGTGCTTCTTAGGAACAAAACAGGTGATATAGCTTTACTCCTTTAATGAGGTGGAAGAGCTGATATTTCTTTTTTATGAATGGCTTAGCCTTTGTAACCTCACAGTTGATACGGAAGGTATGTACTCTGGAAGGGGCTTCTGGAAATGGGGAACATTTAGGTGGCTGAGCAAATTGTTGGGACACATTTTAAATAACTTACATTCAAACCTTTAGTATGCTAACCATGTAGCAGTGATAATTTATACTGGTGTACACAAGGTCCTTTTGGGGTCATGTTTTATGTGGGCATCTCACACAGGTTATGTGAGCCCAGAAAGTCTTTGGAGTGCTGCACCCTTTTCCCCTCCTCTTTCTTCTCTTCATCTTTTATCTCTTCCTTGCTTACTTTCCCTTCCATTTCCTATTCCCACCTGGCAGCTTCTCCCTTCCAGTCGCTGTCTGCTGCATCTGAGGTGGGCATTGAACATGGTGTGATGGATCTTCTGTGACTCTAGCCTCTGGCAGCATAAAGGCATAACAGTGGTTGGGGATGGGTACAGTGGCACTTTGGCCTCCCATGTCTGCATGCTCTATACTAGTTATAACATACTGTATCCCAACCCTGACTCTGCAAATGGGGCCAGAAATTCTACAGGCTTTTCCCATATTTCTATGGGATAACAGCCAAGGAAATCTGGGCCATTTAGCTTTAGGAGCATCTCTCTGACACAATGTTATTGAATTTCATGGTGTTTCCCCTTTGACAATGCAACAGGAACTGGCAAAGTATCCAACCATCTTGGGATTTCCTGTACATTTTGGCGAACTTTAACTTCTATCTTCTGGCTTTCATTTATTAGATTTAAACACTGTGGCCTAGATTCATCATTCCCGTGGAATGATGATGAGCTGCCATGGTAAAGGGGCAGGGGGGATGAAAAAGGTGGCGGAGGAGCGCTAGTGTGCAGCCAGCCACATCACAGCAGTGCGGTTTTGCCTGCTGCGATGCGGCCGTGCCGCACACTATCGCCCCCATAGCACGACGCTAAAAGGTGTTGCTATTTCCCAAGGTGCTGCCACCCCATTTCTCTAAACCACTCACAAACTCCTCCCTAACTCCAAGCCTTCCCCTAATTTTAATCTTAGTGCCGCGATAAGCCCATTATCACGTGCATTAGGGTGTTATCGCGTATGATACCACCCTAACGCACGTGATAATGGGCTATCACACCTTAGAAAATAACCCTAATGTGTTTGCTAAGCATTCAATTGACCAGATTGCCTCAATGTTTTGGGTAAGCTGATTGTATATATACTGTTTTGTTTACTATTTCAGATGCTCCATGTCCATTCGATAACATTGCTTTTTGAATTGTATTGTTTTGCCAGGTTCCCTCCTGATTCAGATTCATGAAACATGGCCTGTGACCGGGGATTGTTTACTCTTACATATAAGGTTTGGACTATATGCTGATATATTATGAGCTTTGTTCAATAAAACTAAGATGAACGTTCTTTAAATGTTATGGACATTGTCAGTGGTTAATATCCTTCCTCTTTACTTCCTAAGTTTCCTCTTGAACTCCAAGGTCCCCTGTTCCATAATTTATTTATTTATTTAAAAACTTTTCTATACCGTCGCTAAGTTATATACCATCACAACGGTTTACAAATAGGCACATAGACTAAGGTAAGTAAATGTACATTCTAACAGGTGCCAATAAAGTTCGGTTACAATTTCATAAATAAAATCATTATTTGAGTAATGTTGGTCATGTCCAGGTGTATTATTGAGTTACTATTGCTTTGAAATATTACTTCTTAAATGTAGGATTGAGTAAATTCATTCTCATCTGCATTACCCTGTCCTTTCATTCTCTACCCTCCACACTCTTTAGTGAAAGCTTTTTTAAAGAGCCATGTTTTTAGACTTAACCTGTTATTAAAGCTAATGTGAATAAAGTGCCACAAAAGTAAACTTACTGCATATGAATGACAAACAGTCCTCTTTCCCCTCCTCCCGAGGCCGCTCCTCGCCTCCCCCGCCTCCCGGGGCAGCCGGCGGCAAAAGCCGTTTCCAGCATCCGCTGGCGAAGGCATGCGCTCATCCACCCCCGCTGGTGAAGGTGGATGAACGCAGCCGGTACGTGCAATTTGGGCACTCAAGCCGGCAAAAGCGGAAGTGCATGACTGAATGCCGTGACGGCACTTTCGCTGGCTTGTTCAATTTGGGCAGCGAAAGTGACATCACGGCATTCGGTTGTGCACTTTGCTGCTATCAGCGCCTGCCTGGTCCTTCGATTTGTCACTGTCGCTGGCTTGAGTGCCCGAATCAAGGGTACAGGCAGGTGCTGAAGGCAGCAAGTTTGATTTGGGCGCTCAAGCCAGCGAAAGTGACGTCACGGCATTCGGTTGTGCACTTTGCCTCCCCAGAGGCTCTCCTCACCCAATATAAATACATCCCTTTTTCTTACTGAGAGCATTATCCATGTGAAATTATAGCATTTTGATGAATCTAAGGGCAAGTAACCACTGTACCAAATCAACATAATCTAGCCCTTGAGGGTTGGCAATAGAGATGCTAAGGAGCAGAAAATCTGTTCATGAGTAGTGGGTATCTACTTTAGAAAATAATTGAGGGACTACACCAGGCCTCATATGTCCACCTGCATGCCCTACAGCTTCTGGAGTATCTGAGTCCAAACAGCTGAGTTCTTTCAATGCTGATCCTTCAGCAAGTATAGAACACATTGGGCAGATCTTCTGTATGATCTCCAAAATTAAAACAACAGGAAGACCTTCCTCAACATTGTCTTGCTGCACCATGGAGGAGAGGTCTACAGGAATATGTACAGAAGAAGGGGACACAAAAACAGGAGAGAGGAGAAAAAGAGAGGATTGTGGAGAAAGTACAGAAAGAGTCATGGCTGAAGTTTCCAGGAGTTGCAGATGAAAACTCTAGAGCAAGTAGTCCAATGGAGGAAGAAAAGGAGGGAAAGCCAAACAGAGGACTCCAAGCTAATAGTGTCTGTTAGAAGAAAAAGATGTACCTGTTAAGAGTAGACCCCAAGTTGAACTAAGACTTAGCCACTGTTATCTAGACTCAGAAATTGGACCAGATAACCTGTTGTAAATATTAGCAAAGAAATCGCTAGCAGCATGTGCAACAAAAATGGGGAAAGTGACCTATTGATTAAAGTGTGCTGAGTTTCAAGGAAACCAAGATTCAAATCGTGTTTCTCCCATTGATGCTCCTTGTGACCTTGGGCGAATCACTTTATTTATTTATTTTCTTTTAAAATTTTTCTATACCGTCGTTTAGTAATATACCATCACAACGGTTTACATTTCGGCACGAAATAGGTTTGGTTAGATTTCTAAGTTATCCATAGTGTGCCAATATTTTACAGTTACATAGTTCAATAATATGCTCTAAATGAGAGATGGGTTGGGGTTACTATTTATATGATTTTTGGGATAATCATATATGTGTATACTGTTAATTTAATATTTAATTATGGGTAAAAATAATAAAATTGACAATTCTTTTTTTATGGTGACTTTCAGCTGTATGTATTTGTTGTTAGTCAGTGCTCTCATTGTGAAATGCTTTTTTGAAAAGCCAAGTTTTTAGGCCTTTTTTGAAGAGTTTTAATTCTGTCACTAGTCTCAGTTCAAGTGGTAATGTGTTCCATAATAATGGTCCTGCCAAAGCTAGAGCTCTCTCTCTAACCTGGGTCAACTTTGCTGTTTTGACTGAGGGAATGGTTAGTAGTGCTTTATTGGCCCTCCATTTCTCATTTATCAACTTATATTGCAAGCCCTGTGAGGCAGGGTCCTACCTACTATATATCTGGTGGCCGGTGGGTGGTGACCTTTGACGTCACAGCTAGCAGACCAGGGTGGAGCCCTTCTAATGATACATCAGCCAGGAGAGGAGACACCTTTGATGTCTCAGTTGGTTGCAGGGAAAATAAATCCTATTTCTATGACTTAGTCACATGAAAGTAGATGCATTAAAGCTTAGTTCCATTCCAGCAGCCTGTCAAGCTAGCACTCTAGGCAGGAACTTGCCTTGCCCATCCATCTCAACAACCCTGCCAAGAGTGTCCTGTAATAATGCTGAGCTGGAAGAGAAGACAAAATCCCAGTGTGATCTGTGGATGGCCAAATACTAGTCATCTTCTTGATTTAACTGAGTGGGTTGGAGTCAACTGGAAATTACTCTGTACTGGGAAGATACTTTTGTATAACTATTTGAAGTGTGAAGAGGACTCAGACACTGAGGCAAGCACAGACCATGGTCATTCTGGCGTTTTTGCACAATAGTAGAAAAAGACTTGAGAGATACATTTATCCATCTAGTAGCACATTTCTCACACTAAATGGAAAGTAAATGATTTTTATCTTCTAATCACCATTTGACATAAAGTTTAACAGTTTTGGGAATATCAACTTCAGTTGCTGTGAATTATTCAGAAGAGTCAAACGTGTTATTTACCAGTTCCACCAGTAAAACCTTAAAGAATAAACTTCTCCTCTATGGTGTAGAGTCTAATATATGTCTTACCAAATATGTTCCATGTCAAAGTACATGTAATATTATATTGTAAAGTACCAGTGTATGTGTTTTACCAAATTGTGTTATACCAAATTGCTATACCAAATTGTGTTACACCAATTTATGTAATGACCCAAAGATGAATGTTACTTTTGTAAACCATTATGATCTTCACTTGGAACGATGGTATATAAAATAAATAAATAAAAATAAAATAAATTAATATGATAGTCCCTCTTAACCAAACTAGAGTCTAGGTTACAGAAGCAAATATCTTCAGAAAATGACCTTTTTTCACTGAATGCTTTTTCATTATAAAGTAAATCTCAAAAAAGATATTTGATATAACATTTTTCTTATATTGTTGCTTGATGATTTATATTTTGAAATCACTTTTTTCCAGTATTTAATTTCCTGCTGTTACTACAAGGGTAACAACTCACCATAGCTTTCAGCATTGAGTTGCAAATTAGCTTCTTCCTGCTTTATTTCATAAAATAAATTGTACCCAGAAACTATTATACATAAATTATGTTCTAATATTAGTATAAAATAGGATAATTTGTTTTCAATTAATAACAGCTATTATTGGAAAATGTTCATTGCAAAAAACTTACTTTACATAAAAGAATGATTTCAGCATACAGTAAATAATATAAATTAGTTCATGATCTCCTTAGAATATTAATAAGTAGATCAATTTTACCTCCAACTTTGCCATTATGTAAAAGACTTTAGAAAATAATTAATGTATATTGAATAAACAAGGTGTCACATTTCATTTTTTTTAAAATGAGGACATTTAAAGTGATGCTATTACACCAAGTCATAGTTCACACTGCTTTATTTCTCCTCTCATTAATTTCTGTGTTGGGCATAAGGACCCACATGAAGGAATAAGCACTAAAAAATTTCAATACAGCAATTTATTCAATCAGAAACATCTGGAGTATGCCTTTAGCAATGTTCTGCAAATGCAATGTTATATGAACCACTGAAGCTGCTATTTAATAATGGATCTGAGAATGTCCTGATGAAGTTGGTATGCATAAAGCTATATTATTTGTTCCATTAATTTACACTTACAGTGCCAATACTGTTTGTAATAAAATTCACAATAAAAATAGACAAAGTTTACACTGACAAAGGGGCACATGAAGTTATCTGGTCAGCTGGTGCCATTTTGCAAACTGGCACCAATGGGGCAGGAGTAATTGGGCATCGTTCCTGCACCTGGAAGACCACTATCTATATCTATGAGATAAGCAGATGGGGGGGGGGGGGGTGAGGGAAATAAGGATGAGAGGGGCAGATGGAGCCATTAGTATCAAAGTCACTATTTAAAGGGATGCAAAGGGGCTTAAGGGGTAGAGTTTTATAAGTCCCATGGCATTAACATTTTTGACCCATATGAGGCTTGAGAAGCAGGGTGGAGAGCCACTAGCACCACTAGGATCTTGTTACTATTGCAGGTCAGAGAGTTGGTTAATGGATTACAAGACCCTTTAAAATATGGTGGATTCGGATGGGGCTGCCGACAAGAGAAATGTTTTGTGTATTGCCAAGACCAGGAATATACAAATTTCCTGGCTGTATCAATGTGCAGGATATTTTGCTTGAAAGTGAGCAAAATATTGCAAAACTGCTGCTAATCCATAGAAATTACAATGGGATAGAACATTGTCCTCTAAGACACATTTAACTGAGTGGAATAAATAAAGATAACAGCATTATTAAATGACCTAACAAGAGAATCTAATGTAGGTACCCATGCTCTTCTTAAATACCCTTACTTCCTAGATCTCCCTTCCTTCAATGGGGGGAAGGGAAGAGCATAGCATGTTGGTCCATAGACATGCATTCTCCTGGATTCTGTGGACCACAATTAGTAGACAAGGCCTTGGTCTTCTTAAGGAGATTCTCTATGGCTGAGCATCACTGAGCAACATACCACACTCAAAGCAAGAATCCCATCCCAGCACAGGCCATAACATACCAGAAATCAACCAATACTGGGCACAGTTATAATAGGAGTCAACTAAATTGTAACCTCACCAGAGCAAATCTGGCCTTCACAAAAGTGAAACTTGATCATAATTATCCTGTAATGACTGTTTTTGTCATAAAATCCAAGACCAGCCTGGATTAACCTTGCACTTTTGTGGAGAAGGCAAACCTAACCAGATTAGTGTCCACTATTATTCTGAAAATTCCTAAGTGCTGGAAGACAGAATAGAATTAATCACCTGATGCCTGTGGACTACATCCTGCTGCTACTCCTTGCTAATGAGAAATCTCTTCACACAATCGTATCCCAGGACGAGAGCTCTCCATGGAGCAGGGGTGAGAATTCACATATCAAGTTCCATGTCGACAAGCTACAAAATACCATAAGCATGACAAGACTAGGGACCTCATTATGACTGTTCTTGGCACCAGCTTCCTGTATATGGATCACCTCCTTTGTTTCTGCTTTCTGGGGTGCCAGGATACACTTTTGCAGTAGGTATACTTCTGAGCTTTGTACTTTTGGCTACTCTAGATGCTGTGTTGCCTGATCTCCCCTTGATAAATACAGATCCCAGAATCTATTTCTGGCATGGAAGAAACCCTCAGTGCTTTCAAAACTGCTCATCCATGCTGCTCAGAAAGGCAAGGCTATAGAATTTTCTAATAAATGATAAATCCCACACTGCCAAACTCCAACTATTTGTACCATTGCTTCTTGCTCATTAACTCCAGCTTCCAGATAATAATCTGAAATGAGTCCAGCTGGAACAGGAATGAGAATTATTGATACCAATGAAGTAGAAGATGTTTGGGACATAGGGAGTAAGAAACCTATTATGAAAATGACAAAAAGGACTGTATATGGTAAAATAATGCACAGCATCCAAAGGAGGGAACACAAATAATTCAAAAAATGTATAAGAACATAAGAACATGCCATACTGGGTCAGACCAAGGGTCCATCAAGCCCAGCATCCTGTTTCCAACAGTGGCCAATCCAGGCCATAAGAACCTGGCAAGTACCCAAAAACTAAGTCTATTCCATGTTACCATTGCTAGTAATAGCAGTGGCTATTTTCTAAGTCAACTTAATTAATAGCAGGTAATGGACTTCTCCTCCAAGAACTTATCCAATCCTTTTTTAAACACAGCTATACTAACTGCACTAACCACATCCTCTGGCAACAAATTCCAGAGTTTAATTGTGCGTTGAGTAAAAAATAACTTTCTCCGATTTGTTTTAAATGTGCCACATGCTAACTTCATGGAGTGCCCCCTAGTCTTTCTATTATCCGAAAGAGTAAATAACTGATTCACATCTACCTGTTCTAGACCTTTCATGATTTTAAACACCTCTATCATATCCCCCCTCAGCCGTTTCTTCTCCAAGCTGAAAAGTCCTAACCTCTTTAGTCTTTCCTCATAAGGGAGCTGTTCCATTCCCCTTATCATTTTGGTAGCCCTTCTCTGTACCTTCTCTATTGCAATTATATCTTTTTTGAGATGTGGCGACCAGAATTGTTCACAGTATTCAAGGTGCGGTCTCACCATGGAGCGATACAAAGGCATTATGACATTTTCCGTTTTATTCACCATTCCCTTTCTAATAATTCCCAACATTCTGTTTGCTTTTTTGACTGCCGCAGCACACTGAACCGACGATTTCAATGTGTTATCCACTATGACGCCTAGATCTCTTTCTTGGGTTGTAGCACCTAATATGGAACCCAATACAAAATTTGAAAAGGATGGTGAAGGTGACCACATATGAAATGTAATTTATCCCATGCAATTTATCCCATGCAATTTATCCCATGTTCTCTTACCCCTTTATTCCCTTGTTAACATGTTTTATCTGTTCCATGTAAAGCGCCATGCATGGCGTAAATTTGCGTTACACTGTGAACCGATGTGATATCCTGGATGAATGTCGGTATATAAAAATTTTAAATAAATAAATAAATAAATAAAATAAATAAATGTGATATAATTTCTTCCAACAGTTTCTAGCTTAATTGTAATTAAATTTATCCCTAGTGAAAACTATGACACAAACAGCACAAATTACAAAGACAACTGACTTGAAAACACATTGACAGACAAATTATGCAGTTAAATAGTATTAATCAATTCTTAAAAAATTGTACTACTTATAAGTTTCTAACTTAAACGGTCTCACAATAATGAAACAAGACCTCTCCCCCCCCCCCCCCCCCCGTTGTTGCATCCATCAGTCACAGACGGCTGCGACCACTCTGCCTTACCTCTTTTTCTCCCCTTTCACTCTCTTTGGGCAAGATGGCTGCCTCCGGTGCTGAGTGCCAAGGGCCTCGGCGTTTCCAAACCAGCATGGGCATCCCCATCCACCATGTTCACTCCTGTGGCCTCCTAGGGTGCGAGCGCACACATCTCCTCGCTCAAATACACATCATGGCAGGAACCTTGGGAGCGGCCACACCACATGACGTCAGTACCTCCGGGTATATCTAGCCTCTGCCTCTGCTACCACCTTGAGTTAGCAAAGACTTAGCTTCGCTACTCTGATTGCTCTAAGCTGTCGCTTAGACACCGCTTTCACTCTAAGGGCCTCGCTCCAGTAAGAAGCACTAGACACCTGCTCTTTGTGGGTCTCTCGCTTCCAACTTCCCTTTGGGGTCCCTCACTAACTAAGATAACCGCTCCTCAGGAGTCTTTCTCTCTATTCTACTTTTCATGATATTGGACCATTGGATACTCGCTCCTCGAGGGCCTATCTACCGTATATCCTGCACCACGGACCTTCGGTCCCACCATTCTGCCACCAGGAAGACGCCTTCATTCTGTGAGTACCTCTATGATCCGGTGCTCCAACTCCACCCACCAGCCACAGCGTTACCCGCACTGTGGGCTCCCGCCTATCATGAACATCTGGGTGAGACTATACTTCTGAGCCTGTTGAACGTTCTAGCACTTCGTGGATCAGTGCCTTACCTTCCTTCTTTCACCATCTATCTACAGCAGTACAATAAAGACTCTATCCATACTGTGTCTGCTATCTGTGACAGTCTATATCCTGTGGGCAGAGTCATCTCCATTGCGACCAAGGGTCCACAATGCCACAAACACAACAGATTGCTAACTCCATGGACTCGGCTCGGCTCACAGCCCTGCAGGCCATCCCTGGCCTAGCCCAACGGATCACAGAACAACAAAAGTCTTTGTAGAGCCTAGCTACTGCCTTCAATCAGTTACATGCTCAACTGAATTCTTCGGCTCCTCCTATGAAGGAATTGCTGTCGCCAGTGGTAACCCTTTAGACCACTGTACCTTTATCCACACATACCCGCTTTATGGGTGAAGCCAAGATGTGCAGAGGGTTCATTAATCAATGCAGCATGCATTTTTCATTACAGCCAACCCTCTTTCCCACTGAAGCTTCAAAGACTACCCACATCCTGTCGTTCCTTGAAGGACGAGCCCTGGCCTGGGTTTCACTGTTATGGGAACATGAAGATCCTATCCTGAATAACCTACCAGGATTTCTACAACTTTTTACGTCTGTGTTTGATGACCCGGCTTGCCAGACCATCACTGGAGCTGTCTTGCTCACCTTCAGCAAGGTAACAAGCCACTTACATACTTTGCTATTGAATTTAAGACTCTAGCATCTGAACTACATTGGGACCCTGGATGCTTACGTGCCATATTCATGGAGGGTCTCAACTTTTGCATAAAGGACAAATTAGTGGCTTGTGATTTGCCTGATTCCCTTGAGTCCCTGATGGAACTAACAGAGAGAATTGACCGCCGTATCCGCAATCGTACTCAAGAGTCTAAGGGTCCACAAAAGTCTACACTGGGGGCTAACCATCCTAAACCTGTGCGTATTGCTTCCAGCTTACTGTCTGCACCCCTAGAGGAGGAAGAGCCTAAGCAACTAGGCCAAAGCCACTTGACCTCTAAGGAGAGACGTTATCGCAAGCGCATGGGGTTTTGCATTTACTGTGTCCAATTGGGTCATGCAGTCCAAACCTGTCTCATTTGTCTGGGAAACTGATGGGCCTGGGATATGCAGGAGAACTTCTCCTGGGCCTCACTTCTCCTATTCCTCCATTATCATTACCAGTATCTCTGCTTTGCGGAGGTCTCGAATTTCAGACTCTCACTCTCATTGACTCCGGTGCCGGAGGTAATTTTATTCTGAAGCGCTTGGTTGAATATCTATGTATTCCTACCACAGCAATAGCTAAGCCTCTGCTATTGTCATCCATACATGGAGAACCACTTCCTGGAGAAGTTTCATTGACCACCCAGGCCATCGGCCTACGCACTGGAACTCTACATTCAGAATTAATTTCTTTTCTAGTGTTGGAAAAAGTCATGCATCCGGTGGTATTGGGTCTGCTGTGGCTTCAAGACCATATGCCACAATTTAATTGGGCTACCTTGGAACTGTCCCGGTGGGGACCAGACTGTCATGGTCGGTGTCTTGCTGAAGTTTCACCGCTCATCTGTATGCCTACTACCCCATCATTACCTCCACAATACGCCTCCTTCCAGGATGTTTTTGTTGTGTCCGTCGGTCTCAGACGGCTTCGACCTTTGTGCCTCACCTTTCTCTCTGCTCTCCCCGCTAGCCTCGAGAAGATGGCTACCACTGCGTCTGCATGCCGCTCTCTCTGGTGTCCCCGGAACGACAATGGCAAAGCCTCACACCATGCTCTCCTGAGGGCCGACTTTATCAGCAAATAACCAGTTTAACCAGTTGCACACACAGATGAATATACCAACCACCACAGGTAAAGAAGTTACACTGCCAGAAGTGATGGTCACGACAATTGTACCTCTATCTGCTTCAACACACTTCTCAGGGGAAGTTTGGAGATGTAGAGGATTTATCAATCAAAGTTGCATGCACTTTTCTCTGCAGCCTATGCCAAGACCACCTATATCTTGTCTTATCTGGATGGAAGAGCATTGGCTTGGGCCTCTCTGCTGTGGGAGCATGATGACCCTATCCTGCATGATCTTACTGGGTTCCTTGAGCTGTTCAGATCAGTATTTGATGACCCTGCCCGGTACACGACTGCAGGATCTACGTTGGTTTAACTGAAGCAAGGTAATAAACCTTTGCCAGACTTCGCCATAGAATTCAAGATGCTGGCATCAGAATTACATTGGGACCCTAAATGCCTGAAGACCCTCTTCTTTGAAGGACTGAACTCCGGTTGAAAGATGAGCTAGCAGCTCGTGAGATGCCTTAGACCTTGGCAGAACTAATGAAGTTGACCACAAGGACTGATCGCCGACTTTGTGACAAGGTTCAAGAGACCAATACTCCCAGAAGACCACTTCATGGAGAAACTCAAGTTAAGTCCACACCCAGGCCTACTCTCTCTGTTCCAGTTGCTGGGGAAGAAGAACCAATGCAATTAGACTGCAGTCACTTAACCTCAAAAGAGAGAAGAACACGAAAGAGATTGGGACTATGCATGTATTGTGGACAAGCTGGTCATGCTGTACAAACATGCCCTATATGTCCTGGAAACTGGCAGACCTAAGTCCTGTGGGAGGACTCTTCTTAGGTCTAACTACACCCTCTCCTCCACTGTCTCTTCCTGTATCCTTAATCTGCAGACCCCTAGAATACCAGACACTTGTCTTAGTGGACTCTGGGGCAGGAGGAAATTTTATTTTGAAGCATCTAGTGGAACACTTGCGGATCCCCAGCACTTCCATGACGTTTCCACTACTCCTATCTTCTATTCATGGGGAGCCTTACCGGGCAAAGTAACCTTGCTCACCGAACCAGTGAACTTACATACCAGTGCTCTTCATACAGAGACTATTTCTTTCTTTGTGCTAGAGAAGACCATGCACCCTTTAGTACTGGGGCTACCGTGGCTGCAGAAGCATATGCCTCAATTCAACTGGGCCACTCTGGATCTTTCACGTTGGGGCCCAGATTGCCATGGTAAATGTCTGATGGAGGTCTCTCTAATACCCTGCATGCCAACTACCCTGTTGATGCCTGGGTTGCCGCCTCAATATCCATCTTTTCAAGATGTATTTTCCAAAGAACATAAGAACATGCCATACTGGATCAGACCAAGGGTCCATCGAGCCCAGCATCCTGTCTCCAACAGTAGCCAATCCAGGCCATAAGAACCTGGCAAGTACCCAAAAACTAAGTCTATTCCATGTTACCGTTGCTAATGGCAGTGGCTATTCTCTAAGTGAACTTAATAGCAGGTAATGGACTTCTCCTCCAAGAACCTGTCCAATTCTTTTTTAAACACAGCTATACTAACTGCACTAACCACATCCTCTGGCAACAAATTCCAGAGTTTAATTGTGCATTGAGTAAAAAAGAACTTCCTCCAATTAGTTTTAAATGTGCCACATGCTAACTTCATGGAGTGCCCCCTAGTCTTTCTATTATCCGAAAGAGTAAATAGCCGATTCACATCTACCCGTTCTAGACCTTTCATGATTTTAAACACCTCTATCATATCCACAGACACCTCTACCAAGCCACAGACGTACTACCTCCACACAGATCCTACGACTGCACCATCAATTTAAAGCCTAACACTGAACCACCCAAAGGAAGGGTCTACCCTCTCTCTGTAGTAGAGAATAAAGCTATGTCAGAGTACATACAGGAGAATCTTCAGAAAGGTTTCATAAGACCCTCCAAGTCTCCTGTCTGTGCAGGCTTCTTCTTTGTGGGGAAGAAAGATGGAACATTACGTCCATGCATTGATTACAGAGGTCTAAACGAGATCACTGTGAAAGACTGCTATCCCTTACCACTTATCTTGGAGCTATTCAATAGACTACAGGGAGCCAAGATATTCTCCAAGCTTGATCTTAAAGGAGACTATAACCTATTCGCATATGCTCTAGCGATGAATGGAAGACGGCTTTTAATACCCAGGAT
Organism: Rhinatrema bivittatum; assembly: GCF_901001135.1. NCBI lineage: Eukaryota > Metazoa > Chordata > Amphibia > Gymnophiona > Rhinatrematidae > Rhinatrema > Rhinatrema bivittatum. The sequence goes on from NC_042621.1 coordinate 195,192,603, forward strand.
GGGCACTTTGAATATCTGGTGATGTCCTTCGGTCTGTGCAAAGCCCCGGCTGTCTTCCAAAACATGATGAATGACATTCTGCGTGATCTACTCTACAAATGTGACATTGTGTACTTAGACGACATCTTCATATTTTCCCAGGACTTGAATACCCATGTGGAAGATGCCAAAAGAGTGCTGCTAAGACTTTGCGAGAACCGCTTGTACACCAAGTTGTGTAAATGCGAATTCCACAAGCAATCTGTGCCTTTCTTAGGGTACATTGTTTCAAATAAAGGCTTCCAGATGGATACACAGAAGCTTGAGAGCATTCAAAAATGGACACAACCCACTTGTCTAAAAGCTCTTAGACGATTTTTGGGATTTACCAACTACTATTTATTTTTTTTATTTCAGATTTTTATATACCGACATTCTCAATACAAGTATCGAATCAGGTCGGTTTACAAAGAACAAAACTGTCGCAATAAAGGCGTTACATTAAACAGCGTTTCTTAACATATGAGTAACATATAACATATCATATAAAAAAATAAATAATACAAATTAAATATTACATAGACTATAATAATAATAATATTATTATTATTATTATTATATTATTATTATTATTATTATTATTATTATTAACTACTACAGAACATTCATCAAGAATTAATCTTCACTAACTGTTCCACTAACAGCAATGACTAAGAAAGGTGCCAACATCACCAATTGGTCTACGGAAGCTGAGACAGCATTTCAGAAACTGAAAGACGCCTTCTCAAGTAAGCCATGCCTCTGCCTTCCGGATCCGACATGACCCTTCATTGTGGAAATTGATGCCCCAGATGTAGGCGTAGGGGCCGTGCTAAGCCAGTCCAATGACTCTAAAATCTTGCATCCATGTTCCTTTTTCTCCCGACGCTTCTCGCCAGTGGAGAAGAACTACGGCATTGGGGATAAAGAACTACTGGCAATAAAGGTGGCGTTCGAAGAGTGGCGCCCCTGGCTTGAAGGTGCACAAAATCAGATCACCATTTTCATGGATCACAAAAATCTGGAATACCTCCGTCACGCTCAGCGCCTAAACCATAGGCAGGCGAGATGATCCCTGTTCTTCAACAGATTTGACTTTGTGCTGAAATATAGCCCTGGGGATAAGAACTTCAGAGCAGATGCCCTATCTCGCTCATTTCTCTCTGAAGATGTACCTGATGAACCCCAGCATATCATTGACCCGAAGAGAGTTATCCTGTCAGCCACACATCCGGTACCTGCAGGCAAGACCATTGTACCCGGTAACCTAAGGAAGAAACTGTTAGCATGGGCTCACGATTCGAAACTGGCTAGACATCCTGGTCAACTGTTACAACTACCGGCCGCGGCAAGCCGCGACCGGGACCGACTACGTACCCCAGGACCCGGATGGACCTTCGTCGATGAGACTGGCATCTAGGATCCCTTCTACAGCAGCTGCCGCTGCTGTCTCAAGATGGCCGCGCGTTCCTCCCCGCGCGGCTAAGCTCCGCCCCTTGATGCTTGCTAAGGGCCGCGTGGGCGGCCTGGCCTGAAAATTAAAGAGACACACACAGGAAGTGCTCAGAGCCCTTCCTGCTGCTTCTGATTTGCTGGAGACTATTTAAGGCAAGGTCTGAGCCCTCAGACCTTGCCTTGGCTTCTTGGCTCTTGCGTTTGTCCCTGTTCCTGGTTGCTGCTTGTTCCCTTGGTGCTTGATTCCTGGACCGGCTCACATTTCCCCTGGCTCTCGACTCCTGGCTTGGCTACGGTACTCTCTGGCATCTGATTCCCGGACTGGCTGAGGATTCTTCTGGCTCTTGACCCCTGGACCGGCTGCGGATACTTCTGGCTCTCGGCCCCTGGACCGGCTGCGGATATTTCTGGCTCTCGACCCCTGGACTGGCTGTGGATCTCTCTGGCACTCGACCCCTGGACCACCTGCGGGACTTTCTGTCTGACTACGGAAGCTCCCTGGTTATTGATCATTGGACTGTTGGCAGTATCTCTAGCCCCAGGGTCCTGTCTGGACTTAGAAGGGATCCTCGGGGTTGGCTCTTCGACCAGCTGAAGGCATCAGCTATCGCTTACGTGACCCGCTGGATGCACCAGCTATCTGGACTACACGACCGGCAGGAGGCGCCTGCATCCAGATCTTCTTCAATCCTACCTGCCACCCCGAGGACCGGCCTCGCCAACCAACGGTGGCCTAAACAGACATCGCCGGACCAAGGATCCACTCCTCTGGGCATAACAGTAAGCCAAGGCCATGGATCTGGCAGAGGCCTCAGCTTTATGTGCCATCCCAGGCCTGGCCCAGAAAATCATGGAGCAACAGAGTATGCTCGAATCCATGGCCGCCTCCATGGAGCAGCTCAATGCTCGGCTAGATGCCGTAGTGGCTAACCAACCCAGCATGTCAGCCACAGCCCCACCAGTCGCCTCTGTTCCACTCCCAGCACAGAGCAGCCTCCGTCCAGTCCTTCCACTTCCTGCACCACCACGATACGCCGGAGATCCCCGTCTCTGCCTGGGGTTCCTGGATCAGTGCACAATGCACTTTCGACTACAATCACCCGTCTTTCCAGACGACGTCACCAAAACCACATACATTCTGTCCTTGTTGGAAGGCAAAGCCCTTACCTGGGCCTCCCCATTATGGCAGCGATCGGATCCAGTATTGCAGAACTATTCTCAGTTTATTGAACTGTTTCGGACTACCTTCGAGGAACCTGGAAAACAAGCAGCTGCCGCCACAGATTTACTTCATCTCCGTCAAGGAGGACGTTCTCTCACGGACTATAATATCGATTTCCGTACATTAGCCAACGAATTCCATTGGGAAGAGAACGTTCTCTGGACCATTTATCTCGAAGGATTAACTACAAAGATCAAAGATGTGCTGGCCGCTCGAGAACTACCTTCTTCCCTAAATGGTACCATTGAATTAGCCACCAGGATCGACCGTCGGCTGCAAGAAAGAGCACGAGAGGGTGGTAACTGGAGGAGACGCCTTGCTGTATCCTAGGTCCCTCCATCCACCACTACGACTCCTTGTGAAACCCCCACCGGTGAAGGTCCAAGGGAGGAACCTATGCAGCTTGGAAGAGGTCCGTTGTCACCTGAGGAGCGTTTGAGACGGCGCAGATCTGGTCTTTGCTTGTACTGTGGCGGTTCCAGGCATCGTTTAGCAACTTGCCCCATTCGTCCGGGAAACTTCAAAGCCTAGGAACTTTGGGGAGCGTTGCCCTAGGCCTTTCATCTCCTAAACCCCCACTCACACTACTGGTAACTCTTCGTATGAATGGATTGGAGTTTACCACTCTGGCGTTGGTGGATTCAGGAGCCGGAGGAGATTTCATCCTGCAAGAACTTGTGGATAAGAACATAAGAACATAAGAAAATGCCATACTGGGTCAGACCAAGGGTCCATCAAGCCCAGCATCCTGTTTCCAACAGTGGCCAATCCAGGCCATAAGAACCTGGCAAGTACCCAAAAACTAAGTCTATTCCATGTAACCATTGCTAATGGCAGTGGCTTCTCCTCCAAGAACTTATCCAATCCTTTTTTAAACACAGCTATACTAACTGCACGAACCACATTCTCTGGCAACAAATTCCAGAGTTTAATTGTGCGTCGAGTAAAAAAGAACTTTCTCCGATTAGTTTTAAATGTGCCCCATGCTAACTTCATGGAGTGCCCCCTAGTCTTTCTACTATCCGAAAGAGTAAATAACCGATTCACATCTACCCGTTCTAGACCTCTCATGATTTTAAACACCTCTATCATATCCCCCCCCTCAGTCGTCTCTTCTCCAAGCTGAAAAGTCCTAACCTCTTTAGTCTTTCCTCATAGGGGAGTTGTTCCATTCCCCTTATCATTTTGGTAGCCCTTCTCTGTACCTTCTCCATCGCAATTATATCTTTTTTGAGATGCGGCGACCAGAATTGTACACAGTATTCAAGGTGCGGTCTCACCATGGAGCGATACAGAGGCTTTATGACATTTTCCGTTTTATTCACCATTCCTTTTCTAATAATTCCCAACATTCTGTTTGCTTTTTTGACTGCCGCAGCACACTGCACCGATGATTTCAATGTGTTATCCACTATGACACCTAGATCTCTTTCTTGGGTTGTAGCACCTAATATGGAACCCAACATTGTGTAATTATAGCATGGGTTATTTTTTCCTATATGCATCACCTTGCACTTATCCACATTAAATTTCATCTGCCATTTGGATGCCCAATTTTCCAGTCTCACAAGGTCTTCCTGCAATTTATCACAATCTGCTTGTGATTTAACTACTCTGAACAATTTTGTGTCATCTGCAAATTTGATTATCTCACTCGTCGTATTTCTTTCCAGATCATTTATAAATATATTGAACAGTAAGGGTCTCAATACAGATCCCTGAGGCACTCCACTGTCCACTCCCTTCCACTGAGAAAATTGCCCATTCAATCCTACTCTCTGTTTCCTGTCTTTTAGCCAGTTTGTAATCTACGAAAGGACATCGCCACCTATCCCATGACTTTTTACTTTTCCTAGAAGCCTCTCATGAGGAACTTTGTCAAACACCTTCTGAAAATCCAAGTATACTATATCTACCGGTTCACCTTTATCCACATGTTTATTAACTCCTTCAAATTCCAGTCCGACCTTGTCAAAAACCCCTAGTCATCTCCTCCATCCACAGGGAACCTTTACCTGGAAGGATTACACATCATACGGAACCCCTGGACTGTTATATTCCACCAGATCATTTAGAACAAATTACTTTCTACGTCCTCGAGAGAGCCATTCATCCTGTGGTGTTGGGCATACCTTGGCTGCAACGACATAACCCCCAATTCGATTGGGCCTCTTTACGTCTGACTCAATGGGGATCTGAATGTTCTGAGACGTGTTTGAAGGGCACAGATTCTGCTTCCAATTACATCTGTGCCTCGACTTTGAAGGAATTACCCACTCCTTACAAACAATTTGCAGACGTATTCTCCAAGAAAGCGGCTGATGTCTTGCCACCCCATCGTGCATTTGACTGCGCTATAAAGTTGGTCCCTGGCTCTACACCCCTGCGTGGTCGAGTTTACCCTTTGTCTGCTGCTGAGACTCGAGCTATGTCTGAATATATTCAGGACAATTTACAAAAAGGATTTATCCGGCGATCCACCTCGCCTGCGGGGGCTGGGTTTTTCTTTGTGGAGAAAAAGGACGGGACGTTGCACTCATGCATCGACTATCGAGGACTCAATGCTATTACCATCAAGGATCGATATCCCTTGCCTCTCATTGCAGAATTATTTGATCGTTTACAAGGAGCTCAAATTTTTTCCAAGTTGGATCTCCGTGGTGCTTATAATTTAGTACGAATCCAAGAAGGGGACGAATGGAAGACTGCACTCAACACCAGAGATGGACATTATGAGTATTTAGTAATGCCGTTTGGTTTAACCAATGCTCCTGCGGTCTTTCAAAATTTTGTTAATCAAATCTTTAGAGACCTGTTGTATATCTGCGTTGTGGTATATCTTGACGACATTTTGATTTTTTCTAAAGACCTACTAACTCATCGCCAACACGTACTACAAGTATTACGACGACTCAGGGACCACCGGTTGTACGCCAAACTGCAGAAATGAGTCTTTGAAACAGAGTCTTTGCCATTCCTGGGTTACATTATTTCTAAACAAGGTTTCCAAATGGATCCAACAAAAATAAAAAGCATACAAGAGTGGTCCCAACCGAAGGGTCTAAAGGCGTTGCAGAGATTTCTCGGATTTGCCAATTATTACTGACATTTCATTAAGGACTTTTCCAAATTATCCGCACCACTCACCGCACTTCCACGTAAAGGAGCTAATATCACCAATTGGTCCACTACAGCAGAGGAAGCATTCCAAGCTCTCAAGAACTCCTTCTTACAACAACCCTGTCTCCGCCACCCTGACCCTAGACGCCCATTTATTGTTGAAGTCGATGCATCCACCGAGGGGGTAGGAGCAGTGTTAAGCCAGTATGATGCTAAAGGTACGTCTCACCCCTGTTCCTACTTTTCAAGAAAATTTTCTTCTGCTGAACGTAACTATGCTATTGGTGACAAAGAATTATTGGCCATTAAACTCGCCTTGGAAGAATGGCGACAATGGCTGGAGGGGGCCCAGCACAGAATCACTATCTTTACAGATCACAAGAACCTGATTTATTTATAGCAAGCCCAGCGTCTTAACCCGTGTCAAGCTCGTTGGGCATTATTTTTTTCACGTTTTGGTTTCGAACTCCAGTATCGACCAGCAAGCAAGAATATTAAGGCAGATGCGTTATCCCGTTCCTTTGTCTGCGAGGATGGAGAAGAAGCTTTGCAGAATATCATCGATCCAGCCCGTATCATCCTTGCTACTACTTTTTCTGATCCAATCGGTAAGACCATGGTTCCCAGCGGACTTCGTAACAGGGTACTGAAATGGGGACATGATTCCCAATTCGCTGGATATCCGGGACGTAAACGGACAAAGGACCTCCTTCAACGATTCTACTGGTGGCCGGGGATGTGCAAAGACATTTGTGCGCACGTAGATTCCTGTCCTGTTTGTGCCCAACATAAGAATCCTGTGGGGAGACCATGGGACAGCTACAAACCATTGCCGGTGCCAACCAAACCTTGGACTCACATCTCCACCGACTTTGTGGTGGATTTACCTGCTTCTGAAGGACAACACTGTTATCTGGGTGGTGATTGATCGTGTTCTGTCTCCAAAATGGCTCATTTACACCCCTACCCACACTCCCCTCTGCTCCTCGTTTGGCCCAACTGTTTATGTCACATATATTCCGGCTTCATGGCCTACCTCTGCACATTACATCTGACCGAGGTTCCCAATTCACAGCCCGATACTGGCGGAATCTCTGTGCTAAATTTCACATTGCATTAGACTTCACTACCGCCTTCCATCCGCAAGCCAATGGTCAAGTAGAACGAACCAACCGAGCTCTCAAACAGTTCTTACGGTCTTATGTTAATGCACGACAGGACGATTGGGCGGCTTTGTTGCCGTGGGCGGAATTTTCGCATAACTTCCACACTTGTACTTCGACTGGGTCTTTTCCGTTTCAAGTTGTCTTTGGCTATCAACCCACACCGCCGGTGCCTCTATCTCTGACAGTTCCCTCTCCGGCAGCTCAGCTCACTGCCACACAGTCCAAGCAATTATGGACCCACACTCAACACATGCTACATAAAACAGCACAAACGGCTAAGAGGTTTGCGGATAGACATCGGAGACCGGCTCCACAATTCCATCCAGGAGATAAGGTGTGGCTTAGCCCAGAAATATTGTTTGAAGGTCCCCTCTATGAGGTTGGCTCCCAGGTATATTGGCCCTGACCCTGTGACCAAACAGATAGGTCCCGTAACCTATCAAACTATGCTTACCTGCCTCCCTTCGCATCCACAATGTTTTCATGTGTCTCTATTGAAACTTTTGCTCCTCAAATGGCCATCTCGGAAGGTTCCTGTGTCACCACATGTACAGTTGGAGGAAGACACGACGTATCAAGTTCGGGAGGTTTCTCGATGTTCAGAGACTAGGCCGCAGATTGGGAGTACCTCCTGGCGTGGGAAGGATTCCGGGCCAGAGGAGAACTCCTGGGAACCTGCTACTACATCCTGGACAAGGATCTTCCTCAAGAATTTTCATAACGACCACCCGTAAAAACCCAAGCCTTCTAGGGGGAGGCCTAAAGGAGGGGGTACTGTTACAACTACCGGCCGCGACAAGCCGAGACCGGGACCGACTACGTACCCCAGGACTCGGATGGACCTTCGTCGATGAGACCGGCATCTAGGATCCCTTCTACAGCAGCTGCCGCTGCTGTCCCAAGGTGGCCGCGCGTTCCTCCCCGCGCAGCTAAGCTCCGCCCCCTGATGCTTGCTAAGGGCTGCACGGGCGGCCTGGCCTGAAAATTAAAGAGACACACACAGGAAGTGCTCAGAGCCCTTCCTGCTGCTTCTGATTTGCTGGAGACTATTTAAGGCAAGGTCTGAGCCCTCAGACCTTGCCTTGGCTTCTTGGCTCTTGCGTTTGTCCCTGTTCCTGGTTGCTGCTTGTTCCCTTGGTGCTTGATTCCTGGACCGGCTGACGTTTCCCCTGGCTCTCGACTCCTGGCTTGGCTACAGTACTCTCTGGCATCTGATTCCCGGACTGGCTGAGGATTCTTCTGGCTCTCGACCCCTGGACCGGCTGCGGATACTTCTGGCTCTCGACCCCTGGACCGGCTGTGGATCTCTCTGGCACTCGACCCCTGGACCTGCTGCGGGACTTTCTGTCTGACTACGGAAGCTCCCTGGTTATTGATCATTGGACTGTTGGCAGTATCTCTAGCCCCAGGGTCCTGTCTGGACTTAGAAGGGATCCTCGGGGTTGGCCCTTCGACCAGCTGAAGGTGTCAGCTATCACTTACATGACCCGCTGGAGGCGCCAGCTATCTGGACCACATGACCGGCAGGAGGCGCCTGCATCCAGATCTTCTTCAATCCTACCTGCCACCCCGAGGACCGGCCTCGCCAACCGATAGTGGCCTAAACAGACATCGCCGGACCAAGGATCCACTCCTCCGGGCATAACATCAACGAAGAACTCTGGCTAAACTACAGAAGTACTATTGGTTGCCCACCATGAAGGAAGACATGTTCGCCTATGTGGCTTCTTGTTCCAATTGTGCCAGACAGAAACCTCTGCCCGGACGTCCTTTGGGGCTTGCTTCATCCCTTGCCAGTACCAGATGAGCCCTGGACTCACATTGCTACAGACTTTGTGGTAGTCTTACCACTTTCTGGAGGTAACAATACCATCTGGGTTACAGTGGATCATTTCTCAAAGATGGCTCACTTCGTGGCTCTCCCTGCTTGCCCTCATCCATGGAGCTTGCAAGACTTTTCATCACCCACATCTTTCGCCTACATGGCATGCCAAAGCACATCATCTCTGACAGAGGAGCTCAATTTACAGCAAAGTTCTGGAAAGCTTTGTGTAAGAAATTTGACATCTCTCTCGACTTCACCTCTGCATACCATCCTCAATTGAATGGCAGGACTGAGAGAATGAATAGAACACTCAAGCAGTTCCTTCGAGCCTATGTTGGTTCACTTCAAAATGACTGGGCTGAACTGTTGCCCTGGGCTGAATTCGCCATCAACTCTCATCCAGCAACATCAACTGGATCTACACCATTTGAAGTGGTTTACGGACGACTACCTTAACCATCCTTACCTCTTCCACTTTCAGTGTCGTCCCCTGCAGCTTAATCTACTGCCAAAGATATCCAACTACTGTGGAATAAGACTAAAGAGATGCTCCTAAAAGCAGGAGAAAGAGCAAAGAAAGGCTATGATGCTCACCACTGCAAGGCTCCTGAATTCCAGCCTGGTGACAAAGTCTGGCTGTCTACTAAACATCTAAGACTAAAGCTACCATCAGCTCAGTTGCTCCATGCCTTTTCGGACCCTTTACTATCCTCCGACAACTGGGTACTCTCATGTACAGTCTGAAACTTTCACTAGCGATGAAGATTCATAATGCTTTCCATGTCTCGCTACTGAAACCGCTAGTCCTTAGTGAGTTTTTCACCAAGACACCTGAACCTACACCTATTGATGCAGAAGAAGACATCGAGTACAAGGTTGATGCCATCCTTGATGTGAGAAAGAGAGGCAGAGTTTGGGAATACCTCCTGTCATAGATAGAAACATAGAAACATAGAAATGAAGGCCCATCCAGTCTGCCCAGCAAGCCATGCACTCTTTTTTTCTCATACTTGTTACGCCTGGCTTTTAGTACCCCTTAGTTCCATTTCCCCTCCACCCTACCACCAATGTAGAGCAGTGCCGGAACCACATCCAAGTGAATATCTAGCTTAATTAGGGGTAGTAACCTCTAGGGATGTGAATCGTTTTTGAATGATTAAAATTATCGTCAGATAATTTTAAAATCGTCCAAAATCGTTAGAGTGCACGATACAATACAAATGCCTCCGATTTATCGTCAGGGGCATTTGTATTGTATCGTTAAATAGGGCACGGGAATTATTTGGGGGACGGCAGGAAAACCGGCACACCAAAACAACTCCTAATCCCACCCCGACCCTTTAAACCAATTCCTTACCCTCCCCCACCCTCCCAAAGCCCCCCAAAATGTTAAGTTACCTGGTGGTCCAGTGGGGGGGGGGTGGTCCCGGCGCGATCTCCTGCTCTCGGGCCATCGGCGCCATTTTGGCTGCCACTAATTAAAATGGCGCCGATGGCCCGATAAAAAAAAAAACCCACCCAACCCTTTAAATCGACCCCCCCTATCGACCCCCCCAAAATAGGGGCTGATGAGTAAAGATGGCCGGCGCCATCTTTAAAGATGGTGCCGGCCATCCAGTGCTCCTACCATGTGACAGGGGCCGGCCAATGGCACAGATACCCTGTCACATGGTAAGGGCAAATGGGCATCGGCACCAAATGGGCATCGGCACCATTTTTATTTTAGAACAGCTGATGCATGGGAACGGGAAATCTCTTCCCGAGGCCCCCCTGGATCTCTCCTCTCCCCGATGCCCCCCTGGATCTCTCCCTGAGGCCCCCGAGGCCCCCCTGGACCACCAGGTAATTTTAAAAGGTTTTGGGGGGGTCGGGAGGGGGGGGTTGATTTAAAGGGTCGGGTGGGTTTTTTTTTTTAGCGGCGCGGGCCTCCCTAAAAAAGAAATTAGCGATGTGAATTGGAATCGGAAATGATTCCAATTCACATATCTTAACGATCAGATTCCCCCCCCCCCCCCCCAGCCAAATCTGATCGTTAAGACGATCTGGCACACGATTCACATCTCTAGTAACCGCAGCAATAAGCAGGCTACACCCATGCCTTTGTCCACTCAGACTATGTAATTCAGACCTTGTTGGTTGTTGTCCATATACAGATCCTCTTTTCCACATTCCCCCCTGCCACTGAAGCAGAGAGCTATGCTGGAAATGTATTGAAAGTAAAGTATCGGCTTATTTGGTTTTGGGGAAGTAAACCGCCGTAACAAGCAAGCTACACCTCACTTTTTTGTGAATGCAAATCCTTTTTTTTTTCTTCCACATTTCCTCTTGCTGTTGAAGCCTAGAGCAATGATGGAGTCCCATTAACCGTGTGTATGTCCATTGAACAAGGGTATTATCTCCAGGTAGTAGCCCTCATTCTCGCGAGCCACATTAACAATCAACAAATATTGAACAAGCCTAATAATTGGCAATACCTATAGCCTATGTCCTCACCGGTAATTTTACATACTCTTACCCACCCCTCTGCTTTTTTTTTTTTGGAGATGGCAGCCCTCCATCCTTCCGCTCCGTGAAGGTGGAACACCGACCACTGGCATCCCACTCCGTGAATGCCTCTGTGGCTACTGCCACTCCGTGCAGTGTTCTGCCACCTCCTCCCACCCCTGGCCTTGTGGGCCCCGGTTATTGATCCTTGCGTCCGCTACTTTTTGTGGCTGTGACAACTCCCCTCCCCCCACAACAAGACCTTTAATTTGGGCTTCAAGGGCTGCTGCTTCTCCATTTTACTGCAACAGGTGTAAGGCGATCTCTAGCTCAGCCTTTCTGCGCACTTCGGCGGCGGCTGTGGCGGCAGCTGTGGCAGCAGCGGCTTCCTGTTGTTCTTCTATTCTGAGCCCTTCTATCTTGAGGGCTGCTGCTTGTTCAGCATACTGTATGCGAGTCACCCCCTCTTCATTCACGTCCTCTAGACTTGATGGATCCACAGTGTTTATCCCATGCCCCTTTGAAGTCCTTCACAGTTTGGGTCTTCACCACTTCCTCCGTAACGGCATTCCAGGCATCCACCACTCTCTCCGTGAAGAAATACTTCCTGACATTGGTTCTTAGTCTTCCTCCCTGGAGCCTCAGCTCGTGACCTCTGGTTCTGCTGATTTCTTTCTGACGGAAAAGATTTGTCGTTGTCTTTGGATCGTTAAAGCCTTTCAAGTATCTGAAAGTCTGAATCATATCACCCCTGCTCCTCCTTTCTTCCAGGGTGTACATATTTAGATTCTTCAATCTCTCCTCGTATGTCATTCGATGAAGACCCTCCACCTTTTTGGTCGCCCTTCTCTGGACTGCCTCCATCTTGTCTCTGTCTCTTCGGAGATACGGTCTCCAGAACTGAACACAGTATTCCAGGTGAGGCCTCACCAAGGACCTGTACAAGGGGATAATCACTTCCCTTTTCTTACTCGATATTCCTCTCTCAATGCAGCCCAGCATTCTTCTGGCTTTAGCTATCGCCTTGTCATATTGTTTCGCCGACTTCTGATCATTAGACACTATCACCCCAAGGTCTCTCTCCTGCTCCGTGCACATTAGCCCTTCTCCCCCCATCGAATACAGTTCATTCAAATTTCCACTCCCCATATGCATGACTCTGTACTTCTTGGCATTGAATCTCAGCTGCCATATCTTCGACCACTCTTCCAGCTTCCTTAAATCCCGTCTCATTCTCTCCACTCCTTCCGGCGTGTCTACTCTGTTGCAGATCTTAGTGTCATCCGCAAAAAGACAAACCTTACCTTCTATCCCATCCGCAATGTCGCTCACAAAGATATTGAACAGGACAGGTCCCAACACCGATCCCTGTGGTACACCGCTTAAAAACGCTCTCTCTTCAGAGAGAGTTCCATTTACCATCACACATTGTCTTCTGTCCGTCAACCAGTTTGCAATCCAGGCCACCACCTCGGCACTCACTCCTAAGCTTTTTATTTTATTCACCAGTCTCCTGTGCGGGACCGTATCAAAAGCTTTGCTGAAATCCAAGTAGATGACATCGAGTGCTCTTCCTTGATCCAATTCCTTGGTTACCCAGTCAAAAAAGTCAATCAGATTTGGGATCAGATCTTCCCCTGGTGAATCCATGCTGCCTCTGGTCCAGCAATTCTCCTGACTGTAGATAGTTCACTATTCTCTCTTTCAACAGTGACTCCATTACTTTTCCCACCACCGAAGTGAGGCTAACCGGTCTGTAGTTACCAGCCTCTTCTCTGTTCCCACTCTTGTGAAGCGGGACCACCACCGCTCTTCTCCAATCACTCGGCACTAGGGATGTGAATCGTGTCCTCGATCGTCTTAACGATCGATTTCGGCTGGGAGGGGGAGGGAATCGTATTGTTGCCGTTTGGGGGGGTAAAATATCGTGAACAATCGTGAAAAATCGTGAAAAATCTAAAAATCTAAAAATCGCAAAACCGGCACATTAAAACCCCCTAAAACCCACCCCCGACCCTTTAAATTAAATCCCCCACCCTCCCGAACCCCCCCCCAAATGACTTAAATAACCTGCGGGTCCAGCGGCGGTCCGGAAACGGCAGCGGTCCGGAACGGGCTCCTGCTCCTGAATCTTGTTGTCTTCAGCCGGCGCCATTTTCCAAAATGGCGCCGAAAATGGCGGCGGCCATAGACGAACACGATTGGACGGCAGGAGGTCTTCCGGACCCCCGCTGGACTTTTGGCAAGTCTCGTGGGGGTCAGGAGGCCCCCCCCAAGCTGGCCAAATGTTCCTGGAGGTCCAGCGGGGGTCAGGGAGCGATTTCCCGCCGCGAATCGTTTCCGTACGGAAAATGGCGCCGGCAGGAGATCGACTGCAGGAGGTCGTTCAGCGAGGGTTCCGGCGCCTCGCTGAACAACCTCCTGCAGTCGATCTCCTGCCGGCGCCATTTTCCGTACGAAAACGATTCGCGGCGGGAAATCGCTCCCTGACCCCCGCTGGACCTCCAGGAAACTTTGGCCAGCTTGTGGGGGGCCTCCTGACCCCACGAGACTTGCCAAAAGTCCAGCGGGGGTCCGGAAGGACCTCCTGCCGTCCAATCGTGTTCGTCTATGGCCGCCGCCATTTTCGGCGCCATTTTGGAAAATGGCGCCGGCGGAAGACAACAAGATCCGGGAGCAGGAGCCCGTCCGGGCCGCTGCCGTTCCGGACCGCCGCTGGACCCGCAGGTTATTTAAGTCATTTGGGGGGGGTTCGGGAGGGTGGGGGATTTAATTTAAAGGGTCGGGGTGGGTTTTAGTGGGTTTTAGTGTGCCGGCTCACGATTCTAACGATTTATAACGATAAATCGTTAGAATCTCTATTGTATTGTGTTCCATAACGGTTTTAAGACGATATTAAAATTATCGGACGATAATTTTAATCGTCCTAAAACGATTCACATCCCTACTCGGCACCACTCCCTTTTCTAGGGAACTATTGAACAGGTCACACAGCGGACCCGCTAGCACATCTCTGAGCTCCCTCAGTATCCTGGGATGAACCTCATCAGGCCCCATGGCTTTGTCCACTTTCAGTTTCTCCAGCTCTTCCCATACATTTTCTACTGTAAATGGAGTTACATCTACTCCACTCTCCTCCAGTTTCTTGTTAACTAGAGACGGTCGTTCTCCAGGGTCCTCCTTAGTGAACACAGAACAGAAGTATTCATTTAATATTTCTGCCATTTCTTCATCTCTCTCCACACATTGATTCTTTCCACCTTTCAATTTCACTATACCACTTTGAACTTTTCTCTTTTCACTGATGTATCTGAAAAATGTTTTGTCACCTCTCTTTATCTCCTTGGCAATCCTCTCTTCCGCTTGACTTTTTGCCGTCTTGATTAATTTCTTCGTCTCCCTCAGTTCTACCAGATATTCTTCTTTGTGCTCCTCCCTTTGGGATCTTTTATATTTCTTGAACGCTGTTCTTTTTAGCATTTATTTTGTCAGCCACCTCCTTTGAGAACCAGATAGGTTTCTTTTGTCTTTTGCTTTTCTTTACTTTTCTAACATATAGATTAGTTGCCTTGGTAATTGCTCTTTTTAGATTGGTCCACTGTTGATCCACATCCTCTCTCGTTCTCCCAGCCTTTTAGTTCTTCCTCCAGGTACTTTCCCATTTCATCAAAGTCCGTGTTTTGAAACTGGGAGGGTTATGGACCTGAAGAAAACTCTTGGGAACCTTGGCTAATATCATGCATAAAGAGATGCTTCAGCAATACCACAGATCACATCCTCAAAAACCAAGACCACGTAGGAGGTCTGGAGGGGGCCCTATGAAGTGGGGTACTGTTGCATCCGTTGGTCTCAGACGGCTGCAACCTTTGTGCCTCACCTTTCTCTCTGCTCTCCCCGCTAGCCTCGGGAAGATGCTACCAATGCGTCTGCATGCCACTCTCTCCGGCGTCCCCGGAACGCAATGGCAAAGCCTCATGCCATGATTCTCCTGAGGGCCTCCTAGGGTGCAGGCAGGCATGGCCACCCACGTCTTTATCCACGTCAGGTGGGAACCTCGTGGGCATTCCCTCAAGTGACATCATGTCCATCCGGCTATTTAGCCTGCCCTTCGTTGCTAGCTAATCGAGTTAGCAAGGATCGTGAATGGATTGGAAAGCCTCCAATCTGAGCTACTCTGCCGCTTCCTTGCTGCCGCTGGAAGTTCTCTCTGCCCTTCGGGGGTATTTCTCTAACTTGGGTACCCGCTCCTTGGGACCCTTTGCTTTCTTCAGGTGCTTATCTGGGATCAGGTGCTCACTCCTCGAGGGCCTGCTCTCCCTGGCTCCGTGCCTGTATACAACTGCTTCTGCCTGCTGGGATCTCCACATATACAGCTAACCAACTTAGTGAGTAATCTAACATTGTCAGTCTGTCTCATCTACAGCTCTGCTGCACTGGGAACCTGCATCCAGATCTCCCCATACTATCTCTGTGAAAAGGGTCTCCTCTGTCAAGGGCCCCTGACTGCTACCTCTGGATCACCTCACTACTACCACCTCTGGTGGTGTATCTCAGCTGTATAATAAAAATCAAATCTCTGTGTTTGTGTGTCTCGAGTCTAGCCTAGTACTGTGGTTCCTCATGGGGCGCCTTCCCTTGGGTGTGGTCATCTCCACAGTACCCAAATACCTCAAAACCATAACAGTTTTCTCTAAGCAAGCAGCTGATGTTCTTGCACCACACAGAGAGTTCGATTGTGCCATAAATCTGAAGCCAAATTCAGAACCTCCCAATGGAAGAGTTTACCCTCTTTCAGTAGCTGAGACCAAAGCTATGTCTACCTACATACAAGAAAATCTACAAAAGGGATTTATTAGACCTTCCAAATCTCCTGCTGCTTCAGGCTTCTTTTTTGTAGGGAAGAAGGATGGCACCTTACGCCCCTGCATCGACTACAGGGTCTGAATGAGATTACCATCAAGGACAGGTACCCCATGCCCTTAATATCTTAACTGTTTGATAGACTCCAAGGGGCCAAAATATTCTCCAAATTGGACCTAAAAGGAGCTTACAACTTGGTGTGTATTCAAGAAGGAGACGAATGGAAGACTGCTTTTAACACCCGTGATGGACACTTTGAATACCTCGTCATGCCCTTCGGTTTAAGTAATGCACCTGCAGTCTTTCAAAATATGATGAACAACATCTTACGGGACTTTTTGTATCAATGCGTAGTAGTATATCTCAATGATATACTGATCTTTTCTCAGGATCTGCAAAGTCATCAAGGAGATGTTAAGAAAGTCTTAAGACGCCTGTGTGAGTACCAACTTTACACAAAGCTTGAGAAGTGCGAATTTCACAAAGAAGCTGTACCCTTCCTGGGATACATTGTTTCTAAGAATGGTTTTCAAATGGACCCCAAGAAACTTGAGAGTATCCGGGACTGGCCTTAACCCACAGGCCTGAAGGCATTGCGTCGCTTCTTGGGATTCACCAATTACTACCGATCCTTTATTAAAAACTACTCATCATTGACAGTCCCTCTAACTGCTATGACCAAGAAGAGAGCCAACCCTGCCATTTGGTCTCCAGAAGCCATCTCAGCCTTCCTGACGCTCAAAGAGGCTTTTCAAAAGAAGCCGTGTCTCTTACCCCTGCCACCCTGACTTACACCGTCCTTTCATCGTGGAGGTCGACGCATCCGACATTGGTGTGGGGGCGATTCTAAGTCAGTACAGTGAATCCAATGTGCTCCATCCTTGCTCCTTCTTTTCTAGGTGATTCTCGACTGCTGAGAGAAACTATGGGATATGATATAAGGAGCTTCTCACGATCAAGCTGGCTTTTGAAGAGTGGCATCCCTGGCTAGAAGGCGCACAACAACAAATAGTAGTATATACCGATCACAAGAATCTAGAGTACCTTTGACATGCTCAACGACTCAACCACCATCAAGCAAGATGGTCTCTGTTTTTCTACAGATTTGACTTCCTTCTGAAATACTGTCCAGGAGAGAAGAAAACTCAGACTGATGCCCTATCATGCTCCTTCTCACCTCAGGATGTGCCGGATGAAGCCTGTCATATCGATCCCGAAAGAGTGGCTCTCGCAGCCACCTACATGGTATCTGCCGGGAAGACGGTGGTGGCCTGAAGTTTAAGAAAAAGACTGTTGAAATGGGCACACAATTTCCATCTGGCAGACCATCCAGGACAGAGTCGCACCTTAGCAATGTTGTAAAGATACTATTGGTGGTCAACAATGAAGAAGGACGTACAAGCGTACATGAGTTCCTGTGCTGTCTCTGCCAAGCAAAAGCCACCACCCAGGCGTCTTTGGGGCCTATTAAGGTCTCTACCATCACTGGCTGAACCATGGACCCATATTGTTACCAATTTCGTAGTGGACCTGCCATCATCCATCGGCAATAACACCATATGGGTTTCGGTCAACCGTTTCTCTAAAATGGCACACTTTGTAGCATTACCAGGATTACCCTCTGCTACTGAGTTAGCAAAACTCTTCATTAAACACATCTTCCGTCTTCATGGGATGCCTAAACATATCCTATCTGCAATTTACTGCAACGTTTTGGAGAGCATTATGTAAAAAATTTGACATTGCCTTGGACTTAACCTCTGCCTACCATCCTCAGTCTAACGGTCAGACTGAGAGGATGAATAGGATGCTGAAACAATTTCTGCGATCTTATGTCAACTCTAGACAGAATGACTGGGCTGAATTACTGCCTTGGGCAGAATTTGCCATCAATTCACATCCTGCTTCTTCAACGGGGTCTTCCCCTTTCCAGCTTGTCTACGGGAGACAACCATTACCTCTGATGCCAAATCCATTGTCAGTAGACTCTCCTGCTGCCCAGGCTACCACAGCAGAATTATCTCAACTTTGGAGACAGATGAAGGAGCTCCTCCTTAAAGCAGGACAAAAAGCAAAGAGAACCTATGATGCTCATCATCAAAAGGCACCACAGTTTCAGCCTGGAGAAAAGGTTTGGTTAAGCACCAAGTACCTCCGATTTAAGTTTCTTTCTGCAAGATTTGCTCTTCGCTTTGTGGGACCTTTCGCCATCCTTCGGTGATTAGGAAATCTAACATACAGTCTAAAACTGCCTCCATCAATGAAGATACATAATGCATTTCATGTATCTCTACTAAAGCCAGTGATACTCTCCGAGTTCTGCAGGAAAGAACCAGAGCCTACCAGCCTGGATACAGAAGATGACATTGAATATGCCGTAGACAACATCCTTGATGTACGTAAAAGAGGCAAGACATGGGAGTACCTCATCTCTTGGGAGAACTATGGTCCAGAGGAAAACTCCTGGGAACCACTGGCCAATATTACAGACAAGGAGATGGTATATCAGTTCCACCTGGCACACCCACACAAGCCCACAGCACCTGAAAGAGGTCTTGAAGGGGGCCCTTTGAAGGGGGTACTGTTGTGTCTGTTGATCGCAGACGGTTGTGACTGCTCTGCCTTACCTCTTTTTCTCCCCTTTCACTCTCTTTGGGCAAGATGGCTACCTCCGGTGCCAAGTGCCGAGGGCCTCGGCATTTCCAAACCAGCATGGGCATTCCCATCTGCCATGCTCACAACCGTGGCCTCCTAGGGTGTGAGCGCGCACATCTCCTACGCTCAAATACACGTCATGGCTGGAACCTCAGGGGCAGTCCCACCACATGACATTAGTACCTCCAGGTATATCTATTCTCCGCCTCCACTACCACCTTGAGTTAGCAAAGACTTCGCTTCACTACTCTGACTGCTCTAAGCTGAACGCTTAGACACCACTTTCATTCTAAGGGCCTCGCTCCAGTAAGAAGCTCTAGACACCCGCTCCTCGGGGGTCTCTCGCTTCCAACTTCCCTTCCCTCGTTGGGAGTATTTCTCTCTATTCTACTTTTCAGGATATTGGACCATTGGGTACCCGCTCCTTGAGGGCCTATCTACCTTATATCCTGCACCATGGACCTTTGGTCCCACCATTCTACCACCAGGAAGATGCCTTCATTCTGTGAGTACCTCTACGATCTGATGCTCCAACTGCACCCACCAGCCACGGTGTTACCCGCACTGCGGGCTCCTGCCTATCATGAACATCTGGATGAGACTATACTTCTGAGCCTGTTGAACGTACTTGCACTTCGTGGATCAGTGCCTTACCTTCCTGCTTTCACTATCTATCTATAGCAGTACAATAAAGACTCTATCCATATTGTGTCTGCTATCTGTGTCAGCCTATCACAGTGGTTCCCCATGGGGCTTCTCCCCTTGGGTAGAGTCATCTCCATTGTGACCAAGGGTCCACAATGCCACAAACAGAACACCCGTGTCCCCCCCACACACTTTTCAAGTTAACCTTTCATGTTTAAGTAGAAAAGGGCAATGTGCAAACCAATTGTTCTTGATTATTCTTTCTTTGGAGTTAAATAAGTCAGTCTCAATGATAGCAGAGTGCCCATTGCAAAGCTTTTGGGGCTGGATTTTAAGAGGTATGCATGGGCGTACATTTGTGTGTGCAACCCGGTGCACACAAATGTAAGCCCGATTTTATAACATGCAGGCGCAGCCACGCGCATTTTATAAAATCCGGGGTCAGTGCGCACAAGGGGGTGCACACTTGTGCACCTTGCACGCGCCGAGCTCTAGGGGAGCCCCGATGGCTTTCCCTGTTCTCAAAATCAGAGCGGCCTTGGAAGGAACTTTCCTTCCGCCCCCCAACTTACCTTCCCTTCCCCTCCCTAACCCGCCCCCCCAGCCCTACCTAACCCCCCCCCTAACCTTTATTGCATAAGTTGCGCCTGCCTCTTGGCAGGCGTAGGTTGCGTGCACCGGCCAAATGCCGGCATGCGAACCCCTGGCACGGCCGCTGTGCTGAAGGCCTCGGTTCCGCCCATGACTCGGCCAGCCCTGCCCCTTTACAAAGCCCCGGGACATACGCGCGTCCCAGGGCTTGTGCACGTCGCCAGGCTTATGCAAAATAGGCTCAGCGTGCGTAGGGCTTTTAAAATCTTCCCCTTTATATACATGACTATGGGATCCCCAGACATAGGCATTGATAGAAACATTGGCCAATGTCTAAAACTTTTGGTCGTTTTTAAAGGGTAATGATTGGCACATTGCTTTTATTGTATTCCCTTGAATAATAGTTTAAATGTATAAAGAGCTTCTGACAATAGTGGTATTGGATAAGTTTGTTTTGTGCCTTGCCCCATTATGTTATTTGTATATTTTCTTTCACAGTTTGAGTTCCAGTATCAGAGTTATAACATATAGGGCTGATATACCAAAGGGTGCTCCCATTTTGTGTTTTCGGGAACATACAAAAGTCACAAGATTAAGAGGTCAATTTTTGATTGGAGGTTTCCCTTTAAATATCTCATGGCATGCTGGTGCCAGTAGGAATCTTTACCCTATCTACTTTGCAAAGTAGATTTTTTTACAATTTTCTAAGAAGGATATACAAAAAATGATGTTTTCAATTGTTTTGTGCACAAATGCAATGCCTATATGGCCAATGCCCTGTCAGATCAATGGCTCCCAGATGTGGTGCTACACATGATAAATCAACTGTACAGCACATTCTTGAATATTCTTATCTCTGAAAAAGGCTATGATTGATTTTTCTTGTAAAGGCATATGCAGAAAGAGTAATCTCTAATATTTCAAAATAATTCTTTTGATTAGCATAATATCCCATGGGGAAAAGCATAAGCAATGCAATAATCTAACAATCTATGTCAAAAGCACTTCCATATTTATATTGTAAGCTTTCT
Source organism: Rhinatrema bivittatum (assembly GCF_901001135.1). Classification (NCBI taxonomy): domain Eukaryota; kingdom Metazoa; phylum Chordata; class Amphibia; order Gymnophiona; family Rhinatrematidae; genus Rhinatrema; species Rhinatrema bivittatum. Next base: position 195,213,675 of record NC_042621.1, read on the forward strand.
TATAAGTATTACAAACATATTTCTGAAGATAATCTCTTACAGTAAGCCATGCCGTGATATGCTATATTAAATTTATCTTTTTTCACTATACAAACATTGTAACATCATTAACTGGTGCAATGGAATATTTACTCTGAATGACCTTGAATAGTAGGCATTAGACCTATGTAATGGATTCCTGACCTTTGGTTTCCTATACAATTTGATATGACATTGGTTGTATTTTATGTAAACCCACATATATAAATATGGAACTTTATCTCTATTAAACAACATCTTGCAATGAAAATGAATACAACAACCATTAATACAACAGCAACATTTAGTAAATACTGAATATCCATTGGACCATGCCGAGGAATACAAATGTCATCAATGTATCTTATTAAGTACGTGATTCACCCCGCATAATGAAGATAACTTCCAAATGGGCGCACATGTTCGTTAGCACGAGCTGAGGGATATGGTAATTTTATAACATACAAGCATATACGTATGTATGTTATAAGACAGCTTGGCAAGAAAACATGTGTGCACCCAATTTTGCAAATAGGCTCACACAGTTGTACAATCAGGTTTGATCCGTGCAAGTGGGGGAATTTTATAACGGGGTGTGTTCACACCATGACCAGTTTTACCAGTTCATCTACCAGTTTTCCAAGTCTAGAGCTAGGTCTTCGAATTCCCCCTGGTTCTTTAGTCTGCACTCCCCCTAGGTACCCTAGACCCCTCAAACCATTCACAGATGCCTGTTTTGTTTTTTGAAAAAATGTACACCTCCTCCATAGCAGAAGTAAACCTACATGGCACTGGACCTGGGGACGCACAAAGACAAGTAGGTACTTTTGCGCACAACTCTTGGTCCCGCCCTGGAATGCCCACACCGATGCCCTGCCCACACCACACCCCTTTTTCATTCGAAGTGAGATATTCATGTATTGGGAGATTGGGCACATGTAGGTGTCTCTTAAATTCAGGTGGTCACGACCATGTCCTACATGCATGTACATCTCCTGATTTTGATGCTCGCCTGTCTTTTAAAAATTTGCCTCAATCTGCTTGGTAATGTTGTTTTTGTTTTTCATATTATGTATGTTCCTATGTGATCCACCATATGAGTGGAATACAATTTTTTAAATAAAGAAAATAAATAAAAAAATAGTACTTATTTAGAGCCAGATTTTAAAAAGAATTTAAATATAAAACTGAGTTTTACACATGTAAATAAACTTTATTCAAGTAAGTGGACTTTTGAAAGTTGCTCTTAAAAAATGGCATTTAATTGTTCATAGGATTTACTCATGTAAGTGTACTTTACACGAGTAAATGGCTTCTGAAAATTGCTACGATAGCATTTATCCGCATAACTCCTTTGAAAATGACCTCGATATTTTTTTACCATATTACAATGGTTTTGGTTTGTTATCAATATATCTTAACCATAGTTTAACATAACCATAATAGTCACAATCATAAATGTATCTCTTTTTAAGATATATAAGATGTTGGGAGATGATATTTTGTACCACACAGACTATTCAAAAAAAAAAAAAATCAGCTGTCTCTATATATTTCATAAGTTCAAACAGTGTAACAAAGCACAGAAACATAATAACAGAATCATAGTTTGAGTGAAAGTCTTAGATGCTAACCTCCTTCCTTTTAATAGTTCTTTCCCTTTCATGAACCTTTATCCTTAATTTCCATCATACATTGTCCCTGCACTCATTAGCTTTTAGTTTGTTAGTGGGAAGATCAGAGGTAGTGCTGGTGGTTTCATTTTCCATTCATTATCTAGCTGATATCAAGCTACATTTCATTCTTATATTAGAAGAATAAGGAAGCTAATGTATCTGGCTATTTCTTGGGCTGTCATAGTAACAGAATCACTTTGAGAGCCTTCCACTTACTGTATGTCTGGTACATCTGGGCAGTTTCTAGATAGAGTTGCCAAGCTCTACTAACAACCCTGTTTAATTAGCTTCAATAGCAAACTAGTAACAGTGAAATTTGTCAATTCCTTGAATCAGACAACCCTCTATTTCCAAGAACAAATTAGAAAAATATAACATTTCTTTCTCTCTTTCCTCTTCTTCTTCTCATACTCTTTTATTCCTCAACTTGCTTTTTTATTTTGTCTTCACTTTATATCTTCTCCACATTTACAGTTTAGTATTATTTCTCCACTTCATGAGGATATAAGTGACTTGAAATAAATAAATCTTATTATTTTTTTATATACCAACATTTGATCTCAATTGAGATATCACACCAGTTTACAATCAGGTATTGTAGGTATTTCTCTATCCCCAGAGGGATAACAATCTAAGTTTTTGTACCTGAGGTAATCTAGAGTAAAGTGACTTGCCTGAGGTCACAAGGAGTGACAGCAAGACTTGAACCTTATTCTCCTGGTTCATAGTCCACTGTGCTAACCACTAGGCTATTCCTCCTCCCTTATACTCTATGTAGCTCACAGAACAACATTCATAAAATCAGAAAGAGAAAACGAGACATCTCTTAAAAATAAATCATAAAACAGCAGCATGTATCAAATCAGTTAAACAGTTAATAAAATATAAACAAGTTTATATTACAATCAGGCCGATTTTAAAAAACCTGCGGGAGAACTGGCACTCCGAGGCGAGCGCCCGCTCTCCCGACGCGCGCACCTCTCCTGGGCATGCGATTCAGTATTTAAATTAGTGTCAGCGCTAATAAGGAGGTGCTAGGGACACTAGCGTGTCCCTAGCGCCTATTTATTGGCTGAAGCAGCAGCTGTCAGCGGGTCTGACAACCGATGCTTAATTTTACCGGCATCGGTTGTCAAACCTGTTGACAGCCACGGGTTCGGAAAACGGATGCCGGCAAAATTGAGCATCCGTTTTCCAACCCATGGGCCACGGGCAGATTTTCTTTGTTTTTTTAAAGAAGTTTTTTATTTTTTTATTTTTGGGGCCTCCGACTTAATATCGCTGTGATATTAAGTCAGAGGGTGTACAGAACAGCAGTTTTTTCTGCTTTTCTTTCCCCCTGCCCAGTGCCATCTGAAATTTGGGCAGGCGTTACTTTCTGTATTTCAGGTGACTAATAGGCTCATCAACATGCATTTGCATGTGATGAGTGCTATTAGTTTCGGAAGGGTTGCCGCAGGTTTTCCATGCGCTATTATACCTTACTGTATAAGGAGTAATAATAGCGCAACAAAAATGTGCGGCCAAAGGGGGACTAAATGGTGCGATCCATCGTAATGCGACCGATGCTCGGATATGCAGACACAATTTTGGAGGCATACAGAGCATATGAAGGCTGGGCATGGCTAAATTATGACAAGCACTTCCGGGACAAGATGGAGGAGACTGGTATGATGTCATGGAGGACGACGTCGATCTATGGTTAAAACAAATGACAAACAAGGCCGTTGGCGCTGGTGGGCCTGGAAGAGCAAGCAACAAGGGCACCATCCACAGGAGCAGCTTACGGAGGATCGAATAACACTCAAAATAACACCTGCTGGAGATTTAACAAATCATCCTGCACATTCAAAAATTGCAGGTTCAAGCACCTTTGCTTGATTTGTGCGGCACCTCATCCAGTGAGCAAATGTACAAAGAAGATGGCCATGGTGAGTTCTCCCCCAAGAAAATGAACCAAGGCAATGGCAAAAAGCCACCTTGCCGATCAGATTGGACAGAATGTTGGACTGGCTTGACAAGTACCTAAGGAGGGAGGACGCTGGGAGGATCACCAGAGGATTTAGCGAAGGATTCTGAATCCCTTATCAAGGACATATCAGAGAGTTTACAGTAAACAATGCAGCATCGATGACGAAGCATCCCAAAATAGTGCAAGCCAAGTTAAACACCGAGCTGTCTTTGGGAAGAATGGCAGGCCCTTTTGTGTCACCCCCCATTCCAAAACATGGTGTTATCTCCCTTGGCAGTGGTACCGAAGAAGGAGCCAGGCAAATGCAGGCTGATCCAAAACTATCGTTCCCACTGGGGCTCTCGATTAATGACCACCTGCCATAGGAAAATGCTCTGTCCAATATGCCTTATTTGACTGTGTGATCACTCTTCTTCGGAGGTGCAGGGAGTCAGCAGTCATGGCAAAAAACGGACATCGAGTTGGCATTTTTGCCGCTACCAGTCCACCCATCTAGCTTTCCGTTGTTGGGCTTCAAGTTCCGTGGGATGTTTTACTTGACAAGTACATGCCCATGGGGTGCTCTGTGTCCTGTGCCTATTTCGAGGCGTTCAGTTCATTCTTACACTGGGTGATGGCAAAAAGGGCCCGGTCAAACAATATAATAATACCCTACTTGGACAACTTCCTTTTCGTCAGTCTGGCAGGAACAGAGACGGCGGCTCGTCTGTTACGTACCTTTCAGGAGGGTGGCGGAGGATTTTGGAGTTTCATTGGCACAGGAGAAGACAGAGGGGCCAACCACTACCATGTGCTTCCTTGGCATCGAGTTGGATTCTAAGAGAATGATATCCAGGCTGCCAATGGACAAATTCCAAAAACTCCAAAATTGCAAACTCCAAAAAATTCCTGTGCAGACTAGCTGCTGCGACAGCAGGGGTGCGACATCCACATCATTACATCAGAATATCACAACCCATATGCGAGGATCTTGCAATATGGGCCTCATTCCTGAGTAGTTACAATGGCATATTGGTCTGGCAGGAGCCCCCGATCTCAAGCCAGGACTTGGACATTTATTCAGATGCTTCAGGAGGTTGGGAATTCAGCGTTTATTGTCAGGGTGCATAGTCCGCTGTGCAATGGCTGACATTATAGGTGAATGAAGGAATAACAACACATATAACATTCCTGGAGCTTTTCCCCATCTGGGTGGTGCTGGTAATCTGGGGGGAGTGCTTGCGGGACAAACCATCGTCTTCTGGTGTGACAACCAAGCCGTGGTTTCTGTCATCAACAAACAGTCAGCAAAATGTCCATGGGTGACGGACCTGTTTTGGCAGGTAGTCCTAAGTAGTCTAGCATTAATACCACGGTAAAGGCATGTCATGTCCCGGGGGCTTACAATGGTGTGGCGGATTTGCTATCTCGCGCTAAATAGTCTTTGTTCTGCAAACAGGTACCCGATGCCGACAAGGTGAAGACTCCAGTACCGGAGCATGTAGTCAATTGGTCTCCAACCACAGTAGATCTGTTACAGCGATCTGTGGCTCCCACCACATGGGATGCTTACTGCAGGGGATATGGGAGAGTGTGCTCCTTCCTGACACAACATGGTTGGAAAGAAGGACCGGGTGACAGAGGAACTGATTGTGGCATACATATCGTGGGCCAAGGATACTGGACTGTCCAGAGGCATAGTGGTAAAGCAGCTAGCTGGCCTGGCATTTTTCATAGGAGCCCAAGGTTGGGGGGACCCTACCAAAGGATTTTCTGACACATAAAATGTTGAAGGTTTGGGGAAGGAGGCTGGGGGTCAAGAGGGATGGGCAGCATCCCATAACGCATGATTTGCTGGTATTAATATGGCATAGGTTGAGCGACGTATGCGATTCTGTATTTGAGACATAGTTATTTAGACTAGCCTTTACACTGGCCTTCTTCGGCGCACTACATATTGGCGAGCTGGTGGTGGCATCTAAAAAGGATGTTGGTCACACGGGAATGTTGATGAGGAATGTCACGAAGCAAGGGTGACACGCTGAGGATATTAATACCCAGGTCCAAAACAGATCAATTGGGGCGGGGCATTACCGTGACTCTAAGACAGTTGCACAATCAGGTCACTTGCCCGGTGGTTAACTTGGAGACATACCAACCCATGCGACCACTGAAGGGGGAGCATTTACTTATACATGAGGATGGGGCCCCCTTAACGCAAATACCAGTTTGCAGCGATACTCAAGCGAACCTTAAACGATGGTGGGAGAGAATGTGGATAACTTTGTGATGTACTCCTTCAGAATAGGAGTGGCTACAAGCGCAACACAGGCAGGGTTGACAACTGAGGCCATATAACAGATAGGGAGATGGCGTTCCTCCGCAGTAAATTCTTAAGTCAGGTTGGATCGAGTCAGCGCATTATAGCATGTCAATTAATTGGAGTGTTTTTTAATTGCAGAATCTTTTCCTAGGCTCATACAGGTGTGGATCATGGGGCACTCATTCGTGCATTGGGCAGAACAGAGGGCCACTGCAGTGGCAGATACAGCCCGCATCCTGGGTCTGGCACACCGGGGGGTGCGCATCACTTGGATGGGGAAGCGTGGAATGCGCTGGGGTCAAGAGGGAATCATTGGCAAGACCGGACATCATAATAATACACTTGGGCGGAACGATATAGGTGCAGCGTCATGCAGAGAGCTATTGTGACAGGTAAAGAGGGACCTACGGGAAATACAATTATGGTTCCCGGGAGCACTTATTTGCTGTCCAACAACATATAACACATTACATTTGCAAAACAGAAGTTATGGGGGAGATCCCAGAAGAAGTTAACAGACTGATCGAAGGATGGTTAGGGCACATGGGGGGGTGTCAGATATGGCACGATTGGGCAGATGAACAGTGTGAGGGTTTTACTGGCAGGACAGGATACATCTATTGGATATCGGGTATGACCTGTTCAATAATGAAATACAGGAGACATTTGAAAGGCTTTGTGAATGGGTGTGAAAGGGCCACAGCTAAGGTTTTGGTGTTCGGGCACCAGGCAAGTGTAAACACTGCCTGGCACTGGTGGCGGGTACCTTGGGCCAATAGAGACTTATTGGAACACAGGTCAGCTGCGGGGCTGACGAAAGGCAGGTTGTCGGAAGGGTGGGGACCACGCCTGGAGGCAGGGCTCCCTTGCTTGTAAACGCAGTGGGGGTCAGATGTGATGTTGCCTTCCTAGAAACGTGGGCGGGCGGCAGAAAGGGGTGTGGTCCCGACAACGGTGAAACCGAGGACTGGCCTGGGTGGGTGAAGTTGTTATAATGTTGAGTTCATATTAACTGTTATGTTAATAAAAGCTGTGGCCGCTTAATACCAAGATTACAGGTGTAACGTGAAATTATTTTGGGGATTAGAAGGGGGGAGGATGTCAAAGGGAGCCAGAGAGGAAGTCACGGCTCCCAGAGTCAAAATTAGGATGGAACAGGTATGGTGAATTTTGGAGACCTCACATTTGAGGTCCAGGCCTCAGCCTTCTTGAATTGTTCATGTGTCCTATGATCAAGCTCTTTATAATGTGAATGTTCATCATTTACATAGTAACATAATAATGATTGCAGAAAAAGATCAAATGGTCCATCCAGTCTGCCCAGCAAGCTTCCCTAGGTTGTAACAGCCAGTCCATAGAGGCTACCCCCATGTTTCTCTCAAGGGTAGTAACTGCTGCTCTGTGCAGTTATCCCAAGCTTTATGGTAATCCATAAAAATTTCTACTACCAACATTTTTTACTGGGGCGATGAGCTTTCTTGAAAATTTAGACAGTGCTGCTTGACGTGCATTATTTATGAACTTTGCCATAGAAGCAGTCCCATGCTTTTTCACATATGCTTAATTATAAGTACTCCAGAGTGTAGAAGTCAGGGCCTTCAGGTGTTTTCTGAATCCATTCCCCTCCCCCCACCATCAAAGTGAGGAGCGATGTTTGCAGTTGAATTAAAAGCATCAAGACTTATTGGTTAAGGGTAGTAATCGCTATGCCTTCTGCTAAGGTAGTTAAGATTTTCCTGGTCAATGCACAAGCTGAAAAAATAAAATTACTATTATTTATAATATTGTTTTTAAGAAACAGTCTGATTTCTTTTGTGTAATAGAATCCTGGCTTTTGGATTTTGATCAGGTGAACTTGCATCAAATATATCCACCTGATTACTCAGTTGCTTCTCAACCATATAGAAGAGGATGGACTGGAAATATTGTTGATAATATTTTTAAAAATTTTGAAAATGTGTATTGAAACTTTTAGTGACTTCTCAGCTTATGAAATGCTGGGTATTATTTTCTGACATTTTGAGTACCTGTTTAAACTACTTCTCCTCCTGATTTGTTCCAAAATAATTACTTCTTTTTTTGAGCAATTAATTAGTTCAAAGCCAAGTAAATAACATGTTGATTATTAGAGATTTCAGTTTACATGTAGATACATGTAGATATAGTGACATACTGACATTATCTCCCATTGTGATTGGTTTTAAATATAATGAGCCTACTTAGAATGGACTCAGATGATATATCAACCAACCATTATTTAGGCCATACCTTGGACTTGGCTTTCATTGATTCATCTCTACATGTGTCCCATCCTGTTGATATTTCGTTATTCTTTGTAGCATGATCTGACCATTTCTTGATATTTTTCAAATGCTCATGCCTGATTTTAATCCAGTGATGTTGAGTCAGCTGATGCAATTTGGGAGCCTGCTGTCCACTAAGGTTACTGATAGTTTTGCTCCTTTTAGAATAGTCAAGACTCATTGTAACTAAGTTTCTTAGTTGGCTCACTCCAGCTCTTCATGATTTAGGATGCCAGGTACATAAAAGCGAGCATGCCTGGCTTCATTCATGAGTCTCCTGACATATTATCTACCTATAAGGCGTTTTTCTAGCTGATTATGGAAAAAAGATTAATGAGGCAAAGGAAGCCTATTTGCTCAAAATTATCAAGAACCTGATTTGCATTCCTGATGCTTCTAATCAGTTCGATATAATCTTGGT